>NC_044988.1:31323535-33723535 GCF_008728515.1 Papio anubis
TGAGAGACCAGCTCAGACTGACTATTTCTCAAGCCCAATTCTAAATTACCTGAAGAGAGAATTTAACTGGCCACTCTTCAGTTCAATGATGATGCCAGACACAATCAATTAAAAGAAGAATGCTGTATTAAATCACAAAAATGTATCTGCCAGGGATCAGTACTGATCGGAGAGTGAAAAATTTTGTTTCCCTTACTATTGAAAGACATTTTGGATTGGTATAGAATTCTAAGATTGGACATTATTATTTTTCTGCACCTTAGGGACATTACTCCACTGTATTCTAACTTTGATTTTTATTGTTCAGAGTCAGCTGTCAGTCTGTTACTCCTAGAGGGTAATGTATAGTTTTTCTCTGGATGTTTTCAGATCTTATCTTTGTCTTTAGTATCTTACAGTATTTCTTTCCATGCTGTGCCTTAGTGTAGATTTATTTTTATGCATTCTGTTTGGAACTCACTGGGCTTCTCAAAAACAAAAACAAACTATAGATTAGGCATTCCATCAATTGTGGAAAGTATCCCATCATTATACTTTGAAATATTGTTACTACCAGATTCTCTTTCCTTTCTTCCATGAAATAGAATTAAAAATATTTTTTATATATTTTAAGCTTTCTTAAGTATTTCTTCAAGTCTTTTAATCTCACCTTCCTTTTCCTATTTTATATTCTCTCTATGCTTCATCATGGATTTTTTTTTCAGATTTATCTTCTAGTCAATTAACTCTCTCTTCAGCTATAACTAATTTACTGTTTAACCTGCTGACTACGTTTTAAAATTTCACGTATTATATTTTTCATTTCTAAAATTCAGTTTGGTTCTTTTGAATATCTTCTTGGTTATTCTTTATAGGTTTTTTTTTTTTTTTGTCCCCTGTAGGTAGTTTTAATTTTATCTCTTATAATTTAATCAGAGTAGGCCTATTTATTTACATTGTGTCTGTTAATGCCAACATCTGAAATATTTAAACATCTTTTGCTATTATTGCTGTTCTTCTTTCTCATGAAGCATTATTTCCTTATGTGCTTAAATTTTTGTGTGTTTGTTGCATACTTTCCTTGAAAAACTCATTTACAGGAATTCTTCTAAAGTTGTGATGTTGTGATAAAGGCACACTTTTCTCAGAGAATTTGCTTTTCTTTTGCTATGAATCCATAAATCCTACCAATTTGAGATCCTTTTTTTAAGAGGAAGATAATGGTTGTGATTTCTTTGGACAACCTGGGGATTTTCATTTGGGCTTCAAATCTGCATAAAGTAGTTTACTTCTTACCTGTTCTTATTTGAAAGTATAGTCATTGGGGGTGTTCTGGCATTATAGGAGATTACACATTAGACTTCTTAACTTGAGAAGGTCTGGCCATTATCTTCTATCCCTATTGTATGTTATCTCAAAATGCTTAGACTCAAGTTTATCATATGTGGAAAGTGACATCAGCAAAATGGCAGAATATTTTCTCTGGCTCCAGTCCAGAGAAATTGAACTAGCAACTAACCAGACAAGAGTACCTTCATGAATATCCCTGAATGTGAGAGGGAGGCTGAGACACCCACTTGGACCACAGAACTGAGAAAGTACATCCAAAAAGTAAGAGTTTTCACTTTGACCACATCGTCTTTCCCTCAAGCCAGCACAGCATCACCCAGCACATCAGTCTTGGGCCCATGGTTTCTACAGTGGGAAAAAAAGGAGTTGGAAGTAGAAATTCAGTTTCCTCATGATTCTGCCCCCATGAGAAACGTTGAAAATTTTGTTAAGGGTAGACCAGGTGGGCTCAGTTAAAAAACAAAGAATAAGGGTAAGGCCCACAGCAACCAATGTGCAAATCTTGGCAGTGGCTCTGCATTATGGCACAAGAAGGCATTCCACTAGAAAAACTAGTCAATAGCATCACTCTACAAGAAGCACAGTTGACAAGTCTGCCAGACTCCAGTCCCTACTTAGCTTTTCCACCCAGCCCTGGTGCTCTGCGTAAACCTTCTCTAGATTGGGGGCAAGTACATATTCATGAGTATCTGTGGAAGGGAACATCTGGCCATGCCCAACTCCAGTGGCTGAGCAGCAATCCTACATACCTCTGGTGCTTTTCTTAAGCCTTCCTCAGGCAAGGAGGCAAGTGCAGATCCTGGAATATCTGTAGAGGGGTGCATCTGGCCCTGAACAACCCTAGTAGCTGAGTAGCAACCTCACTCAGCCCCAGTGCTCTCATTAAATCATCCCTAGGCTAGGAGGCAAGGGCAGATTAGTGACTATCTGTGGAGGGAAGCTTCTTGCTTTACCCAACCTCTGGCCCAGCACATCCCAAGTGGCCAAGGGGCAACACCATCAAGCTTCATTGCTCTCTTTAAGCCTTCCCCAGACAGGGAACCATGTGCAGGACCTGGAATATCTGCAGAGGAAATCATCTGACCCCACATAGTTTCAGCAGCTACATAGTGCCCCAGCAAGTATTGGCACCCTGCTTTAGACTTCCCCAGGCCAGAAGGCAAGTACAGGTCAGCAATTATCCGCAAATAAAAGTATCTGATCTTGTCCAACTCCAGCTGCAAGCAGTAACCACACAAAGCCACAGTGTTCTGCTTAAAGCTTCTCCAGGCCAGGAGACAAGTACGCATATATATGCACATCTGTGGAGCAAAGCCTCTGGCCCAGTACCTCCCAAGTGGCTGAGCAGTAATTTTTTTTTTTCTTTTTGTTTAGTTGTCTATGTACTCATCACTAATCTCTACTCTTAAGCAGTAGTCTAAATCTACTCTTGATACATTCAGACACATAAGATACTAATTTCATTTTCTTGAGTAAACATTCCCTAGAGACTTCTAACTCTTTCAATCTGGACAGATTGTCCTTACTGCTCAATTGTCCTTTCAGGAGCTCTCTTTACCATTACCCAGTAAATTCTATTTTCCCTCAATCCTGTATGAATCTTCTGTTTCCTAATCTTGTGTTCCTCATTTTGGTGGAGTACATCTTCCATTAATTTTCTGAGAAAAAGGGCAATTAGGTACGTATTTTGAGACCTTGAATGTCTAAAAATATTTTGAACCTAACCTCATATTTGATTCATAGTTTGAGAGGACAAATAATTTATAGGTTATTAAAATTTATTTTTCAAATATTTGTGGCATTTTTTCCTTTGTGTTCAATTCCTATAAAGGCTCATATATTTTTGTTTCATTCTTACTCTTAAGGAGTAACACTTTGGGTTCCAACAGAAAATCTGGAGTGATTACTGCAATCTCTCATCTTTGGTGAACTATAACTTTTGTCTCTTGTGACCACACGAAACTGCTAAAAACTCTACACAGCTTCTCAGCCTCTCAGCTACTTATATGTACTTACGTTTTCAACCTTTTAGCTACTATTTTCTTTTTTATCCTTTTTTTTTAAATTACACTTTAAGTTCTGGGATTCGTATGCAGAATGTGCAGGTTTGTTACATAGGTATACATGTGCCATGGTGGTTTGCTGCACCCATCAACCTGTCATCTACATTAGGTATTTATCCTAATGTTATCCTCCCTTAGCCTCTCACCCTCTAACAGGCCCCAGTGTGTGATTTTCCCCTCCCTATGTATGTGTGTTCTCATTGTTCCACTCCCACTTATGAGCGAGAACATGTAGTGTTTGGTTTTCTGTTCCTATGTTAGTTTGCTGAGAATGATGGTTTCTAGCTTCATCCATGTCCCTGCAAAGAATATCAACTCATCCTTTTTTTATGGCTGCATAGTATTCCATGGTGTATATGTGCCACATTTTCTTTACCTATCTAACATTGATGGGCATTTGGGTTGGTTCCAAGTCTTTGCTATTGTGGATAGTACTGCAATAAACATGCATGTGCATGTGTCTTTATAGTAGAATGATTCATAATCCTTTGGGTATACACCCAGTAATGGGATGCTGGGTCAAATGGTATTTCTGGTTCTAGATCTTAGAGGAATTGCCACACTGTCTTCCACAATGGTTGAACTAATTTACACTCCCAACAGCGTAAAAGCATTCCTATTTCTCCACATCCTCTCCAGCATCTGTTTCCTGACTTTTTAATTATCGCCATTCTAACTGGCATGAGATGGTATCTCATTCTGGTTGTGATTTGCATTTCTCTAATGACCAGTGATGATGAGCTTTTTTTCATGTGTTTGTTGGCTGCATAAATGTCTTCTTTTGAAGAGTGTCAGTTCATATCCTTCGCCCACCCTGTGATGGGGTTGTTTTTGTTTTTGTTTTGTTTTTTGTAAATTTAAGTTCTCTGTAGATTCTTGATATTAGCTCTTTGTCAGATGGATAGATTGCAAAATTTTTCTCCCATTCTATAGGTTGACTTGGATGATAGTCTTTTTTGCTGTGCAGAAATTCTCTAGTTTAATTAGATCCCATCTGTCAATTTTGACTTTTGTTGCCATTGCTTTTGCTGTTTTAGTTATGAAGTCTTTGCCCATGCCTATGTCCTGAATAGAATTGCCTAGGTTTTCTTCTAGGGTTTTTATGGTTTTAGGTATTATGTTTAAATATTTAATCCATTTTGAATTAATATTTGTATAAGGTATAAGTAAGGGGTCCAGTTTCAGTTTTCTGCATATGGCTAACCAGTTTTCCCCATACCATTTATTAAATAGGGAATCTTTTCCCCATGGCTTGCTTTTGTCAGGTTTGTCAAAGATCAAATGGTCGTAGATGTGTGGTGTTATTTCTGAGGCCGCTTTTCTGTTCCATTGGTCTATATATATGTTTTGGTACCATGCTATTTTGGTTACTGTAGCCTTGTAGTATAGTTTGAAGTCAGGTAGCATGATGCCTCCAGTTTTGTTCTTTCTGCTTATGGTTGTCTTGGCTATATGGACTCTTTTTTGGTTCCATATGAAATTTAAAGTAGATTTTTCTAATTCTGCGAAGAAAGTCAATGGTAGCTTGACAGGAATAGCATTCAATCTATAAATTACTTTGGTCAGTACGTACATTTTCACAGTATTGATTCTTCCTATCCATCAGCATGGAATATTTTTCCATTTGTTTTTGTCCTCTCTTAATTCCTTGAGCAGGGGTCTGTAGTTCTCCTTCACATCTGTCACATCCCTTGCAAGTTGCATTCCTAAGTATTTTATTCTCTTTGTAGCAATTGTGAATGGGAGTTTGCTCATGATTTGGCTCTTTGTTTGTCTATTATTGGTGTGTAGGAATGCTTGTGATTTTTGCACATTGATTTTGTATCCTGAGATTTGCTGAAGTTGCTTATCAGCTTAAGGAGATTTTGGGCTGAGATGGTGAGATTTTCTAAAAATACAATCATGTCATCTGCAAACAGAGACAATTTGGCTTCCTCTCTTTCTATTTGAATACCTTTCTTTCTTTCTCTTGCCTGATTGCCCTGGCCAGAACTTCCAATACTATGTTGAGTAGGAGTGGTACTCAACCTCATCTCATGCCAGTTTTCAAAGGGAATGTTTCCAGCTTTTGCCCATTCAATATGATATTGGCTGTGGGTTTGTCATAAATAGCTCTTATTATTTTGAGATATATTCCATCAACACCTAGTTTATTGAGTGTTTATAGCATGAAGGAGTGTTAAATTTTATCAAAAAGCTTTACTGCATCTATTGAGATAATCACGTGGTTTTTGCCAGTGGCTCTGTTTACGTGATGGATTACATTTATTGATTTGCATATGTTGAACCAGCCTTGCATCCCATGCACGAAGCCGACTTGATCATGGTAGATAAGTTTGTTAATGTGCTGCCGGATTCGGTTTGCCAGTATTTTACTGAGGATTTTTGCATTGATGTTTGTCAGGGATATTGGCCTGAAATTTAGTTGCTGTTGTTGTTGTGTCTCTGCCAAGTTTTGGTATCAGGATGATGCTGGCCTCATAAAATGAGATAGAGAGGATTCCCTCTTTTTCTATTGTTTGGAATAGAAGAAATGGTACCAGCTCCTCTTTGTACCTCTGGTAGAATTCGGCTGTGAATCCATCTAGTCCTGGGCTTTTTTTGGTTGGTAGGATATTAATTACTGTCTCAATTTCAGAACTTGTTATTGGTCTTTTCGGGGATTCAACTTCTTCCTGGCTTAGTCTTGGGAGGATGTATGTGTCCAAGAATTTACCCATTTCTTCTAGATTTTCTAGTTTATTTGCATAGAGGTATTTATAGTATTCTCTGATGGTAGTTTGTATTTCTGCGGGATCAGTGGTGATATCCCCTTTATCAATTTTTTATTGTGTCTATTTGATTCTTCTTTCTTTTCTTCTTTATTATTCTGGCTAGTGGTCTATATACTTTGTTAATGTTTTCAAAAAACCAGTTTCTGGATTCATGGATATTTTAAGGGATTTTCATGTCTCTATCTCCTTCAATTCTGCTCTGATCTTAGTTATTTCTTGTCTTCTGCTAGCTTTTGAATTTGTTTGCTCTTGCTTCTCTAGTTTTTTTTTTTTTTTTTTTTTTTTTGAGATGGAGTCTCGCTCTGTCAACCAGGCTGGAGTGCAGTGGTGTGAATTTGGCTCACTGCAAGCTCTGCCTCCCGGGTTCACATCATTCTCCTACCTCAGCCTCCTGAGTAGGTGGGACAACAGGCACCTGTCATCATGTCTGGCTAAATTTTTTTTTTTTTTTTTATCTTTTAGTATAGACAGGGTTTCACCGTGTTAGCCAGGATGGTCTCTATCTCCTGACCTCATGATCTGCCTGCCTCAGCCTCCCAAAGTGCTGGGATTACAGGCAGGAGCCACCGTACCCGGCCTTCTCTAGTTCTTTTAATTGTGAGGTTAGGGTGTCAAAAAAATAGATCTTTTCTGCTTTCTCTTTTGGGCATTTAGTGCTATAAATTTCCCTCTAAACACTGCTTTAGCTGTGTTCCAGAGATGCTGGTACATTTTGTCTTTGTTCTCATTGGTTTCAAATAACTTATTTATTTCTGCCTTAAATTCGTTATGTACCCAGTAGTCATTCAGGAGCAGGTTGTTCCAGTTTTATGTAGTTGTGTCGTTTTGAGTGAGTTTCTTAATCCTGAGTTCTAATTTGATTGCACTGTGGTCTGAGAGACTCTTTGTTATGATTTTCATTCTTTTGCATTTGCTGAGGAGTGTTTTACTTCCAATTATGTGGTTAGTTTTAGAATAAGTGTGATGTGGTGCTGAGAAGAATGTATATTCTGTTGATTTGGGTTGGAGAGTTCTATAGATGTCTATTAGGTCTGCTTGGTCCAGAGCTGAGTTTAAGTCATGAATATCCTTGTTAATTTTCTGTGTCATTGATCTGTCCAATATTGACAGTGGGGTGTTAAAGTTTCCCACTATGATTGTGTGGGAGTCTAAGTCTCTTTGCAGGTCTCTAAGAACTTGCTTTATGAATCTGGATGCTCCTGTACTGGGTGCATATATATTTAGGATAGTTAGCTCTTCTTGTTACATTGATCCCTTTACCATTATATAATGCCCTTCTTTGTCTTTTTTGATCTTTGTTGATTTAAAGTCTGTTTTATCAGAGACTAGGATTGCAACCCCTGCTTTTTTTTCTTTCCATTTGCTTGCTAAATCTTCCTCTATCCCTTTATTTTGAGCTTATGTGTGTTTTTACATGTGAGATGGGTCTCCTGAATATAGCAAACCAAAGGGTCTTAACTCTTTATCCAATTTGCCAGTCTGTGCCTTTTAATGGGGGCATTTAGTGCATTTACATTTAAGATTAATATTGTTGTGTGTGAATTTGATCCTGCCATTATGGTGCTAGCTGGTTATTTTGGCCATTAACTGATGTAGTTTCTTCATAGTGTCAATGGTCTTTACATTTTGGTTTGTTTTTGCAGTGGCTGGGGGGGTACCGGTTTTTCCTTTCTATATTTAGTACTTCCTTCAGAAGCTCTTGTAAGGCAGGCCTAGTGGTGACAAAATCTCTCAGCATTTGCTTGTCTATAAAGGCTTTTATTTCCCTTCACTTATGAAGCTTACTTTGGCTGGATATGAAATTCTGGGTTGAAAATTGTTTTCTTTAAGAATGTTGAATATTGGCCCCCACTCTATTCTGGCCTGAGGGTTTCTGCAGAGAGATCCACTGTTAGTCTGATGGGCTTCCCTGTGTGGGTAACCCAACCTTTCTCCCTGGCTACCGATAACATTTTTTCCTTCATTTCAACCTTTGTGAATCTGATGATTATGTCTTAAGGTTGCTTTTCACGAGGAGTATCTTTGTGGCATTCTCTGTATTTCCTGAATTTGAATATTGGCCTGTCTTGCTAGGTTGGGGAAGTTCTCCTGGATAACATCCTGAAGAGTGTTTTCCAACTTGCTTCCATTCTCCCCATCACTTTCAGATACACCAGTCGATTGTAGGTTTTTGTTCTTTTCACATAGTCCCATATTTCTTGGAAGCTTTGTTCATTTCATTCTTTTTTCTCTAATCTGGTCTTCATATTTTAAATTGATCTTCAGTCTCTGGTATCATTTCTTCTGTTTGATTGATTTGGCTATTGATACTTGCGTATGCTTCCTGAAGTTTTTGTGCTGTGTTTTTCAGCTCCATCAGGTCATTTATGTCCTTTTCTAAACTGGTTATTCTAGTTAGCAATTCCTCTAACCTTTTATCAAGATTGTTAGTTTACTTGCATTAGGTTACAACATGCTCCTTTAGCTCGGAGGAGTTTGTTATTACCCACCTCCTCAAGCCTATTTCTGTCAATTCATCAAACTCATTCTCTGTCTAATTTTGTTTCCTTGCTGGCAAGGAGTTATGATCCTTTGGAGAAGAAGAGGTATTCTGTTTTTTGGCATTTTCAGGATTTTTGCACTGGCTTTTCCTCATTTTTGTGGATTTATCTACCTTTGGTCTTTTCTCTTAGTGATCTTTGGATGGAGTTTTTGCGTGGTCATCCTATTTGTTGATGTTGATGCTATTACTTTCTATTTGTTAGTTTTTCTTCTAGCAGTCAGGCCCCTCTTTTGCAGGTCTGCTGGAGTTTTCTGGGAGTACACTCCAGACCCTGTTTGCCTGGGTATCACCAGAAGAGGCTGCAGAACAGCAAAGATTACTGCCTGTTCCTTCCTCTGGAAGGTTCGTCCCAGAGGTCACCCATCAGATGCCAGCTGGAGCTCTCCTGTATGAGGTGTCTGTTGACTCCTGCTGGGAGGTGTCTCCCCGTCAGGAGGCATGGGTGTCAGAGACCCACTTGAGGAGGCAGTCTGTCCCTTAGCAGAGTTCGAGCACTGTGCTGGGAGATCCGCTGCTGTCTTCAGAGCTGGCAGGCAGGAATGTTTAAGTCTGTTGAAGCTGCACCCACAGCCACCCTTTCCCCCAGGTGCTCTGTCCCAGGGAGATGGGAGTTTTATCTGTAAGCCCCTGACTGGGGCTACTGCCTTTCTTTCAGAGATGCCCTGCCCAGAGAGGAGGAATCCAGAGAGCATTTTTTTTTTGATGGAGTCTCACTCAGTTGCCCACACTGGAGTGCAGTGGTGCAATCTCAGCTCACTGCAACCTCTACCTCCCAGGTCCAAGCGATTCTCCCAACTCAGTCTCCCAAGTTGCTGGGATTACAGACACCTGCCATCATACCTGGTTAATTTTTGTATTTTTGTAGAAACGGGGTTTCACCATGTTGGCCAGGCTGGTCTTAAACCCCTGACCTCAGGTGATCTGCCTGCCTCAGCCTCCCAAACTGCTGGAATTATAGGCATGAACCACTGTCCGCAGCTGAGCAGTGATCTTGAGATCTTGCCTAGTCTCAGAGCTTAGCACAGGGCTTTGTCCATCCATAGATTCCAAACAGCAGTATTATCCAGTGAGAGAAGACAATCTGTAACTCTGCTCAGAGGCAATCACAAAACTTAGCTAATAGCTCTCCCTAAATACAGAGTCCAGCCAGTGATCTCATCAGACTCTAGAGCACAGCCAGGGTTTCCATTTGACCTCAAAGCAGTCAGTAGTCCAGCCCAACTAGAGAATCTGACAGCAAGGTGCCTGTCAGGACTTGCCACCAGCTGGGCCATCCAGAATCCCAGCCTAGACTAAATAGTGAAGGTCTATTACTACCAAAGAAAATTAGCAAAGGCTGGAAGAGGCAGCCATTTCTTCAAATGTGTAGACACTAGTGTAAGGTTTACAAAGATTCAGAGAAATATGACACCAAAAAAAGAAACTAATAAATCTCTAACAATGGACCCTGAATGAATGGAGATCTATAAAATGACTGACAAGGAATTTAGAATGATTATCTTAAAGAAGTTTGGTGAACTAAAAGAAAATATTGATAGAAAATTAAATCTAATTTGAAAAACAATTTATGAAGAAAAGTGAGAAGTTTGAAAAAGAAATAAAAATCATTTTTAAAAATCAAATAGAATGCTAGAGATAAAAAGTACAATAACTGAACTAAAAAAAATTGAAAGAAGCTTCAACAGCAGACATGATCCAGCAGAAGACATTATTGTGAGTTTGAAGACAGGTCATTTGAAATTATATAATCAGAAAAGCAGAAAGAATGAAAAAAAGAAAGCCTTCATGAATTATGGGTCACCATGAAAAGAATGAATATTTGCTTAAGATTTTCAGAAGGAGAAAAGAGAAAACAGGGCCCAGAAAGCATATTTAAGTAAAAAGTGGCTGAAATTTTCCCAAATCTGGGGAAAGATGACAACATTCAGGTATAGGAAGCTCAGAGGTCTCTAATCAAATTCAACCCAAAGGGAAGTTCACCAAGACACATCATAATTAAATGATCAAAAATCAAAAACAAAAAAATTCTGAAAGCAATACGAGATAAGAAAAATATCAGATTCAAGGGAATCCCAATACACCTATCAGCAGATTTCTCAGCAGAAATCTTGCAAGTCAGGAGAGAGTGGGATGACATATACAAAGGGCAGAAGGAAAAACATGCCAACTAAGATTACTTTGCCTGGAAAAGCTGTCCTTCAAAAATGAGGAAGAAATAAAAACTTTCCCATATAAACAGAAACAATGTCAGTTCATCACCACCAGACCTGTCTTATGGGAATAGTTAGAGGGATTCCTTTAGCCTGAAACAAAAGTCCAAAGTGATTTTCAGAACACTAGTACTGTAAGGGTGACATATGAATAATTTTTATCCCTATTACCAGTGTTGAAAAACAAAACTATCAAAAACAACAGTAGCTACAATAAATGGTTAAAATATACAAATTATAAAAATATATACATATTGACACATCATAAAAGCGGGGGAGGGAGTAAAAGTGTAGCATTTTTGTATGATTAAAGTTAAGCTGTTATCAGCCTTACATAGCCTGTTATAATAAGTATAATATATTTTCTGGATGCCTAATTGTAAACACAAAGCAAAAACCTGTAGTAGTTGCACTAAATATAAAAGGAAAGTGTTCAAAGCGTAGCACCACAGAAAATAATCAAACGACAAGGGAAGACAGCAAGAGGGAAAAGAGAAACAAACGATCCACCAAACAACCAGAAAACAAATTACAAAATGGCAGTAACAAGGTCTTACCTATCAATAACTACCTTGAATGTAAATAGATTAAATTTTCCAATAAATTAAAATTTCCAAATTTTCCAGAGTGGCTGAATGAATAAAAAGAAAGAAACAACTACATATATATTGCATACAAGAGACTCACTTTACTAGTAAGAACACACATAATCTGGAAGTGAAGGGATGAAAAAAGATATTCCAATACAAATGGAAACCAAAACAGGGCAAGGGTAGCTATACTTATATAAGACTGATGCTTATATCGGACCAAATAGATTCTAAGAAAAAAACAGTAAAAAGGGACAAAGAATGCCATTATGTAATGGTAAAGGGAAAATTTCATCAAGAAGACATAAAAACTGTAAATATATATGTACCCAACATTGGAATACCTAAATATATAGAGAAATTATTAAATTATCTGAAGGTAGAGATAGGCCACAATGCAATAATAGTAGGGTATCTCAGTACCCCACCCTCAACAATTGACAGATTATCTAGACAGAAAATAAGGAAACATTAGACTTGAAGTTTATCAGATTTGATAAATGCCCTCAAGGCAGAAGCAACTTCCTCATTTCTCTTGCATCTCTCTCAGTTCTGGGCTCCGAGCTTCCCTTAGATTTGGTCCTGATAATTATTTTTCCTTTCCTCCTTCAAATATTTTCGAAAGATGTTTTCTATATTTGATCATTCATTTTTAGTTCTCAGCATTAGAAAGGTTAGTACAGATACCAGAAAAAGTCAAATGTATTACCAGAAAAAGGAGTCTCACTTTAACTCTTGAATGGTAATGATGGCAGTAGGGGGCCATCTGCAGCAGCTGCTGCCATCACGCCTGCAGCAGCAAGGGGGCGTGGCCAGGGCTGCATACCTCATGGAGGTGATGGGAGCTGGGCACAAGTGGGAGCCCCGCCCCTTCCAAGTTGGGGTGGGATGTCCCCTGGGGCCGCTGCAGTCACCCAAACCATGGCTGCAGAGCCGGACCTCCCACTCCAGGGAGCAGGCAAGAGCCCTGCCCTCTGAGCGGGGCTGCAGTCGTCCAAGTCATGGCTGCAGGTCCAAGTCTCGCTGTGCTATTGGGGGACCAGGAGCAGGAAGGAGCCCTGCCTCTCCAGGTGCAGATGCAGCTCCCCAAACTATGGCTGCAGACCTGGACATCCTTGCACTTTTGGGGGCCCAGAAGGCCCCCGTACCCTTGCAGGCTCAGAGGTGCCTGCTCCCACTGCCTGGCTTCTCCCTGCTGTCAGTACCTGCTCCATCGGAGCAAAGTCTGGCTCAGCCCAGGTGCCATGAACAGCAGCGAGAGGCAGACAGATTCCTGGATAGAAGGGGGCAGGTCCCCATGAGTCCCCCACCTTCAGGCCAGGGAGGGCCTGAAGGCTGGGGGCTGGGCTGCGTGTCCTACCAACGGAGTGGGAGCTTGTGGTGCCTTTTCTGGACACCGGTGGCTGCCCCTGGACCAATCAGTGCACACTTCCTCCCCTCTGAGGCCCATGTAAGCCCTGGGTTCAGCCAGAACTGAGCAGATGTCAAGATGACCAACAGCAGAGAGGAGCTACCCACTTTAAAGCCTTCTCTCTGCTGAGAGCTTCAGAAGCTTGCAGAGGCGTCGGGACTACCAGCTGCAGAAAGGCGCAGCCCACCCCAGGGCCTCCTCTGTGCTAAGAGCTAAACATTCGTCAGGACACCCTGGCCGTGGAAAGGAACTACTCACTGCGGTCTCCTCTGAACTATTCTATAACTTAATAAAGCTCCTCCTCATCTTGCTCACCCTCCACTTGTCCGAGTGCCTCATTCTTCCTGGTCATAGTACAAGAACTTGGGACCTGTCAAATAGCAGGACTAAAAGAGTTGTAACACAAACAGGGCTGAAACATGCCCTTTCCTCACCATGTTGGGGGCAAAGAGAAGGAGAAAGAGCTGCGACCCTTTGGGGAGCCCAGACCTAGGAGCTCCCTGAGCCAGGGATGTGACTCTCTTTTTGTAGCCCTGCAGTTCCCAGCATCTCCAAGCTTCCAAGCACCACTGCATTCCCCAGTGCCAACTGGCAAAAATTCTTGCAATGCACCTGGTTCTGCTGCAGCCTCACAGAGAGCCAGTGCCCGTGCCTGCACGTGGAGCTGCCCACATGGCAGCAGCCAGTGTGTCTGACAGTGCACAGTGGCTGGACCTCATGCTTGCTCACATACCCCTTGCCACTCTGCCACCTGGTTCACCCTTGGTAGAATGGGATCCAGGCCAGTGGCGTAAGCTGAGTGGGCAGAACGATCCCAGCAGGCCCAAGCAAAGGACGGGCAAAGGCATTGCTGGCCACAGAGGTTTCCGGCCAGAAAAGTAACACCCAAAGATTCTGTAACAGTAATTT
Organism: Papio anubis; assembly: GCF_008728515.1. Classification (NCBI taxonomy): domain Eukaryota; kingdom Metazoa; phylum Chordata; class Mammalia; order Primates; family Cercopithecidae; genus Papio; species Papio anubis. The sequence goes on from NC_044988.1 coordinate 31,337,364, forward strand.
AGCTGTTATTCCTTAAAGGTGATTTTTTGTGGTCTTTGAAATCATGGGATAACCATTATTTCCTTAAAAAATGTCAGATATTACTTTAATGTTTGTTTATTATTTATTTATTGAATTATATTGTTGCTATGTCTAGTATATTGAAGTTTTAAGGTTCATTACTGCATTCTATGCTTAGTTGTTCTTAAGATTATCTTTAAAAGTACATTAAAACACAGCTTTAGCTGTATCTCCTTAGTTTTGATGTGTCCACTTTTCATTATAACCCAGTTAAAACATTTTCTAAAATTCACTGATTTTTTTTAACCTATGTAATATTTAGAAGCATATTGCTTAATAACAAAAGATTTAGGTACAATAAAGTTATCTTTCATGATGGATTTCTAGCCTACTTTCACTGTGATAAGAAAACATTATTTAAATTGTTAAAATGTGTCAATGCTCACTTCATGGAGAAGCATAAAGTTAAATCTGGTAAACGGTTCATACGTGTTTGAAAATAATATATTCTATGGTTGTTGGATACAGTATTTTATACATGCTCAAGTTTGTTAGACTTGTTGTTCGTATGTTCATTAATCTAAACTAATTTATCTCTGCTTGTTCTATCAGCTATTGAGAAATGTCATGGACAGTTTCTATTGATGGCTGTAACAATCCTCATCTCTTGGTATTCAAGTCCTTCTGTGATCGTCTCCCACTAACTGCGGATTGGATCAGTGACTTGCTTCTAAGGAATAGAATATGGTAAGTGATAGGATGTTAAAAGATTAGGCTATTAAAAGACTCATGCCTTTTGCTGGGCTTTTGCTTGCTCATTTTGATGGACGTCGGCTGCCATACGGTAAGCTTCTTTTTGTGGGGGTTCTTATGGCAAAGAACTGAAAAAGGCTTTTGATCATGAACCAGGGAAAAAATAAGATCCTAACTCCAGTATTATTCAAGGAGCTGAATACTGCAATAACCACATTGGAAGCAGATATTTCCCAAGCTGAGCCTTGAGATAAGATTGCCCTGTGAGAGACCTTAAGTCAGAGGATCCAACTAAGCTACTTCAAGATTCATGATCTACTGAAACTGAGATAATCAGTGTTTATTGTTTTAAGCAGCTATGTCTTGGGACAATTTGTTCTGCAGCAATAGATAATTAATACCAAAGAGATTCAATTATAGAGTTTTTGGTTTCTTCTTTTATTTCTGTTTTTTTAAATAATTTAATTGTGGTAAATATTCACAGCATAAAATTTCCCATCTTAACCATTTTTAGTGTACAGTTCAGTGGTGTTAGGTACGTTCACATTGTTGTATAACCAATCTCGAGAACTCTTGTTATCTTGCAGAACTGAACTCTATACCCATTAAACAATAATTCTCCAGTACCTTTCCCACCAGCCCCTGGTAACTTTTATCATAGAGATACAAAGAGTTGTATTCACAGATATACAAAGTAGCGATTCTACTTTGTATCTCTAAGAATTTGACTATACTAGGTACCTCTTACAAGTTGAACCATACAACATTTATCTTTTTGTGACTGGTTTACTTTACTTAGCATAATGTCCTCAGGGTTCATCCATGCTGTAACATATATCGGAGTTCTTTTCCTTTTTAAGACTGAATAATATTCCATTGTATATAAATACCACATTTTTATGGATATATACTTGTATACACCACATTCATCTGTTGATAGACTCTTGGGTTTTTTCCACATTCTCATTTTTGTGAATAATACTGAGATGAACATGGATGTAGAAATGTCTTTTCAAGATCCTGCTTTCAATTCTTTTGGGTATATACTCAGAAGTAGAATGGTAGTATCATATGTTAATCCTGTATTTAATTCTTGAGGAACCACTATACTGATTTCCACAGTGGCTGCACCATTTTACATTTTTACCAACAGTACACAAGGGGTCCAGTTTCCCCACATCCTCACCAATGCTTGCTATTTTGCGAGTGTTTTGTTTTATAGTAACGATGCTAGTGAGTGTGAGCTAAATTCTGTTACTTTTTTGCTTTATAAATTTTGAAAAAAAAATTTTTTTGAGACAGACTTTTGCTCTTATTGCCCAGGCTGGAGTACAATGGCATGATCTTGGCTCACTGTATCCTCTGTCTCCTGGGTTCAAGTGATTCTCCTGCCTCAGCCTCCCAGGTAGCTGGGATTACAGGCATGTGCCACCACACCCAGCTAATTTTTTATATTTTTAGTAGAGACAGGGTTTCTCCATGTTGGTCAGGCTGGTCTTGAACTCCTGACCTCAGGTGATCCACCTGTCTTGGCCTCCCAAAGTGCTGGGATTACAGGAGTGAGCCACTGTGCCTGGCCTTGAAATTCTTAATAAGAGCATGCACATTTAAATTGTCATGGATGACTGACTCTTTCATAAACATAAAATATCCCTCTTTCTTTTTAATAATATCTCTTGCTTTAGAGTACACTTTGTCTGATAGCTCTCTGATAGTAATAATGCTATACTAGACTTTTCATTGATATTTGCATGTATATATTTTGTATTCCTTTACTTTCAAATTCCCTGTCCTTATGTTTAATGTACAGCGGATAATTAAACATTATCCGCTGGTTGAAAAATTTAAAAAATACAATCTGATAATCTTAAACTTTTATAGTTGAATTTATTTTTATTTTTATTGGTATAGATGGGGTTTTGCTATGTTGCCCAGGCTGGTCCTGAACTCCTGGCCTCAAGTGATCCTTCCACCTCAGCCTCCCAAAGTGCTGGCATTACAGGTCTGAGCCAGCATGCCCAGCCTCCATTAATATTTAAAGCAATTATTGATATGTTTTTATTTTAATCCACCATCTTCTCTTTGTTTCTATCTGTCCATTTTATTTTAAATTTAGGTTTGTTTAATTTTATTATTTTCACAATTTCTACTTGATTCTTTTCCAAATCTGCTTTTTTAAAAGTAGTATCCTCTTCTTTCACTATGGGTTTTTTCCTTTAATTTTGTTATCATTTGAAACATATTTATTTATAATTTCTTGAAGCTTGCTATCTCAGTTTGGGGGAGTGGTTACTAATTCCCCTTCACTCTGTCATCAATTCTTTTTATGACAGATGAAGTTTTCATTATATTATTGACTTTAATGCATTTACATTCATTTCAAATTCTTGTAGTCCTTACCTGCTATTATTTTAATACTAGAAAAATGTATTATAAAAATTTCCTGAGAGCATTGCATTTTATGATTGCATATTCATAAAGCGCTAAACTCAAGCAGAGTTCTATACAAGCTTCTCTGTTCAGGTACGAGAGTGTGACCAAGCTCTTTGTCTATCTTCCTTTCCAAAATATAATCTTTGCATTGATTATCACAGTCATTAAGTTTATGCAGAATTATTTCATCTTCCTCTTCTTTGAAGCATATGGTAGGATTGTTATTCTCCTTTTTAACTTAGGTGTGGCCATGTGACTTGCTTTGGCCAATAAAATGTGAGTAGATGATATGCCTTTGTGGTGGAAGCTTTAAGAGCTAATGTGTGCTTCACCACATTCTTTCCATTCTCCCACAGAGATTCACAGCATTCCTGGTGGTGTTGCTTCTTTAGCCTAGATCCCAGAAAGAGATTATGCAGAGTAGAGTTTTTAGTTGATTTATGGTTGAAATGGAGTCTGAGAAATAAACCTTTGTCATTTAAGACTTTTTTTTTTTGAGCTGCTTGTTATTGTAACATAATGTAGCCTTTTCTGATTGATACGAGGATCAGTGGCACCGCTTATTTCTTATTGTATTCCCATATCTTAGCACAAGGCCTGGTACAGTAAGTATTTGTGATTTGTTGAATCAAACTTGAGAATCAGAGTTCTCTAATGCCTGTGGTGACAATGCAAAGATGGGGGCTGATTTTCTGTGCTATTTGGTCTTGAGTTCTCAATACATTCCATTCATTTTACCAGCTGGAGGGAGGAAGAATGACATTTGACTTAGTCACAAATGGAAATCATTTTGTTTGGTACAAAGCCCATTGGAAAAAGGAAAACAAAGGGCATTTCTTCCAGTGGTAACCTGCTACTGCATTTCCTGTAAACACTAAATATTGTATTCTGTTAGCCTGTGAGAAATGGTGCTAGGTGGGAGAAGAGGCAAGGGTTTTCTTGTTTGTCTCTTAGCTCAAAAGAGTCAGGGGAGAAATCTCTTCTAATTACAGAGTTGTGTGCTTTGGAAGGACTTTTGTATTCATTGAGTCTACCCACTACCTACAAGTAATCTGTCTTGGAAAAGGTGTTTTATTCTTAGAAGTATGAAACCATTTTTGGTCTCTGAAGCAAGATGATTGGATCTACCAATAGACAGTCATATTTTCTTGGTCAGACAAATATTTTATACGTTTTATTTTTCAAATAAGTAGAGAAGTCATATTATTTATTGTCTAAGCATAGAGACATCTGATCATGAAAGAGGGCACTGTTACCATTTATACTCGGACAACTAGCATAAAATGGTATTTTCCTGGGCAAACTACATGAACACCTTACAAATAGGGCCACTTATGAATGTAACTTTCATAATGTGTAATCAAGTCATTAAGTCCTTTATTCTGAGAAGAGCCAGCTGACCAGGAGACCAAAAAGCCAAGAGAAGAAATGTCATCCTCAATTAAGCATTTCAATGAGTAAATCATTATTCCATTAGTTGATTGTTACTAAACTTTCTTAAGATATGCCTTTAGTGGAACCTTTGACACCAGTGTACAAATGCCTGGACTATTTGCCTGAACTAGATGGTCCTTTCGCCTCAGCAACCCCTGACCATAAGACCCAGACTAAATGTTATTTCCTATGGAATTGCTTCTTCAACATTCCTGGATGTGGCTAGTCTGTGATAACTGGGTTTCCCCAGCACAGTGTAAAGACTTCTATAGTGGTACTTTTCACATTATATTATAATTCTTCATTTATGTCTGTCTTCCCTCATGGGCTGTTCAAGGGCAAAAACTTTGTCTTATTTATTTTTGTGTCTTTCTAAGAAAAGCTTTTTTTTACTCAAAGTAATTGCTCAATAAATTATTGAAAGAATGAATCCAGAGAACTACTTATTTAGAAAAAGAAGTTTATGCTAACAAGGCCTTCCCAGCTTGAGATAAAAGGAATAAAAAGAATGAACTGATTTACCAGCTGTTTCCTGATTCATAAGGAAAGAAATATGGAATAATTTTGAGGTGGGAGGCAGGGGAGAAACAAAGCATAGTTCCTTCATTTTAATTACATTTGGCTGTGGTGCCATTTCAGGATAGAACTCACAAAGCTGTAACTGCTAGGAGCTGTGTATGTATTGCTTAAGGGAAAACAAGATAATGTACGAATCTTTAAGATATTTTAAAAAGACTCTTTTGTGGTACATTGTCTAGAAGTGAATGTAGGTTATATCCCCCCCAGTGGTAACTACAGAAATTAGAGATGCTGAGAAATCATGTGGTCAACCCTCCCAGCGTAGTATGCACAATGTCACCTGAGCCGTGTTTATGTAGCTCCTGTCACTTCCCAGGAGTGTGCAGAGGTCCTAGCACAGCAGAGAAGACTGCTTTGGAAATCTAAAGCAGACACTTGGCTCCTACTGCTAGATGGCTTTGGTGAGGCATTGGGAATTGACAGATGTTAAATTGACAGCAGAATTCTCCAAACTGGGAGTTAAGGCTAAAGCGTGAAGTATTGAGAAGCCATATATATTTATGTAGAGAGGAGGGACCTCTCTTGAGCCAAAAGGAAGTGGGTGGGTAGGGATTCTGTTTACTTTATTAAGCTGTTTTGCAGGATTTGGGGAACCAATTTCATTGAAGCCTGTGTCAGGACAGGGCAATCATTCTCAGAGTCAAGTAGTACTGTCAATAAAGAATCGCATGGGGCCAGAGACTGGTGGGATTACTTTAGGTTCTAATTCTGGACTGACACCTGAGTAGTTCAAAGCATGAAATATCCATGTTTCTCCCCAGGACTAGATTTTTCATAGCTCTAGAGTATAGGGAGGAGTCCTGGTGACTACAGGAGGCGGTGACAGAAAGAGATACATAGAAACAGCAACATACGTCTCTCCCTACACTGAGTCTGTCTCAGCCTCTACTATCCTTTCACTCTATTCCTTCAAAAATATGTTCCAAGCCCATAGTACTGTGCTAAGCAGTGCAAAATTAATGGTAAAGGAAGCATTGGCTCTTAAGAGCTCCTAGCCTAGTGGGGAAGGCAGCCACATAAACAGATCATCATCATTCACCATGATATGTATGCTGTTGGAAATGTGTATAGGAGGTTATGAAAATATAATGGAAGGAGTTGCTGATTCTGTATGGTTATAATTAGGAAGAACTAGAGTTTCAGAAAGGCATCACATATGGCTTCCCATTATAAAACCCAAGCCTCTTGGCGTGGTATTCTGGCCCTCCAATGTGTGTCCCTGCCAGTTGAAATCTCACCACCCACCATGCCTGACACCAACTCTGCTCCATCCAGAGTCTGCCTGATTCTCAGCTTTGTCTTCTTTTTTCCCTGGCTGGAACATTGCATTTTTCTCTACTGACCTAATCTTAGCTGTTAAAAGTCAGTTCAAGTCCTACCTCCTCCATAAGTCCTCCTCTGAGTATTCTAGCCCGTAGTGAATTGCCCATTCTTGACTCATTGTTTGGAATTCTACCTTGACACTAGATTTTATCCTGCATTGTGACATCTTGTATATTGCTATATAGTGCTTCTAGTATTGATTTAATACACGTTTCTCTTCTCCCAAACTAGAATTAAAGACATTCAATGGTAGAATGCATTATCTAATATTCCATATAGATCAGTGATCCCCAACCTTTTTGGCATCAGAGACTGGTTTCGTGGAAGACAATTTTTCCATGGACCAGGGAGGTGGGATGGGATGGCTTCGGGATGAAACTGTTCCACCTCAGATCATCAGGTATTAGATTCTCATAAGAAGCACGCAGCCTAGATTCCCTGCCTGGGCAGTTTACAATAGGGTTCCCGCTCCTATGAGAATCTAATGCAGTGGCTGATCTTACAGGAGGCAGAGATCAGGTGGTAATGCTTGCTGGCTCCCTGCTCACCTCCTGATCTGTGGCCTGGCTCCTAACAGGCCACCAACAGGTACCAGTCTGTTATCTGTCTCTGGTCCAGGGGTTGGGGACCCCTGATATAGGCCTTAGTAGAGTGTAGGGCACAGTACTCAGTAGATACCTGTGGAGGAAATGAACATAAGCATTTTGCTCCTTGGGAGAGATTCAGGGTAAAACTGTCTTTCTCTCTCTCTTTTTTTTTTTTTTCCCGCCCAGATTCAATAAGGAGTGTGAAGCCTCTTCCTGTGGCTATGAATTTGGGTAACATTAATTTTTCTTTAAGACTGTCCATGCAGTCCTCCTTCTACCAAATATTTACCTAAGAATTTACTATTAACCACTACTTGGTGCCAAGAAAACAGCTGAATTTGCCAAGAGATGGAGTTCTTGGCTGGAAGTAATTTTTCCCCAAACTTCTTTTTCGTTTTGTTTTGAGGCAGAGTCTCACCCTTTCACCCAGGCTGGTATGCAGTGGTGTGATTTCCGCTTACTGCAACCTCTGCCTCCTGGGTTCAAGCGATTCTCCTGCCTCAGCCTCCTGCTAGCTGGGGATTACAGGCATGCACCACCATGCCCTGTTAATTTTTGTATTTTTGGTAGAGATGGGTTTCACCATGTTGGCCAGGCTGGTCTTGAACTCTCAGCCTCAAGTAGTCAACCTCAAGTAGTCTCCCAAAGTGCTAGAATTATAGACGTGAGCCACCGCGCCTGGCCTTCCCTCAAAATTCTGAAGGCATTGCCCAGTTATTTCTATTAGTTTGGTGCAAAAGTCACTGCAGTTTTTACCACTAAAAGTAATGGTAAAAGCCACAATGACTTTTGTACCAACCTAATAACTTTCACTGCGACTGAAGTCAAATGCTATTTCTGGTTCTTGATATTTTATGTGAGTCTTCCTAATTGATCCCCAAAGTTTTGGGGATCCTCTGTGTGTTGCTGGTATCAATGACCTTGGTGTTTTTTTGTTGTTGTTGTTTTCATTATGGTAAAATACAGATGACATAATTTACCATCTTAATCAGTTGTAAGTGTACAGTTCAATGGCATTAAGTACATTCACATAGGTATGCTGTTAATTTTAAATTCACAGTTTTAAGCACTTAGTGGGACCTTTCAAACTGGAGATACATACTCTTATTTAATAATTTCAACCTCTATTTTCTCTTTTCTTTTTCTGGAATATTATTAAATAGATGTTTGATCTTCTGCACTACACATCTAATTTTACATCCTTCCTGCTATTATCTATCTCTTTAATCATTTGTTCTACTTTGAGGTTTAACTTTTTCTTTTATTTACTCAGTGTTTTATTTCTCTATTTTAATTCTCTATTTGTTTTTCTTGCTTTGAATGTATTTTAAAAATACCATCCCATTATTGTTTCATTGATGTAAAATGTTATGTTATTCTCCAAGTATAGTAATCATATTTTTTGAAATTTTCTTATAGGCCCTTTCTTTCTTCCAAGTACCTTTTGCCTTTTTCTGCTTGTTTAGTTTGGGGGTCTCTCGTTTTAGAAAAGTTTTCCTTAAATATTAACCATCCCTGGCTATCTCTTCTTGGCTAAGAATCTGTCCCTAGGAAGCTGAATGGATGATCTATGTACATTGGACAGGGATAGTTTGATTAGTTAGAAACCTAATAATTTTCCTGGCGAACTGCTTGTAAATATCAGTAGGTTTTCTGTTATGTCAGGATGTCAGCAATCTGAAAACCCAGCAGGATAGGAACAGAAGTGGGGATCTCACCACTTACAATGTAGGCTTTTATTTAATTACTGTGTTTTTTAGCACAGTATTCCATTATCTCCTTTGCCTCATGTGCTTAACTCTGGGAGCCCTCAGTCTCATATTCCAAGTAAACTTCTCACCTCCTCTAAGCATGATGTAGGGAAGGCATCAGGCACCACCCTCTTCTTAGATAGATTTTCGACTAATCACTCTCCACCTCAATGTCTTCTAAGGACCCCAGTGCCCCTCGTCTCTGAGACTTTCCATGTTTTTGCAGCTTAATCAGCTTGTCTCCTCTTCAATCTTTCTCCCCTATGCTAAGTAGATTGCCACGTATGTATTACTTTGTATCTCCAATTTTTTTTGGAATCTTTCATCTACTGTCATGTTCTATTCCCTTTCCTTCATAATTTATGCTTTTTATTACCTATTATTTTGGAGATTTTCTGGATGGAGTTGACATTCACCTGCATCTATCTGCTGTATTTAGCTGGCAATCCTTTTCCTTATTTGGACTTTAGATTTCCCCTACAGACTCTCCTGAAAGTTCCCCTCACAATTGTCTTCCATCCTACACCCAATGCTATGGTATAAGGTTACCATATTTAGCAAATAAAAAAACAGATACCCAGTTATTTCGAACTTCAGATAAACAAAGATTACATGGAACCTACTTAATCTACAAAAACATTATTCATTGTTTATCTGAATTATTATTCATTGTTTTTCTGAAATTCAAGTTTAACTGGTCATCCTATATCTTATTTCAACTTGTCTTAGTTCAAGCTGTTTTAACACAGTATAGACTGGGTGGCTTATAAACAATAAAATTAAGTTCTCCCAGTTCTTAAGGCTGCAAGTTCAGGATCGCGGTGCCAGCGTAGTCAAGTTCAGGGTAGGTCCCTCTTCTGGGTTGCAAATAGTCGGCTTCTCATTTTAACTTCATGTGGTAGAAAGACAGTGAGAGAGCTCTCTAGGGTCCCTTCTATAAAGGCACTGATCCCATTCATGAGAACTACACCCTCATGACATAATTACGTCCCAAAGATCTCACCTCCTAATATCATCACCTTAGGCATAAAGATTTCAATATATAAATTTTGGCAGAACATAAACATTTAGTTTATAATATAACTCTTCTTGGAGAGGAACTTCTCACCCAAGCTTTGGCTTCATAGTACCATAATTCATATGTCTATCACATATAATTCTTATGCCTAACCACATAGCCAGCACCTGAGTAGCCCTTCTCTGTTCTCTGACCTCCACAAGAAAACAGTACTAGACATTACCTGTGGTTCAAGAGCTTCTACACTCTACCAAAATAAGATGGGTAAAATGTCTGCTCTTTGCATTTTGCTTATGCTAAGCTGAAGACTGTGAACTGCATCATTAAAGCTTTGGAGAATTCTCAAATATTTGCAACAGTAAACTGACTGTTTACTGATCAGATTTGGATTAAAAAAAAATCATGCTGTGGCATAAAGGTTGACAAGCCTAGGAGCTGAGAGACCTTTGGATGACTATTGTAGAGAGTAATTCAAGCAAGAAAAGATAACATCCTGAACCAGGGAAGAACAAGTGAGAAGGGAGAAGAGAAAATGCAAGGAATATTAAAGAGGTATAAACTACCAGATTTGGAAATTGAATTACTGTGGTGAAGGGAAAGGAGGTATTGAGTGAGTGCTGAGTTTCTGGCTTAGGCAAATGCTGGTAAGTAGAGCCTTTCACAAAAAAAAAAAAAGAAAGAAAGAAATTCAGGATGAGAACAGATTTAGGGGAGGAGATTACCATTGTTTCTCTCCTAAATGGTTCTCATTTACACAGCAGGAGGGGGATGTTCTTCCAGGAATTATGAATGTCTTTGGCCTTGTTCCAAACTCCCAGCGAGAAGAAACCACAAAGACACATCCAGCTTACTGAAGTCTTTTTCTAATGGTTGCTCCTATTCTGACCATGAGCTCAGCTGCTGGAGGAAGACCTTGCATTTCCCACATGCAAGCAAGGGAGGGGCCTTCTCACATCGTGGTCCTGTCTTTTCAACCAGGGGGTGACAGCTATTGGCAACTGTCAGCTCAGCAACACTGGAAATAGGCTGTCCTCATTTTGCTCTGGTGCATGGTGACCAACAGGAATGGCAGGGGCTCTTTTGTGCTCAACCTGAGTTGAAGTAACCCATCCTGAACTGAGATCTGAAAGCACCAAATGGGATTGACTCTCTGGAGGGACCATTTTCTTACCAACTCAGGATCTTGCCCCTTTGCTTTCTCTCTTAACTTTCAGATGACATCATTTGCATCAACTTCTCTTACTGCACTAAATCATCCATTTAGAATAATTGTCAGGAATAGTTCATCAGCTGTAAGCAGCACATCTCACTTCCTGGGGAGCTGGAAATAATGTAAACTCCTTTGTTGTTAAATTTCTTTGACCACGCCAAATCTCATTGTTGAATCAATTGAGTTGGTTGAGAGTTTAACATTAACTTTAATGCTAATTCTTTGCCCTGTTAATAGTCAAGTCAATACAGACACCTGCTATCTCTGTTAAACTAATGAGGCAGGAAAAAGGATGGGAAAGATGGCAGGTGAGGCCAGTTCTTCATCCCCTGAGTCTCTGTGTTGCCCAGGCAACTTTCCTGCAACTGTAAATGGCAGTGTTTTGCTTTCCAGTGTTTCTTTCCTCTGTGCTGTGTTAGCAGACTGCCATTCCTTTGGGAATGGCCCCTCTACTTTGTCTTTCAAAGAGTGTACAGGATGAACTCGAGCAAACAGTCTTATGGCAATTCCAGACATAGCTACTCCATCCATTTCTATTGTTGTTGATTCAATCTCTTTTTGAAAAAGTTTTGTGGAGTTGGAAACACAACTCTGTGTGTTGCACAAAGCAACAAATGGTTTTAGTGCCTGGGAGGAGGGAAGGCACAGGTTACAAGACACATTTAAAGAACTTGGGGGGCGGTGGAAGGAGTAGGCAGTTCTGAAACTCATACCTCTAGCTGAAAAATTCTAATGAGTCCATAAAGAAAAAAGAGTTTGTAAAAATTGTCGCACTATGAATTCAAACAAACTTTATTATGCCTAAGTTTGCCTTATCAGGTGAATTGTTAAACTCAAGTCAAAGGACAGGGAAAAAATATATAGTCAACCAAATAGATTTTTTAAAGTGGATAGCTTAGAATACAGGACATCAGTGGAAGCAGAGACATTGCACCTTACTTATAGGAATACAGGAGAAAAATAACATTCATCTGCCAATGTGGGCTTGTTGCTAGTGTTTTTTAAACAGCCCAACTTTCATGAGGTATTTAGGGAACATAATGAATTAAGTTTAGCGGTCAAATTCTTTCTCTCCTAGTGTGTGTGTGTGTGTGTGTGTGGGCAGGGGGGTGGGAGGTAGCGGAATTATTCATTCTCTGAGCCTCAGTGAACTCCTCTGAAAAGTGGGTGTGATTCAAAGAGAAAAAGCCGTGAAGCACTGAGCATAGTGTCTGGCACTTCCTAGCCACTGCATTGGTATTATTTTAGGAAACTTGCCTACAAAGACCATGTCCTTTCTACTTCTTCGGTTCACCAGCTGAAGCACATCACACACCACTCCTGCTTCCTTTGTTTCCTTCTGGGTGGTGCTTCCTAGATCTTTGCCTCCCTTGTTTTTTTTTGTTGCCGGCCGGGCACAAAGCCTCCTGGCTCTGGATGGTGGAGACTTGGTTATTTTCCAGGCTGCTTTGAGGATTCCCCAGGAGGACTATGTCAGAGGTGCTAATGAGTCTCTGTTTAACCATGACTGTGCACTCCCCTGGCAATTGGGACAGAGAGAAACACCTTGCACAACAATTAGCTTTTCACAGCCATTAGCAATTTGCAGTCATTAGCACCGTAGAAACACTGCAAATAACACTCAGGAAGCAAATACCACTGTAAGGTGCCACAGGGCTCCTAAGCTGCATCAGCCCACAGCAAGGCAGGGGTCTGAGATCCTCAGGTCCCCTGTGCCCACTTACTCCAGCAAATGGGTTTTGTGATCCAAAGTGCCCCTGTTCCTTCCCGTCATATCTTTGAAAATGGCTCTATCAAGCCCATTATTTGTTTCAGTGGAACATAAATCTTTCAGAAGAAAAGTCCAGAAGATGTAGCGCCTAATAAAGCGATTCTGAATTCCCTCAAGACCAAGAAGCCTAAAGGAGTCTGGAAAGAGTGGTGTGAATAACTGAAATTTGAGTGGAGTGAAACTCCAATGCAATGCAATGATTTCGCTCCAAAGCTGTTCATGGCAGCATTGCTAAATACAGAACCATCTATATCTCTAACGGTAGGGATTGGTTAAATAATTGTGCTACACCCATTGAATTGAACATAATGCAGCCTTTAAAAATAATATTCTGGAATTTACAGGCAGATTATATCAAAAGGTTATAAAACCTTATTAACATTATTTCTTCTTTGTTGTAAGATATGATATGCATCTTCTAAAATATTAGTGATGATTGTCTCTGTGTGCTGGGAATGGGAATGGATGATTTTTAATTATTAAATTTTGCTGTTCATAGTTATTTTTCTAAAATAAGTACAGATGTATGTGTAATCCTTTAAATTAGAGGGATAAAGACAACACAGTGAGAAAGTAAGCCCTGTCTGGGTTTGATATACCTAAAACAATTTTAAGTAAATATTTTATTGAAGCATGACATATATACAGAAAAAAGACACCAATAATAAGGACAGTTTGATGATTTTTCATGAAGTGCATAAATCCAGATACAGAATGAATCTTAAATACCACGATGGTTATGCTTGTAGCTCCACAAACAAATGTCTGCATGGTGAACAATTACAGTAGGAAATCAGCTGCGGGTTGAGGAGTTAGTGATGCAAGTTCATCAACTGAAAGCCCATCATGGTAATTGCATTAGTCTGTTTTCACACTGCTACAAAGAAATACCCAAGAACAGGTAATTTATAAAGGAAAGAGGTTTAATTGACTCACAGTTCTTCATGGCTGAGGAGGCCTCAGGAGACTTACAATCTTGAGGGAAGGAGAACCAGGCACGTCTTACGTGGTGGCAGGAGACAGAAGAGAGAGCACGTGAAGGAGAAACTGTCAAACACTTATAAAACCATCAGCTCTCGTGAGAACTTACCCACTATCACGAGAACAGCATGGGGAAAGCCGCCCCCAAGATCTAATCACCTCCCACCAGGACCTTCAACACGTGGGGTCTATAGGGATTAATTTTCGAGATGGGATTTGGGTGGGGACACAGAGCCAAACAATATCAGTAATGCTGGAAGGAAAGGTGGTAAATCTCCATTTTACAGGTGCAGAAACTGAGGCACTGGGAGTAAGAGTAACTTGAATCCCATAACTGCTAAATGGAGGCACTGAGATTTATTCCCAGTCAGGCTCTGGAATCAATGCATTCCCAAGAAGAAAAAATACAGCTGGGGCAACTAGCAGAAGGCCAGGGCATCTCTAAAAGCTTGATGACCAGAGAGTAGGAGACAGGGAAGAGCTGTGTCAGGGAGGGCAGGAAGGCTTGTCTGTTAGGAAGAAAGGGCAGAAAATCAGTTCCTGACAATTTCTACAAAAATCAGACCAGTGGGGAAACTAATAATGCTAAGTCTGGTGCCTTTGTGCACTTATATTTCATGTGGACCTGAAAGGTGGCCTTGAGGCTGATGGACCAGAGATGCAGAGGACAAGAGCTCTGACCTCCTTCAGAAGTCATGGTTAACTAAGAAGAATAGGGTCTAACTTATTTTTTATTTTATTTTATTTTATTTTTTTCGAGACAGAGTCTTGCTGTGTCACCCAGACTGGAGTGCAATGGCACAATCTCAGCTCACTGCAACTCCTGCCTCCCAGGCTCAAGCGATTCTTGTGCCTCAGCCCCCTGAGTAGCTGGAACTAAAGATGTGTGCCACCACACCTGGCTAATTTTTATGTTTTAGTAGAGACAGGGTTTTTTGTTTTTTTTTTGAGACGGAGTCTCGCGCTGTGTCACCCAGGCTGGAGTGCAGTGGCGCGATCTCGGCTCACTGCAAGCTCCGCCTCCCAGGTTCAGGCCATTCTCCTGCCTCAGCCTCCGAGTAGCTGGGACTACAGGCGCCCGCCACCACGCCCGGCTAGTTTTTTGTATTTTTAGTAGAGACGGGGTTTCACCATGTTAGCCAGGATGGTCTCGATCTCCTGACCTCGTGATCCGCCCGCCTCGGCCTCCCAAAGTGCTGGGATTACAGGCTTGAGCCACCGCGCCCGGCCAGAGACAGGGTTTTGCCATGTTGGCCAGGCTGGTCTCAAACTCCTGACCTCAAGTGATCCACCCACCTCGGCTTCCCAAAGTGCTGGGATTACAGGCATGAGCCACTGTGCCTAGCCAGAAAGGGGGTTAATTTATATTTTCTTTATATTTACTAATTCATAGGGGAGCCAGGCACTACTCGTAATCCTCTCACGTAGAAAAGTGGCCTCCCAAATCTTCACTGAATGATCAAACTTCTTTTCCTTTGAAATAGGTGTTCTGGGGGAACCATGCAGAGGGCACACTCTGGGCAAGGGGTGCCTCTGGAGAACACAGGGTACATGCTAAGGATCTTAGGTGATGAAAGCAGAAAGTCACCTTCCAAAATGAACTCTGCTGGGGAGGACCAAGCTTGGAAAGTTTTTATGGAAACCATTTCATCAAAGATATATATCTAGGAATTTTGTTGTCTTAATTAACTCAGTGGTAGTACCATACTATGCTAAGAGGACTGGTTGTAAGACTTGTAATTACCTCTCTTTAGGCTATTAACCCTGTTTGATTACTGTAAGCTTTTCAAGGAATGAGGCCATGTGGTTGGTCATCTCTATATGCCCAATGCACAATAATGTGCCTGGTAGATAAGAGACATTAAACAAATGCTTACTGAATGCATAAAACATGTGTCCTAGATATTCTAGGCCAATACCACTTTAAATAGTCCACTGATTATATATACTGGTTTGAGTTCAGAAACACTGATCATCAGAGAGTTAGGTCTGAATGTGGCTTAAGGAATTTCTGGGAATCTCCAAGAGATACTTCTCAGCAGTAGCCACTATACCAGCCATTTTTCATAGTCCTCAATCATTCATTCATTTTAGTAAAGGTAGAATCAGACAGAAATGAAGAATACCCCAGAAGCAAAGGAAGCAAGAAATTTATGGAACCTGAAATTGGTTCCTGGTCTTCATATTTCAGCAACTTCAGAATTTTTTTTTTTAATCATCTAAGACCTTTTTAAACAGTCATTTATTGAAGTCTTACTAAGTAGCAGGCTTATAGTCAGTGCTAAGAATACAAAAATCAATAAGATAGAACACACAGATCTGAAAATAGATACATTACAACCCAGGTTGGATAGTGTTTGTATTATGTAGGATGTCTTCAGTTTTGAGTAACAGAAAAGAAATAATGGCTAAAACGAAAGAAATTTTTAATCATCTCACAAATCATGAAAGACTAAAAGTAGATGGCTCCACATTGGTCCAGCAGTTCAATGATATCATAAAAAAATTCAATACTCTGTCTTTTCACTATTCTATCCTTTGTTCTTGGCTTATTGCCTCATGGTCACAGAATCGTTGCTGTAGCTCCAAGTAACATGTTTGCACACAACTGCATTTAAGTCAGGCAGGAAGAAACTTACTGTTTATAGCAGGAAACAAAAATCTTCTGAGATAAGCTGACCAATAGACTGTTTCTTTGGTCTCATTGGTCAGGGCTGGGTCACTTGCCCATTCCCAAATCAATCATGAGAAAAGGGGAATGGGATTGCCATGGTTGGCAATAAGCCAAAGATGCTTTATTCTCTCAGGCTAGAGGAAGGGGTTGCATCTTCCTTGAACATGTTGCTACCACCTAAAAACCTGGATAACCTAAAGAAGATGAAAAGAAGAGCAGAGAAGTTAGCCAATGTGTTTGCCACAGGGTTAAGCACAGAGTTGAGTGAATCAACGTACCTTATTTTTTCTGATTTGATGCCAAATCTTCGGCTCCACCTCCCTTCCCCAGCATACGGCCAACAGCCCAAGGCTACAAGAAAACCTGGCCTTTCCCTGACACTGCCTTGGCCTTGATTGCCTCAGTGCGGAGAGTAAAACAAGCTGTCAGACTCAGCTCCTGCCCTATCCTTGAGCTCTAATAACCTCAAGCTTTTACAGTTCCAACCAAGTTTAAAATTCTAGCTTGTTGATGTGAGTGGGAGTTTGGAATGCTGGAGGGGAAGGGTGAGAGTCAGGTCAACAAATGAGATTTGAAGTGGTTTTCCTTCCTCAAACGCAAGCTTCACATCAGGACTCTGAACTCAAATGGCCTCTCCTGAATGAGAGGAAGGGGGACACATGTAGGGAAGGCCAGCCACGGGTGTAGCTGAATGTTGTTTCAGAGAAAAAACAAGATTTCTCTCCCTGAAGACCACTGGGTACTACTTTCAGAATTTACATAAGAGAGAAATAAGGGGTGGTCTCAATCTGGGGAAGAAAGTTAAGGAGGTGACTGGAGGAGGACTCTATAGAGGATGTGGCTTTGTTCAACACATCCATAGACACTGGTTTTACAAGACCACAATCAATATGCTACTGATATATAATAGATGATATGATTGATATAATACAATATGATTTAATGTAATACAGTAGTATAGCAATACAATATAATGATACCAGTAACTAAAATTCATTGATCATTCACGGTGTGATTAACACAATGCAATGTATTATCCTTCCAGGACTACTCATAATCATACTTACAGGCAAGTTCCATTATAATCTACAAGCTAAGCAAAGTCACTCTGTTAAACAGTGGACTCAGGACTCAGGACTGCAGGGTTGTCTGCCTCTAGAACCCTCCTCTTCACCACTTTGCTATTTTGCTTCCATTTATCTCTTTCCTACCAGGGTGTTAATACACATAGTGGTGAAAAGGCCAAATGGTGACTACAGACAAAGACACTGAGCGAGGCTAAGTGAAAAACAGCTCATTGGAATACATACTTCACTAGCTAGAAAAAATGAAAGAAATAACACCAAAAAGTTATTTTAAATGTTCAGAGAACCAAATAGTTAAAAGTTTCTTGTTTTAAAGAGTTCAAGAAACATTAAGAGGAAATACAGTATTGATAGGAATTATATAAACAGATGAACCTCTTTCTCTATCATAGAATTCATGAACATTTATGTGTGTATTATCGAGATTTTGCAATTCCCTCTTTATGGCAGTTCATTCTCTAGCCTATATAGTTCACTCTTTTTCTAACTAACTCAAATACTCACTTTATTCTTTCATTCATTCATTTACCTAGTCATCCGTCAGATGTTTATTCAGTCTCTTCCATGCACTGGGTACCAAGGAGGATAATGGAAGCTTAAGAATAAAGAAACACTGTCTCCTTTCTTAAATGGGATGGAATTTAGTATGCTCAAAAGGCAATTTTCCCCTTCAGATCCCCTTCAGATTCACTCCATTGCCTGTGAATGGTCCTGTGCAATAGAGAGACCTCCTTTAGCCCTCTGGCATGTGGCATCACCATACTGCAGGGGGTTGCCTATCTCTGATTTAGGACTGCAAGTGGAGGTTCAGAAGATGAGAAACTGTGAAGAACAGAGGACACTAGATGTGTTCCCTATCTGTCTGATTGAAGCAAATTCTGGTTCAGGAGCCCCCTGGGAGGTTCTAAGACTTCAATATCCTATGTGATTTTGAAAACATCAAAGCTTCCTGGAATTGATCAACCCATCTTGGTCCCTTAAGATTTCCCTTCCACCTACTGGGAGGCACTAAGCTAAGGGTAGGGTAGGTACCTGGGGTAATATTTATTTCCAACCCCACTCTAGAGCTAACCTCTGCTACTGGATGCCTGAAACCACAAGCCTGATTCTAGCCTTTGGCTTGACTCAAGAATCCTAATGAACCTCTCCAGCACATTTCTCTGTGTACTGGAGCACCAGTGATGAACACTATTCTTGAAACATCTGTAGAATTGTCCATACTACTTTTCTATATGACATCTCTTTTCATTTGGTTGTTTGCTTTTTAATTTTATTTTGCTAAAATTAATAGTGAGGTAGGTTTACAGTCTCACAAAATATCATACAGGCAATCAAGAGATAGTCTAGAAGCCTCTCTTAAGGCTCCTATTACACACAGTCCCCAAGTACTGGGACCCCTTCAGACCATCTCATTTTTAGGAGGTGTTCCCAGTCACTAACAAAGGCCTGTGTCAAAACGGGTCCCCATAGTGATAGCCAGCGTCCTGAGCAGGTGTCTATGTCTCAGGCAGCTGGTCTCTGTAAGGGGTATCCAATTATGATGAGTCTCCAGGAAGATGTATATGGATGTGATAAGAAGGATGATGGAATGGGACCCAGGAGACACCCCACAATCACTATCACCAAAGCCTGGACATTTGTTCCTGCCCATTTCTTTGCCCATATTTCCTCCTCTGCAAAATAAATAGTTCAGACTAGAAGAGGCCTCAGGTCCTATCGAGCTTGGACAATTTATGACCTTCTGAGTACTGTAAGTGTTATCTGCTTTGGCAGTTTGCACTAAGAATTGGACTTTAGAGATTTGGCACATTCTGATGTTTGTTCAGTTGGTAAGTGTGCTCAGTTTTTGTGGCATGTGTCTACAAAGCACAAAAGTCTTAGGTTCTCTGGACTTCTGAAGTGCAAGAGGTAGATAGCAATCCCAGCCCAGTCCCAGGGAGAGACGCAGAAGCAACTCTGTGAAAGGGTACTTCGGTCTCTATGGGAACCAGTCTGTGCCCTTGACAGAGAAGACAGCTTGGGGAAGGGAAGCACATTCGAGAGCTCTGCAGCCTGGGCAGAATGCCCCATGGGCCCACAGTGCCACATACCTGTGAATGGAGAGAAGGGAACAGGCAGTCCTAGTGTGCATATTTGGAATCCAAAGTCCTGTTTGACCTTAGATATTTGGAAGTAGGTGGGACCTGGAAATGCTAACACCCAGAGGCCATGCAGTGTAGTGGAAAGAGAACTGGCTTTGGAATCAGAAGTTCTGGTTTGACTCAGCTCTGCCCTTACTAGCTACGTGACTTGGAGCAGGTCTCCTAACCCTGCTGAGTGTGGGTTTTCTTGTCTGTCCAGTGAGAAGCATTAGGTCTTTCCTGATGATCTCATAGGGTTGATCTTTCTGGTTACTTTTCCTGCACACAGTGTACAACCCCCCACCCCCGGGATGCGTTAGTCACAGTTTAACAACAATATTAAGGAAGGATAATGATAAAAGTTAATTTTTGTGGAGAATATAACATTGACGATTATTGCTACCCACTGTTGCATTCTTAATATGTACTAGGCACTCTGATAAGGACGTCAGAAATATTAATTCATCACCTGAGGTCACACGGCTGGTAAATCATATGGCAGGACTAAACTCAGACAGCTCTGATTCCAGAGCTAAAGTCTTAACCCGGTGCATGGTTCATTCCTCCTGAGCCAGCAACCAGGTTTCTTCCAGTCCTGGCTTGTAGAGAGTGAGAAAGATGTGCTGGCTTGTCTACTCACCTGTTAACAAACAAACAAATAAATAATTAAGCAAATCAGTCAAATCCTTTAAAAGAGTCAAACACAGCAACTTTGGAAAATCATATGTTAAAAGATATTTATGGATCAGATTATATAAATAAATTTATGAAAAAATGTGATTCTATTTTCACTAATGGTTAACCAACAATGCTTATTGCCAATGTACGAACTTTTCTTTGGCTTGTATCAAATAGGTATTTGTCCCACCCATCCACCCAGCTAAAAAACAAGCAAAAAAATTACTGAACGCCTTCTCTGTACCAAACATCCATGAAGTGCTCAGATTTAATGGTGATTGAGGTGTTTCTGCCCTCAAGCATCAGTCTAACAGAAGATACTGACAGAAAATTAAGTAGAGTATGAAAGTGCTTTGATAGGGGCATGAACAGGGTACTAAGGACAGACAGAAAATAAGAAGTTAATTCAGCCTGAATATGTCGTAGAAACCTTCCCAGAAAAGGTGACAGCTAGGTTGAGTGGGAGTCAAACTGTTGGTAGGAAGGGACATGGAGAGGAGAGAAGGGGAAGGACATTTGGGAAGTGGGAGTGTCTTATGCAATGGGTAAGAGGCAAGAGAAATGTGACCCACTCAGGGAGCCAAAAGAAGTTCACAGTGGCTGATACATAGAGTCTAAGGACTGGAGAGGTGACAGCTGAAACAGAGGCCATATCATGCAGGGCCACATAGGGTTTTGAACTTTATTGTAATCAACTGAGAATTAATTGAAGGGTTCAAGCCAGGGCCTAAGGAGTGGGTTATAATCCCATTTGTATATTATGAAGATGATTCTGGCCACAGCGTGGAGAATGGATCTGTGAGGGGGGAAAGGGGTGGCTAACAGAACATAGGACTAGTTACAGAGTATTGGAATAATCCAGCCGACAGATGAAGATGACCACCCAGGTTCTGCCAGTGAGAATGGAGAGAAGTAGATACTACCTGAACACTTAGCAGAACGAGGCAGGTTTAGCAATTGAATGAAGGTAGGGTGAAGGAGGGCATGGTGTGAAGGATGCTGTGTCTGCTGGTCCCCTCAGTCCCCGAGCAAAAGGACTGATTGCTTTGTTCCGGGTTCCTTTCTGGTTCAGATGACATGGCTGTGTCCCCGAATTTTTGACCCATCAATCCATACTTTTTGACATCTCTCATCTCTTCTTTTGCCCCATATTTCCTTCCACCTCCCAGTACATTAACTAGGGCAATGTGAACTGTTGTATCAAAGCCAAAACTCAGTGGTTGACACAATAGAAGCATATTTCTTGCTTATGTAAGAGTCTTCTCTGGTCAATCAGAGGCTTTCTTCCACATTCGGGTTTAGATAGGAGGCTTCCTTCTGTTGCATGCTTTGCCATTCCCTAGGGCCTGAGTTCTCAGCATTTAGATGGTAGAGGGGCAAGAAGGTGGAGAAAGTATCTTTATTACTTAAAACCCCACCTACACCTCCATTAATGAGAACTTGCCACATGGCCATATTTAGATGCACAGTTACATCCCTACCTACCCACATGAAGGAGGGAGCAGGAAGTTTTGCTAAACAGCGAACCACCTTTGTCACACCCAGCATGTCTAGGTTTTAACTCCTTTTTATCTCTTGTCTTTATTTATCTCCTTCTACTATCTGACAGTTGATCACTGGAATGGTTGTAAACATTTCCATTCATCTGGTTTTCATATAGAAGGAGGATGACACTCCTCAAATACATCAACAATGGAGAAAGAATAATTCACAAGCTACTTATCACAAGGTAAACCCATGACCATTTTTCTTCTACTGAGCAAAGAACACCTAAGAGACAGGAGACCTGGCTTCAAATTCTGGCTCCATCAATAACTTACGGCATGACTTAAGCAAGACACTTCACTTCTATGGACTTCTATTTTTCCATGAGTAAAATGGATGGAGTGTGCTACACTGATATTTCTCCAAGTGTGTTCCATAGAACATTAGGTTCACGAGGTGCTCTTTGAAAAACTCTTCCATGGTCAAATAGCTTTGGAAAATACTGTGAACTTTAACCACTGCTTTGAGGACAGCTGAGGCTCATAACAATAAGAGAGGCTCTGAGAAGTCCTATACTAAGGCAATCTGCTAGACTTTAACCTGACATTTCCTAATCTTGAGAGGTGAAATTTATATATTCAAGTATTAATCTATATTATTAAACTGTTTTACCAGTCACGAATTGGTCAATGATACACAGAAGCTCAGATTCCAGTGAGAAAAATGAGGTATCTCAGTAACTAAGAATCAGAGTAAGGGAAAAAGAGGGAGAGCTGAGGACTGACATGGGGAAAAAGAAACCTTTCATGTGTTGAGAAGCTATAGGAAATCTTTCATGAACTGAGAAGCTATAAGAAAGCTCTGCACCAAACTAATGTGTCCCTCTTCTATGTGGGTGACCTGAAAACTGCCAGCAACTAACCCATGGAACTTTGAGAGTCTGGATGGAAGTGATGTTTATCACTGCCCATGAGACTCTGCCGAAACCTCTCACCTGTTCCAGATGGACCATCTCCTGTAGACAAGCTGCTGATGTAAAGGTCCTAGACACTCACAGGTCACTCAGAACAAAAAGAGATTTGGCCACCTTTTGAGGGGAGGATGATAACAGGAGGAAACTTGCCTTCAGATCAAGGTGGGGCAGGTATGGCCAGTTGGAAATTCCCTTCTGAACCAGGAAAATGGTGGTGATTTCATTTCTATTTATGTTATTTAACCATCGACACTGTAATAGATAATGTCTCCTCATACCACATTCTCATACTCACCTAGATCATTTGCAGCTATGGTGTCAGTACCAGAAGCTGGCAGCTTCTCCCTCAACCATCTCTCTTTTTTTAAGCCTGAGGATTTTTTTTCAGCAGAAGCATGTTCTACAGCAAGCAGACACAGCCCAGAAGTGTAGAGTTAATACCTTCAAGGGTAGTCCCCAGCCAGTGGGAGATGAAAACTGGTGGATACAAGCCTCAGTCTCCCTGTACTCATGTGGGGTGATTTTGAAGTATACTTTACACGCTTTTTTGGAGCATCTTCAGCAGAACTGAGCCCCAATAGCCTATATTAGTAGTTCAATTTTTATTGCACCTTTTATTGGCTTTTCTCCTTTCTGCATCTTACTTTCTCCATTTCTCCACTTGTGTTTCCTGAGACAAACACCCAAGTAAACTACCTGAATCCAAAACTGTGTATCAAGGTCTGCTTTAGGGGAAACCCTCACAAAAATAAAACTTTTTCATGTGGCATTCCTTAGGTAATTGTAAAGTTCCCTCTTGCCCTAAAATTCAGTGCTCATTCATTTGGTCACTCGCAGTGGCCAAGTCTGAGCCAGTCCCCATTTCACCAGGAGTGAGAGAATGAAGACAAGTTTGGCCACATTTTGATTTTTTTTTTTTTAATTATACTTTAAGTTCTGGGATACATGCGCAGAACATGCAGGTTTGTTACATAGCTATACACGTGCCATGTGGTTTGCTACACCCATCAACCCGTCACCTGCATTATTTCTCCTAATGCTATCCTTCCTCTAGCCCCCCACCCCGACAGACCCTGGTGTGTGGTGTTCCCCTCCCTGTGTCCATGTGTTCTCATTGTTCAACTCCCACTTACGAGTGAGAACATGCAGTGTTTGGTTTCCTGTTCCTGTGTTAGTTTGCTGAGAATGATGGTTTCCAAATTCATCCATGTCCCTGCAAAGAACATCAACTCATCCTTTTTTTGGCTGTATAGTATTCCATGGTGTATATGGAATACATTACAGCCACATTTTCTTTATCCAGTCTATCATTGATGGGCATTTGGGTTGGTTCCAAGTCTTTGCTATTGTGAAGAGTGCTGCAATAAACATGTGTGTGCATGTGTCTTTATAGTAGAATGATTTATAATCCTTTGGGTATATACCCAGCAATAGGATTGCTGGGTCAATTGGTATTTCGGGTTCTAGATCCTTGAGGAATCGTCACACTGTCTTCCACAATGGTTGAACTAATTTACACTCCCACCAACAGTGTAAAAGCATTCCTATTTCTCCATATCCTCTTCAGCATCTATTGTTTCCTGACTTTTAAATGATCGCCATTCTAACTGGCATGAGATGTATCTCACTGGACCACATTCTGATTTTAGCTCTCCTTCTAATTACTTAAGGTTAAAAATAGTCTTTACTGCACCGAACCATGTTTCCAGAGAAGCCCAGAGCGTGTGAGAAGCCCGGGGAGTTGCGAGCTAGTTTCTAGGACATTTTAATAACTTAAAATAGAAGTGCACATATTTTATTAAACATCTTCCAATTATCTTTAATTTTTATATATAACAGCTTTGCTGAGCTTTAATGGCTTTATTTATACAGTTCACCTATTTAAAGTAGAGAAGTCAAATATTTTTAACATATAGAATGATGTACAACCATCATCATAATAAATTTTAGATCATTTTCATTACCTCCAGAAACCAATTAACCAAACAAAAAACCCATACAATTCACAGTCTCTCTCCATTTTTCCACAAGTCTCCTAGCCATAGGCAACCATCAAATGACTTTTTGTCTCTATAGATTTACCTAATTTGGATATTTTATATAAATAAAATCATACAACATGTGGTCTTTTGTGATTGGCTTGTTTTTCTTAACATAATGTTTTCAAGGTTCATTCATGTTTTAGCACATATAGTACTTTATTTCTCTTTATGGCCAAATAGTATTCCATTGTACAGATATACCACATTTTATTCATTCCTTCGTCAGTTTATGGACACTTTGGTTGTTTGCGCTTTTTGGCTATTATCAATAAAGCCGCTATGAACATTCATGTACAAGTGATTGAGTAAACATACGTTTGTATTTTTCTTGGATATACACCTAGGTGTCCAATTGCTAGGTACCATGGTAACTCTATTTTTGACCTTTTTAGAAGCTGCCAGACTGTTTTCCAAAACGGATGTAACATGTTCTATTCCCATTAGCAGAGTATTAGGGTTTTAATTTCACCCACACTATTTAAAAATGTCTTTTTAAGGCTGGGCGCAGTGGCTCATGCCTGTAATCCCAGCACTTTGGGAAGCTGAGGCAGGCGGATCACTTGAGCTCAGGAGTTCGAGACCAGCCTGGCAAACATTGCAAAGCCCTGTTTCTACTAAAAATACAAAAAATTAGGTGTGGTGGTGGGTGCCTGTAACCCCTGCTATTCTGGAAGTTGAGGCAGGAGAAATGCTTGAACCTGGGAGGCAGAGGTTGCGGTGAGCTGAGATTGTACCATTGCACTCCAGTTTGGGTGACAGAGCAAGACTCTGTCTCAAAAAAAAAAAAAGCTTTTTAATTATAGCCATCCTAGTGGGTATGAAGTGGTATCTCATTGTAGTTTTGATTTGCAATACCCTGATGACTAATAATGTCAAGTACTCTTTAATGTACTTACAGGCCATTTGTATATCTTCTTAGGAAAAATGTCTATTTCTATTTAATTTTTAAAAATTTTATTTATTTATTTATTTATTCTATTTCAATACCTTTTGGGAAACAGGTAGGTTTTGGTTACATGGATAAGCTTTTTAGTGGTAATTTCCGAGATTTTGTTGCACTCATCACCTGAGCAGTGTACGCTGTACTCAATAGGTAGTCTTCTATCTCTCACCCCTTCCCACCCTTCCCCATGAGTCCCCAAAGTCCATTATATCATTCTTACGCCTTTGTGTCCTCATAATTTAGCTCCCACTTATAAGTGAGAACATACAATATTTGGTTTTCCATTCCTAAGTTACTTCACTTAGAATAAATGGGCTCCAACTCCAATACAAGTGCTGCAAATGGCATTATTTCATTCCTGTTTAAGTCTGAATAGTATTCCATGATATATATTTATCACATTTTTTTATCCACTTGTTGATTGATGGGCATTTGGGCTGGTTTCAAATTTTTGCAATTGTGAATTGTGCTGCTATAAACATGTATGTGCAGGTATCTTTTTTTGTACAATGACTTATTTTCCTTTGAGTAAATACCAAGTAGTGGGATTGCTGGATCAAATGGTAGTTCTACTTTTAGTTCTTTAAGGAATCTCTATACTGTTTTCCATAGTTGTTGTACTAGTTTACATTCCCACCAGCAATGTAAATGTGTTCTCTTTTCACCACATCCCTGCCAACATCTATTACTTTTTGATATTTTGATTATGGCCATTCTTGCAGGAGTAAGATGGTATCACATTGTGGTTTTGATTTGCATTTCCCTGATTATTAGTGATGTTGAGCATTTTTTTCATATGTTTGTTGGCCATTTGTATATCTTCTTTTGAGAATTGTCTATTCGTGTCCTCAGCCCACTTTTTGATGGGATTGTTTGTTTTTTTTCTTGCTAATTTGTTTGAGTTCCTTGTAGATTCTGGATATTAGTCCTTTGTTGGGTGCATAATTTGTGAATAATTTCTCCCACTCTGTGGGTTGTCTGTTTACTCTGCCCATTCTTTTGTTGTGCAGAAGCTCTTTAGTCTATTTAAGTCCCATCTATTTATCTTTGGTTTTGTGGCATTTGCTCTTAGGTTCTTGATTATGAAGCCTTTGCCTAAGCCAATGTCTAGAAGGAATTTTTTGATGTCATATTCTAGAATGTTTATGGCTTCGGGTCTTAGATTTAAATATTTGATCCATCTAAGTTGATTTTTGTGTAAGGTGAGAGATGAGTATCCAGTTTCATTCTTCTACATGTGACTTGCCAATTATCTCAGCAACATTTGCTGACTAGAGTGTCCTTTCTCCACTTTATGTTTTTGTTTGCTTTGTCAAAGATCAGATGGCTTTAAGTACTTGGCTTTATTTCTGGGTTCTCTATTCTGTTTCATTGGCCTAGGTGCCTATTTTTATACCAGTACCATGCTATTTTGGTGACTGTGGCCTTATAGTGCAGTTTGGAGTTGTATAATGTGATGCTTCCAGATTTGTTCTCTTTGCTTAGTCTTTCTTTGGCTATGCTGACTCTTTCTTTGTTTCATATGAATTTTAGGATTGTTTTTTCTAGTTCTGTGATGAGATGGTGGTATTTTTATGGGAAACGCATTGAAACTCCAGATTGCTTTTGCCAGTATCTCTAGATTGCTTTTGGCAGTATGATTGTTTTCACAATATTGATTCTACCTGTCCACAAACATGGGATGTGTTTCCATTTGTTTGTTTCATCTATGATTTTTTTCAGCAGTGTTTTGTGGTTTTCCTTGTAGAGATTTTTCACATCCTTAGTTAGGTATATTCCTTGGTTAGGTATATTTGCAGCTATTGTAAAAGGGATTGAGTTCTTGATTTGATTCTCAGCTTGGTCGCTGTTGGTGTATACCCAGCAAAGCTACTGATTTGATTACCTTAATTTTGTATCCTGAAACTTTGCTGAATCCATTTCTCGGTTCTAGGAGCTTTCTGGAGGAGTCTTTAGGCTTTTCTAGGTACACTATCATATCATCAGCAAACAGCGACAATTTGACTTCCTCTTTACTGATTTGGATGTCCTTTATTTCTTACTCTTGTCTGATTGCTCTGGCTGTGATTTCCAGTATTATGACGAATAGAAGTGGTGAGAGTGGGCATCCTTGTCTGGTTCCAGTTCTCAGGGGGAATGCTTTCAACTTTTCCCCCATTCAGGATTATGTTGGCTGTGTGTTTGTCATAGATGGCTTTTATTGCATTAAGGTATGTTCCTTCTATGCTGATTTTGCTGAGGATTTTAATTATAACGCAATGCCGATTTTGACAAATGCTTTTTCTGCATCTATTGATGTGATCATGTAATTTTTGTTTTTAATGCTATTTATGTGGTGTATCACATTTATTGACTTGCACATGTTAAAGCATCCCTGGTATGAAACCCACTTGATCATGGTAGATTATTTTTTTGATATGCTGTTGGATTTGGCTAGCTAATATTTTGTTAAGGATTATTGTATCACATTTGTCAGGGATATTGGTCTGTAGTTTTCTTTTTTGCTATGTCCTTTCTTGGCTTTGGTATTAGGGTGATACTGGCTTCATAGAATGTTTTAGGGAGGATTCTCTTTTCTTCTCTCTTGTGGAATAGCATCAATAGGACAGGTATCAATTCTTCTTTGAATGTCTGATAGAATTCAGCTGTGAAATCATCTGGTCCTGGCCATTTGTTGTTGTTGTTGGCAATTGTCTTATTATCATTTCAATCTCTCTGCTTGTTGTTAGTCTGTTCAGCATTTCTATTTTTTTCCTGGTTTAATCTAGGAGGTTTGTATATTTCTAGGAATTTATCCATCTTCTCTAGGTTTTCTAGTTTATAGGTATAAAGGTGTTCATAGTAGCCTTGAATTTTTTTTTTTTTTTTTGTAATTCTGTGGTATCAGTTGTAGTATCTCCCATTTCATTTCTAATTGAGCTTACTAATGTCTTCTCTCTTTTTTTTTTTTTTTTTGGTTAATCTCGCTAATGGTCTATTAATTTTATTTATCTTTTCAAAGAATCAGCTTTTTGTTCCATTTATCTTTTGTTTTCTTTTTTGTTTCAATTTCATTTAGTTCTGCTCTGATTTTTGTTATTTCTTTTCTTCTGCTGGGTTTGGGTTTGGTTTGTTCTTGTTTCTCTAGTTCCATGAGGTGTGACCCTAGATTGTCTATATGTGCTCTTTCAGACTTTTTGATGATCATTAAGGACTAGGCTATTTAATTTCCATGTATTTGTGTAGTTTTGAGGGTTCCTTTAGAAATCAATTTACAGTTTTATTCCACTGTGGTCTGAGAGAGTACTTGATATAATTTCAGTTTTTAAAAATTTATTGAAACTTGTTTTGTGGTCTATCATATGGTCTATCTTAGAGAATGTTCCATGTGCTGATAAAAAGAATGTATATTCTGCATTTGTTGGGTAGAATGTTCTGTAAATATCCATTAAGTTCATTTGTTCTAAGGTATACTTTAAATCCATTGTTTCTTTGTTGACTTTTTCTCTTGATGACCTGTCTAGTGCTGTCAGTGGAGTACTGAAGTCCCCCATTATTCTTGTGTTGCTGTCTATCTCATTTTTTAGGTCTAGTAGTAATTTTATAAATTTGGGAGCTCCAGTATTGGGTGCATATATATTTAGGACTGTGATATTTTCCTGTTGGGATATTATATAATGTCCCTCTTCATCTTTTTCAACTGCTGTCACTTTAAAGTGTTTTTTTGTCTGATACAAAAATAGCTATTCCTGCTCCCTTTTCATGTCCATTTGCATGGAATGTCTTTTTCCATCCCTTTACTTTAAGTTTATGTGAGTCCTTATGTGTTAGGTGAATCTCTTGAAGAAAGCAGATACTTGGTTGGTGAATTCTTATCTATTCTGCCATTCTGTATCCTTTAAGTGGAGCATTTAGGCCACTTACATTCAGCATTAGTATTGAGATGTGAAGTACTATTTTATTAATCATGCTATTTGTTGCCTGAATGCTTTGGGTTTTTAAAATTTTATTGTGCTTTTGTTTTACAGATCCTGTTAGATTTACGCTTTAAGGAGGTTCTATTTTGATGTATTTTAAGGATTTGTTTCATGATTTAGAGCTCCTTTTAGCAATTCTTGTAGTGCTGGCTTGGTAGTGGCAAATTGTCTCAGCATTTGTTTGTCTGAAATCTTTCTTTCACTTACGAAGCTTAGTTTCACTGGATACAAAATTCTTGGCTGATAATTCTTTTGTTTAAGGAGGCTGAATGTAGGGCCCCAATCCATTCTAGCTTGTAGGGTTTCTGCTGAGAAGTCTGCTATTAATGTAACAGGTTTTCCTTTATAGGTTACCTAGTGCTTTTGCCTCACAACTCTTAAGATTCTTTCCTCATTTTGACTTTAGGTAACCTGATAACTACGTGTCTAGGTGATGATCTTTTTGTGATAAATTTCTCGGGTGTCGTTTGAGCTTCTTGTATTTGGATGTCTAGATTTTTAGCAATGCTGTGGAAGTTTTCTTTGATTATTCCCTTAAATATGTTTTCCAAACTTTTAGATTTCTCTTCTTCCTCAGGAATACTAATTATTCTTAGGTTTGGTCATTTAACATAATCCCAAACTTCTTGGAGGCTTTGTTCATTTTTTATTCTTTTTTATTTGTCTTTGTTGGATTGGGTTAATTCAAAAACCTTGTCATTTAAGCTCTGAAGTTCTTTCTTCTGCTTGCTTGATTCAATTGCTGAGACTTTTCAGTGCATTTTGCATTCCTATAAGCATGTCCTTTATTTCCTGAAGCTGCTATTGTTTTTTATTTAAGCTATCTATTTCACTGAAGATTTTTTCCTTTGTATCTTGTATCATTTTTAAAAATTTCATTAAATTGGACTTCACCTATCTCTGGTACCTCCTTGATTAGCTAAATAATTGATCTTCTGAATTCTCTTATTGGCAATTCAGAGATTTCATCTTGGCTTAGATCCACTGCTGGTGAGCAAGGGTGTTCTTTTGGGGGTGTTAAAGAACCTTATTTTGTCATATTACCATAATTGTTTTTCTGGTTCCTTCTTATTAAAGTAGACTATGTCAAAGGGAAGACCTGGGGCTCAAGGGACACTGTTCAGATTCTTTTGTCCCACTGGATACTCCCTTGATGTAGTGCTCCCCCAATTTCCCTAGGGATGGGGTTTTCTGAGAGCCAAACTGTAATGATTTTTAATTCTCTTCTGGATCTAGCCACCCAGTAGAGCTACCTGGCTCCAGGCTGGTACTGGGGGGTGTCTACACAGAGTCCTGTGATGTGAACCATCTTCAGGTCTCTTAGTTGTGGATAGCAGCACTTGCTCTGGTGGAGGTGGCAGGGGAGTAAAATGAACTCTGTAAGGTCCTTAGTTGTAGTTTTGTTTATTGCACTAGTTTTGTGCTGTTTGGCCTCCTGCCAGGAGGTGGAGGATCAAGAGAGCATCAGCTGCGGTAGTATAGGGATGATCAGGCAGTGGGCAGTGCCCTAGAGTTCCCAAGGGAGCTCTTTGTTTTTGGCTACCAGGGCAGGTAGAGAAAGATCATCAGGTGGGGGCAGGGTTAGGTGTGTCTGAGCTCAGACTCTCCTTGGGTGGGGCTTGCTGTGGCTGCTGTGGGGGATTAGGGAGTGGGGGTATGGTTCTCAGGCCAATGAAGTTATATTCTCAGGGGGATTATGACTGCCTCTGCTATGTCATGCACGTCGCCAGTAAGGAAAAGCCGACAGTTATAGTCCTCATCCAGCTGCTGTGCAGCCCAAAATGCCAGTCTCTCTCCCACCATACCCCCTCCCCAACATCACCGGGTTTGTTTTCAAGCAGCAGGTGAGCAGGGCTGAGAACTTGCCCCTGGCTGCCAACCTTCTGGCTGTGAAAGCGAGCAGGGCTTTCAGGTTTCACATTTCTTGCCTGCTGTGGCTTCTGTGCTGTGTCTGCACTCCAGATTCATCCTCTCCCCCAAGTTATGTCCAGGAAATTTTGCATTCAGTTGAAATTGTTACAAAGTTCAGCTGGAAGTTTCCCTCTCTCTGTGGTCTTTTCCCAGTTCCTCTGGCAGCCCTCCCCAAGGACCTCTGTGAGACAAAGTCAGAAATGGCTTCCCTGGGGACTGTGAGAGCCCACAGTCCCCAGGGACTTCTACCCCTGTATTCTACTTCTATGCTATTCTGCTTCTTCTACCCCTGTATTTCACTTGGCTCTCTAAAATTGTCTCGGCTCCAGGTAAGGTCAAATCCTTCTCCCATGATCTGGACCTTCGGGTTCCCCACCGAGGGTGTATGTTTGGGAGCAGATGATCCTCCTTTCACACTTTGGGCACTCACAGCTTTTGGGTTGTCTCCCAGGACTGTAGGAGCAACCTGCTCCCTTCAAGACTCTGTGGATTCTCTCGGCTTTCCTGGTATGTTCCTGCAGTAGTTCTTGGAGCAAAAGTTCATGATGTGATTCTCCACATAGTACTCTGTCTCTCCAAGTGGGAGCTGCAGTTTGGTCCTGCCTCTTATTCACCATTATCCTAACCTCTGTGATATGAAGATTACTTTTGCTGGGTACAGAATTCTTAGCTGACAGTTATTTTGTTTCAGGAGGCTAAAGATGGAATCCCAATCCCTTCTGGCTTGCAGGGTTTCTGCTGAGAAATCTGCTGTTAATATGATAGGTTTTCCTTTGTAGGTAATCTGATGCTTATTTCCACAGCTCTTAAGATTCTTTCCCTTGTCTTGACTTTAAATAACCTGATGACTATGTGCCTAGGTGATGATCTTTTTGTGATGGATTTCCCAGTTGTTCTTTGAGCTTCTTGTGTGTGGATGTCCAGATCTCTAGTAAAGTCAGGGAAATTTTCCTCAATCATTCCCTCAAATAAGTTTTCCAAACGTTTAGATTTCTCTTCTTCCTCAGAAACACCAATTATTCTTAGGTTTGGCCATTTAACATAATCTCAATTTTTTGGAGGCTTTGTTTATTTTTTAAAAACTTCTTGACTGGGTTAATTTGAAAGCCTTGTCTTTGAGCTCTGAAATTCTTTCTTCTACTTGGTGTAGTCTTTGTTGAAAGCTTTGGGTGCATTTTGTATTTCTCTAAGTGTGATTTTTCATTTCCAGAAGTTGTGATTGTATTTTCTTTATGGTATCTATTTCTCTGGAGAATTTTCCATCCACATCCTGTATTCTTTAAAAGTTTCTTTACATTGCTTTTCACCTTTCTCTGGTGCTTCCTTGAGTAGCTTAATAATCAACCTTCTGCATTCTTTATCTGGCAATTCAGAGATTTCTTCTTGGTTTGGATCCATTGCTGGGGAGCTAGTGTGATCTTTTGTGGGTGTTACAGACCCCTGTTTTGTCATATTACCAGAATTACTTTTCTGTTTCCTTCTCATTTGGGTAGACTATTTCAGTGGAAAGGTCTACAACTAAAAGCCTGCTGCTCAGATTCTTTTGTTTCACAGGGTGATCCCTTGATGTGGTGCTCTCCTTCTCCTAGGGATGGGGCTTTCTGAGAACTGGACTGCAGTAATTGTTATTGCTCTTCAGGGTCTAGCTACCCAGCAGGGCTATCAGGTTCCAGGCTGGTACTAGGGAGTGTCTACAAAGAGTCCTGTGATTGATTTGTCTTCAGGTCTCCTAGCCATGGATACCTGCACCTCTACCTCCCCTGCAGAGGTAGCAGGGGAGTGAAGAAGACTCTGTGAGAGTCCTTGGTTGTATATATATTTAGTGTGCTGGCTTTCTCAAATGCTGGTTATGCTAGCAGTGAAGTTGTCATGTGGACACACTCAGGACCTCTGGTTAGCCAAGATGTTTGAGACAGTGAAATTAGCTATTGTTTTCTCCTTCCTGGGATCAGGTTTATTCTGCCATGAGGTGCTTAATGGCCTGAGTTGGCTAGACTCTAGCCAGGAGGTGGCACTTTCAAGAGAGCACCAACTAAGGTAGTAGGGAGATCTAAGCTTGCCCTAGTTGGCCAGGGTAAGTAAGTCTTTTGGTTTCTCAGGCAATGGGCTGGGCCATAAAGCTCTCAAGAGTTTCTATCTTTTGTATTCAGCTACCAGAGCAGGTAGAGAATGACCACGAGGTGGGGACAAGGCCATGAGCACAGACTAGGCAGCTCTGTGCTCAGACTCTCGTTGGGCGGGGTTTGCCATGGCCACCGTTGGAGATGGGGAGTGGTTCTAAAACCAATGGGGTTATATTCCAGAGGGGATTTTGGCTGCTTCTGCTGTGTCATGTAGTTTGCCAGGGAAGTAGAGGATAGCCAGTAGTGAGAGGACTCACCCAGCTCCCATGCAGTTGGCGAGGCCTCTCTCACTCCTGCAGTGCCCCACTCAGGCCTTGCTCCAGGCTGTCAGCTTCCCCATTGAGAAAGCAAGTGCAGCTTTTGGACCTCCTCACTCCCCATCTGCCCACTCTGTTGGCAGTAGCTCCTGCACCCATATCTGCAGAAGTTCCTGTTTGTCCTCTGGATTCTGCTCAAGAAAATGTGTGCCCAGTCAAGAGTATTACTAATTTCAGCTGGAAGCTTCTTTTTCCTTGTGACCCATCCCTAATTCCACTGACTGCCTTCCTTGTGGGTCCCTGTGAGATATAGTCAGGAATGGCTTCCCTGAACTCGAGCTGGAGACTGGAAGTGCCTTCTAGGCACTGCTTCTACTTTTATTTTTATTTTATTTTATTATTATTATTGAGACAGAGTCTCATTCTGTCACCCAGGCTGGAGTGCAGTGGTGCAATCTTGGCTCACTGCAATCTCCGTCTCCTGGGTTCAAGTGATTCCCTTGCCTCAGCCTCCTGAGTAGCTGGGAAGCTGGGATTACCGGCACCCACCACCACATCCAGCTAATTTTTATATTTTTACTAGAGTCAGGGTTTCACTGTGTTGGCCAGGCTGGTCTTGAACTCCTGACCTCAGGTGATCCACCCGCCTCAACCTCTACTTTTATATTTCATGAGGTTCCCTAAATTGGTGTCAGCTCTAGGTAAGGTTAAATTCTTCTCCTGTGATCTAGATTTTTAGATTCCCCAGTGGGGACGAGGAAGGTTTTCCACCTCTCACACTTTGGGAACTCACAGTTTTTTTGCCTGTCTCATACAATTTGCAGTGGTCTGCTACTTCTTTCAACTGATCTGTGAATTCTTGCAGTTTTCCTGGTACATTCCTGCTGTCATTCTTGGAGCAAAAGTAAGTTCATGATGTGAGTCTCTACACACTGTTCTGTCCATCCAAGTGGGAGCTGCACATTATCCCTGTCTCCTATCTGCCATCTTGTCTCCTCACCCTTTGTCTATGTTTAATTTTTTTATTATTAAGAGCTCTTTATCCCTTATTAGATATATGATTTGTGAATTTTCTACTATTTAGAGGATTATTTTTTAACTTTCTGATATGGTTTGGCTTTGTCCCCACCCCAATCTCATCTTGAATTATAGCTCTTATAATTTCCTTGTGTTGTGGGAGGGACCCAGTGGGAGATAATTGAATCATGGGAGCAGTTTCCCCCAAATGGTTCTTGTAGTAGTGAATAAATCTTATGAGATCTGATGGTTTTATTAGGAAAAACTCCTTTCACTTGACTCTCACTCTTCTCTTGTCTGCCGCCATGTGAGATGTGCCTTTCACCTTCCACCATGATTGTGAGGCCTCACCAGCCATGTGGAACTGTAAGTCCATTAAACCTCTTTCTTTTGTAAATTGCCCAGTCTCAGATATGTCTATCAGCAGCATAAAAATGGACTAATACACTTTCTTAATGGTGTCCTTAGTGGCTTAAAAACGTTTCTTTTTTAAGTTCTGGGGTACATGTGCAGGATATGCAAGCTCATCACATAGGTAAATGTGTGCCACTATGGTTTGCTGCCCATCACCTAAGTCTTAACCCATCACCTAAGTATTAAGGCCAGCAATGCTTTAGCTAGTTTTCCTGATGCTGTCCCTTCCCCTGCCACCTCCCCCAACAGGCCCCAGTGTGTGTTGTTACTCTCCCTGTGTCCATGTGGTCTCATTGTTCAGCTCCCACTTATGAGTGAGAACATGTGGTGTTTGGTTTTCTGTTCCTGCGTTAGTTTGCTTAGTATTCCATGGTGTATATGTACCACATTTTCTTATCCAGTCTATTACTGATGAGCATTTAGGTTGATTCCATGTCTTTGTTATTGTGAATAGTGCAATGAATATACACAGGCATATACTTTTATAATAGAATAATTTATATTTATTTGGGTACATACCCAGTAATGGGATTGCTGGGTCAAATGATATTTCTGGTTCTAGGTCTTTGAGGTCTTTGCTACACTGTCTTCCACAATGATTGAACTAATTTACATTTCCACCAACAGTGTCAAAGTATTCCTATCCCTTCACAGCCTCGCAAGCTTCTGTTTCTTCTTGAGTTTTCAATAATTGCCTTTCTGACTGACATGAGATGGTATCTCACTGCGGTTTTGATTTACATTTCTCTAACAATCAGTGATGTTGAGCTTTTTTCATATGTTTTTTGGCCGCATAAATGTCTTCTTTTGAGAAGTGTCTGTTCATATCCTTTGCCCAGTTTTTAATGGGGTTGTTAATTATTACTTAATAAATGATTGTATGTCTTTTAAAGGAGCTGAGAGAGGAAAAGAAAGCAAGCATACATTTTGGGGGGAGCTGTTATATTAACCAGTTAATTTGCCATTTCTTGTTCTTTTCATCTTTTTCTATAGTTTTCAGTAAGCATATGGTGTCCTTTCCTTACTACAATACAGCTTTGTCCACCTACCTCCTTTTTGCTGTTATGATCAAGTATATTATATACTACATGTTATAGGTCCACAATATAATTACACACATATTGCTTTATACCACTTTTTTTTAAGAGAAAGGAGAAGAAATATGCATTTATGCCATCTTTTATAATTACATAATCACCTCTATTAGTGCTTGGTTTCTTTATGTAGATTTAAATTACTGTCTGTGGTCATTTGCTTTCAGCCTGAAGAACTTCCTTTGCTATTTCTCGTAAGGCCATTTCTGTATTGTAGCAACTTTAGATAGTGATTTTCCTCCTTTTCCTGCGCTTGTTCATGTTACTTGCTTACTTGTTTAGTAACTTGGGTAGAGTATTTTATTAAGTCCATTTCCCATGCAGTGTGAAGCCTCTGATGTCATTCTTAGGAGGGTTCAGTCTTGGGCATGGGCATAGTCATCCTGGGATGACTGGTTTTGGCAGGCTCTCTTTGTCTCTATTTCTTATCTGTCTCCTAAACTGTATGTCTCTGTAGCATTACATTCAGCTGTTAAGCTTCATTCATTGCTGGCTGATGACTCAATTTTTTAAAAATAATGTGCTGGCGCATAAATTGCTTCACACGCTGATCCAATTAAATTTGGGCGTCTTGACAGGGCCAGGCTTTGAGGATTTCTCTGACCACAGGAGGACTCATCTTAGAGTTATCTCTTCACCTGGTTCTGTGTGGTAATCCAGCTGGCTTATAGTTTTGCTTGTTGCTCTCCTGGAGCTACCAGCCTCTTCTTAATTGCTTATTACCAAAATCTCCATGGTCCATGACAGTTCCTTTAGGATTGAACTTACCCACACTTTGTTCCAAATAAATTCGATTTCTTTGGGGGAAGCATCTGCATCTTATGTTATTTTGACTTGCCTCTTCATCTGGCAAAATCTCTGAACCACTGCTCTGGAGATGACAGCAGGCAAAATCACCCACCTCTCTTGGAATACCATATTTTGTGAGCTGAGCACTGAGCAGGGGCAGTAGCCTCTGGTTTTCTCAGCTTGCCTCTTCCAGTATGGAATATTCTCCTTATGAAAAGATTGGGGTTAAGATAATTTGGCCCCAGTTTTATTACCCTTCTGTACCTGGAGTAGAACCAGTGAAGTTATAACTGGAGCTGGGTAGGGGAATGAAGTCTCTGACGTCTTGGCCACACTTGCCTGGAAACTAGCCTTTGTAACATGCAGTTAGGAGAGGATAAAAAATGTTGGCAATCTCTTTATCCCAGGAGGATACCTTACCACTTGATTGGTAGCTTAGAAGAAAGTGAGCTGCTCTGGAGTGGAGCTTCTATCAAGCTGAGCTTTAGGGGAAGGGTAAAGGAGGGAGTGGATAGTGGCATAAGTGACACAGGATCTCACTGTTATTACCAAGATTTAGTA
This sequence comes from Papio anubis, assembly GCF_008728515.1. Lineage (NCBI taxonomy): Eukaryota > Metazoa > Chordata > Mammalia > Primates > Cercopithecidae > Papio > Papio anubis. The sequence goes on from NC_044988.1 coordinate 31,375,326, forward strand.
GATTTTATTACTTTCTTCTTTTTTAAATTTCAAAGTATTTAATTGAGAACTAAAGATTATATGTATTCAAGGTGTGCAATGTGATTATTTGATATACATGTACATTGTGTAATAATTGTCACAATCAAATTAATCAACTCATCCATCACCACTTAAGCTGTACACTAGATCCCCAGACCTCATTCATCTTTTAACTGAGAGTTTGTACTCTTTCATCAAATTTCTCCATTTCCTCACCCCCAGCCTCTGGCAACACCATTCTACTGTCTGTTTCTCTGAGTTTAATTTTTTAGATTTCACATATAAATGAGATTACACAATATTTGTATTTCTATGTTTAGCTTATTTTACTTAGCATAGTATCCTCCAGGTTCACCCATGTTGTCTCACAGATGGCAGGACTTCCTTATTTTCTATGGTTGCATAATGTTTCATTGTATGTATACATACACATACACCACATTTTAAAAAATTCATTTATCTGTCAATGGACAATTGGCTTATTAGGCCAAGGGCATGTGCAGAAAACATAACCCCCTTGTACACTGTTGTGTAACCTTCCGCAGGCCTAAATTTTTGTGGCTGTGGGATGGACAAGAACCCCATTGTGATGGTTAATACTGAGTGTCAATTTGAATGGATTAAAGGATGCAAAGTATTGATCCTGGGTGTGTCTGTGAGGGTATTGCCAAAGGAGATTAACATTTGAGTCAGTGGGCTGGGAAAGGCAGACCCACACTCACTCTGGGTGGGCACCATCTAATCAGCTGCCAGCACAGCTAGAATATAAAGCAGGCAGAAAAACATGAAGAGACTAGACTGACCTAGCTTCCCAGCCTACATCTTTTTCCCATGCTGGATGCTTCCTGCCCTGGAACATTGGACTCTAAGTCCTTCAGTTTTGGGACTCGGACTGGCTCTTCTTGCTCCTCAGCTTACAGATGGCCTATTGTGGGACCTTGTGATCTTGTGAGTTAAAACTTATTAAACTCCCCTTGAGATATATATATATGTGTGTGTGTGTGTGTGTGTGTGTGTGTGTGTATATATCTCCTATTAGTTCTGCCCCTCTAGAGAACCCTCACTGATACACCTATCTTTAGCTGAACTAAGGAAAAGTCCTGCAACAATGTTTTGCAAATATTTTCTCCCATTTTGGAGACTGTCTTGTCATTTTGTTGCTTGCTTCCTTTGTTGTGCAGAACTTTTTAGTTTGATGTGGTCCCACTTGTTTATTTTTGCTTTGTTGTCTGTGCTTTTGGTGTGCTATCCAAAAAACTATTGCCATGGCAATGTCAAGGTGCTTCTCCCTGTTTTTTTTTTGTTTGTTTGTTTTGTTTTGTTTTTTTCTAGGAGTTTTATGGCTTAAGATACTACATTTAAGTATTTGATCTATTTTAATTTATATATATAGTATAAGATAAGGATTTGATTTTGTGTGTGTGTGTGTGTGTGTCTGGATATCCATTCTACCCAAAACCATTTATTGAAGAAACTTTCCTTACATTGTGTATTTTTGGTGCACTAGAGAAATATTAGTTGACCATATAGATTTTCTTGAATAAATATGTCTTCATTTCCTGCATGCCCTTAGGAAATTTACAGAGACTTTAAATAGGCGTTAGGTTTTAAAAATAATTTTCACCACTTAAAGCTATTTTGTATGGGAGCAGCTTTGAGCTCCTCACACTGTCATTCTAGAAGTCGTAGCTCTCCAATTATCTTTAGAAGAAACTTAACTGATTAGGGTAAAATAAACAAATTAATGTAAATGCAAAGAGAGCAAACCTGAAGTCTAACTAATTTGGTTATTAGTAGTAATTATTATTTACAGATAGATTTTTTTGTAGTTCATTAACTGCAAACTTGCTTCATTTGTGTGCTGTAACTCACTAATCAGAAAGCTACATTGAGTGATGGAACTCTAATGTGGTTTGACTTTTTAAATAAATTTCACGATTTGAATATCAAATTTCAGTGGAGCATTAAATAAGCACTTTACGGCATTGAAGAATTGGTGATTATATGCATTTTTCTATAAAGCAAATACTTCAGTTTAAGTGTCAGTGTGCTTATATACCCAGGTTTTAATATGCCTGCACTGTACCATATCTTATGTTTGCAGAACTATCATAGTAAGAAATTATGTTATTTTCTAGAACACACAGCCTCTGGTTTAATTAACTAAGAAATATTTATAGAGTGCCCTCTGCCTAGAAATTCAGCAAATGTAGTACAAGATACCTATCTTCAAGAAGCTAATTATTGAATTGTTAATATGTTCTCTAAACACATCAAAAATAATTTCCAAGATATAATAGTTTAAAAATAGATGACTGGTGCAGATGGATTAAGAAGAAAGTGAGGCCCTTAAAAGTTGAAGTATTTTCTGTTAAATCATTGGCTTCAGATTATGGCAATCTTTTCCCCCTTTTTCTTGGAAGTCTTCAGTTTTGGTGGGGCAGCGTGGGGAAGGCTTTTTCTGCTCCATGAAGTGTTTTCTGGGGAGTGGTAGGTAGTGGATGGTGATTTACTGAAGACTGGAGAATTTGCTTCCAATACAGCTCCCTCCTGTAACTATTTAGAATTACTAAGGAATTTCTTGGATTCTACTTGAATCTTGATTTGTTAAGATGCTCCTGTGCCCCACAAAGGGAGAGTCTGAGATTTTTGCACCATCTCATCTTTATATAATCTGAATCCAAATACTTCCAGAAGAGAGAAAGTAGTTTTCTTTTTCTGTCTCCTTGGGAATAATCCACCTTGGAGATTAAGAGAAGGCTGAGTAGTTCCTGGCTTCAAGCAAATTAAAACAGGGCTGAGGGGGCAGCCAAAATGATGGCACTGAGTGGAAATTTGCGTAGGAATTCCAGTAATTTCCTCCAAAGAACTATGTGGCTTTATTAATAGTCACTTATTGGGTAGCCAAAGCTACTTGAGACTGTAGTCCATAATGAGACATAGTCCATAAAGGAGTATGCTGATGATTTGCCCCAGAAAAAGTGTTTGCCACCAAGGGGTTGCATTGATAGGAGAGAAGGCAAGGGGTGTCAGGAAGATAATTTAGGTGAAAGCCACCACTTCTGAGAGCAACCACTACTAAGGAGAGTTCTTCCTATAGAAAGCTCCAGGGTGTAGCCTCCAATGGGAACCAACTTTAGCTCCTGACCATCAGTAGTAAGGGAAGAAGTCTCAGCAGGGCTAAAGATGTTACTATCTTGGCTGGAAATGTCAGCAGACACTGCTGTGAGCCCCTGAAGGGAAAGTATCAGAGAAGCTAAAGTTGGATTCAAAAACAGGGAGCATTCTTTGGAGGTCAATGGCCCAACCTTCCCTCCTAGTGAGCACTGACCTTAACATTTATTGGAAGAGTAGATTGACATTTAATAGACTTCAGTCAAAAAGCATATAGCATAGTGGAGAGAGCATGAGCCTTGGAGGCTGTGTGACAACGGTTTTCATCCATGCTCTGCCACTTACTAGTTTGTGCTCATTGGTGATTTGTCTCAGTTCTTGTCATCCACTAAAAAAAAAAAATAAGGTGTTATAGAGAGGGCTGAATGAGATAATACATGCAATAGAAACTGGCACATTACAGGTACTCAAAATGTAATAGCCAATATTGTTCTTTCCTGTGTGAATTAGAAACTGATGAAACTTCAAGGCCTCTAACCAATTATTGAGCCCTTGAATTATGTCCTGCCTCTTGTATTCTTATAGAAATCATCTAGGGGAATGTAGTATGGGAAAATTATTAAGTAAGTACTAGAGGCAGGCCCTGTGCCTGTGAAAGCCAGCACACTATTACATAGAGAAGGACTTGCAATCAGTCCTAGCAATTTCATGAGCTCTAGAGACCAGCATTCCCATTCTATGTATTTCCAGTGATAACTGCAGGACACATCATTATTACACTGGTGAAAGAATTGTAGTCACAAAAGATTTGGTTGCTGGAAAAGATTTTCAGCATAAGTTTCCTTTACCTCATGTATAAAAGATGTAAGCCAAATTTCTCTTAAAAATTCGCTGCTTGGTTTATTTCACCTTGCCCAGCTCTATGTGTAATAGGTAGATACTTTGGGGATCACTTTGCAATTCAAAATCTGAACCTTTCAAAGATGCTTCTTGATTTGATGTTCCAGGTGGCTGAAGAGGAAATGAACTTTAAGTGATTGTTTGTGGCTTTGACAGGTCATGATCTACTTCCTGCAGTAGGTTTAATGTGCACCTGAACTTTAGCCCTCACATTTTTCTGATTATGGAACAAAATCGTATGACAGTGGCAAGTAGCTCATTCTCATGCATATCCAATGTTCAATCAAGGCAGGGCTCAAAGCTGATGGGCATTTCTGTGATTGGCATTTCTTACTTAACTCCAGCATCAAAGGAATTTGAACAATTTGGCTGGTGGGCACAAAGGAAGGTTATGCCTCACTGTATGTATAAGCATTTACGCACTTAATGCTCTCAAAAGTGTGTCATTCTTTCACAACTCAAATTTTGCATGATTTATTGATAAAAGATAAAGAAATTGACATATTTCAAGAAAATATTGCAAGAATTATGGATCTGAGCATTTGAAGCATCATTACACATTAAAAATTCATAAAGTTTTCAGAGATACCGCTATTGTGGTGTAGCATCAAATCATTGTTCTAATAAGGAACACTTTTGAACATTATGAAATATTATTGGTATCTAGAGTTTGGTGCAGATAATACAATTAAAATGTTTTTATGTTATCATTTATACACTCAATCTCAATGATGAAAATTCATTTTATTATATATCCTGTTTTTTTAAATTTCAATAAGTTTTGGGGGAATAGGTGGTGTTTGGTTCCTTGAGTAACTTCTTTAATGGTGATTTCCGAAATTTTGGTGCACCCATCACTCAAGCAGTGTACATTGTACCCAGTGTGTGGTCTTTTATCCTTCACCCCCCTCCCAACCTTCCCCCCAAGTCCCCAAAGTCCATTGTATCATTCTTATGCCTTTGAGTCCTCATAGCTTAGCTCCCACTTATGACTAGGAACGTATGATGTTTGGTTTTCTATTCCTGAGTTACTTCACTTAGAATAATGGTCTCCAATTCCATAATGAAGTAAATTCAGATGTTTAACAACAAATATTTATTAAGAGTCTGTTTTGTGTCAAGCCCTGAACTAGCACTGCATTTTAATAAGGTCTCATTCTAGTTGTATGTACAGACAACAAATTTTATACACAGACATGCAATAATTAAAGATTTTATACATGTTATAAGGGAAAGACTGTGCAGGGATGATAAAGTTTATGAGGTGATCTACTTTAGATAGAACACTGAAGGAAGAACTCCCTAGGACTTAAGTGAAGTTACATATAAGGTGAGATCTGAAGAATGAGAAACCAGCCAATTTTTTCACTTTGTTTTGTTGTGTTTTAATTTTTGTAGATACATAGTCGGTGTATATAATTGTGGGGTACCTGAGATATTTTGATAGAGGCAATGCAATACATAATAATCACATCAGGGTAAATAAGGTGTCCATCACCTCAAGCATTTATCCTCTGTGCTACAAACAATAAGATTATACTCTTTCAGTTATTTTAAAATGTACAATTGAATTATTATTCACTATAGTCATCTCGTTGTGCTATCAAATACTAGTTCTTATTCATTCTAATTTTTGTACCCATTAACCATCTCCACTTCTGCTAACCCCTTCACCCCTACTACCCTTCCCAGTCTCTGATAATCATCTTTCTACTCTATCTTCATGAGTGTAATTGTTTTAATTTTTAGTTCCCACAAATAAGTGAGAGCATGCAAAGTTTGTCTTTCTGTGCCTGACTTATTTCACTTAACATAATGACCTCCAGTTCCATTCATGTTGTTGTAAATGACTGCATCTCTTGAGTATATGTACCACATTTTCTTTATCCATTCATCTGTGGAGGGACACTTAAGTTGCTTCCAAATCTTGGTTATTGTGAAAAATGCTGCAATAAACATGATAGTGCAGATATTTCTTCGATATACTGATTTCCTTTCTTTTGGGTATATACCTAGCAATGGGATTGCTGGATCATATGGTAGCTCTAGTTTTTGTTTTCTAAGGAGCCTCCATACTGTTCCCTATAGTGGTTGTATTAATTTACATTCCCACCAACAGTGTATGAGAATTCCCTTTTCTCTATACCCTCACCAGCATTTATTATTGCCTGACTTTTGGATAAAAGTCATTTTAACTGCAGAGACATCTCATTGTAGTTTCGATTTGTTGTCGGTTGTCTCTTCACTTTGTTGATTGTTTCCTTTGCTGTGCAGAAGCTTTTCAACTTGATGTGATCCTATTTGTCTATTTTCTTGCTTTGGTTGACTGTGTTTCTGGGATATTACTCAAGAAATCTTTGCCCATTCCAATGTCCTGGAGAGTTTCCCAAATGTTTTCTTTTAGTAAGTTCATAGTTTGAGGTCTTAGGGTTAAGTCTTTAATGCATTTTGATTTGAGTTTTGTATATGGCAAGAGACAGGGGTCTAATTTCATTCTGCTGCATATGGATATCCACTTTCCCAGCACCATTTATTGAATAGACTGTCTTTTCCCCAATGTATGTTTTTGCACCTTTGTCAAAAATAGGTTCACTGTAGATTCATGGATTTGTTTCTGGATTCTCTATTCTGTTGCATTGGTACATACGTCTGTTTTAATGCCAGTAAGATGTTGTTTTTGTTCCTATAGCTCTGTAGCATAATTTGAAGTTAGATAATATGATTCCTCCATTTTATTGTTTTTGCTCAAGATAGCTGTTGTTATTCTGGATCTTTTGTGGTTCTACATAAATTTTAGAATTTTTTTTTTTCTGTGAAGAATGGCATTGGTATTTTGATAGGGATTACATTGAATCTGTAGCTTGCTTTGGGTAGTATGATATTTTAACAATCCATGTTAGATATCCTGTGTTCCAATCCATGAACATGGAATATTATTTTCCAATTTTGGGTGTCCTCTTTCTTTCATTGGTGTTTTATAGTTTTAATTGTAGAGCTCTTTCACTTCTTTGGTTAATTTCTAGGTATTTAATTTTATTTGTAGCTACTGTAAATAGAGTTATTTTATTGATTTCTTTTTCAGATTGTTCACTGTTGGCATATGTAAATACTATTTTTTTGGTATGTTGATTTTGTATCCTGCAACTTTACTGAATTCATTTATCAGTTATATTAGTTTTCTTGTGTAGTCTTTAGGTTTTTCCAGATATAAGATCATATTACCTACAAAGATAATTTGACTTCTTCCTTTCCAATTTACATGCCCTTTATTTCTTTCTCTTGTCTGTTTGCTCTAGCTAGGACTTCCAGTACTATGTTGAATAACAGTAGTAACAGTGGGCATTCTTGTCATGTTCCAGATTTTAGAAGAAAGGCTTTCTGTTTTTCCCCATTCAGTATGACACTAGCTGTGGGTTTATCATACATGGCTTTTATTATGTTGAAGTACGTTCCTTCTATACCCAGTTTTTATATTTTTGTTTTTTATCATAAGGGATGTTAAATTTTATCAAATACCTTTTCAGCATCAGTTGAAATGATCCTATGGTTTGTGTTCTCCATTCTATTGATATCAAATATATTACATTGATTGATTTGTGTAGGTTAAACCATCCTTGGATCCCTGGGATAAATCCTGCTTGGTCATGATGAATGATCTTTTTAATGGGTTGTTGAATTCAGTTTGCTAGTATTGTGTTGAGGATTTTTCCGTCAATATTCATCAGGGATATTGGCTTGTAGTTTTCTCTTTTTTTAATGTGTCTTTGTCTGGTTTTGGTATCCTCGTAATATTGGCCTCATAGAATGACTTTGAAATTATTCCTTCCTCTTCTATTTTTTGGGATAGTTTAAATAGGATTGGTATTAGTTCTTCTTTAAATGTTCAGCAGAATTCAGCAGTGAAGCCATTGGGTCCTGGCCTGTTTTTACTGGCGTACTTTTTATTATGGCTTTGAACTCATTACATGTTATTGGTTTGTTCAGGTTTTGGATTTCTTCATGGTTCAATCTTCGTTGGTTGTATGTGTCTAGGAATTTATCCATTTCTTCTAGATTTTCTAATTTATTGACTTACAGTTCCTTGTAGAAGCCACTAACGATTCTTTGAATTTCTGTGGTATTGGTTGTAAAGCCTCCTTTTTCATCTCTGATTTTATATATTTGAGTCTTCTCTCTTTTTTTCTTAGTCTGGCTAATGTTTGTCAATTTTACTTATCAAAAAATGAAGTTTTTATTTCATTGATATTTTGGAGAAGCCAGTCATTTGAAAAGTAGCAAGAAAAGTGTTTCAGGCAGAGGAAAAACAACATAGAACCATGGCAAGGGAAGAGTTTGGTATACTGAGGAATTACATAATGTAACTAGAGAAGCTTGAGCAAGGATTTTATGATGGCTCCTATATAAGATGTGAGAAAAACAAGGCTCAAGAAGTAATTGTTGAAGCATGCAGAGGCAATAAGTGACAAACCTGGGCATAAAATTCTAGCTTTCTAATTGAAATATTAAGCTTGTTCTGCCATTATTAAAGACAGAGAGAGGTGAAAAGAGATGAACAAAGTATGTAAAAGTCATTTTTCCTGGCCTCTTGATACTTGTGGTAATGCTACACATGTGTTTATTACACTCCTTTCTATCAGTTCATTTATCCAAAATAAGTATTGGCAAAGAAAGTTCTAGTACAATAAAAATGAAAACACAAATGATGGCAAAGAAAAATAGAGATGATTAAAAAAATAGCAATCACTACAAGGAAGGCAAAGGCAGAACATAACATTATAGTAACACTACTGGTTTATTAACTTCTTCAACTTCATTGCATGCTAGAAACTGTTGGGAATTTATTTAGTCACTAAATTTACATAGTTTGTAAAACACAAGCAAATTGACATATACCCAGGAATTCTGGCTTCTATATTTCTTGGTATTTGGCTTGACTTTAAAATAAAATTATTTTAGTTGTAAGATGTAGCAAATGCTTCTGAAATTGGAATATTGAACTAACTAGAAAATAATACTAATATAGGAGGGAAGTAGAGGAGTGATATCCCCTGATATGCTGCAAAATCACAATTACTAAGTATCTTACCTGTGGCCCACTGGAATGGGATACTGACATTTAAAAACTCACTGACACTTGAGAGATATGATGCCAGTGGTAATTGTAAGAGTTGTGGAGTTGGGCGGCTCAACTTAACTAATCACTAATTCAGGACATAATGTACCCAAAACCAAAAGACCTCTCTGACAGCACTTAAAGACACCCTTTATTATTGTAGGCAGAAGGCCTATTGGCTTAAAAATCAGTCCCAGGACCTAACTGAGAGAGAGTCAAATTGTAGAGAAGGCTCAATTTGAAGTTCTACTAAATCTCAAATTCTAAAGTCTGAGCCTTGATAAGGAAAGAATGGGATCCTGGGACACAGGATAAGAACATCTAGGTGAAGGAATTTGAGAACCTTGAATCCTCAGAATCCTTGAACCCTCTGGGCCTGTAGAATTCGTTCATTATTCTTTGCCTAAAAATATTACAGAGGTATCTCTTGAGGCAGATGCTTTGCAAGATGATAATATTCCTTCCTCAAGATTTGTCCCCCTCCCATCATGGCATTAACCTTGTTGGACTGGTTAATATTAACCGTAAGCAAATTGATGTAAAGTAACTTTTCAAATACGTTTCCAACTTCTACATCCAAAATGTTTCCATTGCTCAACACATTTTTGAAATTCCATTTATGAAAATATCTCATATTTGTGCAGTGCTTATGTGGCTCTGAATGTCTATATTACTTTTTGTGATGGATGGATGATTAAAAGGTTTTTGAAGTCCAGAAATAAGATTAGATTTGCACAATACTTACTATGACCTTTGCCCAAATAGGTCCCTTCAATGACAGTAAAATTTGGTAATTTAGTTCTTAAACGTCCTATTCATGTCAGGCCATTAAGAAGAAGTCTTTTTTTTTCTTTCTGACCCACCTCTTAGCTCTGCTGTAATATTGTCAAGGCCTCCTGGGATAGTTGCTCTGTTTTACTTGTAAGGGCTATACATTTTATTGGTGGATGAAGTGATTCATCCACATGCCAAATACAAGCAACGTTCTTTGGCATGACAGATGTCACACAAAAAGAGAAAACACTTGGCATAAATGGCAACATACAGGTGCAGCTTCCTTTGGAGCTTTTCAAATCTGGAAAATACTGAGTTAGGGAAAAAAGAGTTTTGTACACTCAGTTTGTAGTTCAACCCATTTACTAGATTATCCTTTTCTATACCAAATAATATTGAAGAATCAATCTGCATAGCACCAAATGGCTTCAGAGAATGATAGAAACATGTGTGGGTCACCTGTGGAGTAACATTTTTTTTTTTATGTAGCATCTCAGAATGAGAATTGTCCCACCTGCTTTGTCAGAGCAGAAAGCACTCAATAAATACTTGGTGAAGTGAATCCAGGTCAGACTATGTCCCCAGTGCTGGGATACAAAGGTAAATAAGACACATTCTACCCTGGAGGAACTCAGAGTTTGGCAGAAAAATCAGAGATGCTAACAAAGGAGGATAATAAAATATGATATAAGCAAGATGTTGTAGGAATCTAGTAAAGGGGAAGATTGTTAGGTGGAATCAGGGTTTGCGGGAAAGGTGATGCCCTTCAAGATCCACTAGGTGGAGAAACAAGGGGAGAAAGGAAAGAGAAGAGGGATTTCTAGGAAGCAACTATGAGGTTTCAATGAGTAAAAGCACTGAGTATTTTCATGAGATTCTATATAGTTTGGTTTGAAGGAAACATGAAGGTGCTAAAAGGAGGACAAGAAATTCAGTCTAGAAAGCAGGTTGAGGTCAGGTTGTGAAAAGCACCATATATGATTTATGGTGCTTTTGTGACCATACCCAAAGGAGTTTGGATTTCATTTTCCCCATGGAAAAGTCAGTTTTTAAAGTTCCATATTGCCTATAGGACTAGGTTTTTCCAAAGACTATTCCTGGCATGCTAGTTCTATAGGATGTTAATAGGAGTTATACCAAAACACCTATGCAGCTTTTAGTTGAAAGGGGAAGGATAATTGTCTGGCACAGATAATATGATACAGTGGTTATGAGAAATAACATTTATAAAGAATTTTTTCTCTGAAACACGTACAGTCCATCCAGCTCTTAGATAGCGTAAGTTAAGCCAAACTCAACTGCAGACTTAAACCCAATAGTCTACCTCCTCCTAGAATGGATTTTACCATTCTGCTCTTCCACAAGATGAGAATGGCCTATGTTGAGAATTGTAAGAAGGAATGGTTTGATTTAACATGAGTGAGTGCTACCTTCAAATACCTGGTTTGTCTTTATCTTAGTGTATAGGTGCTGTAATTGATTATGTATCTGTTTTTGCACTAAACACTAAGAAGCTTAGAGCCAAATTTGTGTCTCACTACCAACAGAGGATCCTTAGAACATTCTTTTTGGGGTAAACTCAGGATTTTTCTGACTTAAACCAGTTATATTCCCTTTCCCACAATGCCTTCATCTATTTATTTGATCCTATCGCAAGCATTTTGCAACCTCTCTCTGATCCTTTTGTGGGGGAAAAGCTGAGATTAAGAAATGTAATGAAAATATATCACTTACCACAGCATCTGGCATACAGTGCGTATTAACTAAGGATTTGTTTTTAATAGGGTGATTTTTTTATCAACCCCACCCATTTCATTTCACAGTCCTTCCCTGTTGACAGAAGATGAAAAGTAGTGTATCTGACTATCAGAAATGTTTTTCAAATTCTACTTTCATGGTTTCAAGTTCCATTAAACACATTAATAAATAGACAAATATTAGCCAAGCAATTACTGACTGCAAGGCCCTGAGCTTTGTGCCATGAAAGAGACAAATCAATAAGTCAAAGAGATGGCAATTGGAGCTTCTGATCTGATTAGGGAGGTATGATATCACTGCGTGTCTCAGGATCCTCATCTGTAAAATGGGAATGAGAATATAACCCACCCCGTGGAGTCACTGTAAGAATTCTGACTTCATACATGTAAAGTGCAAAGATAGTGCCTGGCACATAAGTACTCAGTTAATGTCATTTATTTCATTAGTTTTTATTACTGTAAATTATCTTTGTGTGCAGGCAACACCAGAATATGCAATCATTAGGGGCTCTGTGTTCAGACATAGGGGAAATTACTTCCAGTTCAAGCCATTCAGGAAGGCTTCCCAGAAGTGGTAGGATTTGAGTTAGTCTTGAAGGATGGAGAGAATTCAACTAGGCAGAGAGAAACATGGTCATTGATCCTTGTGGGAGCCCAGTTTAAAGAGGTGGAGGAGGGGGGATATCCCCTTGGGAAGAGACCTCATGTGGGCAGGGGATTCACCAAGGGGGCTAGTAGGTGGCAAGCCAGGCAAAGGCTCCTGCCTCCTCTTTCCTAAAGGCTCACACCATTAGCAATGACATCCTGCCTCTTCACGGGCCATCCCCAGAAAGAAAATCATGTGCTGTTCTCTGAAAAACCTCTGAGCACCCTTCTGCATCCTTTAAGTATCTTATAGTCATTAGGAAAATTACTTCATGGTGTGGTAATTATAGGGCGCTACAGACACCCTGTCCATTCTCCCACTAAATACCTACACGCAGACTGAAAAAAACTATGATTCTATTTCAGGCAGGCGAGTGCTTTGGAAAGAAAGTGCAGGAAATGTGAAATGAGAAGGTGGCAGCAGAATTCCCATCTGTGCAGACATTGAAAGTCCTTTATTACAGAATGTGAGAGAGAAATCCGGCGAGTTGTGGCAGTGATTGCTGGACTGGCTCCAGTGCGCAGGCTGCCGCCAAGATGGCTGAAGCTATCTCAGAGACAAGGGTTCCAGCCTCCTTATCCACATTTATCTGTTTGTTTAAAGAGAGAAAATGTATATTTTTTAAATATCCCATAGTCTGATATTTATAGACCTCTTAAAATTTGGAGGAGAAAAACTTCACCAGCTCAAAGACGTTAATTTGGATAATTAAGCACAATTCTTGTAGCAAGAAGAAGAAAACCAATTTTAAACTGCAACGGTGAAATGTGAATCAATAAGGTCTGTGACAGATTTGATTGATGTGTGCAAGCCAGTAAGCTTACGCCCATTGAAGACAGAAGCCTTAAGAGCTGACGGATGGAGATAACAAGAAACGAGGAAAATTCCATTTCCAATTTGATTATTTATACGCTGACTTATTCCAAATTATTTGCACTTTCTGAATTCAAGTTGAGAAATCAAACTATCCAAAGAATACCTGCTGACACAATTGAGCATCATGTTTCTTAGAGCAAATGCTAAACTCTGTCTGGGAAGATGATTTTTCTTTTACTTTTCTTTTCTACCATGCAACACCATTCTGAGTGGGGAAAAGAGCATCAATCAAGCTGGCGATGGACTTGAGTCAAACTTACACTCTCCATTTCCATCACTATCCTAAACGCCGCACAGAAATATGTTTCACAAAGGGAACTTCTCTCAATTAAAATTTTATGGAAGTACAAAATACAGACATATGCATAAATCATAAACGTACAACCTGATGAATTTTTACAGTGTAAAAATGTCCATGTATCCAGCACCCAGATCAAGAAATAGAATATTACTGGGGTCCCAGTTGCCCCCTATCAGTTACTCTATACCTTCAAGGTAACTGCTTTCATGATTTCTAATACCATGGATATGACTTTTGCCTGCTTTTGAGCTTATATGAATGGAAATATACATCATTGACTCTTTTATGTCTGGCTTCTTTCACTCAACATTATGTTTGTGAGATTCATTCATGTTGTTGCATGTAGCTGTAATCCAGTCAATCTCATTGTTGTATAGGATTTATTTAAAGTGACATTGTACAGGTAGTAGACATTTAGATTATATTCTCTTTGGAATTAGTTCAAGTAATACTTGTGTAAACATTATTGAACATTAGGATTATACCCATGAGCAGAATTGCTGCATACAGTTTTGAGTGCCTGCTGTTTACCAAAAGCCAGGCTAGGTGCTAGAATAAAACCACAAAAAGACCCAGTCTCTGCTTGCAAGGACCCTGGGATCCAGGGAAGGACAGAGATGACTGGCAAATACTATTCCATGTTTGTAGGAGTTATGTACAAGAATGTCTTGGGCTGGATGGGGGTACAGTGGAAGGTGGTGGAGTCAGGATAGGCTTTCCAGTGGAAATGACACTCAAATGGACTTTTGAAGGATAAGGAGGCATTTGACCAGGGAACAAAGTGCAAAGGCAGAAGGAACAGCATGCGGAAAAGTGGAGATGGGTGAGAAAGCAGGTCAAGTCCAGAAACCTCGTGATATGCCATAGAAAAAGGTGGCCGGGCACAGTGGCTCACGCCTGTAATCCCAGCACTTTGGGAGGTTGAGGCGGGTGGATCACAAAGTCAGGAGATGGAGACCATCCTGGCTAAGACGGTGAAACCCCGTCTCTACTAAAAATACCAAAAATTAGCCGGGCGTGGTGGTGGGCGCCTGTAGTCCCAGCTACTCGGGAGGCTGAGGCAGGAGAATGGCGTGAACCCGGGAGGTGGTGCTTGCAGTGAGCCAAGATCGCGCCACTGCCCTCCAGCCTGGATGACAGAGTGAGACTGTCTCAAAAAAAAGAAAAAGGTGGGAAATGTGTGGTAAAGATGAGGGCTGAGTAGATAAATTGGGGTCCTATCATGAAGAACCTTGTTCACCATCTAGTAAATACATACACAATCCTGAATGTGATGGGAGCTACAGAAGATTCTAGAGACATGGAGTGACCAGATCCACTCTTGCTGGTGGTTATATGGAGTCTGGACTGGAAAAGGAGAGCCTACAAGCTAGAAAGTGACGAGAACGCATGCTTTGTCTGGAAATGGGAATGAGGTATGGTATCTTAGCAAATAGAAACTAGATGATTCTTTGAGGAAAGTCTTGCTTTGGCCCAATATCCAAGCCAAGAATCTGGATGGCTTCTAATGGAATACAGAGTGTTGCGGGGAGAGGGGAAAGGAGCAAGGGAGGTGTGTGTATGTGTGGGTGCCAAGTTTCAATGTGCAGAAACCACACACAGTAATTCATGCAGAAAGCTTTTGGGGCCAGCAGGCCACCTGCTGACATCCAGACTGGTGCAGGCAAGGAGCCCTCTGCTTGAAAGCGGAAAGGGAAAGCATATGTGTGGGGAGTTCAAGCCAAAAAGCAAATTCAGTACAACATGAGTCTGCAAAGTGGTGCCAAGATCTCATAGCAGCTTTCCGTCCCCTCTGGAGACTGAGATGGAATGCTGAGTGAAGATGAGCAAGGTCTCATCCTGCCCAGCTCCCTGCTGGAATCACAAGAGAATTCTAGAAAGTCTCGTTGTCACTGATTGAAATAATAAATTCAGTAGGAATATTTTATGTAAATTTTCCTAAAGTGATGGCTTGGTTGGAGCCCAGAAAGTTGATGTTAGGACTAAGAATGGAAACTTGATATAGCAGAGAAGTGGGTAAAATAAAATATGACAGAAATATGCTAATTACTTTATTAAGTTCAATTTTATATTTAAAAAATAAAATTGTTTCTAGTTTTTATAAGTATAAAATTGGTAATATATTAGAAAGTATCAAAGTTCATGAGAGTTGAAAACATTTGCTCCAAATTCTACTGGCCAAAGAAAACTGGTTAGAAGAGATATCTTCTTGTCTGTCTTTCATCCTTCTTTCCTTTTATTTCTTCCTTCCTTTTTCTTTCTTTCCTTATTTTAATGTATACATTCCTACATAGTTGTAATTGTAAAGCAACCTTTATCTTTTGCCATAATTGGCATTGTCTCATCTTATTAAAAAAAATTTATGATCTAAGTTTATACTTTATTTTTATTAAAATATTAAAACTTCATTGCAAAATGTAAAAGAAAATGCTGTGCAAAAAGCAAAGAAAATAAATACCACCATTGTCTCTACCATTCAGAGATAATCATTACTAATTCTTACTACATTTCTTTCTTGACATTTTATGTGTTCTTGTCAGCAATTTAACAAAATTATTGGTTTTTATATGTAATTTTGTAATTTTTATTATTACCTATGTATTATGGATATCTTTTCTAACTGTATCCCATTGTATAACATCACATTTTATTTAAATAATTCCTATTTTTGGATACTTAATATATCCCAATTTTTCACAATATAAGAAATGTTATACTTGTCCTAATTTAAAAATATGTAAACATAAATACACACACACACACACATCCCATGGAATTGCTAAGCAAAAAAATAATTTACATGAATTTTTATGACTTTGGCTACATACTACCAAGTTTTTATCTGGAAAGTACATACCAACTTATACTACCAGCAGCAAAGTAATATCCATTTCTCTACGACTTCACCAACACTGGCTATTTATTAATCATTAAAGAAAGCTATGTGGTATTCTGGTGGGTGACAATGAAATTATGTCCTTTATTACTAATGAGGTTAGATATTTCTTTGTATGTATATGGCACATTTTTATTTCTTCTTTTTTTGAACTGACTGTTCACAGTATAATTTTTATACTGGCATAGTTCTGTCATGTGGCTAGACCATTGTTTATCCAAGCATTCTCTGTTGAAAGGGGAAAAGCAAAGTATACGTGTAAAGAGTTCAAGTCAAGAAACAGATACAGTACTATATGTGTCTGGAACAATATAACAAGATTTTACTGCCTTTTAACTCTTCTAGAGACTTCCAGAGTTTTGCTCATCATATATAATGCTGGAATGAACATCTCTGAATACAAAGCGTTTTTGTATGTGTATGTTTGGGGTATTTAAGATAGATTCCTGGAAGTAGTGCTACTAATTCAAAAAGCATGGCTATTATAAGTATTCTAATTGTACCCAGTATTACTTTAATGTGGAATTATCCTTTATTATAGCAATTATATAAACAACCATTAGTCTGAGAACAGATGTCTATAAAAGCAAAGTAGACTAAATTCTGGTACTGGCAAGTCAAGGTGTCCTTCTGCATTTGATATGAAATATCAAGTAAGATAGGAAGCATATCTTGCCAAAGGTTCTACAAACATGGGGTCATTCATTCATCTCATCATACAAACACACAGGATTCTGGAGTTATTAGCCAAAATAACATGTCCTTTAATCCTAATCATGCATATGTTAGTGAAGATGGAAGAAGAAATGGAACTGTGAGGTCAAAGATGTTTGTACTAACTCCTTTTCCTTGTTCTTTTGTGATCAACTTCTGGCACTATGTAGCACGGTTACTCTAGAAATTATTGGGGAAAAAATGCTTTAGAAATTATCCTTGGTTATGATTTCAATCCCTTCATTTTTTTAATGGGGGAGGCTGGGAAGTAAATTTAATTATAGACTCGAGATCAGTATGTGTGAGTATACGTACATATATGTGTGCTTATGTATATGGTGGTAAGGAATAATATAGTTTTTACATTGTATTTTAATGTGCTTCTCAGGTGTTTCTGATGATTGGTCAGACTTGTCTTCTGGTCGCTATTGGGCTGATGTCCCCTATTATTCTAATAATTGCCCCTTCATATATTGTCTGTCTTTTCTTTCCACTTGCTCTTCAACTAGAATTATCTTATCTTCACTGTTCTGCTCTTCATATGATGCATCTAGCTGTAGATTTATATATTATGCACAGGACTCAGTGCTCTGCTTCAATCTGAGAATCTGCTTCTGCTTTTTATAATTTCTGGAAAATTCAATCTGCTTCTGCCTTTTATAAGTTCCGGAAAATTCAGAGCCATTTTCACTTAAAATATTGCCCCTTCTCCATTTTCTGCTATTGAAATTTCCATTAGACCTAAGTTGTAACTTTTAATGTAATCTTCAATATCTCTTGATTTCTCTTTTGGATTGTAGCCCTCTTTATCTTTCTCTGCAGCAGTTTGGGTATTTTCCTCAGATACAGCTTTCATATCACTAACTCTCTCTTCAACCATGCCTGATCTGCTTTTAAAGTTGGCCACTATGTTTAATTTTATCCATAATTTTTCATTTTGTTCTATTTGGTTGTTTTCCAGATGTTCCTGTTCCTTTTTCATGTCCTGTTTTTTTCCATGAGAGTTTTTATTCCTCTCTTTATCTCTTTAATGAGTGTAAATATATTTAATTTCTAGACAGTTTTAGACTGTTACATTATCTCAGGTTCTTGGGGGTGCTAGTTCTCTCACATGTGTCTGCTGACTCCCCCATATTTGGACCATTTTTTTTTTTTTGGTTTCTTCTTTTTCATTGTGAACATATTTTCAGCTAGAATATTTTTTCCCTGTGGCATTCCTGTGTACTTTAAGATGTGGTAGTAACATTTTAGACAGTTTTATATTTGATTCTTCTGGAAACTCCAGGAGTTTCACTAGCTTGAAGTAATTATGATGTCTACATTAATATATCCATTTGAGATTCCTGTACTATGCAAATAGTGTAAAATTTGGATTCCATACCTATGCACAGCACAGATTTGTTTCCAGAGACAGAGTCTTGCTCTATCATGCAGGCTGGAGTGCAGTGGCTCAATCACAGAAGACTACAGCCTTGAACTCCTGGGTTCAACTGATCCTCCTGCCTCAGCCTCCCAAGTAGCTAAGATTATAGGTGTACCACCAAGACCAGTTAATTTTTTTATTTTTATATTTTGTAAGGATGGGGTCTTGTTGTGTTGCCCATGCTGGTCTCAAATTCCTTGCCTCAAGCTATCCTCACACTTTGGCCTCTCAGAGCTCTGAGATTTTATAAAGATTGGGTCTTGCTATGCTGCCCAGGCTGGTCTCAAATTCCTGGCCTCAAGTGATTCTCTCATCCTGGCCTCTCAAAGCTCTGGGATTACAGGCATGAACCACCATGCCCAGCCAGCACAGGTTTTAAAATTTCCCTTTATTGTGGGGAACTTTTTCTCATCCAGACATCTAATCAGTGAGAATTTTATCAGTTGCTTTCTAGAACATGAACAATGTGTTTTGTAGTTCCCTTGTATGAGGGAAGCAAGTCTTCAGTTCTAAGTCCTCACCTTTCACAGGCCCAAGTTTAAGTCCTTTATTCTGTATGTGTGTTAAAGCCTAACCCATAGCTGTTAGGTCCTATAGCCATGTCTAATATCCTCTGCACTGCTCTGGCATCAGCTCATGCACTTACCACATTGACTATAAGATTCTTCCTTATCTGTGGCACATGGACATTTCCTCTGTTTTTTTTTTTTTTCTTTCTGTTTACCTGTCTGTCTCTGTTTCAGCTATGTATGCAAAATAGCTTTGTTTTATCAGTATTCTAAGTAGGTGGAGCTAGAAAGCTGTGTCAGTCAGGTTTGTAGACTACTGACTGTGCAATAGAAATACATGACCTTTGGAACTGAAACCTGAGACTAAGCTGTGACTTCACCACTTACAGTCTGAGTAAGCAGTGCCTAGTCATTTAACCTCTCTAAGCTATATTTTTCTCATGAATAAAGTATAGATAATGTTAGTACTGATCTTCATTACATGGTTTTTCTTATTGCTCTAAATTCACTTTTATTTAAATTCAAACCATTTTCTCCATCCCAATTCCTAGAAAAGCTAGAGAAGATTGCAATTTTCTTACATATCTTATTCAATATTTTCCCTTATTAAACAAATGTTATGAAGGAATGAAGCAGTTATTGATTGAATGATCTTATTACCTTTCCTCAATGTACTTTTCATATACCAATGGATTGAGGAAAGTTCTGATAGAAAAGAGACCTAAAATAGGAAAGAAATGATAAATTCCATTTCTTGGTAGATACGCAAGGATAAGGTTGGGGCGGAGTTACATCTCTGTGGAGTTTCACCCCTCACAGTTTTCATCTCTCTTTCTCTCCCTGCAGAGTGCAAATGAGTGAAACCTTATATTGGTTTAGACATTCTGCTTGGATACATGTTTAAGAGCCAATAAATCTGTCAGAGTAGATTTCAGGCTGAGCCAAGGTGAATGGCCTCACAGTAATTCTGCCAGAGCCTCAGGGTACCAGGCAACATAAGCAGAGAGGTCACCAAATGCCTGCTCACCCCGTGCCCAGGAACAGAGATATTCCACATAGGACTATGAGGACCTTTCCCAAAACGTTGTGCTTGGCATGTGGTAAAATTCTTTGTCAAACAGCAGAACAGTCCAATAAAAAAAAAAAAAGAGCAAAAAATGAAAGCACATAGAAATAACAGGTCCTCTTAGTGATTCTGGTGGTTTGTAAACTCCACGTGAAAGTGATTATTCATCGCAGAAGACAATGTGGAGGTGTACACACCAAAAAGCTACCCACTTTTACCCCATAGACAGACTTACACAAAAACACTAGGTCGTCCATGGAGTTTAATTTTTTTGTTTTCACTTTCTGCAGCTTGTTTCTAATAATGAAGACCTATAGGTACTGATCTATAGGGATCCCAAAAATTAAAAAGCCAGTTCAACCAATTATTCCACAGTGTACCTTATAGGCAACAAGCCAAGTTCTAGTGCATAGAACTTCCTATTGGCATTTTTAAAATATCTAACTTTTAAAATATGAAAGATAGCCAAGAATTATCTGACATTTCCAGAAAGCCTCCAGCATAAAAGATAAAGATATCAAAGCAGAAGAAAGGAAACTCAAAAGAAACAGAGACAAGATACTAAAGAAGAAAACTTTAATCAAACTATGTTTAATGACCTCAGAGGTATAAGATAAGCTATTTATCCTTAAAGTCAGGATGCTAGTAAGAAAAAAAGAGAAATAAATGAAGGTTATTGTTTAAAAAATAAAATGTTTTTTAGAAATTTAAATATGATAACTAAAATTATGTGTGCATGTGAGTGTAAGATTTGGAAAATAAAGGTAAGGAAATATCTCAAAATATTAAGAAAAAAATAGAAGACAAATCAGAAGAAACTAAAAACCCAGTGCAGCAGGCCCAACATCCTACCAATAGGATCTAGAAAAAAATATATCAAGAGAAAGATTATGGGAAAATTTTTTGGACCTGAAGAACATGAGTCCCCAGATTGAAAAGGCCCATTCAGCATCTAGCACAATAAATGCAAAAAGACCCAGCTGTGTCATAAAACTTCAGTACACCAGGAAGACAGTAAAACTTTCAAGAAAGGAAACAATAGGTCACAAACACAAGACCAAGAATAAAATGGCAGTAAATACTCAGTACTAGCAAGGAAAAATACAAATGTTTTCCGACATTTAAGATTTAAGAAATCTTCACCCACGCACCTTTTCTCAAGAAGTCTTCTAAAAGATGAGCTTCATCTAATGCAAGAAAGACAAAACAATATCCAGAAAATAAGGAATCAACACAGGAGGAAGACGAAAGAAATTCCCTGGACAATAATGAAAATAAGTCTTAATATGATAACCATACATAGGTTTAGAAAACAAGCAATACAGATGCAACAAGGGTCCAGAGACATATGGAGGAAGAGCTCCATTTAAAAAAAAAAAATTCAACTAATTGGATTAGGTGGTACAGCTGCTAATGTAGGTAGTTATACATCGAGATACTGTATGTCTTGTGCTTTGGAACATGAGTGCAGGAGTCAGACTGCCTGGGTTCAAGTCCTGGCTCTGCCACTTCCCATCTCATGTGAGCCAATTAATTTCTCTGTGCTTCATGCTTCCCATCTGTAAAATACAGATTATAGTTACCTGCCTTAGAGAGTTATAAAAAAATTAAATGCGGCACTGATACTGTGATGAAAACAATGTCTTGAATATTGCCAGATGTTAGGGGAAGCAAAGACAGTAACACAGACAGAGAAAACTAAGGCATTTTTTAAATGAGTGAATTATCAGCTCTAGAAAAAATGATAATAGAACAAGAAAGGAGTTATAATGACAGTATGCTCCTTGGCTCAGCAGAAAATATTTCCATTGTCAGAATAATGCAAATCTTGAAAACTGCGATGTAATAAACTGGAAGGATAAAGGAAGGAAAAAGGGACTTAAGGGAGAAATCGTTATCTACCATAATAGAAGTGTGTAGAGGTAGTATTCTATTTAGAATATGGAATTAGATATTAAAATAAATAACTACACACATCTGAAGTAATCCTCAAGGAACAGGACTTGGTTAACTATGGCATTTGGTTAGCATAAATAAATAAAGAAGGAGGCAAGGAAGGAAGGATACAGGAGAACCGGCGAGGCTGCAGTGATTCTGAAGCACTAAATTCTAAGAGAAGCCTCAAGATTGCAGGTCATGGTGGAAGTGCCCAGCATGGAGTCCACACTGCTAGGAAGTATTCCCAGGAAGGGAAGAACCTGCTATTCCATGAACCCATAACATGGGTCTCCATTACCCTGAAAGGGTTTTTCCTGTCTGGAAAAGGAACCTGCAGAGATAAACTAATTATGAAACAGGGAAAACGTTTGTTTTTACCTCTTCTACCTAGAACATGAGTTAAGTTTGACTTGACACTACAATCACCCTTTAAAAAAAAAAAAAAAAAAAAAAAGAAAGAATACATTTTGGTTTGAAATAGTATTTCCTAAAACAGCAAGTCACAATACTAAAAATTGACATTTGAACGCAGGTAACTGACATATAAATAAAGGGATAAATATCACTGTTGTGCTCTGAAATTAAATGAATAAAAAAAGGATTCTGCCAAATAATCATAAAAAGATGAAAGAGAAGGCATGTAGGTTGCCTGCATGAGGGTAACACTTCAGTGAGGCCTGAATTTGTCTGAGCTCCACACGATGTTTCAAAGCCATGGCAAGCTGTGAACAGCCTGAGGGTTGTGAACATCCAGGTGTCATGATACTTTTCTCCATAAGTGACCCATCACCATGTGCGCCTCTGTCCTTGCAAAGAACCTGTTGAGGTCCTCAGCACTCACACTGTCTTTAAGGGCTGCACAAAAACCACAAGACGAACCAGCATGGAGGAAAACAACTTACTAGGCATTTTCCTGTCTGGGGTACAGATGTGTTTGGATTTCAATGAAGGAGTTGAAACTTAGCAGCTGAGCTAGAGACAGCTGTTCCAGAAACCCAGAGGGAGACCTAAAGGTCTTGTTTTGTGTTGTATCTTGGCAACACTCCTTGCTATTGCTGACCCGTAGCAAAGGGCCAGTCCTTTGTGATAGGCCTTGAGAGGTGATCATATTTCCAGCCGTGTCAAGAAGAAACAGTGTGACACAGTCACAGGAACTCCTTGCTTGGGTCACAGAAACACCAAGACACCACCTAAGCATGAAATCTCACACAAAATATAAGCAAGTTGATAGTATATGACAGCTATGGGAAGTGATGATTTTGTCAGAAGCAAAATAAATGCAGATGAATTTTTTTTTTAACATGTAAAATTCTGAGCCAAATGGCTTTGGATTTATAATTCCCAGGGATTTTGGTGCTTTCAATCATGAGCAGGAACATGAAGTTTGAGGGGGCGGGGTTAAATCCTCTAAGTATTTCTCTATAAAACCAATTCATGCTAGCTTTTCTGTCCTAAAAAAGTATTTCAGTTTACTTTCTTACTTTTTCCCCTAGGTTAGAGAAATGTTTTTTTGTTTCTTTGTTTGTTTTTATAAAAAAAGCAGGGGCAGGGGAAGGGGAGAGATTGAGGAAGAGAACAAATATTTATGAAGTTCCCATCCTGTGTGGGTATCCTGGGAGAAACTTCGCCCACATAATCATAAAAATTCTCACAATTCTAAGCCAGGAATTATTATTATGATACCCATTTTAAACATCAAGAAACTGAAACTCACTGTAAAACATGTTTAAAATCACAAGGCCAATGTGCAGCAGAGCTGAGATTAAAATGAGGTCTGTTTGAATATTAAATCTATACCTTTTCCCCATATCTGCATCCCAGTGTTCATTGCAGCTTTATTCACAGCAGCCAAGAGATGAAACCAACCTAAATGTCCATCTGTGGATGAATCAACAAAGAAAACATGTTCT
This sequence comes from Papio anubis, assembly GCF_008728515.1. Classification (NCBI taxonomy): domain Eukaryota; kingdom Metazoa; phylum Chordata; class Mammalia; order Primates; family Cercopithecidae; genus Papio; species Papio anubis. Next base: position 31,399,284 of record NC_044988.1, read on the forward strand.
ATATACACAACATAACACTATTCAGCCTTAAAATAAAAGGAAATTTTGTCATTTGGAACAACATGCACAAAACTCGAGGACATTATATTAAGTGAAATAAACCAGGCACAGAAAGACAAGGCACAATCTCACCTATGTGTGGAATCTAAAAAATCGAAACCCCTAAAAGCAAAGAGTAGGATGGTGGGCACTGAGGACTGAGGGAAGGGTGAGTGGGGAGATATTGATCAAAGGTTATACAATTTTAGTTAGACAGGAGGAATAAGTTCAAGAAATCTATTGAATAACATGGTGACTACTGTTAATAACAATTTATTGTATACTTGAAAAGGGCTGAGAGTAGATGCTAAATGTTCTCACCACATACACAAAAGTATGTGAGACAATGCATATGTTAATTAGCTTAATTCACCCATTCCACAGCTTACACATATTTCAAAACATCATGTTATGCATCGTAAATGTATGTGATTTTAACATAAATATACACACATACTAAAAATTAATAATTATTACTAAAAGAGGTATAAATAAATGAAGAAAGAAAGAAAAGGAACTATGCTCTTTCCTTTTGACCATGTTTCTTCTCATAAATGTCAAACACAGACCTTTGCTTTCTCTTACGCAGTAAGGCAGCGCTGTCCCTAACAGAGGTAATACATTCCTTTTATTCATGTAAGCCATATAGGACAGTCCATAAATTAAAACTGTGAGAGTAAATGTGCTTATCTCTAGTTTATCAATTAAGTTTCCTGCTGTGACACATTTCTCTCTTTTGCCAAGTATTCTAAAATCTTCCTTATTCATTGCTTCCCATCTTGCCCAAGTAAAATTGGCAAGCACTGTTATCCTCATTTAATAACACAAGTTACCCAGGGAATAGCCTGGATTAGAAGCTATGATGCCCAGAGCTTATGGATAAGCACTCTGGATCTTCTATCTGGACTCAGTGAAGAATTCAGAGGCCTATTTGGTAGAAATCCAGTTAAGAGTCTGGCAGATTTGATTATTTCAGAGCTGTGGTTTCCAGGACACACTGCCTCTGCCTGTTTTCCTCCTCTGATTGCTTTTTAGACGGAATCTTCTTATTCCCCTAACCTTTTAGATTTGGTATAACATACAGTTCTGGTCCTAGACTTCTCCCTGATTATTCTCTTTATTCATTTAGCCAAAACGTATTTGAGCTTCTATTACATGTACATGTCAACTGCCTTTTGACTTACAGGCCTACTTCAGCCCCTACTGTGGTTCTACCTCCTGCTAAACGACAAGCTCTTCCTTCACTGTCCCTCAACCCTAAGCGTGATAGCAGCTTCTAGCTGGTACTAATCGCTGGGCTACTCCCTGCTCCTTGCAGGGCTTTCCAGCTTCTCTACCACCCTTTTAACCAAGTATCCGCATTAAATCCAATCTGTTTGCAAGACCTAGGAGGCTATTTTCCTGGCTGGATCCTGATGGGCACAAACAGAGAGTGTTCTTAGTTCCAAGCTACAGAAACAAACTTTGGCATTTTGGCAGGAAAGAAATATAAAGATATTGAAGAGCTCAAAGAATCTCTAAGAGGATCAAAGAACCAGGCTGGGAGACCACAAGGGAAAGAGCAATGCTCAAACATCTCAAAGTAGAACTGTTCTGGCAAAGCCACCATTACTGCTATGCTCCATGTCTTCAGTTGCACCACGTCACCAACACTGGATTCGGGAAGCCTCCCGGTTCAGACATGTGAAAAGGCAAGTACAATACAATGGGCAAGAGCAACAGAGACAATACAGGGAGCTAGAGCTACACTTCTGGCCTCCAAGACCCAGGAGGATGGGGTCAGCATCCTACTCATTTTTCAATCCCATTGCCTAGAGTAGTACATATTCAATACATGTTTTCTGACCCTATGCTGAATTGTCAGGCACATTCCTGATGCATTATATTCATTGTCTCTGTTTCTTACTATTACCCAATAAGGAAGGTGTGCCCCTATTTTACAGTGGAGGAAGTTAAGGCACTCTTAATTCCTCCTAACTGCCTTACTACTAATATGCTTCACATCTCAGTTTTGATGTAATCTCTCCAAAAGGCCTGCCTGTACCATGTGCCCCCATCTCCAAGCTGAGATTATCTTTATCACAGAACTTATCCTCTGTTTTGTAATTGGCAACTCATTCTCATGAATTTTCATAAGCTGAGCTCTTTAAGAGCAGGAACTGTGTCTGTGTTGTTTAGCAATGTATACTCAGCATCTAGGCTTGTGCTGGCACATTTCATTTGCACCAATCATTTTTTGAATGACTTGAATAAGTGACTAAGGCCCAGAGACATTAAGTAACATGACCAGTCACAAAGCTAAGAGGTGACACAACTGAGGTTTGAACTATAGTCTGTCTGACCCCTAAATCTCTCCTACATTTTGCTGAGGGGTAAGCAACTTAATCCATTTATAGCAACCAGAAAATTTAAGTTGGATTAAATGCTTGTATTTTAAGGTCAAAAGTAATGGGTAGGGAGTCTAAGAACTTCTCATAGTCATCGGGTTGAGGAATTAGCAAACAGAACCCTGGACCCAAAGCTAGAAGAAGGTTCCTAGAGGACAATACTCCCTATCTAGACTTTGCCTGGGCTGGACAACATTTAAAACTCTCCCTTAATTTAACATTTTAAGATTCTAAGGTTTTTAACCGAATCTCTAGGTAAAAGGAAAATTGTTCCCTCTAGCATCAATAACTAATCGACCTCATCAGCTTACTAAAATAACTTTAAAATATTAGAGATAATTGTAAGGCACCTGATATGGTTTTTTATGCTCCTTTAGACATTGCAGAAAAGTCTTCTCAAACTCACACTTGTCAGACATACACAGAGTCACATTCAAAATAAGGAGGATGGGGGAGATAATGGTTTGGAAATCAAAGGAATTCTTTTCCTGCCTTATTTATCCAGACAACGTTCCCACTCCCTCATTTTTGCCAAGTTAATGAGAGCCATCCATCCTCTAAGCATGCGCTTTCCACAGACCCTAAATTCTAAAATGGCCATGAAGTAACATAGATTCAATAACAGCCTTTTGGTACTGGGGGTGGGGATGGGAGGCCGAGGTAGGGAAGTGAGAGATGAAACAGACAGGAAACACTCAATGACATGTTCACTGAAATTACAATGCACACATCCTGATTTTGGAATGCTAACATGAAGCACTAAGAGAGCCTTAGAATTGAAAAAAACATGCTAATTAAACAGAAAATTATTAAATGATATTTATAAAATGCCTACATATTTTGTCCAGATAATATTTCCAGACATAACTAAAAAATAGTGGGAACAACAAAAGGAAGTTTCACATAAATTACATGTCTTGTAATTACTTAAAAGTAATTACATTACTTTTAAAATGCATTTTAAAAGTTCCTTGTTTCAGCTTTCTACTTATGGCTAGCCAATTTTCCCAGCACCATTTATTAAATAGGGAATCCTTTCCCCATCTTTTGTTTTTGTCAGGTTTGTCAGGATCCTTTCCTTACTCCTTATATGAAAATTAATTCAAGATGGATTAGAGACTTAAATGTTAGACCTAAAACCATAAAAACCCTAGAAGAAAACATAGGTAATACCATTCAGGACATAGGCATGGGCAAGGACTTCATGTCTAAAACACCAAAAGCAACGGCAACAAAAGCCAAAATTGACAAATGGAATCTAATTAAACTAAAGAGCTTCTGCAGAGCAAAAGAAACTACCAACAGAGTGAACAGGCAACCTACAGAATGGGAGAAAATTTTTGCAATCTACTCATCTGATGAAGGGCTAATACCCAGAACCTGTAAAGAACTCAAACAAATTTACAAGAAAAAAATAAACAACCCCATCAAAAAGTGGGCAAAGGATATGAACAGACACTTCTCAAAAGAAGACATTTATACAGCCAACAGACACATGAAAAAATGCTCATCATCACTCGCCATCAGAGAAATGCGAATCAAAACCACAATGGATACCACAAAACCACGATGGTATCCACAATGAGATACCATCTCACACCAGTTAGAATGGCAGTCATTACAAAATCAGGAAACAACAGGTGCTGGAGAGGATGTGGAGAAATAGGAACACTTTTTCACTGTTGGTGGGACTGTAAACTAGTTCAACCATTGTGGAAAACAGTGTGGCGATTCCTCAAGGATCTAGAACTAGAAATATCACTTGACAGCCATCCCATTACTGGGGATATACCGAAAGGATTAGAAATCACGCTGCTATAAAGACACATGCACACGTATATTTATTGCATCACTATTCACAATAGCAAAGACTTGGAATCAACCCAAATGTCCATCAGTGACAGACTGGATTAAGAAAATGTGACACATATACACCATGGAATACTATGCAGCCATAAAAAAGGATGAGTTCGTGTCCTTTGTAGGGACATGGATGCAGCTGGAAACCATCATTCTCAGCAAACTATCGTAAGAACAGAAAACCAAATACCGCATGTTCTCACTCACAGGTGGGAATTGAACAATGAGATCACTTGGACACACGAAGTGGAATATCACACACTGGATCCTATTGTGGGGAGGGGGGGAGGGGGAGGGATAGCATTAGGAGATATACATACCTAATGTGAATGATGAGTTAATGGGTGCAGCACACCAACATGGCTCATGTATACGTATGTAACAAACCTGCACGTTGTGCACATGTACCCTAGGACTTAAAGTATAATAAAAAATAAATAAATAAATAAATAAAAGTTCCTTGAAGTGTTTAAGGTATTCAGATTTGTTTCTGAAACTAGTAAATTGAAAAATTACCAGACCAATCAATACGTATATACATATATAATAATGTGGGTGCTCGGATAATCAGTGTGAGCTTTCTTGGTAAAAGCTGAAGTAGGGTTTAATTTCTACTCTAGCTCTTTTTCTTCTGGAGAAAAAATATGTCTGTGCCCCATCAGCTTTCAAATGAAAATCCATACATGCAGCAAATCAAATTAACAGTTCATCAGTCATCCCTTTGACTTGATCACTGATTCAGAAACTCAGAAGTGAACACTACGTTGTATTTCATCTGGTTTTTGCCACTTCATTAGTTTCCAGCCGAGTCCTGCCACAGCACTCACCAACAAGATTGAAATAACAGCCAATAGCAAAACACCCTTGTGAAAGGATCAGCATTTCATGAATCCCTCAAGGATCTCAATATACAATCTAAGATATCACAATGAGAATCAAGAGCAGGAGAAAAACATTTTGATTACCAAGTTAAAAGAAGGTGTGAAAGAAAACACTAAGATCAAGAATACATATGTGAAATGTACACAGTGTAGCAGAGGGATATAAAATGTATGGCACTAATACTCTGTTGCCCACTCTTATGCCCACAGCTAAGCCCCAATCAACCCCAGAGCCAGATGCAGCCTCAGAATCTATCTTAACACATTTCTTCAAAAAGCCACTCCAGATCATTGGCCCTAGAATCAAGATAGAATTCTTTCTTCCTGCCACTGAAAACTGAGTATTTCAAGCCATGATGGCTCTCATATATATTGGAGCCTGGCTACATGGAGCTACTTAGTCATCTTTGAATGTACTGTGAAACTTCAAGCCCTGTGCCTTTGTTTTTTCTGTGTCCTACCTGGAAATATATTTTCCCTACTCCTCTACTGGTGGAAATCTTATTTAGTTTTTGTGGCTCCATGCAACAATTTCCTCTTTCATAAAGTGTGCCTCATTCATTGCCTCTAACCATAATGAATTGTTTGTAGTTGTTCATTTATTCCACAGGTTTCAGTGAGAGGTACTTAGGCAATCTAAAAGAAATATTATGATCAAATAATGATAATAATAATCACTATTATTATTATATATAACATATTTATATAAAAATTCATTTCGGTCAAAACACCAAACTAAAGAGGGAAATGATAAAATTTATGAATTACAATTCCTTTCCCTATTTTTAAAATAAAGCTGTGCTGTTACTATAAAGTGAGTCAATATATAAAACTTTAGTGTTATCCTGCATCCCTACTGTAAAATGTAACAAGGAGAGAAATTCAAATATAATATCACTTTGTCCTGGGGTATTAAACATTTCTATCAGGGCAGAGTATCTCACACTACGAAAATTACGTCAAGGGTTACCAAATGCTCTAGTTCAGCTGTTCCCACACTGGACTGATAACTCAGAAGCATAAGATTCTATATTTGAAGAATACAGATTTCCTAAGTCTTATACTTAGCATATGAACAACATCTTTAGGGTGAGGGGCTCAAGAATCCATACTTCATGAAAGCTCCCCTAGGTGAACTGGCGAACTGCTAGGCTGGCTATCTTAACTGATGATTTTTATAATAAATGTCTGAGCTGGGGACATTAGTAAACATTCCTTACAAGTATAACATAAATGAATATACTCATGCAGGCACACAATATTTGGATTCCATCTATGTTGTTAATTCCAGGGAAGACACAGACTGTGAGTTCATTCATTTTGCTATTTTGGCATTGTAATTATGGGAGAAGGGCTGCTAAAGGTTTCGAGTCTGATAAATTTCTAAAGAATCAAAAATTGACTTATCTTAAGATAAATGTGTCATGTTTGTCTTCAATCTAAACGAGAAAACATTTGGGGGCAAAACTTTGTTAAAATTCAATTTAACTGATTTATCTAACCACGTATAAAAGCTGTTTTTCACATGTTAAAAGACAGTGTGAAAGTATGGGTTTTTCATTTTGTTTTGTTTTACATGTCAATACTAAAAGAGTTTAATTTTTAAAATTTCTGTGACATAATGACCTTAACTTCTTAAGGAAAACAGGAAAAAACATGTATATGTCCAAAGAAATAAAAATTTACAATAATAGTGTTCCTAAAAAGTAGAATCCCTGAAGATGCAATTTACAGCTCATTTTGGGCTAACAATTCACACCATAAAACAAAAGGAAATTCTAATCTAGTGGACTCCATTAACTGGATGTTTTCTGACAATCCTCTAAGCACTACTCTATGGTTAATCAATAAATACAGGGTGATTAGTCTCCTGTTAATGGTCTAGCACACATGCCCTAGTTGGAACCAAAGGCATCAGGGATACAGATGAATGAATTGACTCCAGTTCTAATAAATAAATAATATGAGAAACAAATCCAACTTTCAGACAACACAGTAAGTCCCACACAGCCTGTACAAAGCATAGCTGGTACACAGGAAGGATACTAATGTGCACTGAAGAGAACAATTTGAAATTCCATTGCAAACATTCATTTTCATGAATTTCCTTTCTGTGCTTTATCTTTGTTTGCATTTGAGGAGTAAGCTTAGAAACAAAAACAAATAATAGAAACCTACCGGCTTCCTGGGTCAGACCAAGCAAAGGTAGACTTTCACTATGCCTGGAATGTGTCAATTTGCCTTTTAGGTTAAAATAAATTTGACAGTGCACTGGGAAATTAATTTTAAAATCATAGCTGTGCTAAGCATGGGAAAGATAATACTCCATTACTAAAATTATTTGGCTTCCTATGTAAAAATACAGCTCTCACAATGTATGAATGTGGTTTTGGAGTCGAGTTGCAATTCTCACATTCAGCTGTGGCAACTGAGAGAATCTGGATAATTTTTTATATTTGCACTGCAAAATTGTGGCACAGATAACACTGGAAAGGAGGACTTATTTTGGCTATTTACATTTTCCAAAAATGGTCACATTAATATTTGTGATTCCACATGCTCTTCCAGAACTTGTTACTTGTTCATCAAGAAGGAGAATCTATTTTTTTCTCTCCTTGAATCTGGGTGATGCATTGTGACTACATTTACTGAGAGAATGTGGAGGAAATGATACTGTGTGACTTTCAAGAATAGATCATAAAAGTTGATACTAACCTAAGCATGGTAGCATGCACTTGTTGTCCCAGCTACTGGGAAGGCTAAGGCAGAAGGATCCCTTGAGCTCAGGAATTCAAGGCTGGCCTGAGCAACATAGGAACAAATTGTCTCTAAATAAATAAGTAAGCAGGGTATGGTGGTTCATGCTGTAATCCTAGCACTTTGGTAGGCTAAGGAGGGTGGATTGCCTAAGTTTAGGAGTTTGAGACCAGCCTGGGCAACACGGTGAAACCCCGTCTCTACTAAAATACAAAAAACTAGCTGGGCGTGGCGGCATGCACATGTAGTCCCAGCTACTCTGGTGGCTAAGGCAGGAGAATTTGCTTGCACCCGGGTGGCGGAGGTTGCCATAAGCCGAGATCGTGCCACTGCACTCCAGCCGTGGTGACAGAGCGAGACTCCATCTCAAAAAACAAACAAAGAAGAAAAAGAAATAAAAAAATATATATATATAAAGTTGATACAGCTTCCACTGGGCTCTCTTGGGACACCTGCCTTTGGAACTTAGCCACCATATTATGATGCAGACAACCACGTGGAAGGGCCACATGTAGATGTTCTATATAGTCACAACCACATGGTGGTCCCAGCCAACAGCCTGCACCAACCACCAGACACATGAATGAGTGCTCCTGAAGATGATTTCACCCTTTAGCCTTCTAGTCACTTCATCTGATGTCATATGGAGCAGAGACAAAATGTGCCCCTAGGCAAATAGCAAACCTGTGAGCAAAATAAGTATTGTTGTTTTAAATTACTGTATTGAGTGGTTTGTTACATAGCAACTGAAATACAGATTGAGTGTCTTGATTTTGTTTTATCTTCTCTACCATTTAAGTAACTTTTTACCAGGAAAACAATTCAACAATCATTTCACAGTGATTCTATCTGCAATAATCCATACATGGCAGTACCTGACTCTCAGAGCTGCCTTGCATGCACTATGTGTTTGGTCACTGCTGGACCAGCATCCTGTGAAAGCTATGTTTGTTCAACTTATGCAATGTAAATTCATTTTCCAAAAAATTATAAAAAGAATGCATACTCATGAAAATTCAAATTTTACAGATTTTTAGTTAAAAAAAGCCCTGTTTGTTGCCTAACCCCCCTTCAATTCTACATCTTCAGAGACAATTTCATCAAATCTAGTATGTATCCTTTCCAAGACTTTTCTACTTATCTACACCTTTGCACACACACAAACACAAAACACACACATACACGTACACCTTAAGTATATATCTTAGTCATTTTCCCCTAAATATTATGAGTTTCTTTTTGATACACTGATAAAACAAGCCTATTGATAATAAAAAGTAAGAAATTGTTATCCAGATACCAAGAGAAGAAGAAGCAGGAGGAGGAGGAGAAGGAGGAAGAGGAGGAGGAGGAGGAGAAGGAGGAGGAGGAGACCATTTTCTGAGTTCTTACTAGGGCCAGGCACTATGCTAACCAGTTGGTGTGCACTACTCCAGTTAATATACTGCCTATTAAGTGAATACAAATCTTTAAAGAAAAAGAGTTCAGAAAATAAATTCAGTAGTCACCAAATCTTATTGAGTTGCCAAGATGCATTATTATCCCCTTATACAAATGAAAAAGAATCCCAGAAAAAAAATTTAAGCCATCTGACACGTGCTTGGAAGACGACTGCTGCCCAAAGAGTAGGGTTAATGGCACAGGAGTCTTCAATTTTCTTTTACATAAAAATTACTCCAAAATGTAGACTCTAGGCCAGACCTCTACTCTGAATTCTAGGCTATATATCTAACCTATTTGACACATCCACTTAGATGTCTTAAAGATTATCCACACTCATTATGCCCAAAACTTCTGATTTCTCCCTGCTGCATGTGCACACATGCATACACACATGCAGTGGTGTTCTCATACTTTCTCTCTGGCATCACTACCCAGACAGTTGTGCAAACTCAGGACTTGGCAACATATTATTGGACACTAACCCATATTAACTCATCTTAATTTAGAGTCATAAATATCTCTGAAATCTTTCCCCTTCTCTCCATTTTTATTGCCATCACCCTAGGGCAATTTACGAGCATCTCTTACATAGGCTACCGTAATAAACTACTCATTGCCTCCCAGCTTTCCATTCAGGTCAACACCAGTCTTTTCTCTGTGCTATAGCTAGAGTGATATTTTCAAAACAAAAGTTCATCATTTTAATCCCAGGCTTAAAACTCTTCAATAGATAACCTCTGCTTTTGGGATAAAGGTCCACATTTTTCTCATAGCTTATAAGCCAAGAATGGTTCATGCCTACTGCTTCAAACTCAGCACATGCTCCTTTTCCTCTCACTGTTCAGCCACAAAGCCTTCTTTTATTTTCTTCAAATACACCAAGTTTTTCCTACCACAGAGCCTTTGCATGAGCTGTAACTTCTATCTGAAATGCTCCTCCTTTCCATGAGTAATCTTTTGCACCTTCAGCTCTCAGCTTAAATATCAGTTTCCCAGTGAATACTTCCAATAATTTCACAAACTAGTTTATATTCATTTATTACAGTCTACCATAATGCCACATTTCCTTTCTTCACAGCCCTGTCATAGTTTGAAGTTGCACTTTTACTAAAGTAATATTTTAAATGTATGTCTTCCCAATTTGACTGTAAGCTCTTGGACAGCAAGGACCAGAAGTGAGCTGAAGCCAGCTCATGCTGGCTCACATTTGCTTAATGCATCCATATCTTCTTACACTGTAGAACATCAATAGCTTGAAATTGGCTGTAGTGGGAGTATTTACACCACAGGAATGGACAAATACCAGAAATCAGAGTTTTTGTTTTTGTAAAGCCAGGTGTGTTAAACATTTACCAGCAAGAACCATGCTTGCCTTTGCTTATTAACATATCTCTAGCACCTAGAACAGTGTCCAGTACATGAAAGCCTCTCAATAAATATCTGTTAAATAAATGAATGAATGCTCTAATCATAAGTTCAGCCAGCATTCCAGTGGATGCCCTCTTGCAGTGAATGTGACCTCTTGGGTTTATGAATGAGAATACTTCCAAAATGCAACTCCTATTTGTTGTTTGTTTTCAGACATTTCTTTATTTGAATAACTACCCTCTGTCTGAGTCTCTAGAGCCAATGACATAGTTGAAACATGCAATTCACTGAGAGCACAGTTCCCCAATGGTCAACTGATCATGCTATAATACATTTAGACTTTATAGCCAAAAAGGATCATCCTTTTTTCCAGGATTCCTGGAATAACTGAGTCAATAAATGGAATAATTGAGTCAAGAAAATAACAGAATATATCTGGAAGCATAAATGTACTTACTGTAAGTATATGTGTGTGTGCATGTGCACATGAGCACACATGGGCATATGTCAATCTTTTTGGAAGAATCTACATATATAATGAATAATATTTAAACAGAAATGGTGGGAGGGTTGGTGGGACATAGAGGACAATGTATGTAAAATTAAACATAAAAAGGACAGCAATCCAGGGTTTGTCACCTATAAAGGAAGAAAATCATACCTGCAAGATGGGTGCCTCCAAAATTAACCAACTACCCAAATACAAGCAACTCATGCCCTTAGGCCTAAAAGAGCCAATGCAGTGTGACAATGATCAGATAGGGGACAAAAACTGTGGACATTTAACCCTTAAAACCTGCTCCACGTGTCAGGTCACTGACAATAATCATGGTGTATAGAATGACAGATGTCTACATGGCACTTCCCCAAATTCCATCTCTGCGTAAAATACAGATGTTTTCCAAAGTAGACGTATCTTTTCAATTAACATTTTGTGGGCTCCAAGAAATTCTATTGGGTAAGGCAGAATATGAAGGAGATGAAGGATAGCAGTATTGGTACTGTTTGATTCTCCAATCGTTCTCTAAGGATGGTTATTTCCAATGCTGGGCTAACAAATGGGTATTTGGTTGAATTCTTTTTTTCTTTCTTTTCCTTTTTTGTGAAATCCCAGGAAATGTTAGAAATCTCTGTTCTGTTTATGTGAAAAAACTCATTAGTGTATTATAAATAATGATGTGGCTTTTGCAAGAAATATACATCACTGCTGGAAAGTAGATACTCCATGATTCCTTGCTTCTGAGACATATCAATAATTTCTACCACAGAAAATGCAGCTTTCATTCTGGTGGCATTTCCAAAAGCAAAGGCACTAGAAAAATGCAAGGAAGTCAAGAGAAGCCTTGTATTCTTCCTTGTATTCAAAGAGAATGAATTAAGAAAATGTCTAAGAAAATTTCTAGCATTCCAAATAATTTTCAGGTCAGCAAAATAAATTATCTAGACATCTTAAATAAAAGAGTAGAAAAAAAATCAAAGCACAGCACATTACAAAGTCCAAGGGTGAGTCAATATTAGAGAAACCTATTAGTATAATTCACTAAATTATAAGGCAAAAGAGAAAAACACCTTTCTCTTCCCACTCCTCTTCCCTTTCTGAACAACTCAGCCCAAAAGCCATTAGGTAGCTCCAAGAAGGAGTTGGTGAGGAAAGGGGGCATGTTGGAACATAAGTGGTGTGAGAAGGGCATGCGCAGGGTATAGGACATTGGTGGTGGATAGAAAATTGATTTTGTATAAGGCTTTGATCACATAAGTACTTATCTAAAGGAAAATGGAAGTTGAGTTTCTTACTCTCAGAGAAGAGTTACAAATAAGGGAAGGGAGAAAACTAATATAGACACATAGAGTTGTATTAGAGTAAAAGTATCAACATTTAGGCATTTTAAAATATATTGAAGGATGGATAGACAAATAATGAATAGGTGGTTAGATATGTGATACTGAAAATCACCTACACATGAGTGTGTGTGTGTACACATAAACATATCTCTATTCTTTAGCTCAGTCCAGTAGGAGGGGCCTGGAAGCAATGACACCCAAAGAACAGTGTGCATACCTTAGACATTAAATTGTCGTTTCTAAATACCATCTCCATTGAAAAGACCAGGGCTCTTTGGAAAAAATAGACAATTCTAGGGCCAGGGTAGGCAGAGTACAAGATAAACCTGCAGGAGCATCTTCTTTTACCAGAAAATAAGGAAGTGCTCAAAGAATGAAGGGGACATACCACATGGACACAGAAACCAGTTTGAAGGTGCTCCCACTGGCCAAATCTAGGATAATTTGAACACTGAAATAGATAATTTCAATAATGGATCATAACATGACAAATTAAACATGAAAGTATGAATTCATAGCAATATAAATGAACAAATGTTTGAAGAAAAGTGGGACATTTATACAATCTCAAAGTACCTTTCCACAAAACAAAATAATTTCAAAGGGGAAAAAAATAACTTTATGAGACAGAAACCTGACTGATAACATCTTAAGCAAGCAAATTGAACATCACCAGTAATGGGATAAATTCAAATCATATACCACTTGATAAGATACAATGAGAAGAACACTGTATCCACCTTGTGATATTTGGGTCAAAATGCAGAACCTGAATCTAATAATAAGGAAACATTAGACAAACAGAAATTGAAGATCCATTTATACAACAATGGGCATGTAATTTTCAAAAGTGTCAGGGTCGATAAAGTTAAGAAAAGGGTGAACAATTGCTTCATATTGAAGGAGACAGATATGACAACTAAATGCAATATACAATTCTTATTTTTGAATAACAGATTTACTGAAATAAAATTTACATCGCAGAAAAGTCACCCCTTCAAAGCATACAATTTAAAATTTATTGATGTATTCACAGAGATGTGCAGGAATCCACACCATCTAATTTTAGAATATTCTCATCCCTCCAAAAAGAATCCCCATACCCAATGGCAGTCACTCTCTATTTCCTTTCCCAACACCCCCTAATCCCTAGGCAACACTAATCTACTTCTAGTCTCTATGAAATCTTAAAACATACTGTCAAGTTGTTCAGAATAAAACAGGTTTTTTTTTGTATTGTACTCACAACTTTCCTCTAAGTTTAAAATTGTTGAGAGACAGAAAGAGACAGAGAAACATCACATTCACATAAACAGATGCTGAAAGATTTTAAAATAAAATTCAGCATCTACTGTTGATTTTTTAAATTGTGAAAATGTCAGAATAAATGAATATTTCTTTAACAAATATGCATTTACTTTGATAAGTAAACCAAAAAGCCAGTATCATGCTTAATAATAAAACACTAAACTATTCCTATTAAATTCAGGAACAAATCAAGATTCCCAGTATAACCACCATTATTTAGCATTGTTCTGGAATTGCTAACTAATGCAACAAGACAAGAAAAAAAGATGGGATTTAAATATTAGATTTAAAAACTATTTACATGAATATGAATGTTTAGCAAGCTCACCGTTAGGTAACACATATTAGGTTGGTGCAAAAGTAATTGTGTTTTTGCCATTATGGCAGAAAGCGCAAGTACTTTTGCACCAATTTATTACACAAAAATATGTAACTTTCCTAAAATCAAGAATAATCTAATAGTGGAATCTCAAAATCAAAACAATTGAACTCATGGACATGGAGAATAGAAGGATGGTTAACCAGAGACTGGGAAGGGTAGTGAGGGAGCTGGGGGAAGGTGGGCATGGTTAACAGGTACAAAAAAAAGTAGTTAGAAAGAATGAATAAAACCCAGTATTTGACAGCACAACAGGGGGACTGCAGTCAATAATAATTTAACTGTACATTTTAAAATAACGTAAAGATTATAATTGCATCGTTTGTAACACAAAGGATCAGTGCTTGAGGGGATGGATATTCAATCCTCCATGATGTGATTTTGACACATTGCATGCCTGTACCAAAATATCTCATGTACTTCATAAATATATACATCTACAATGTACTCACAAAAATTAAAAATAAAACAATGTTTGAAAAAGAATAGTCTGATAGGAGACACAATCCAGAACACATTCCAGTCATAATGAAATAAAAAACTAAAAAGCAAATCATGCATTGGGAAAATTATTTGGGATTAATAGCCTTTGCACTTAAACAACTATTATAAATCATTATGAAAAATAAAAATGTTCTAACAGAAAAGTTTATTCCCTCAAAGAAAAAATTTAAATGGCAATAGACGAAGTTTAAAATGTTCAATCTTATTAGTTATTAAAATGCAAAATAAAACAATGGAACTCCATTTGTTTTTGTTCATCAAAGTGTCAAAGGCATTTTTTAATGAATGTGGGTGCAGATTGGTACTGTTAAATTACTGTTAGTGATAATGCATTCTATTATTAAAACTTTCCTAAAGGACAGTATGACTGATTATACTAATAAGCTCAAAAACCTTAATTATCCTGTCTTTTAACACAGTAATTTCACTTACAGGAATCTACCATTTTCAAAAAATGTATATAAAATTTAGGTACCTGGGTGTTTACAAACGCATTGATTAACGACAAAAAACAATTAGAGACAACATGAATGTCCAATAATAGGAAACTAGTTGACTAAATTGCAAACATTTCAATGTGATTAAATATCATCTAGCTAATAAAAATGATGTTGTTTGAAACATGTTCACAAAAGATTGTTCAAAGCCCTTATAAAATGTAATCGGTAATCAATACAATCAATGATCCCTCTGCTCAGAAAAAAAATTGATTTTTATATTTCAACATATTAAGAATGGTAATTTTGCTTCGTCATAATTTCTAAATTTCTAAATATTTATTTCATAATAAAAAAATCACAGCTTCTTTGAAAAAAAAAGATCTCCACAAGTGCTAGATGAGTCTATGGCAACCAGTGAGAAAAACTGGGCTTTTTCTTATCAACCAGTTTCATTCGGAATCTAAGGTTTAATGTGGCTGCCAAACAACCAAGATGCTTGAGGATTCTCGGGCAGAAGTGGGGAGTCGACAGCTAGCTGATAAGCAACAAGCCCGTTTTCTCCTTTCATGTTTGGCGAAGGCTTGGAACATTGTGCTCAGTTAGATGAGGGACACCTAATGGACATGATTCCTGGGAAATTCCAGGGAGTTCTGTGATTTAACCGCTAAGTTGATGAGTAGATTTAATCCACTGAAAAGAAGGGTTAAGGGTAATATAAAAAATGTCTTCAAATTTGCAAATGACCGTCAAGAGAAAGAGGTATTAGACTTATTCTTAGCGGTTCTAAAAATAGAACAAGAACCAATGTACAGAAATTGCCCAGATAGCATCTAGGGACAAGACAAACTGCTCCAACAATAAGACTCACTCCACAAAGGCAGACAAGGTGAAGCACAACAGAGGTCTTCCAGCAGGGGCTTCTGATGACTCATTAAGACTGTTGCGATGTAGATTCCAGCCTTGGTAAGAGATTGTAGTAGACACGTGGTCTCTAAGACCTGGCAACTCAAAGTGCAGTCCATGACTGGTAGCACTGACATCACCTGAGAACTTGATAGAAATTCAGATTGTTGCCCCCATCCCTACATCTAATTCATCAGAATCTACATTTCTAAAGAACGTGACTTATATGCACATTAAAGAGTGAAAAGCAGATGTGGAAGAGGTCTTCTAACTGTACCCTCTCCATCCACTTGGGTTCTTGGGTTCTCCTGTTGCTACCCCTCTTTCACCTAATCTTACATGACCTACCAAATCCTCACTGAATACATATTCATTAAAGGCAGAAGACTTGTGGGTGGTTTAGAATAGAATAATGAGCTTCCAAACTAATATAATCTGATGAATGACTATATTGTTTATTAGTGAGAATTTGGGAGGAGAGGGATTCCACTGAAATCCATTGACAGATAAATGGATGTGAATGCAGCCACATACAGTCTCCTTGGGCCCAATGATTCAGACCACGTGAAGGGCTCTCACCTTCCTATGATCCTCATTCATCATTCTTATTCATCTCCTGGCAGCAATTGTAGGCTGCCCATCCACTCTTTAGGGTTATCTACAGAGGATAAATGACATCTTGCCTGCCAACCAGCACGTGTGCATTCATCAGTCCTCTAAGAAAGTCTATCGTCGTGGACGTAAATCTCTAACTTTTGGCAGCTGATAGTCCAAAACGTCAAAGAAATAAATAGTGGAAAAATAACCAGACCTCATGTATAAGTCAAGGACCAGAGCATTTAATGGCAGCTGGATGTTAAAGAATTGCAAGACCAAGCTTCACTTCTCTTGCAGCTTCATCGTCTGCCAGTCCCTAACTCATAATGCTTTATGAAGAACCAAATGCTCCCAGTGCCTAGAAATACCATGCCTTATGCCTTTCCTGTTACCTTCATCTGGAGGTCCCTTTAGACCTGGCTTTGCCTGGACAACTTCTGCTTATCCTTTAACACTCAACATAGGCTTCACCTGCTCCCCTGGGCAGGACAGGCTGCATGACCTGCTGCTCCTCTGAGTTCCCCCTGTACCCTATTTTAACCTCCATTGTATCACATGAGACCAGTTCTGTTCAATAAAAATAGAACAGGAGCCACTAGGCACAGTAATCCCAGCACTTTGGGAGGCCGAGGTGGGCAGATCATTTGAGGTCAGGAGTTTGAGACCAGCCTGAACAACATGGTGAAACCCCATCTCTACCAAAAATACAAAAAAAAATTAAGCAGGCATGGTGATGTGTGCCTGTAGTCCAAGCTACTCAGGAGGCTCAGGTAGGAGAATCACTTGAACCTGGGAGGCAGAGGTTGCCGTGAGCCAAGATTGCACCATAGCACTCTAGCCTGAGTGACAGAGTGAAACTCTGTCTCAAAATAAAAAAGGAAGGATATATAATAGGAGCCACATAAATGTAAAATGTCCAGTAGCCACATTTTTTTAAAAATCAAAAGAAACAGGTGCAATTAATTTTAATTGTATACTTTTAACTCGGTATCTATCTGATCTAATTATTTTGACAGGTAATGCCAAATAATGTTAAAACGATTAATTAGATATTTTACAGTATTTTATCATAATAACTTGTTAAAATCCAATGTGTGTTTTACGCAAAGAGCACATCTCTATTCAGACTAATCACATTCTCAGTGTTTCAGTAGCCACATGTGGCTGCTGGTGACTATGTTGGACACTGCAGCCTAATACTGAAATAATCAATTTCTGGGTTTGCCTTCCCTTCTAGAAAGTATGCTGCTTAAGGGCTAGTCAATGTTATATGTGTGATACCATCAGTGTATCTTCAGTGCCTTATATATATGGAGCGCTCATGAAATACTTGCTGAACTGAACTGACCTGAAGGTACTTTGAGAGAAAGTAGAATTTTAGCAGCTGCTCAAATGAAGAGCAGGTTATGCATACTTACAATAATTATGATGACAGAAATGACAGATAATATTTTTTCTTGAATGATGTTCTATGCTTTTTAAATATATTATCTCATTTAGCCCTCACAATGACTCTATATACCATATACCATTATTATATCCATTTTATGAAAGACGAAACATTCCCCAAATTATACAGCTACTAAGTGGAAGAGCCAGAACTTATCAAAATAGAGAAAAACAAAGTAAATAACATCAATTACGTGTACACTCACCCACCACAATAAACAGAAAGTTGAAAATAAGCTATCGCCACATAAATTAAAAGCCCTCTCCAATATGGAAGACTTCTCTTAAATTTCATTCACCAACTCCTGCAGTGTCTTTTCCAGAGCTTGATGATCTGCTGAGTTTTCCCTTATGCAGGACCTGCTTCTTTACAGATTTCTGAGCCAGACATTTCTGGCTTGATATTTAATATCTTTCATACTCTCCTTCTATATTCGCATTCTGCCTGTCTGGGTCAAAATGGCAGAGCTTTTTACAAACCACTCCAGTAACTAAAGTCACCTTTCTCAGGTCCTCATCTTCTCCCAAAATAGAGAGAAACAGCAGTGCATAAACTGCTTTCCTCTTCCTGCTGCCTGAAGGACCCCACAACCTCCCTCACATGGCCTGTGAGGGAGGTGAGCAATAATTGTTGACATGTGCTTTTGTTTAAGAGAACTGGGCTGAACTGTGCCTAAGAAAAAAGACGCAGATCTTAATTTTTTTTTTTTTTTTTTTTGGTGTACAAAAATCCCATTATCTCTAAACCACAGGAACCAGAGTCACATCTGGCAAGGGAAATAAAGCTGGAGATGTAAGGAAAGAACAGATTAGGAGAAGCCTTGAAAATAGGCAGCTGAGTTTAGATTTGATGTGGTGGGAAATAAAGATCCCTTAAGGGTTTCTGAGCATGGGAGGGATGTGATGAAAACAGTGATTAAAGAAGATGAAATACAAGCAGGACAAATTGAAGGGAGGGACTAGAGTCTAAGAGGAAGCAGTGATCTAGGCTCAGGGGAGGTGGAGAAGGCAAGGGTATTTATTACAAAAGAGGTCCACGATCCTATACAAATTAATTAACATATGCCCACTCCTAATTCACTTTACTACCAAGTTACTACCCCATCTTTTGGTGGGTTTTTTAAAAAAAATGCTTTTCCTATATTGGGAAGGCAAAAATAAACCCAGGAGGAAGCAAATATTTTCATTAAAATGATAATAAAATGTCATCCCTATGAATACAAAGGTTTAACCGTGTACCCTGCTGAGCAAATGAGCTTTATTGCAAGCATGGGGAACAGTGTGCTGGGCTGAAATGGATTTCAGAAAAATTTACCTTAGAGCCTTATTCACAGAATTAAACAAACACAATGAAAACAAAGTAGTTTTTAAAAGCAGCCTCCTGCAGATGAAGGCCATATGACAGAACAGAAACGGCTGCCCTCAAAATGGCAACTCCAGCCTGAGGGTGCACCTAACTCCTTGCCTTCAAGGATGCCAAAAGCATCCCATCCAACCCAGGTTCTCTGTGGCAGGAAGAGCACGTCGACATTCAGATAAACAAACACTGTTTGCCTAGCCGCTACTCATGAAACTTTATTCCATAAGCCATCAAACTTTTTAATTCTGGCTGCAATTTTAAATGGTCCAGAGATTTAAAAATTACTTCCATTTGTTTAGATCTGGAAAGATTGGAGGACATCTAAACCTTGGAGGACATCTAAACCAATCATTTAAGAATATTTTTAAACTACACAACCCTTTTGCCAATTCAATCTAATGGAAACAGAATGGATCAATATTAAAATGGAGCTCCTTGGGTAGGGACTGTGGTAAAAGACCCAGAACTCCATCTACTCATTCTCTCTCATTTCCTGTGTCCACCTCTAACCCGCAACTTACCCACACTGGGGCAGACCCCCAGAACTCTCCCCAGGGCTGCAGAGAAAGGAGCCTGCAAAATACGGAAGCGTCTACTACCTTTTGTGTGTGTGGCTTCTTGTGACAGACAAAACATTGAAACCCAGAAAGCTTAACACAGGACTTCCATTTCCAGCAAACTAAATAACCTGGAAAGCCTCCTTCTAGAAATACATGGAATGCCAGCTAAATACAAATATCCATTTAAATGCATAAAATGAACTCAGGTAGACAAACTTATGAGTTTGAAAATGGGCACAACCTATGACCCAGCAGGTCCATGTCTATGTATGTATCCCAGAACTGTTTTTCAACTTGTCAGTGGAGATGCATCACTGGGTCATAAAACACTTTCCTAAATTACAACGGTGTATGAAATAGTACAGGTTAAACTGAATTAGAGGTTAAGTGTGGTGGCTCACACCTATAATCCCAGCATTTTGGAAGGCTGAGGGGTGTGGATTGCTTGAGCCCAGGAGTTTGAGACCAGCATGGACAATGTGGTGAAACCCCATAAGTTTAAAAAGAAAAAAATTTAGCTGTGCGTGGTGGCACACACTGGTAGTCCCAGCTACTCAGGAGGCTGTGGTGGGAGGATCACTTGAACCTTGGAGATTGAGGCTTCAGTGAGCCATGATTGCGCCACTGCACACCAGCCTGGGTGACAGAGCAAGACATTGTCTCAAAAATAAATAAATAAATAGCCAGGAGCAGTGGCTCACATCTGTAATCCCAACACTTTGGGAAGCCAAGGTTGGCGGATCACTTATGGTCATGAGTTCAAGACCAGCCTGGCCAACATGGTGAAACGCTATCTCTACAAAAAACACAAAAATTAGCCAGGCATGGTGGCACGTGCCTGTAATCCCAGCTACTCAGGAGGCTGAGGTAGGAGAATGAATTGAATCTGAGAGGCAGAGGTTGCAGTGAGCTGAGATCACGCCACTGCATTCCAGCCTGGGTGACAAAGCAAGACTCTGTCTCAAAATAAAATAAAATAAAATAAAATAAATAGAATTAGACTTAAGTAGAAAATAAAGATAAATATTATTCTGAGAAACTTTTGTTCCATATATGCATACATATGCATAAATGTAGAACATGTATGTGCTGGGTTTCCATGTAACTGCGTGGACAAAATATTTTGAAAAATGCTATTGTAGAGAAGCTTTTGTATGTTAGGACAAGGAAATGGACAAGAACACTCACTGAAGCATTGTTTATAACTGTGTAAAATTAAAAGCAATCTAAGTGTTCATCAACAGAAGAACAGACAAACATAGTGGTCTGTTCATGAAACAAAGCAGTTCAAATGAATGAACTAGAGCTAAATTGTTGAAATCTTATGCTAAATTAGATAACAAACAAATGGTAGAATATGTGTGGTGTGCTTCCATTTATTTAAACATGTAAAACATGCAAAATGACAGTACATATTGTGGAAAGATGCATGTGCATGCAGAAAAGGTCTGAAAGCATGTACATGCAAGATAGTGTTTATCTCCGGATGGAAGAAAGGGAAATGGGATTAAGAAGTCTGCAAAGAACTTCAACTATGTCTGAAGCAAACCCATCAAAATGTTGGGATTGCCTCAGACTGGGTGGTGGGACACAGAGTTTTGTTATTTCATTCTATTTTTCTGTTGATTAACTTCCTATGTCACCTGTGTCCAAGAACTATGTGAGTTCATTTTATGCATCTGCACATTTAATGATTTTTAAAATCACTCACCTGCGACCAAAAAGCTGATTGGCAGAGTATTCTGGACTAACGCGAGGGCAGGATCCTAAGTGATTCTCAGTCTAGTCTTCCTTCCACATGGCTGCCAGTTCATGATCTGTTTGCAAATGAAAGGATTTGCATCATTTGGCCCTAATCTTGGTAATTTATTTTTACCTGAGAGATGATGCTCCCCACAGTCCACCAAGGCCACATCTGCTCTGGCAAGAAACTGCACAAAGCACATTTGCTTTGTGAAGGCTGAGCTGTTACTTCACAGTTTGTCACTTGGCTCTGTTTCCCAACTTCAGTTGTGCATTGCAACAAAATGCTAAGCCACTGAAAGGTCAGTAGAGAGATGATCTAAACATGCAAAAAATATCAGCAGAGACAGGGAGAAACACAAAAGGGAGGGAAGGGAGGAAAAAACAGCTTTGAATGGGAAAAGAGACAAACATAAAAAGCAATCAAATTAAAATCAGAATACTACTGAGAAACCACAAAATAAGTATCAGGCATATTTTAGATGATGGGAGTAACTTGAAAGAGTAGCATTTTTATAGCCTTTGATCACAGATACACAAACTAACAGAAGGAAGTTCGTTAACGTTTGTTTTAGTCTATTTGAAGACAAAAACAACAAGACAAACGATACCTTGGCAACAACTGGGGAATCATAACAGAGAGATTTATGGTGCTTTGGAAAAGTTCAGGGCAATGGTTTTTATTATTGGCTCCTTTACACTCTTCAAGTTATATAAAAGGCTCTTACTTCTGTTTCTTCTTTTGGACTAAATAAATACATAATCATAACTTCCAGGTCAGCTTTAGCTTTTCATGTGGGTGAGTTAAAGCCTTTTGCTTTGTTGAGGGGTGTGGGGGCAGAGGGGTGATACTGGCAGAAAATGAAGATAACCCTTGTCATATAAGGTCCAGAGCAATCATTACCCCGAGTTAAGTAAACTGGGCCAGGTGCAGTGGCTCACACCTGTCATCGCAGAACCCTGGGAGGTCGAGTCAGGCGGATCACCTGAAGTCAGGAATTTGAGACCAGCCTGACCGGCCTGGAGAAACCCTGTCTCTACTAAAAAAATACAAAATTAGCCAGGCATGGTGGTGCATACCTGTAGTCCCAGCTACTTGGGAGGCTGAGGCAGAAGAATTGCTTGAACCTGGGAGGCAGAGGTAGCCGTAAGTCGAAATCGTGCCACTGCACTCCAGCCTGGGCAAAAAGAGGGAAACTCTGTCTCAAAAAAAAAAAAAAAAAAAAAAGTAAACTCTATGTGATTCTGTCTTTTGGATACCTATCACCCTGGCATGCCTACCGACTCCATGAACTATGGACATATTCCTTTTGTACTCGTGAAAACTCAGCTCTGTGACAAAATTCTTTCGGTTGTCTCAAGAGCAAATGCAGCAGCAACTAATATTTATTGAGTACTTTACTCTCCTAAGGTTTTTTTTTGTTTGTTTGTTTTGTTTGTTTGTTTTTGTTTTTGTGGTTTTGTTTTGTTTTTTTTTTAACCTCATTTAGTCTTTAACCTTCTCAGGAAGATACTATAACTAGCCCCCTTTCTATAGATGGAAAAACTGAGATATAGGAAATTTACATAAGATCACTCAGGTCATCTAAAGCGACAGAACCAGGAATTGGAGTAGCCAGCAGATTCTAACAGCTTGAGCTTTTCAGTACCACACTATCCTGGGAGGTGGTATTTAAGATAAGGAGAGGCAGCTGCTGAGATGACAGCACCAAATTATGTTAGCAGCCATGAGGCCCCGCTCCAGCTACAGTGGTTCTAAGAGGGAAGTATTTACATGCCAATGAAGGTGAGTCACTAAAAATCAGAATCCTTTCTTTAGAATTTCTAGCAACCCACAATATCTGCTTCCAGAATAGGGTAGAGACTTTTCAGAGCTCCTATATATCTTGCCCTACCCAAGTTATGGCTAATTTCTGTTATACCATCAATCCCCAGAGAATCAAAGTGGAGATGGACTTGGAAATGATATTGAATAAAAGGCAAAAGATTGAAGTCTGAGTTCAGGAATGGATTTAGCCCTTCTGGGCCTTGTTTTCCTTGTGTGTAAAATGAAAAAAATAATGCCCACTACATAGGATGGTGAGAATCAAACCAGACAGAGGCATGGAGAACTTTGATGGCACATATTTTTGACATGCAAGGATTTTTTTTTCTTTGTCCTATCAGTCAAAGGGCACATTACAACCAAATTCTATAAACACCTATGACAAGACCATGTGAATCCCAAAGAGCCTTCCTTTGTAGTATTATTATTAGTCTTGGTCAGGTCATGTTCCTTTTTTTTTTTTTTCTTTTTTCTATCTGTAAGAGGAGGGATATTAATCACCAAGGTTGCCTCCAATTTTGGTATTTTGTGGTTTTGTGTTCCAGGTGTAAGAAAACCAAACCCAGGGTTTCTAAATGGCAGGTTGGGCACTTCTTGGCATCCTTACTCTTCTAAGGTGAACAGTCACATTCCTCACATCCCATCACTCACACAGGAAATGTAACATCTATTATAATTATAGTGGTTCCAATGGCCGGCAAGTTCAAGTGTTAGAGAAAAAGATAACTGGATTGTCTACCAGAGATGGGTGGATATCCCGTTTCACAGGCAACCTGTTAGAAGTGGGGTGATAACATTCTTACACTTTTGTTCCGGGTAGAGCCAGACACACGAGGAATGCAGGACAATGTGACCTTTGAGGGAGCTTCTAGCCTTGTGATCTCATGTGACTGCTTCACTGATAAGTATCACTTGAAGCTGATGTCAGGTATGACCAGCCCAGGGCTCCTGCCTCTCTGCAGGGTATCTACACAGGGGACTCTCAAGCGCTAGACAATGTTAACTGGAGCGTGGTCCTGTAGCAGCTGTGTGCTAGCTGAATGCTCTCCCAGTCCCTCCAGAGCAGGGCTGACCCCATTCCAAGGGAAGCTAGTCCCCTGGGGAGCATAGGAGCTGTGGCTGGGAATGATGGATCCATTCTCAAAGAGAAAGAACATGAGGGGATCAGTCAGTCTGGTCAGAGTCCACTGCATAGACCACCCCCAGTGGTCTCACCCCCTGGGCTCTGCCAGCCTCAAGCAGGTGATGGGACAGTTCACCTATGCAACATGAAACCTGGTTAGCAGCCTCAAGATTCATCATGATGCCAGTGGGCTGAGTTGCTGGCACATTACCATGAGATGAGCATGGGTAGCCTCCCCAGGCCCCATGCAGTGGGAACCCACTATCAGTTCATTCTGGGTCTCCAGCAGGCCATGCTCATTTCTGCCGTGGCTGTTCCCTCCTGAAATGCTTGGTCCTCAGCCTTGCACAGCTGGCTCCCTTCTGTAACTCAAGTTTCATTTCAAATATCACTTTCTTAGGCCTTCCACGGACACAGCCTCCCCAACCCTCTATCACACACCCTGTTTTGTATTTCTTACAGACCTTTTCAATTTCTGAAGTAATCCCATTCATTTGTTTTTCATGTTTATTTTCTATTTTCTCTTTTAGAATGTGAGCTCAATTAGAACCAAGACCCTCTCTGTCTTCACCAATCAATGCTCAGCACCTAGAAAAATGTCAAGCAGATAATGTAGAATCAATAAATATCAGTAGAATTAGTTAATTCTATCTAGGACAGGTGTGCAGCGGCATGAACAGCGTTTCTCTCTATGCTTTAAAGCAGTGGTGAGATTTCAAGACTCCAGGGTGGCTTTGGTAGATACTTTTGAATATCTAACCATTGTAGGTGCCATCCCCTCTTCTTCTATATAATTCTCTCACTTAGGAATGTTTTTGGTTGCAGGCAAAGGCAACAATAACAACAACCTATTAAAGTACACTGTGATATCAACAAATAGATTTTCATTTTTCTCAAATAAGAATAAATCAGGAGGGATGCTGTCCAGAGCCAGTGCGGCAGTTCAACCATACAGGGACCTTGGCTCTTTCTCCTTTGTGTCTTCTATTCTTAGCACACGCCTTTCCTCTCATACTTGTCACATCATAGTTACAAGATGGCTGCTGAATCACCAGGCATCATGCCTGCATTCCAGAGGAGGAGAAAAGCAAAAGGAGTCAGAGCCATGCCTGGGAAATCTGTTGTTCCTTTTTATAAGAAAGACAAAAGCTTTCCCAGAATCATATCCAACTAACTTCTATTTATATCTTCTACATTAGAATTGGGTCACAATGCCACTCTCATCCAATTACTGACAAAGAGAAATGGGATTACTATGACTGGTTTAGACTATCACAATTCATCCTCGGAGACTGGGGTGGGAATGTATCTTCCCTGAGATCAAGCTATTGTCACACTGTCCTGAACAAATTGGGATTCTAATAGGAAAAATGAGAGAGACATGGCTGTTAGCTATACTATAGCTAAATGAACTAGAGGGGGATTTGACCGATAATTAGGCCTATACACTTCTCTTTGCCAAGAATTACAGCTGAGACACAGACACAGAGAAAAAGGGAGATCCCCTGCACCATTGTGTTTCTGAACTTTCTTGAGATGTGGTTGTTTAAATTCTTTAAATTTTATCAGATGCTTAAGCATTTTACTACCCTAAAAGTGTCTTCTTTTCTGAAGCAAGTTCAAGGTGATTTCTGTCGTTTAAAACCCAAGTGTCTGGCCGGGCGCGGTGGCTCAAGCCTGTAATCCCAGCACTTTGGGAGGCCGAGATGGGCGGATCACGAGGTCAGGAGATCGAGACCATCCTGGCTAACACGGTGAAACCCCGTCTCTACTAAGAAATACAAAAAATAGCCGGGCGAGGTGGCGGGCGCCTGTAGTCCCAGCTACTCGGGAGGCTGAGGCCGGAGAATGGCGTGAACCCGGGAGGCGGAGCTTGCAGTGAGCTGAGATCCGGCCACTGCACTCCAGCCTGGGCTACAGAGCGAGACTCCGTCTCAAAAAAAAAAAAAAAAACCCAAGTGTCTTTGTTACAGGAGCGTCTAACTACAAACATTCTGCGTGGCCCAATCAGGCTGTGCTGCATGGTTTAATATAGGGTGTCAGACAGTCATTCACACCTCCCTCAGGAACAGCAGGGCCCTTTGCACCAAACCCTCTGAGGTGACCGGAACATTGTAGACATTATGTCATCAGCCCGACAACATCCTCCTTTTCTCTTTCACGTTCAGACAGCATTTGCTGAGGTCCCAAGTGAACAGAGAGGCCTTTGGACACTAAAGGCCTGTGCTGTACAGAGGGATGGAGGTTGTACATCACCATCCACGCTAACTAGTGGAGCACTGGGACTGCTGAGATATCACATCACAAGTCCATGACAAAGGCAAAAAACACACTGTACCTTCTGATCATTAGCCCAGTGCTCTTTTTCTTTTCTAAACCACCTGATTATCTAGGTCAAACACAAATACATGCACACAGTCATCCACACCCCCTCACACAGTCATCCCCCACAATGAGGAAAGACTATAATGTGTAAAGCCTGCCCAGCCCAGCTTAGGATTCCCTTCCTGCTAATAGCCACAAGGAATATTTTGGGGCAGATTACAAGGATTATCACTCACCTGTTCTACAAGGATATCTCCACAGATTTCTTGCTCTGTCATCTCTAAACCTGATCTAAATTCTTTGTTAATGTGTATCTTTCCCCAACTTATGCAAATTTTAGACAGGGTTTCTCAAAATGTGTTGCTTTTAACTTACAGGTTTTACGTGAACAAATGGTTCTGTCAGATAACTTTTGGGAACACCTGGTTAAAGAAAGTTAAACGGCTTTTTCATTGCCAGACACTGCAAAGCTGTCAATATTCTAACATGCATGATGAATATCTAAGAAAGGGATGCAGCATGTGGCATTTTCCAAATTTATTTAATCACTTAATGAAAGTTTTTTTCTTGACATATATGAAAGACTGATAATCTAAGAGATGAGCTTTGGGAGACACTGCTGGTGGGAAGGTGTGCAGGGGTACATCCTAAAACCTCCTACCCGTAAGTACCAAGAGACATATTCTGTGACTTGGTTTAGTAGGTAAGGCCTGAACTTAGGTGTTCCCTAGTAAATATTGCTAGATAGTTAGAACTGCCACTTAGCACACAGCACCCGAGTCCTGCATTACAGCTGCTATGCTGGGCAGAAGCACCTTGCTATATGGGGGGAGTATACTGTGTTCTTGGACTAATCACGTTATTTCTCTCAGCATTAGGTTCCCCTCCTTGAAAATAAGCATTTTAGGCCATGTGAGAATGGGAAGAATGAAGTCATTACTGGAGAGTTGAATACACTATTAGTTTTCTTCTGTTCCAACCTTTAATCCAAGCAATTTTGGTTGATGTGAGGGTAATAAGCCACACTGACTTCAGTGACCTGACATGAATTAAACAGTTATTTGTCTTGTCTAGATCCACTTTCCCAAAAAGACCACTTGGCACAACATAAAAATATCCTGCCTACCTATATGCAAACATATCCCTAAATATCTGTCACTGATTCCGTTGCCACCTAAACTTTATATGCTTCAAGCATCCCTGAACTGACAACATGATTTCAGGAGAATTAAATGCCTGGATTGACAATGGTTCTGCCAAAGCTTCATCTGTAGGCCATCCAGAAACAAAACCTCCTTTTCCTGGCAGGCTATTTTTCAAGGGTAGAGAAAGTCAAGTCAAAGAAGAGAATAACTGAGCAAACTCATTTATCATCAGAATTTAATAATATAAACTGCAATTCATAAAATAAGTCTGAGAGAATTTTGTGTCTAACTCTAAAGGTTCAACATTAATAGCCATGTGATAATACAAAAAAATCATTGTTTATCTTTATCCCCAAGAGGAGTATGTTCAGGTTATATTAATAAGGATCATAACTTCTCTGAATTTACTTTGGCCTTATACTCCTCTAAATGGAATCATCTGAAGTGTCTGAGAAAAGTTCAGGTTTTAACCACATCCCTGTCTCTTAGTTCTGTGAAAGAAGGAATTGTCTCTGTAGCAACGGGAACAATAATATTAAAAGGCATAGTAGTGTAATAGGAAAAAAAATGAACAAGAGCATCAGAGGACCAAGATTCTAGTCAGTTTTCAGATAGTTGATGTGCTTAGGGGTTGGACTGTGTCCACCAAAAAATTCATATGTTGAAGTCCTAACCCTCAGTACCTCAGAATGTGATCTTCTTTGGAAGAGAGGTCTTTACAGGGGCAATCAAGTTAAAATAAGGTCATTAGAGTAAGCCCTAATCCAGTATGACTGGTGTCCTTATAAGAAGAGGAAATTTGAATACAAACATGCAAAGAGGGAAGATAATGTGAAGAGACACAGGGAGAAGATGGCCATGTACAAGCCAAAGAGAGAGCCCTGGAACACATCCTTTCCTTACGGCCTCAGAAGGAGCCAATCCTGCCAACACTTTGACCTGTGGATGCTCCATCTCCAGAACTGTGTGAGACAGTAAAGTCCTGTTGTTTAAGCCACCCAGTTCGTGATACTTTGTTATGGCAACCCTGACAAATTAATGCGGCTGTTTTCCTGGGTAAGTCTTTTAATATCTCAGGGTCTCAGTCCCCTCAGCATTAGGGGGTAGATGGCCTTTGGAATTGCTTTTATCTATAAAGGTTAGTGATCAATGATACAGGTAGCCTCTCTCCAACTCTCTTGAGATGTGCACAAGTACCATCTTCTGAGAAAAGCTTTCCGTCTTATCTACAGATCAATGGATTATAGATGGGTTGAAACCAGCTTTGATTATCCCATCTGGCCACCCTAATTTATAATTCAGTAATGACTTTAGTAAGCAAAATAAGGAGGATAGGAGGCTTATTGTCTCCTGTGAAAGGCTACAAACTCAGTTCATCTCTTTTTACAAGGAATTCATCATCTGGAAAAACTGACTTCTAACAGATTCTAATGGAGGTGCTAGGGTGGGGCTCAGGCAAAAAGATCAATAACAAATATAAATTTTATGATGCGGTTCTCCATGGCGGAACCTCTGTCAAACAAATAATAAAAGCACACATTTTGTGCTCTCTTCACAACCCATTTCTGGACTCTCTGTCACTCAAATGTTTATTCTGAAAGAAAACGTTTCAGGCACAACTATTAAACTTCTGAGTGTTACTATCCTGTTCCTTCTCACCAATAGGACAGTTAATGACAAGGACTTTTTGCAACATTTATCAACCTCTCATCAGCAAGTATTATCTTGGTAAAATCCCAAACTATTAATGCTTCTTCAAAGCCTGGAATATAGTATTAATGTCAGAATCATAGTGGGTAAGAGGAACATTTTGGCAACAGAAATTGTAATTCTAAATGCTATAAAACAGAACTAATGTTCTAGCTCCTCTTCTCTATACCTCATTGAATATATACTCTCCTGCCAAAAGAAATAGGAAGATAAGCATCCTACTCTATAATACAATTTTATCATTGCAAACCAGGGTCACCTTCTTAAGTAGCTGAACAGCTGGCTTAGCATCAAGTATACTAAAATAAAACTCAACATACTTTGCAAACATATATCCACCATTTAAATGGACAGTGCTGGCCGGGCGCGGTGGCTCAAGCCTGTAATCCCAGCACTTTGGGAGACCGAGACAGGCGGATCACGAGGTCAGGAGATCGAGACCATCCTGGCTAACACGGTGAAACCCCGTCTCTACTAAAAAAAAATACAAAAAACTAGCCGGGCGAGGTGGCGGGCGCCTGTAGTCCCAGCTACTGGGGAGGCTGAGGCCGGAGAATGGCGTGAATCCGGGAGGTGGGGCTTGGAGTGAGCTGAGATCCGGCCACTGCACTCCAGCCTGGGCAACAGAGCGAGACTCTGTCTCAGAAAAAAATAAAAATAAATAAATGGACAGTGCTTGCATCAGTCAGGATCCCAGTGAGAAAGAACACTCATATTAGGATAATTCAAAGAAGGTTTATTTAATAAGGAATTTTTTACAAGGGTGTATACAAGATGTAATAGAACCACAAGGGTTTGCAGGTAAAAACTGAAGATTAGAAGCTGAAGTGCTTACACCACCCTTATGCACAAGGAGATAAGGAGGAGTTGCCAGAATCAGGAAGAAGAAAGTCATGTTGAGAGGAGAGCCCAATACCCTGATTTTACTTACCTCCCTCACTTCAGTTTCCTCTCAGGACACCCCATTGTTCAAATCCAATTACAGACAGAAAGAAAGAGTGCCCATTAATGTGTTCCATGAGGGTCAGCCTCTAAAGACCAGGGTGAGTAGATTTGGAGGGGGTGATTGGACAATATGTAGCATAGTGCTAAATAACCCCAACAAACTCATTGGGATACTACTTGTAAATTCTGAGAGTAGAAAGATGTCTACTCCTGTTCACCACTTTATTCCCAGCTATATCATTCCAATACCAATGAATTCCCTGCTTCTCTTGTTACCAGTGGAGGCTGTCTAGGTTCTGGGCATCTTGAACAAAGAATTGGACAAAACGCACAAAACAAGGAATGAAGGGATTTTTTGAAAATGAAAGTACATTCCATAGTGCGGGAGTGGGCCTGAGCATAGGGGCTCAAAGGCCCTGTTACAGAATTTTTAGGAGTTTAAATACCCTCTAGACAATTCCATTGGTTACTTGGTGTATGCCCTACGTAAATGGAGAGGAGGAAGTAAAATTACAAAGTCATTTACTCAGTGTACACCCTATGGAGAGGATATTTCCTGTCATAGCTGAAGTGTGAATGGGTCTTATGTCCCCTGCCTCCAGATCCTATTTTCCTGCCTCACTCTGAAGCCAACTGGGTGGCAACAATTCAACTTGATTCAGACACTAGCTACCCAGAGTTACCCCAGACCCTACACAGTAAGGCTTCGGTTCTATAAGAAGCCCTCACTTTAGATGCTAGCTGTACATGATGTCTCCAGGCTACCTGCACTTCTGCCCAGTCTACCACAAATTTGGGGGTTTCCACTACAACTCCCTAGGTTCAATAGTTTGCTAGAATGACTAGCAGACTCAGAAAAGCTATCTACTTTCAATTATACTTTTATTATAAAGGATACAATTCAGGAACATCCAAATGGAATGATGCACAGGACAAGCTATGGGGCAGGGAGGGGACACAGCTCTTCCATGCTGTCTCTGGGTAATACACCCTCCCAATATGTCAATGTAGTCACCAACCAGGAGGCTCCCTTAGCCTTATTGATTCAGAGTTTTTATGAAAGCATCGTTACCACATAGACAGGATTTACTAAAGCATTTCCTACTGCTGATTGAACTCAGTCTCCAGCCCCTCTCCCCTCTCTGGAGGTGGGGAGGAAGGCAGGGCAGAGCTGACAATTCTAACCCTATAATCAGGTGGTTGGCTCCTCTGGCGACCAACCCTTATCCTGAAGCTATCTAAGCACTGCCCTCTTTAGTCACCTCATTAGCATGCAAAAGACACTCTATCACTCAGGAATTTCCAAAGGTTTTAGGAGCTCTGTACCAGAAACTGGGACAAAGACCAGATACATATTTTTTCTCATGTTACACCAACACATTGTACCACACAGGACCTGGCCCATAACAGACACTCAATATTTACTCATGGATGATGCAGTCTTCAGCAGGCCACTCTAGGGTTCTTTCTTCATTCTTTCCTGCCTTATTTTCAAGGTATTAATGCATCTGTTAGGCCTAAATTCTACATGGCTTTAAGATCCACGTCCCCCTCTAGCTGGATACCTTGAGAAGACAAACCTTAATGGCTCCCTGAACCTTAGAGAAATTCATACCTCTTGACATCCCAGGCATAGGTAGACTCAAAGAAGAAATATTCACTAAGATCTTTTAGAAATGGATTCTTAACTATTGATGAACTAGCTTCTTCAGTCTCTTCACAGTTTCATCTCTTCCATCATCAACCACCAGGCTCTTAGGTCCTTAAAAAGAGGAGGAAGCTAACGTTGGACATTTTCTGGGGGTGGTGGGATATTTTGTTCTAATGTCATATGCTGTACATCATGCTACCAAAAAGAATGTACATTCTGGATGGTTACGCAATGATGTGAGTTCCACCTTATTCTTTAAAAACTCCAAGTGATCAACATTTTACATATTACGGGGGGAAAAGATTTCTACCAGGAGAAAATGTGAAACCAGGAATGAGGAAAACAAAAGGATGGAGCAAGGCTATTCCAAATCAACTTGAGAAAATGAAAGTGAAAAACATAAACCCATTCAGGGCTAACGTATTTTGAAAACATGATGTGAAAGTTTGAGACTTAAATAGGGGTAAGGCGGAAGAGTGTTGAAGTTTTGTACCTATGAGCAGAGCAAGGTGTCATTCTGATGGCCTGATAGGTTTCCCTATGGCTAGTAATGGCTTTCTAACATTAACAAAAATGGACAAAGCTCTATTACCAAACTCTAGGTTCTCTACATGAAGAGTTATCCAATGGCTTGAATAGGTCCTTTAGGGGAACATTTTTAGCCCTGCTCACACAGTCATAGCGAACCTTTCTGTGGAAGTGGGGTGCCTTTCAGCCTGAGCAACAGTAGTAAATGGATTCCTGAATTTCTTCAGTTGAGTGTCCTCTCTGGGTAATGCATCCTCTGTGCATGAGACACTTGCTTTGATTAGTAAGCACACATATCATCACTTCAGGCACTGATCAAAAAAATGCAGCCAAGAATAGATTGTGATATGCAGCCTGCAAAAGTTTGCTAGAGACTCTTGATACTAGGAACAATTGCCTAAGGTCATTGTTCTAAAGCCAGTTGATCATCCTAAATAACCAGGTGGGGAGGGATAGACAGGTAGGTCATTGAAAGGAAAGACAACAGAGAATGGAGTGACTATCTAAGCCCCACTCAAAGTTGTACTTAATCAAAATTTCTAAAGGGAGGGACTTTTAAAAGTCACAGCCTTTCTCCCTCCCCACAATCATACAGTAGTGAAAGGTAAATCAATTATCCTTTCCATCTCTCTACACTATACTTACCTGGATTGGGTACATTAAAATAACATGGGGCCGGGCGCGGTGGCTCAAGCCTGTAATCCCAGCACTTTGGGAGGCCGAGACGGGCGGATCACGAGGTCAGGAGATCGAGACCATCCTGGCTAACACGGTGAAACCCCGTCTCTACTAAAAAATACAAAAAAAAAGCTAGCCGGGCGAGGTGGCGGGCGCCTGTAGTCCCAGCTACTCGGGAGGCTGAGGTAGGAGAATGACATGAACCCGGGAGGCGGAGCTTGCAGTGAGCCGAGATCACGCCACTGCACTCCAGCCTGGGAGACACAGCGAGACTCCGTCTCAAAAAAAAATAAAAATAAAAAAAAAATAAAATAACATGGAGAATCTTTTCCAAATATTCTGAACCTCCTCTCTTCCCTTCATCCCAGCTCTTCTTCAGTTGAGATGCACTGAGCACTACTTCTCTATTACACTCAGCTACTAAAAAGAAATATATTTGGGTCACATATCTTAATTCCCTGCTGACATACTTTAATGGAATTAATATTTAACAATACACACTTGACTTAGATCAGAAATGCCTTACAGGAGTTACCTATTTGAATTTTACATTGTTACATCTTCTGGAAAATCATAGTTTCAATCATCTGACACATTGTCCCATGTCTATTACATAAACCCTTCACAAAAATCTCATGTCAGAAGAGAGGTGGTCCCCCCAGCAGAACATGTCTGTGTCTTTCTAACAGACCATGATAATGAGATAATGCAAAGCATTGCCCCAGTGTCTCAGTTGCTAGGAAACAAGCCTTTTTTAAAGAAATAACTGTGCATATTGATAAGAATCCTTTGAAGTGGAGCCTTATAAGACAACGCTGTCCAATAGAACTTCCTGTGATGACAGAAATGTCCTATACCCATACTGTCCAATTCAGTAGCCAGTAGTCACATGGCTAGTGAACACTTAAAATGTGACTAGTGCAACTGACGAATAAATTTTACATTTTATTTAATGTCAACTAATTTAAACAGCAGCAAGGCTAGTAGCTACATTGAACAGCATGACTGTAAGGTTACTTTTTCTTTCAGACTTTGGAGTTAGTACTTACACAGAAGTAAAACAATAGAATTTTTTATGGTAGTTTCAATTTAGGTGCAAATACTATGCTTAAATTATGAGTGTCATTGTCTTTTAGTAATATTGTTTGAAAGGATTTGTGCTTAACCGGCCTTGACTATAGAAGTTTGGCTGCTTCCAATAGAGAAGAAGAATCTCACGTCCTCTCTCTCGGGCAGACTTATTTAACAGGACATGTCTCTGGTCTGGGCTGACAATAGAATCGCTGACCCTCTGCTGAACAGTGCCACCCCACCTAAGTGATGGTGGGGAGTGGGGATAATATGTATTCTCCCCTCAGCTAGGGAGGGACCCTTCAATATTCCAAACCCACCTAATAGAGGGAGGGCAGGAGGTGGCTTTAAAGCTTGCTTTGTTTAATTCACACATGGAGAAAGTGCTCTCTGTGTAAGGAAGAGCCCAGTGGGTTTGCCAGATTTCTCAACCTCGACACTACCGACATTTGGGTCTGATAATTTCTTTGTTGTTGGGGGCTGAATTGTATTTTATTAGATGTTGAGCAGCATTGCTGGCTTCTACCCATTAGATTCCATAGCATCCCCCATTCCTCCTAGCAGTGGTAACTGAATATTTCCCCAGGCGCTGTCAAATGTCCTCTGGGGGGCAAAATCACCCTGGATTGAGAACTGTTGACTTAGACAGTAAGGTTTTAGACTGGAGACAACTTAAGAAAGGAGACCCAATCTAGCTTAGTGGTTTTTTTTTTTTTTTGGCTGTTATTTTGTTTTATTATTTTTTAAAAATTATCCAGTCCCTAGCAGATGCCTGGTACATGATATGCATTCAAGTAAATATTGCTTGGATGAATGAATAAAAAGCCACTATTATATATTTTTAACCTTTAAATTATCTGCTTCAGTGCCTAACATAGTGTAAGAGCCAATGAACACATGTTTTCTGGTCTGTTAATATTCTTACAGGTGTAAACGAAAAGCAAGAATTCCTACCAATGACTACTTGAGGAAGAAAAATCATAGGAAAAATAAATCTTTTGCATGTCTTAACGTGCATGAAGCCATCTTCCTGGCCTGTTAGGAATTTAAGCTAGAAATGTAAGTCTAAAAATATAGACTTACCACGTCCAAAGAAAGTGCCATAATTGCAAGTGAAAAAGCAAGGCTCCCTTTCTTCGTTGGGCCGGTTACCGACCCGGCCCAGTCCGCAGGCGGGGGGAAAGTTGAACTAATAAAGTTTGTACGAGTGGAGGAGGCGGCGGTGAGGCCCCGGACCAGGCTTTGAAGAGCTGGGGCTCCGGGAAGACACGCTGAGGGTCCTAGCTGCCTTCCTTAGGCGTGGTGAGGCTGCCGGGTCTCCTGTTCCAAGTCCACTCAGCCCTGCCCAAGAAGAGCCAACAGACTTCCTGAGCCGCCTTCGAAGATGTCTTCCCTGCTCCCTGGGGCGAGGAGCAGCACCCCCTGAGTCCCCTCGGCCTTGCTCTCTGCCCATCCGCCCCTGCTATGGTTCAGAGCCTGGCCCAGCTACTCCAGACTTCTATGCCTTGGTGATTCAGCGGCTGCAACAGCTGGTGGAAGAGCAACTGAAATCTCCGCCTAGTGCAGAATTACGGGGTCCCCCACCCACAGAGAAGGAAGCCATACCGCGGAGGCTGGTGGCCCTGCTGGAGGAGGAGGCAGAAGTCATTAACCAGAAGCTGGCCTCGGACCCCGCCCCGCGCGGCAAGCTGGTCCGCCTGTCCTCCGGCTCTTTCGCCCGCCTGGTGGAGCTGTTCTGTAGCCGGGAGGACAACTCTCGCCAAGCCGAGCATGCCCCGGGCCCCCGCCTCCTTCCCCGGAACCCCTGGCCCTCCTGGCCCTGGCCATGGAGCTAAGCCGGCGCATGGCCGGGCTGGAGGGCACCCTGGCCGGATTCAGCATGGAGCACGTGCACAGCTTCACGCCGTGGATCCAGGCCCACGTGGGCTGGGTCAGCCATTGAAGCCTCTCTCTCCAGGCCTCACTTTACCCAACTGTCATGTGATAGAGGTTCTTAGGTTCCTCTCAAACCTCAGGTATTCTCCCAGCTCCACTGCGTTCGTTCTGTGTTGAGCCCTTGCTGTATGCCAGGACTGCAGTGATGAGTGCGGACGCTATGCCTGGCGTCAACGACTTGGTACACTAATACTGTGAGCGTGAAACCAGTGACTGAGGTTACTCAGGGAGAGGCCGAGCGAGGTGGCTCATGCCTGTAATCCCAGAACTTTTGGAGGCCGAGGCAGGAGAATCATTTGAGGCCAGGAGTTCAAGACCAGCCTGGACAACATAGTAAGACCCCATCTCTACAAAAATTGAAAGTAATTAGCCAGGGTCAGGTGTGGTGGCTCACGCCTGTAATCCCAGCACTTTGGGAGCCCGAAGCAGGTGGATCACCTGAGGTCGGGAGTTTGAGACCAGCCTGGCCAGCATGGTGAAACCCCGTCTCTACTAAAAAAATACATAAATTAGCTGGGCTTTGTGACAGGTGCCTGTAATCCCAGCTGCTTGGGAGATTGAGGCATGAGAATTGCTTGAACCTGGGAGGCAGAGATTGCAGTGAGCTGAGATCACGCCACTGCACTCCAGCCTGGGTGACAGAGTGAGACTGTGTCTCAACAAAATAATATAATAATAAAAACCGGGTGTGGTGGAAAAAAATAAAAAATTTAAAAATTTAAAAAAAAAAAAAGAAAAAGCAAGGCTCCTTGACCTCCTCACCTCCTCTCCTCACCAAAGTTCATCTGGGTGCTGGGTAGGTAAAATTCCTTCCTCACTGACTGTGGGAGCCGGTCCTCTTCAGCACCAGATACAATCTCCAAGGGCCCAGGCTGACCAGCTTCCCTGCAGGAGAAAAATAGACAGCTCGGTTCAGTTTGTGGTTCCTGAACCTTTAAGCTTCATTTGCCAGCAGGTAATGCTTTTATCTCATTTGTCACAATCAAACCCTGAAGAATAAATCTACTACCTAATTAAAGCTAAACCCTCTGCACCTAAAATTTAGGAGACGTCTCATCTTCAAATACATATGGAATAGCATGGCAGGGAGAAAATAAAGGCATTCCCACCACGTACAGATTTAAACCGACAATACATTTAGCATAATCTGCCCTTCACCGTCTCTTTACCTAAACTCTTTATGGCATTTTAAGCTTCCTGGACAAGATTTTCTATTTAATGGGAAATATCACTAAGTTCCATATCACTGGCTGTACATTTAAAGAACTGCTGCATTCAAACAACCAAAATCATTAAGGCACACTGCTATTTTTATCAGGGATAAGGTCAGAGCATTTATTATAATTAAACAGAAGAGCAGAAGGAAGGAATAGTGGTTTGCCGGAGACAAATTAGAAACACCTGGGAGGTGTTTAAAAGTCCCAAGGGTCAGGCCACACCTCAGATCAACTAAATCAGTATCTCAGGGGTGATACCTAGGCATTGTAATTTTTAAAAAAATAAATGCTTTATTTTAGAACAGTTTTAAGTTTACAGAAAAATTGAAAAGGTCATAAGGAAGTTTCCATATATGCCACATCCAATTTCCCCTACTAATAACACCTGACATGAGCATGGTACATTTCCTGCAATTAATGAGCCAATACTGATACATTATCATTAACTAAAGTCTGTAATTTATTCATGTGTCCTTAGATTTTCCCTAATATCCTTTTTCCTTTTCCAAGATTTCATCTGGAAAACCCCAGTACATTTGGTTATGATGTTTTAGGTTCTTCTTAACTGTAACAGTTCTCAGATTTTCCTTGTGTCTGATGACCTTGACTTTTTTTGAGGAATACTGGTCAGATATTTTATTGAATGTCCCTCAGTTGGGGTTTGGCTGATGTTTTTCTCATTATTAGACTGTGATTATGTGCTTTTGGGAAGAATACCATAGAAGTAAAGTGTCATTCTCATCACATCTGATCAAGGGCACATGCTGTCAACATGACATTGATGTTAACCTTGATCACCTGGCTAAAGTAATGTATGTCAGGTTTCTTTAGTATAAAGTTACTCTTTTTCCACCTTTCCATATTGTACTTTTTGGAATAAAGCGAATATGTTTAACCCACACTTAAGGAATGGGGGAGTTATGTTCTACTTCCTTGAGAGCAGAATATCCACATAAATTAGAAGTATTTAGCACAGGAAATTTGCCTAGTCTTCATTTATTTATTCATTCAATAATGTACTCACATCAGCATGGATGTATATATATTTATTTCACGTTTTGGGTATCAGTTCAATACTAAAGTACGGTATTTATTTTGTTGCTCAAATGTTCCAACTTTGGCTACTGGTAGTTCTTTTAGTTGGCTCTATGACCCTTTGACATATCCCCTTTGTTTTGTGTGTGTGCATGTGTGTGAGGGCTTTTTTTTTTTCCTGGAACTTCCTTACTTTTTGGCATACAAGATGCTCCATGCACACCTTCTATATTTTCTTCTGTCATCCTAGAATCAGCCAGTTATCCAAGCTGTGGTTCATTTAGTTGGAGAATAATATTAGAAACCAAGAGCTTGGTGCTAGGTATACTCATTGCTACTGGGGTGTCATTAACTCTAGACCTTCTCAACTGACAGAGCAAGGAAATACGTGTGCATATATTAACCCATATCGATATAAATACACATATCTATAAATATTTCTAAATGTAACCATCAATATCTATAATAAGCTAATAGGAGTTGATATGATGTCTCCAACTATTATCCATTACCTTATAGATGATTCCAGCCTCCTCGTTTTGCTTATCTGTAACCTCCCACACCAACAGTGAGAAACTTGGCTCTCACCATTATCCATCCATTTACTCAATTGCTCAATTCTCATATGCAAGTATAGCAGAGTCAGAATTGCTAACCTGTACTTCCACAGAAACAACTTTATCAGCTAGAGTAGCATGCTTATGTTATAGGCTCCTTTATAGCCTTTACTCTCACAGTCTCCATTCATTTCTAAAGTTGTTTAGGTCACCACCATTTTTCCTTCACACTCCTCAGTGAGGTTGTTTTAATACATTTGTAATACAGTTAGCTTATTTTGTCATAATTTTGCATTTCATCCTGGAAACCTCCAATCCCCTAAACGATTTGTTAAAGTCTCACATACATTAAAGTTCACTCTTTGTGTTCCAAAGTTCTATAGGTTTTGACAAATGCATAAAATTATGTAACCATGATTACAGTATTATATAGAATAGCTTCACTGTCGTAAATAATCCCCTGTGCTTCACTTATTCAATCCTCTGCCCCTTTCCCTAAGCCCCTGGAAACCACTAATCTTTCTATTATCTCTATAGTTTTGCCTTTTTCAGAATGTCATTGAATTTGAATCATATAATGTGTAGCCTTATCATACTGGCTTCTTTCACTTAGCAATATGTACTTAAGATTCATCCATATCTTTTTGTGGCTTGATAGTTCATTTTCTTTTATTGAATAATATTCCATTGTGTTGATATGCCACAGTTTGTCCATTCATGTATTGAAGGACATCTTGGTTGCTTCTATCCATAATTTTAGCAATTATGAATAAAACTGCTATAAACATTCACATACAAGTTTTTATATGGATATAAGTTTTCAAGTTAATAACTTAGTTTACACATCAGTAAAAATATTTGATTACTAGATAGTATATTAAGACTGTCAGGCCTCTTGAGCCCAAGCTAAGCCATCATATCCACAGCCATCATGTGACCTGCAGGTATACATCCAGATGGCCTGAAGCAACTGAAGAACCACAAAAGAAGTGAAAATAGCCCGTTTCTGCCTTAACAGATGACATTTCTCCATTGTGATTTGTTCCTGCCCCACCCTAACTGATCAATCGACCTTGTGACATTCCTTCCCAGGATAATGAGTCTCATGATCTCCCCACCCTGCACCTTGTGACCTCCACGCCGGCCTGAAAGAGCTAACCACCTTTAAGTGTACTTTTCCACTACCTACCCAAATCCTATAAAACTGCTCCACCCCTATTCTCCCTTTGCTGACTTTTTCGGACTCAGCCTGCCTGCACCTGGGTGATTAAAAAGCTTTATTGCTCACACAAAGCCTGTTTGGTGGTCTCTTCACACAGACTCGTGTAACATTTGGTGCCAAAGACCCAGGACAGGGGGACTCCTTCGGGAGACTGGTCCCCTGTCCTCGCCCTCTCTCCTTGAGGAGAGCACCTACAACCTCGGGTCCTCAGATCAGCCCAAGGAACATCTCACAAATTTTCAATCGGGTAAGCGACCTCTTTTTATTCTCTTCTGCAGCCTTTCTCACTATCCCTCCACCCTTCAATCTCTCCCTTCCTTAATTTTGGTTCCTTTCCCTTTCTGGTAGAGACAGAGGAGACGCATTTTATCTGTGAACTCAAAACTCTGGTGCCGGTCATGGACTCGGGAAGACAGTCTTCCCTTGGTGTCTAATCACTGCAGGGACGCCTGCCTGATTATTCACCTACATTCTAGAGGTGTCTGATCACTGCGGGGATGCCTGCCTTGACCCTTCACCTTGGTAGCAAGTACCACCTGCCCTCTCTCCGTGTCTCTACCCTCTCTTTTTTCTAAACTTACCTTTTTACTATGGGCAACCTTCCACTCTCCATTCTTCCTTCTTCTCCTTTAGCCTGTGTTCTAAAAAACTTAAAACCTCTTCAACTCTCGCCTGACCTAAAACCTAAGTGTCTTATTTTATTCTGCAACACCGCTTGGCCCCAATACAACCTCGACAATGGTTCTAAATGGCCAGAAAATGGCACTTTGATTTCTCCATCCTACAAGATCCAGATAATTTTTGTCGAAAAATGCGCAAATCGTCTGAGGTGCCTGATGTCCAGGCATTCTTTACACATCTGTCCCTCCCTACTCTGCTCCCAATGCCACTCGTCCCAAATCTTTCTTCTTTCTCTCCTGTCTGTTTCTTCAGTCTCCACCCCAAGCTCTGAGTCCTTTGAATCCTCCTTTTCTATGGACCTATCTAACCTCTCCACTCCTCCTCAAGCCAGGCCAAGCCAGGTCCCAATTCTTCCTCAGTCTCCACTCCCCCACCCTATAATCCTTCTATCACCTCCCCTCCTCACACCTGGTCCAGCTTACAGTTTCGTTCTGTGACTAGCCCTCCCCCACCTGCCCAACAATGTCTTCTTAGAGAGGTGGCTGGAGCTGAAGGCATAGTCAAGGTTAATGCTTTTTTTTTTTTTTTTTTTTAAGCCGACCTCTCCCAAATCAGTTAGCATTTAGGCTCTTTTTCATCAAATACAAAAACCCAGCCCAGTCCATCGCGCATTTGGCAACAACCCTTAGACGCTTTACTGCCCTAGACCTAGAGGGGCCAGAAGGCCATCTTATTCTCAATGTGCATTTTATTACCCAATCTGCTCCCAACATTAGAAAAAGCTCCAAAAGGTAGATTCCAGCCCTCATACCCCACAACAGGACTGAATTAAACTCGTCTTCAAGGTATACAATAATAGAGAAGAGGTAGTCAAGCAGCAATGTATTTCTGAGTTGCAATTACTTGCCTCCACTGTGAGACAAACCCCAACCACTCTTCAGCACACAAGAACTTCAAAAAGTCTAAACCACAGCGGCCAGGTGTTCCTCCAGGACCTCCTCCCACAGGACCTTGCTTCAAGTACTGGAAATCTGGCCACTGGGCCAAGGAATGCCCGCAGCCCATGATTCCCCCCAAGCCATGTCCCATCTGTGCAGGACCCCACTGGAAATTGGACTGTCCAACTCACCCAGTAGCCACTCCCAGAGCCCCTGGAACTCTGGCCCAAGGGTCTCTGACTGACTCCTTCCCAGATCTTTTCGGCTTAGTGGCTGAAGACTGACACTGCGCAATCGCCTTGGAAGCCTCCAGGACCATCACAGATACTTTGGGTAAATCTTAGATTGGAGGGTAAGTCCGTCCCCTTCTTAATCAATACGGAGGCTACCCACTCCACATTATCTTCTTTTCAAAGGCCTGTTTCCCTTGCCTCCATAACTGTTGTGGATACTGATGGCCAAGCTTCTAAACCTGTTAAAACTCCCCAACTTTTGTGCCAACTTGGACAACATTCTTTTATGCACTTCTTTTTATTTATCCCCACCTGCCTAGTTCCTTTATTAGGTTGAGACATTTTAACAAAATTATCCTCTACCCTGACTATTCCTGTACTACAGCCACATCTCATTGCCGCCCTTCTCCCCAACCCAAAGCCTCCTTCATGTCTTCCTCTTGTATCCCCCTACCTTAACCCACAAGTATGGGACACCTCTACTCCCTCCATGGCAACCGATCACACGCCCATTACTATCCCATTAAAACCTAATCACCCTTACCCCGCTCAACGCCAGTACCCCATCCCACAACAGGCTTTAAGGGAACTAAAGCCTGTTATCACTCGCCTGCTGCAGCATGGGCTTTTAAAACCTATAAACTCTCCTTACAATTCCCCCATTTTACCTGTCCAAAAACCGGACAAGTCTTACAGGTTAGTTCGGGATCTGCGCCTTATCAACCAAATTGTTTTGCCTATCCACCCTGTGGTGCCCAACCTGTACACTCTTTTGTCCTCAATACCTTCCTCCACAACTCACTATTCTGTTCTTGATCTTAAAGATGCTTTTTTCACTATTGCCCTGCATTCCTCATCCCAGCCTCTCTTTGCTTTTACCTGGACTGATCCTGACACGCATCAGTCCCAGCAGCTTACCTGGGCTGTACTACTGCAAGGCTTCAGGGACAGCCCTCATTACTTCAGCCAAGCCCTTTCTCATGATTTACTTCCTTTCCACCCCTCTTCTTCTCACCTTA
Source organism: Papio anubis (assembly GCF_008728515.1). NCBI lineage: Eukaryota > Metazoa > Chordata > Mammalia > Primates > Cercopithecidae > Papio > Papio anubis. Next base: position 31,442,882 of record NC_044988.1, read on the forward strand.
TTCAATATTTTGATGATCTTCTTCTTTGCAGCCCCTCTTACCAATCTTCCCAGCAGGACACTATCCTGCTTCTTCAAAATCTCTACTCAAAGGGGTACCAAGTATCCCCCTCCAAGGTACAAATTTCATCCCCCAACATTACCTATCTTGGTATAATCAATCCTCCAACAACATACATGTGCCCTTCCTGCAGACCATGTTCAGTTAATCTCCCAGACCCCAATCCCCACCACCAAACAACAACTCCTTTCTTTCTTAGGCATTGCTAAATATTTCTGACTCTGGATACCAGGGTTTGCTATCCTAACCAAACCACCTTACAAGCTCACAAAGGGTAACTTAACTGATCCCATAGACCCTAAGTCTTTTCTCCATTCTTCCTTTCACTCTCTCAAAAAAGGCCGTGGAGACAGCTCCCACACTAGCACTCCCTAACTCATCTCATCCTTTTTCCTTACACACAGCTGAAATACAAGGCTGTGCTGCTGGAGTCCTCACACAGGAACCAGGCCCACAACCTGTTGCCTTTCTATCAAAACAACTTGACCTCACAGTTCTAGGCTGGCCCTCATGTCTGTGTAGGGCAGCAGCTGCCGCTTTAATACTTCTAGAGGCCCTTAAAATCACAAGCTATGTTCCACTTATCCTCTACAGTTCTCACAACCTTCAAGCATTAATATCCTCCTCACACCTTTCAAATTTATTGTGTGCCCCTCCACTCCTCCACCTCTATTGACTCTTTGTTAAAACTCCAACAGTAACTATTACCCATGGGCCTGATTTCAACCCAGCTTCTCAATGAGCACCCAACACAAGTCCTGAATCACATGACTGTATTTCTTTAATACACATAGCATCTTCCCCCTTTCCTCTTATTTCCATTCTTTTCAATTCCAAAGACAAATTCTATTCCATTCCAAACACAGACCACACTTGGTTAATCTATGGCAATTCTTCTAAACCCCATCAATTTTCACCAGCTAAAGCTGGATATGCTATCATGTCCCATACCTCTATTATTGAAGCTGCTGCACTTCCTCCCTCCACCACTTCCCAACAAGCCGAACTGATTGCTTTAACTCATGCGCTCTCTCTTGCTAAAGAAATGCACATTAACATTTACACTGACTCCAAACATGCTTTCCACATCCTCCATAAACATGCTGCCATTTGGGCTGAAAGAGGTTTTATCACCACACAAGGCTCTTCCATTATCAATGCCTCCCTAATAAAGGCCCTCTTTAAGGCTGCTCTTCTGCTGGCAAAGGTTGGAGTCATTCATAATAAAGAACACCAGAAACCTACTGATCTTATTGCAAAGGGAAACGCCTATGCCAACAGGACAGCAAAAAAAAAAAAAAAAAAAAAAAAATAGCCAATGCTTCCACACCCACTAATATTTCAACCCCCACTCCAGAGGGCCAGTATTTTTCTTTCTCCTCTATCACTCCCACCTACTCTTCTTCTGAAAACCTGCTCTACCAGTCTTTTTCAATGCAGGACAAGTGGTTCTTAGATCATGGAAAATTCATTCTTCCTGCCTCACAGGCTCAGTCCATTCTTTCTTCCCTTCATGACCACTTCCATATGAGATACAAGCCTCTGGCTCTCCTTCTGCAGCCCCTCATCTCCTTCCCTTCATGGAAATCCATCCTTAAGACCATCACCTCTCAATGCTCTGTCTGCCATGCCACCAGCCCCCAAGGCTTTATCAGGCCTCCTTCTTTTCCTACGCATCAGACTCATGAATTTACTCCAACACAAGATTGGCAGATTGACTTTACTCATACGCCCCATGTCCATAAATTTAAGTATCTCCTGGTTTCGGTCAACAACTTCAATGGATAGGTCAAGGCCTTTCCCACTAGCTCCGAAAAGGCTACTGCAGTCATCTCTTCCCTTCTAAGAGATATAATTCCCTGATTTGGCCTCCCTTCTTCTATTCAGTCTGACAATGGTCTGGCTTTTACTAGTCAAATCACCCAAGCAGTTTCTCAGGCTCTTGGTATTCAATGAAACCTTCATACCCATTACCATCCTTAATCTTCAGGAAAGGTAGAACGAACTAATGATCTTTTAAAAACACACCATACCAAGTTCAGCCTCCAACTTAAAAAGGAAAACTGTATATTTTTAAATGAAGAGTGTTGTTTTTACCTAAATCGATCTGGCCTGGTATATGAAAACATTAAAAAACCCTCAAGGATAGAGACCAAAAACTCGCCAAACAAGCAAATAATTATGCTGAACCTCCTTGGGCACTCTCTAATTGGATGTCTTGGGTCCTCCCAATTCTTATTCCTTTAATACCTGTTTTCCTCCTTCTCTTATTTGGACCTTGTGTCTTCCGTTTAGTTTCTCAATTCATACAAAACTGCATCTATGCCACCACCAATCATTCCATACAACAAACGCTCCTTCTAACAACCCTAGGATATCACCCCTTACCATAAAATCTTTCTTCAGTTTAATCTCTCCCACTCTAGGCTCCCACACCACCCCTAATCCCACTCAAAACAGCCCTGGGAAACATCGCCCATTCTCTCTCCCTACCATGCCCAAGCATTTTTGCTGCCCCAACACTTCAGCACTATTTCGTTTTGTTTTTCTTATTAATATGAGAAGACAGGAATATCAGGCCTCTGAGCCCAAGCTAAGCCATCATATCCTCTGTGACCTGCACGTATACATCCAGATGGCCTGAAGCAACTGAAGAACCACAAAAGAAGTGAAAATAGTCAGTTCCTGCCTTAACTGATGACATTCCTCCATTGTGATTTGTTCCTGCCCCACCCTAACTGATCAATTGACCTTGTGACATTCCTTCCCAGGACAATGAGTCTCATGATCTCCCCACCCTGCACCTTGTGACCCCCACCCCTGCCCACAAGAGATAACTACCTTTAATTGTAATTTTCCACTACCTACCCAAATCCTATAAAACTGCCCCACCCCTGTCTCCCTTTGCTGACTCATTTTTCAGACTCAGCCCACCTGCACCCAGGTGATTAAAAAGCTTTATTGCTCACACAAAGCCTGTTTGGTGGTCTCTTCACACAGACTCGCGTAACAAAGACTATGTTAAGCTTTGTAAGAAACTGCCCAACTGTCTTCCCAAGTGGCTGTACTATTTTGCATTCTCACCAGCAATGTGTGGGACTTTCTGTTTGTCTACATCCTTGTCAGCAATTGATGTTGTCAGTTTTTTAAATTTTAGTCATTTTCATTGGTATGTAATGGTATTTCATTACTACAACTTGCAATTCCCTAATCATAAATGATGTTGAATATCTTTTCACATGCTAATTTTCCATCTGTATATCTTCTCTGGTGAGGTATCTGTTCACTTGACCATTTTAAAATTTGATTGTTTTCTTATTGTTGAGTTTTAAGAGTTCTTTGTACATTTTAGATACAAGTCCTTTATCAGATATGTGTTTTGCAAATATTTTCTCCCAGTCTGTGGCTTGTCTTTTGATTTTCTTAACAGTGTCATTCACAGAACAGAAATTATTCATGTTAATAAAGTCCAGCTTATCAATTTTTTCTTTCATAAATCATGCTTTAGGTCACATATCTAAAAACTCATCACCAAACTATGGTAATATAGCTTTTCTCCTATGTTTTCTTCTGAAAGTTTTATAGTTTCATATATTGCATTTTGGCCTATGATCCATGTTGAGTTAACTTCTGTGAAAGTGTAAGGTCTGTGTCTAAGTTCGCTTTTTTTGTATATATCAACTTTCAATTGTGCCAGCACCATTTGTAGAAAAGCTTATCCTTTCTCCACTGAAATGCCTTTACTCCTTTGTCAAAGATCAGTTGAATATATTTGTGCAGGTCTATTTCTGGGCCCTCTATTCTGTTCCATAGATCTATGTGCCTATTCTTTCACCAATGTAATACTATCTTGATTACTGAAGCCTTATAGTAAGTCTTGAAGTCGGATAGTGTGACTCCTCCAATTTTGTTCTCCTTTTTTAGTATTGTGACAGGCATTGTTTTTATTATTATTATACTTTAAGTTCTGGGATACGTGTGCAGAACATGCAGGTTTGTTACATAGGTATACTTGTGCCATGGCAGTTTGCTGCACCCATCTACTCATCATCTACATTAGGTATTTCTCCTAATGCTATCCCTCCCCTAGCCCCCACCCCCTGACAGGCCTAGTGTGTGATGTTCCCCTCCCTGTGTCCAAATGTTTTCATAGCTCAACTCCCACTTATGAGTGAGAACATGCAGTGTTTGGTTTTCTGTTCCTGTGTTAGTTTGCTGAGAATGATGGTTTCCAGCTTCATTCATGTCCCTGCAAAGGACATGAATTCATCCTTTTTCATGGCTGAATAGTATTCCATGGTGTATATATGCCACATTTTGTTTATCCAGTCTATCACTGATGGGCATCTGGGTTGGTTCCAAGTCTTTTTTGCTATTGTGAATAGTGCTGCAATAAATATACATGTGCATGTGTCTTTATAGTAGAATGATTTATAATCCTTTAGGTATATACGCAGTATACCCAGTAATGGGATTGCTGGGTCAAATGGTATTTCTGGTTCTAGATCCTTGAGGAATTGCCACACTGTCTTCCACAATGGTTGAACTAATTACACTCACACCAACAGTGTAAAAGCATTCCTATTTCTCCACATCCTCTCCAGGATCTGTTGTTTCCTAATTTTTTAATGATCGCCATTCTAACTGGTATGAGATGGTATCTCACTGTGGTTTTGATATGCATCTAACGACCAGTGATGATGAGCCTTTTTTCCATGTTTGTTGGCTGCATAAATATCTTCTTTTGAGAAGTGCCTGTTCATATCCTTCAACCACTTTTTGATGGGACTGTTTGTTTTCTTCTTGTAAATTTGTTTAAGTTATTTGTAGATTGTGGATATTAGCCATTTGTCAGATGTACAGATTGCAAAAGTTTTCTCCCATCCTATAGGTTGCTTGTTGACTCCGATGATAGTTTCTTTTGCTGTGCAGAAGTTCTTTAGTTTAATTAGATCCCAGTTGTCAATTTTGGCTTTTGTTGCAATTGCTTTTGGTGTTTTCGTCATAAAGTCTTTGCCCATGTCTATGTCCTGAATGGTATTGCCTAGGTTTTCTTCTAATGTATTTAGGCTTTTAGGTCTTATATTTAACTCTTTAATCCATTTTGAGTTAATTTTTGTATAAGGTGTAAGAAAGGGGTCCAGTTTCTGTTTTCTGCATATGGCTAGCCAGTTTTCTCAACACCATTTATTAAATAGGGAATCCTTTCCCCATTGCTTGTTTTTGTCAGGTTTGTCAAAGATCTGATGGTTGTAGATATATGGCATTATTTCTTAGGCCTCTGTTCTGTTCCACTGGTCTATATATCTGTTTTGGTACCCGTACCACGCTGTTGTGGTTACTGTAGCCACGTAGTATAATTTGAAGTCAAGTAGCATGACGCCTCCAGCTTTGTTCTTTTTGCTTAGGATTGTCTTGGCTATATGACTCTTTTTTGATTCCATATGAAATTTAAAGTAGATTTTTCTAATTCTGTGAAGAGAGTCAATGGCAGCTTGAAGGGGATAGCATTGAATCTATAAACTACTTTGGGCAGTATGGCCATTTTCATGATATTGATTCTTCCTATCCAAGAGCATGGAATGTTTTTCCATTTGTTAGTGTCCTCTCTTATTTCCTTGAGCAGTGATTTGTAGTTCTCCTTGAAGAGGTCCTTCACATCCCTTGTACCTTGTATTTCTAGGTATTTTATTCTCTTTGTAGCAACTGTGAGTGGGAGTTCACTCATGATTTGGCTTTCTGTTTGTCTATTATTGGTGTACAGGAATGCTTGTGATTTTTACACATTGATTTTGTATCCTGACACTTTGCTGAAGTTGCTTATCAGTTTAAGGAGATTTGGGGCTGAGACAATGGGGTTTTCTACATATACAATCATGTCATCTGCAAACAGAGACAATTTTACTTCCTCTCTTCCTATTTGAATACACTTTCTTTCTCTTGCCTGATTGCCCTGGGCAGAATTTCTAATACTATGTTGAATAGGAGTGGTAAGAGAGGGCATCCTTGTCTTGTGCCAGTTTTCAAAGAGAATGCTTCCAGATTTTGCCCATTCAATATGATATTGGCTGTAGGTTTGTCATAAATAGCTCCCATTATTTTGAGATCTATTCCATCAATACCAAGTTTATCGAGAGTTTTTAGCATGAAGTGGTGTTAAATTTTATTGAAGGTCTTTTCTGCATCTATTGAGATAATCATGTGGTTTTTGTCATTGGTTTTATGTGATGGATTACGTTAATTGATTTGCATATGTTGAACCAGCCTTGCATCCCAGGAATGAAGCTGACTTGATCATGGTGGATAAGCTTTTTGATGTGCTGCTGGATTCAGTTTGCCAGTATTTTATTGAGGATTTTCACATGATGTTCATAAAATTAGTTAGGGAGGAGTCTCTATTGTTTGGAATAGTTTCAGAAAGAATAGTACCAGCTCCTCTTTGTACCTCTGGTAGAATTCAGCTGTGACCCTTCTGGTCCTGGGCTTTTTTTGGTTGGTAGACTATTAATTACTGCCACAATTTCAGAACTTGTTATTGGTCTATTTAGGGATTCAGCTTCTTCCTGGTTTAGTCGTGGCAGCATGTATGTGTCCAGAAATTTATCCATTTCTTCTAGATTTTCTAGTTTATTTGCATAGAGGTGTTTATAGTATTGTCTGATGCTAGTTTGTATTTCTGTGGGATCAGTGGTGATATCCCCTTTATCATTTTTTATTGTGTCTATTTGATTCTTCTCTCTTTTCTTCTTTATTTTTCTAACAGTCTATCTATTTTGTTAATCTTTTCAAAAATAAGCTCCTGCATTCACTGATTTTTAAAGGGTTTTTTGTATCTCTATTTCCTTCAGTTCTTCTCTGATCTTAGTTATTTCTTGTCTTCTGCTAGCTTTTGAATTTGTTTGCTCTTGCTTCTCTAGTTCTTTTAATTGTGATGTTAGGGTGTCAATTTTAGATCTTTTCCACTTTCTCCTGTGGGCATTTAGTGCTATACAATTCCCTCTAAACACTGCTTTAGCTGTTCCAGAGATTCTGGTACATTGTGTCTTTGTTCTCATTCATTTCAAAGAACTTATTTATTTCTGTCTTAATTTCATTATTTATCCAGTAGTCATTCAGAAGCAGGTTGTTCAGTTTCCATGTAGTTGTGCAGTTTTGTGTGAGTTTTTAAATTATGAGTTGTAATTTGATTGCACTGTGGTCTGAGAGACTGTTATGATTTCCATTATTTTGCATTTGCTGAGGAGTGTTTCACTTCCAATTACATGGTCAATTTTAGAATAAGTGCATTGTGGTGTTGAGAAGAATAGATATGCTGTTGATTCAGAGTGGAGAGTTCTGTAGATGTCTATTAGTTCTGCTTGGTCCAGAGCTGTGTTCAAGTCCTGAATATCATCGTTAATTTTCTGGCTCATTGATCTAATATTGACATTGGGGTGTTAAAGTCTCCCACTATTATTATGTGGGAGTCTAAGTCTCTTTGTAGGTCTCTAAGAACTTGCTTTATGAATCTGGGTGCTCCTGTATTAGGTGCATATATACTTAGGATAGTTAGCTCTTCTTGTTGCATTGATGTCTTTACCATTATGTAATGCTCTTCTTTGTCTTTTTTGATCTTTGTTAGTTTAAAGTCTATTTTATCAGTGACTAGGATTGCAACCTCTGTTGCTTTTTGCTTTTCATTTGCTTGGTATATCTTCCTCCATCCCTTTATTTTGAGCCTATGTGTGTCTTCGCACGTGAGATGTGTCTCCTGAATACAGCACACTAATGGGTCTTGGCTCCTTATCCAATTTGCCAGTCTGTGTCTTTTAACTGGGACATTTAGAAAGTTTATTTTCAAGGCTAATATTTGTTATGTATGAATTTGATCCTGTCATTATGATGCTAGCTGGTTATTTTGCCCATTAGTTGATGCAGTTTTTGCTTAGTGTCAATGGTCTTTATAATTTGGTATGTTTTTGCAGTGGCTGGTACCAATTTTTCCTTTCCGTATTTAGTGCTTCCTTCAGGAGCTCTTGTAAGGCAGGCCTAGTAGTGACAAAATCTCTCAGCATTTGCTTGTCTGTAAAGGATTTTATTTCTCCTTTGTTTATGAAGCTTAGTTTGGCTGGATATAAAATTCTGGGTTGAAAATTGTTTTCTTTAAGAATGTTGAATATTGGCTCCCACTCTCTTGTGGCTTGTAGGGTTTCTGCAGAGAGATCTGCTATTAGTCTGATTGGCTCCCCTTTGTAGGTAACCCGACCTTTCTCTCTGGCTGCCCTTAACATTTTTTTCTTTCTGGTGTTCTCTGTATTTCCTGAATTTGAATGTTGGCCTGTCTTGCTAGGTTGGGGAAGTTCTCCTGGATAATATCCTGAAGAGTGTTTTCCAACTTGGTTCCATTCTCCCCATCACTTTCAGGTACATCAATTAAATGTAGGTTTGGTCTTTTCACATAGTCCCATATTTCTTGGAGGCTTTGTTAGTTCCTTTTCATTCTTTTTTCTCTAATCTTGTCTTCACGCTTTATTTGATTAAGTTGATCTTCCATCTCTGATATCTTTTCTTCTGCTTAATCGATTCAGCTATTGATATGTGTGTATGCCTCACAAAGTTTTCATGTTATGTTTTTCAGCTCCATCAGGTCATTTATGTTCTTCTCTAAACTGGTTATTCTAGTTAGCAATTCGTCTAACAGTTTTCAAAGTTCTTAGCTTCCTTGCATTGGGTTAGAACATGCTCCTTTAGCTTGGAAGAGTTTGTTATTACCCACCTTCTGAAGCCTACTTCAGTCAGTTTGTCAAACTCATTCTCCGTCCAGTTTTGTTCTCTTGCTGGCAAGGAGTTGTGATCCTTTGAAGGAGGAGAGGTGTTCTGGTTTTGGAATGTTCAGCCTTTTTGTGCTGGTTTTTCCTCATCTTTATGGATTTGTCTACCTTTGGTCTTTGATGTTGGTGACCTGCAGATGGGGTTTTTGTGTGGACGTCCTTTTTATTGATGTTGATGCTATTTCTTTCTGTTTATTAGTTTTCCTTCTAATATTCAGTCCCTCTGCCGCAGGTCTGCTGGAGTTTGCTAGAAGTTCACTCCAGACCCTGTTTGCCTGGTATCACCAATGGAGGCTGCAGAACAGAAAAGATTGCTGCCGGTTCCTTCCTCTGGAAGCTTCTTCCAAAATGGCCACCTGCCAGATGCCAGCTGGAGCTCTCCTGTATGAGGTGTCTGTCAACCCCTGCTGAGATGTCTCCCGTTCAGGAGGCACAAGGCTCAGGGACCCACTTGAGGAGGCAGTCTGTCCCTTAGCAGAGCTCGAACACTGTGCTGGGAGATCCGCTGCTCTCTTCAGAGCCCGCAGGCAGGAATGTTTAAGTCTGCTGAACCTGTGCCCATAGCTGCCCCTTCCCCCAGGTGTTCTGTCCCAGGTAGACGGGAATTTTATCTATAAGCCCCTGACTGGGGCTGCTGCCTTTCTTTCAGAGATGCCCTGCCCAGAGAGGAGGAATCTAGAGAGGGAGTGTGGCTACTAGCGGCTTTGCAGTGCTGCAGTGGGCTCTGCCCAGTTCAAACTTCCCAGCAGCTTTGTTTACACTGTGAGGGGAAAATCGTACTCAAGCCTCAGTAACGGCGGATGCCCCTTCCCCTACTAAGCTCAAGTGTCCCAGGTCGACTTCAGACTGCTGTGCTGGCAGCGAGAATTTCAAGCCAGTGGATATTAGCTTGCTGGGCTTTGTGGGTGTGAGATCTGCTAAGTTAGACCACTTGGCTCTCTGGCTTCAGCCCCCTTTCCGGGGGAGCAAACGCTTCTGTCTCACTGGTGTTCCAGGTGCCACTGGGGTATAAGAAAAACATCCTTCAACTAGCTCGGTTTCTGCCCAAATAGCCACCCAGTTTTGTGCTTGAAACCCAGGCAGGGCCCAGGTGGTGTAGGCACCCGAGGGAATCTCTGGTCTGCGGGTTGCAAAGACTATGGGAAAAGCATAGTATCTGGGCCAGAATGTACCATTCATCATGGCACAGTCTTTCACGGCTTCCCTTAATGAGGGGAAGGAGTTCCCCAACCCCTTTCGCTTCCTGGGTAAGGTGATACCCCACCCTGCTTCTGCTCGCCCTCTGTAGGCTGCCCCCACTGTCTAACCAGTCCCAATGAGATAAGCCAGGTACCTCAGTTGGAAATGCAGAAATTACTTACCTTCTGTGTTGATCTTGCTGGGAGCTGCAGACCAGAGCTGTTCTTATTCAGCCATCTTGCCCAGGTCCTGGGCATTGTTTTTTTTTTTTTTTTCAGCTTCCCAGATGATTCCAATGTGTAGCCAAGGGTAAGAATCACTGCCTTGGAGGCAACTAGGAATAGAAATAAGAACATAGATTTTAAAGTCAAGAAGCCCTTTGTTCAAATTCATGGTCTGTATTTCAAGTCATTTGAAATGTTGGGGCTTTAGTTTCATGTTCAGAAAATGGAAGATTAAAAGGCTTACTCAGGGTGTTTTGTCAAAGCAACATTTTGGAAGAACCCAATATAAGGATGAGCATGTAGCAACTGACCAGTCAAGACAAGTTCTCTTTCCTCTACTTTGAGTGCTTTCTTGACTGTTTTCTTAGTGTACTCTGCTTTGACCAAATATTATGAAAGATTGGCATAATTATTACTATAAAATATCTCTCCATAGATGCAGGAACACACAAAATGAGTTATAATCCAGCATTTTGCTTCTCCTAGAAAATGACTGCATAGATTAAAGAAATAAGGCTGTTTGACTTTTTTTTTTTAGAAGGGAGTGATTCATGTTAAGCCCAGGAGACTTAACTGGTCTATTTTTATTAATGATTTGAGGAAGAGAATAATCTGACTACATGAAAACATTAATAGGAGAATAAGAAGCAAATAGCACAAGTGATTTTTAAAAATAAGGGTGAAGAAAGTATGTGCTTTTTAAAATAAGGCAAGCAGCAGAATGATCAGGAAGGACATATCTGAAGCAATGATGGATTGCTATAACTCTGTACTTTTTTATTTGAACCATTATTTTAGCACACATTTACATAAAGAAAATTATTAAGTAAAAAGTAAAGTTTAAAGATTTTTCTATAAATGCCATCTTGCTTTCTAAAAACTCTTCCTTTGTTTTACGGAGTAAAAAATTATATTTACAAGCAAGCAAACAACAATAAAACAAAAAGTCAGAAAAGGCAAAAAGAGAACTAGCATTTATCAAGTTAGTTGCTCCAGGTTTCATGCTAGGAATTACATACATTTAAATTACGTAAACCTGTGACAAATTTAATACCATTCTCACTTCACAAAATCTCAGAAAAGCTAAATAACTTGCCATAAGGCATACCTTTAACATGGCGTGACCAGGATGCTTCCCAACTGTGCCACAAATCCATTCCCATTCCAGGATTCATTCTGTTGTAATGCTCTGATTCTTTCATTTCTGAAAAGGAAAAAGAGTGTGGGGTTACAAAAATATCCCCAAAGTTTCTATAGATCTTATTTTTTCATTTTTAATTTTAAAATGCATTACCTATTGAAATGATAAAATTTTGGATACATAAAACGTTCAACTTTGGTTGCAAAGTACACTAATAAAATTTTCAGCAATTTATTTTCGCTTTTTTATAAATTTGATTTTCTATTTTAGATTTAGGGGGTTTGTTACATGAGTATATTGCGTGATGCTGACATTTGGGTTTCTAATGATCGCCCAAGTAGCGAATACAGTAACCAATAGGTAACTTTTCAGCCCTTGCTCCTCTCCTTCTCTCTCTCCCTCCCCAATTTTGGAATTCTCACTGGGGATTCTATACATTTTATAAACTGAATCTTAAATTCTGCTTATTTTCCTGTATGGATATCCCAAGAATTCTGGTTCTAAGCATTTATGAGAGGAAAGAAATCTGTCATTACTTGCAGGACACAGGCAGGCACACTTTCACAATCATGCCCCAAGAGGGTAAACTCCTGTCACGACTCCCCAGCTGTCATTAGTGAATCCCAGAGGCCTCCATTCTGCTTTCAAATCATCTGCCAGCCCAGCAGCAATGGCCGTAATGAGACTTAGCCACAGCATAAGAGATGCTGGCTTCTTACAGGACAGCGGCACCAGGCCCACCTGTGCCTTTCCCTCAGCCACAAGCATTAAGCCCAGACAAATTCCTCACAACAAAACTGAAGGCAAAACTCAAACGAAAATATCACGAGGTCAGAACTGGTCACAGAAAGCACGGAAGAACCCAGTTAAAAGTTGCTGTTCCCCAGCCTCCCTTATAACAGGTACTTTTGTGCATAACCCGTCTTCATTTCCCTGAGGCAAGGTGATGAGACATAGACCAATAGAGTGGGAGATGCAGCTCTAAGAAAGGAACTGTTAGAGAACTCACAGCAGCTAGCAGGCACGAAGCAATGGAGGAGTAATTAAAGATACTCTAAGAGAAAACAACCCTCTGTCATGTAAACTAAGAGGAAATGGGGAATCGGTGACTTAAATTTTATGACATTTTATTCACAATAGAGCTGAATGGCATTCCCCTCATACTCATGCTGGGAATTCCAGGTGGGGTGATTTGAAAGTCATTTGTCTAGGGTCTGATCATACATCTTGAAAGCCAGAAATTTAACTTTGTCCACCTCTTCAGAGCTACTCATGTTCTCCAAAACTTTCATGCTAGCTGACTTATAAGATCCTAAAACACATACTAAAATGCTCAGGTTTTTGTTTTCAATTTATAATATTTTTGTTTTTATTTTAATCGCACAGAATTTTCTATTAGTCATTACACTCACATCAGGATACCATCCTAATAGCAGTTAGCTCTTGCTGTGTAACAGCCATGCAAAACTCAGAGACTTTTTTTGTACTTCAATGGATGCAAATCAGAGACTTCAAACAAGGCATCATTTGTTTTTTTCTCACGTATCTAAGATCAGCTGGAAAATTTTGACATTCTGGGCCAGGTTCAGTTAATCTCTCCTGGGCTTTCTCAGGCCTTTATGGTCAGCCAGTGGTTGGACTACAGGCTGGCTGATCAAAGAAGGCCCCACACATGTGTCTGGTGTTGCCTGGTCATCAGTCAGAGTAACAGGAGTCAATAGGCCTCATTTCTCATCACTGAACAGGTTGGCCTGAGTATGACCCCATGGTGGTTATGCAGGTTGTTCAGAGAGAGAGAGAGAGAGTTAAGCATTCAAGGCCTCTTGACGCCTAGGCTTAGAACTGACACATTATTGTTAGTTACTCCATCTTGAATAGGGGCCAGGTAAAGTGAGGATGAGACCTGCTGGGTTTCATTCCCAGGAGGTTAGGAATTCTTAGTCAAAGGATGCTATAGAAGGTTGGCAGGATTGGTACCACAAGATGCAGGTCATAAAGACCCTGCTGATAAAACAGGATGTGGTGAAGATTCCAGCAAAAACCCACCAAAACCAAGATGGGGATGAAAGTGACCTCTGGTCATCCTCACTGCTCATTACACATTAATTATAATGTATTAGCATGCTAAAAGACACTCCCATTAATGCCATGACAGTTTACAAATGCCATGAGATGTCTGAGTTACCCTGTATAGTCTAAAAGGGGGAGAAACCCTCATTTCCAGGAATTGTCTGCCCCTTTCTTGGAAAACTCATGAATAATCCATTCCTTGTTTAGCATATAATCAAGAAATAACCATAAATTTACTCAGTCAAGCAGCCCATGCCACTGCTCTGCCTATAAAGTAGCCATTCCTTTCTTTCCTAATAGACTTACTTTCATTTTATGAACTCACCTCAAATTCTTTCTTGCACGAGTCTGGATTGGGAACCCTTTCTGGTAACACCATCACTTCCGCCACATTCTATTGGCCAAAACAAATTGCAAGCCAGCCCAGGTTCAAGAGGGTGAATAAATAGTTTCTACCCTCTGATGGGATGAGTTGCAAAGTCATATTGCATGTGGGCCTATATACAGGAAGGGAAATAGTTACAGCTATTTAGGCATCAATCTATCACACTTCCCATTCTCAAGCTCTTGGAAACTGAATTAATAAGCAGAGGTTGCTTGATGAACACAAAATCAAATATAATTGAATGATGCTCAGGGATTATTTCAACCAACCGTCAAAAGAACTTAATGAGCACCCTAGCTCCAAAACTGGAATGTACCAGAATACCAGACTCACGCTTTCTCTCTCAATCTCTCTCTCTCTCTCTCTCTCACACACACACCTTACATGTCCCTTTGGAGATAAACTCTCAGGGTGGATTCCTTTTGCAGATGTCTGCCACTAAACTTTTCTATTATGCATCGCTTTTTGCTGGTTTTACTCTCACGGTGACACCAGTTTTCACATAGTAGATTTACTTTCTGTGATCTCTATATCAATGACTATGTTTGCTTTTTAGTCAGTTATGGCTACTGAAATTGTTTCAGGAAGAAAGGAGGAGACATTCTCTCCTTAACTACCACCCACCTCCTCAGGAGTATAAAGACAGTGGCACTCTTGGAATCTGGAAATACAATCCTTCTTCTTTTTTTCATTCATTATGACTATGATCAGGAATTTCTGGCCCAGTCAAATGCAAGAGCCCAATCTCTGTGGGTCACAGCTTTATTGCACACCTAGGAATGTTTCTTGAACTAATTTGAAACTGAAAGTTGGTTATTTTGTGGAAATTCAAGGAGCCCAAACTCTATTAGAATAAATTAACATTTTGGTTTTCCATATTGCTTTGGAATGAGTCATTCTGTAGAAATTAGTTTTCTAGGTCGCTATTTCATTACACAGTGCCCTCCTTATAACAGCCCAAGGGAAAAATTTCTCTCTGATCTCAGGATGGGAAATGCACACTGCTTTCTAGTACTTAGAATGGTTTTGTGGTGACTCTTATTGCAGACAACGAGGATCATGGACATGAGGGCATCACCTTCTTTGCATTTCCTGCTGGACAACTTAGCACCAAACCTGAGACCCATTTATAGCTGATTGACAGGACCTTTTGGTGTGAATTTTAGATGTTAACCTTGTGCTGGCTTTGCCTTATCTTTCTTATTTCTATATATAATCTGTTCTGCTTCCTCATTCAAATATTTTTATATTTATATTTTTCTATTTAAGATACTTATTAAACAGCCTTAAATATCTTTGGAACATCAAAGAGAATAAATAAATATATAAATACCAACTTCACAAGAGAAGCCAGAGTTTGTTTTAAAAAAAATTTTTTTTAAATTATCTTCTTTCATCTATTTTGGTGGAACCCTTACTTTTTGAATTCAGGTACTGAAGCTGAGTTAATCACCCTTCTCAATGGTTTATTATAATCTTTGGTCCAACAAGATCTCTCTCATTTTATTTATTTTTCCTTTATCCCACTCTAATTCCTCTACTGCCCCAAGGTAATCATTCCAACTATGTCCTTTTGTTAATAAGTATTCTTATAAAGCACACAGTTTTATATAAGTATGGGCCTTAACTATGTGCAAATGTCATTGTTATCTACCTCAACCTATTTCTTTCTTCATCCAGCTTTCTGCTGAATAGTGTGAATCGAATGCATTTTGCCTCTCCACTCCCCAAATTGCCTCTAGTTCCCCATCACCAAGAATATCCTGTGATGACCAGCCTTAATCACAGGGAGAACATTTTTGAGAATGGAAGGGTGATATTAATAATTACACTAGGACAGCAGTTGTACACTATGACTATCCCAGGCAAGTTAGGATGTCTCATCACCCTATTCCTATAGGGCCCTTAGAAACTCTTGGATAATTTTTTTGTGATATGGTTTGGCTGCGTCCCCACCCAAATCTCATCTTGAATTGTAGTTTCCATAATCGCCATGTGTCATGGGAGGCACCCAGTGGGAGGTAATTGAATCATGAGGGCAGGTTTTCCCATGCTCTCATGATAGTGAATAAGGTTTTTCCATGTTCTTGTGATAGTGAATAAGTCTCACGAGATCTGATGGTTTCATAAAGGGCAGTTGCCTTGCACATGTTCTCTTGCCTGCTACCATGTAAGACACACCTTTGCTCCTCCTTCACCTCCCGCCATGATTGTGAGGCCTCCCCAGCCATGTGGAAGTGTGAATCCATTAAATTTATTTTCTTTATAAATTATCCAGTCTTGGGTATATCTTTATCAGCAGCATGAGAACAGACTAACACATTTTGTGATATACATATGCAGAAATGGATTTGGCTGGCTAGGTCAGAAAGTATACATAGATCTATCTGCCCTTACCACTAGAGTCCTCTGCAGAATTTCTACACCAGTCTACAATCCCATTAGCAGTGTGTAAGTATTCTGATGGCCCCACATCCCTGTTAACACTTGGCATTATCCAGCTTCCTAATTTTTGCCAGTTTAATACATGTAAAGGAGTATCTCATTGTTTATTTTACATTTTTTTGTCAACTAAGTTTGAACATCTCTTTAGAGTCTTGCTAGCTTTTTGTATTTTATCTTCTCTGAAGTTTAACTCTTCATTATCTTTGCCCATTTTCCATTGATTTGTCAGAGATGAAACTTTTTCTATGGTGAGTACATATTTTGTTGTCTTAAACGGTGCATAGCAAGCATAACTATACTTTATTGAAGAACTAGGTCACATGATGATGATATAAGTAACAACGCTGTAATTATAAGATACTATAGATCACACCTGTAATCTCGGGACTTTGGGAGGCCAAGGTGGGTAGATCACTTGAGGTCAGGGGTTTGAGACCAGCCTGGCCACCATAGTGAAACCCCATCTCTATAAAAACACAAAAATTAGCAGGGTGTGGTGGCAAATGCTTGTAATCCCAGCTACTCGGGCAGCGGAAGCAGGAAAATCACTTTAACCCAGGAGGCAGAGGTTGCAGTGAACCAAGATCATGCCACTGCACTCCAGCCTGGGCAACAGAGTGAGACTGCCTCAAAAATGAATAAATAAATAAAAAGATACTATAGAGTCTAGAGTTAAATGGGTACCAACTAATCAACATGTAGAAACAATTTTCACATTTAGCCATTTGTATCTTTCTCTCAAGATAAAATGAAAGATGCTCAGCTGTATGATCTGCTAGATAGTATAACCTGGCTGTCTTTCCAGAAAATTATTCACTGAGTCAACAACTAAGGAAACCACATTCCAAATGATTTCTTTAGACTCTAGCAATTTTTTTTTAATTGCAGCTATCAATGTCATCTGTCTTAGCAGCATCTTCTGAAGAAGCCCAAAAAATAGATTATGGGTACTGCAGTCAACATTTTTTGTCTCTTTTATATAACTCACCCTGCTTAAGGATATGAGGGATGATTATCTTGCATCATTTAAAAGTTTGATTGAAGCTGGGCGCTGTGGCTCATGCCTGTAATCCCAGCACTTTGGGAGGCTGACACGGTTGGATCACTTGAGGTCAGGAGTTCGAGACCAGCCTAGTCAACATGGTGAAACCCCATCTCTACTAAAACTACAAAAATTGGCTAGGCATGGTGGCTGACACCTGTAATCCCAGCTACTCGGGAGCCTGAGGCAGGAGAATCATGTGAACCTGGGAGGCGGAGATTGCAGTGAGCAGAGATCGTACCACTGCCCTCCAGCCTGGGCGACAGAGCAAGACTCTGTCTCAAAAAAAAACGAAACAAAAAAAAACAAAAAAGGAGTTTGACTGGGACTTCAATAGAGGGGTTTTACTTGAAAATCTGTACATTTTTTATCCTTCAGGGAAAATAACACCTTTAAAGAGATGATACCGGAACAAAGATGGAAAGTAAGTTTTATTTCACATAATACCAATCAAATTGACAACGGTTGCCCAGAATATTGTGTTGAGAAAAATTCAGAAGCTGAGTATAAACTCAGTAGGCAAGAAAGCCAAGATGGATTAGTAATGTCTGCCACAGTCCTGCTGTGGGGTGTTGGTATGTATGCCATGTATTTGTTATTTCTACGTGAATAGACCCTCACTTTGTCTTTAATGTTTCACTATGTAAAACAAATTCTGGCATAGGTATCCTTCAGCATTTCGTCTTGAATGTTATAAGATTCAAAGCTCGGTATATTATTTACAGGATGAAGAAAAATGCTTCATGATATCACCTCTTAACTTCATTTTCTTTTCTGGGAAGTGCTTGATTAACAGTGCAAGTCAACGACCATGAAGCACTGAATACTTTCTATGTGCCTGGCACTGATGTGAGCACTTCATATCTATTAACTCATTTAAACTACACAGAATACCCATTTTACAGATAAGGGCACCAAGGCCCAAAGAGGTTAAACACCTTTTTAAGGTGCCAGTAAGTGAGGATTTGAACTCAGAAGTCTGACACTGTAATTATTGCTCTTAAATATTATATCATGTTGATGCCTAAAAACACCTTACCAAAAATGAATGCTGTTTTTCAGAGTAAGCTACTAATGAAAATGGTTCCCAATCCCTAGGCACTCGGGTACTGAGTGGGTACTCAGGTTCGAAGCTCGTGATACTGATGTGGAAATTAAAAGGAAAATACGTAGAACTAATTAGAAAAAAAATGTTGCTTATCAATCCATTTGTTTCTGGAATGTTCTGAATGTTTATCATTCCCTGTGATGAGGTTTATAAAGATTATTTTATTTAATCATGCAGATTATCCTATGAAGTAATTATTCCTATTAAATGAATGAAGAAATGGAGGCAAGAGAAGTAGCTTGTTCCCAGATCACACAACTGATGAATAATGGAGCCAGGATCCCAAGCTAGGTAGTGTGACTCTAGAAACCAAGTCTTCTCTCTCTCTCTCTCTCTCTCTCTCTCTCTCTCTCTCTCTCTCTCTCTCTTTCTTCTTTTGATGGAGTTTCATTCTTGTCACCCAGGCCAGAGTACAATGGTACCATCTTGGCTCACTGCAACTTCTGCCTTCCAGGTTCAAGCGATTCTCCTGCCTCAGCCTCCCAAGTAGCTGGAATTATAGGTGTGTGCCACCATGCCCAGCTAATTTTTGTATTTTTAGTAGAGACGGAGTTTCACCATGTTGGCCAGGCTGGTCTCGAACTCCTGACCTCAGTCCACCGTCCTTGGCCTCCCAAAGTGCTTGGATTACAGGGGTGAGCCACCACACCCGACTCGAACCCAAGTCTTAAAAGTACTCTGTTACTCTCTACTCAAAATTTACAAAGCTTTACTTTAGGTTTACTCCAGTTTAGATACAGGTAAATATCTGAAACTCACTTCAATTGCTTACCTCATTGGCCAGTTGGAAGCATCAAAACTTTCTGTGTAACACTTGGAATGTTTATTAAAAATCAGTTACATCATTTCTATAAAACAGTTCATATATAACAGACTGCTCATAAATCAGGTACTTCTTCCCCTGGAAAAGTCACTGAATTCTTCAACTTTATGACTTCTACTTTTTAAAACATTTGTTTTCCAATATGATAACCTCCTCTGATAGCACCAAGTCCCCTAGAGGAAAATACACATAGCTCAAACACCTGTGCTGCTCTTATAAACCTTTTGCTTCTGCAATTAACAATGGGCCAGAGATAAAGGGGCGAACCTAAGATTTTTCCAATGGGTGCAAGTTTGTCATGGATCCCATAGGATGGTTTCAGGGATGGTGCTAATTATTTTGCTGCTTTTAGGTATCTCACCAGCAACTCATATAATCCCAAACATTATGATCTGTTCCTGTGAATCTGTAGAGAACTAACTGTTATTTTCTCAAAGCTAGAAAAAGCAGAAGCAGGAGTTCAACTCAGCTCTGTCTGGTATCCAAATCTAGGCTTTTCTCACCATTTCAATTGACCCAAGATAGTGCTTGTCTGATCTGTTATGGATATGCCTACGTAACAGTTTCCCACAATTCTTCTATAGGTGTCCTTAGCTACTGGAGCCTCAGAAAACCCATTTTAATGCCACTTCTCTCTCCTGCTTAGTATTGCTAATACTTCCTGAAAGAGCCTATTCTCTCAGCAGCTGGTGATATTTGATTTGATTAACACCCTGGGACCGATCACCAGACTTAAAGATGATGCCTAATTAACTGCTTACGTTAAAGAGCTGGCACTTTCTGCATTTGGTTCACACTTCCAGCCTCAATCATGTTTTCGTTTCAGCAATAATATTTACATGATTAGCAAATAGTCAATTCATACTCTGGTGTGGACCTAAGCTGTGTTTGGGACTTCCCAAAGCAGATGTCCTTGACAGGTGTAAAGAAATAGGCTTTTGCTCATAGCAAGAGTCATAAGCGAGATCTTCTGCTCATTTGTCAATGAAAAATTATGTTTAGATCAAGAAATATTAGTTGAGCACTGACCTAAGTGCCAGTCATTATATTTCCAAGGCCCCCATACGCCCTCACTAAATAATCATATTAGACTCATCTCAGTTTTGTTATCCTTTTTCTTTCTTTCATTATATATTTATTTATAAATTTATTTATTTAGATGCATAGATTAGGAAAAGGCATTCTACATTAGACATTCGAAGTTTTAAAAGGCATTTGCAAAGGTCTCTCAAGTCATTTTCATGCAAAACCCAGAAATACATAGCCTTAATGATACTACAATTAAGTAAGCTTGTGATGTTAAATGATCCCCAAGATGTGAATAGACATTGAAGGAGCACAGAGAGTTTCACCCCAAAATAGGGCTCCCTGATATAATGAATGTTTTGAATTGGAAACCCTTTGAAATCAATAGGCCTTGGAAGAGACTTTTCCCCTTCTTCATAAGGATTAGATGGAATCACCAAGATGAACAATTGCTTTTCCTTTCTTTCCTTATAATCTTATCATCTATTTCAAGAAGGGAGAGGAAGAAGGTAACCGGACCAGGCCCAGCCTTTTTACAAAACAATGTCTGTCTCTCAGGTTCATTCAACTTCCAAAGAGAACCACAAGTCAATCACTGTTCACCACCCACCTGCTCTGCAATCCACTAATTCTCCCAAATCTTCATTCATTTTTCCTGGTAATCATTTAATGCCCTTCAACAGAATTACCTATATTCTCCATGTTCTGCCTCGCCTCTAAAAGGTTATATAAGTGTTTGGGCCTCATTGGGATATTGGGAAATCACTCTGATTCTCCCTGTGTGCATGGTTAAATATATTTGTATGCCTTTTCTCTTATTAATCTGCCTTACCATAAGTTGATTTTTCAGTGCACCCTCTGAGGGCAAGGGGGAAGCTTCCCCTTGGCCCCAACAAGGTCAAACTGGAAAGACGCAAAGTGCCACAGGGCTATTCCTTTCTTTCTTTTTCTCTTTTCTTTTCTTTTTGAGACAAAGTCTCTCCCTGTCACCCAAGCTGGAATGCAATGGTATCATCTCAGCTCACTGCAACCTCCATCTCCCAGGTTCAAGCAATTCTCCTGCCTCGGCCTCCCCAGTAGCTGAGATTACAGGCACACGCCATCAGGCCTGGCTAATTTTTTGTATCTTTAATAAGACACAAAAATTAATAGAGATGGGGTTTCACCATGTTGGCCAAGCTGGTCTCGAGCTCCTGACCTCATGATCCTCCCACATGGCCTCCCAAAGTGCTGGTATTATAGGCATGAGCCACTGAGCCTGGCCCTATGCAGTATTTTTAAATCAATAATTTGGGTAATGATATAGAAAAGCAAGATTATATCTTCAGGTAACAGGAATTTGGAAGGGAGAAGCCAGCATTTTGGATGACAAAGTTCTTGACAGACTGGATAATGGGTTGAATCATAATGTCATGAAATTTAGTAGGAACAAATGCCAAAAAACCACCAGCACAAGTACTAGATAGGGAAGATGTGGCTTCATGGCAGCAAGGGTGGAAAAGACTTGAGAACTGCACTTACACGAGACAAGCTTATATGAGACAATGGTGTGACATATGGACCAAGAAGACTTGAGAACTGCACTTACACGAGACAAGCTTATATGAGACAGTGGTGTGATGTACAGGCCAAGTCCCTAACACATCTGTTTGGCTGCACCTGTAGTGTACCAAGGCTTGGGATGGTGAGAGCTCTGCCCTCACTTTTGCTAGTCAGCTCACTCTTAGATATTACATTCTGTTCAGTTTTAGGTAGGTTTACCAAAAATGATATTCTAATAAGAACACTTTTGAGAATGAAGGAGTTGCTAGTAATAATTAAGCTCAGAAAATAGCCATAAACTAAGATCCCTGGACACAGAGGACCTATGTTAGCTAGTTATAAAAGATGTAGACAAATTGGAGGATATTTGGATGAGAGGCTCAAGGAAAGGAAGGTTCTCAAAGAAACAGACTATGATAAAATTAAAGGGGTGTTCAGCCTGGAGAAGAGTAACCTGAGGTTTATAAGAAAGTGTTTTTTTTTTTTTTTTGAGATATTTAAAGGCAACAAATGGAGGAGGGATGGGGCTTGTGAATTATGGGTCTTAAAGTATAGAGAAAATTACAGCTTCTCAGGCCAGCCCAAGAGGAAGGGAGTGAAAAGCCAATCTCCAACCCTAGATGTTACAATTTTATAAAACAAATTTGGAGTGCTTACAAGACACCAAATCTCCAAACTGCACCCCCACCCCAATTCCAATTCAGTGATGACTATTTTCTGTTATTGTTCTAACTGTTTCCAGAATGGACCCTGTGAAAGACTTTTTGAACATCAGCCTAGCTGCCACCATCAGTTCTTGTTCACATACCTACTAACTTCTTCAAAAAAATCCAATAAAATAATTCTTTCTTAATGAAACCCAGCCATTTTTCTTTTAAAAATGTTATTTCATTGTCTAAATATATGGTGGTTCCTCTCTCTTTTTAAGATCTTGATAGCTGGACTTTATGGAAGTTAGACACCTACAGGTTTATGATTCACTGGGCTCCTATAGTTTCACATATGCCTTTTTCAGGGAACTATTTGGACTTCAGAATCTTCTTCAATATTCTTCTCTGTAAAGACCAACACAAATATCATGTTATACTGAACCTAAGACACCAGTGGTTGTAAGATGCACCACTATTATGTACCAGTAAGACAGAATAAAATGCTGCCAATTAAACTCTATTCCAAATGTCTTCACAAGTAGAGTATCCAACTCCTCTGAGTCACTTTTCAACTCAGAAATGGCACCTTTGTTCCCATTTTTTGTATGATATTGGTATCCATGTCATCAAGAGCATTGAGAATGCAACACTTATTTACAAAACACTCTAATATTATCTTTGAATCTTCTTCCAAGCACTAACACTTGATCTAGAAGCATTGATGTTTACTTTTTTAAAAATCTAACCAGCAGACGACAACAGTAGATTTACTTTTTTTCCAGTAAATCAGGATTTACTTTTTCTTAGTTTGTTGACTGAAACTTTGAGGGGTTGAAGTTGACCAGTTATGCCATTGTGACTAACAACAAAATTTATACTGCATGGGCAATGATACGACATCTCAATGCCACCAGGCCAACAGATGTCTGGGATGTTAAAATGTAAAATATGATTGTATTAGATTTGACAAAATACAATAACTCCTTTTGCATATCTGCCTTCTTGTCTTAGGTGATACCCTTACCTGATAATCTGAGCACTGCTTTCCTAGCTGACTGGGACAACCTTTATTAGTTCCTTTTCACTTTAGCTGAGCATCTTCTCAAATGCTCTACTGGGTTGTCCTTATTTCCATTTTATGTACAACCTACTCTACTTTGATAATATTCCTAATTCTTTCATTTCAGCTAGTTTCCATTTTACGGTCATCAACTCGTAGAAAACAAAACAAAAATGAAAAGGTCAACCAAGATTTTGCATCTCAAAAGAAGACACACTTCATCTCTCACTGTTTTAAAGAAGAGCTATACAGCTTTACGGTAAAGAGGCAGCTCTTAGCCAAGGCTGAAAAAAAAAAATAATTTGTGGAGATACTTAAAATGTAGACTGCAGTGGGATAACATAAGACCCACTCACTCTGACTCTTGGAATGAAGGATGAGGCTTTCAAAGAAGCAGGCATTTATATCTTTCAAAAAGTTCCACAGATTAATGTGACATGTCATCTAAGTTGCAAACCCTCAGGAAGAGAAAGAAATCAGGCATTTTCCAGTTCATCTAGGGACGGCACATACAAACATAAATTTGAAATTAAGAGGGCTTAAGTCTAAGTGGGCTGCAAAAAACAATCCACATGGACGGACCATGCTTGTATTCAAACCATGATATTCACACCATCCTGTATTCAATATGATTCAGTTAAGGGCTGTGATGGACGCTATGACGACCAGACATGGGAATGGGTATGGTGAGAGCATAGGCAGAAAACAAAGGATGAGATTTCCTTTTATCGACATCCCAACATCCCAACTGATGCCTGGTCTGAAGAAACAGAGAAAGTGATCTTTTCCTCCGTTCTCCAGCCATAGCTTTCCAGGTCCATTTCAGGGGCAAGATGACCTACAGATAATTAAGAAACAGTTTCACGAATTGGGGATATCCTATAGCTTCAGAGTGCAGAGTGCCACTAATGAGGGCTTACACTTGGAAAAAATTCAAATCCCTGCACCCAAGGGCTCAGAAGGCAGGTTATGGCTATGGCAGAGCTCTGACGTCCTCTCCTGATCATCTCCATTTTTGGCAAAAGTTCTTCTGAATTTTAGATAGATGTTAAGATCCCCCATGTTGCCTGGGTAAAGCAGATAATTGGTGATTCTACTGTTAGCTCTATTGCCTTTTAATTGTGCCACGGAATTCAGAATGCAGTACCGACTCCAAATCCCAGATCACCTCTTGCTCACCTATAGATCCAGGGACCTCTTGTTTGTGACCATGGAAGAGTATAAGAGTGATTGTCTCCTGTAAACTTCTTTTCCTTCTGAGCCTAAAGTAGACGCTGGAAGCAAGAACACCAAAAGCACAAATCATTGCAAATTGGTGCTGATGGTTCAAATATTTATGCTGTCCTTTTATTTTGGACAAACACTATGTGCCAGGCCCTTTATATACAGTCTCATCTATTCCTCACCACAACCTATGTAGACATCATTGTTCACCCCCATTTTACAAAGAGAAAACAGACTCAAGTTAAGCAACACCCCCAAGGTTACAAAACAAGTAAGTGCTGAATCCAGGAATTAATCTGAGATCTGATTCCAAAGTCAAAGGTCTCTCATACGTTGGATGTATTTGAAAGGCAGTGAGGAAAAAATACATATTGATCGATGGATAGCAGGATGAGTAGATGGACAGATATCATAACATAAATATAATAGAGGGCATATTATAGAAGCTATGTGGTCATTACACGGGTGTTCAATGAATGAGTCTTTAAACTGTTTGTATGTTTGAAAAAAATTGAAATAAGTTAGGGGTAAAGAAGAAAATTGTGAGGAATTCAGAGACATTGCCAATTAAACATTCTTGTAAGCATCTGTCTCATGTTTCACTAACTATGTGTTTTAGAATTTTAAGTTAATTTAGTTTGACAAATATGTGTTAAGGCTTTATTATGTAATAGGCACCAAAATACCTGCCAGCCTAGGATGCTACATTCATTGTAGGTGCTGGGGCTGCACAAGATGGAGCTCTTCTGGGGTTTACAAATTAGCGGCTGACACTATCGTGACCAAAAACCTGCAATACAAAGGTGACTTGATAAAGGGCTATCATGGATGTGTGAGGTGCTGAAGGAGCATGAGGATGGATAAGATAATAATAGCTGAGAGGTTTGGAAAACTGTCAGGGAACAGACAAAATTGAAATTGCACCTTAGAAACTGGGGAAGATGTCAAAAGGACAGGAAGAGGAGCAGTATCTGAAGTAGGGGCTTTGGAGCAAAGGCACAGAGGTGGGATAGGGCCTGTGAAGAATGCACAGGAAAAGAAGAGACTGTTGGAAAAGAAGGAAGGAAGTGCTGGGCATTACCCACCAAAATGTGGAACCAACTTTCACAAAGGAAATGTTTGACAATTATTAGAATTCTCTCAGATTTCACTTTGTTGAGTCTTCGTTTACTTATCAGTAAAGTGGGAATAATATATGGTCTCACAGATACTATTTAAAGGATTAAATGAGGAAAAATGGTAGAAGTTCCTAGAAGAGTGCCAGCCACATATCAGCACTTACTAAGCAATGCAGACTGAGCTACACCCACGAGCCTGGGGCTGCACATAAACTAACTACACAGCAATAGTCAAGATTTGTATTAGGCTGTAAGACAAATCTTGATTGGGAATTGTTACAATTCTCCTAAATCCCAGAAAGGAGGAGCTAAATAGTTTTGTCAGGTATGACTGATTTTTTTTAAATTAACTTATTGATTGAATGACTGGTTTTACTTTGGGTTCAGGACTCAATCAACAAATTCAATTGTACAAGAAGTGAAACTTTATTTTTCTGTAACCACTTATCTATTTTGAACCTATCTTCAGTGTTAGAACCTAATTTCCCTCAATTCTGCACCCCCACTCTTTTCACTGGTTTCCAGGGGTCTTACACTGTACCAGAGCAATGGGTGGAGATAGCATCACACATCTCTTTGTGATGCTATCTCAGCACCAGCCTTGGCTGATATGACTTTATTCCTGGTGGGTTTTCACCACTGAGCTGTTCCCCAGCATGAGACTCCTTCAGACATGGCACATTTTCTCTCAACCGTTGCCAAGCCCCTTGTTGGCACAGGAAACTTTACTGCACTGCTTTCAGGCCACAGGGGCACCAGGAAGCTCTGTGGGTCCTTCATTACTATTCCGGTGGGACTTTGGGGCACAGAAGACTCATTCTAACACTTGTGAGCTGTGCTGGGGTACACTCAGTTCTTTGAGGCTGGCTCCGACCATCTGTCCCCTGGATACCACTCAGCCATTTCTGTTGTGGATTTTGCAGTCTTCTTGAGCTCTGCTTGGAGGTGATGACAACCCCAATCCATCTTCAGTTCTGTCGTCCACAACCCTCTCCTCTGGGGAGCAGGGTGTAGAGTCTTTTTCTCAGAGGAGAAGGGAGCCACCAGCATCTAAGAGCTGTCTCTGCTTCCTCTTCCCCCTCCACCTTCCCTTCCCTCCTCCCCACCAGCATCTAACAGTTCCCTTTCCTCCCCTAGCTCTAACACTGTCCTCACAGCACACCTGAAAAACTTCAGGTCCTACAAGGGGTGGGAAGCCTTACATCAGTTCCGCTTAGTGTCTCTATGCCAAGTGCCCTCAGGGTCTTGACTTTGGAAAATCAAAAGGCTTTTTTTCTTGCTCTCTGGTGAAACTTCTTCCTGATAGAACAAATGATATCTAAATGGGTTTGGGGGAGGCGGCAGAGGCAACAGGAGCTGCCAGAAGAGGAAAATCAGTTAATATATTTAAAATATTCTGCCAGTGTTCTCCTCATCCCTTTCAATCGACTTCATCCTTTGAACAAGGTGGGACATTTTTCCTGCTAGTTCTTATGTCTCAGAATTTCATTTCCAGGTGACCTGCCGCAGACTGAGCTAGAGTGGCACTAGGTGACCCTAATACTTACAGAAGATGAATCACACTTCTTGAAAGCTGCCTTACCCTTAGAGTTATGGCTGACTCCCTGGAGGTTTCTTCAAGAAATTCAGCCGATGGCTCCCCAAGTTGCTAATCACCAAAGTGCATGATACTTTAGAAATAACACTTGATTTCTAGTATTTGTATGGCTGGTGTGCCTACTGTACAGTCTTTGAAAAATTATAACACAAGATCCTTTAGTTGGGGCTATGTGCTTCACAAGTTTCATGTGCTAGTAATCACAACAGGGAATTAAGTATTGCTCATACTGCCACCTGTTCATGCACAGCTTCTTTCTGGCCTTGCTGGTAAGATTTCTGCTCCTCCTCATCCTTTAAGGCGTGTCTTTAGCTTGATGCTGGAGTAATTTCTTTCGTTTCAGTTACCCTCTCTGGGTATGATAGTCTTCTATATCAAGCTTGGAGCCTGAAAGAGAAGTAACTTGTCAGTTTAAAAAAAAAAAAAAAGATAAAAGTCAAAGATCAGGATGTTTGAGGAAAAAAAAATATTAACTTGGTTCTTTTCTTCACTAATTACTCACCCCAAACAAGACCCCGAAGAGTTTCATTTCTAAAACATAACTCTCTATATTAAGAAGACTTCCAGTTCAGGTTGATAAATACCCATAGGGTCTATCTCTCACCATGAACCTGCACAGGTAAGGGGCAGAAAACTCTCTCTCCATTAAGCACTAAGAAACTTTCCTTGTCACAATTAAAGTCCTCTTTGGTGGCCAAGGATTTATCAGCAACCTTGTTCATAATGATCTTATGAATGGTGACAAAGAAAAATAAATCACTTCCTCTTGCTAATAAATTGCTCCAATTGCTTCAAAATGGCAGACTTTCTGCTGAAATGAACCTTCCCTGGGCCAATAATAATATTCCTAGAGAAAAACTGGGGAAGTGAGGGGTTGAAGTGGGGTGGGGCCTGTATTTCCAGCATCTGAAGGGAAACAGCAACACATGGCTTCATCACCTTACCTATATTCTTCAACAGCCCCTAGAAGAGATGCTGACCTCAGATAAGCTGAGGTTCACCTTCACCCATCCAAAGAGTTACATCTTAATTATTCAGTTGAACTTTTATTATTTAATAAACAAGAATATAAGTGCCCAATATTTGGTGTTTTATCAATTACAGCCTTTGTCGTAATTCTGTACAAAATACACAGAAATTTCTCTCCCAACAACATCCTCCCTCAAAATAAGCATATGCTTAAAAAAAAAAAAAATCACCTAACCAGACTTTTTCCAAGAAGCACATATAGTCCGTTTTATTCAAGGTAACATGCAGACCTGTTAAACTTTTTTTTAAATTTTTTAAAATTTGAAGTCTCTGAAGACTTCAATAAAGGGAGCTCATATGCCTCACCCAGTCTGCCTGACTTAAAGCAGCGTGAGGCAAGAATCATCCACATGCAGAGTTAAACAATGAAATTTTCCAAGTATATACACGCTGTGAGAATCAATAACCTCTTCTCAAACGAGCAAATTGGTTTCAAGTATTCGGTTCACTGGTTACATCCAATAGCCACAATAAGAGGCCACCTCCCGAGTGAAAGGGAAGGTGAAGATGAATTCTTGAAAAATGCGTTCTCATCAGAATTCCTGTGCTTCTTACTGCATGGATGGTATTTGTAAAACTCTTCAGAAAGAACACTGAGTTTAATTTCAGGCAACCTTTTTTGTTGATTTTTTTCCACTAACTTTGATTTTCTTATATGAACTGTGATATACAAAGGCAATCACTTTCAGTATAAAGTTAAGAATGGCAAAAGTAATTTTATAAAAACTACTGTAGAAATAACATCATCCAATTAAATTTATAGAATATGCCCAAAAGAAAAATGTAAGAATATTCACATGAAGAAATATTTATCTAGTGCTCAGAAGACCAGAATATGTACTCCAGGGGCGTCAGGGGCAGGAACTAGGAAATAGAGATAAAAGTTGCTTTTTGAGACCTTTCTCGCCTTAACCCTGAATGCTTCGTGCTCCCAAAGAATCCAGTTATGGAAACACAAATTACCTCATCCTCAGTTTCACTTAAAATACAAAAAACAGGTTACACTTTCTTCTTTTTTTATTATTTTTCTTTGAGACGGAGTTTTGCTCTTGTCACCCAGGCTGGAGTGTAATGGCACGATCTCAGCTCACTGCAACCTCCGCCTCCCAGGTTCAAGCGATTCTCCTGCCTCAGCCTCCTGAGTAGCTGGGACTACAGGCACCCACCACCACGCCCAGCTAATTTTTGTATTTTTTTTAAGTAGAGGTGGGGTTTCCCCACATTGGCCAGGCTGGTGTTGAACTCCTGACCTCAGGTGATCTGCCCACCTCGGCTCCCCAAAGTGCTGGGATTACAGGCATGAGCCACCGCGCCTGGCCACAGGTTACATTTTCAAGTGTTATTAAGTTGTTTATACAAATTTAAAGTCATAAGCATGACTTCAGGATCTGTGCTTTTTATGTCAAGTGCTCCTCTTTGTTGGAATTTTAACAATAAAGTTTTTTTCAGAGTGCTGTGCAGTATCTCATTTCATGAAAATAATTCATGGCATAATTTGATGTTTTCTGACTTATATTTCTCTTTGCAGCCAGGCTATCCTTTCTAAAATAAAACTGATATTCTCTAGAAAGGTTTGCCTGAAGTGATTGCCGTTTCTACTGAGCTATGTTCTGGGAATATCTGTCAGAAAATCTGGTCATTGAAAGCAGAATTGTCTGTGTCCTTCGTTCCCAGGCAAATAACCTGTGTTTTCTCTTTTCTCCCTTCCTTCCCTCTCATTCCCTGAGGGCATCCACCCTTCTCTCCAGCAATCCCTGTGTGTCATCACCTCCTCAAACTGCCTTTCCTCCCATGCTCTCAGAGGGCTTCTGTTCCAATCCTTCTACTCTTGGAATCTCCTTTTCTTTTCTTCCTCTTGACACGGAATGTTAATATAGAAATTCTTGCAAAAATATGGCTACCTTTATAGTCTAGATAAAAGAAAAATCTTCCTCCTAACTTGTGCTTTCTTTCTTTAAATTTTTTTTTGGGGGGATTGTTTCCTAAGTTCTGGGATACATGTGCAGGGTGTGCAGGTTTTTTACATATGTAAACATGTGCCATGGTAGTTTGCTGCATCCATGAACCTATCACCTAGGTATTAAACCCAGCATGCAGTAGCTATTTTTCCTGATGCACTTCTTCCTGCTGCCATGCCACAGTAGGCCCTGGTGTATGTTGTTCCCCTCTCTGTCTCCATGTGTTCTCATTATTCAGCTCTCACTTATAAGGGAGAAAACGTGGTGTTTGGTTTTCTGTTCCTGAGTTAGTTTGCTGAGGATGATGGCTCCCAACTCCATCCATGTCCCTGCAAAGGACATGATCTCATTCCTTTTTATGGCTCCATAGTATTCCATGGTGTATATGTACCATGTTTTCTTTATCCAGTCTATCATTGATGGGCATTTGGGTTGGTTAATGGGATCACTGATGGGCAACTGGGTTGATTCCATGTCTTTGCTACTGTGAATAGTGCTGCAGTGAACACACATGTGCATATATCTTTAAAACAGAATGATTTATATTCCTTTGAGTATAAACCAGGTAATGGGATTGTTGGGTCAAATGGTGTTTCTGGTTCTAGATCTTTGAGGAATTGCCACACTGCCTTCCACAGTAGTTGAACTAATTTACATTCCCACCAACAGTGTAAAAGCATTCCTATTTCCCTGCAACCTCGCCCGCATCTGTTGTTTCTTGACTTTTAATAATCATCATTCTGACTGGCACGAGATTGTATCCCACTGTGGTTTTGATTTGCATTTCTCTAATGATCAGTGTTGTTGAGCTTTTTTCATATGTTTGTTGGTGGCAGAAAAGTCTTCTTTTGAGTAGTGTCTGTTCATGTCCTTTGCCCACTTTTTAATGCGGTTGTTTTTTTCTGGTAAATTTGTTTAAGTTTCTTGTAGACTCTGGATATTATCCATTTGTCAGATGGACAGATTGCAAAAATTTTCTCCCATTCTGTAGGATGTCTGTTCACTCTGATGATAGTTTCTTTTGCTGTGCAGGAGCTGTTTAGTTTAATTAGGTCCCATTTGTCAAATACTTGCTTTTGGTGCAATTGCTTTTGGCGTTTTTGTCATAAAATCTTTGCCAGTGCCTATGTCCTGAGTGGTATTGCCTTGGCTTTCTTCTAGGGTTTTTGTAGTTTTAAGTTTTACATTTAAGTCTTTAATCCATCTTGAATTAATTTTTGTATAAGGTGTAAGGAAGGGGTCCAGTTTCAATTTTCTGCAGATTGCTAGCCAGTTCTCCCAGCACCATTTGTTAAATAGGGAACCCTTTCCCCATTTCTTGTTTTTGTCAGGTTTGTCAAAAATCAGATGGTCATAGATGTGTGGTCTTACTTCTGAGATCTCTATCTTGTTCCATTGGTGTGTCTGTTTTTGTACCAGTACCATGCTGTTTTGGTTACTGTAACCTGTAGTATAGTTTGAAGTTGGGTGGCATAATGCCAGCTTTGTTCTGTTTGCTTAAGATTGTCTTGGCTATACAGCCTCTTTTTTGGTTCTGTATAAATTTTAAAATAGTTTTTTTCTAATTCTGTGGAGAATGTCAATGATGGTTTAATGGGAATAGCATTGATTCTATAAATTACTTTGGACAGTATTTTCTACTTAAGCACACATACTTTCAAAGGGACATATATGGAAAAAAAGGAAAAGGGACCTATCCTAGCCAGCATATCACAGGGCTCATGAGCAGCTTCTTCCTTTGAATGGTCTCTGGGCTCTCCTCCATTCCCATCACTCTGGCCCACCCCACACTCACTACTAGAATTGCAGACATCAGAACATGGCTTGATGATATCTTTCATCCATGAAGCTCTGGAAATTGCTACTAATTGGAATTCTCTTTCCTTTCATAGCCTCCAAATCCTTCTCAAAGGTCATAGGACTTAGTAAATGTTAGGGCTTAAAACTACTATTTTAGGGACACCTCATCCATTCAACAGGCCTTTATAGACTGACCTAGAACTACTACTAACATTAATTTATTTTATTTACTGATAACCTTATACCCCTATTTGTTAAAGGAATTTTAGCATTATTAATAGCATTGTTGATGACAAGCCTAGCACCTAAGAAAAACTATGAGTTAGAACCAACTGAATTATACACCTAATCTTTGATAAAGAGTATAAAAGTTGAAGGCTCCTCCTTGTCTGTTTGCTTGCTTTTCACATTTTTTACCTTTCTGTATATTTATTTATTCAACAAATATTTGATAATCCCCTGCTACACATTCTATTAGGTGCGATGACTAAAACAACAGGCTAAAGCAGAGAGCTCCTGCCCTTGTGGAGCTTACAGTCTAGTAGAATAGACAGACAACCAAATACTGGGGGAAGGGGGAGTACAATTGCTACAATAACAAATGATGAAAAGGATGGGTACACAGTGCTATACTAGGAATAATCAGTCTAGTCAGAGAGGCCAAGGAAAGCTGAGTAAAGGTGGCAGAAAAGAATGTTCCAGGAGGAACAACATGTGCAAAAGCCCCACAGCAAAGGCAGCTTGGCAGGGCAAGGGCCTGAGGAGAAGTTGATGTTGGCTGGGTGCGGTGGCTCACGCACATAATCTCAGCACTTCGGGAGGCTGAGGTAAGCGGATTGCTTGAGCCTAAGAGTCCAAGGCTAGCCTTGGCAAGATAGTGAGACTCCATCTCTACCCCCCCCCCAAAAAAAAAAAATTACCCAAGCATGGTGGCATATGCCTGTGGTCCCAGCTACTCAGGAAACTAAGGAGGAAAAATTGCTTGATTCTGGGAAGTCAAGGCTGCAGTGAGCCATGATCGCACCACTGTGCTCCAGCCTGGGCAACAGAGAGACTGTCTAAAAAGAAAAAAAGAAGCTGATAATCAGGAACATATATAAGCAGTGGAGTGGGGCGCACGATGAGTCTGCACAGGCTGAACTTTATGGGGCTTTATGAGGAAGACTGAAGGAAGCCTGAAATTACTTGAAAAACTTGACAGGATCAGTTAGGAACTTTAGATCAACTCTATGGTCATGGTGTGGAGAACCATTGGTGGCAAGAGCAGCTGTCCACCATCTACATCTGAAAGGCCACTGCTGGAGTTCTCATGAGAAATAAGGGTCACTTAGACTAGAGTGGATGGAGAGAGACTCAAGATAATGGTAGATAGGAAAGCTCACAGGATCTGGCGGTGGGTTGGATAAGAGAGCTGAAGCTCAGGAAGCATGGCTAAATGATGCTTAGGTTTCTGACAGATCCTAGTTTAACTATTTGGTCCTTTGCTCTGTCATTGGCTGTTGCCTATGGTTTTTAAGCATGAATTATTTTTTCTTCATGTTCCTACTTTATCTTGAAGGGAAAATTCTCTGTTGCTTCAAATCTAACAATGCAAGGAGTCCCTCAGCATTATTCCATCAATTTTCCCCAAATAAGTTTCCCAAACAACTTCTGTTTCTAATTTTTTAAGTAAGTTTGATCTCTCCCCCGTATATATTATTTCTGTCTAGTGTAATTTCCTTCGTTGAAATGGGAAATCTGTAAGTGTGATATAGTGGTGAAAGATTTTTTGCTACAAATCATTGAAATCAACTTGAACCAACTTTGACACTAAAGAGAATTTATTACAAGAATATGAGAGTGTCTCATGCAATCAAATGCAAAAATGCAAGCAAAACATAGGAGTAGGATGGAATCCCTCAGATTCTCTCTCCATATTATCTGTTCTCTGTAAGGTGGCTTCAGTCTCATCTTGGAAGGCCAGCTTTCTCCACACTTCAATCCACAAGACGGCCCCGTGATAGCTCCTGTGTTTATCTGCTCTGATTTTAACCACAAGGACTGACCTTGTGGTTTGTTTGTTCTCAGTGTCTCAAGGATGGAAATGTAGCCTAGCTATGGGTCAGGTGTTCAACCCTCATCATTTAACACTGGCTGGGGGGTGACTGGATACAAGAGTTCAAGGAAGAACTAGCCAACACCAATTCTGAGTTTTCAGAGAAGGGAGAATTGTTATAAACTTGGCAGACACCCCACATGGAGAAGGAGGGAAACAATAGCTCCTTTGCTTCAGTGAACATGTATTAAGCACCAACCATGCTCCACAGCCAGGCTAGGCTTGTGGATATAAAAACAAGTACAAAAATTTCTACTTTCAAGGAACGTAACATGCAGCACTGACTGCGAACATACCTGTAAAGCAAGGCTTATTCTTACCCCCTCATTGTCAGTGTGGGGAAGAGGGAATTAAAAGGAATACAGAGCATAAGGGTAGCCAACGAAGTTACGAGAAAGCAGTCCAAATCAAGTATCAATAATAAGCAAAAGTAAAGAAGTGGGACCCACAAGAACTGCTGGAAGTTTGGGCAGCTGAGCTGACAAGAGTACAGTGTCTGTGTAGATGATGTGGTAAGAAATGAGGCTGAGAATTCATACAGGAGCCTTCGCTGAGGATTTATAAGTAAGGGGGAGGGATGAGTGAAGAACAAAGGGAATAGAAACACACAGGCCACGCAATAGAAAGATTCTCTTCCAGACTTGTGGCTTGATTACCAGGTAGTTAACCTGCAGGCTGTACATTTCCAATTTTCCCCAATGCGTGACATGCCTGTCGCTTTGCAGATTTCGTTGTGTTTAATCTTTCCTTTTCAAACAAAGCCGAAACAAGCTACATAGTTAATGTAGTGACTTTGACCTACAAAAAAGAAAAGTTCATACTATTTCCTTCAGCTTCCTTATCAAGTACGATTTCCCCTCCATCCTTTATCCTCTCAAGCTCTTTGTTTCCTTTTATGATAAGCTTACATTCAGATTAGCTACCTCTCTAGAAAGCTTTTGTCTCCTTTTCAACTTCTTTTATTTCTGGCCTCACCAGATTTTATTTTTGCATTTTCAGCACTCACTAAATCTCTATTCATTTCTCTGAGCATTGCGTCCATTTGAAATGCCTATAGCATTTTAAATCAATAGTATTATTTTTCACTTTTCCATTGCTCTCTCAATATGATCTCAAACTGCAGAACAGGAGATACTAAGCCAATTTTAATTGAATAAGTAATTTAAGCACCATTCTTAAAAAACCAAAAATGCTTTTAGAATTCACTCCTCTGTTACAAAGAATATTTCCCCGTAGGTATGAAAATTGGTTCTTAGAGAGCAAAAATATCTTAGATATCACAGTGGGTTTGTAATCCTCCAATCCTTAACCCTGTCCAACTGCATAAAGAGATATATACCATACCTGTTGTGTAAAATTTCATGGGAAGAGGAGGGAATTTTTTTAAGTCTTAAAAGTCTCCTTAGTGGGGCAATAATAAAAAGAAATAGAAAATGTAGAAGAAAACAGGTTTAGTTCTAACTTACACTTACATAGTGTATAAATTTACAAAAGTTAAATGCAATCTTTAATTTGTCTCTACAAAAACCGAGGTGAATTGGCTACTTATTAACATCTTTCCCAACATGTAGATTGATTACCAGAAAGGTAACTTCCTAGTTGTGTGACTTTGATGGGAAATTCCCCTCCATCTATGATAGCATAAAATACACATCTCTTTAAAGCAGGGATTCTCAACTTCAGAACTACTGATATCTCAGGCATGATAATTCTCTGTTGGATGCATCCCTTGCACTGTAGGATGTTCAGTACATCCCTAGCCTCTACAAAGTAGATGCCAGTAGGAACTTCCTATCACCAACTGATGGGACAACCAAAAATGTCTCCAGACATTGCCAAATGTTTCCCAGGTAGTGGGGTGGAAGAAATCACTCCTGATTTACAACCACTGATTTACAGCCTACTTAAAAGAAAGATTACTGTTTTTAAATTCATAGGCAGTTTCATAATAGTCAAAAGTTACTGAGCATTCACTATATATCAGGCACTTTATATGAATTGGCTCAATAATCCTCCCAACAACCCTGTGGGGCAGATACTTGTATCATGCCCATTTATGAATAAGAAAACCTAGGCCATAAGCATTGTAGTTAGTAAGTGGCAAAGCTGGGATATATGGGTGCTTGTGTTATCACAAAGAAGTGCCTGAACTATTGATTCAAATATAACTATTTTCATTTATACAAAATTATCTGTATCATAATTATGATTATGATGTTGACTTTTAATTTAAACCCAGGTCTGAGCAATGAACCACCATGCTACACTATTGGTTTCAGAACTAACATGTCCTCAGCTATTCTCCTCAATTCTACAGTATTTCTCCTCTGTTATCCCATTTTACATGCAAATATCAATTTCTGGTAGGTGCTGCTTTTTAGTCTATTCATTCATTTACTCAATATACTTAAAATGAAATAATCTTAAAAACATATATAATAGATAAACAAATAACTATATGCTCAGTATAATTTCATTGTTGTAGAAGATTACATATACCGTAGTCACACACCCACAAATACATGCAGAAAAAAGGCTGAAAATGTACATACCAACTTCACAGGATTTATCTATAGGAAGTAGGATGATGAACATTTCTAATTTTTACCTTTATGTTTACCCATATTTTCAACCTTTGCTACAACAAATAAGCTTTTGAAATTATAAAAATAATTTTTAAAAGATTTGATGAGTTAGGTGAATAAGGATAGAATTTTGGGGGGTAGCAAAAAATATTTTGTTACATAAGTTCCCTAAATTTGAATTGCTTACACTCTAACAGGAGTACCATGTCCACAGATAACTAGAATCTAGACCAGTGGTTCTTTGTTTTCTAATTTTCTACTGAGGCTAAATCATACCCTTTTCCAAATTTTCAAGAATAATTAAATTTAGGGACAACATTTAAAGCTTTGTCCTTGTACATTTTCTTTAAATCTTAGATATCTCCCTCTACTTGTTTCCAGCAAGACTACAAAAAGGCAAAATGAATAACTGAATTAGAAGCAAATAAGTATTTTGGAAAAACTTGGACATCTAAGTAGACAATTAATTTGTGGGACTGGTAGTCGTACAATCATATTATTTTCTTTTTGGATGATTGAATTAAAAATAAGTAGTTCATGACTTCCGTTCATGACTTCCAAATACAGTGAGAGCAAAACAAGGTCGAACTAGATTGAGTTCAAGGGTAGGCCCTGCACCTGATTTTTTCCTTTATAACTCCCATCAATTGGCATGCTGTGGAAGCACATCATGTTGTTAATGGATTTAATGAATGAATACAATGAAGAAAGTGTTATAATGTCTTAAGAGGAATAAGTAAAACAACTGACATGAGAATTGAGAGGAGAGATGCCAGGCTGAGTTGTGGGGACAGAGACTGGCTAGTTGTTCACCAAACAATGTCTTCTTTCTCACCTGGAAATGCAGTTAGACAACATTCCCAGCATGCCTTGCATTTAGGTGTGGAAATGTGATCTGTTTACATCCATAGGAATGTAGGCAGATGGCAGAAAACCACTTCTCAATCTGGCCCATAAAACGTACCAGCTGAAGAAAGAGGACCATGAGCACCTGGTGGAAGGTAGAGTCATGGAATGGAAGAAGCCGGAGTCCAAGAAACTCTGCCAGAATAAAAACTGCCCAACTGGGAACACCTATATTGGACTTCAGACACAAGAAAATAGGTATGTTACACCTCTGGAATTTTGGAACTATTTGTTACATCAGTTGGCTACCCTGACTAATACATTTGGTTTAACCTGAAACCACAAATGCTCAGAACCAACCCTGGAACTGGAAGCTTTTTCCGTTAAGCGGATTCATAAAATCTCTAACTGATGCTGCCATCAATCTATTTTGCCTCTGGAGACAACAGTACCACTGTTATTAGGATAAAGGCAGGTGTGTGAATAAAGCACTTAAGGTCACAGCTGAACTAAGATATATGGAATAAGAAAATTCCCTTGAACCAAAAGTACTTAAAGAGGCCTGTCTTCATTTTCATGTACCTTTAAATACTACAAAGGGTTTGCTTG
Source organism: Papio anubis (assembly GCF_008728515.1). Classification (NCBI taxonomy): domain Eukaryota; kingdom Metazoa; phylum Chordata; class Mammalia; order Primates; family Cercopithecidae; genus Papio; species Papio anubis. The sequence continues at coordinate 31,481,308 of NC_044988.1, forward strand.
TTTTCATCATTGGCAGAAGATAAGCATTAGCAAGAAACATTGCCAGAAATACAGCAAGAACAAAAATGCATCTGTGAAAAAATATGGAGAGGGGTTGCCCAACAGACCCAGGGCATCATTCCAGCCCATCTATGCCATCCCATTTCCAATTAACATTTACTGAGTACACCCATGTGAGTCAATGTGCTTGTTATTGGAGATATAAAGATGAAAGAGGCAGCCCCTGCACTCAGGAAACACCACGTGCAGGAGACGAGCATGTGCACAACCAACTCTATAGTGTGAAAATATTTCCAGGCTATTCAAATAGGCATAGCGGGACACTGAAGAACAAGTGCTTAGCTCTACCTGGGATGATTTCACAGAGGCAAATGGTTCTTAAGAGTCCCAAGTCTACCCTTGATAAAATAGCAACTTCTTTGCCTTTTCTCCCATTATACATAAAATAACAGGTTTGGTTGAACACTAGCTGATTATCCAGAGAAGAAGGTGCAATAAAAAAAAATATATATGGAGGCTCCCTTATTATCAAGAATTTGAGTACATGCCACCTATTTATCTGTATTTGCTAGTTAACATCTGTTAATGCTATATAAATGCTAGAAAAAATAAAGAACTTACACCTTATTAAATTTACAATAAACATAAATTTACTGTGTTTCTCCCTGTAGTCAACAAATATCTTGAGGGAGACACTTTGAGACTATGCAAATCTCTTCGTTCCTCTAACCTTGGCCCACTGTGTCTAGCATTCATCCGTGGATCCATCTGCAACAATTACCACTGTGGAGGTTTCCTAGTGGCAGTTTTCTCTCATTCTTTCCACATTTATTAATTGAAATTCTATGCAAAAAAAAAAAGAGCTGCCAGTTCTCCATACACAGTCAATCTTTATTCTCATGGATTACATATTTGAGAATTCACCTGCTTGCTAAAATTTATTTGTAACCCGAAAATCAATACTCATGTCATTTTCTTGGTCATTCACAGACGTGTGCAGAACAGCAAAAACTTTGAGAACTCAATGTGCATGTTCCCAGCTTAAATCAAACAAGGTGATACTCTGCCCTTCCTGTTTCAGCTCTCATCCTGTAAACAAGTGCCCTTTTTGCAGTCTATTAAGTGCCATATTTTTCATATTTTTGTGCCTTTTGTTGGTCATTTTGCTGTTTAAAATGCCCTCAAGCATAATGCTGATGTGCTGCCTAGTATTCCTAAGTACAAGAAGGCTATGACAGGCCTGCCGGGGAAAATAACATCCATTAGAGAAGCTTCACTCAGGCATGAGTTACGGCACTGCTGGTGGTGAGTTCGATGTTAATGAATCGACAAAAAATATTAAATAAGGTGTTTTTAAACAGAAACACACATGAAACAAGATTATGTATTGATTAGTTGGCAATAGCTCACAGAAACCTAAACCTATATTTCCCCAAAGAGCAATGGGTATTTGCTAATTCAGTGTTCATAGTGACTTTATAAAACACAATTACCATGAATAATGAGAATCGACTCTATCTATTCAACCAATTATTTATTGGTGTCACTATGAACTCATGGTTCATATTTATATTATTTTATGGACTACAATCCAGTACTATCATTATGTATTTTTTGGCTTAAATTTTTCCATCTTTGGCCATTTGGATAGCAACTTTATAGTGGAAAAGTCTAGTGGTGATCATTTCCACCAGGTGATCAGCACCAATATCACCAATAACAATACATTCTGGCATCATGAAGGCCATGATTTGATGCACCTAGAAGGATGAGGCACCATTTCTGTGGTACTCTTGACAGGGATGCATAATCTCAGTTCATTCATGAGAAGATTCCAAATGGCCCAAACTGAGGGATGTGCAGCAAAATAACAGATCAGTACTGTTCCAGGTGTCAGAATCATGAAAGACAAAGAAAGGTGGAGAAGCTGTTGCAGATGACAGGAGACCAGAGAGAAATAACAATCAAGTGTAATGTGGAATCCTGAGTGGAATGATGGAAACAACAACAACAAAGAGACATGAATGGGAACCTTCAAAGTGAAGTTCAACTGTAATCTTTAGTTTATGGTACTGTACTAATGTTAATTTCCTTGTTGTGATCATTATACTATGGCATGTAAGATGTTAACAATGGAGTGGCACAAGGACATATGGAAACTCTCTGTACTGTCTCTGCGATTTTTTTTGAAAGTCTAAAAGTAGTTCAGAATTTTAACCATTGGGTCATCTTGCACACCCCTGGTTGCAGAATTTGTGGAAGGCAGCAGGGAGGAGGTGGGTGAGAAATTCAGTTTTGGAGACCATTACTTTAGTGAAGTGTTCCATCTTCCAGATAGTTTCTCTAAATCCAAAAAGAAATGTGAGGAATAGTACAGTAAATAAATGCCTTCTATTTTAAGATATTACAGAAGGCTTACTTGTTTCTAGGCAGGAAACTTCACTTCTAGATGGTGACCTTAGGCAAGCCATCATTTCAGTTTCCTCATCCATAAAATGAAGGGACTGAAAGGAATAATCTTATATCTCAGATTCCTTAGAACATAAATTCTTATGATTCTAAATTAAACTTGTTATTCAGCATTTGAAATCAGGTTCTGCAAGAATACTCTTTTGGATGGTTATTTATTCTGGTTTCTTAGTAAAAAGCAGCAGTATTGACATATTACAGAAAATCTAGTAAACAAATCATCATCGTTTGAGGAAATTCTGTGGCAGTGCTCCCTGAAGCTCATCTACAAGATAGATACAAATTACATACTCATAAACAATATAAACATACCTAAGAGATCAAGAATTATGCAGCTCTTTAAAATGCGTAAGTTGCTAGGCCCGGCGCCGTGGCTCACGCCTGTAATCCCAGCACTTTGGGAGACCGAGGCAGGCGGATCACGAGGTCAGGAGATCCAGGCCATCCTGGCTAACACAGTGAAACCCCGTCTATACTAAAAATAGAAAAAATTATCCGGGCGTGGCAGCGGGCGCCTGTAGTCCCAGCTACTCGGGAGGCTGACGCAATTAGAATGGCGTGAACCCGGGAGGCGGAGCCTGCAGTGAGCTGAGATGGCGCCACTGCACTCCAGCCTGGGCGATCAAGTGAGACTCCGTTTCAGAAAAAAGAAAAAAAACAAAAAAGTATAAGTTGCTAAAACATTACATGGAAAAGCAGATTATAAAAGTGCACATATGCACATATATAATGATCCCAGAAAAACATTTTCTCACAAATATTTTTAGTTGGGAGTGTGGTAGAACTTCTGATAATAGTCTTGTTGATTGTTATTTTATGAGACATAAGTCACTGATATAAGAAAAATATATGCTATACACTGATAAAATGTAGCATTCAGAATAAACAATAAAATATCTATATATGTTAATCATCCTCATATCATAATGGAAATCATAATTTTGTCAGACATTGCTAAATCAGCTGAGAACTTTAACTTCTGCCTATTTCATAAGTGATTCCATTGGGGAAATACCAGGAGGGTAGGATGAGAATTAAATCAATGGATTTAACAGCCCTCAGTGTGTGATCTCTTCACCAGGGTTTCAGAAGGAGGCAGGGGATGAGGAGATTGAATGTGAATCGTTTGTGGGTTCATGAGACAATTTATCTTAATCTTCCTTCTTTTTTCATGTGACAAATCCATCAGTTTAGTTGAACAGTAAAGAAGGAATGAGAAACAAGATTAAAGACAAGAATGGAGTTCAGTTTGTGGCGTTTCTCATGGGTAGTAATTCTCTGCCTCATTTAATACAGGCAAGAAAGGTACTCTGTTAAGAATTTTAAATTTAAATATTTTGAGCCACAATTAACACACATTAACTTATTTATTTAAAAGCTAATAACTCATTAGATTTAAAATAATCCTCTAATCACTAATAAATTCAATTTAAATATTAAGATCTATTATTAATAAAACAAATATGGTGACCAAATTAGCATAGGATAAACATCATGGACTCTTGTCGTCCTTAATTAACTTGGTCAAATAATTTATTTCTCTGGGCCCTATTTCAGCATCTCTAGCATGGAAATAATGTAGGTTATATCACATTCGATTATAGTGAAGATTAATTCAATAAAATAATGTACATAAAATGCTTGGCACGGTATCTAATAAATGCCCCATATGTATAAACTATTAGTATAAAGTAACTTTTAAACAGATAAATTATGTAGGTATATGTGTACTTAATAAATGTGTGAAGAAGATGGGAAAGAAATATAGCAAAATATTGACAGTGTTTATGTATGGGCAGTAGGGTTATGGTACTTATGTTTTTATTTATTAGATTTCTTTATTTTGCCAAACTTCCTACAATAGACAGATATTTCCTGTATAATGAAAAAATATATTGTTTTACAAACTAAGCAAACAAGAACTGTAAATCCACAAATACATTTATTTATATCTTTTTTTAATTTTCAGTGATCTATTATCTAATTATTTCTGACCCAGAGAATAAGATAGATATTGACAGTTCATTTTCACTTTATCTTAATAGAAGTTGGGGTGAGTTTACCAGGCATCTTCATAGACAGAAATGCAGGATAATAAAAAATTAATTGGGGAAGGGTGAAGAGCAAAGGAAGATCTCCAGGAAGAGGCAGATCTAGAAAAAAATGAAGAGACAGGAAAAGAACTAAGAAAGGGAGCATTGCCAAAATTCTCACAGACCAAAGAGAGGTTGCCAACAGAGCATCAGAAGAAAGAAAAGATCAGATTTTACTGTGGAATATTTTGTGCAAGAACCATCCATAGGAATTTTTAAAACTCTATTGGAGACTTTTGGACTCCAGCCCTACATGTAGGGAGCTTGGAAGTTGCTACTCTACCTTAACATTAAGCTGAACAAACTAAAACATCAAAAGTTATTCTTAAATTTGTAAAAGAAGCGAGATCACAATTGCCATAAATAAATCGAATACCTGGTAATACAGCTAACAAGGGAAGTGAACGATCTCTACAAGGAGAACTGCAAACCATGGCTTAAAGAAATCAGAGATGACACAAACAAACGAAAAAACATCTCATGCTCATGGATAGGAAGAATCAACATTGTTAAAATGGCCATACTGCCCAAAGTAATTTATAGATTCAATGCTATTCCCATTAAACTGCCATTGACATTCTTCAGAGAACTAGAAAAACCATTTTTTGTTTTTTTGTTTTTTTGTTTTTTTGTTTTTTTGAGACTGAGTCTGGCTCTGTCCCCCAGGCTGGAGTGCAGTGGCCGGATCTCAGCTCACTGCAAGCTCCGCCTCCCGGGTTTACGCCATTCTCCTGCCTCAGCCTCCGGAGTAGCTAGGACCACAGGCGCCCGCCACCTCGCCCGGCTAGTTTTTTGTATTTTTTAGTAGAGACGGGGTTTCACCGTGTTAGCCAGGATGGTCTCGATCTCCTGACCTTGTGATCCGCCCGTCTCAGCCTCCCAAAGTGCTGGGATTACAGGCTTGAGCCACCGCGCCCGGCAACCTTTTTTTGTTTTGTTTTGTTTTTGAGACAGAGTCTCACTCTGTCACCCAGGCTGGAGTGCAGTGGGACAATCTCAGCTCACTGCAACCTCCACCTTCTGGGTTCAAGTGATTCTTGTGCCTCAGCCTTCCAAGTAGCTGGGATTACAGGTATGCACCATCATGCCCAGCAAACTTTTGTATATTTAGTAAAGATGGGGCTTCACTGTGTTGGCCAAGCTGGTCTCAAACTGGCCTCAAGGGATCTGCCCGCCTTGGCCTCCCAAAGTGCTGGAATTACAGGTGTCAGCCAGCGCACCTGGCCCAAAACTGTTTTAAAATTCATATGGAACAAAAGAAGAGCTCAAATCGCCAAGGTAATTCTAAGGGGGAAAAAAAAAAAGCTGGAGGCATCACACTACTCAACTTCAAACTACACTACAGGGTTACAGTAACCAAAACAGCATAGTACTGGTACAAGAATAGACACACAGACCAATGGAACAAAATAGAGAACCCAGAAATAAGACTGCACACCCACAACTATCTGATCTTTGACAAACCTGTCAAAAACAAGTAATGGGGAAAGAATTCCCTATTCAATAAACGATGTTGGAAGAACTGGCTTAGCCATTAGCAGAAAATTGAAACTGGATCCTTTCCTTACACCATATAAAAAAATTAACTCAAGGTGGATTAAAGATTTAAATGTAAAACCTAAAACTATAAAAACCCTGGAAGACAACCTAGGCAATACCATCCAGGACATGGGCATGAGCAAAGATTTCATTATAACACCAACAGCAATTGCAACAAAAACAAAAATTGACAAATGGAATCTAATTAAACTAAAGAGCTTCTGCACAGCAAATGAAACTATCAATAGAGGAAACAGACAACCTACAGAATGGGAAAAAATTTTTGCAAACTATGTGTTGGAGTGATCAGACCCAATACCAGGTTATGGGGGTAGCAAAGTCTGGCAGAGTCAAAGGATTGAGAAAAAGTTTGAGAAGTAAAGTGGGACCAGGGTGCCATCGTGATTGTGGAGGCTGTGAAGGCCCTGAACTCTGGGAGCCCACGCTATTTATTAGTAATCCAGCAAAGCAACAGGTGGTGAGAATGAGGGGGTCAAAAGGGCGTGTTGCATTAAGCACATGATTTACAGATGTGATGGTTTAGCATTTTGCTCTGCTACTTGAGATAATGGAGAGCAGGTTCTTTTAACTCAAGATACAATTGATCCCAGGAGAGCAAGGGGCAAGGAGCCAGCAAGTCTAGACACATTCCAGAGCCACAAGCCCTGGATTCTATCCAAGCCACAAGGGATTTTATGCCCTGGGCTTAGATTATGGTGAGTCACGGTAGCCTTCCATCCTTTAGCACAGAACTTGGTGTTCCAAAGACCACAAGGCATTTTAGACCCTGGACCCTGGACATGTTCCCAGACTCTTTTACATTATGTCCGACATGCAAGCCCTGCCTCAGCTTCTCCCAACACTCACCTTTTCCCAACAACTATGCATCTGACAAAGGTCTAATATCCTGCATCTATAAGGAACTTAAACAAATTTACAAGAAAAAACAACCCCATTTAAAAGTAGGCAGAGAACATAAACAGACACTTTTCAAAAAGAAGACATACATACAGCAGCAAGCATATGAAAAGAAGCTCAACATCACTGATCATTAGAGAAATGCAAATCGAAACCACCATGAGATACTATCACACACAAATCAGAATGGCTATTATTAAAAAGTCCAAAAATAACAGATGCTGGTGAGGTTGTAGAGAAACAGGAATGCTTTTTCACAGTTGGTGGTAATGTAAATTAGTTCAACCATCGTGAAAGACAGAGTAGTGATTCCTCAAAGACCTAAAGACAGAAATATCATTTGACCCAGCAAACCCATCACTGGGTATATACCCAAAGGAATATAAATCATTCTATTATAAAGACATATGCATTTGTATGTTCACTGCATCACTATTCACAATAACAAAGAAATAGAATCAACCCAAATGCCCATTAATGACAGACTGGGTAAAGAAAATGTGGTACATATACATCATGGAATGCTATGCAGCCATAAAAAAAGAATGAAATCACGTCCTTTGCAGAGGACATGGATGGAGCTGGAGGTCATTATTCCTTAGCAAACTAACAGACGAACAGAAGACCAAGTATCACATGTTCTCACATATAAGTGGGAGCCGCACAATGAGAACACAGGGACATACAGAGGGAAACAACACATACTTGAGCCTATCAGAGGTGGGAATGGAGGAAAGAGGGGATCAGGAAAAATAACTAATGGATACTAGGTTCAATACCTGGGTGATGAAATAATCTGTTCAACAACCAACCATGACACATAGTTACCTATGGAATAAACCTGCACATCCTGCACATGTACCCAGAACTTAAAATAAAAGTTTAAAAACAAAATTATTTCCTTTGTGTTGATTTTAATAGCCTGAAGACTATAGACCTTGGTGATATCTTTTTGCAATGAATCTCTGAGAAGTTCTTTCAGCTTCTTGTATTTGGATATCTAAATCTCTAGTACAACAAGGAAAGTTTTCTTCAATTATTCCCTCAGATAAGTTTTCCAATTTTTTGCTTTTTCTTTCCCTTCATGAACACTAATTATTCTTAGGTTTGGCCATTTTGCATAATTCCATATTTTTTGGAAACTTTCTTCATTTCTTTTAATTTGTTTTGTTTATTTTTGTCTGATTGGTTTAATTCAAAACCCTTGTCCTCAAGCTCTGAAATTCTTTCTTCTACTTGGTATAGTCTGTTGTTAAAACTTTCCACTGCATTTTGTAATTCTCCAAAGGTTCTCTAAATTTCCAGAAATTTTGATTAGCTTTTCTTTAAAATATCTATCTCTTTAGATAATTTTTTCATTCATATCCTGAATTGTTTTCTAAATTTCTTTATGTTGTTTTTCACCTTTCTCTTGCATTTTCTTGAGTAACTTAACAATCAACCTTCTGATTGCTTTATCTGGTATTTCCAATATTACATATTGGAAAAAACTCACTTTAAATATAAAGATTCATGTAAATTAAAAGTAAATGGATGAAGAAATATATAACATGCTAACACTAATCAAAAGAAAGTGAGATTGACTATATCAATTTCAGACAGAGCAGTCTTTAGAGCAAAGAAAGTTATTAGGGATAAAAAATGTATTACATAATGATAAAGGAGTAAATTCTCCAAAAAAGAGTGGCAGCATTCACCACAAGTCAACTGAAGAGCTCTTGAGCCTTGAGTAAATATTGACAGTAGCCAGACAGTGCTTCCCATGTGTCTGGAGCAGTGGTGGCCATGGGGAGAGACTCCTCTGTTTGTGGAAAGGGGAGGTAAAACTGGGAAGGACTTTTTCTTGTTGCTTGGGTGACAGCTCAGCTGTAGTACAACAGAGCACCAGGTAGATTTCTAAGGTTTTTGACTCCAGGCCCTGCTCCCAGATGGCACCTCTGGACCTACCCAGGGCCAAGGGGAACTCATCACCCTGAAGCGAAGAACAAAAGTCTGGCTGACTTTGCCACCTGCTGATCGTAGAACACTAAGCTCTTGAGTGAACATAGGCAATAGCCATGTAGTGGTTACAGTGAGCCTTGGGTGAGACTAGTGCTGTGCTGGCTTCAGGTCTGCCTCAGTACAGTCCCAGTGGTGGTGGTCACAAGGATGATTGTGGCACCACCACCCCCACCCCCAGTTCCAGGCAGTTCAGCACAGAAAGAGAGAAAGACTCTGTTTGGGAGAAAGTAAGGGAAGAGAACAAGAGTCTCTGACCAGAGAATTCTTCTGGATCCTATCAAAGACCACCACGGCGGTACCTCTACAAGGCTGCAAGAGCCACAGTATTACTGGACTTGTGGTGCACCCCCAATGCAGACATGGCTGCAGTGACCAAAAACATAGATCACAATACCCAAGTCCCTTTGAATATCTGAAAAGCCTTCTCCAGAAGGATGGGTATAAAAAAGCCAAGACTGCAAGGACTACAATAAATACCTAACTCTCTAATGCCCAGACACCAACAAACATCCACAAACATCAAGACCATCCAGGAAAACATGATCTCACCAAACGAACTAAATAAGACACCAGGGAACAATCCTGGAGAGCCAAATATGTGACCTTTCAGACAGATAATTCAAAATAGCTGTGTTGAGGATCACAGAGAAGGATTTCAGAATCCTATCAGATAAATTCTATGGGGACTGAAATAATTAAAAAGAAGCCAGCAGACATACTGAAGCTGAAAAATGCAATTGATAATACTGAAGAATGCAAGAGAATCTGTTGAGAGCAGAATTTACCAAGCAGAAGAATTAGTGAGCTTGAAGACAGACTATTTGAAAATACAGTCAGAGGAGACAAAAGAAAAAAGAATAAAAAACAATGAAGCAAGCCTACGAGATCTAGAAAGTAGCATGAAAGGGGCAAATCTAAGAGTTACTGGCCTTAAAGGGGAGGTAGAGAGTGAGATATGGGTAAAAAGTTCATTCGGAGATAATAACAAAAAACTTCTAAAACTAGAGAAATATATCGATATTCAAGTACAAGAAGGTTATAGAACACTAAGCAGATTTAACCCAAAAAAACTACCTTAAGTCATTTAATTGATTATTAAATTTCCTAAAATTCCCCTAAAAGGATCCTTAAAGTCCCCATAAAATTTATAAACTTCCAAAGGTCAAGGACAAAGAAATGTTCCTAAAAGCAGCAAGAGAAGACAAACAAATAATATTCAGTGGACCTCCAATATGTCTGGCAGCAGCCTTTTCAGTGGTAACCTTATAGGCCAAGAGACAGTAGCATGACATATTTTAAGTGCTGAAGGATAAAAAAAGTTCTGTTTTACCCTAGAATAGTTTATCCAGCAAAAATATCTTTACAACTTGGAGGAGAAATAAAGACTTTCCCAGACAAAAAAACCTGAGGGATTTCACCAACACCAGACCTGTCCCACAAGAAATGCTAAGGGGAGTTCCTCAGTCAAAAAGCAAAGGATGTTAATGAGCAATAAGAAATCATCTGAAGATACAGAACTCACTGATGTTAGTAAGTGCAGAATAAAACACAGAATATTCTAGCACTGTAATTGTGGTGTGTAAACTACTTGTATGTTAAGTAGAGATATGAGTAGAAGATGAAATGATAAAATATAATAACTGCAACAAGACATAGGCAATATAAAAAAATATAAATTGAAATGAAAAGTTAAAAAGAGGGAAAAAGTTAAAGTATAGATTTTTAAAATTAATTTTCTCTTTGCTTGTTTTGTTAGTTTGTTCATGCAAACAGTCATTGGGCCCTACTTGAGGGTGGAGGGTGGGAGGTAGCTGAGAATAGAAAAATTGCCTATCAGGTACTATGCTTATCATCTTGGTAACAACATACCATGTACACCAAACCCCCATGACATGCAATTTATCCATAGAACCAACTTGCACATGTACCCCTAAAACTAAAACTAAAATTAAATTAAACTAAAATAGAGATAGCATATGATCCAACAATCCCACTGCTATGTATATACCCAAAAGAAAGGAAATCAGTATATCAAAGACCTATTTGCATTCCTATGTTTATTGCAGCACTATTCACAATAGCCAAGATTTGGAAGTGAGCTCAGTGTCCATCAACAGATGAATGGACTTAAAAAATTTGGTACATATACACAATGGAGTGCTATTCAGCCATAAAAAATCATGAGATCCTGTCATTTGCAACAACATAGATGGAACCAGAGGTCATTATGTTAAGTGAAATAAGCCACGCACAGAAAGACAAACTTTGCATGTCCCCATCCCCACTTATTTGTGGGAGCTTAAAATTAAAACAATTGAACACATGGAGACAGAGAATAAAATGATGGTTACTAGAGGCTGTGAAGGGCAGTGACGTGGGGTACTGGGAATGGTTAATAGGTACAAAAAATAGTTAAAATGAATAAGATCCAATATTTGATAGCACAACAGGGAGACCATAGTTAATAATAAGTTAATTGTACATTTTAAAATAATTGAAAGAGTATGATTGGATTGTTTGTAACTCAAAGGATAAATGCTTGTGGTGATGGATATCTTGTTTACCATGATGTGATTATGCATTGTATACCTATACCAAAATATCTCATGTACTGCCTATAATTATATATACCTACTGTATGCCCACAAAAATTAAAAATGTTAAAGGATTAAATACGGCCAGGTGCAGTGGCTCATGCCTGTATTCCCAGCACTTTGGGAGGCCAAGGTGGGCGGATCATCTGAGGTCAGGAGTTCGAGACCAGGCTGATCAACATGGAGAAACCCCATCTCTACTAAAAGTACAAAATTAGACAGGCATGGTGGTACATGCCTGTAATCCCCACTACTCAGGAGGCTGAGGCCAAAGAATCACTTGAACCCGGGAGGTGGAGATTGTGGTGAGCCAAGATCAGGCCATTGCACTCCAGCCTGGGCAACAAGAATGAAACTGTCTCAAAAAACAAAGAAAAAGGTTTAAATACTTTTAAAAAACTCCTTACTAAAGAAGATATACAGATGGCAAATAAGCATAGGAAAAGATGCTCTACATCCTGTGCCATGAATAAAATGAAAACTAAAATGAGATACCTCTCTATACCTAATAGAATGGCCAAAATCCAGAACACTGACACCACCAAATGCTGGCAAAGATGTAGAGAACAGGAGCTCTCATTCATTGCTGGTGGAATTCAAAATACCTCCACTTTGAAAGGCAATTTGGAAGTTTCTTAAAAAACTAATTATACGATCATAAGATCCAGCCACCATGCTCCATGATTTTTACCCAAAGGAAGTGAATACTTATGTCAACATAAAAACATGCACATGGATATTGATAGCAGCTTAATCCACAATTTGCAAAACTTGAAAGCTATCAAGATATCCTTCAATGAGTGAAGGGATAAACGGTCCTAAATCAAACAATGAAATATTATTCAGCACTAAAAATAAATGAGTTATCAAACTATGAAATGACATGAAAGAAACTTAAATGAATATTAATAAGTGAAAGAAGCCAATCTGAACAGACTATATACTGTATGATTCCAACTATATTATATTCTGGAAAAGGTGAAACAATAGACAGTAAAAAGATCAGTTGTTTCCAAAAGTTAGGGGAGACAAATAGGTAGAGCACAGAAGACTTTTAGGGCAGTGAAACTGCCTTATATGATATTGTAACGATAAATACATGTTATACATTTGTCCAAACCCATAGAATGTACACCACCAAGAGTCAACCCAAAGGTAAACTATGGACTCTGGGTGATAATGATGTAGGTTCATCCACTGTAACAAATGTGCTACTCTGGCGAGGGATGTTGATAATGGGTGAGGCTATTCATGTGTGGCAATAGTGGCATATCAGAAATCTCTGTATCATCTAATCATTTTTGCTGTGAACATAAAACTTCTCAAAAGAAGTCTGTTAAAAATCTATTGAATGTCTGAAAAAAGAAAATACAATTAGCATTAACTGCTGTATTAGTCAGGATTCTCCAGAGGGACAGAACTAATAGGATATACATATATATATATGAGTTTATTAAGGAGTATTAACTCACATGATCACAAGATCCCATAATAGGCCATCTGCAAGCTGAGGAGCAAGGAAGCCAGTCCGAGTCCCAAAGCTGAAGAATTTGGAATCTGATGTTCCAGAGCAGGAAGCATTCAGCACAGGAGAAAGATGTAGGCTGGAAGGCTAATCCAGTATAGTCTGTTCATGTTCTTCTGCCTGCTTTTTATTCTGGCTGTGCTGGGAGCTGATTAGATTGTGCCCACCCAGATTAAGGGTGGGTCTGCCTTTCCCAGCCCACTGACTCAAATGTTAATCTCCTTTGGCAACACCCTCAACAGACACACCCAGGATCAATACTTTGCATCCTTTAATCCAATCAAGTTGGCACTCAGTATTAACCATCACAACTGTGTGCCATGCCTCTGAGTAACCATTCTTGAGGACTCTTTTGTAGTCATGCTCACAAGATAATGACTATTTGTGTTTCATTTTGAAACTTCGTAAAGAGACGTCAGACAGTGATAAGGATCCAAACAACCAGCAGATTAGACAAGACATATTTTTTTTCTCTTATTGTTTAGAGACAGGGTCTCACACTCACCCAGGCTGGAGCACAGTGGCTACCACAGCTCACTGCAACCTTGCACTCCTGGGCTCAAGCGATCCTCTACTTCAGTTTCTGAAGCAGGCAGGACTACAGACTCATGCCACCACATCCAGTTACTTTTTAGTTTTTTGTAAAGATGAGGTCTTGCTATGTTGCTCAGGCTAGTCTCAAACTCCTGGCCTCAAGCAATCCTCCCACTTTGGCCTCCCAAAGTGCTGGGATTACAGGCATGAGCCTCCGCACCTGGCCTTAGACAAGAAACTTTCTATTCACACTTGCTACTCCTAATTAAGCATCTTTTTTTTTTAAGACTGCTATTTCCAGTGTTATATATACAATTGCAAAATTAACACCTATGTAAAGAGCTGCCAATGACCTTACATAACCCACTGGTAGACTGGGAAGCAATCTCTGCAGGCCTTCTCCCTCGGATTACGAAATTCCCTTAACAAACCGTGATACTACTGATGTACCAGTCATCACTGAAAGATGTTTTCCAATGGGGCTAAAATATTTACACTGACCTAACTACTTGTAATACTATTTAATCTTCCTTGGGGGCCAATTTGCCACAGCCACCTATGGTGAAAGGTACTGCCAGTGACTGTAAGAGAGAATCAAGCAGAAATATAACTAGGAATGGAATCCACAAATGGTTTCATTGAATCCATGGACCAGAGGGCTGCCCGTCATCCAGTCAGAAAAGAGTTAGGGTTAGACAGTTTCAAAATATAATCTGGTAGGCTATGAGCAGAACTGAAAATACAATTTAATTCCACTGAGTTCTATTTTTGGGAATAGCTAGGGGTTATTTACTGGTACATCCTTGGTGAATTATTAAGGGTTACTAAATAAACTAAACTTAGTATATTGCCTGAATTTACCAAGAATTTATTCTATATTTTCCTAAAATGGCTTAGTGCCAAGCAATACTTGCCAATGTTCAAAAGCTCCCACTGGGCATGCCCCACATATAAATAGAATTCCTGCAAATTTTTAGAAAGGGTACTTAGGGAGGAGCCTCACCACTGTTGATTTGAGTTGGTCAGGTTTTTAATCACTGTTAATTTTCCTTTTTAATTATAAATTCCTCTTAGTTTTGCATCTTCATTATGGATTTAGTTTGTGCAGGGTTGTTCAGTTAATAACAACTACTATTTGAGTGTTTAGTCCAGGCCCTAGGCTGAGATCTCTACATGTTCATTTGTCGCTCTTAACACCCTTTTGAGACAGATAATAATATCATCCTCATTTTACAGATGAGGAAACTAAGGCACAGAGAAATTAGACAACTTGCCTATGATCATACAGCTAGACACTGCAGAACCAGGACCCAAACTCAGGGATCTTCACTGTAGGTCAGAAGTCAGCAAACTGTTTCTGTAAAGGGCCAGATACTAAATATTTGGGGCTCTGTAAACTGTAGAGTCCCTACTGAACTATGTTGTTGTAGCCCCAAAGCAGCCTTAAACATTACATAAACAAACTGGTATGACTGTGTTCCAATAAAACTTTACAAAAACAGACAGTAGACAGGATTTGGTCTCTGGGCCACAGTTTGCTGGCTCTCGCTCTAGATGCCTTGCTGTTAACCACTATGGCAATAATATTTGCCCTCTTAGGTTTCAGTGAAACACATATACAGACTAGGAAACTAAAATGCTCCAAGAGCTATATACTGAGACACAAAGGCATTGCAATTCAAATATGAATCAACTGTGCCTTTATTGATAAAGAAGATATGAAATGTATGCCTGTACATTCATTGCTGATGTGAAGGACTTTTGCTTGCCTTTTTTTAGCTGCAAATTATTTGATTACCTAAACTTATATTGTAGCATTCTAGAATGTAAAATCTATACATAAGCTTACTATTTTAAAGTAGGCATAAAATCCACATATTTTGGGCCTCAATGCTTTATATAATCTAGTTTGAACACTTAAAGTAGAGAGTCAAGAGGTCTTTTGAACCACGGGGCTGGCTATAGTCCAAAAATGTTTGAGAGCCATCACTCTGAAGAAATGAGTAGGAAAACTTCTGGGGCCAAATCATATCTTGGAGGAGATCCAAAATGGCAACAGCAAGGAGTGAGGGCATTTTATATTCAGCAATAGTTTAACACAATGGCTCCTGTTAAGGGCTAAATGGTGTTACCCAAAAATTCATGTTTGAAGACCTAATCCCCATGTGACTATATTTGGAGATAGGGCCTTTACAGAGATAATTAAGGTTAAATGAGATCACCGGGTTGGGGCCCAAATCCAATAAGACTGATGTCCTTCTAAGAAGAAGAAAGGACACCAGAACTAACACTTTGCCCATGAATACACAGAGAAAAAGTCATGTGAAGACACAGAAAGAAAGTAGCCATCTACAAGACAGGGAGAGGGGCCTGACCAGAAATCAACCCTCTTGGAACTTTGATATTGGACTTCCAGCCTCCAGGATTGTGAGAAAATACATTGTTATTTAAGCCATTCAGTCCATGTTATTTTGTTATGGCAGCCAGAGCAGCCCAATACAGTATCCAACTTTTGAATGCAAAAAATTATATGAACTTCCACAAACTTTTAGTTATTCTATCTTAACTGTTGACTGAAATGATATATACATATATACACACACAAATAACTAGATATAATGAATTCAGCAATACTTATATGTTACTAATCATAACAACATATAAATATATTTGTGGGAAAAAGTTGTATACATATTTGGGAGATTTGATTTTATTCAGGTTCAGATAATACTTGATATTAATGTGTTTTCACAGTCCACACCCTTACAACAGTTACTCCATTGACTTCTTGGGATCCTCAGTCTTTGGGGTAGGAATCATCTATTCCCCACCCCTTTTAAGTCTAGCCATATTAGGATTAACTTGGGCTCAGTCCCTCTTCTGCAGCTGCTTCTCTTGATAGAGGACATGGCACACACACACCCAGAATAAAATGTGTCAGTCACAGTTTGAGTAAATGATCTAATTGCAGGGATCCCATGAGCCAGGACAGATTTTCAGGCCAGGAAAAAGTCATGGCAGCAATGGGATTAAAAGCTGACCGACCTATTGGTGTCTGTCTTACTACCCAACCGTCTTATTTGCCTGAGACTAGAAGCTCATCAGGAAGAAGCATCAACACCTTCATCTTAAACCTCTTTCTATATCCCTTATGGAATTTATAATTGCACAAGCTTAATTAACATTGTTTAACAAAAGAGGGGTCCAAACCAGGTGTTTCCAAACCTGGCTCATCATCAGTGTTTTTAAAACTGGGGGTGACCAATCCTACCCTGTGCATGTCTAAAGGGTAGAGAGATTGGAGGACCTGCATTTTTACTATGCTTCCTCTGTTAATTCTGATGTAGCCATTTTAGCACCATTTCTCAGATTTGCATTTGATAACTGTGTTAGATGAATATAGCCAATGGCCTCAATTAATGGTCACCCCATATCCTCCCCCTTTGCCCTGTAACTTTATGGTGTCATGCCACTGTGACTCTGAGCTTGCCCCAAGTGACTTGTTTTGACCAACAGAATTTCAGCAAATTTGATGCAAGGAGAGACTTGGAAAAGTGCTTGCCTGCATGTCTCCATTTTCTCTCTTCAACCCCTGTCACTGCAATGAGACTATCCAAGGCTAGCCTGGTGAAAGGGTATGAGAAACACATAAAATAGGACTGAGTCATCCCAGCTAAGGCCACACTAGACCAGTCATCCCCCAGCCTACTCACCAGCTGGCTGAAGATACATAAGTAAACTCAATTGAGATCAATCAAGACCATTTCAGAGAGCAGTATCAACCAGTGAACTGCAGACTTGAGAGAAATAATAAATGGCTATTATTTTAAGCTACTAAGGATTGGGGTGGTTTGCTCCACAGCACAGCTAATTAATACAACAACCATGATGCAGACCGACTGGAGGGATGGAGCATCTAAACCAAAGTCAGAGACTTGTAGAAATCTTCAATGTCTATTGCACAGGATGGTATTAAAAAGAAGAAAGGATTTTCCAAGGTCAGGTATATGAGAAGTGCCAGGTTACAGTTTAGTTTAGTTGGTTTCCTTGTGTATTCCAAAGAAACAGCATGTAAGCAATCTTTCCCAAATTTATTTGACCACAGAACCTTCTTTATCCCCCACTCCCAAACTAAGAATCATACAAAATGAATATTCCATAGAGCATACACGTTGGGACATTATTTAAGATAAATTGGTCTTCATCCTGCTTCAATGTTGTTCCAAGGGGTAGAACTGAATTTAAGGCATTATAATTATAGGGAGAATTGGGATTACACATATTCAGGCAAGGGTTTGTCAACTATGAGAATTATCCAAAGATGAAACTGTTGGCCTTGTGAAACGGTGACTCCAAACCCCAAGACTGAAGGTATTCAAAGAGAGAGAAATCTGAAATTTAGAGGATTTGGGTGGTGACAAGTTACCTTCCTTGAAATCTTTATTCCCCAATAGCATGACAAAGGCTTCTGATTACTTCTTTCAGTTCTAAGTGGTGTGACAGTTCATTTTATGTGTCAGCTCGGCTAGGCTACGGTGCCCTCTTGTTTGGTTAAACACTAGTCTAGATGGGATGTGAAGGTATTTCGTAGATGTGATTAACATTTGTAATCAGTAGATTTTTTAAGTAAAGCAGATTACGCCCCATAATATGGGTGGGTCTTATCTAATCAGTTGAGGGCCTCTTAACAACTGAGGCTTCCCACAGAAGAAAGAATTCTGCTTCAAGACTGCAACATAGAAATCCTGTGAGTTTCTCTCCTGCCCTGCCCTGTGGATTTTGAACATACCAGACCCCATAATTACGTTAGCAAATTCTTTAAAATAACTAGAATAATTCTTTTTCTCTCTCTGCCCTACCACATGTATGTGTGTGTGTGTGTGTGTGTGTGTGTGTATGTATATCCTATTGGTTTTGTTTCTCTGGAAAACCCTGACTGATACAAGTAAATATCAAACATCATTTATATTTTATCACAATCCTAGACTAAAATACGCAGCAGTTCTACCCTGCTTCCTAATACTTGCCTTGGAATCAGAGTGTTAGGTTTCCCAGATTTCCCGTGTGGTTCCTCTAAGGACTCTTGCGGGTAGTCATCAGAGAACCAGAACTCCTAATTGCATTATTGTGGTAGCCAGGAGGTGATATTTCTCATATTCCCTTTTTAAGAAGGGCAGATTTTATGAGTCACCTTGGGTGGCATAGCAATTTTGCAGCTGTGTAGTGTTTGTAAGAAACTGACAGTCCCTCATGAACCACAGTGACCCAACTTGGCCGGGCCCCAGCACCTATTTATGGCCTGAAATACGGGGGAAGAGGTCACAGGAGGAGGTTCTCTCTCCTGGAATTGAGCCAGACAGATGGTAAGACTCTAGGTCAGAGTTAACACAGTCTGATTCACTGTAACGTGTTCTCTGAATGACTTCCTAGGAGCCTAACTGAACTACTACAAATCCAGTGTTGATATCCAGTGTTTAGCCGAAGATTTAAAAAATTTAAAAGATTTTAAAAATTTAGAAAAAGATTTAAAAAAATAAAATAAAAGAGAAGAACAATAATAAAAAAGTAGGCTTTAAGAGAAATAAACAAAAAATACCAAGTGTAGCCCAGTGATAGTGGGAATACAGACCTGGAACAACCCACTTGTTCAGTTAGATGCTCTGTTCATGTTACTCAGAAGATCTCTCACACTGCAGCCACCGTCAACAGTAGCTAGTGCCTTGAGGACAAACTCTTGTTTTTCCTTGCCTAGTTCAATACCTAGCACATACAAGGAGCTTAAAAACTATTTACTGAGTGAATGAGCTACTAAGGACATAGAGCCCTTCATATCCTGTAGCTATTAAGCCAGGATTGTTTTTCATCCTGTCATTGAGCTTCACAAGCCCAGCATGATCCAGCACCTGAGAATATTTCTTTCTAAACTAGCCCTGATACATGTGTGCAGTTTCTGGGTTCTTAAAATCTTTAGAACTAAGGTCCTTATATTTGGGTACTGTGTTTGTATTCGTTTGCTAGGGCTGCCAAAACAAAGTACCATACACTGAGTGGCTTAAACAATAGAAATTTATTTTCTCACAGTCGTGGTGGCTAGAAGTCTGAGATTAAGGTGTTGGCAGGGTCGGTTTCTTCTGAGGCCGCTGTCTTTGACTTGTGAATAGCCATCTTCTCTTTGCATCCTCACATGATTTTCCCTCTGTAACTGTCTGCGTCCTAGTCTCATCTTCTTAGAAGGACACCAACCACATTGGATTAGGGCCCACTCTAATTATCTCATTTTATTTCATTATCTCATTAAAGATCTGTCTCCAAATTTAGTCACATTCTGAAGTACTAGGGCTTAGGAATTTGACATACACACTTCGGAGGGTCACAGACACATATACACACACATATAAGATACATATAATAGATCTATAAATCTTCTCACAGCTTTAAGGTCAGAAAGGGAATGTCTTTACATCTATTCTATCTTAATATCTTTTCTCTGGCTGCATACTTAGAACCCTCCTATAAGTGTGAAGGAACAAAAACTATAGTATACAATCTCTGTATCTTTCCTCTAATAATTAAACTAACTTTAATCTAATTAATTGATTTCTTTTACGTGTATCTCAAATTTTTATTTCCTCTTTGTATTAAGCTGTTCTTGCATGGCCACAAAGAAATACCTGAGACTGGGCAATTTATTTAAAAAGGGGTTTAATTGACTTAGAGTTCTGTAGGTGTACAGGAAGCACAGCAGCATCTGCTTCTGGAGAGACCTCAGGAAGCTTCCAATCACGGCAGAAGGCAAAGGGGGTGCAGGCACGTCCTATGGCAGGAACAGGAGCGAGAGAGAGTGGAGGTGGGAGGTGCCACACACTTTTAAAGGATCAGATCTTGCCAGAATTCACTGTCACGAAGACAGCACCAGGCCGTGAGGGATTCATCCCATGACGAAACACCTCCCACCAGGCCCCACCTCCAGCACTGGGGTTTACAATTCAACATGAGATTTGGGCAGCAATAAATATCCAAACCGTATCACTCTTAGAATTCTTATAAGCTGAAAGAAACAGAAACACAGGAGTCTAGAAGTGGCCCACAGAGAAGTTGTTATGTCCTGAGCTCCTTGAGAACAGGCTGGGTCTTATGTCTGTGTACTGTGAGCATATACTACATTACGTGGCATGGAATGGTTGTTCTAAAAATATACAGGTAAATGATGTATGCAGGAAACAAACCTCATGCTAGGTTCCTAGTTTTATGTTCCAGAATCACATTTGCCCCCTAAGCAATGTTAACATATGCTGACTTACGTTGGCCCACTGCACCCTTAACTTTTTAAAACACATTTATATATAATTACTTATTTCCTGGTGTTTCAACAGACTTGTTTGCAGCCATTTATGTTAAAACAAAGGATAAATGTCTGCAGAGTATTATCTACACATAAACAAACCCCTAATAGCATCAATCTGCGAGACAGCATTGTCCCATTCAGAGATGAACTTCACTGAAACATACACTGATTGTTACTCATGGAGCTCCCCTGACTCCCCATTGCTAAGAGAGTGTATTCAAGAGTCACATACCTGTCAGGGTCAGCCTTGTATCTGACCTTGGCTTTGCCCTGGCCAAAGAGGCAGCACTAAGAGGCAAGTGTGGGAACTTGGTTAATCTTCAGCGCCTTTCTTGTTTAATACTATCAAGGTATTCCTGTAATGGGCCAGTAATCCATTGATAAGGAGACTTTGTTGCTGAAAATCTTGAAAATTGAATGTCTAACATTCTATATCTGACCTGTGGCTGATTATTTAACTCTGATCCTTGAATGAATTATTCTGATCTGGTTAACCTCCTATCTTCTGTCTCTGGACCCAGACTACCTATCTTCTAGATCCTGTTATGACATGGTTGTCTATCTGGAAGGGGGATGTGGAAATAAATAATAATTACTATAACACAGTGACTAATCAGCAAGTTGGTTTATATTTGTTCATTCAGAACAACAACAACAAAAAAAAGTAAACTAGTTGGGCATGGTGGCTCACGCCTGTAATCCCAGCACTTTGGGAGGCTGAGGCAGTTGGATCACTTGAAGTCAGGAGTTCGAGACCAGCCTGGCCAACATGGTGAAACCTCATCTCTACTAAAAAAAAATACAAAAATTATTTGGGTGTGGTGGTGCATGCCTGTAATCCCAGCTACTCAGGAGGCTGAGGCAAGAGAATTGCTTGAACCCAGGAGGCGGAGGTTGCAGCGAGCCAGGATTGAGCCACTGCACTCCAGCCTGGGTGACAGAGTAAGACTGTCTCAAAAACAAACAAAAACTAAACTTATTATTCTCCCTATTGAGACTGAGAAATCTTGATTAATAGATACATAGATGGGTCACAACTTAATTTCTTGAAAAAAATCATTATCAGCTGTAAACCAGCTATAACGTAATGATTCTGTCCTCCCATTAAACATCAATGACCAAATCCTGGAATGCCACTTGCCAGCACTCACTAGCGTTGCCATATAGTTCCACATCACTAGGTGGGGTTAAAAGTGTGATATGATGAACACTGAACTCAGAGTCATAAGGACAAAAGTTCAAAACTCAGCTCCATAGTAGCTGTATTCTCTCAGCAAGTTACTGAGCCTGCTTTCTCAGTTCATCAGATCAAAATACCAGCATCTAACCCATAAACGAATTGCCACAAGGATTAAATAAGATAAGGAATTATTCCATCAATTAGTCAACATATATTTACCGGGGCATATTAAGTGCCAGGCACTGTTCTGGGACCTAGGGAGAACATCTCTGTGAACATCCTGGTGGGACTTTTATGTTAGTAGGGGTAGAGGAAGTGATGGAATGGATGATAAATGAGCAAGGCAAAGAGAGATGATGAGTAATACAGTCTGGGGATAGGAGTCTGTTATTTTATTAATAGGGTGACCAGGGAAGGCTTCTCCAATGAGAGAACATGTACAGAGCTTAGAATGAGGTGCAGGAATGAAGTGTACATGTATGAGAGGGAAAGAACTTCCCTATCCCCTAGAGAGAAGAACAGGCACAGATGGCCCAAGGCAGGAACATGTGGAGGAAGGCCAGTATAGAGGAAACAGAGTGAGCAAGGGGGATGTTTGAAGACGATGTCAATAAGTTGGCCTTATGTCATCTAGGGTCTTGTAACTAATGAATGGATATTGGATGTTATTCTCTCATAGGAAGCACATAGATGATCAGAGCAGCAGATATGAACATATGTGTGTTTTAAGGGAGCACTCTGGCTGCTGTGTTGAAAAAGATCAATAGACAAGGCTGGAAGTAGGGAGCCCACTGAGGAAAAGATGGAGGTCTAGGTGAATAAGACTGGAGGCCTGGACTAGAGTTGCAGTCTGGAGATGGGGAGAAGCGGATGGGATCGGGATTTTTTTAGATGGAGCCACTAGGATTTGCTAATATATTTGATGTGGATATGAGATAAAGCACATGTACATAGTGTTACTCGGTACCTGCTGATTTGGGGACTCTGTAGAGAGGCATCCTTCTTAAGAACGTAGATCTAAAGAAGTTAGATTGCACCTAGGCATAAACTCTAAGATCAGGACACAATGGCTCATAACCAAGGTCTGCAGTGTCACCTTAACAGGACAGCCCAATTCCTCTGCCAATAGGATGAGGCCTCAAAGGTTTTAATATAGGTAAAGAAGGCATGTGTCAGCCAAATGAGGGTTTCCCAGACATGGAAACATATACAAAAAGAAAATTATAGAGGCAGAAGCTGACTATACCTTTCCAAATACCATCTGGAGGATGGGAGCATTTGCCAAGTGATTTCATTTATTATGGTTCCATTGGCACGACCATCTCTATGGTAAGGATTGATATAGGAAATTACAGCTAAATGACTTCGAGTATCCTAGACCTTTGGCAAGATAAGCCTTATTGTGGAGACGGATGCTGATTGCTTGGTAAGCATGGCAGGCAGTAATAAGGGAAACCTGGCTGGTACTATCACAAAAGTCCAGCAAATGGCTATTAACAGGAGAGAAGTCAACAAATCAAGAAATCATTGTTCCTTTGCCCAAGTGAAATAATTGTAGTCAAACATAGATTCTTTCTTCTATTGAAGCCTGATCTGTATCATCACCTCTAAATTAAAGGACAATAAGACTTGTCATGTAAAGACGTGTTTCAATAAGAAAGCACTGTAATCATTATTTTCAACCTTGGTGCTAGGCAGTAAAGAACCTAGTGGATTATTTTCAATGACTGAAATACCAACATTAAATTTTGTTATGTCTTGCATAATTCAGTAGAAAAAAAATTGTTCCTACTGAGTGACCCTAGAAAATACTGAAGTGTTTGTTAATACATGAGATTTATCAGGTTTTAGACAAAAAACATTCCACATAAATGATATTTCAAATGATTGATTACAACCCACAGACACACCAATACTTTAGGTACATTGACAAAAATAATTCTAAAATAGATTACACTCGTCCTTGCCCTCTTAAACAAAGGACACTGAAGATAGTTCCTAGAGACTCAGAATCATTACTGTGAACATTAGTCATCATGATGCTCACAAGAACCACTGACCTCCATAGAGTGATATGTCCCTGCACTAAATGGTCACTCTTAAAAATAAAATATTAGCTGGGCGCAGTGGCTCATGCATGTTATCCCAACTCTTTGGGAAGCCGAGGCAAGGGGTTGAGGGAAGGGGTGGTGGTGATTGCTTAAGTCCAGGAGTTTAAGGCTATGGTGAGCTCTGCACTCCAGTCTAGGTGACAGAGGAAGATACTGTCTTTAAAAAACAAAAAACAAAACTTAAAAAAATAGATAACAATTTTTCTTTGGTCCTTCCCTAGCAAACAACAACTTTCTTTTGATTGCTATTGTTATGTCTGACTTTGCAGGGGGTGCCCCCAAATTCATATGTCGAATCCCTAACCCAATGTGATGTATTTGAAGGTAAGGCTTTGGGGAGGTAATTAGGGACCAATGAGGTCATGAGAGTGGGGCCTCTATGCTGGCGTTGTGCCCTTATAAGAAGAGACATGCAAGAGCTCACCCTTGTTCTCTCTCCGTGTGCACATACCTAGCAAAGGCCATGCAAGAAGGGGGTCATCTGCAAGACAAGAAGAGAGCCCTCACCACAAACCTGAATTGACCAGCACTTTGATCTTGGACTCCTAACCTCTAGAGCTATAAGAAAAAAAAAAAAAATTCTGTTGTTTAAGCTACCCAGTCTACAGTATTTTGTTATGGCAGCCTGACCTGACTAGACATAGGGTGACTGCATTTCATTTCTGATTCACTGCTTCTAATCCCTGTGAACTGCTTGATTAAATTTTGCTTAAAATAAACATTTAGATATGTTCCATGGGTGCTGTTTCATTTATTTTGACTGTTTAGGTGTCTTCATTGTCTACTTTCAAATTCCAAGTTAAATCCTGGCATTTGGAAGTTCAGTATTTACATTTGTTTTCTAGGCTGCTAATAACTAAAAGCTGTTTGGGAAAGTTAACAACGCAGACCATGATTTCTGTTTTTTTGTTTTTAACTTAAGGAAAAAGAGAAAAGTCTTCGATTGTTCCTCACATCTGAGTTAGGAGAAGAATCTTGAAGCCCTCTCAAATTCAAAAAGAGTTCCCTTTGAGAAATCATAATTATATTCTGACTGTTAACGTTTTTGGTGTGAATGGTTGAAAGATGGGGGCAGGTGAAACAAACAGAAAATGCATATGCTAGCATTTATTTTATCTTCAGGGATATAGTTAAGATGATATTTTTAGATGCTAGCCCTTCCTCAGAGTATGAGAGTATTTGGGAGCAAGGGATGATTGTTGCTTATGAAACCTCTGGAATAATAAAAGTAATTAGTATGCAGTTCACATCAAACCTATAATTACTGTGGTTGGGTGACAAGATATGCATAAACTGCAAAAGACTATTATTCTCAGAGTAAATAATGTGACTTCTGACCAGTTTTAACATTTGCTGTAGGGAGAAGAAGCTAGAAGCTTGTGGGGGTGGGGGATAGGGTGGGGGAAGGCTGAACTGTTTTTCTAAGATTTTCGCAGTTGGCTTAACAATGAGCGGCTAGGACACTTAACAGAATGGGGTCAAGGAATATCTGATGAGGACCCTGCTAAGGAGATTAAATTTTAAGATTGCCAATTGTTAACAAGGCGCTGAGGAGAAAAAAAAAAGTACTTTGTGAGTAATGACTTGTTATTTCATGTACATTTTATGCCACATATATATTATTGAGGGTTTCAGGATATAAGAGAGGAAAGGAAATGGAGCTTAGTTATAAAGCAAATAAAGAGACCATTTACTGATTTCAACTTCCACCTTTGGAGCGCAGCCAAGTGTGTCATGTGGGTAATATATAAAATGAATACAAATATTCTATGGTCCAGGTGCTAGAACTTTAGGAGTGGCAATTGAAAAATTTAAAAAGCCAAGAAGAAAATGATTTGACTCTCCCTTGTCTATCTCATAAGCACAGGTTCCTAGGTAGTGCAGTTAGATGTCTAATATCCCTCTCCCCAGCAAATTTTACAACCTGGCCAAGCATAATAGCTTAGAGACAGTAAGGCAGCTAATAAATGTTTGTGTAAAAAATAGCTATATTTGTGAGACAGTTTACTAAACACTCTCACCTAAATTATTACTATAGTCTCCTAAGAGAGAATGCATTATTCTTCCCAATCCACAGATGAGGAAGGCAAAACTCAAGAAGTTGAGTTCTTTGCCCAAGATCAAACAGCTTAAAAAGGGATCAAAGAGAGGTTTCAAACTCACACCTGCCTCTAAATTCAACGCTCTTTCCAGTGACTGAAGACAATACACACCAAATAAAGAGGCGTATTGATCCTACAGCCCTGGGCTTGAGCACAGCCTGGCAGCACAATAAATATTAGCTTCAGAGTAACAATCCACATCCAAATAATTGGTTTCATACTCTACCTTACATTCCTAACTTATTTCAGATACCTAAGTCTACCCAAAAGTACCATGACATCCTGGCTGAGAAAGAGCATCTCATTATACACCCCATCATGCACCCTTTTCACTGGGAAAACATGTATTTGTTTACAAGCTTTCTGACTGTAATCCATTGCACAACTCTCAATCGATGGTCTGTGGGCAGCACCTGAAAGACAGAGCTTATTTGCAATGAATGACAGAGTAATTTCTAGTGATGCTTAAGCTTATGGACCAGCAAGACCAAATGTGTTAAGTGAGATTGAAAATGCCACCACATCGAATGGTTTTGAAAGTTTTTCAAAGTTTTAAGACTTTCCAAAGCATGAGCAAGAATCACCAAGTTACTCATCTATGCCAGTAGTTTGCATTGAAAATAATTTCAGAGGCTACTTTTACATGGTAATTCTGACCCAAGATTTTATTTTCCAGAAATGTCTTATTTCAACTCTTTGATCCTACCTTCCACCTGGAGTATTCTGTATTCTATTCTACCACACGTCCTTTATAGCCAATTTATCTCACCTCCACCAAAAGGTCATGAGAATTTCAGGGGTTTCTTCCTTTCTTGAGTTGCAATAACCTCCTCATTTAAATCATTAAGTTTGACACTTAACAGGTGATCATCTGTAATTTCTTCACACATATAGTGTTTTATTTCTTGTCAAGGTAATACCTTCCCTAAGGATAAGGATTATGTATTGTAGACTTCATATTATAGCAAAACCCCACAGATGGATAAAGTAACTACACTAAGTCTTTAAAATAGTGGGAACATAAAGGGAACTGATTACACAGAGATAGAAGAGTTGAGAAGCCAAATGGAGTATGGCAACCCACAAGATAGCAACAGTAGGAAGCCTCTACCATCCTTAGAGGTGGGGGAAGTAATGGAAAGAATGGGATTAGCATAACTCAGGTGGCAGGGCCTTCCAGTAAGAGCTGGAACCATGAAGGAGACAGAGCTACTGTCTGAGAAACCACAGAAAACAAAAATAAGAAATGAGAATACCTTGACTTCTCTTCCCGGCTCTCACTCTCCAACCTTCTACCAGCACCTCTTTTTGGTCACATGTCCTTGGAAACCAAAGAGTGAGGGAGCTTCTATCTATGACACACATCAGAGAAGAAAAGGAGCAAGGACTAGATCTGAGTATAAACGAGCAATTTACAGAATGGTTATCAATACATTCTCACAATAGATACAGATATAAATGAATCCAGATGCAACCATTGTATATTACAATTCAATTTTTCCCTTTAAAAATGATTACTATGAAAAACTGCAGGATGATAGACTGTTTAAGGAATGCATAGAACAGGCTTTTGCTTCTGGTAATGGTAGACTAGGAGATATGGACTAATTATCCTGCTGAGGATAACTAAGGATATACACACTGATATACATATACATATTCTACTTGACAGCATTAGAGAGCCAACACAATAGTAAAGATCCAATGTTTGGGATTTTCCTCTGGGGCGTTTTCCAATTCAGGAAGTGGTAGCCAAATGGATAGGTAGCACTTTTGGCAGTCTCATGGGGATAAAGTCACAAACGTTGGATTATTGGGCTTGGTAACAGAGCCTGGGTCACCCTAACAGTGTTGATCCAGATGTAGACCGGCTCTTCTAGGAACTTTAGTTCAGCTTTAAATCACCTTTAAGCAAATACTTTTTCAATACAATGTCTGAAACAAAATAAAAGCAAGAAGACAAGAACAAGGGACAGTAGAACCAACAGATAATGGAAATGGGCCCACAGTGGATCCAGATATTAGACTTTCAGGCATGAACTTTAAAATAACTACAGTCACTAAATATTGATAATTGCTGGAACTGAGTGATAAGGTCTTTCAGGTTCATATACTTTTCTCTCTACTTCAGTGTATATCATAATTTTTATATGGAAAACGAAAAAAAAAAAAAGTCTATAAGCCAATCCAAAGAGAATTTTAGTTGCTGCCTTTGCTGCTACCTCATCAAGAACACACTGAATACCACTGCCTGGTGAAACACCATATCATCTCTCTGACATTCATTGGTATGGCATAAATAGCAACGAAATGTAGACTACATAAAAACATAACCATGTGTACTCTTTCAAGGAAATAAAAAGAATTCAGCCCAGATTATAAATTATTTCTTAAAGGACTTACAAGATTGGAAAATAGGTAAAAATTCTGTAATTGAAAAATACAATAGCCTGGGCGCGGTGGCTCATGCCTGTAATCCCAGCACTTTAGGAGGCCAAGGTGGGCGGATCACGAGGTCAGTAGATCAAGACCATCCTGGCTAACACGGTGAAACCCCGTCTCTACTAAAAATACAAAAAAATTGCCAGGCGTGGCGGTGGGTGCCTGTAGTCCCAGCTACTCCAGAGGCTGAGACCAGAGAATGGCGTGAACCTGGGAGGCGGAGCTTGCAGTGAGCCGAGATCGCCCTTCTGCACTCCAGCCTGGGCAACAAAGCAAGACTCAGTCTCAAAAAAAAAAAAAAAGAAAAAAAGAAAAAAGAAAAATACAATAAACAAAATTAAGATGTCAGTGGATCATTTAGAGCAGTTTATATCACAGCTCAAGAGAGATTTAACAAACTAGAACTAGTGGACAGGATCAGAAAAAAAACCTCAGATTTAAGCATAAAGGGACAAAAAGTTGGAAAATATTTTTAAAAGAAAGAAAGTAAGTGGGTAGTGAAAATAGTGAAAATCTCTAAGACACATCTGAAATACCGAAGGGAAAGGAGAGGAAGAATGACACCAAAACAACAGTTGAAGAAACATTAGCTGAGAATTTTCCAAAATGATGAAAAACAACAAATTGTGGGTTCAAGAAGTTTTATGAACTCCAAGCAGGTTAAAGAATCAGTTTAAAGGAAAAACTTTGAAGATAAGTTTTAGGCACATCATGGTAAAACTATTGAACCTCAGATATAAAGAGAGAACATTCAAACATAGCCAGAGTAAAAAGAAAATTGTTTTCTGTGATGGTTAATACTGAGTGTCAACTTGATTGGATTGAAGGATGCAATATTGATCCTGGGTGTGTCTGTGAGGGTGCTGCCAAAAGAGATTAACATTTGAGTCAGTGGGCTGGGGAAGGCAGACCCACCCTTAATGGGATGGGCCCCATCTAATCAGCCACCAGCGAATATAAAGCCGTCAGAAAAACGTGAAGCGACGAGACAGGTCTAGCCTCCCAGCCTGCATCTTTCTCCGTGGTGAGTGCTTCCTGTCCTCAAACATCAGACTGCAAGTTCTTTAGTTTTGGGACTTGGACTGGGTCTCCTTGCTCCTCAGCTTGCAGACAGCCTATTGTGGGACCTTGTGATAGTGTAAGTTAATACTTAATAAACTCCCCTATCTATCTATCTATCTATCTATCTATCTATCAATCATCTATCTCCTATTAGTTCTGTCCCTCTAAGAGAACCCTGACTAATATACTTTCAAAGAGGCAATGAGAACAATAGCCATCTTCTCAAACCATAAAAATCAAAGTTGAATGTCACTGGAATAATTTCTTCAAAGCAGTAGCCTTTTCGGGGCAGGAAGGAGTGACTGGGAGAACCTAAGAGGAGGACTTCTGGGCCTCTGTCAGTGTTTTACTTCTTGATCTGGGGTTGACTGTGATAACTCATTGTGCTAGTCATTGTTACGTTTTGTGCACTTTTATGTATGTTTTTAATAATTCACAATAATTTTAAAAAATAGATTGTGGTAGAAAGAATTCTAATTATTCAGTAATCATATAATAACTGTCATACTGCGCTAGCTCTATTTGAAAGCACACTATATTGCATTGTAAAATTTTAGACTACAGAAGGAAAAGGCTGAATATTTGGGGAAAAAAAGTTTATGAGTTCCAGATTTATAATTAAATCTAGTCTAACCTCATCTTTCTTATTTGTGATTTAAAAAAAAAAAAGCCTGACTGTAATGACTGAATAAATCTGCCAATCACAAATATTCACATCAACAATATGTTAAAGATGCTTCTAAAGTGGGTAGTTGAGATGTTTGAAAGATATTGTTCTCTAAATCCTTAACTATCCGCCATCTATGCTCTTTGTATTGTTTGTCAAAAGGTAATAAACAAAAGGGAAAGACTAGGTCTTTTAATACTATCACAAATGTAGAGTAAAGCATCATTGGTTGTATTGTCTTAGATACTTTGCTTTTCTGTATAATAACTTTGCATGCTCTCAAAATTACAGGAATAGAAATGGATTGACATTATTCATTGCAGTGGTGGTAAGGCCATATCCATGCTGCCTGTTACACTCTCCAGGGTTGCCATGAAAACGTGAAGAGAAGCTAATTGCACATAGTAAGTGTTTTAATTGACAAGTACCTGACCATTACAGCAATTTCTACTTCCCAGAAGTATCCCAGCTGACATTGTTATAGAGTAGCAGAACTGAAAAAAGTGAGGCTAATTGGAGCAATTAATTAAAAACACACAATCAGTTTCCATGGCAGACTTTTTTTTTTTTTTTAAACTTCTTTTCCTCATTGCTTGAGGCCTGTGAGGGTTTTATTGAGTTTTACCACATTGGGGGTTGTCTGTGCTGATAATTAACAAGGAAAGACTGGAAAAACAGGGATTGAGCCTGCAGCCGAACCAGGTGAGAAGGTTTGGCCACTTTTCTCTCTGGCAAGCCAAAAACAGAGCAAAGACCTGAAGCCTAAATAGGAATTCAGGATGGGGTCTACATAAGAGCTGCTGAAACTGAGAATGTGGATAGCTCTTGCCAGATCCTTTATCTGTAAAAAAGTAAGAAAAGGATTATTTGTTTATTTCCCAAGAACATGGAGAAGACACTTCAACGATTATGGTGTTGGCAGAAAAGAACACTGCCCCTTGCAGCTGACCATTGCTGCTGCCCAGCCTAAGGTTGGGCTATTTCAAGATTTGGCAGCTGGCTTCTAGAATCAAGTTTGATTTTTCTCTTTCTCTCTTTCTTTCTTTCTTTCCTTTATTTGGCTGCACCTCTGAGTGATACGAAGGAATCAAAACATCTCTAAAAAGACATGAAGAGTCAAGAAAGGGACATATTCTCCTTTATTCACATCCCAGTCTCACAGAGACCTGACCCAGTTCTCACCTGAAAACATGCCTAGAACATGCCAATAAGCCTGGGGTACAGGATAAATCACAAAAATCTCTAATACATTTAAAATCAAGGTTGTCAGGCTGAAGCTTGCACCCAGTTACCTGGTCACAAAGGAAGCTGAAAGTGAATGAGTGAACTGAAAGTAAAAATCCTTATTAGTAAAACCCTTCTCTGGAAAAGGTCACCACTTGATTTCATGTGTTAGTCTGTAACACCTTCCAAAGCTTCGGACCTAAACACCATCACAATGGGCCTAGTAGTCAACATATTTGGGGAAAATAAACATTCAGTCTATAGCAATACTCATATTTTTAATGAATAAATTGTACAGATAAAGCTCTAGATTGACTGTAAGAACAAACTAGCAATCCTGAGAGGACCCACAGACCCTCTGAAGGAAGCGGACTGCTCCTGCAGGACCCAGGAGATACCCCAAATACTCCTTGGAGGCAGAAAGCCTTGGGCAAGTTTTCAAGCTGGTCTTCCCTGCACTTGGAAACAGACTTGGAAACAAAACATGCTCTTTTGGAGGGCATGCTGGGAGTGACACTGGCCCTTTGGTTTGCATGGGAGCTGGGTGAGGCCTGTGATTGCCAGCTTTCCCCCACTTCCCTGACAAACTGCATGACTCAGCAGAGGCAGCCATAATCCTCCTAGGTACACAACTCCAGTGACCTGGGAATCTCACCCCGATCCCCAACAGCAGCCACAGCAAGACCTGCCCAAGGAGAGACTGAGCTCAGACACGCCTAGCCCCGCCCCCACCTGATGGTCCTTACCTACCCACCCTGGTAGGGCATATAATCTTGGGAGTTCTAGGACCCCACCCACTGCCAGTCCCTCTCCATACTACTACAGCTGACGCCTTCTGGAAAGGGCAACCTCCTGGCAGGAGGCCAACCAGCACAAAAATAGAGCATTAAACCACCAAAGCTAAGGACACTCAGTGAAGTTCATTGCATCCACCACAACCTCCACTGGAACAGGCACTGGTATCCATGGCTGAGAGACCCATAGACAGTTCACATCACAGGACTCTGTGCAGACAACCCCCAGTACCAGCCCCAAGCCAGGTAGACTCACTGGGTGGCTAGACCCAAAAGAAAGACAACAATCACTGCAGTTCGGCTCACAGGAAGCCACATCCACAGGAAAACGGGCAGAGCACTATATCAAAGGAAAACCCTGTGGGACAAAAAAGATCTGAACAACAGCCTTCAGCCCTAGACCGTCCCTCTGACAGCCTACCCAAATGAGAAGGAACCAGAAAACCAACTCTGCTGATATGATAAAACAAGGCTCGTCAACAATCCCCAAAATTCACCCTAGTTCACCAGCAATGGATCCAAACCAAGAAGAAATCCTGATTTACTTGAAAAAGAATTCAGGAGGTTA
Source organism: Papio anubis (assembly GCF_008728515.1). Taxonomy (NCBI): domain Eukaryota; kingdom Metazoa; phylum Chordata; class Mammalia; order Primates; family Cercopithecidae; genus Papio; species Papio anubis. Next base: position 31,514,476 of record NC_044988.1, read on the forward strand.
GTTATTAAGCTAATCAGGAAGGGACCAGAGAAAGGTGAAGCCCAATGCAAGGAAATCCAAAAAGTGATACAAGAAGTGAAGAGAGAAATATTCAACAAAATAGATAGCTTAAAGAAAAAAAAACAAAATTCAGGAAACTTTGGACACACTTTTAGAAATGTGAAATGCTCTGGAAAGTCTCACAGTAGAATTGAACAAGTAGGAGAAAGAAATTCAGAGCCCAAAGACAAGGTGTTTGAATTAACCCAATCCAACAAAGACAAAGAAAAAGAATAAGAAAATATGAACAAAGCCTCCAAGAAGTTTGGGATGATGTTAAATGACCAAACCTAAGAATGATCGGTGTTCTTGAGGAAGAAGACAATTCTAAAAGCTTGGAAAACATATTTGGGGGAATAATCAAGGAAAACTTCCTTGGTCTTGCTAGAGACCTAGACATGCAAATACAAGAAGCACAAAGAATACCTGGGAAATTCATCACAAAAATATCTTCGCCTACACACACTGTCATCAGGTTATCCAAAGTTAAGATGAAGGAAAGAACCTTAAGAGCTGTGAGATAGAAGCACCAGGTAACCTATAAAGAAAAATCTATCAGGTTAACAGCAGATTTCTCAGCAAGGACCCTACAAGGTAGAAGGGATTGGGGCCCTATCTTCAGCCTCCTCAAACAAAACAATTATTAGCCAAGAATTTTGTATCCAGTGAAACTAAGCATCATGCAGTCATTTTCAAATAAACAAATGCTCAGAGAATTCAGCATTACCAAGCCACGACTACAAGAACTGCTAAAAGGAGATCTAAATATTGAAACAAATCCTGGAAACACATCAGAACAGACCCTCTTTAAAGCATAAATCATACAGGATCTATAAAACAAAAATACAAGTTAAAAAGCAAAAACAAAAAAATCAAAGTACACAGGCAACAAAGAGCATGATTAATGCAATGATATCTCACCTTTCAATACTAACATTGAATATAAGGGCCTAAATGCTTCGCTTAAAAGATACAGAACTGCAGAATGGATAAGAACCCACCAACCAACTATCTGCTGCCTTTAGGAACCTCACCTAACACATAAGGACTCACATAAACTTAAAGTAAAGGGGTAGAAAAAGGCATTTCATGCAAACGGACATCAAAAGCAAGCAGGAGTAGTTATTCTTATACCAGACAAAACAAACTTTAAAGCACCAGTGGTTAAAAGGGACAAAGAGGGACATTATATAGTGGTAAAAGGCCTTGTCCAACAGGAAAATATCACAATCCTAAACATATATGCACCTAACACTGGAGCTCCCAAATTTATAAAACAATTACTAGTAGACCTAATAAATGAAATAGATAGCAACACAATAACAGTGGGGGACTTCAATACTCCACTGACAGCACTAGACAGGCCATCAAGATAGAAGGCCAACAAATAAATAATGGACTTAAACAATATCCTGGAACAAATGGACTCAACAGATATATAGAGAACATTTCATCCAACAACCACAGAATACTCATCTATTCAACAGCTCGTGGAACTTTCTCTAAGATAGACCATATGATAGGCCATACAATGAGCCTCAATCGATTTTTAAAAATTGAAATTATACCAACACTCTCTCAGACCACAGTGGAATAAAACCGGAAATCAACTCCAAAGGGAACCTTCAAAAGCATATAAATACATGAAAATTAAATAACCTGCTCCTGGATGAGCATTGGGTCAAAAATGAGATCAAGATGGAAAATTTAAAAATTCTTTAAACTGAATGACAATAATGACACAACCTATCAAAACCTCTGGAATACAGCTAACGCAGTGCTAAGAGGAAAGTTCATAGCCCTAAATGCCTACATCAAAAAGTCTGAAAGAGCACAAACAGACAATCTAAGGTCACATCTCAAGAAACTAGAGAAACAAGAATAAACCAAACCCAAACCTAGCAGAAGAAAGGAAATCACCAGGATCAGAGAAGAACTAAATGAAATTGAAACCAACAAACAACAACAACAAAATACAAAAGATAAATGAAACAAAAAGCTGGTTCTTTGAAAACATAAATATAATTGATATACCATTAGCAAGATTAACCAAGAAAAGAAGAGAGAAAATCCAAATAACCTCACTAAGAAATGAAACAGGAGATGTTATAACTGACACCACTGAAATATAAAAGATCATTCAAAGCTATTATGAACACCTTTACACACATAAACTAGGAAACCTAGAAGAGATGAATAAATTCCTGGAAAAATACAACCCTCCTAGCTTAAATCAGGAAGAATTAGACACCCTGAACAGACCAATAACAAACAGTGAGACTGAAATGGTAATTTAAAAATCACCAACAACAACAACAAAAAAGTCAAGGACTAGACAGATTCACAGCAGAATTCCAACAGACATTCAAAGAAGAACTGGTACCAATCCTTTTGACACTATTCCACAAGACAGAGAAAGAAGGAACCCTTCCTAATTCATACTATGAAGTCAGCATCACCCTAATACCAAAACCAGGAAAGGATACAAGCAAAAAAGAAAACTACATACCAATATCCTTGATGAACATAGATGCTAAAATCCTTAACAAAATACTAGCTAACCAAATGCAACAACATATCAAAACTACCATGATAAAGTGGATTTCATGCCAGGGATGCAGGGATGGTTTAACGTACACAAGTCAATAAATATGATACATGACATAAACAGAATTAAAAACAAAAATCACATGATTATCTCAATAGATGCAGAAAAAGCATTTGACAAAATCCAACATCCTTTTATGATTAAAACCCTCAGCAAAACCAGCATTCAAGGGACATACCTTAATGTAATAAAAGCCATCTATGACAAACCCACAGCCAACATAATACTGAATAGGGAAAAATTGAAAGCATTTCCTCTGAGAATGGAAACAAGACAAGGATGCCCACTCTCACCACTTCTCTTCAACATAGTACTGGAAGTCCTAGCCAGAGCAATCAGACAAGAGAAAGAAATAAAGGGCATCCAAATCAGTAAAGAGGAAGTCAAACTGTCGCTGTTTGCTGACAATATGATCAGTTGCCTTGAAACCCTTAGGACTCCTCCAGAAAGCTCCTAGAACTGATAAAAGAATTCAGCAAAGTTTCCAGATACAAGATTAATGTAGACAAATCAGTAGCTCTTCTATACACCAACAGCAAACAAGCAGAGAATCAAACCAAGAACTCAATCCCTTTCACAATAGCTGCAAAAATAAATAAACAAATAAAATACTTCGGAATATATCTAACAAAGGAGTCAAAAGACCTCTATAAGGAAAACTACAAAACACTGCTGAAAGAAATCACAGATTACACACACAAATGGAAACATATCCCATGCTCATGGATGGGTAGAAATCAGTATTGTGAAAATGACCATACTGCCAAAAGCAGTTTACAAATTCAACACAATCCCCATCAAAATACCACCATCATTCTTCACAGAGTTAGAAAACACAATCCTAAAATTCATATGGAACCAAAAAAAGAGCCCACATAGCCAAAGCAAGACCAAGCAAAAAGAACAAATCTGAAGGCATCACACTATCTGATTTCCAACTATACTATAAGGCTATAGTCACCAAAATAGTGTGGTACTGGTATAAAAGTAGGCACATAGACCAACGGAACAGAATAGAGAACTCAGAAATAAGCCCAAGTACTTATAGCCAATTGATCTTCAACAAAGCAAACAAAAACATAAAGTGGGGAAAGGATGGCCTTTTCAACAAATGGTGCTGGGATAATTGGCTAGCCACATGTAAATGAAACTGGATCCTCATCTCTCACCTTATATAAAGATCAACTCAAGATAGATTCAGGACTTAAACCTAAGACCTGAAACTAAAAATTCTAGAAGATAACATTGGAAAAACGCTTCTAGATATTGACTTAGGCAAGGATTTCATGACCAAGAACCCAAAAGCAAATATAATAAAAACAAAGATAAATAGCTGAGACCCAATTAAACTAAAGAGCTTGCACATGGCAAAAGGAACAGTCAGCAGAGTAAAGAGACAACCCACAGAGTGGGAGAAAATCTTCACAATCTACACATCTAACAAAAGACTAATATCCAGAATCTACAATGAACTCAAACAAACCAGAAAGAAAACAACAAGCAATCCCATCAAAAAATGGCCTGAGGACATGAATAGACAATTCTCAAAAGAAGATACACAAACCGACAACAAACATATGAAAAAATGCTCAACATCACGAATGATCAGGGAAATGCAAATCAAAACCACAATGTGATACCATCTTACTACTGCAAGAATGGCTATAATCAAAACATCAAAAAATAGTAGATGTTGGTGTGGATGCAGTGATCAGGGAACACTTCTGCACTGCTGGTGGGAATGTAAACTAGTAAAACCACTATGGAAAATAGTGTGGAGATTCCTTAAAGAACTAAAAGTAGAACTACCATTTGATCCAGTAATTCCACTACTGAGTATCTACCCAGAAGAAAATAAGTCATTATTCAAAAAAGATACTTGCACATGCATGTTTATAGCAGTACAATTCACAATTGCAAAATCATGGAATCAGCCCAAATGCCCATCAATCAACAAATGGATAAAGAAACTCTGAGATTATATATATATAAAATATATATATATATATTTATATATATAATATATATATATTTATATATATATATATCACATCATATATATATATATGATGGAATACTACACAGCCATAAAAAGGAATAAATTAAAAGCATTTACAGTGACCTGGATGAGATTGAAGACTATTATTCTAAGTGAAGGAACTCAGGAATGAAAAACCAAACATTGTATGTTCTCACTGATATGTGGAGGCTAAGCTATGAGGATGCAAAGGCATAAGAATGATACAATGGACTTTGGGAACTTGGGGGTGGAGAGTGGGAGGGGGGCGAGGGATAAAAGACAACAAATATGGTGCAGTGTACCCTGCTCGGGTGATGGGTGCACCAAAACCTCACAAATCACCGCTAAAGAACTTACTCGTGTAACCAAACACCATCCGTACTCCAATAACTTATGGAAAAATTAAAATTAAAATTTAAAAAAGTGCCAGTCTGCAAAGGATGTACTCGGGTTTTCCTTTGCAAACATTTTCTAGATACTCTGGTAGGAAATAACATTCTACAAGGCTCCTTTCTACCCATCATCAGTTTCTGTTCTCATCAGGTAGAGCTAGAATCATGATGACAAGGTTATGTAAAGAGTGTGCACCAGTAAGCAAGTAATATGAGTTAGGCTTCAAAGAAAGCTCTTTTTCATAACTGTTTTCGTGGTCTAGTACATGTTACATCTGAAAAAGAAAATGAACATAGTGATTCTTGGTCACAAGTAAACCAAGTCTTTCTTTCAGTATTTTAGTTCAAGCCCAGAATTGTAATTATATATTTTTGCCTTTTACTTTCACATATTTAAGATGACTAAAGCATTATGTAGTAGTAAAATGCTGACCAGTTCTATGCATCCCTACATATCTTATGAGAAAGAGTGCACAGCCAGAAAACACTGCAAAACCTGCCCGAAAATCTCTCACCTAGGTAAAGCTTGTGATTATTACACAAAGGTAAGAGGTTAAATTTGCCTTTATTTTTCAACTTAGTTCAACACTTATCATATCAATGACTGAACATTTGATAGATTTCTCTTTAACTTCAAACAATTTGCATTTTCTTGGCCATACCTCAGTTGAATGCATATAAATAATAACTACTTGTGTTCAGTAAATATGTACATCACATAGTTGATCAAAAATTGATGATACTCTGACGATTGATACAAAATGCCAAAAGGTATTAATTGCCTTATATACCCAAGGTTTGACCTCACTCCAACAAAATCAATTTAGGCGCTGGCATAAGAGTTTCCAGCACAGAATAAATATATGTAACCTCAAATTACATTCATTACCAAAACTGTTGCAATCATTGTGTCAAAATCAGAGTAGTATACTGGTAGTTAGATGGTAAAAGGTACCAAGATCAGCCTCCTCACCTTACCAGGACTTAGAGGAGAGATATCTACAAGAAACAATGGTAATTAGGAAACAAATACCTATCATTCTGTATGTTTGTGGGCCACTATTCAAAGCTGAAAGTTTGGAGAAGTTGTTATAGACAATCACTCTCCACCATTTGTTTCTATTTGAATTGAGCCTACATAGCTTTAGGCTGAATCAAGGTGACTTACTGGAATAAGGCAATATGTTAGTTTTTATTAATATAAAGGAATACCAGTGAATGGGTAATTTATAAAGAAAAGAGGCTTATTTTGGCTAACAGTTATGTGGGATGTACAGGAAGTGTGGTGCTGGCATCTGCTTTGGGTGTGGACCTCAGGGAGCTAACTACAATCATGGAGGAAGACAAAGAGGGAGCCAGTGTATCATACCTTGAGAGAGGGAATAAGGCAGGTGCAGGTGCCAGGCTCTTTTAAACAACCAGATCTTGCTTGTACCACCAGAGCAAGAACTCACTCATTGCTGTGGGGACGACACCAAGCCATTCATAAGGAATCTGCCCCCATGACCTAAACACCTCCCATCAGGCCCACCTCCAACATTGGAGGTCACATTTCAACATGAGATGTAGAGGAGACACACATTCAAACTGTATCATTCTGCCCCTGGCCCCCCAAATCTCGTGTTCTTCTCACATTGCAAACTACAATCATCCTGCCCAATAGTCCCCCCCAAAGTCTTAATTCATTCCATCATTACCTCAAAGTCCAAAGACTCACCTGAGACTTAAGATCAAGTTCCTTCCACCTTTGAGCCTACAAAATCAAAACAAGTTATTTACTCCCAAGATGCAATGGTGGTACAGATGTTGGATAGGCATTCCCATTCCAAAAGGAAAAAATCAGCCAAAAAAAAGGGACAAAAAACCCCATGCAGGTCTGAAACCCAGCAAGGTATTCATTAAATCTTAAAGTTCCAACATAATCTCCTTTGACTCAATGATCTGCATACAGGACACACTAGTGCAACAGGTGGGCTCCCAAGGTCTTGGGCAGCTCTGCCTCTGTGGCTGCTCTCACAGGTTGGAATCTGGTACCTGAAGCCTTTTCATGCTGAGGGTGCAAGCTGCCAGTGGCTCTACCATTCTGGTGTCTGGAGAGTGACAAACCTGTTCCCACAGCTCCACTAGGCAATACCCTGGTGGGAACTCTGTGTAAGGGCTCTAACCCCACCTGTCCCCTTGGCACTGCCCCACTAGAGGCTCTTTGCAGGGTTCCACCACTGTAGCAGGCTTCTGCCTAGGCACCCAGACTTTCTGATACATCTGAAATCTAGGGAGAATCTGCCAGGCTCCTTTCATGTTTGTATTTTGTGCACCTGCAGACTTAACATCATGTGGAAGCTGCCAAGACTTACAGCTTGTGCTCTCAGGAGTGGCAGCCCCAGCTGTACCTGGAGCCCTTTGAGCCATGGCTAGAACAAGAGCAGTCAGGATGCAGGAGGCAGTATCCAAGGATGACCAGGGCAGCATGACCCAGAACCTGGTCCCTGAAACCATTCTTTCCTCCTAGGCCACTGGGCCTGTGATGGGGGCCATTTAGACCTCTGAAATGCCTTCAAGGTCTTTTTCCCATTGTTACGAATATTAGCACTTGGCTCCCATTTAGTCATGCTAATGTCTCTAGCAGGTGGTTGCTGCATAGCCTGCTTGTGTTCCTTGCCTGAAAATACTCTTTCCTTCTCTATCACATGACTATGCTGCAAATTTTCCAAACTTTTATGCTCTGCTGCCCTTTTAAATATAAGTTCTAACTTTAAGTTATTCTTTTACTCCCATATCTTATCATAGGCTGTTAGAAACAGCCACACCACCTCTTGAATGCTTTGCTGCTTATAAATTTATTCCACCAGATACCGTGGGTCATCACTCTAAAGCTCAAGCTTCCACAAAGCTTTAGGTCATGGACACAATGCAGCCAACTTCTTTGCTAGGGCATAACATAGATGATCTATGCTTCAGTTCCCACTTAGCTCCTCATTTCCATTCAAGGCCTCATTAGCCCAGCCTTCACTGTCCATATTTATATCATAATTTTTGTCACAACCATTTAACCAGTCTCTAAGAAGTTTCAAACTTTCCCTCATTTTCCTGTCTTCTTCTGAGTCCTCCAAACTCTTCCAACCTCTGCCCATTACCCAGTTCCAAAACTGTTTCCACATTTTCAGGTATCTTTATAGCAACATCCCACTTATTGGTAACAATTTTCTCCATTAGTCCATTTTCATTGCTATAAAGGAACACCTGAGACTGGATAATTTGTAAAGAAAAGAGGTTTATTTTAGCTCACAGTTCTGTGGGCTGTATAGGAAGCGTGGTGCTGGCATCTGCTTCTGGTGAGGACTTCAGGGAGCTTGCAATCATGATGGAAGGTGAAGGGGAAGTTGATGTATCACATGGCAAGAGAGGAAGCAAGAGAGATTGGGGAGGGGTTTGCCAGACTATTTTAAACAACCAGCTCTTTCATGAACTACCAGAGCAAGAACTCACTCACTACCATTAGGAAGCCATCAAACCATTCATGAGGGATCCAATCCCATGACCCAAACACCTCCCGCTTCTCCCTGCTTCAATCAAAAGCAGGACTCAGAACAAACACCTCCCAGACCCACCTCCAAAATTGGAGGTCATATTTCAACATGAGATTTGAAGAGGATGCACATCCAAAATATATCAGGCAGGAACAATCAGGAACAGACAACACTGAGAAGCAATGATTTTCCCTAGTTCTTTGCCCAAGAATGAGCATTGCCACTAGTGTGAATATAATAAAAGGAAGATAAAGTAGGTGGGCCTCGTCCCATTTAGGAAGAGCCTTGGCCTTTTAATTCCATTCTTACATGGAATATTTATAAAATGGCAAGCTATAATCAATAGCTAAATGTGGTATTGACTAATATTTGGGTGAACCAGAAATGCTTTCAGCTGAAAGTAACAAAAAAGCCATCTAACACTGACTTGACCAAGGGTGTATTGTCCTCATGTAAGAAGGCTGCAGGTGGGCAATGGTTAGTGTTGGTTCAGCAGGTCAAAGATAGCAGAGACAGAATCTCCACCATTCTCTTGATCCTTCTGTCAGTTCCATTACCTTATGGTTGCAAAGCGACCACCAAAGTCTAGGCATCACATGTGAATTCAAGCCTAGAAGGTAGAGAAGGGGGTTCCAGTATCACTATGCCTTTATTCAGAAAATGAGTCTCTTCCCCCAAAGCTCTCAGTAGAATTCAGTTTACATATAATTGGACAGAATTTTGTCATATCACCACTCTTGGCTGCAAGAGAGTATGGAGAAGTGAATATTTGGACAGGTGCACAAGGAAGTTCTTCTTGGGGAAGAGCAAGAGGTAGGGCTGGAGGCATGATAGAAATGAGGAAATGAGAGCCTTTAGGAAGATCACATAGTAAATATCTGGCATCAGATTTTGAAGTAAGATCACTAGAGGAGAGAAGGAAACATTCTCTTCCTTTATTTAACACACATAGGAAAATAATTTCAAGAAAGAACAGAATGATACACATCAGCATATATTAGCAGGATGAGTGAAAAGGGCTTCCCCTAACTAACTCAATCCAAAGTAGGACTCAGATCATGTCTGGAGCTTCACTGAACCTTCATCAAAACTGGCAGTCCAAAGTCACAGGCAATTACAGTGTTCTTTAGTATTTTAATCTACCAAACAAGAAGATATGGGTAAATAACACCACACCAAGACACTGAAGAAACCCTTGCATTTGACGATGCATGTCCTGGTATTCAAAATGCCTAAATAAATTAAATATTTCATAATCAATTGAATAGTGATGAGAAGGACAAGACAACTGGCATTTACCACTTCTTAAAGAATTTCAAATATAAAACTTAAAGATGAAATATGAAAAAGTGGAGAGAGCTCTGCAAAGCTTTTATAAGAACTAACTGACTATATGGTAAGGCTATGCGGGGTAGGGCATGCTATTTGGTCTTACTTTTTCCACATATATGAAAATCCAATTGAGACAAAATATTTTGGCCATGAGCATAATTTCACAGTATGTTTTTCAAGTTAATGAGACAAAACATATAGTACCCTGATACCAAAGGGTGTTGAAGAAGAATATTTTTCATTTACTCAGTTAGCAAAATGGTTCTGAACCCTTTTTATCAACTAGAGTCACTGGGAGCTTTTAAAATTACAGATGCATTGGCAATCACACTGCTTAAAAATTCTAATTTAATTAGTTTGGGGTAGAGCCCAGGCATAGACTTGTCTATTTGTTTGTTTGTTGCCCCTGTGTTGATTCCAAAGTGAAGCCAGAGTTGAGAACCATTGGATGAAGAAAATAATACTCAACAGCATTGAAGATGCAGTAAAGTTGGAGCACACAGAAATACTAAGTAAAAATTAGTATCATCTGTCTAAAATATAATTTGGCAATATCTCATATGCCCAAACAATTGACTGTCTTTCTAAGACTATGCGCTAAAGAAACAGGCAAAGAATCAAAGATTAATATACTGAAATGTTCACTGCAACATCAGTTATTAGTAAAAATATCCAATAACCATATAATAGCCTGACACATTTCCATTAAATATTTTCAAATAAAAATTTCAAAAATGAGAAACTACTAATGAAGTTTACATAAATGTAGAATACAAGTGTATATATTATGGTATAAATCAAATGATATAAAAAAAGGATACAAAAAAGCACAGTAAGAACATTAAGGTAGTAGTAGCAAAGTATTAACAATAGTTTTATGGTATGATTACATTGTTAATGTTTATTTTTATATTTTACGTATTTTTCAAATAATCTATATACATGTTAATTTTATAATCAGAAAAGCAAACATTTCTTTCCAAAGCCTTTGGTTTTAGCCTTTGCGGATCCTTTATTTGTTTAGAAAACCCTAATCTGATTGCTGCCATATGAACTGAGTATACAGACTTCTAGTTTGAAGAAAAATGTAGGTTTTCATCATTAAATGATGAGTTCAGTAAGTTGGGGAGGTAGTTCTCAAAATACTTTTTAAGTTTCCATAGCTTCTTTATGAAATGAGCTCTTTTATATAAAATATAATTTAATCTCAAAATGTAATTCTAAGATGAGTGTAACTGTACGTAGTCAGAATGTATAACAAGATTAGCCCAATTTTCTGTACTATTGTTGCCAAAGATGTTAACATCCTAGGGGAAATTTAACCAGCACTGTTTCTCAATTTGTTAACTATACTAAATAATCTGTGATATAATAAACAACAAAGTTGTAGATATTCATTCGTAAAGATATTCCCCTAGACATAGGTACTTTTTCTTCTTACTCTCCTATTTGTTTCCCTTTGTTCCAATCATCTTCCTCCCAAAAAGAAATCTAGTACATTGCCTCTCTGAATGTAAATATTTACAACATTTACATTTGCAATATTTAGTTTTGCTTCATGGGAGTTCATGGCTTAGCCAAGCACACTATAGCATTGGTTTTCAATTTTACATTCCCAAAGGAGACAGCTGGCTTCATGTCATGGTTATTGAGTTAATTGCTGTTTTGATGACTTGGGGTAATGACTTGTATAACCCTTTAATTTACAGCATTTCAGAAAACATACACAGACACTGTCGGGTATGGACAAGAGTCCAATCTGAGTCACCATGCTACACAAAAGATGGAAGAGAAAAGTCTCCACTTCCATGCCAGGCTGAGAATTTAGGAGGAGAACCTGACCACGCTACTTCTGTAGTGTAAGAGCCTCTTGCTATTAACTTGTCAGCCATGAGCAAGAAAATGGGCTCTCGCTCAATGATTTGGGGGAGCTAGACTTGAGCTTCTACTATTCAAGTCATGAGGCTTGAATACGCTAAAGGGAAGGGGTGAGTAGTTACCATGGGACACACAGAGGATTACAGCTTATATGGATTAAGGTCAGCCTAATTAGTGCATGGAAACAGCCAAACTAAAAGCCAGTGTGATTAGAGAGTCTACATTTGTTAAGGGCAAAGATAATGGGCTATAGATTGTATTCTAGGGAGGCCTAGCCAAGGAGCAACATGTAAATGAGCTCCATAACCTACACAACAGGCAATTTGTCTCTGGGCACTTCTCACCTGCTCTACAAGCTGGCTTTTCCCCAGCACCAATCCTGAGATCTTATTTTTGCTTTCAAACAATTGTCTGCCTAATTCCCACTAACTCTAAAACAGCAAAGGGGCTGGCTGGCAACACCCCAAGTGGTGATGCCCCTCGGGTCTATTCACATTGTGGAGCAAGAGAAGAGGGGGAGGTGAAGAAATCCAGAAAAAAGAACCTGTCTGTGGCCTTGCAGGATCAGCAGCTTCTGTGAAGGGGCCTAAGGCAGCTCCACCTCACTGTCATCATCCCAGGACAATACGGGGACATGGGGACTATGCTACAATGAAAGAAACCTAGAGATGACTTGAGACCTCACTTAAATTTAAATGAACAAATACTGTCATTTCAGAAAAGCTGTTGACTGTCCATCTAAACTTTATAGTTTAACCTACCCCCATCTCAACTCTGCCAGACCCCAGAAATTCAGCAGGGATTTAATTGAAGACTTTGCTCTGGGAGAAAATATTAGTAATCATATTATAATAACAAATAACTATTGAACATTTACCATGCTTCAAGCACTATGTTACAACTTTAAATGAACTTCGGTAGGTATATTATCAGCATCAGCATCAATTCTGAGATGCAAAAACAACCTCAGAAAGGTGGCCGGTTCTGTTCTGAATCAAATAGGAGGAACGGGTGGGACCAAGATCAAGTGTAGGCAGCCCCATGACAGGGTTGTGTTGTGAACCACTGTGGGAGGTAGGAGAGGAGTGGAAGAAAGGAGGCAGGAGAACAGTAACTGTGAGGCAACCACACCTGAGTGCTAATTCTATGCCAACCTCTTTGCTAGCATAACACAGCATAACAACTGAAGATAGTTTGTTTCATCAACCCCCATTTTACACATGAGGAAAAGGAGGTTTTAAGGGATTATATGACCCCCAGCTGGTAACTGCTGGAGCTAGCATTAGAATCCAGACAGATGCTCTGGTGACATTTGACTCAATATTCTTGCTGCTACCAGGAAGAGGCACTTAACTGAGCAGTCTGTCTGGAAACTTGAACTTTGAGGATCTTCTAACTTTGAGTAGGATGAGGAAAGTTTTCATTTCGGTCTCACTTTGATGTTTTATGTTTGTCTGCCTTAAAAAGCATGAAAAATGGGCAGGTAAACGCCCTCAAACACTATAACTTAATCCTGAAAAGAGATGGCTTAACAACACAGAGAGAAAGTGGATCAATTACTCTTCCTCAGACCACAAGTCCAATTACTAGGGAGTAATAAAACCAAAGAAAGCTAAAAATGGAACATGTAAAAACAAAGAGAGGATTGCTCTTTAGTTTTATTATTTTTCATAGACTAAATCAAGTCTTTTCCCCCCTAGCAAGTACCATCTACTGCATGAGTCTCGAATCTCAAATGCTTGTGGGAGTCTATTACCCATCACATTATTTCCCTGATATTTGGTCAGAGTGAGAAGGCACGATGAAAATTTTGGCAGGCTTTCTACAAGGCTGATCAATATTTTTCATTTCCCCATTTATGTGTCACTACAATTCACAGCTGAGAGGACAAGTTAACCGGATACAGCATAGGACAGAAAGCCAAGCAGATACTCAAGTCAAGGCAAAGACAGAAGGAAAAAATTAATGGAAAGAAGCTGAAGGAAGAATGGTTAAAAGAAGCAAAACAGGCCAGGCATGATGGCTCACACTTGTAATCCCAGCACTTTGGGAGGCTAAAGAGGGAGGATCGCTTAAGACCAGGAGTTCAAGACCAGCCTAGGCAATGTGGTGAAACCCCGTCTCTACAAAAAGTACAGAAATAAGCAGGAATGATGGTGCATGCCGTAGTCCCAGCTACTTGGGGAGCTGAAGCGAGAAGACTGCCTAAGCCCAGGAGGTCAAGGCTGCAGTGAGTCATGTTAGTGCCACTGCACTCCAGCCTGGGTGACACAGTGAGATCTTGTCTCAAGAAAAAAAAGAGGAAGAAGAAGGAGGAGAAGGAGGAGGACAAGAAGCTCATAAAAAGCTTACAAATCCACCACTGCACATAAAATGAAGGTGGTGGACCCAGTCTAGCCAGGACTAGTGTTCCCACATACACCCAGCACTAGCCCAGCATCATCAGTCTCATCTATGCCACTATCAATGATGACAGCGGGTTCAGGTCCCAGACTCAATACCAAGAGGGGACCTAGAAGAGAACCTTGAAACTGTGGCCAATTTCAACATGCCTCCCACTAAGATCTGTCTTGGTAGGCAACAAGTTGATATTGACACCTCAGGCTCTAGGTTCCCTGGCACTGCTAAGTTTTGGTGCCTTTCTTCTTGGGTCCCCACTTACCCTTAGGGACCGGAAAACTGGCAACAATGGGACAAAGCTGTGCAGATCTAGGGGCACAGTCAACTTTTAAGTCAGTTAGATAGCCAACCTCTGTCTACCTCCAAGTTTGCCCTGATGGGTTAGGATGAGGAGACTGCATCTGAGCCCATTGATTGTGTCTTCAACTAAATTAAGCAGAGCTTGGGGATAGTGTAGATTTAAGAACATCAAAATCAAACCATCACATTAGCCAGAAAATCAATAAACAGCTCATGAGGCCAGGATTAGATATATAGACATTAAAACCACTTTTTTAAAAAAGAGAGAATTATAAAGAATGAGATCACGAATGCTGAAGACCAAGTCAGGTTTCCTGGAAAGGAAATGGGAATTAGGAGCAGTCACTAATTCTGCTAAAGTCTCCTGCACTTGATTCTTCCTCACAAGTTTACCCCATGGCACATCAAATCTACTTATTTTTCCATACAATTTGGGTAAGAGTAGATATTCATTAAATTTGCTTCTGGACTACTCACTGCCCCCTTTAGCTCAGCGCCCCCATCAACATCTAATAAATTAATGACCTAAAGCAAGAGAACAGCCTCCCATGAGGCTTCTGTTAACACAGCTGTGCAAAGGGTCATCAGATGGATCTTTTGGCTTTGTGAGATATTTAATAGAGCAAGAGGAAGAGAATGGAGCCTGAGCATCAAAAAGGACTTTAATTGTATTTGTTATGTTTTCTTTTATTAAAAAAATAAAACTGGGGGTAGAAACTGTTAATTAAATTTTACGTGGCATTGCTATTTTTAAAAAATATGTCAAAATAAAAAAGAAACCAAAGGATGATGAGACTGAAGGAGGGAAAAGGAGTTGGGGAGAGAGAGGAGTAGGACTAGAGGGGGCAAATGAGAGACAGGGAGAGAGACTGATGAAGAAGGGGAGGAAACTTCCATTTGGAAGGCTCTATGAGGCGCTTGGTAAACCCCATGGTGAAATGACATGGAACCCAGCTCTGTCAGAGGTTGTAAATACCCAAAGTAAGGGATAAACAAAGATAAAGTTCTAGAAGCCACAAATATGAGACAGAAATTCTTCGGATACAGAGAAGGACCCAGGGAAGTCCTTCTAGGAAGTACTACCAGAGGCTCCAAAGGAGAGAAGAGAATTATGGTCGATGGGTAAATTCCACTCATGTTCCCAGAATTCCAGGGACCTGGTCAACACCAGAACCTCCCATCAGACACTTTCAATGCATTTATATAGTTCAGTAAGGAAATGTTATTGTGGCTTTAAAATAGGAGCCAATGAAGAAAGAGAATTCTCTTTACAGTTAAATTATGAATTTTTCAGGAAATTGAACTTTTGTATGATGGGGTACCTATACTGCATTTACATCTCTGAAACCTAAGTATGGGCAATAAGCAAACATACCACCTAGTGGCAGACTACCTGTTGTGCTAGAAACACAAAATCCATTCCCTTTTGATATTAAAAAAGGGGGTTTTTTCCCTCATAAGACTTTAATATCCAGTAGTGAAACTAGCAGCTTATAAAATTTGCAGTATTGGAGAGAAGGAAAAAATCCAAATATATATTATTTCCTTTCATTAACTGAATACTAGAGAATGGAAGAGACTTTATAACTGCAGGAAGAATACATCCTTTCATTAATCCCAGCTGCTTAATTAAATCAATTGGAAGTCTCTAATTTCATTGTCTTTTCAGATACTTTAAATCCATTTATTGGGAGAAGAAGATTTTAGATGGCTAAAGTCACATTTGGTTGAATTTCTTTAGAAGACATAATCTCTTAGTGCAGAAAGGGATTGTCTGAGACAATCAATCAACTGACAGATTCCCTCCCAGTACTTTTGAAGGCTGTCAGAGGACAAAGCAATCATCATACACAGCAGGGCTGATTCCTATAAGCCATGTATGATAAAAAGAAAAAAAGATTAGCCTCGTCGTTCAATAGTCACACTTTAGTCCCTGGAGAAGGTGGAATTTTACCACAACATCTGACCAGCAAAAAACTACCAGGATTGAAGAAAATGTATTTACCCATCCCTTCCTGGAACAGAAGGTAATTCAAAGTAGCAAAGAAAAAAGTGACACATTTCAAAACAATAAGGGGAGAAAAAAAAAAATCTGTACAAGGTCAAAGAAGGAATATCAGAACCTAATGGTCATTCAAGATATGTCTTCAATGACTTTCTGGTTGTATTTAAGCATCAGAAACATTTTTATTTTGGGGAAGGAGAGAGACAAAATTTAACAAAGTAAGCGATGGATAATTTAGAAGTGCCTGTATGTGGGGCTGGTTGGAGTGTAAACACCAGTCTTCCTCTGTAAGTAACAGATTACTGGCCCGGCTTGGGGGCTCGTGCATGTAATCCCAACACTTTGGGAGGCTGAGACAGGCGGATCACCTGAGGTCAGGAGTTCAAGACCAGCCTGGCCAACATGATGAAACTCCATCTCCACTAAAAGTACACAAAATTAGCCGGACCTGGTGGCACATGCCTGTAATACCAGCTACTCGGGAGGCTGAGGCAGGAGAATCGCTTGAACCGAGGAGGCAGAGGTTGCAGTGAGCCGAGATCACACCACTGCACTCCAGCCTGGGTGACAGAGTGAAACTCCGTCTCAAAAAAAAAAAAAAAAGAAAAAGAAAAGGAAAAAGTAACATTACTTTTGCTACCCACTACACGTTTCCCCCCCCCCCCCCCCCCCCCCCCCCCCCCCGCCAAAAAAGAGAAATTCTCGACTATGGAAAAATGTGATTTCTGGAAAGCTGCTGCTAAAAGAGAAAAATCTTGTCAAATTGTACTACCATATTATCATGACCCACCACTGTTCTCTGTCTACCTCTTTATGAAAGGGCAGAACTTACACGTTTATATTTTTAAAAACATTACAAAAGGTGCACTTGTTCCATCTTGAGATAAAATTGAATCCCTAATGCCACATTCACGGGGAGCTCCAAGTGGTTAGTAAATTCTGTTGGGGCTTATGTTCTCCCAGTCATTTCCCCTTCTGATTCTCTGTTTCTGCTGAACTCCTCCCCACACTCAGCTCTCACCTCCTACATCCCCTCTGGCCTCTTTATTGATTCCCAGTCTATTTAAACAGTCTCTTTCGCTAATTTTCCTAAAGCATCAGTTACTCATGGCAGGGGGTATATGATACATTTTATAGAAGGTCAGAAGCCATGATGGGGATTATATTACAGCAGCCCACAAATCCCAATAAAACAAAATATAATAACTAATTTTATGGTGCTTAATTGAGTGAAAAACGATATAAAATTGTATGCCTAGTGTTTTGGGGGGGTCAGGGGGAAGGGTCTTGCTCTGTCACCCAGGCTGGAGTGCAATGGTGCTATCACAACTCATCACAGCCTCGAACTCCTGGGCTCACCACAGCCTCCCACCTCAGCTTCCCAAAGTGCTGAGATTACAGGTGTGAGCCACTGCACCCAGCGGTGCGCATATTCTGATTGTGTTAACGTTACCCACTAGGAAGACCCAAAAAAAAAAAAAAAAAAGGAAATATACAAAAGTGTGAATAGTGGTTGTCTTAAGTTAACAAAATTATTGTTCGTTTTTTTCTTCCCCTTCCTCTCAAACTTTCTACAACTTCTTTGATGCACTTGCCTCTCTACATGTCAAGGTGGGTGACCTTCTCTTCCAGCCCCCATATCTTTGGGCTTCCTTTTCATATTTATAATGGAATGTCATCTCTGCCCAGCTTAGTGAAATGTTGCAAGCCTGTGGCTTTGCACTTTCCCATCTGCTGAGAAGAGTTGCGTTCCAGGTACTTATCAGAGATGACCTCTAACTCTTTGCTGCTCAATATTTCGCTAAGCTTCAGTTGAAAATAAATAGTATAAATGGAAGATTGCCTGGAGGTTATTTCTTTCCCTTTATAGAATTACACTTTGGCAAAATGCCAAGAATAAGGGACGTTATACAAAGAGGTCTGACACAATTCAGTCGCAGTCACTGCAGGGCATTTTAGGAACCTGATCATCAGAGCTCAAAATACTTTTTATGAGTAACTGTGAGAAAACTTACTTCTGTTCTTAACACCAGGGACAACTGAGCTCCTCCTAAAAAACTTCATTTTTTTAAATCACATAACCAAATGGGATTTTCCTCTTTGCTCTAGTCACTGGGAAGCCTACAAATGTTTATTCCACAGGTATACATTTTCCATATTTACCTTTGCCATATTTATCCTCCCCCTTAGTCCTCATTTATTTTATATTCTTATATTTTTATTGTCTTAAAGTTTTTATAAACCAAGACAGTTATAAGAAAAGCACTTGCCCCACTGTTATGAAGGAAAACAAATTTGAACAATTGCCCATGGAATGATGGAGACACATGATCAGAGCTTCTTTTCACTCTTAAATGAAAAAGACAGCATCTTCTTTGGCAAAACAACACTGATCAAGGAAAAGAAGAATACTTCAATATTTTCTCTGTAAATCCTGGGCTGTTTTCCACAAGAAAGCTGGATCTCTTTAAGAACTTCTGAGCTGGCAAAATGTTTTCATTAAACATATTCAAACAGTTTTTCTCTGTGGTTTGTTCTGGGAAAATGTGTGTGCATGAGTGTACCTAGTTGCTTGCTTTGCATCAACAAAAGGACACCTTAATATTCACTTTTTAGGAAAAGCACGTATATAAGGAACAATCACATGAATTTCTGTTCCAGGGCCCTTGCAGAGCAGTAATAGGTTCTAGCTCTGCTTAGCTGGGGATAAGTCACATGAGACGGCAAACCTGGAATTTCATGGCAGAGCTTGTGTATACCTCCTGTTGTATAAAGGTTATGGTGTGATCATCATACTGCCTTGTTACCCAGGCTCTTTGGAACTCAGTAGGAAGTATTAAAAGTACATAATCTTAAGTATTAAGGTTTATAGAGAAGATCTTTGCTATCACGTTTAAGACAGTCCCTACAATATAATCCAGAGCTGGCTTGTTTTCCCCCTCAATGACTTTCTAGAAACTCTCATCCCTTTTTGCTGAAATGGAGCTGTACCTTGTCGCAGGATGGTTCTATACAGCCTCAGTTGTCACTAATGCCCTTCCCCACAAATATAAGCCCCCTATTAAAAACCAAAAAGTAACAGATGCTGGCAAGATTGTCAAGAAAAAGGAACTCATATACTGTTGGTGGGAGTGTAAATTAGTTCAACCATTGTGGAAGACAGTATGGTGATTCCTCAAAGACCTAAAGACAGAAATACCATTCAACCCAGCAATCTCATTACTGGGTATATACCTAAAGGTATATAAATAATTATATTATAAAGACACATGCACATGTACATTCACTGCAACACTATTCACAATAGCAAAGATATGGAATCAACCTAAATGCCCAACAATGATAGACTGGATAAAGAAAATGTGGTACATATACACCATGGAATACTATGGTAGCCATCAAAAAGAATGACGTAATGTCCTTTATAGGGACATGGATGGAGCTGGAGGCCATTATTCTCAGCAAACTAAGGCAGAAACACAAAACCAAATACCACATGCTGTCATGTATAAGTGGGAGCTAAATGATATGAACACATGGATACATAGAGGGGAACAACACACAATGGGCTGATCAGATGGTAAAAGGTGGGAGGAGGAAGAGGATCAGGAAAAATAATAGGTATAAGGCTTAATATTTGGGTGATAACCTGTACAACAAACACCCGTGACACCAGTTTACATATGTAACAAACTGTACATATATCCCTGAATTTAAAAGTTTTAAAAAGTCCCCAAAAGATGACTGTATGACTGTAAGCAACAACAGTTAAGTTGTTGGAGTTCACTGGAGTTAACTAAGTTCTTACTATGTGCCTGGAACAATGCAAAGCTCTTTATGAAGATCTCATTGTCCTTCACCACCAGCCTTCTAGGTAGGTACTGTGGTCTGAATGTTTGCGTCCCTTACAAATTCCTAAGCTGAATCCTAATTACAAACATGATTGTATTAGAAGATGGGGCATCTGGGAGGTGATGAGGTCATGAGGGATCAGTGCCCTTAGAAGAGGCCTGAGGATGCTGATTTGCTCCTTCTACCATATGAGGATGCCTAGAAGTTGCCATCTACGAGGAACAGGCCCACACCAGACACCAAATCTGCTGGCACCTTGATCTTGGACTTCCCAGTATCCAGAATTATCAGCAATAAATTCTGTTGTTTGTGGATTCCATTTAAGGTATTTTGTTAGAGCAGCAGGAATGGACTAAGACAGTAGGTCTATCTCCATTTTAGTGTTCAGGCTCAGACCACTGAGTAACTTGTTCAAGGTCAAACAGCTACCAGATGATAGAAACAGGATTCAAACCCAGATCTGTCCAACTCCCAAATATATACTCTTAAACATGACATCACTGGGACTCCATTTGTCCAGAAGAACAGAAAGTTTAAATTCTCTTTCCATGGCTTGTTCACCCCAATAGAGCTAAGAAGTTCCAGGTACTTGCTCATAGGCAGAGGGTCTGCCAGTCCTGCTTTCTCCCAGTTAGCCCCTAGAGCCAGAACTCAGTCATGCTTCTTTGATCTCCAGAGTACCATAATAGCTTGTAACAGAAGACAGTTGCTTTAGAAAACAAAATTAGTCCAGAAACCTGGTGTCCCATGAAGTTTAAAAAGGTCTTCCATTGACTAACCCTGACTTCACTAGAAGGCACGGTCACCTCCAGCTATGTCCAAAACAGTTTAAGTGAGGCTGGGCCTCTACCCTAGAGTTTCTTATGACAATGTTAGCATTCCCAGAGGGTGTCTTGGAAATATGAGGGCACATTTTAGTTGTCATAATGACTGAAGTTTTTGTGTTGTTGGCTTTTAGTAGGCCAGGATTCCAGACATCCTGCAAAGCAGGTGACACATCCTACATATCAAGAAAAATGGTCTACAGGAGACTGAGGCAGGAGGGTCATTTAAAGCCAGGAGTTCAAGACCAACCTAGGCAACATAGCAAGAACTTGTCTCTAAATAAATAAATAAATAAAACCTTAGCCAGGCACAGTGACACATGCCTGTAGTCCCAACTACTTGGGAGGCTGAGGAAGGAAGATGACTGGGAGCTCAGAAGTTAAGGCTGTAGTAAGTTACGGTCATGCCACTGCACTCCAGCCTGAGCAAATTAGTGAGACCACCCCCAACAACAACAAAAAAAAGGTCTACATGCTTCATATATCCAAAGATGTTCCAATAGGCATCAAGGGTTTCCTCCTTATTTATAATTATCTGAGCAAAGATTTTGATTTTGCCTTATATATAAGCAAAAATTACTTTTTTAAAGTTTTATGATAACTGAATTTTTGAGGAATGCAGCTATTCTGTCTAGAAAAGGGAAGATTGCTATGTATTTAACTTGGAACATCATCAATTGTGGCTCACCATTTCAGAAAATCATGTCACTAACAGCGACACTACTTGTGATATGACAGTGTCCATTCTATTCTACTATACCAGTATCATATGGATACGATGACCTATGGGCTGCCACATTCATGAAGATCCTACATGTGCAATATCTGACCACTGCACATTGTCTTCTGAAGTGGTTTGGCCATATTGCTTTTTTATAAATTATTTTCCCTTCATGTTTCCTTTATATTATAATCATGACATTATTTTATTTTTTATAGATTATATATGTATGTATATCTTATATATGATTTTCATTTCAGGACAGAGAAAGGGCATTTCAAGATATTTCTTACTTGAAGGGGCAACTGATAGCGTTGGGAATCACTCTACTCTCCTACCTACCAGAGTGCAAAACCCTGTCTGAATAATGTGGATCTTCAGGTTAAAAAAAAAAAGGAGGCTTCTTTACTCAGTGTTATCTCAGCTGAGGATGCTCTACGCCAAAAGTGATTTGGGCTACCAGCTGCCATCTTTTTAGATTCAAATGCCCAAGCCATTTGCTCAAAGCAGAATCCTTCACTTTTTGGAACAAGGCAAGATCCAATGCCATTGCTAACATCCAGCACAACTCTGTCCCCATAGACACTTTAATACAGGGATCGTTTTATATTCCTATGGCATTGGATCACCCAGACCACTCACAGGTTTCTGTAACCTGAAATTACAAGAAGAGGGGGTTGAGAGAGTTTGGTCCCTTCCCTCCCAGGAGGGCCATTAAAGTCCTTAATGAAGTTTACTTACCTCTATCCTGCTTTCTTCCCTACAATTTTAAATTCCTAATATCTATATACTGTCCCAGTGAAAACCTCACTGGACACTCCACCAAAACTACTGACAGTCACTTTATATACTCATTCTCCCTTCGAATCCAGATGAAATACTATAAAAGGCCAGAAGTTGAGCAAGAATTATTTCCTTTCCCCAACTGAAGAAAGTGAGGCTCAGAAGGACTTAGGGGACTTTGTCAAGGACACAGAGC
This sequence comes from Papio anubis, assembly GCF_008728515.1. Lineage (NCBI taxonomy): Eukaryota > Metazoa > Chordata > Mammalia > Primates > Cercopithecidae > Papio > Papio anubis. The sequence goes on from NC_044988.1 coordinate 31,537,353, forward strand.
TCATGATTGCAAAGTCTGGACAAAAACCCTACCTTTTGAATCCAAATGCCAGGATAGGTCACACCATATTAAGGTGATGGAAATTTTTGCAAAGCCATCTCAGAGTAGAACAAGTTCCTTCTACGTCTTTGAAAGTTTTTTCCTTCTTAAGCAAAGTAACTAGAGTCATCCTCTAGATAAGCAGATAAAATATTACTTACAATTTAGATGGCACTTTATATTGAATGTGGGCCAGAAATCCTTCTAACACACACAACTCACGCACACTCATACCCAAACTCCCACCTGTTACTTGCTCAGCTGCTTATTAATGGAATGGGACATTTACCCATACAACTTAAAATCTTATCTGGGGGCTGCAGACTTCATATTGGAACTATCAAACATTTCCACCTTATTAGCCCCTGCATTCCTGAACTCAAAGGTCCTACAGAGCCTGAGGAAGGGAGCCAGAAGTTTAAAGGGTGCCACCTTTTAGTATGTTTTCCTGCTCATAATGAGGGAGCTTAAGGTATCTTTATGCTCTGAAATCCCATGTTGCTTTGACAAGGGCCACTCTTCCTTTCCCTTAACATACAATGGGCATTCACCAGTCTCCTCTCAGGGCACCTCTGAACTCTGGAGAGCAAAGCAGCGCTCTCCTGACTACCTCTGAGAGCTCACCCAGACCCAAGAATCACATGCAGCTCTGTAAGGGAGAGTGGCTACAGGCTTCTGGGACCTGGAAAACTGGTGCTTGCTACTACCAACGGGAGCATCTTCAGGCTGAACATAGGACAGACATGGGTACTCCCGCCTCCCCAGTGCCTACCCATCAGAGTTTATATGTTAAGAGTGGTGCTTGATCCACATTGTCTATGTCAGTGAACAAGTACTATAGATTCGCATTCAGTGGTTAAAATTACACACAGCGGACCCTTACTGTTAACTTCTTTCCGTGAAACAACTTTAGTATAAGATAAGTGTCTCTTGTATCTGGTCCAAGACTCTGTGCTGCCATGTTACACAAGGATTACAGTACAAAGTGTCCTGTCTATGAGAGGTTCATGCTATGTCCTCCAAAGGTCACAACTTTATCAAGGCTTTAAACATTTTCAGTCCGAGTTCTGATTGCAGTAGAATTTCAGTGGTTACAGAAGACACGATAAGTATAGTCTGGATACAGATTACCCTGGTTAGTCACTTAAATGGTGCTTTAAGTGTGTGCATGCAGGGGCCTCCTACTGTGGGCTCTGTGGTTATGGTCCCAGACATTACAAATGTCAATGCACTTGAAAAAAAGGTTAAAAATAACAAAAGAAAGAAAAAGTTACATGGCAAAAAGTGTAATGCTCCTGGGATCTCCAACCTTATTGAACATGACAACATGTATATAATGACAAAAATTCCACAGATCCACTTCTGCATGATACTAGAGATCAAGACCAAAGGAAACACAGTACTGTAGCAGGTATTTCTGGGTGAGAAAAGGGAACATAATTTTATGGGGGAAAAGGGAGTTTTTGTGGGGGTAGGAGTTTCCAAGTGCCCACATCAAGGGGTTGGTTTAGGCTTGGGAAGGGAAGACACTGAAAATTTATCAGCCAGGATAATGTGTATGACAAAAAAAGCTGAGAAGATGAATTTGGCAGTGAAATTTTAAATAGATGCCACAAAACATCACAGTCTCTTATTTAATCCCTATAAACCAATAACTCCCACAAACCCCCAAGAAGGTTTTTTTTAATTAACCAGGGAGTGTTTGGGGAGAAAAATACAAAGACCCACCCCTGCCCCCCAAATCCAGATGACCACAAGAAAAGCAGAGTCAACTTGCTACTTTGGTTGTAAATCCAAATGTGTACACTGCCAAGTCTAGATACAGGACAAGTACTTATAGCTGAGCAAAATTTAGATGGCCAGTAACTTTTCCTACCACAAATACTTTGGTGATTAAGGAGAAGATTTTGGCCAGGCGCTGTGGCTCACACCTGTAATCCCAGCACTCTGGGAGGCTGAGGCAGGTGGATTATCTGAGGTCAGGAGTTCGAGACCAGCCTGACTAACATGGTGAAACCCTGTCTCTACTAAAAATACAAAAAAGTAGCTGGACATGGTGGCACGCGCCTATAATCCCAGTTACTAGGGGGTGCTGAGGCAGGAGAATTGCTTGAACCTGGGAGGCAGAGGTTGCAGTGAGCCAAGATCGCGCCACTGTACTCCAGCCTGGGTGACAGAGCGAGACTCTGTCTCAAAAAAAGGAAAAGTAAAGAAAGATTCTGATGATGACCAGAGGCTGGGGGAGGTGGGGAGGGAGGGAATGGAAAGCTGTTGATCAAATAGAAGAAAGTATCAAACAGAAGGAATAGATTTCGAGATCTATTGCACAACAGGGTGACTACAGTCAATCGTGCACTGTATATTTCAGAATAACTAGAGGGTGAATTTCAAATGTCTCACCATAAAACATGATAGGTGAGTGAGGTAATAGATATGTTAATTAGGTTAATTTAATCATGTCACATTGTATACATATATCAAAACATCAAATCACACTCCATAAATGTATACAATTATGATTTGTCAATTAAAAATAACATTAATAAATTTTGAAAATATACAAAAAAGGAAAAAATAGATTCTAATAGAAGACCTGTTCTATCTGACAGTATATTAGACCTGTTAGTAGAAACCAACTGAAGCCAGTTCATATTAGAGACAAAGGAAATGGGAAAAGAATTTGACCTGATGAATAGTTCCTGTTTTCACCTTCAATTTCCAAATAATCCTTGTTGCAATATTTCCGGTAATTTCTCCAATGAATTGTCTCCTGAAGTGGACTTGATTAGAGGAAACAATATTAGATCTACAAGACACAGCTCCATTTCTCTTCATATTCTATAAACTTTCTTCCATGGACAGGGCCTCCCGAGATTTCTTAAGAGAGCCAAACAGAAGACAGGACAGGGATTAGAGGAGGGAGGCTAGAATCAAAAAAGGAAAACAGCAGCAACTTTAGTGGATGTTCCTTAAATTTCTTTGTAAAAACAAAAAAAGAAGTTATAACGGCTGCCAAGTTACAACTATTGATTTACTTTTCCTTCAAGTTACTAACAGAATTTTTACCTGCCATACTTTGCTACAAGATCCTAATCAAAACAACAGAGGGAAAAAGGATGTTTCATTTCCCTCTTCAGAGGGTCCTGTAAGACTCCAAGTTTTACCTGAGGTGATCCAATTTGGTACCAAGTCATGCTAACACAAATACTACTTGGTATCTCTTGTTTTGTTCTCATTTTATTTTTGTCTTGCTCCACAAACAGATGTTAGAGGAAGGCCAGTTCTAAGAACGGCCACTGGCAAGAAAAAAATAAACTATAAAAGTGTACAGTGTGCCTTTTTAAAGTATAAGGCATGGAGTTCATCAAGGATCTCACTTAAACTTCATCTAGCCACATTAAGTATTAATGACATCCTTCTATGTGTGAGGCTTAAAACAGTCAGGGGACACTTTGCATAAATTCAGTGAGGAAGCTGATCTGTGCCTGAGCTCCTCCTAACTGCTGAAAAGGGATTATTCTCCTCAGAATTTGTCTGCAGCCTCCTCCCAGGGAGTACTGATGTCATGTTTGCAAAGTACTTTGAACCTGCTCAGAAGAAAGGCAACACACAAACCTAAGACATTCTTCTCATACTATGTAAGACATAGTGATCATTTTTTTGTTTCACATTTAGAAAACTGCCCCTCTGGCCGGGCAAGGTCTATGATGAAGTCACTGCAAAGGAAAGACGAGATCTCCTATGACCTTCATGTATCTTTTGTTGCTTGTTTTGAGGAGTCTTTTTAAAAACTGTTTTTACTGATATGAATACTTGACATATTTATAGGATGCGTGTGATATTTTGTTAGTGCATAGATGGTGTAATGTTTCACTCAGGGTGTTTGGGGTACTCATCACCTCAAGTATTTATCATTACTATGTGTTAGAAACATTTCAAGTTCTCTGTCCTAGCTATTTTGAAATACATAATATATTCTTGTTAACTATGGTCATTTTACTATCAAACATTAGAGCTTATTCCTTGTGTCTAACTGTATATCTGTATCCATTAACCAGCCCCTCTTTTTCATCCCCCCTCTCCATTCCCTTCCTAGCCTCTGCTATCTGTCATTCTACTCTCTATCTCCTTGAGATCAACTTTTTTAGCTCCCTCATGAGTGTGAGAACATGAGATATTTGTCTTTCTGTTCCTGGCTTATTTCACTCAGCATAATGACCTCCAGTTCCATCTATGTTACTGCAAATGACATAAACTTATTCTTTTTTATAACTGAATAGGATTCTGTTGTGTAGCTATACCACATTTTCTTTGTCCATTCATCCATTGATGGGCACTTACGTTGATTCCATATCTTTGCTAATGTGAATAGTGCTGCAATAAACATGCAAGTGCAGGTATCCCTTTGACATACTGACATCTTTTCTTTTGGATAAACACCCAGTGATGAAATTGCTGGATAGTATGGCAGTTCTGTTTTTGGTTTATTGAGAAACTCTATACTATTTTCCATAGTGGCTGTACTAATTTACATTCCCACCAACACCATATAAGAGTTCTCTTTTCTCCATGTCCTTGCCAGCATCTGTCATTTTGTTTTGAGCACTCTTTATGCCAGCCAACTCTCTCTCCATCTTGTCTTTGTCCTTTCTTGCAGTCCCTGGCAAATGGGAGGAAGGGAGGGAAGAAGAAATATAGAGAAAACTAAACAATGATCCATCCTCCTTGTAGATGCCCTGAAAGGTACCTAGAGTTCACCAAGAAAACCTCATTAAAAGATCTCTTCCCATATTCCAATTCAATTCCACAAACATAGTAAGCCCTTCAAGTATTTAAATCATAATTTTTGCCTTCACAGTATTTACTTCTCATAGCAGCAAAGTAGGAAGCTTTGATTACAAAGAAGGACACTGTTGATATGGTGGTGTTATCAATATCAATTGTGGTATTATGGCTAAGAATACAAAAAGCAAATATTAGAGTCAATAGCAGTCTCAGTATGTCTCATTCCCCAAGTTTCCCCTCCCAATCCCAACATTTCCCCTCTCCATCTCTATCCACAATGAGACTGCTCTGGTACTTCCAAATGACCTTTCATTATCTTCTTCCTAAAGCAAATCCAAGTCAATTTAGGAACAAGGTCTGATTTGGGTCATTCACTATCAATTATCTTTTAATTTGGGTCAGTAACCATGACCAGTTCTTCAACTATACAAGGAAACTTCTCCTAAAGGGTGAAATTTCTTATTTCTCTCACATGCAAGCCTTGTCCATTCAGAAAAACAATGAGACCCTGAAAATTGCTGTGATAAACACACCCTCTGAGAGAGTTCAAATGTTTCCTGAGGTCGGGGGAAACAGAATTCCAAAATAGAATTCCACTTTCTACCAGGTCTTAAACCTGCTCCCACCATGGTTTAGCAATAAAACCACAGCCTACACCTTGTTATCCTATCACAGGAACAGCTGAAAATCATCTTTTTAAAAAAAATTTTATTTTTTTATTTTTTGAAACGGAGTCTTGCTCTGTTGCCCAGGCTGGAGTGCAATGGTGCAATCTTGGCTCACTACAACCTCCACCTCCCAGATTCAAGCAATTCTGCTGCTTCAGCTTCCCAAGTAGTTGGGATTACAGGTGTCCACCACCATACCCGGCTAATTTTTGTACTTTTAGTAGAGAGGGGGTTTTGCCATGTTGGTCAGGCTGATCTCAAACTCCTGACCTCAGGTGATCCGCCCGCCTCGGCCTCCCAAAGTGCTGGGATTGCAGGCGTGAGCCACCGCACCTGGCCAAATGACTATTTCTTTACGTTCAAAAACATACTTTCCCTCCCACACAACTCATTAAGAGCTCCTTTAAGATCTCAGTGGAAGACCTGGCTCCTGCTAAAAGTGCTTCTCCAATTACAATAGAATCCCCTTAACTCTTTGATCTGTGTATCCATTTATTCCAGACTTTTGACTCTAGGAATCATTAAGTGGTCTTTCCTCTTTTAGATGGCAAACTCTGTCATGCCTCATAATTGAGTGGGCACTCGATAAATGAATGCTATAGTGCTCTGAGAAATAATACTCTTCCTATTGGCAGCAAATCCAAGAGAAACTTCTTTAGAAGAAAGGACTGTCAATTACCACTTAACAAGCCTGAGTTTTGGCTCCTGCAGAAAAAGCAAACAAAACAATAACAACTCACCCCCAAGAGCAGCCACATGGCTATCTGGCTGCTGCCCTCCAGTCACCTGGCACACTGTAGGTCCCACAGAAGGTGTTCGACAAGTCCTTACTGGTAGATTGATTTGTAAAGGCATGAGAGTGGTGATATGTAATCCATCACCTGATAGGTAGATGCCAGCTGGGTTCCAAACAGTCTAGCTGTGCCCAGCTTCTGACCTCCCATGGTCCTTGGCCCCCTTACAGCTGACAAATCTAGCCGGATGTGAGATGCTGGGCCAGGAGCACGATGCACAAAGCGAGAACTGGGAGGCTGTTCTGGAACACTAGGAGGAATTTGCATTTGTTTCTCCTGCCACAGTCACAACATCCCTGTCTCCCTAAGAGTGCATTCTCATTCAAAACCTACCACACAGCTCCCCTTCTATACCTCAGTGGCCACAGCCTTAGGCTTGACACTGAGTGAGTCACCATTAGAATGCACATTAGACTCACCTGGAAAGCTAAAAACTGCTCATGCCCAGGCCCTACTCCCAGACATATTATTCAGTTGGCCTAGATAGAGCTGCTCCTGTGTTGATAGTCTTAAAAGCTCTCCAGGAGACTTTAATGTACAATCAGGGTTGAGGACCACAGCCTTACATTGTTGAAATCCTGGGCCCATACCTGTAATTGCCTCTCTTATACATTGAAGCTGCTGATTTATTATATGCCAGGCACTGTTCTAAATGCTTTATTATAAATGTATCCAACCCTCATAAGAAGTGGGTGTTCTTCCTATTCCCATTTTTCAGGTGAAAAAACTAAGGCATAAAGAGAGGCTAAATAATTTGCCTAAGATTTCACAGGGTGAGAGTCAGGCTTTGAACTGAGGAACTCACTCCAGCACCCACTCTCTTAACCATTAACCAATACCGCCTCTCTGCATTCATTCAACACACAAAGGCTTTCAAGTACCACATGAGTGCCCTCTAGATCCCATACAGACATAATCACCTTTTCAGATAGTCATATTTCTAAATATACATATCCAAACAAATCGTCTCTTGATCAAAAACCTTCAATGGCTTACTAAATGCTTTGGTGATAAACAAACAAACAATATACAAATGGCTTCCTTAATTGTACATGCCTTCCTCTCTGGTATCTCCTCTGGGATCTATCCTCCAACAATTCTGAGTTGCTTGCAGTTTTCACATGTACTGTATGTACTAAAGCCAGGCTCAAAAACTGGGCCTTCCCTCCACTCTACAGACATGGTCATTATCAGCATTAGAACTCCTCATAAATGTGTTTCCAAAACAATATAGAGTTGCTAGGACATAACCCTCCCAAATAGCCAGGCTGGAAGGAAGCATATTCATTCAGAAACTCAGCCCTTCAAGGAATTAATTTAACCTCCTTACATAACCAAGTAAGAAAACATTAAATCAACTATCTACTTCCACAAAACTCTTCAAAGTTCAAAAATGAAATATCCTGGTGAAATGGTAGTACTTAAAGAATTTGCTGCATTACTGTACCTTGCAGATTAAAATGCTTATGTTCTAATGAGCAATCTATGCTTAACTGGCTCGGTAGAGGCCACAATGCCTCTATTTCCATGGAAACTCCCATTGTCAGAGTGTTTGAAATGCTATAGCTCTATATTCCAAAACCTCCTATAAATTACATTTATGACAAATTAGAACAATCAAATTTGGGGCCAGAGTCGTAGGAATTAATTATCAGAGCTTCCAAACATAAATGGCCCAGTATTTCATTCCTGCATTGTAAACCAAAGGAAACAAAACTCAACCCTACAAAACAAAGAACCCTGGTGAGTTCACAATGCAGCCTAGAATGTGTCCTACATTGACCTATTTCAACTTAAAACATAAACTACGTGCGATTTGCTTTAAATCTCCCAGGTCTGTAAATCTACCCACAACCTCCTCTGACACTGCATTCACATCTGTCATTGACTGGACAAAACCCAGTTTGTCCTTGCTCTGTTGTGAGTAGAACATCTTTCTGTTAGGCCACCCAACCCAGATAAAAACTTCGCACATACAGAGCCATCTGACTTCTCCTAAGTCTAGCTCAGAATGTCTCAACTGTGGCCCCACCGACATTTTAGACTGAATAACTCATTGTGGGGCCCAGTCCTGTGCACTGTAGGATGTTCAGCAGCATCCCTGGCCTCTACCCAGTAGAGGGTACATCTCCCCCAGGCATGACAGTGAAAAATGTTTCAAGACATTGACAAACATTTATTGGGTCTACAATTGCTCCCAGTTAATAACCATTTGTCTAGCCTCATATTCAACCCATTTTGGAGTTTCTCTCCAACCAGAAACTATTTTTACCACATTTGGCCACATTTTTTCTTTCTAAAATTGCTCAAAAGCAGTCTGTAAAATTATCTTTGGCCTTGGAATTTCAAAACCTTGTTCTTACTAGATTGTAACCCTCAATCAGCATTCATTTATAGTAAGTCCACATTAACCCCGGATTTAGAGTGGGGAGTTGATTTGGCCACGTTACATAAGAATACAGTTGCTCAAAACAGTTCTTACTGATACCTGTATTCCTCTTCTGAATGCCCTCCAGGAGGGGTTAGCCATGTGGTTTCCACTGGGTGGCCATGGGCAGAGTTTTGCCTATTGCTTTCCAGTAAGCACATTACATCCCTCAAGAGGGCATTTAGGCTTGACACCGAGTGAGTCAGCATTAGAATGCACATTAGACTCACCTGGAAAGCTAAAACTGCTCGTGCCCAGGCCCCACTCCCAGACATGTTATTCAGTTGGCCTAGATAGAGCTGTTCCTGTGTTGATAGTCTTAAAAGCTCTCCAGGAGACTTTAATGTACAATCAGGGTTGAGGACCACAGCCTTACATTGTTGAAATCCTGGGCCCATACCTGTCAGTTAGGTAGCACCTCTGTCAGTTAGGTAGCACCTCTGTCAGTTAGGTAGCAAGTAAGAGAAAACTCAATCTAAACTGACTTCAGCAGCAAAGGGAATTTTTTGGTGTAGGTAAGCGAGAAGTATCACAGAATGACAGCTTTTGAAACAAGCTGATCTGGGCTTGGGCTTACAAATTTGAGGCCATTTATTTCAGTTTCCTCTTCTCCATGAGTCAGTTTCATCTTCCAGCTGGCTTCCTTCAAGGTGGCAAAATGGCAGGAGCAGTTCTGGCCTTACGTCCACACATCTCATTACTTAGAAGATAATGGCTTTCTAACCAAGCAAAAGCCCTGAGCTTCATCGTAACTGAGCCAGCTTTTGTACTGTGCTTAGGGCTGAAGCATCCAATCAATGCAAACAGAGGAAGGCCATAGGTTGACTGGCTGAGGCCCTTAAACCAATCACAGTAGCTGAGGGGGGAAGTAATGTCAATGGGTTTAGAACAGTGGTTCTCAATGTATGCTCCCTGACCAGTGGCATTAACATCATCTGGGAACTTATAAAAAATGCAAATTCTTGGGCCTACTGATTCAGAAACTCTGGAGGTGGAGCCCAGCAATCTATGGTTTAACAAGCCTTCCAAGTGATTCTGATGGAAGCTAAAATTTGTGACCCACTGATTTTGACCATCAGGTCCTACTCATGGAGACTAGAAGGGGTGAATCCCACTCATTTTCCTGGATTGTCACACAGTTAGAAAATAATGGAATGAAGCCTGGGAAGTTACCATTGAAACACTTCAGAAGGGGATGGCCCTAGAAGAGGACAGCTCATTTCACTCCTTCCTTTTTATGCTGAGGCTGTGGGGTAGAAATCACAGTGATGAGTACTACAAACTAGCAAATTGGTTTGAAGATTATTTCTGATGCCAATATTATTAGTCTAAGGACCTTGAAGAAAAATAATGACAAGCATCAACCCTAAGGTTGATGGATCCTAACCTACTGCCTTAGGAGAAATGTGACAAATTAAGTTACACAAATATGATAGAAGTAAACCTACTTAGCAATTAATTGGCATTGAAGAAGTCATTCTCTAAAACAGTTTCTTAATCATGACTAATTCTAAGAACCAACTGAAATAGGGTTACATATACAGATTCCTGGGCTCTACCCTAGACCAATTGAAAAAGGATCATCAAGGGAGGGGCCTGAGAATCTGTACTTTTAGCACACATAGCCAGTGATACACATGGATTATACATGTTTGGAAAATGCGTCAAAGAGATAAAGCCAAAAAAACAAGGAGAAAAATCTCATGGATGAATTATTTGAAGGCTTCTGACTAATCAAACAGTAGTTTCTTCCTCTTATTTTTTATTTTTATTTTATTTCACACACGGTCTCCCTGTGTCACCCAGGCAGCAGTATAATGGCATGATCACAGCTCACTGCACCTTCACCCTCCAGGGCTCAAGCAATTCTCTTGCCTCAGGCCTCCCTCCACCCCCAGTAGCTGAGTCTATAGGTGCGCACCACCATGTCCAGCTAGTGTTTTGTATTTTTTGTGGTGTTTTGCCATGTTGCCCAGGCTGGTCTTGAACTCCTGAGCTCAAGTGATTTGCCTGCCTCGGCCTCTCAAAGTGTTGGTATTACAGGTGTGAGCCACCGCACCCGGCCTCCTCTACTTTCTTTAATGCACTCCCTCACTACTGGGGCCTCTAACTAATGTTTCTTCCTCTAGTCTGACTCTATCCCACAACCTAAACCAGTTGTTTTCCATACCACTGTCAGAGTAAAAGAAACTGGATGTCAAGCCTCTGATGACAATCTATCACAAGTTCTTACTATGGTTCATAGGATAAAATCCAAAGCCTTAGCATAACACCCTAGACTCCAGCTAATCCAGTCCTTGCCTTTCTTCTTCAGCCTTACTTCACATTGTTAGTCCACTTGAACCCCACCCTTGAACCACCCTGAATCCCTTCCATTGCCTTGAATACATGCTGCTCTTTTGCCTTTGTGCCCTCTGCTAACCATGGTTTTCCTTCCCTCTTCCCCAGGTGTATCAGTCAGGTTAACACTAGGTTATGCTGAGGTAACAAAATCTCAGTAGGTGAAGATGACAAAGATTTACTACTCTCTCACCCGTTCTGTCAGGGGATGGCAAGTTTTTTGTTTTTTGTTTTTTTTTCTAAAGAGCTAGATGGTAAATATTTTAGGCTTTGTGAGCAACATACAGTCTCTGTTGCACACTATACATCTTCTTTGTAAAACTCTTTTTAAATGTAAAGATCATTCTTATCTGTAGGCCATACAAAAACAGGTGACTGGCTAGACTTGGCCCATGAGCCCTAGGTTGCTAACCTCTACTCTATGTGAACATTGCTAAAGACACATAGACAGCAGGGAACTACTCACATGGGTAGTTCTAAATGAATCTAATCACTCAGAGACCTGGACTAATGCAGCAGCCACCTCTTAAACATTTCTTGTCACCATGCAGACAAAAAGAGAGGGTCTCCTATATGCAATTAAATGCTCCAGTCTGAAAGTGGCACCCTGTAACTTAGACTCACAAATAATTAGCCAAAGTTAGTCTTTCGACCCCATCCAACCATAAGGGGTCCAGGATGTCCAATCCTACCACGTGTCCAGAAGTAGGGAGAATTCAGATTACTGGGTAAAAATCATGAAAAAAGCTCGGAAACAAACGCTCTGTGAAGCCTTTTCTGATACCCTCATCCTGCAGCCAGAATAGCTGCTTCTTCCCTGCAATCTTATAGCACTTTAAGCATCTCTTAATCAGAGTGCTATACATAGGGTACTACAAATGCCCACTTGCCTGCCTCCCCTACCAGATGCTGAGCTTCCTAGATAAGCACTTCTGTATGCCCACTACTTTGCACATTGCCTGTTAGCGAGGGATGCTCAGTATGTGTTGCTTCAACAAATAAATAAATGTGGTGGATTGTAGGAGGGAATGGGATTGCCTCTGCATTTACCTGAAGGCATCAGGAATCCAGCAGTGTCAACTTATCTGAACCCACTTAGTTCAACCATTTCAATCTCCACTTATGATCAATTAGCTCAGTTAGTTCAACCACTTCCATCTCCACTTATCAATTTATCTTTTTAGTTATTAGCTACTTTCTATCATAATCAAATGCATTTCTCCATACAACCTTTTTCTTCTAATAAACAATGCCTTGCAGAGAGCTGGTCCGTGAGGCCACGGAGCACTTTGATATAATGTGGGTCGGTTTTATTTTCAGTTTACTGGCCAACAGGCAGACACAGAGAGGCACAGTGATTTTTACCAAGTTATATGTCGATCACAGATGGAGCCAAAAGTAACGCTTTATTTTGAGTCAACAAAAAAGTTACAGGATTGAACATAGAGCTGCAGCTAAGTTCACTGAAAGTTTATTTATATCCCTTGGAGAATTAGAAAGTACACATGTTTTTCAAAGATAAGTCTTATTATACCATATCAATGTATAGCTTGTAGTATACCTATATCTCTGAGAAAAGTATTAAATCAAGTCATATGACTGTTTATTAATGCTGCCTCTTTTCGTATTGATTCCACCCATCCCCTCTACTCCTTTCCTCTTGTGTACAGCGACAGCTCATCAGATGGCATTTCAGAACCCTGAGAATATGAAAGACATCATGCACTAAGGTTTTCCCATCACATCTTAATGCTGTTTGGTGAATAACACCAGCATGCATCTTCACTACTAAATGTCATAAAAACAAATTTTAGTTGTTTCACATGCAACCTGTGTGACTGCTGCAGTTGGTACCAACTATGTAACCACAGGGTGGGCAAAATAGCATTCAAAATGAACTACAGTGCAAGATCCCCTCCATACCTAGAGTTAAGCCCTTTCAGGCTTAGCAGTCACAATCAGGATATCTTTGGTCCCACAGAAACATATCCTGACTTGGAATTTTCCTCTCCTGTGTGTCTCCTGGATATAGTAAGTTCTTAACAGACATCTTCCCTGATTGCTAGCCTTGACAAATTTCCACAAGAACCAGGGCAAGGAGAAGACAGTGAGGCAGTGCCCACTACTCTTCAGATCACCAACAGAATAGAGTCAGAATATGATATTATTGAAATCTTCCAAGTTTGAATCAAGATAAAAACAACTTTTTAAAAATACCTAAAAACCTTTTATTTAAGAAAGTGAAATCGCTCAATGTGCCCTCCCACTCTGGTTAGATGCTTAGCAGACCACAGCAGACAATGCACCTCAACCAGGGCTAAGTGTGCAAGAAAACTGAAGTACACAAAAAGCAAATTATAGACTCAGGTACTGTCAGGCACAAAAGAAGAATCAGTCCTTTCTAGGAGTCTTGCCTTTGCTTCCTTTATTCTTTCCTCGATTCTTGTAATTGAATGTTACAAAGTATATCAAGAGGAATAAACGTATGGGGCCCGTCTCTTCCAAACAAGAAAAGGTTAAGCTTTTAATTACAGGCCCTCAAACTATCATTTTGTGCAATTAGCAATTAACTATAATCGTTGATGAGCAAACGCAAAGCTGCGCTAGCAATTTCCCTTCTCCTTATCCCAGGCTGGGTTATTTTAGTCTTGTTCTATTACAGAGAAGCAGTCACAACCGCGCGCACTCAAACACACACACTCTCTCACTTCAAGACACATTTAGTTTTTAGAAAAATGGCATCTCAGCGTGCGATTGAGACCGACATCCCAAACCCCACATTTGAGCGCCCCAAACGTTTGGAGTCCCTCAGCTTCATCACTTTCTGAGTGGAGAGAGGAGGCCCGAAGAAGATGCTACCTACCAGCCTCTCTCAGGGGCGCAGGAGAGGGTGGTAGAGAGATGATTGTTGCCCCTGGAAACTGCAAGTACCCCCCAGGTGCACGCCCCGTTAGTGGGGAGGCAGTGGCAATAGCAAAGATAGTTGCATCAGCGCTAACTGCTGCTGCTGCTGCATGTTCTGCTGGCGGCTGCCGGGAGGGTACAGTAATGACTGTAGAGAGCGCACAGCTGCTGCGGCGGCAGGTTCCCTGGATCAGGAAATTAGGACAGGCACCGGGGATTGGAGACGAGGGCGGTGCGCGAGCCAACCAGCGGCCGCCCCGGGCCCCCGTGAGCTCCAGGCGGCCTCGCGGAGCAGCCGGGCCCCTAAAGCAGCCCGGGTGGCGACGGCGGCGGCGGCGGCGGCGGCCACAGCCACGACCACGGTCACTCATGCACGCACGCTCACACTCGCACACTCCCGGCGCGGGCACCCAGCTGCCCGGCGCGTGTAAGAGGAGCGCGTCGAGGGAAAGGAGGACTGAAGCCGCCGCGCTCCCGCCCGCCCGCCGCGCCTCCCGTTGACCACTCCCCCTCCTGCCCCCTCCCCGCTCCTCACCCCGAGCTCCAGCCGCCGCCGGTGTGGGTGCTCCGCTACCGGCTCCTCTCTGTTCTGTCCTCTCTTCTGCTCTTGGCTCCCCACCCCCTCTCCCTTCCTTCCCCTCCCCTTCCCTCCCCTCCTCTGCAGCGCCTGCATTATTTTCTGCCCGCAGGCTCGGCTTGCACTGCTGCTGCAGCCCGGGGAGGTGGATGGGTGGGTGGGTTGGCTGGTGGGGAGGAGATTGTGCAAGTTGTAGGGGAGGGGGTGCCCTCTTGTTCCCCGCTCCCTTCCCCCCCCACTCCTTCCCCCCCCCCCTCCCCCCTCCCCCCCCCCGCCCCCACCTTCTTCCTCCTTTCGGAAGGGCTGGTAACTTGTTGTGCGGAGCGAACGGCGGCGGCGGCGGCGGCGGCACCATCCAGGCGGGCACCATGGGCACGTCCGCGCGCTGGGCGCTCTGGCTGCTGCTCGCGCTGTGCTGGGCGCCCTGGGAGAGCGGCGCCACCGGAACCGGTGAGTGAGGACGCGCCCCTCCGCCGGCGGCCGGGACCCAGCCGGGGCACCGGGAGACCCCGAGGCGCAGGTCTCCGTTTGCCCACCCGCCTCCTAGGAGGCGCCTCTCGGCTCTCTCTCGCCTTCTCTCCCTCCCCTCAGTGGTGGCGCCTCTGAGCTGTCAGCGCCGCGGCTAAAGGGAGCCGGGCTTGGGGAACACTGGGGTTTGGGGTGTCCTGACGCCTCGCCTGAACTAGTCTTCGATCCCTCACACCGCCTCCCCCAAAGCCGCTGCTTTGCCTCGTTTCTCGCCCCCTTGACAGGGGCTGAGGTATGTGGGCTTCTGAGCATTGAACAATGGTTCTGCCTCCTCTGCCAGGCGGAGTGTTAGGAAGGAGGTAGAGGGCCGAGACGTGCGCGGCAGCCCGGGGCGCGCCCCTCGAACCTCAGGGAGTGTGGGAGCGGACGGTGGGCGAAGGTGAGGGCCTCCGGGGACGCGGGGCGCCAGGTGCGGGCCGGGGCTGGGAGTCTTCCGGCGGCCGTGAGCGGGCGCACGTTCGGTGGGCGGCAGCCGGGAGGCTCCGCGGAGCCGCTGGCAGTGCGCAGTCTGCGCATCCAGACTGCGTCTCCCCCGGCGCGGGGCCGCCTCTCCGGCGTGCGGGGTAGGGGAGGAGCGGGCTTTACGCAGGACTGTCCTCTGGGTGCTTCTCCCCTCCCTTTTCCACGCCTCAGGCGGCATTTGGAAACCTCTCGGGTCTCTCGTGTAGCTGAATGGGGAGGGGGAATGGAACGAAGACTTAATCAGGTTAGTTTGCTGATCCTCCTTCCCGTTGACGTTTCCTCGAGAGGAATTGAGTCCTAGGCTAGTGACTGTAATTAGCCTTCATTCTAAACAATAAATCAAAGGAACAGCGCGAGAGCGAGTGTGTGGCCCTGTCTTGTTGAGAAGGGCGGTGGTGACTACTGTCGGGTCCCTAGAGTCTGCCGCAGGGGCTTGGGGGCCCTGCCTGGTCTTCAGCCACGTTCCCACTTGGGGCCTCATAACTTTCCTGGACAAGCGACAGGAAGCCCTTCTAAGAGGACTCAGTCAGAATCCTAGCGCGTCCCAGAAGTGATCTTCAGATGTGACGCCAAGGGGCTTGTTTGCCAGCTGCGGGGAATTGGGACTGAAAGCCGCCCCGGCCCGAAACACCCATTCCAGAGCCCCTAGCCCCAGTAGCCAGGTGGCTTAAGGGGCCCTGCCTGCCTGCAGTCACGTGCTCCTGAAGTGAGAGCGAACTTTAAAGTATGTGGTCAAGGAGCCTCTCGGGCAATGCCTGGGGTTTTTACGTCTCCGAATGCCCCTGCCCTTTAGTTGCCACTGTCCGGAGGGTGTGAACTGGGATTGGCCTTTCTGCCCTCTGCGATTGGCTGGCAGTGCGATCACGTTTAGGTTGGTCACATGATTCCGCGGACTCCTAAGCGAGCAGCACGGGAAGTGTTATTTTCAATGGAAAGTAGGAGACTCCACAGGCTCCTCAAATGCCTTCCCCTGCCTGGACTCTTTGAAGAGGACAAATGTGTAGTGAACATGGAATCTGATGTGTAACAAGCCTGAGAGCCTAGAAAAGCTCTGCTTACAAGAGTTTTCAAACGCTAGCATTAATCATTAATGGATGAGTAATACTAACTTATTAAACGATTTCTCAGTATAGTGCCATGACTTGCATTATGCCTTTTGTAACATTTCAGAACACTAAGGTATACCAGGAGGGACAATTATCCAGGAAGGTGAGAGAAAAGTTTCATTTTTGCTGCATGTCCCTTCCACTAGAGGTTAACTTTACCTTATAGAATGTTAGGAGTGCACCTAAACTGACTTGAGTTAGTCAAAGCCAGATATTCACCTTGTATTCGGCAGGTGAGGATCCTCTTTGTCACATGTGAAATATTTGACATGCCATGAACAATGGAAAAAACAAATTCTTCAAAGGAAAGGAGGCAGATTCTTTCAGAACTGGAGGAAATTTGGGCTGAGGCAGGTATTGACTCTAAACCAATCCCAACTGGCATCTGTCTTAAGTTCAAAGTCCCAGGGCATGTGGGCTCACTTCCTACCCTGGAGCTTCTACGCACACCCTGTCTCTCCACTGGCACATGGTGCTCTTCCACGGTACTCCTGGACAAGGCAGGTGAGCACTGAGACTCTGGCAAGGAACTTAAAGCTATTGAGAAATTGGTATATCTGATTGCACAATTGCTGGGGGTTCTAGGACATTTTCCTCCAGCCTGAGTAGTCAGGATTAAGATCTGTGGTGTGATATATTCTTGAAGGCCAAAGTCTTAAAAAACCAAGGTTTTGTGAGAGCTATTCATATATGGCTAGCAACTAGGCTAAGAGTAGAAGGGAACTTCCCTCACTGTGAGAAGTGGGTTGGTGTTACTGGTGGTAGTAATAGACCTGGAGGGAAGAAACTGGAAGGCATGGAAAGTAAACTTGGCTCATCCAGATACCACCAATGAAGGTATGACGATAGTAACCCTTATCAAAACCTGATCACTCATGTGAGCAAGGACTGTGTAAAGGAAGGTCACCAGCCAAGCCCTTCTTGGCAGTAACAGCTTCTTGAAACCTAGTGTAGCTTTGTTCCCTGAATCACCCTCTTGCCCACTTTATGTGGCATTTACCTATAGTGCCTGTCCTGTGTCGTTTTGATTGTTTGCTTTTATGGCCTGAGTCTCCAGATACCTAAAGCATGTATAAAGGTCAAGTACAGCTGCCAATATTAAGACTTTAGTACAATAGACTGCTATTTAACACTAAATGTTGCTAGCAAAGGTGACAGCCTCCATGCTCAAAAGGAGTGAAGACCTGATGCAAGTGTCTCTACCTGTCATAAAATTGAATAACCATAAACTTGACTTGACTTGACTAGTTTTATTACAATTTTGGAAGAGGAAAAAAGTTGTTACAAGCCTCTTCTGCTCCAGGAGAGGTAACAAACTGATGATACTTAACAAGGACTCCTAGAGTAGAACATGACCATAAGATCAAGGGAACAGATAGTACCCAGCCGTATGGCTTCAGGTTTTGATCCCAAACCTTGAAGACTTGGCACACAGCATAGAATTCATTTTAAATATCTAGCCCATTTTCTATTTCTCACAGAATGTAAATAAAGTCGTTCTTTTCAGTGCATGGAAAAGTGCTTAAAACGAGGCAGTTGCCTACATGACTTAAAGTAATGATTGCATTCACTTTGGATACTGACTTTCATTTGGAAAACCACCTTCATATACTAGCCTAAGAAATTAATGCATTAAAGGGCTTGATGAGGTCTATAGTGATGTTCATCGTAAATGTGCCTGCCTTAGGGAGCTCCTTGTGGTGGCTAATACAACTGCCCTCTTCATGGTTGGTTGATTAAATTCAAAATTGCTTAGTTTGGTCCCTACTAATTAATTAATCTCAAAAGACTACTTGGACAACAGCATGATAGACTACTTTCAAGGCAAACAGTCCAAAAATACCGTCTACTGAGATTATGGGCGAGATAGACTTGTTAAGCAGAAGTAAGTAGTCCAGGGACAATTTGGGACAATTTTTTCTGCCACCTAAGAGTTTTGGGCTAGAAAATCTGAGGACTGACAGTTCTTCTGAAGAGCTGGGGCAGAGTCTAACCTAGCTATAGGAGAATCTGGCTTTTAAGTAAAAATCATCTCAATTTTACTCTCTGCATTTTTCAAACTAAATCGGTGTCTCTTTGCTAAGTTCTTCTATTGGCTTGCAACAAAAACTCTAAACACTGTTAATATCACTTAGTTGGATACACTAACCACACTGCAGGAACCAAATGAGATGGCAAGTGATAACACAGGTTGGGTGTCCCGTATCTGAAATACTTGAAACCAGAAGGGTTCCACAGATTTTAGATTTTTTCAGATTTTGGGACATTCACACATACATAAGGTATCTTGGGGATGGGACCCAAGTCTAAACGTGAAATTCATTTATATTTCACATGCACCTTATACACGTAGCCTGAAGGTAATTTTATAGAATATTTTTAATGATTTTATACAAGAAACAAAGTTTTGACTGCAACTTGTCATATGATGTCAAGTGTGGAATTTCCACTTATGGCATCATGTTAGCACTCAAAGTTTTGGGTTTTGGAGCATTTCAGATTGTGGATTAGGGATGCTCAACCTGTACCATAAATTTAGCATACTTTTCCCATTGAGTGAAGTCTCCTAGGAAAGCTTGGCCCAATAGTTTTTTGTTTGTTTGTTTGTTTTTGAGACGGAGTCTTGCTCTGTTGCCCAGGCTGGAGTGCAGTGGTGCTATCTCGGCTCACTGCAAGCTCCGCCTCCCGGGTTCACGCTATTCTGCCTCAGCCTCCCGAGTAGCTGGGACTACAGGCGCCCACCACCATGCCTTGCTACTTTTTTTGTGTTTTTAGTAGAGACGGGGTTTCACCTTGTTAGCCAGGATGGTCTCGATCTCCTGACCTCGTGATCCACCCGGCCTCCCAAAGTGCTGGAATTACAGATGTGAGCCACTGCACCCGGCCCCAATAGTTATTTTGGGTCTCTAAGCAAGATAATGCCTGCTAGGTCCTGTGAGGGTAAGTGTGGAGATTCTGTTAGAAACGTTGCAATGCTTGCTTAGAGATCCTTTGCCTACTTTGTAGTTTAGAGATGCTGGAAACTATAAGATAGAGCCTCTGGCTAGAACAGCTGATTTTGCCAACTTGGGGGGCATCCGGGTAGCCTTTATGTATATAGACATGGTGGTGGGGATGGGGGGACTTGCAATTTGCCAAGCAAGGGACCTAACAAAGCCTTGGCGATAGACAGCATTTGTGATTACATCACATGTCAGAACTTAATAGTTCTCCCACATACTGTGAGTAAACAGGGTTTCTATTTTATAGACTGACTCTAATCTTTCATTTTCTTAAAGACTTCCCCAGATCTGAGGTATTAACTTATCTATATGTTCACTAAGTAGGTTGCAGATTGATGCTGGTCATCTTTGTGCATCTTCTTGAAACCACTTGATGTATATCTACTGAGTACCTACCGCATGGCATCAGGCACAGGGACAGTGACCACAGCACTGGTCCCTTCATTCGTGGCACTTAGTCTAGTGGGGGAATCAAAGCAGGAAACAGCCGAAGACCGCTTGGAATAGAAACTCTGAAGAAGAGTGAGCAGATCCATTGTTTAAGACCTAATCATAAAAGAGGCAGACAGCAGCTGAAGATTGCTGGAGTTTCTGTGTGCTATCTGGGTTCTAGCTTATGAAGTTTCCCTAAAATCACCAAGAACTTAGACTTTAATATGAAAAAGCCAGTAAAGAGTCTGTCTCTGCAGATAATCCTACAAAAGTGATATGATTCAAGCAACAATGGATTACTGCCAGTATTACCAAAGAGCAGTAAAACATGTCAGAAATAAAATCTGGGTCTGATATATCAAACTCTTAACCTTACCAGTTAGCCGCTGCTAACTTTCTCAGGTGTCAAAACCTCTCTTTTCACATGGAAATGAAGCCAACACACCCAAAGGGACACACTCATTCTGACAGACAAGTGTGTGAAAATGCACTGTTTTTAAATGATAAATTGCAACAAAGAGGCCGGGCGTGATGGCTCACACCTGTAATCCCCGTGCTTTGGGAGGCCGAGGTGGGTGGATCATGAGGTCAGGAGTTCGAGACCAGCCTGGCCAACATAGTGAAAGCCCATCTCTACTAAAAATACAAAAAAATGAGCGGTGTGTGGTGGCACGCACCTGTAATCCCAGCTACTCAGGAGGCTGAGGCAGGAGAATCACTTGAACCCGGGAGGCAGAGGTTGCAGTGAGTTGAGATCGCGCCACTGTAGTCCAGCCTGGGCTACAGTGCGAGACTCTGTCTCAAAAAAAAAAAAATTGTTACAAAGATGAGGTAAAGGTACCCTCATAGGCATAGGGAACAGGGACCTTTATGACCTAGAGTGTTTCAAAGTATTCTAGCTAGTAAAACAACCAGTCACACTTGGTTTCAAGTTCTGAAAAGCTGGGGAAAATGTTTTTGACAAAAGGTTTTAGTTGAGACCAGCTTTATTAGTAAACTAATAAATCAACTCATGCACCCAAGACTACCAACTAGTGCCTAGAGAATGTAGGATGTCACGCACCAGGTCCTGAGTTACAAATGTATATTGCAGGCCATGCCTTAGGAGATCTCTGTGTCTAAAGGTGAAAAATGGTAGCTGAACTCATCTCCTTGTGTGATGGCTCTGTGACAGGGACTATTATGAGAAAGCCAGACCATACCTAGTTTTTCCAAAAAAGGCATTGAGGCCTCATTCAAGAATACAATCTGAGCCCACTCCTGGTGAATGGGTGGACAAGGGCAACACGAACAAACTGAGACAATGCAGCCATGAGGAAGGGCAAAGCCATGGGGAAGTGAGTGGGTCCCCTTTGAGCTGTTGGCTCAGCCTGTATAGCAGATGGTGGGTGGTGACCAGTAGGGAAAAGTCTGAGGAAATTAGTAGGGAACTTAATCCTAGAGATAGTGGTAAGCCGAGAAATGACCCCATTCTTGGCTATTCTAGGTTGCTTGAATCACTAGGTTGCTTGATATGGGTAGAGAATGTGGCAGCCTGGAGGCAAAGGAAAAAGAGATTTAACTTTAGATCAGTTGAGAGAGGAGGGCTTGGGCATGGCCACAGCTTGATGGCCAAATGTCAGGGAAGAATTTGGCTTATTTCTGGAGTACTGATTTAGAGTAAGTAATGGGGTCAATCAAAGATAGACCACACAGGGAGGGAAGGATAGACTTTAGAAGAACCTCTGCCTAGTAAGACACCCAGATAAATTTTTTCTACAAAATAGTTTTGAGGGCTTTACTCAGGTGTTACTATCATGTGTGTTGTAAAAGAGGTATTTATCTCCTGTGTCCCTTCTGTGATGAACTTTAAGCCTTATGAGGGTGTTATTAGTAGATGTTACAACCCTGAAAATGAAAGAGCCACTTACATTATGGGTAGAATCTGTAGCTTCTTAACCTTAGTGCAATGATTCTCAAAGTGTGGACCGAAATTGGCAACATTC
Organism: Papio anubis; assembly: GCF_008728515.1. Classification (NCBI taxonomy): domain Eukaryota; kingdom Metazoa; phylum Chordata; class Mammalia; order Primates; family Cercopithecidae; genus Papio; species Papio anubis. Next base: position 31,559,403 of record NC_044988.1, read on the forward strand.
ATTCAATATTAATTGAGTTCATGTGTCAACATTGACTCATTAGAAATGCAAACTTAGGCCCTGTTCTAGACCTACTGAATCAGAATCCAGGCTGGGGCCCAGCATTCTGTGTTTTAACAAGCCTTCCTGGGGACTCTGATGCACACGGGAGCTTGAGAACGACTGACTTAGTTTACCGCTCACAGAAGCTAATGATTTTCAAGGTATATCAGATGGAGGGCCTTTCCTCTGACTTGAACCCTAGACAAGAAAAGCAAGAGCTGTAATCCTTTTAGAAGACTTGCTGAGGAATTCTAGCAGCATTTTTAAAAACTTAGAATGGGTAAGGAAAGCAGGCCTCCATCTCAACAACAAGGCTCAATCTAAATTGATGCTTACTAACACAGTATCTGGAGCCAGTGCCTGGATTCAACTCCTAGCCCTGCAAAGGGCGATCTGGGACAAGTGACTGTACTTTCCTTCTCTAGCAGGTTTCCTGATCTATAAAAGAGGAATAATAGGGCCAACCATGCAGGATTAAGAATTTTAAAAGCTAAGAGATGTGAAGTCTTAGAGCGGTGTTTGACCAATAACAAAAACGATTCAGTTATATCCATGATTCTTAAGATCAATTTGATGTAAATGGAAAAACTGACAATTGAACTGTAAAATTCACTTATTTCCGTGACTCAGAAGAATTAGCCTACATATTCACCACTTTTTAGTGGCCCACAAACTTTTTTTTTTTTTTTTGAGGTGGAATTTCACTTTTGTTGCCCAGGCTGGAGTGCAGTGGCACTATCTCAGCTCACTGCAACCTCTACCTCCCGGGTTCAAACAATTCTCCTGCCTCAGCCTCCCAAGTAGCTGGGATTGCAGGTGTGTGCCACCATGCCTGGCTAGTTTTTGTATTTTTAGTAGAGACGGGGTTTCACCATGTTGACCAGGCTGGTCTTGAACTCCTGACCTGAGGTGATCTGCCTGCCTCAGCCTCCCAAAGTGTTGGGATTACAGGCGTGAGCCACCGTGCCTGGCCCAAACTGGTTCTTACAATGTTTCAGAGGCTGACTTTAAGGCCAGAACACAACCTTTGTGCTTCACAGCTCAGAACATTTCCCTTAACACCTGTTGTGGTACTTTGCCTCTTACAAACCCTTCTCCCCATAGGAAAACTTTTTTGCTGACTCAGAAATTTGTTTGTCCTGAAAGGAGTTTTAGCTTACAAATAGAAACACTGGCATTAAAGTGGCAGGCAGTAAAGTGAACTAGGCTAAAAATAAATGCCCTTCGTGGCCCCAGAAGTGCCAGAACAAATGGACTGAAGGAATTCCAGCAAATAACACCCATATGCTCAAGCAATGAGTAAGGGCATGAAAGAATTAAATGCTTGGCCCTGGTAGCCCCAGCAGTGTGGCAGCATGAGCCTCTGTGCAGGTTGAAGTACACTGTGAGCCTGGTACCGGAGCCACTTTCTCTATATTCTGGGCATGCATGTTGGAGTGCTCCTGCCAGGGTGCTGCTCAGAGCCCCATAGGGAGATTTGTAGTCCATCTGGAAGGCTTGGTATTTACTCAAAGGCCTATGCAGTTTTTTACTGAAGCTTATTTATTGTTCTCCCAAGTCAACCCCTGCAGGGAAAATTAGACAATGGCAGGCTGACTTCTATATGCTTTAAAAACCCTGCGTTTCTCTCTAGGACATTGGTCTAGACAAGGAATTTATGAAAAAGATCTCAAAAGCTTAGGCCACAAAAACAAAATAGAGAAATAGGTCTTAATTAAACTAAAAAGCTTCTGCACAGCAAAAGAAATAATCAACAAAGTGAAGAACAACCTGCCGAATGGGAGAAAATATTTGCAAACTATTATCTGACAGGAGACTAATATCCCAGAATATACAAACTCAACAGGGGAAAACAAAATCCCATTAAAACGTGGACAAAGGACATGAATAGACATTTCTCAAAAGAGGACATAAAAATAACCAACAGATACATGAAAAATTCGTTGCCATTACTAATCATCGGAGAAACGCAAACCAAAACCACAATGACATATCTTATACCAGTCAGAATGGCTATTACTAAAAAAGACAAAATACAACACATGTTGCTGAGGATATGGAGAAAAGGGAAAATAATGCCATTTGCAGCAGCATGGGGATGGAATTGGAGGTCATTATGCTAAGGGAAATAAGCCAGGCACAGCAAGACAAATATCTTATGTTCTCACTCATGTGGGGAAGCTAAAATATTTCATTCCATGGAGGTAGACGGTAGAAAGATGACAGAGACTCAGAAGTCGGGGGAAAGGGAGGGCAGTTGAAAAGAAGCGGGTAAAAGAATACAGATATACAGTAAGATAGAAGAAATAACATCAATGACTGTAGTTAACAAAAATGTACTCACGTGATGGACACCCTAAATCCTCGGATTTCATCAGTATGCATTCATTAAATACATGTAACAAAATTTAACATGTACCCCATAAATTTATACAAACAGCACCAAGAAGAACCCTGAGTTTCTTGGAGCCAGTGAACTGCCAATGTGTCTGTGTAGCAATGTTAACTATTTAGAGAAGCAAGGCTCCCAGGAAAATAGGTGCCTTGAAGTGTGCGTAGTCTGATTCCATCTATGTAAGTGATAGTAAAGGTGAGAATTTTGTTGACACTCCAGGAATTCATGCATTACAAATTTAAATAGCCACATAAGTGAGTAGGCACAAGTGACTTCCAACCTCCTCACCCAAAGGAGCAGAGATATTCTAAGTATTAGAGCTGGAAGAAAACCTATACAATTTCTTAATAGAACCCTTTTCAAATTCTTCCAACAAAATCCAACATTCAAAAGAAAGTGTTGGTAGAGGCAGAGGTGGAACACACAGGGCATGGCCTTTCCCTCCACTTCAACCGCCCCTTAACCTAAGGCATTCTTGTGAAACCTCATGGCTTTGAGGAACCCACCACTAACAATCGCATTTTACCCCAACTTCTCACCTGTCTGAGCAGAAGTGCCTAGCACTTCTACTTCTAAGGTATTTTTTGAGGTGTCATCGGCTTTAGCTTAGCCCTAAGAATTAAAAGAACCTCGAGTGTAGATGATTTCAAGCTCAACTTGTTCCCTTTATGAAAGTATAATACTGAATTTGAGATTTAACTTTCATGGATGGGAATAGACTGCAGGTCCACAATCCTGTAATCCCCAAAGCTTTGGAAACCAAAAGCTTCTTAACTCATTTGGTGCTTTCAATTCTCCTAGAGCTCTGCACAGCAGCAGTCCCAGCTGAGTCCCAGAGGTGGAAAGGTAGAACCTTTTAAAAACTTGAACAGAAAACTTAACAGTGTTCCAGTCAGTGGCTAAGGGCTGGGCATTCAATTTAGTGTCTGGGCTCACCCTCTCTGTGGGAAGCAGAGAATTAAACAGAACTAGGGAGCACTTTCTGCCCAGCAGCTGTCCCTCAAAACAAAGTGCTTAGGAAACGAAGAGGCATAGCCATAAAGCTTAAGGTCTTTATTTGCCTGTCTTTAAAGAATCCTTTATAAAGCCAGCTTGTCTTCCCACCCCCACCCCAATGTCATTCTTTTAAACAAGCAGGGACATTTTAGTAGCACACTGTACTCCTAATGCCTATTGCTACTTCTTATTGGAGTGTGCGTGTGTGTGTATATGTGTGTGTGGTTGACAGAGAGCTTCATGATGATCAGGCAGAAACTTGAGTAAAGTGGAAATATCTGGGATAAGAAAAGCTAGAAATTAAACTCCTTTTTGGCTTCAGATATTTTCTTAGTAGAAAATGCTGATGCCTGTCCTGAGTCTGCTCAATATAGACTCTTGGAGCAGAGCTGCTAGGATTTTAATAGAATTTATTACTGTCGATAGCTTGTATATTACAACTAAATTCAGAGACCCTCTTTAAGGCAATAGTAGAGTAAATATCAGCCTTGGGATACTGTATACCCATATTTAATCCCAGACCACTCTGAATGCCTATGAAATCTGTAGCTTCAAACTCATTTTTAAGGAGGTTGTCTTCCAGATGCCTTAACCCTGAGGTGGGAAACTATCATTTGACATTGACCTTTAAGTTCCTATTCAAATCTGATTACAAGGTTCCCATTTTGACACTGTAGATATCAATGTCAATGTTTTTGTCTCATTTTGACTTAACCTTTGGTAACTAAAACCTTAAAAAAAAAAAAAAAAAATCAGAGGCTTTCAACCTTTACTGTATCCTGACTCCAACCTGACTGTTCTTTCCAAGTATATTTATACCTATGTTCTCAGACTACAAATCGTTCTTTTTCTGATTACTCAAGGTAGAGTCTTACCACCTTCACAGTCCCCAAAGGTAATAAGGTTATATAGAACTACAAGACATGTACTCTCGGCATTGAGAATATTGCAGACATATTAAGAATCCAGTGGCAATGAGGGAAGAGGGGAGAGGCACCAGGTACATCATATTTGGTTTAGCAGTATAAAACCGCATAGGTGATGCTTCCTGACAACAGTCTCTACCCTCCTCTAGCTCCCCTTCTAAATCCCTAGTATATTACAACCCATAAAACATGTGAGGAATGAAAAAGTATTAAAAAATGAAGGTAGGAAACCATTCTGCTTTGTAGCTGGGTCCTAGCTTAATTAGACTCATGGGAGCAGAGTGATAGATGCTGTTTTCAAAGCAACATATTTAATATCCAAGGAAGTAACCACACCCATATGGTCATCTTGATTTGGGTCAAATTTTAATCTCCCAGGGAAGAGCCACAAAGCACAGAATGCTCCCAGACAGCAGGGAGTAGCTGACACTAGGGAGACCAACTAGGGTATTGTGCATGTAACACAAGAGTTCCAGTCTGTGCTTGTCTCTGTAATATCAGTTCTTATGCCAGCATGCCACAGCTGCAAATGCTGAAAGGTGGCAGGAAATCGGAAGGCCTTCTGCTTGGAAACCCTCCCTAAGTAGTCTGCGTGAACTATATGATTCCACTGTTTTTCTCAAATATTTGCAGTATATTTGCTTTAAGCGGCCACATCTGTGCCTTTTATCGTAAAGCAATCACATCCGCCAGAAGGACAGAACTGCTAATGATAGGAAGCACCTGAATATTAGCTGGCCTGTGCCGGGCAAAAAAACCAACTGTCCCACTTACAAGTCTTAGTTCACACCATTGTGTGAATTAAATATCCATACATTAAGCATAGAAGAACAGATTCAGAGAAATAGAATCTACATCTTCAGCTCCACCTCACTTTTCTTTCTTCTCGTCTTTAAATGACAAATGATCTTCCTTTCCCTCTTAACTATACTTTCTTGTTGCTTTTATCTTGGAGCTGTTTTGTAAACCTGTGTTTTCCAATTAGACCTCAGTTTCTAAGAGGAGGAATCATGTATTCAATCTGTATTTCTACCCTATTCTTATTGCTCCTTCTAAATCTTCTTCACTGTGCTTGTAATAGAAACATCATTAATGAATAATAGTATGGATGTGGACGAGAAATGCCATTAAAGGATTAGGACTTGGCTGATTATAGCCACACATGTAGTTTCAACAAATGAGAAAAATGAGTTCAGAGGCAGAGATGATGCCCCTTGTGGTCTCTGGGCAATCTGGATTGTTTCTATTTTGGTCTGGTTCCATTTGCCCGAGATCACTATTCCAGCCACCATGCCGAATTTTCAGGTACCAGAAATGAATAGATGGAAAGAAAATGGATCCTCTGTCCTCTTAAGGATATTTCCTAAAGTTGTATATACCATTTCAGTTTACATTCCATTAGTCAGAATGTAGTCCCTTAGCTGTACCTCACTAAGAAAGAGGCTGGGAAATCTAGTATTTAGTCTTAGCATGGACCCAGCTAAGAACGCAATTACTGTCAGTCACTGGCTGAAGATTCATCCTACTCTGGCCCTTAGGAGGTTACAGCCTGCCGAGTCTGCAGTATCCTCCTTAGAAGGTCCCCATCCATGGGTATTAGGTATCTTAAATCTATAACCAATCTTTGCTTTGCTGAGTGTTCCCTTCTTATTCCAGGGAGAAAAGCCAAATGTGAACCCTCCCAATTCCAGTGCACAAATGGTCGCTGTATTACGCTGTTGTGGAAATGTGATGGGGATGAAGACTGTGTTGACGGCAGTGATGAAAAGAACTGTGGTAAGTAAAGACTTTGATGACTTATGCATTTTGTTAAAATATGATGTTAATCTGCAAACGTATTGAGATTCTGAAAATAAAATCACTTCTAACAGTTGCTTTGAAAGAGTCTAAAGAATCTGTACTTCTCTGTGTAAAGGAATAAAATTGAATCTTTGACATGGGGTTATCAACTTGAGAATGGAATAAGGTGTTGTTCCATTTAAATGACAGGACCTAGTTTATCTTAGATCAGACAAACATGTGGAATAGGAATCTGGGAGAAGGAAGAAGAGGACCAGAAATAGAGACAAACAGAGGATTGCTTAGAAAGGACTGTTTTCCCCTTTTGATTTTCAAATGGCTCTGATCCTAGAAAAGAAGGCAAGCCATGGACATGAGAAAATCCCATAAAGTTTCAGGGGGTTAATTAACCCCTGACATAGAAACTACAAGCCAGCACAGATCAAAGATCCGATAAGGATTCTTTTTTAATTCTCTGCCTACAATAGTTGCTAATTCTAAAGCATTAGCAGAGCGGAAGACATTCTCTCCCCAAGAGAATGGGGATACAGTGTCACATCCATCAATCAGCAGCTATCAAAAGATCATTGTGAGAAATGCCTATGTATGCAATCTATACAACCTCATGTCAAGCCACATCAGCTGAGAACTGCATGGCAAGATCACATTTAGATACCATGAATACATGCTGAAGTTTGCTCTAGGATCCTTTCGTTCCATGTTGTAAACATTCTGAAACAATATTCTATGTGAATATTGGTGCTAACATTGTCATTTATCTTTTAAAAGATGTTATATAAAGATGTTCACTATACAAGGTAGAAATACAGAAGAAAAGTAGAGACTAAATGTAGGTCTCAGCAACTGACACCTTGTTATGCCCTTACCTACTTCTTGCATCATTACTAAAAGGCTATACAGTATGCATCATGGCAGACCTTGTTCTACACCTGTTCACTCTGAGCAGTATCACAGGTGTTTTTATGCCAATGTGTAGAGCAGATAAGCAGCTCCTTTGGAAGCATAAGAAAGTCAGTTCTACAGTCTCCGGGAAGAAACTTAAATCCAGTTGTAGGACCAAGAATAGTTCTCCTGTGCAACACTTTCCCATCATTTGCATTTTAACACTAAGATTTTAATCTATTCCACAAGACATTGAGTCTCATGCTATTTCTGGGTTACCTAGGTAATTTAGTTCCCTCACTAAATATCTCCCTAGAGAGTCCTCACTCTTGTCAACTATTTTCCTGTTGTAAGTTGCAATTTTTTTTTTCTCTATTCTAAACTATATATTTGGCAAAACCCATTGCTTGTTCTTAAAAAGCAATTATTCTCTTTATGTTGCAAAAGTCTTCTTTTACCATCTGACTCAGTAGGAACTAACCTGGGTCAACTTGGGATTTTTCTAAAATAGTCTTGTATAAGTACTTTCTACTAGCCACATGGTAGGAGAGTTTGGAAAAGAAAAGGAGGTAGACATATATCTAATCAAGATCATTTGAGGTAGGAGAAATTGTATTCTTAGCCACAATTAGTCTCTACTTCCCATGTGTGACAGTAGAGAAAGAAAGTGGAAACATTACAATCAGGGAAGTTCTGAGTGCTTACTTTGTTTCTCTATGGAAGAGGAAAGCTGTAGAATTACTTAAAACTTCCAAAGCTACCTCCTATTTTTGGTCTAATCTCTTAATATGGAACTTGGTTACAATATTTAGTATGGTTCTTTATTTCCAGTATGTCAGTGGGCATAGTCCACTTAACTTTAGATTCTCTAAGCCATGTGCTTCTGTTGGTCCCATTAACTCGTTCTTTTAGTGTTAGGCTGAGCTAATTAATCAGCAGCCTAAGTACTCTAAATATGTAACTGCTAATTCTCTTCCTCTGTAGCACATCTACATTTTTACTTGTCTCTCAAGGCCCAGTTCAAATATCCTTTCTTTACCCTCCCAGTCTATGCTCCAGATGAAGAGAGATAACCCTACAGCAGTTTGTCTCTGTTTATCTTTTGCTCAAACACTGTGGTATACAGCCAATCTTTCACATCCTCATTATGTTTTCTAAGACTTAAAATCATGGGGGGCCAGGTGCAGTGGCTCATGCCTATAATCCCAGCACTTTGGGAGGCCGAGGCGGGTGGATCATGAGGTCAGGAGATTGAGACCATCCTGCCTAACACAGTGAAACCCTGTCTCTACTAAAAATACAAAAAAAAAATTAGCCGGGCGTGGTGTAGTCCCAGCCGGGCACCTGTAGTCCCAGCTACTCGGGAGGCTGGGGGAGGAGAATGGCGTGAACCTGGGAAGGCAGAGCTTGCAGTGAGCCGAGATCGTGCCACTGCCCTCCAGCCTGGGTGACAGAACGAGACTCCGTCTCAAAAAAAACTGCCAGGAGCAGTGGCTCATGCCTGTAATCCCAGCACTTTGGGAGGCTGAAGTGGACGGATCACGAGGTCAGGAGATTGAGACCATCCTGGCTAACACGGTGAAACCCTGTCTCTACTAAAAATACAAAATATTAGCCAGGCGTGGTGGCAGGCACCTGTAGTCCCAGCTACTTGGGAGGCTGAGGCAGGAGAATGGCCTCCACAGGGAGGCAGAGCTTGCAGTGAGCCGAGATCACACCACTGCACTCCAGCCTGGGTGACAGAGCGAGACTCTGTCTCAAAATCAATCAATCAATCAATCAATCAATCAATCATGGGGTCTCTTTACAGCCATTCTGCTACTCCCTCTTTTGCAACTTCCAAAGAATATCACAGGTTGAATTACAGCAACTAACCCTGCAGACCCTCTGACTTCTTCCTCCATGCTCAGGAGAACATGGGCCTTGAATACCACTTAATTCATTAACATTAGTGTTTGAGTTTTTCAGTGATTTTAGAAACAGTCATGAATCTAAAGCTAGCATGGCTAGTCTTGTTTCCTTGGTTATGTAATTCAAGGAGATAATGCTTTTTAGATCATAATTTGCCAACCCATCTTGAGTTCTAGAAATTAACTGTAATCGCTATCTCTCCCCTTTATAATATCTTACACTGAACCAGAGTGGTCCAAGGGCAAACTCTAAACTCTGAGAGTTCTACTTACTTTAAGCCAGTGATTTGGGAAATAGTCCCTTTCAAATGTTCATCAAATTGTGAATTTTTCACTTATTTATCTTCACAGAATATATGTTATGGAGGAATGTTTTAAAATACAAATTTGGGTAGAAGCTATAAGCATATAGGCAAGAAAGAATATAATGTAAGAAAGATAAGCTTAGGGTATCCTGCGTGGCTACTTTATATCAAGATTCGTCCTACTCTGTGATTCCTTCATGGGTAGGGTAATCAAGCTGCCCAATTTGCTTAGGACAGCCCTGGTTTATACTTATCTTCTGGATTAATTAACAGTGTCCCCTTTCTGCTGAGATTGTCCCAATGTGGACAAAAAATTGCATGGTAACCCTAAGTATAGGGGAAAGACCTGCCCCAGCAAGAATTAGCAGCAGAATCAATTCCTTTCCTTAGGCTATTTTAACATTAGCAGTCAGTTATGGATATTAGCACTGACAGCTTCAATGACTTTTAGCTGATTGATGTTAGCCTACCCCTTGACTAGAAAGGCTAAAATCATCTCTCCCTTGAATTCTAAATACAACATCTCTTGTTACACTGATTGAGTTTTCTCCCCTTTCTACCTGATGAGTTCCTTTGCCCCTGTAGACCAGTATGGGTGACAATATTCAGTACTGGGGTTTGGCCTTCATTCTCCACACTAAACACATGTGTTGTTAAGGGATGCCCCTTGAACAGTGTCTTAGTCAGCTCAGACTGCTCTCACAAAAACACCATAGATGGGTGGCTGAAACAATAGAAATTTATTTCTCATAGTTATGGAGGCTGAGAAGTCCAAGATCAAGGTGCCAGCAGATCTGGTATCAGGTGAGAGCTGTCTTTCCGATTTGCAGATGACCATCTTCTCACTGTGTCCTTACATAGTAGATTACAAAGAGAGAGAAAGCAAGTGCTCTGATTTCTTTTTATAAGGGTGCTAATCCCATTCATGGGGACTCGACCCTCATGACTTTACCTCCCAGAGGCCCGACTTCCTAATAACATCATATTGGGGGTTAGGATTTCAATACATGAATTTTGGGTGGAAACAAACATTCAGTCCCCAGCAAACAGTTCTACTATGATCCAGTCAGAAGAGGGAATGTTTAGCTGTTAAATGTATGAAGTACTTGAATTACTTGGAAGAAATACATGTAGAAAATGAAAGTGTTACTTAATCTCAACATTATACAATAGGCAGGAAGTTAACTGTAAGATATCTCCGAGTCGTAAGATAATGGGCAACCTCTATCTGTCTTTGACTTCAGTTTTCTCCAAGTCTCTCAAATGAGCATCTTCCTTCTCCGAAAAAAAAAAATAATAATAATTTTTCTGAAGTTTCCCCCTGGATATTGGCAATTGAGTGCCCATTGACTCAGCTTTTTTTAGAGCAAAACATGCCAAAATGCAGTATGAGCCCTCATGTGAAGCTAGGGCTGTGGGTAAGTGACTTCAACTTTAACCCTTCAAATAAACGTTTGTAGTAAAGAAGACGTGTGCTGAATCTGACTTCGTGTGCAACAATGGCCAGTGTGTTCCCAACCGATGGAAGTGTGATGGAGATCCTGACTGTGAAGATGGTTCAGATGAAAGCCCAGAACAGTGCCGTGAGTGTAACTTGCTTTGGCCTTGAACTTTCCTAAGTTGTTCGGTGTCTCACATTTCTAAGTATTGCTTAATCTACTACTTGGTATTCATTTTTCTTTGCCCGCCTTAAAGTTTAGGTCAATTGACTCCAAAGTCAGTCAAATCATTACCAGTTTATCAGCCTCCTTTAAAGAATGTTCTCCCTGGTCCAACAAGACTTACATTCTCTTGGGTAGCTTCACTATTGAATACTTAAAACTGAAGTCAGCAGATTCAATCAAGAACTCCTTGACTAGGTGCATAGATTTCAAATGTTTGATTATAATGACTCTGAGCAGATGGTACTCTGGTCCTGGAAGCTAAGTCAAGAAGTGAGGGTTCCCTGTGAGCCAAGCATAAGCTTTTAGAAGCACAGCTTCTCATACTATTAAAAAGCTATTACTGAAGAGGTAAGGTAGCTAGTAATTGGGTGAATAGTGACTTCTGACACACATGTAACCTAAAGTTACTAAAATGGAGATCTTACAGCTTATTCTTAAATAAGATAAACTTCATAGGTATGCAAGTGTATACCTGTGTCCTTAGGAAACAGTCTATGAGACCATAAAGAATGATGGTTTGGGAACATATAAAGTGAGATCACGTGAATGTCAAGGTGAAGAAAGTCTTAGAGTTTGAGTCAGTAGAGGCCTGCACTGGTAGAAGCACTAAAGAAGGACTAACATGAACAAAATTTAGGTCTAAAATGTGATTATGAAAGAAAATCAAATGGAAAGGAAGATAAGGGTGTTACTTTCAATTTTGTAGATAAGTGAGGGGAGTAATAATGGTCAAGACAAGTGAGTTCAAGGCCTGCGAGCTAAAGACAGGTTGTGTAAAGATTCAGCCTCAAGTTTTAGTGGAGAATGACCTCGTCAAGTCAAGCATTAGGGCATGCTTCTACTTTGCAAGATGTCAATTTAAAGGAGGTTGTGAAGGAGGCCTGTAAAGGAATCTAGGCAATAGAAGATTTCCTAGGTGTTTGACTATCTGACTTTTCATGCATTTGAGATTAGATGACAATATCTGGGTCTGTCCACTTGATATCCAACAGATAAATAGTGGTCTAGGAGCAGCCCAGCCAGTAAACTTCACCATGCCAAGTAAAACAAAAGCCAGAACTGAGCACGCCATGGGACCTTGAAGGAGTGACGTGGTCAAGGCTGTCAGGTACACTGTCAGGTAGCATAGGTTGGCACAGCTTCTAAGGAATGGAGCTGATGAAAGAGCTCCCCAGGCTTCAGCCAGTTAGAATTTCACCAGTTGCCAGGCTACTGAGTCACAGGTATTAGCGCTTCCAGGCAGCACAGGAGCATTACCTTTGCATTGATCAGTTTTGAGGCTCTTTTGAGACTGTATATCATCAACAGATATGAGAACATGCCGCATAAATGAAATCAGCTGTGCCGCCCATTCTACTCAGTGTATCCCAGTGTCCTGGAGATGTGATGGTGAAAATGATTGTGACAGTGGAGAAGATGAAGAAAACTGTGGTAAGAAGATCAGTGTTGAGTGACGTAACCCAAAGACCCTTTTCCTAAAGGAAGGGTGGGCAGGGGAAACTAACCTAAGCATGAAGAGGCACTGACATTGACTCACTTTTCAGTGACTTCACTATCTGCTCAATTACTCGTCCTTCATAACTGCCCTAAAACCCTAAAAGACATTCACGTGGCAATTGGCCATTGCTTGGTGTTTCTTTTAGGCAAATAGAAATAAGAAGGTAAGTCATTCAAGGCACTTGTATGTAGCAGTAGCTCAGGGAAGCAGCAATTGTGTGGACTTTTGTCTCTGTTGTGACAGTAATTCATGTGCCTTTTGCACTTTGGCACAATAAAATTAGGTGAGTAGGGTTGGCAAACACATTCATAGGTCTAAACTTGATTGGGTTATTGGAATAAATTATTTGAGTATTATACAAACATTTCTTTGCCCCTAAACTAGATTCTGGCATAACTTTTTGGAGGAAAAAAAAAGACACAGAAGCATGAATTAACATCTTGCCTCAGATACCCAAAGAAAAGTCTACCCAACTGGTGATACCTTTGTCTCCTGTTGCAGTTCCTGTCTCTGAAAGCTAACTCTGTTTCCTATTCTTTCATGTTTCTGGTCTTGGAAAATCTTTAATAAAATGCTGCATGTTGAAGGTGAAGTCCTGGGAAAATCGCTAGGTTGAACAAACAGTGCTTTGAATGTTCTTTCAAGCTACCGCCCTTTTTATAGGGCCTCTAAAACCTACCCAGGTCTGACAAGCATGGGTCTCCTGATATGGTAGTAGTCAAGGGAGCTCAGGGTACTTACAGTTGAAACACCAGTCTTGTGTATAGAAGTCACCTCCTGAGGTCAATACCATTGCACCTAGTCCAATGAGTTTTAGTGTTCAATCCTAGAATTGAGTTTTCTGTATTGGTAAGCCCTTGTGCTGCCAAGTGTTTCCCTTATAAATCTAGACTTTGCTTCCCAAGAGAGTCGTGGTCTCTATTCTAATTGCCACCAAATTGTGACCTTGAAATGTTTGGCAGGAATTTAAGTCAAAGTACCAATTGGCTAGTAGGACTAGCTTATCATTGTCAGCATACCTGATTGTTAAATGGTGATTACAGCCCTGGCAGTGACTTTTTCAAAATGGAAAGTGTTTAAGACTTGTTATTCCTGATCCTTATTTAAAGGACCGAAAAGAGGAACCATGTATGGTAGTATGTGGTTCATCTCTTTTTGGTGACAGTGTCTTAATGCTTGTTGTATTACGTTGCATGATATTCTCAACTAGTGATGAGATCTGACAAGCTGTATGTTGATTCAAGGACAACTCAATCTCTGCCTTCCAAATTGAAATCCCTTGTTTCAGTTTGTTAGTTATCACAGCCACTTTTAGAGTCAATTGTGGTTCTCATCTCAAATTAATTTCCAGTCTTCAACTATTTTCTTAGTCCTTTATTTCTGTTCTTTTTATTTACAGTGTGCCTTCATTTTTTGTACAGTGAGACTGTGTTCTTGATTTAACTCCGTTGTAGCCTTTAAGTTGGGCTAGTAAGTTACGATTAATGAATAAAGATCAATGTATTAGATTTTGGGACAAGAATCTTGAAAGGACCTATCTTGATGCACTTTCAATGGGGCATCCTCTCTCTTAATAGGCAATATAACATGTAGCCCCAGTGAGTTCACCTGCTCCAGTGGCCGCTGCATCTCCAGGAACTTTGTATGCAATGGCCAGGATGACTGCAGCGATGGCAGTGATGAGCTGGACTGTGCCCCGCCAACCTGTGGCGTCCATGAGTTCCAGTGCAGCACCTCCTCCTGCATCCCCATCAGCTGGGTATGTGATGATGATGCAGACTGCTCCGACCAATCTGATGAGTCCCTGGAGCAGTGTGGCCGCCAGCCAGTTATACACACCAAGTGTCCAGCCAGCGAAATCCAGTGCGGCTCTGGCGAGTGCATCCATAAGAAGTGGCGATGTGATGGGGACCCTGACTGCAAGGACGGCAGTGATGAGGTCAACTGTCGTAAGTAGCTTTCTAGCATGGCATGTTCAGTTCTCTTCCGTGTATCAACTGGGACAATTTGCTAGCTTCATTCCATGGTGTATCCTCCCTTTGTAGCCTCTCGAACTTGCCGACCTGACCAATTTGAGTGTGAGGATGGCAGCTGCATCCATGGCAGCAGGCAGTGTAATGGCATCCGAGACTGTGTCGATGGTTCCGATGAAGTCAACTGCAAAAATGGTAAGGGTTTCTTCTTGTTGGTTAAGCAATGGATTGCTCTGACCAGACCCACTCATGGACTCTCCCTTCTTTGTTTCTCTTTGTAGTCAATCAGTGCTTGGGCCCTGGAAAATTCAAATGCAGAAGTGGAGAATGCATAGATATCAGCAAAGTATGTAACCAGGAGCAGGACTGCAGGGACTGGAGTGATGAGCCCCTGAAAGAATGTCGTAAGTGTACTTGTTGCTCAAGTACAAACCCTGGAAGTTTGATACAATCCAGCATAGCTAACACTGTAGACCCCATGTGATGGCTGCTTAAACTTTTGAATATACTGAAGTTCAGTTGTAGACTTCAGAGTGAAACTTTATGACTTAAAAACCCAGGTAGGACAAACTATAGTGTTTGTTTTTGTTTTTTGTTTTTTGAGACAGTTCCACTCTGGTTTCCCAGGCTGGAGTGCATTGACACAATCTCGGCTCACTGCAACTTCTGCCTCCCAGGTTCAAGCAATTATCCTGCCTCAGCCTCCCAAGTAGCTGGGACTATAGGCGCCCGCCACCATGCCCGGTTTTTCTTTTTCTTTTTTCTTTTTTTTTTTTTTGTATTTTTAGTAAAGACAAGGTTTCCCTGTGTTGGCTAGGCTGGTCTCAAACTCCTGACCTCGTGATCCACCTGCCTCGGCCTTCCAAAGTGCTGGGATTACAGGCATGAGCCACCGTGCCTAGCCCAAACTAGTTTATAGTTTAACCTCCTTAAAGATAACTGATCATCAATAGAGAAACTTGACTAAATGCTGCTTGACCAACTGGTAACTTGCCAAGGAGATAGATAATCCACCCTGAAATATATACCTATAAAATAAATGATTAGGTCTTAGACAAATCATGGGTTTGACCAGGCCAACTAGATAAGTTATCAAATAGCTTGGGTTTTAAATGTGAAAGACAGGTATTAATTGAAAATAAGTTGTCAAGTGACTGCTACATTTTTATTCCAGATATAAACGAATGCTTGGTAAATAATGGCGGATGTTCCCATATCTGCAAAGACCTAGTTATAGGCTACGAGTGTGACTGTGCAGCTGGGTTTGAACTGATAGATAGGAAAACCTGTGGAGGTGAGTCTAAGAAGAAAACCTGGACCCTGCGGGTGATGGGAAAGGGTAGTATGTACCTAGTAAGGTATAGGAGCAGCAAGACTAATTCTGATTTCCCTCCTAGATATTGACGAATGCCAAAATCCAGGAATCTGCAGTCAAATTTGTATCAACTTAAAAGGCGGTTACAAGTGTGAATGTAGTCGTGGCTATCAAATGGATCTTGCCACTGGCGTGTGCAAGGCAGTAGGTAAATGAACTTGGACTGGTGTAGCTATTGTACTTTTACAAGTAAGTCCCTCTTAAAGGTACAGCCGGTGACCACAATAGTCAAACTAAACGTGAAATCGTACTTGAGAACAATGTTGCTAACCTCATAATACAGCAGTATCGGCTAAATAGCAGATCTCTCCCCTAGACATCTACCTTGGTCATTCCTTTTGCGTATGATACCATGAATACCTACCAGGTTTGCATGCTCTCTGTTTCCAAAACTTGAGTGCAACTCAAATAAGTGACTTATTCATCACCCACCCTGTTGTTGAAGGCTGTAATCCCAGGACTGCCTTCCTAAACCATAAGAAGCACTTGCAGGTCCCAGGGGCAGGAACTCCAGAACAGATACTACTGACGTGTTCCACAATACCTTTACTTTCTAAGATCTCTGCTGGGAGGAGGTGGTTTAGAAAGACCTTGCCTTCTTAAAGCAAAACTAAGTAACCCTGACTTTCATCTTGCAGGCAAAGAGCCAAGTCTGATCTTCACTAATCGAAGAGACATCAGGAAGATTGGCTTAGAGAGGAAAGAATATATCCAACTAGTTGAACAGCTAAGAAACACTGTGGCTCTCGATGCTGACATTGCTGCTCAGAAACTATTCTGGGCTGATCTAAGCCAAAAGGCTATCTTCAGGTAACTTTCAGTTCCATTTGTAGTGTCTCGACATAAGTCATTGTCACTTGGGAAGTGATCTGTGGGATAGTTTGGAGCAGTTTCATTTTGTGTCTAGCCCCATCTAGCATCTAATTACCTGGGGACATTAAATCTAACACTAATTCTTTATTAAATTGTTATCATTTCCTAAATAGAAACTAATAATTGTCTATGAAGTAAAAGATGACATCTTTCATATTTTTTATATTTTCTCCCTTTTCTCTACAGTTAATTGAGAACTGTTCATTGTTGCTACAAATAGAAATGGTAGTACAGCCGTTTCTTAATGGGAACTATAGAAACTCAGATGATGGATACTGAAACAAATAGCTTCACTTATAAATTTGTTGTTCTTGTATATAGAATACATACCAGCAACTAGATAATCCACAGCATTATTAATTTAGCATCAGTAAGCAGCATGGTTAAATAATTTGAGTGGTGAGCTGTGGTGTTACTAGATTTCTTTCTGAATGAAGTCATTGACCATTTTGTAAGCAAAAAGTCCCTTCTCCAAGCTCTAATTGTGTCAAACTCTTAAATTTCTTGTGACCTATTCTGTTTCAGTGCCTCAATTGATGACAAGGTTGGTAGACATGTTAAAATGATCGACAATGTCTATAATCCTGCAGCCATTGCTGTTGATTGGGTGTACAAGACCATCTACTGGACTGATGCGGCTTCTAAGACTATTTCAGTAGCTACCCTAGATGGAACCAAGAGGAAGTTCCTGTTTAACTCTGATCTGCGAGAGCCTGCCTCCATAGCTGTGGATCCACTGTCTGGGTTTGTACACCGTTTTCTATCACATAGCTTTTTGAATGGTATCTGTGTAGGTCAGGAGCTTTCTCATACCTGAATTAGTACTAAAATCTCAAGATTTATCAGCCCTCTACAACAAAGAATTAGAATTCTAATTCAAGATACCAGTTTTGTCCCAGTTGAATGACCCTAGGACGGCCTTATCTGTATGACAGGTCCTCCTGTCTGACTCGTATGACTGACTGCTGGTTGATATTAATGAATTAACATTCCTGATTTGATGTGTGTACCAAAAGCTGTATCTGAACCCTTTTGCCCACCCAGTTTCTACGCAAGTGATTTTTTAGTTTTTGACTGAACACTTTGCTGGGCTAGCTCTGGATGATCAAACCTAAATGACAGCCTGAATTGTGGGGATTTGGGTAACGACATTGCATCTAAGTGTGCAAGTTGTCTGAAAGTCCAGCAGAAATAAACAGACCTTTATAGAAACCATTTCACTAAGGGGGTTCCCTAAATTACCACTAAGTAACATAGAAGAGCAGCTTAGGAAATTGACTAAGGCTGTAGTCATCACAACTGCCCCCCCTGCAGCCTCATTAGAACTCAATCAGCCAACCCCTGCTATGAAATTTAAAGGATATTTGTCTTTCACTCCTCTGAAAGAAGTGACCTTTTAAAAAGGAAACATAACCTTGTGACTTTGGGCTGAAATTTAAATGTCAGACAAACATAGATTATTACAGTTAATAATGAACTTGCAGATTCTTAATATTCAAATTTATTTACCTAGAACAAAATTTAGACCCTTAAGTGTTACTATTTGTCACTAGAGAATCCCTTGAGTTTTCTGCTCAAATTTTAAATTTTTGTTTCAAGCTACAACTTTATTCCTTCTAAACCACTGAGGCTTATTTCTCATTTATTTCTTCACAGCTTTGTTTACTGGTCAGACTGGGGTGAACCAGCTAAAATAGAAAAAGCAGGAATGAATGGATTTGATAGACGTCCACTGGTGACAGTGGATATCCAGTGGCCTAACGGAATTACACTCGGTATGTATGGTCTTCCTTCTCGACCACCCACTCAACTATCTTCATAGTGTTTCCATTTATCTCCATGGTGAATTCTGGACTAGCAGATGACTCTTCTGCTTCCGCCTAAATTCTAGCAGGAATTTTCAATGGGAATAACTGAACAACACAAGTAAAATGGTGGATTAGAAAATTACACATTCCGTAACTACTGACCTGTTGTCCACCTGGGCCTAATATGTGACACGAACTCAGTGAAGGTTAGGTCTTGGGTGCACTCATACTAAATATTCTGGGCATGAATGCCTTAGCATTTCCTGAATTGCAGGCTTTTAACAGTTTTCTTCTGGCTTTTTGGAGGAGAACAACAAAGTGCCAGCCTCTTTTAATATTTTCTGTAATGTGAGTAGTATTTCTTAAGTCATTTACTTTGAGAATCTCAGGTACCCCATTAGTCCCCAAAAATGAATGTGGATACAGATTCTGCATGCTGCTTTGCCAGGTTTGTGTGACCCCGTTAAGCAACCATGTTGGGGAAAGAACCATAAAAGTAGTATATTAATTCATTAGATGTTTTAAATGGAAGCCAGAGTAGTAGTGGCTTGTCATGTAATGACAATTCTTTTCCTACCTAGACCTTATAAAAAGCCGCCTCTATTGGCTTGATTCTAAGTTGCACATGTTATCCAGCGTGGACTTGAATGGCCAAGATCGTAGGATAGTACTAAAGTCTCTGGAGTTCCTAGCTCACCCTCTTGCACTAACAATATTTGAGGTAAGATGTGTCTCACATCAAAGTGTGTATACCTTTCAGCTACTATATCACTTTGAGGAGAAATGACAGACATGGCGGGAGGAGGGAAGAGCAGCTGAGCATGGCTTGAGAAACTGCTTTCACTTAAAACCTGGTACAAATTAGACACTAATTCCCAGAAGCACTTCAAACCTAAACTTGATTCTTTTACAGTTTTATATCTAGTGTCCCAGCTCAGCATTCAATAAACTTAGTCCATTAAATGAGAAGTAAATGATGACCTTAGAAATGGACTTGTGTTAATCCTGGATGTACATGCTAATTGTGGGGTTCTGTTGTAGGATCGTGTCTACTGGATAGATGGGGAAAACGAAGCAGTCTATGGTGCCAATAAATTCACTGGATCAGAGCTAGCCACTCTAGTCAACAACCTTAATGATGCCCAAGACATCATTGTCTATCATGAACTTGTACAGCCATCAGGTACCGTGGAGAAGCACAGTCCTTAATAACCACTTTAAGGGAAGCAGCATGACACAGAACCTACTGGATGTCAGTGGCTCTTGGCAACTCACCTTTCTTTAAAAGGAACGTTTGCCCTCCCGTACCCTACCTCAAACATTTCACACGTTATTTTTTTATTTCTGCTGCCTTAGAGAAATGGCTTCTCAGCTTCAGCTCCTAGCTTCCTTCCCAAGCCTCAGTGTCAGATCTTTTATTTCTGCTTCATCCGTGTCCCCTTGGCCTTCAGCCCCTCTTGCCAAGACTATTGCAGTAGCCTCCAAAGTAGCTTTTGTGCTACAAACTTCCTCTACTGTTAGTTTGCTAGGATTTTTGCAATGAAGTGCCACAAACTGCCTTAAACCACAGAAGTTTATTGTCTCAAAATTCTGGAGGCCAGAAGTCTGAAATCAAGGTGCCAGCAGGGTTGGTGCCTCTTGAGGGCTGTGAGGGAAGGATCTGTTCGGGGCCTCTTTTCGTGGTCTGTTGACAGTGCTTCCGCCTGTGTCTCTTCACATCATCTTCCCTCTGTATATGCTTTTGTCCAGGTTTTTTTTTTTTTTTGAGACGGAGTCTCACTCTGTCGCCCAGGCTGGAGTGCAGTGGCAAAATCTCAGCTCACTGCAACCTCCACCTCCTGTGTTCAAGCAATTCTCTTGCTTCAGCCTCCCGAGTTGCTGGGACTACAGGAGTGAGCCACCATGCCCAGCTACATTTTGTATTTTTAGTAGAGATGGGGTTTCACTATGTTCACTATGTTGGCCAGACTGGTCTCAAACTCCTGACCCCAAGTAATCTGCCTGCCTCGGCCTCCCAAAGAGCTAGAATTAAAGGCATGAACTGTAATACCAGTCATATTGAATTAGAGCCCAGCTTAATGACCTCATTTTAACTTGATTACCTCTGTAAATATCCTATCTTCAATATCTCCAAATCAGATCACATTCTGAGGTACTAGGACTTCAATATATGAATTTTAGGGAGGAACACAATTCAACTTGTAACACCTACTTTTTCCCTGTGACACACCTGATATAGGATTGTGTAGATTCTCAAACACATCAGGTTATATTATGTCCTGCTGAAAACACTTGGCTGGTTCTATCTAAATAAAACCTTCAAACCTTCCTAAGGCTGAGTTTCCTTCCACTTTGTTGGAGCAAGTCAAGAGAAAACCAGGAGAACATGCCTAGTCTCCTTTCTCTGAGCCTTTACACTAAACCTTGGGCCAATAGTGAGAGCCAGTCCTGGTCCCTCACCTCCCCCTTCCCCACCTCCTCTTTTGAAATCTATCTCTTAAAGACATAACTTTTACAGTCTGTCTCTAAGAGGTCCCTTATCTGGTGTCCTTAGAGCATGCTGCCTGTACCTTTATACTTATTCTTCCTTGATATTGCTCTCACTTGAAGGATTGCCAGAATCAACAAGTCTAAGCTCTTGGGGGCAAGGACTCAGGTCTTCAACACGTAGAACAAGGCTTTATATATACTAGGCATTGGAATATACCCATTTTAATGGTATTTTTTTCCTGACTAGGTAAAAATTGGTGTGAAGAAGACATGGAGAATGGAGGATGTGAATACCTATGCCTGCCAGCACCACAGATTAATGATCACTCTCCAAAATATACCTGTTCCTGCCCCAATGGGTTCAATCTAGAGGAAAATGGCCGAGACTGCCAAAGTAAGGCATTTTGTGTTTCAACCACAAGTAGAACATACAACAAGCAATATAAGACACAGGCTTGGATTTTTAAAAATTCTGTTTTAGCTAATTCTTTGAATAGATTTGAGAAGATATCTGCTATTGTTGTATGCCGGGTTATCATGTCATTTCTTTAGAACTGGCTTTAACCCATTTCAACATTAAATGAGTTTATAGGAGACTATAGTGTCAACATACTTTATACTAATTTGTACCAATTAGTCCCTTAACAGCACTGAGCTAGCCAACTTGCAGGTAATTAAACGAGGCCTTAACATTTTTCCTCAAAAGGAGGAGGACAGAAACTATGCTTAAGGCAGGCCATGGTTACAGAAACCTCATCGCCTCAGTGGGTGACGCTTACCTAAAATAACACTTAAGCTGAATTTGCATTTAGTCTTCTGTTCTTAGCTTTTGATTAAGTGGCAAATTAAACTCCTTTGTGTGGCCAAGGAGCTCATATGGTGAGGCTGGTGAGGTTTTTACTAGCATGATTCATGGTCAGGTCACGGCAGGGATTAGCTCAGTTTACCAAGAAATTAGTTGCAAGACAGTCTGGTATGCCTGCTATACCAGAGCATCTTGAAAACATTTCTTGTAATTTCCAGGAACGTGGGATATTGTTTAGAGGGATAAAATATGGTTGTCCATCATTTTGAATTGTCAAATTCCAAATACCGACTGTTCTTCCCAAAGTTTCATCTATCTCTTTTTGCATGAAGATTGCTATTTCAATTTTGACACATCAGCTGTACAACTTAGTTCAGCAGTGGTTTGTCTATTTTACCTGGTTTTAAAATAACCTTTTGCATGGCTTGTCTGGACAAAAGAGCTAGCCATTCTGGAACCTTGGCATTAACCAGGTTCTTGGTTTTTATAATTCAGGTACTGCAACTACTGTGACTTACAGTGAGACAAAAGATACGAACACAACAGAAATTTCACCAACTAGTGGACTAGTTCCTGGAGGTATCGAGTTCAGTACTGCAAACTGTTAATCTCCACTAACAGCCACACTCTTTGTATCTATAGCTTAAATAATTAATGCAACCTTTAACTACTATTTCTGCCCCAATTGGTAACCTATATTTAAACACCAAAGACTTAAAATTTGCATATCTTTTCCTGACTGATCTTTAAGGTTTCTAGTAGAGAACTGTCAGTGAAATGGCTACTACAGCCTGTGACTCAAATACTTCTAGGCCAGAGTTGTTCCTGGTGTTCAATTGTAGTACATAGTGAACATCAATGTTGGATGCAAAGGTTTTGGCTCCTTACCTGATGGGTAAATCTCTAAATCTTAATACAGACCCTTCTAAACGGATTCCTTTTATTCCTCTGTAGGGATCAATGTGACCACAGCAGTATCAGAGGTCAGTGTTCCCCCAAAAGGGACTTCTGCCGCTTGGGCCATTCTTCCTCTCTGTAAGTAGATTTCCTACAAGTCTGGGTTCAAGAACTTCTTAGATAGCAGATGAAGATTTTTTGTTCATCTGGAGCTACCCTTTTATGCTGTCATAGCACTTATGACACTGAATTATATTCACTTTCTCCCCCACATAGTACACTAAATTAAGGCCCATATCTTTCTCTTCAGTTGTGCCCTTGGCACAGTAACTGGCATGATAAATGTTCAACAGTTAATGCTTTCCACTTAAGCACTGTTAGCCTGGCTTGTCCCCTTATAAGTCTCTTTAACTGCTCTTCTGTTCCCCCTTTGAAATGCGTGTAATGCTTTATACAGAGGAGATGCACAAATGCTTAAATGCTTTCTTGAAGAGTTACAGGACTTGTTGAGGGTAAATTAAAAGCAGTTAAGAATTTTCAAACCTATGGAAAAGGACCTCTAAAACTATTATGAGACATGTGAATTATAAGGACTTTGCTATAAAAGCCTTTGTCCTAAATTAATAGATTCCAAGCTTAGCTAACACACCAGGAACACCTGAATAGCTCTCCAGAACCTTCTGCAATTTTAATTTGGTGAGCCTAAGGTGGGACCGAGGACCCTGCCCTTGCCTGGATGGATGTGGCTAGCCCAGCTCCAGTGCATAGAACTACCTCTGGGCTGAACTTCTTTCAAGCTCCTGGCCCATGTTTATTCCAACTTCTAGTTATCCTAGCTCCATAAAACATGACATTTTTACTAATGTCAATTATTATGGATTCCTGAACATTATTACCTTTCTTGTATGTTCCAATGTTAGACTTAGCTCACTTAGCTACCCTCTGATTTTTTTCAGTGCTCTTAGTGATGGCAGCAGTAGGTGGCTACTTGATGTGGCGGAATTGGCAACACAAGAACATGAAAAGTATGAACTTTGACAATCCTGTGTACTTGAAAACCACTGAAGAGGACCTCTCCATAGACATTGGTAGACACAGTGCTTCTGTTGGACACACATACCCAGCAGTAAGTCAGCTTTGTGTCTTTATATACCATGGCTTGAAGTGAGACTTTTCAGAAAGGAGACCTAGGCTGGAAAGAGAGCCATTTGGATGATGGCATTACCAAATACTTCATCTGCCACCTGGATATTAGACAGTATAGCCTATTAGAACATATGTCAGTCAGTTGATCAGCATCTAACCCTCACCAAATGGCAAGAGGGTCAACTTAAGGTCACCACTATATTAAGATATTTTTGGTTATAGAAATGACATGTAAATATTAGCATGAACCAAGTAGCTCTTTACTGAACTATTAAATCCATTGCCTACTGGATATTTGAAAGTAAATTAGCATATCCTATATAGGGGAGTTGGCTTAAAGTCAGTATATTAAGATTCACTTAGCCAAAATTATGATACGCTTTGCTTTAAAAAGTATCCCACCACACTTAGTATAGCTAGCTTTTCTTCTAGCAGTAGTCATTCACTTGTTCTTCAGATGAAACCCAAGTGGAGTATTTGACCTTCACGTAGGAAACAGGCTGAAAAAACCAAGTATTGATTGCTCCCCTCTCAAGCTCTGGTGAAACATGGAACAGTGGTCAATTCTTGACACAGATGGCTTTTCACATTTTTCTCCAAGACTTATGATCATTAAGTAGAAGAGGCAGAATCAGTCACACTATCTTATCTCACTACCAAGCAGGTATAGTTGAATTCAAATTAAATGCATGAATGATACAACTCAGTACTCTTTTGTATCTGACTTTTCTTCTGAGCACTCTGAGTGTTCGAATGACCAACTAAAAAGCAGGGTCCATTTTAAAGACGAGAGTTGCCATCAGTGAGTGATCACCAAGCTCATTCCATACTTCTTCTTTTCCACAGATATCAGTTGTAAGCACAGATGATGATCTAGCTTGACTTCTGTGACAAGTCTTGACCTTTGAGGTCTAAACAAATAATACCCCCGTCGGAACAGTAACCGAGCCAGCAGCTGAAGTCTCTTTCTTCCTCTCGGCTGGAAGAACATCAAGATACCTTTGTGTGGATCAAGCTTGTGTACTTGACCGTTTTTATATTACTTTTGTAAATATTCTTGTCCACATTCTACTTCAGCTTTGGATGTGGTTACTAAGTATCTGTAACCCTTGAATTTCTAGACAGTATTGCCACCTCTGGCCAAATATGCACTTTCCCTAGAAAGCCATATTCCAGCAATGAAACTTGTGCTATAGTGTATACCACCTGTACATACATTGTATAGGCCATCTGTAAATATCCCAGAGAACAATCACTATTCTTAAGCACTTTGAAAATATTTCTATGTAAATTATTGTAAACTTTTTCAATGGTTGGGACAATGGCAATAGGATAAAACGGGTTACTAAGATGAAATTGCCAAAAAAAAATTTGTAAACTAATTTTGTACGTATGAATGAAATCTTTGACCTCAATGGAGGTTTGCAAAGACTGAGTATTCAAACTACTGTACATTTTTTTTCAAGTGCTAAAAAATTAAACCAAGCAGCTTAACCATGGTTTGTGCCTGTTCCTCTAGGATGAAATCCTAGCCTGAGTAGTATCAAGTGTTCTGTGTGAGCTATAATTCTTGATGTTGTATAACTAAGCCTGTAATTGGGCTAGTTTCTCTTACACCCAAGTACAGCTAAAAAATGAAGTACTGTTTAACATTTGCTCCCAAAATATTTCTTACTGTGTAAAAGAAGCTAGCTTAGTCTGTACCTAGAATTCCTTTTGGTTAGAGGAGTTTCTTTTCCATTAACTTGTTTCCTGATCGAGAAACACATGCTGAGATTTCTATGAATTCTGCTTCTTTATAGTTAAGTCTGTTTTCCATGTTCTGTCATTTATTTAGGTCAAGGACAAGTGCCTTCTAAGGCATGGATAAGGGCTTTCTTCTTATAAAAATCTAGACTGTCTTACTGTGAAGATGCCCAGGGAGGATAGCAAGCAATGGCATTCTTGAACAATCTAAGGCAGGGTTCTCAGTGTGGTCCCGGGAACAGAAGCATCTGCATCACCTGGGAATGTGTTAGAAATGCAAGTTCTCAGCCCCATCCCAGACCTACTGAATCAGAAACTCTGCGGGCTAGGGCTGAAACCTGCTTTCATAAGCCCTTCAGGCAATATTGATGTAAACTAAAGCTTAAAAACCACTGTTTTGATGTGACTTCATGAAGAATATAATGTCACCTAAATTTTTATCCTGGCTGGGATAGGGCAGATTCTTATTATGGACAATTTCTGGAACTTACAGTATGAAGATCAGATGAAGAGTTTGAGACAAAGAAAAAGTTGCACAGGGAGTTTAGTGAATTTTTCCATCAGGTTGGCCACTACTTTCTTTCTCCAAAGTCTCAGGATGTCTGGAAGCAAGGAAAGACACAAGACTGGAAGCATCGGGTGGATGCTGTGTGTCACAAGTGAGGTGGAGAGTTGACTGTGGAAGGTACAGCAATTCCTCTGGAATTAAATGACTGACCAACACTGTAGGAAGAAGATGAAGAGAAGATGTTTTAAGTCGCTACATGAATCAGTGGATGACTCATATTTTCACTTGCATATGAAATATAAGGCAGTTAACATCTTGTTTGTGGCTTAAGCAAAGAAATTAATATTACTAGATGAAGGGGAAGTTGGTTCTGTTGTCTTAAGGGATGCCCCCTTGTGATTTTGGTCAACTGAATGAAAAAGGAAAGATAGCCTTGGACCTTTTTTTTCATGGGAGGTTTGGAGGTCAAGCATGTAGAAGGAAAAGGCTGTAGTCATGAATATAGAACTGTCTGCTCTCCACCTTTTCCTTACTGTACATTTAGTCATCACACTGAACAGGATGTGGCCTGCTGACAGTGAGTAGCTGAAGTGCCTATTTGGTAAGTAGGTTAGCATTCAACATGAACTCTGAAAGCCATTTCAGTGTTTGAATGCTGCTCTGACCCTGCTATGGTACAAAAAAAACATGGTTTTTTTTGTTTTGTTTTGTTTTTTTTAACTGGAGTAATACCAAATTCCCTTTAGAAGCTTGAAGTTTGATACTATTGCTTTCCCTATTATAACAATTATACAGTATTAATTATAAGGCCCAAAGTTTGTTTTGACAAATAAAGCATTATTCTCTATCATCATCATCTTTTGAATTCCTGTCCCTAGTATGTTCTTTCATGTTCTGGGTACAAATTTCCAACCCTCAAAGAGTCTAAAACATCTCTTTTTTTTTTTTTTTTTAACCATGTCCTCCCCAATAAGAAGCCAAGGTACAACTCATTGTACCTAAGAGGTACAAACTCATTTGTAGAAACAAAGTAACTAGATATTCCTATTGAAATAAGAATAAATATACTGGGGGCCAGGTATGGTGGCTCACGCCTATAATCCCAGCACTTTGGAAGGCCAAGGCAGGAGGATCACTTGAGGCCAGGAGTTCGAGACCAGCCTAAGCAACATGGTGAGACCCTGTCTCTACAAAAAAAATTTATAAAAATAAAAAATAGTTATATGACTAAACTACTAGTCAATACAACTTGTAATAATAGTGCATGAATGATAAGAGGCCTTGGCTTTATCACCCAAACAAGAACCTGAATTCTATGTGAAATGTGTTAGGGTAAGTTTCCTGTGTCTCTAGAGTTTAATGTAGAAGATAATTAAGAGGTAAAATATGAAGCTTACCACACACTAAAGGAGAATATTTGGAGTTAGATGAGCCTGTCACACAAAGTGAAAGTAGACCCTCCAGAAATTTTAGGAATTGCCACAAAGATTGATGATAGGTGAATAAACAGATTTGTGGCCTCTGCTAAAGAAATCCAGCCAAGTTCCTCTGTCCAAATTTTTAAGTGCCCTTTGCAAGCTATCTATTTGGCAAAATTAGTCCCAGTTGTTCAACTAGTTCCCTTGAAACATTCTAGTAGGTGTTTTAAAGCCTAGGTATCCCTGCCTCTCTAGTTCTTGATGAATACGAGGCAAAAAAAAAAAAAAAAAAAAAAAAAAAATTGAGACTTGCACTTTGGCATTTGCTTCTGTACCTTATATCTGTGGAAGTCAAATAGCCCTTTGCAAAAATGAGAAGCCAAGCTTTAAATAGCAAACTATAGGATATTAAAAGACTAATTCTTCAGTTAAGAACACTGTTGAAATGGGAGACCAACTTAAAGTCTACCTTTCAAGAATCTCTACCCCAAACCTAAAGATTCTAGGGGTCACTTAACTCTATTATGTAATCTAATTGGAATAATTTCCTAGAATGCTTACTAGTGAAATCTTGCCGTAGTAAAACAATTTATTATTTTGAATCCAAATGAAAGCTATACATTTTGCTTTCAATGGTGGCAAAAACTTGCAAAAAGCAGATATACTTTTGCTAATTTAAGTTCAAGTACAATGAGTACCACCTGCTAATCTTGATCCCCAAATCTGAGCCCTTCAGTTTCATAATTGTTTTATCCTGAATGTAGTTGTGACATAGACATTTCTCAAAAGGGTCTGATACATTAAACTCCTAACAAGTAGGAGAAGCAACTAGTGAAAGAGTAGAAAGAAGCTTCCCTTCTTGTGGGTAATGAGGCGGTGCCTAAAAACCACATATATATAATCCCATGTGGTATTATACATTCTGCAAGCCCTGTTAGTGGGGAGATGGTGGCAATAGCAGCGATAGTTGCGTCAGCGCTAACTGCTGCTGCTGCACGTTCTGTTGGTGGCTGCTGGCCAAGTGTGCACACTTAGCCCTGGTTGAGGCGCATTGTCTGCTGTGGTCTGTTAAGCATCTCACCATAGTGGGAGGGCACATCAAGTGATTTCACGGATTGATGGATTGATTCTTGTTTTATGCCTCACAGTACCTGAGTCTATAATTTGCTTTTTGTGTACTTCAGTTTTGTTGCACACTTAGCCCTGAGGTGCACTGTCTGCTGTGGTCTATTAAGCATCTAACCAGAGTGGGAGGGCACATCAAGCAATTTCACTTCCTTAAATAAAAGATTTTTAGGTATTTTTGATATTATGTATTCTCTAAGGCCAGAAGGGACTTATAATGACTTTTCTTCTCTTCCAGAATTGTAACATTATAAAACTACTCGAGTAAATATCCTAACAAGTTTGATTTTCCTTGGGACAACTAAAAATTGTACATTCATGCTTCAGCCATATCATGGACCTAAACTATGAGAGTTCAGAAATATATAAAAGTAGAAAAATCATCAAAGGTACTTATTTCCAAATACGGAGGGAATGAATTTGAAGATGGAACAATAGCATTTTTTTTTTTGAACTTATTTCTCTCTAATCCAGCCTGGAGGATTTTTAGCTCAAAACAGTTACATGTGAAGGTTATCAGGCATCTTTGCATATCCCTTTCATATCTACCTTCACACATGAAAGCTGAATGCATTTTGCCAGTGAGGCTCTAGATATGAAACTTAGGGATCCATAGATAAATAAGCTACTAACGAACTGATAACAGTGGGGTTCCTTCTGTCTATCATGTCTCCTGAGTGTGTTTCACATTTTTGAGCCTGGCTAATCTGAGAAAAAGAACAGGCCGGGCGCGGTGGCTCAAGCCTGTAATCCCAGCACTTTGGGAGGCCGAGACGGGCGGATCACGAGGTCAGGAGATCGAGACCATCCTGGCTAACACGGTGAAACCCCGTCTCTACTAAAAAATACAAAAAAATAGCCGGGCGCGGTGGCGGGCGCCTGTAGTCCCAACTACTCGGGAGGCTGAGGCAGGAGAATGGCGTGAACCCGGGAGGCGGAGCTTGCAGTGAGCTGAGATCCGGCCACTGCACTCCAGCCTGGGCGGCAGAGCAAGACTCCGTCTCAAAAAAAAAAAAAAAAAAAAAACAAAGTAGGACCATGACCCAGTGTTCTCCTGTAAATCTCACCGTAAAAATCTCACTGTCAAAACACTGAGACAGGAGTGAGACCAGCTGTGGGTGGTGAGTTTGTGTTCTGCAGGTTACCTCACGGCATATCAAAAATGGCTTTTTTCTTCACTGTGCTTAAGGAAAAAGTCAGATGTGTGGCAAGGTGGTTCTGTTTAGAAGCAGCAGGCAATGTAGTTAACAGCATAGACTTCTGTGTCTTGTGTGTGGTACCTTGGGCAAGTTACTAATTCCCCCTGTAAAGTAGAGATGATGGGGACTGTCTCACTGTGACAAGGTAAGTGTTAAGTGAGATGCACACGAAAAGCTCAGCATAGTGTCTGGCATCTAATATGTACAGGGCAGATGTCACTACTGAATATCACATCAATGCTAGGTCTGTATTTACTGTCACATACAGGAACTGGTAAGTGACTTTACCAGAGAAAGTCCCAGCTACCTTTATCTATGATGAATGTAATGTGTTAGATGCTGACCCAAGTGTTCTCCTCTACACCTGTCTAAAGAGAGCTAAGTCTGATATTTAAGGAGTGATAGCATCTTGCATAGTTAAGAAGGCTTAAAAGATTGCATGGTTTAAACGCTAGAAACATAGATGCGATGTTTCTGCCTCAGTTCTTTTGACTACCTCCTGGGATGGAAACAAATGTTTCGGAGCCTGCATAGTCTTTAGATGGCTGCCAAAGAACTTAAAATCTCCTTTAAATTCTTATCATATGCTTAATTTTGTACTAAGTAAGTGTCCCCAAGTCTTCTACTTGCTCCTCACAGCAACCCTAATAAGTATCTCCATTTTACACAGGTAAAAACTGAGGCTACAAACAATGTGTGATTCCAAATCCTATGTGCTTACTGTGCAAAGATTGAGCTGGATGTTGCATTGCATGTTTGCTGAGTCCCCTTTGCTACTGATGTGAGGATCCTTCAACAGTTCCTCTGATGCCCATTATGGCTGGCATCCAATATGGTGGTGTAATGGAAGTGTACCACTGGTACTACCTTATTAGGTCAGCACAGATCAGCTCAGCTATTTGTTATGCCTTCAAGATGCTACACATTCCAGAATTATTTTCCTTGGCCATCCAAGTGAAGTAGAAGTAGATTGTTGGATTGCAAAGAAAATAATAAAGGTTCCCCTAAAGGAATTTATGAGCAGGCAACTTCATTCCTAAGATATTGGGAGGAAACAAGCTGTACCACAACAAATCTTAAGTTTCAAGACTCTCCTATAGGGAGAAACATGGCCAAAAAGACAGGAAGAACTGTGGCTTGTAACTCAATGATGCTATAACTCCAGGATTGGATCTTAGGTATTCTGGAATCTATCCCCTGAGACTTGGGTATTTCTCAATTTACACACATGCAAGGAGGAAGAGAATTTTTTGAACAAAATGACTGGCTTTGACAAAACTATCTTGCTCTTTTTAAATGTCACTTGATACTAAAACATGATTTAAAAGCATGTAATGCCTCAGGAGTCTGGCACATACAACCAAAATATCATGCTCAGGATCTTCAGCATTCTAAAGGTACATGTTAGAATGCACAGAGTCCTGATGACCTGTCGATAAACATTTTTTCATTAATGAACTGTACATTTAAATAAAAGTTTATTTTTGAGATAATTGTTGTGAGCCTTTCCTTTTTCTAGATACCTTTTATAAAAGCTTTTATTCAATTCTTTTTCCTTTTCTCAACTGAATCACTGAAGACGACTCAGTCACCCCTTTCTAGGAAACAAGTAAGGCCACCCAGGTCTGGACTCTTCAGGCTGAAAAACTGAGATGTTCCCTTTCTTGCCATATTTAGTACAGTTAGTGCCTCACCATGGACAGCCAGTATATTATCTTCTCAAATTTCCTCTCTCTACCCTTCCCATGAAAAAGACAGAAGTCGGCCGGGCACGGTGGCTCAAGCCTGTAATCCCAGCACTTTGGGAGGCCGAGACGGGCGGATCACGAGGTCAGGAGATCAAGACCATCCTGGCTAACACGGTGAAACCCCGTCTCTACTAAAAAATACAAAAAAAACTAGCCGGGCGAGGCGGCGGGCGCCTGTAGTCCCAGCTACTCGGGAGGCTGAGGCAGGAGAATGGCGTGAACCCGGGAGGCGGAGCTTGCAGTGAGCTGAGATCCGGCCACTGCACTCCAGCCTGGGTGACAGAGCAAGACTCCGTCTCAAAAAAAAAAAAAAAAAAAAAAAAAAAAAAAAAAAAAAAAAAAAAAAAGAAAAAGAAAAAAGAAAAAGACAGAAGTCAAAGCTCCTGTTAGTTAGGAATGTTAGCCTAGCACTTCCTTCTTGTAGGTGACTGAGAACAGGCAACACCCGGCTAAAGGGGGCATACCTCAGGGCGACAGGACAGGAAAGGACGTAACAAGTAAAATCATTTTGATTCTGTCTCCTCGTGAGTTCTTAGATGGTCTGTGTTGAGATTCATTTATAAGGCTAAAACTTTTGTGAGTCTTAGATATATTCCACCTAAAACTTTTCTAAGCAATGGCCCCAATTGTCTGAATTAAATTAGGCATTAAACCTTGAAATTGACTCAGAGGATCCGAAAGAATAGGAGAAAAATAAACAAATCAAAGGAAAGAGAAACAGTCAAAAAATATTTTAAAGCTCAACAGTGAGTCCTTAATAAGTGAGATGTTGCATTTTGTCTGAGATGTTGATCTTACCAGCTTTGCAGTAAGTGGATATAAGTTTGGATATTTTTCCACTACTTAATCAAGCTGTGGCCACAAGTAAGTTGCTTTCCATCCAAGCTTCTGTCCTCTTCTGAAAATCACAACACCTACTTCCATAGCGTTCTCATAAAAGAGAGAGGCAACACATATAAAGTGCTTCATTCAAACAACAACTGTTATTTCCTTCTCTAGCACTAAAAAAAAAAAAAAAATCATGATTCCTCTTTTTTAAAGTAAAAATCCTTATGTCTATTTGGAGATCTGATTTTGATCCGTACTCGTGTATTAAAATTCCATTTGCAAGTGTTCCTTGTTCAATCTCCCCTTGAAATGCTAGCATTTGGTGATATTTTTTACTTCAAAAAATCAAGTTGATTAATCATCCTGCACCTATGAGCTTTGTAGAAAGCCTCGTGTGTGACCCTCTGCTGATTAAAGAACGCAGGTGATTGGTTTAAGTTCAATTATTCATAAATGTCTTTTTAATTAGTGGGGGTAAGAAGACAGACTGTACCTTATACCACTCTAGAAGGTATAGCATGCTCTTTGGATTTATCAAGCTCAGCAAATATGACTGGCCCACAATCTAGGAAATGTGGAATGCTAGATTTCAGGCATGAACATTTCATGTTACAGTGTTCAATTCAGAGGCATTTCTTGCCTACTGGTTGATTGAGGGCAGAGAGTATATTTTAAACCCTTAGTCATTGTTTATGTTTCCTTAAATTTACCCACTTACATGTGAGATTTGCTGAGGATTAGTTCTTTAAAGTTCCAGGGGAATTTGCCTTTTGGCCTGACCCCAAACAAGTAGCCCTGTGGTTTCCTAAGCAGGACTTCTAAACGCTGGAAGGTAATCTCAGATAACTAGATAGCAACTGGCAGTCCTCCTCAGACCTCAGGGGAATTAACAGATTCTAAAAGGTTCCAGAACAGTTTTATAATTGGCACATCCTAGATGAAACGTCAGTTACGGGGAAGTGCAAACATTTCTTAAACTTTTCACAAAATTGAGGAAGGATCTATGGATCAGCCCCATCAGAAGCTGTCCCTCCTTATAGCCACACACAGACACCCCCTACATGTGCTGTCTTTACCTCATTCATTTGTTTAGTGCCTGCTATGTACCAGGTATTGTCCTGAATTCTGAGGAACCAGTGAGAACATGACGGGCCAGAGCCACATCCTTCATGATGCTCATTCTAGCTGGAAGTCAGGCACTAACCCGACATTTATATGTTAGGCAGTGATAAGATCTATAAAGATAAACAAAGTAGAGTAAGGGACTAGAGAACGGCAGAATGTGCTATCTTAGATAAAGTGGTTAAGGTAGCTCTCCGAAGAGAGGACTTAGCAGAGAACCTAGTGGAAATGTGGTATGAGCCCACTGAGGCATAGTAAATACGTGAATCCAGAGGCAGGAGCATGCTTGATTCCTCTAAGAAGCAGCAAGATGGCCTTGGTAGCTGGGGGTGGCAGAGGCAGAGTGGGAGGAGAGAAAAGAAGAAGGACCAAGTGATGTCAATTTCAAGAGCTGTGGTTTGGACTCAGAATTTTAAGTGACACGACAATTTTGGTGGGCTTGGGGCAATAGAACGACATCCAATTTTAAAAGGCTCACACTGGCTGCTTTGTTTAGAATGGACAGCAGGGAAGCAAGGGTGAAAACAGGGAGATAAATTAGGAGACTGGTAGTGGCCCTGGTAGATGGACAGGATGTAAGCTAAGCCAGTAGGGATGAAAGAAAGCTCTACTCCAGATTCAGTCCATCACAGGGGGTGTGTGCACAGGCTGTGTCCCCAGAGTGGGGGGAATTCAGCCTGTAGATGGTCTCTTAATCCAGGAGAATCTCACCAGTTCCTATCTCAGCTGTGCCCTCTGCCTGTGGGATATCAGTTTGGCTGCCTCCCTGATTGGGCAGGAATGATCGGCACAACCCCAGCACGGCCGGAAAATAACGAGGCTGCATGGAAAGTGGGAGAAAAGACATGCCTCTTCTCCCTAACCAAAAGAAGTCAGGATTTAGAAGAAAAGAAGAGCCTAGAGCATGACTTCCAGCCCCCCAAAAGTTCAAAGGCTTCAACCGTTCAAAGGAAGTTCTTTTCTACCTTCAATGTAAAGGCTTTCCAGGGACATATTTTGGCATCATCATTTTAATATGGAGTTCCATACTAACTCTTGTCATGGTCTCTGGAGGAATGTTTGTATGAATGGCATCATTTTTTTGAAATATGATGGCTTTAGGCAGGGTCCAGCATATTCTGTCTATCCAACTGCTTTATATTTTCCCTGTTACCTGTCTGGTCTCTAAAAATATTGGAAAACTATCAACACTACTTTCCCTAAGAAATTTTAGAATCCTGGTATTTCTGAGTTAAAAGGAACCCGAAGGTCACTGAGTCTCTGATAATTGTCTGATACAGGAGGCAACAGGCCCCACTGAGGAAGCAGAAAGCGGGCCGCCTAATGTTACCAGGAAGGAGACCTCATTCAGCAATGTCTTAAGTCACCCACAGAGTAACAATTGCTCTCATAGTAAGCCTGTAAATTCAACAATAACTTGTGACTCTTTAAGATAAAGAAAAAAAAAAAACCAGAAATGGATTCTGTTTGGGAAAACAAAGCCTCCTAAAGCCAAAACTTTGAGGAAAGGATTATGTTAGGTAGTAAGGTGAGTCTCTGAAATGCATCTATGCATGTTACAGAATAGAAGCCAAATAGTAGCAAACAGCTTATGAAACAGAAAGCAGCCTCTTCCCAGACATTAGCCCCAGTGCCTATTTCCATTCAGAAAAGAAGGCCAACCTCCTGTATGTCAGGATCCGCTAATCTCCACGGAGGACTATGCTGGGAACAGAGACTAGGTGCCATTCTCCCTCTCTTCTCCCGCCCCTGCAGCAGACACTGTGTTCCCAGTACTCTGTGAACTGTCTCCATTATGAAACAGATAATATTTCAATGGGCCTACTTAATAGTGTCAGTTCACCAAAAGTGGCGCACCAGTTTGTATGCAACTTTCAGTCTCAGAAATCCAGTGAAACGGGGGTGGAAAAAGATTATCTAAAACCGAAACCAACTGTAGCTTCTTTTGCCTTGGTAGGAGGGCTAGGAATGCCCCGGGAAGGGAAATTTCTATATAGCTACAAAGGAAAGAAAATCTGTGGATCTGCCAAAGGAGGTCCTGAGCCAAGTTTGGGAAGTAGGCTACAGATGGCTGCATCGCTCTGTATTCTGTGGACAGAAAATACAGGGTCAGGTCAGGGATGAGGAAGTAGCTGTGAAGCAGCAAGGTGGAAAGGAGGGCAAAGCCACATGGTGTGCCGTGGAAATTTGGGGCTCAAGGTGACAAACAAGAATATCCAATATGCAATTTTGGATTGCTTACCTTTTTGGCACTGTAAGGCCTATCACCTCCCTGATCCTTCAGTAACATCTTCGGCACACACTAACACCTTGTGGGAGTGGCTTTTGATGAAAATCATAGATAGGAGCCCAGTCCTAGACCTGGGTTGATATGGCAACAGAACAGAGAAGGAACTTTCTGAACAATTTGTTAACTGAACAAATTAAGTCACTGAAGAGCTTAGACTCAGAGAACATAAGCAACCCAGGGTCTCTTAGAACTCTGGCTGGGACACTGGACTTTCTGCAGGATGTGGAATGGAAGTTCAAGCCCGTATTATCTGGAGATTGAAGGACAGAGTGAC
Organism: Papio anubis; assembly: GCF_008728515.1. Taxonomy (NCBI): domain Eukaryota; kingdom Metazoa; phylum Chordata; class Mammalia; order Primates; family Cercopithecidae; genus Papio; species Papio anubis. The sequence goes on from NC_044988.1 coordinate 31,595,446, forward strand.
TCCAGATGATGTCACAGGTTATTAAATGTATTAGGTGGGATCAGGTGACTTTTAAATAATATGCATCCAGCATTTTGCTAGTCAGGATACATGACTAAGTATAGCCATGGCTTGTAGGATCTTGGACTATCTTGAACTATGGAATCATCTTTTCAAAGTCCGAATATGATCATGTCACTTCCTATCTAAGATGACTTCTTGTTGCCTACAGAACAAAGGCCAAGGTCCCAAGACTCAGGCTCAAGATCACCATGACCTGACCCTGCAGCCTGCTGTTCGGCCCCTCTATGCCCTGCAGTTCCCCAGGCCAACTTCTCAGTAATGCCGAACTCTTTGCAATCCCTCCCCTTTAACCTCCTCCTTTACTGCTGTTTTCTGTACAAGACTGTGCCTTTGCTCCTGCTCTTCCCTCTGCTTGAAGTGCCCTTCTGGCCTTTACTTACCTGGCTCTTATTCTTCTTCCAAGTCTGGGCTCAGATGTCTCTTCTTCCAGGAAGCCTTCCCTGTTGTCCCTGTTTGGGTCCTGAGTCTCTTGTCTACCTGGCATATAAATCTACAATACCATGTATATCATCATGTTGAGATTATATATAACTCTTTGACTGAATGAAATACAAGCTTCATTTATATAAGAATTTAGTCTTTGCAATCTTTGTGCCCTCAGTGCATAGCACAAAGTTGGATGCTTTTTAAGTGCTCAAATACTGGATTGTAAAACTAAATTGATACCATGAATGCAAACCATAGATTATTTTTAAAGTAAGCATCCCAGTATTTAGGCCTCCAAGTAAGCACTGTCTCTTGAAAGAATAAGAGATTGTTTACCTATCCCAGTGATTTACTACTCAGCATACAAGTTACAGGTCCTTTCGTTGATTTATATTCAGGGAGCACAAAACTGATTTTTGCATACATATTGTTTTATATACATATATAAAACCCTTACATCTTTGAAGGTAGACTTAAGATTTTGAAACAGCAAAATCATTGCACTTTCCATCAGGGAACGTAGTAATTTGTCATGCTGGTTAATGCCCTTTTGAGACCCTCCGTGGCTGTCCTAATGAGGAAGTCCTATAGACTGTATGTAGAGCTAATAGCATTGACATGGTTTGACTGTGTCCCCATCCAAATCTCATCTTGTAGCTCCCGTAATTCCCACGAGTTGTGGGAGGGACCAGGTGGAAGATAATTGAATCATGGGGGTGGGTTTTTCCCATGCTGCTCTCATGATTGTGAATAAGTCTCACAAGATCTGATAGTTTTAAAAACAGGAGTTTCCCTGCACAAGGTCTCTTTTTGCTTGCCACCATCCATGTAAGATGTGACTTGCTCCTCCTTGCCTCCTGGCATAATTGTGAGTCCTCCCCAGCCATGTGGCGCTATAAGTCCATTAAACTTTTTCTTTCCAGTCTTGGGTATGTATTTATCAGCAGGATGAAAACAGACTAACAGAGCAAATTGGTACCAGTAGAGTGGGGTGCTGCTGAAAAAATACCAGAAAATGTGGAAATGACTTTGGAACTGGGTAGCAGGCAGAGTTTGGAACAGTTTGGAGGGCTCAGAAGACAGGAAAATGTAGGAGAGTTTGGAACTTCCTAGAGACTTGAATGGCTTTGACCAAAATGCTGATAATGATATGGACATGAAATCCAGGCTGAAGTGGTCTCAGACAGAGATGAGGAAATTGTTGGGAACTAGAGTAAAGGCGACTCTTGCTACATTTCAGCAAAGAGACTGGTGGCATTTTGCCCCTGCCCTAAAGATCTGTGGAACTTTGAACTTGAGAGAGATGATTTAGAGTATCTGGCAGAAAAAAATTTCTAAGCAGAAAAGCATTCAAGAGGTGACTTGGGTGCTGTTAAAGGCATTCAGATTTAAAGGGAAAACAAAGCATAAAAGTTCCAAAAATTTGCTTCCTGACAATGCAATAGAAAATATAATTCCATTTTCTGAGGAGAAATTCAATCTGCCTGCAGAAATTTGCCTAAGTAACAAGGAGCCATATGTTAGTCATCAAGCCAATGGGGAAAATATTTCCAGGGCATGTCAGAGACCTTTGCAGCAGCCCCTCCCATCACAGACCCAGAGGCTTAGAGGGAGAAAATGATTTTGTGGCCCAGGCCCAGGGTCCCTCTGCTGTATGCAGTCTAGGGACTTGGTCTCCTGCAACCCAGCTGCTCCAGCCATGACTAAAAGGAGTCAAGGTACAGCTTGGGCTTTTACTTCAGAGGGTGGAAGCCCCAAGCCTTAGCATCTTCTACATGGTGTTGAGCCTGCACAAGTCAATAATTGGGGTTTTGAAACCTCCTCCTAAATTTCAGAGCATGTATGGAAATGCCTGGATGTCCAGGCAGAAGTTTGCTGCAGGGGTGGGGCACTCATGGAGAACCTCTGCTAGGGAAGTGCCAAAGGGAAATGTAGGGTACAGAGCCCCCACTGGCGCACCACCTACTGGAACTGTGAGAAGAGGGCCTCTGTCCTCCAGATCCCAGAATGGTAGATCCTTTGACAGCTTGCACCATGTGCCTGGAAAAGCCACAGACACTCAACACCAGCCCACGAAAACAGTCAGGAATGGAGTCACAGGGGCGGAGCTGCCCCAGGCTGTGGGAGCTCACCTCTTGCATTGGCGTGACCTGAATGTGAGACACAGAGTTTAAGGAGATTATCTTGGAGCTTTAAGATTTGACTGCCTGCTGGATTTTGGACTTGCATGGGGCCTGTGGCCCCTTTGTTTTGGCCAATTTTGCCCGTTTGGGATGGCTGTATTTACTCAATGCCTATACCCTCATTGTATCTAGGAAGTAACTAACTTGCTTTTGATTTTACAGGCTCATAGGCGGAAGGGACTTGCCTTGTCTCAGATGAGACTTTGGACTATGGACTTTTGAGTTAATGCTGAAATGGCTTAAGACTTTGGGGGACTGTTGGGAAGGCATGATTGGTTTTGAAATGTGAAGACATGAAATTTGGGAGGGGCCAGGAGTGGAATGATGTGGTTTGGCTCTGTGTCACCACCCAAATCTCATCTTGTAGCTCCCATAATTCCCACATGTTGTGGAAGGGACCTGGTGGGAGATAATTTAATCATGGGGATGGGTCTTTCCCATGCTGTTCTCATGATAGTGAATAAGTCTCATAAGAACTGACGGTATTAAAAATGGGAGTTTCCCTGCATAAGCTCTCTTTTTGCCTACTGCCATCCATATAAGACATTACTTGCTCCTCCTTCCCTTCTGCTATGATTGTGAGGCTTCCCCAGCCATGTGGAAGTGTAAGTCCATTAAACCTCTTTTTCTTTCCAGTCTCGAGCATGCCTTCATCAGCAGTCTGAAAATGGACTAATACAAGCATCATCTTTGAAAAAACACATAACCGGGGAAAGGAATCACATTGAAATGGTAACAATTATCTAGGTTACGATACACTAGTGAGGCTATTTTTAAAGTTATCCTATAGCTTGATAATCATACCTGTTACTTAGTTTTTTGTGTTTAGAATTGATTTGCCAACTAAGTACCTTAATTAAGCATTGCTTGATCCCACAGTCCTCATGGGTTCTTACCCTAGTTATCAGAGACTTTAAAGTCAACATTTATAAATCTATGATTTCTTAAGCATCTACTACAGGCACAAAACGGTTCTGTGTACTCTGAAACAGATTATTGACATGAAGTGCCTCTTACATATAACAGTTAAATGACAAAGCAAAGCTCAGTGGGTCCCAAATAAACATGCCAGACAGATAGCACACTCTCTGAAAGCTCAGGAGATGGAGATATCTTTGTGGGCTGCTTTGGTGGGTGATAGGAGGAATTATTTCTGGTGTCTATTAGAGTAATCATCCCTCAAGAAACAAACCCCCTTTAAAAGTCCAATGAAACCAAAAGATCCTCCCAGAAAACATTTATACTCAAAAAATTTTACATTTAATTTCAGGAATTCCTGTATCTCTTGGTGTCTATCTATATGGGGATTCTAAAAAGGTCCATATCGGAAGTTAGAAACCTCGGTTTTATATACATTTAAATAAATTCACATTATCTCTGCCTGTTTTCTTTTTTTTCTAAAATCCCACACATAAGTTCTCTGAGATACCATCAAAACAGTGTATTAATGGGTGGAAAAAAAATCTTATTTAAAAGCAAAACATAGACATTTCTTTATGGAATTGTAACATTTGGAAACTTATTGACAAAATATTCAACGCCAGGGGTGTAATATTGGCTCACCCTATGTATATACCAAGTGTGTATATTTTGAGTCTTGCAAACGAGAAATCACTTCATCACCATTTCTGTATTGTCCCTCTGGAGAGGCGGTATGCCATGTGTAGAAGCATGAAAGCCAGAGTTGAGAGTTTTGAGTTCTGATCTTAGCTTTGCCACTTACTTATTATAGTCCATGCCTCCATTTCTGCATCTGTACAATGAGTGAATTATAAAATTTGACTTAGTTGCTTCACATAGTTGTTATGAGGACCAGATGGGATAACAGATGTATATGATCCAAATGTGAGATTTTTGTTTTGTTTTGTTTTTAAAGCTGTTTGAATAAAAGACATTTGGCATGTGTACATTTTGCAGGTTCAATTCCCAGAAAGAAATTTTATTGAAGTTTGACATCACAGACTTTACAATGAAAATCACTGTGCAGGATGTTCTGTATTTAAAATAACACCACCCATGTTGACAATGCCAAGTCATTCACACTAATGCCAAGTGAAAGCCATTCCCTAACAAGGCTTTTTCCCAACAACATTTTATTATATTAGAAAGGTGTTTAGGCATTGTTTGGGTTGCAGTTCAAAAGAAAATGCTGAAAGATGCTTTCATAAAACTTATATTTGGGGAAATATTTTCAGGAGCTGAAAAGGGCTTATAAAATACGATGGTTTCAGCCTTAAGACAAATTCATTTTATTATTTTTAGTTTAAGTTACTAAACTTTTAAGTTGGCACTGGCCTATCCTATCCTGAGAGCCAATGCAATAAAGTGAAACTCATTGAGATTGGCCATTGCAATCAGATAAATTGAGTTTCAATATTGTTTAATAAAAATCATAAACAGTGTGGAAAGAAATATGTTGGATATCATGCCCAGAACAGGAGACTGTGTTTACTCAAAAGGACAAATCTCCAGTATTGAAGGAAGGTGGCAACATTACAGAGTTGTATTATGAATAGGTCCTTCAGACTTGTTTTCTTTCATGACTCTAAACCTAGAAAGAAAAGAAAATCTAAAATCGTCTTTAAAACATTCCAGTCACTTAAAAATGCTGCCATCTAACTCTGGTCTTGGCACTTCATAAAGCACGTGTCAAGCCAGGTTGGGTTTATTTCGCTGAATTAGAAACCCATGGGAGGAGAACTAATTTTTCAGTGACGATGGTTGCAGCCCCATCATTGCCTCCCCATATAGAAAAATCTTCTTTCAGACTATTCACAGTTTTCATCAAATGGGGTCACTTTCCCTTCTATGTAGGAAATTCCTTCCAGCCTGTGAAAGATTAAACAAAAGCTTTTTCTGCAGGAACTTTGGAAATTAGAATATAATGTTTTCCTGGGTGTTTATATTGCCCTTGCTGCCAACATATTTCCTGCCCATGGCTGCCAGATTCATCTCTCCAAAACCCACTTTGCAGACATCATCTTTTTACCATAGAAACTATTGGAGGTTTCTGAGCAAAGTCTAAGCTCTTGAGCCTGGCATTCAAGGCCTTCCAAATGGCTTGCTCGTAAATTCGACCAAATATTTAAGAAAGAAATAATACCATTACAACCTAATCTCTCCAGGAAATTGAAGAGAATAGAATCTTTCTCAACTCATTTTAAGAGATCAACATTACGCTGATACCAAAACCAGATGAAGACATTGCAAGAAAATACATCAATATTCCTCATGAGCACAGATGAAAAAATTCTTAACAAAATATATTAGCAAATGAAATCCAGCAATACAGAAAATGGATAATACAACATGACCATATGGGGTTTATCTTAAGGATGCAGGGCTAGTTTAACAATTGAAAACCAACTAATGTAATTTGTGACATAAATAGATTACAAAAGAAACCAAGTAATCATCTCAACAGATATAGAAATAGCATTTGACAGAATACAGCGTCTATTCCTAATTTAAAAAAAAAATCTCAGCAAACTAGAAGCTACCTCCTCAACCTCACGAAGAACATTTACAAAATGTTTATAGCTAACATCACATTTAATAGTGAAAGACTGACTGACTGCTCTCACCCTAAGATCAGGAATAAGCCAAGGCTCTTTTCTTTCACCACTTCAATTCACTATTGTATTAGAGATTCTAGTCAATACAATAATACAAGAAAAAAGAAATAAAATGCACCCGGATTGAAAGGAAGAGGTAAACTTTCTTTATTCACAAATGACATTATCAACTGTCCAGATAATCTTACAAAATCTATAAAAAAGATCCTAAACTTAATGTGTGTTTAGCAGTTGCAGGATATAAATGCACTGCACGAGTATCAATTGTCTTTCTATAAACTAACAACAATTAGAACATGAAACTTAACGATAGGTGTAAAGCTGACAAAAGATATGAAGACCTGAATGTAAGAATGTAGTCTATTTTGATAAATGCTACATATGCAATTTTAAGAGAATATGAACTCTGCTATTGTTGGGTGGACTGTTTTGCAAATGTCAATTAGGTCAAATTAGTTGATAGTGCTGTTCAAATTGTATATATTCTCACAGATTTTCTGTTTTATCCGCTATCGAGAAAGGTATTGAAATCTCTAACTATAAATATGCATTGTCTATTGATTCTTGTAGTTCCATCAGTTTTTGTCCATATATTTAATGCTCTGCACAGAAAAGTCCTGTTCTGTTTGGAGACTTCTCAAAGAATTTAAAATAGAACTACCATTTGACCCAGCAATTCCATTTACCCAAAGAAATGTAAGTCGTTCTACCATAAAGACGCATGCACACCTATTTTCATCTCAGCACTATTCACAATAGCAAAGACATGGAATCAACCTAGATGGCCAACAACAGTGGACTGGATAAAGAAAATGCAGTACAAGTACACTAAAGGATACTATGCAACTATTAAAAAAAAATTGAGATCATAGTCTTTGCAGCAACATGGATGGAGCCAGATTAATGCAGGAACAGAAAACCAAATACCGCATATTCTCACTTACATGTGGGAGCTAAACACTGAGTGCACATGGACACAAAGAAGGGAACAATAGACACTAGGGCCTATTTGAGGGTGAAGGGTGGCAGGAGGGTGAGGACTGAAAAACGACCTATCAGATATTATTCTGCTTACCTGAGTGACAAAATTATCTGTATACCAAACCCCTACAACACGCAATTTCCCCATGTAACAAACTTGCACAGGTACCCCTTGAACCTAAAATAAAAGTTGGAAAAAAAAAAATGAAAACTCCTGGTCTGTGTCAGACAATAACAGCTTGTGTGAAAGCGCATGCGCACACTCACACGCAGGTGCATGTGAGGGCATCTATCAATCATTGTCACTTATAAATGCAAATGAAAATATTCCAAATAAAACGCTAGCAAATTAAATTCAAAGATACCATAAAGGGCATAATCCACCATGACCAAGTCATAATTATTGTGCTATGCTAGAAAAATTTAATATTAAGAAATCTAATATGGCACATCAATGGATCAAATAAGACAAACCTTATAATATAAAACGTCCAAAAGGCATTCTGTAAAATTTAATAAGCAATTTTAAATAAAAGCTCTCTGAAAACCAGGATTACAAAGACACTTCTTTAAAATGATAAAAATATACAGCACTTTTAAATCAATAGCCACTTCCATACTTAACGATAAAATACACCAGAAGCATTTCTTCTGAGAGCCTCAATAAAACAAAAATGCTCGGTTTGGCTGGACATGGTGGCTCACGTCTGTAATCCCAGCACTCTGGGAGGCCGAGGCCAGTGGATCATGAGGTCAGGAGATCGAGATCATTCTGGCTAACACAGTGAAACCCCGTCTCTACTAAAAATACAAAAAAATTAGCTGGGTGTGGTGGCGGGCGCCTGTAATCCCAGCTACTCGGGAGGCTGAGGCAGAAGAATTGCTTGAACCTGGGAGGCAGAGGTTGCAGTGCACCAAGATCGTACCACTACACTCCAGCCTGGGTGACAGAGCGAGACTCCATCTCAAAAAAAAGAAAAAAAAAATGGTTTTTTTCCCAAAGATATTTGCAACTTGCTCACTTCTATTCTTCATGTTACGTGCCCCCACTGGCTCCAGGGTTCTTGAATTTCCTCAGTTCCTGCCAGAGACAGTTGTTGCAGGGTACTCAATAGGGCTTGGTGTCATAGGGTTTATACCTTGGTGTCATACGGATTATACCTCACATCTAATTTGGCCAAATAATTATGGCAAAAGTGTCTGTGAGCCACATAGATTAAATGGGGTAGAAAATAAAAAGTCAAAATTATTGGGAAAATAATTTCCTTATAGCTGCATCAAATGGGACAAGCTTTTCTTGTAACTATTTAGTCTTATTTTCAGATTTCTATTTCCTGGCCTGTCTTATTAACACATTATTTGTCCTACAACTGAAATATTTATAGCAATAGGAATTATACAGTGAGAATATTTTTTGTTTTAATAAAATACTATTATATTATGCATATTTTGTAGCCTGCATTTTTTCACTTAGCCATATATTATGACCATTTTTCTACATAACATATATTTGGCTATATTATTATTGTATAGGCTACATAATATGTCATGATATAGCTGTACCACCATCTACTTAACCTTGTCCCTATTTGTAAGCAATTGATTTTGCCTCAGATTTTTCTAAACTTGGGTTTTTAAGGAATATTCCCACCTCCTCCACCCACACAGCAAATAGAAAACTCATTAGATTTTCCTCATAACCCAGATCACTCTCTCTCTTATCTTAATAATAACCAAGTTTACAATCTGGAAGAAATAAACCAGAACTTTGAACGAAAATAGGATGGAGCAAGTTGGGAGTAAACATTGTCTATTTTCAGAGCCCCAATCTTCTTAATTCCCAGAATATTTCAGCCAGATTTATACAGGCTTCTACGCACACACACATGACAGGGGACTAAAGGTTTTGATATGACCAAGAAAAAGGATCTGTAGTTGCCAATGGTCAGAATTCCCTCTAAAAGTGGCGAGGTACTGAACAAAACCATGTACAAAGAAAATCACCAGTCAGCAAACCCTACTCATGCACACAGAGTTTTAATCAACATTTTCGTTCCTCACCCTTAAATACGAACAGCCAAAAGATCACCCAAATTTTTTAAAAGCCTTCCAACATGAAAGACAGACTAAATTGAACAAGAAAAAAGAACTTCAGAAGAATTCGTGTCAATGAAGAAAACAGAACAAAATGTTAAAGAAAACGCTATAATTCATAATTTTGAAACATAAAATACTAAAGTAAGAATCAGATATTATAAAAATGTAATATTCCAAAAATAAGAAAAATTTTTGAAAGTTAAAAATACTATAACCAAAAATAAACAGATCAGTAAAATAATTCTAAAATAAAATGGGGAAAAAAAAATTCCAAAAAGCAGAACAAAAGTCGAAGAAAATAAGAGACAAAATATATGACAACTAGAGTATCAGTCTTGGAGGCCCAATACTCACAGACAAAGTTCCAGGAAGAGTTCAGAGAAAATGAGATAAAGGATATCATTGAAATAATAACGTGAGAATTTACTGGAAGAGGAAAAAATGAGTTTTCAGACTGAAAGGACCCCCCATTACCTGACTGTCCAGAACAATAAAACACATATACCCCAAGACACATCCCCACAACATTTCAGACAACTGAAAAGTAGAGATCATAAATATTTCCAGAAAGAAAAAACAGGCCACAAATAGATCAGACAACCATATGTCACTAGACTTCTCAACACCACCAGATACTAGAAGAAAATGGAATGGCTTTAATACGCTGAAGAAAGATTAGTTTAACCTAGAATTCTATATCCAATCAAACTATTAATCAAATGAGAGAAAGGTGAAATGAACATATTTTCAGCCATGCATGCTCTTAGAAAGATTTACCAAACAAAAAGTTAGGTGATTATTATTTTCAAGAAAATAAAAAGTAATCGTACAAGAAAAATAAAAATACACAAGATTCAGTATTTACATTGCTATGAAAAACAAGACTATGATTTACATTGTTATAAAAATACAACTATTAATAATAGTAATCTACAACTTGATTACTACAATCAAAAATTGTGCAACAGAAGGATATAGAGAGGAAGAATGTGGAGGCAGAGTTGTGATGAGTTTTAAGTGAGTAAAATTCTCATGTTTGATAGTAACAAGTCAGTTGATAATCTGTAACTCGATAAAAAATAAGATTTAGCAGTAAAATTTTATCATTTAGAAAATGAAGTGAAATACTAGCATTAAGGGTAGTAAAAGTTAACAGTACTTGTCTCTGGGGAGCTGGGATCAAGGGTGGGAAAGAGGTGAGAGAAGGGACCACAGGTTTTCATTATAATCATTGTAGAACTTTTTAATTTTTACAACAGTGCCTACATTTTGTTTATTAAATAACTTCAAAAAGAGCATGAAGCAAGGGCTTTGATGGCATGAACACATAGGGTTGAGGAAGTTCCTTTATGCTTTGGTGTAAGGAAGATAAAATGATATTCCAAGAAACAGGGTGACCTCTGAATTCCACGATGCACTGAGGAATGTGTAGGCTGTGCCAGTAATGCCAGAGGCACAAAGAAAGGAATATGCACTCTAGTGGAAATAACTACACAGAAAGTTTTTAAAACATTCACCTGGATCAGAAACTGCTTTCTCTGCCAGAACTCTTGCCTGAGCCCAGCCAGGGAAGACCGTCTGTCAGAGATCTAGGCCGGTAATACGGTTTGGCTGTGTCGCCACCCAAGTCTCATCTTGAATTGTAGCTCCCATAATTCCCACATGTTTTGGGAGGGACCCAGTGGGAGGTAATCGAATCATAGGGGCAGGTCTTTTCTGTGCTGTTCTTGTGATAGTGAATAAGTCTTACGAGATCTGATGGTTTTATAAAGGGGACACTCTCTCTTTGCCTGCCAGCATGTAAGATGTAACTTTGCTCCTCACTCATCTTCCACCATGATTCTGAGGCCTTCTCAGCCATGTGGAACTGTGAGTCCATTAAAACTTCTTTTCTTTATAAATTACCCAGGCTCCAGTATATCTTTATTAGTACCATGAGAACAGACTAATACAGCCTGGATCAGAGAAACAAATTTTGCAAAACGGAAGAAAAAAATAATTGAAGAGATGGAAGAGGATGGAGGGAAGACATAGGCTTAGGGAAAAGAGTGGGAGAGATCATGAATTAATCGTTTATTGCTTGCCTACCATGTTTCAGGACACTGTGCTAAGCATATTACCTCCACAATAACATATACTCTCACATCACAATAATTAGGCATTTCTATTATCTCCATTTTACCAATAAGAAAGCTGGAACACTGAGGAGTGAACTCGCCTGACCAAAGCCACACCATTAGTGAATGGTGGGGCTTGGATTTGAGCCAAGTCTGACTGATGCCACAGTCTTCTGTGCCATGACAGAGAAAAAGAAACCCAAAGAAACAAGTTTCCTGTGCTTCCTGGGCACAGGTTTGTTGTCAGGTTTGTTGTTTGTTTGTTTGTTTAAATTGTGGGAAAATATGCTTAACATAAAATTGATCATTTTAACCATTTCAATGTATACAATTCAGCAGCACTAAGTACATTCACAATATTGGCAATTAATACCACTATTTCCAGAACTTATTCCTCATCCCAAACAGAAACTCTGTACATTAAACAATAACTCCCTATTCCCCACTTCCCCAGCTTCTGGTAAATTCTATTTCACTTTCTGATTCTATGAATTTGTCTGGTCTACTTACCTAATATAAATGGAATTATATAATATTTATCCGTTTGTGTCCTGCTTTTGTGTGTGGCTTAATTTGCATCTGGCTTATTAAGTATAATGTTTTCAAGATTCATCCTTGTAACATGCATCAGAATGTCATTCCTTTCAAAGGCTAAATAGTATTCCATTGTATGTACATAATACAGTTTGTTTATCCATTTGTTGATGGACATTTGAGTTATTTTTATTTTTTGGCTATTGTGAATAATGCTGCTATGAACATTGGTGTACAAGTATTGGTTCAAACACCTGCTTTCAATTCTATACTATTTATTTTTAAGCCTCTTGTTCTCCTTTGACATTATTCTCTAAAAGTTACACTTTTTCTCAAACTTTTTCCCAAACCCATTCTTCTACCCCCACTCCATGCTTCAAACATCTTCAGCCCATGAGAAAAAAACAGTGGAAAAGTCTACTTTTCCAATAGCTCCTTGTACTCTCTGGACCTACTTAATTAATGATCAACACACTTACCCCTTTATTTATTCATCTGACAAATATTTTGAGCACTGCTTTTATGCCTGACACTGTTCCTAGAGCATGGATACTTCAATTAACAAAACAAAGATTTCTACAAAGATCATTAAGTTTACAAACAAAGATCATTAAGTTTACATTCTACCTGCTGATTTTTCTGACTCAACTTTATCAGAACATTTCTAAATCACAGGGATGTTTCTATAGGACAGAAGAAAAGGAGTCTTAGTCATTCAAGAATGCAAGTCTCAAATTTGAGTGCACTGATGGAAGAGAAAACATGACCCTTCTGAGAAGATTTGGATCCCTTCAGAAGGATGTGAGTGATTGTTTGACCCTCACTTCCCTGTCCTGGAGAAGAGATGAAAGCAGGAAAGCAAGAGGAGGAGAAAGCAGCAAGAAGATGAAGCAAGAGTCTTGGTTCCAGCATTAGCATAACTTGCTTTGATGAGTCCCATTTCCAGGCGCAAGATATAAGGTGCCTGTATCCTTTCATCAGGATGTTTGAAAGTTGAGATTCCCCAGTGCTTTCACTGGATCACTTAGTAGATGACAGGCACTACATTTTTGCTGAACTCAAAGTCCACTGAGGATTCTAAAGGAAGTTTTGAGTCCCTAACAAGTTGGAAAAGACTTTTGCAACTCTGCTCCATATAAAGGCACAGCCTCCTACATTTTTTTAAGATTAAAAAAAAAAGTCCTGCCACTATATATAGTACACTGCTGAATCTGCAATTGATTTTATAAAGAGCCATGTCTTTCTTGGCTCTGAAGCCACTTAAAAAGCATCAGTGTCATTGCAAACTGGAGCATTAGATTTTCCCCAAAAGGCATGGATTTGGGGCCAGTAACTGACATCAACTTAAAAGCGAGTCTTGGATGACTACAGACCCAGCTGGCCTGCTGGTAACACAGTGCAGGGGTTGCTTGACATATTTAGGGCACCAGTTAGAATTTGGCGAGAACCAAACCAGTATATTTTCATTGTTTCCAGGTCAAAATCAAGATTACAAAGAACTGGTTACATTCAGTGACACATACCAACATTAATCCCTCTACCAAAGCAAACCAGGGCTTCCAGAGTCAGCATATTATGTTCTGATACCCAAACAACTTGACTGGAAATCAACCCCCAGCAAAACAAACCAAAACAGGTTTACCAACATGACACTGCCTGAATACGTTTATTAGATTTGCTCTTGAGCCCAGGAAGCAGCTGGAACAGGCTTTCCTTGGGTCCCTTTTTTTTTCTTCTGCCATCTAACATCTCTAAATGCAAATTCTATCTAGCCTGATTTTTCTGGGACAGTGGTGTTCTTTAGGATTCCAAGTTAGTATAAGGTCCTCAGGCAAGCAAGTTTCAATAAATGATAATTAACATTAATTTTAAAGCCTGGGTTATCCTCAAGAAAATTTTATAATGAAAATGTTCAATCGACACCTTCCCTTTGGAGGGCCTTAGGACATAAGAAGGAAAAACACAAGCTAAGATATGAAGGAAGGAAGTAGAAAGCTTCCTCAATGGGGTATAAACATGGTATACTGGCAGGGTAATCTCAGTTACGCTGGAGGAGCCCAATTATGACTTGCTCTTTGGACCAACCTGTGCATTTAACTAGGGTGACTAACCCACGCACACCCTCTGCAACCAGCACCTAATAAATAACAAAACACGCCAAGCCTCTGAGTCCTGGTTATGTAGAGGATCCTGAGCCCTCTTTCCCTCCTTGCTATCTTTATTCCTGACTTCCTCTGTTCTTGTGTTTACCGGCTGCCCAACCCATGGGTATCATCCTCCATTCCGCCCTCACTCACTTTTGGAGAGGCTTTACTCTTTCTATTCGTTCTTATGGTACCTAAGCTCAGACTCTCCCTGCTTTAGAACCCACAGCCTATTTTTCCCAGGCAAGCCATTGACCCTTCAGATGGGTGCCTCACAACTCCATGGGGAAACTTAGGCTACATCCAACATTCTCTACTCCAGATTATACTATTATAGGTGACCTCCACAGGCACTGACATTAGGATCGTTGTGCTAATGTCCCACATTAAAAGAAGTAGAGAGCTATATAGGAGAATACATTCTGACTTTGGATTTAGATAACTTGAGTTACACTCTAATTTACCTATCTCTTACAGGCTATGTGACCATACTACCTGGTAAGTTCAAACTTCACTTCTTAGCACACAAGGCCCTTTACTGTGGGATTCCTGACTTTTTTTTCGAGACTGAGTCTCGCTCTGTTGCCAGGCTGGAGTGCAGTGGCATGATCTCGGCTCACTGCAACCTCTGCCTCCCAGGTTCAAGTGATTCTCCTGCCTTAGCCTCCCGAGTAGCTGGGACTACAGGTGCGCGCCACCACGCCCAGCTAATTTTTGTATTTTTAGTAGAGACAGGGTTTCACCATGTTGGCCAGGATGGTCTCAATCTCTTGACCTTATGATCCGCCCACCTAGGCCTCCCAAAGTGCTGGGATTACAGGTGTAAGCCATCATGCCTGGCCCCTGACAATTTTTTTTTTTAAATTTCACTGCCTATCACTGCCTCCGTCACTTCATTCGATTCAACCATACAGTCCCAGCGATAATTGCTCATGCTCTGGTAAACCCTAGCAGCTTTTGTGCATGTTTTATTCTTCGGCCTTAACTGCACTTCCCCTCACTTCTCCTTGTCCTGCTTCTCCTTTGAAATACATCTCAGAGGCCATCAATAGAAAACCTTCTCCGTCACTATACCATCATCATCGTCATCACTATCTCTCGCCTCCTCCTCCGGGTTTCTTTTCTGGAATCACTGATGTACACATCTGCTTTCTCCAGTGGACTGTAAACTCTTCAGAGTCAGGCACTGTGCCATATTTGATTTTTTTTTTTTTTTTTTGAGACAGAGTCCCATTCTGTCACCCAGGCTGGCAGTGGAGCAATCTCGGCTCAATGCAAAGTCCACCTCCTGGGTTCAAGCAATTCTGATATCTCAGCCTCCTGAGTAGATGGGATTACAAGCATGAGCCAAAACACATGGCTAATTTTTGTATTTTTTAGTAGATGCGAGGTTTCACCATGCTGCCCAGGCTGGTCTCAAATTCCTGGCCTCAAGTGATCCTCCTGCCTCAGTCTCCCAAAGTGCTGGGATTATAGGCATGGGCCACTGTGCCTAGCATATTTGATTTTAATGTTCTGTCCTGAAATATGCCTGGAACAGAGCAATACTCAATAAATGTCTGTAGAATGAGTAAGTGCTCACCTGCATCCCATGCCTGCTCTAACTTAATCCTCACAAGGTCTATAATAGTATGTCGGTTAGCAAATGAAAAAACTGAGGCTTATCTTGTATTGGCTAATTATCTGGTTTCAGTCACACAATTAATGTCAGAGATTATTTGTGAACTCAGGCTGGCTTGACCCTAAACCCTGTTCTCTTTTCACTACATCAGGCTGCTTCTACTGCATGGAACCAAGCTCAGTAATGAATCTGAAGTATGCAAGTAACCTCATGTGGACTTATCCTTCCTATGAAGACTTCTAGACCTTAACAGAATAGAGTATGCCATGTATCACTACGTCCAACTGGTAGCTTTACCACTGAGATAGCCTTCTATCTGTGAAAAGCTATAAGCCCACTTTTGTGCTCTTGTAATATAAAATTGCCATCCCATCAAACCTATAAGAGAGAGAGAGAGGAAGGGCAAATGAGTGGGGAAGAAAACACGACAGGGAGAAAAGAAAGGATTTATTTATTTAAGATTAAGAAAGCTAAGTCAGCCCATGACTAACAATTTCATGAGCACATAACTCAATGGAAAGCTTCCTTTGCTGCAACTGGTAGAACTTGTCAATCAAGGTTCCAAAGACCTTTCCTTTCAGTACAATCACCCAGTTGCTCTGTTTTTCTATAACAACTTCCTTTGTGTGGCTTTGGATGTCTATTCTTACAGTTCTATGGTGCCTTCTATAAGCAAAGTTTGCTTTAAAATAAAAGCATCACAGCAGAGTTTCGGACACCTGTCACCAGAATCTTGGGAAAATTCCACGTAACTAAGAATTAAGTTTGCAGTGTCTTTTAGACGAGTGCTTACCATGATCCACTGCCAAAACCCAAAATGTGTGTGTGTTTATGTGTGTTTGGGATTGAAAGAGAGATGCTGTGGTGAGACAGACACGAGATGTATGAAACAGTATTATCCAGCAATTAGCAAATATTGACAGGTCTAATAATAGTTTATCCTCAGCTAATCCTGTAATTTGCTCCCACAATGCTATAGGCTAATCATCTATAGGCCTGTACTTCTAGCAAGCTTGCCTCAGCACCCAGCTTCCTGCTGTGGGTGGGACACTGAGTAAATACTGAATTGACATTTCTCTATTTTGCAGATACTGACACAGCTGTAAGTGCTTTGCCTGTATTTTATCGATTTGGTTATTGATGTCAGTATCATGTTCTTGCCATGGATTTCACACACACAAAGAAATAGAATAGATTCCTTTTTTCTGCAACCATAAGAAAAATAAGTGTAAAAAAATCTTAACCAACTACAGTGTTACCTTGTTTCAAAGTGGAAATATTCTACTACCTCCATCCTCATAAATCATTTTTAAAACAGCCTAGATCTGCAATATTTCTTCATGGTTTATAAAATTTGCAATGGGAATGGCTTTTCTTAAAAAAAAAAAAATACTAGACTCTTCCCTATTTTAGTAGTTTTTGCTTCTTACAGTTTTCCATAGCAGGAGAAAGAACAAGAAAAATGTCTCTTTATTTTCTACCCATGAAGCTCCATGTTACAGCCAATAAGGGCTCTTTAGTTTTCAACAGCTATCTACATAAATACTATAAAAGTAATATATTATTAGGATTATTTTGGCTACAAGTAACAAAACAATAAACTTAACTATCTAAACCATAAAGAATTTACCATTTCACTTAATAAAAAAATTTAGAAGAAAAGCTGCTCAGCTTTGTTATCTCAGAACTTCTACATGTCACCATGTCACCATGGACTCAGATTCTTTCCATATTTCTGCTCCATCACTCTGGCCTTCTTAGCTTGTCCTCAGACTGACTCTCTAATGAAGGCAAGATGGCTGAATAGCTTCAGGAGTCAAGTAGACGTGCTTTCTTTCAAGCAATGGGAAGACTGCTTTCTTCAAGGGGTCTTATCAGTGAGGAAACTTTTCTAGAGCCCCAGTAGCACTTTTTCCCTAACTGGCCGGAATTTATCACTGGCCAGAATTAAATCATGTGACCATGCTCACAACAATCATAAGCGAGAGAAATCTAGTCACAGTGATTGACTAGCGCACTCTGGTAGTTAAGACATGCCTGTACCTACAAATGTTGTCCACATCCTCTGGGATCCCTATTAATAGGTGATTTCTTAAGAGATTCACCCAGAGTTCTGCTGTGATCTGGACATTAAAACCATAATAGAAGTAGCCAAGTCTCTGGTTAGAAACCATACTTATATTTATGCTAAATTGTTAGTTCTGATTACTCTTTTTTGAATTTATTCTATAAACAGAATCACAGAGGTGCACAAAGGCAAATGTACAAGGATATATGTTGCAGCATTACTTATAGAAGGTAGACATCAGAAACCATCTTAGGACAGGCACGTGGTGGCTCACACCTGTAATCCCAGCACTTTGGGAGGCTGAGGCAGACAGATCACTTGAGGCCAGGAGATGGAGACCAGCCTGGCCAAAATGGCAAAACCTCATCTCTACTAAAATACAAGTGTGGTGGTGGCGCGTGCCTGTAGTCCCAGGTACTTGGGAGGCTGAGGCAGGATGGCTGAACCGGGAGGCAGAGGTTGCGGTGAGCTGAGATCATGCCACTGCACTCCAGCTTGGTGACAGAGCAAGACTCAGTCTCAAAAAAAAAAAAAAAAAAAAAAAAAAATTAGCTGGATGTGGTGGCACATACCTGTGGTTCCAGCTACTTGAGAGGCTAAGGTGTGAC
Source organism: Papio anubis (assembly GCF_008728515.1). NCBI lineage: Eukaryota > Metazoa > Chordata > Mammalia > Primates > Cercopithecidae > Papio > Papio anubis. The sequence goes on from NC_044988.1 coordinate 31,613,863, forward strand.
GATCGCTTGAGCTCTGGAGGTGGAGGCTGCAGTGAACCGAGACTGCACCACTGCACTCCCACCTGTGCAACAGTGGAAGGCTCTGTCTCAAAAAAGAGAGAGATTTAAAAAAAGAGAGAGAGAGAAAAAAACAACAAAAAAGAAACAGCCTTAATGTTCCTCAATATATCATGACACATGCCTGAACATCACATGACCAATAAAACAAAAGAAGTAATTCTATGAACCAACATGGAATGATCACCAGGAAACCTTAATTGAAAAAGCTCAGTGCAGAACAATACATATGACATGAAGCCTGTTTGTAGACAAATTAACAAAGAAACAGAAGGAAAATACAGTATATCTACATGTACTTGAATATGCAGGGAATGCCTCTAGAACAGCAGTCAGCAAACTGGCCCAAAGGCCAACACCAGCCCACTACCTGTTTTTGTATTTTTTTTTAATGTTTTTAATGGTTGGAAAAAAGAAATAGAATAAATTCAAAAGATGAATATAATGGCATGAAAATACATGAAATTCAAATGTCAGTTTCCATGAAACTTTCCTTGAACACAGACACACTCATTTTTTGTTGTTGTTAGTGGCAAATGCCACTATGCCCTGCTAATTTTTTATATTCTTAGTAGAGACAGGGTTTCACCATGTTGGCCAGACTGGTGCTCAAACTCCTGACCTTAGGTGATTCACCCGCCTCAGCCTCTGAAAGTGCTGGGATTATAGGCGGGAGCCACCATGCCCAGTCGACACACTCTTCATACTATCCACAAAATAATGGTAGAATTGAATAGTTGTGATGAAAACTTCATGGCCCACTAAGGGTAAAACATTTATTACCTGGGGCTTTACAGAAAATGTTTGTCCACCCCTGGTCAGAAAGAATTTACAGCAACTAACAGCTATAGTTTCCTCTGGGGAAGGGCACTGGAATTTAAAGACAAGAGGAGGAAGAAGACTTAGGTGTTACTTTCTACCCTTGTATGTTTGTGTGTGTATTTTTTTTTTTTTTTTTTTTGAGACGGAGTCTAGCTTTGTCGCCAGGCTGGAGTGCAGTGACATTATCTCAGCTCACTGCAACCTCCACCTCCTGGGTTCAAGCAACTCTCCTGCCTCAGCCTCCCGAGTAACTGGGATTACGGGCACATGCCGCCACACCCAGCTAATTTTTTTTTTTTTTTTTTTTAAGTAGAAACAGGTTTCCACCATGTGAGCTAACATGGTCTCAGTCTCCTGACCTTGTGATCCACCCACCTCAGCCTCCCAAAGTCCTAGGATTACAGGCTTGAGCCACCATGCCTGGCCTCTTTTGTATATTTTTAAATTTTGTGCAAGGGTCAAACATTTCTTATTTTAAGAAAAGAAACAATTAATTTGTTAATAATGTCCTTAAATTATTTAATTAATAATCCAACAAATCTTTGAAATTGTCCATTTGGGATAAGAAATGGTCCTTGATGAGACATTCTGTCATTGGCATGACTCCCCAAGGTGATCCTTGGAGTATCAGAGAGACCAGGAAGCTGGACCAGTATGTGTCCTATATTATTTTACCACTGCATTTACAAGAGTCATCTCTTCTGAGGAAGAAAAAAGCAAGTGTCCTTATTTCTTCTGACAGAAAAATAAAATACATGGCTATTTTCTGTGTGTGTGTGTATATATATACATATATAATGCTACATTATAGTGCATTATAGTATTTCATGATCATTTTCTCTGTGGCTACATTGGAAAAGTAAGTGAAAATCTTCCCTGTGATCGTCTGGACCTGGCTGCACAGGCACAGAGGGGAACCCCTGAAAGGCATCTGGAACCCGGAAATGAGCAACCTGTGCAGAGATCTAGATTCTAAACTACATCCAAGGTTAAGAACTTTCTCTAAAGAGCATCTCAATTTTTTTTTTTTCTTTTTTTTTTTTTTTTTAAGACAGAGTCTCCCTCTGTCTCCCAGCAGCGCAGTGGCGCAATCTTGGCTCACTGCAACCTCTGCCTCCTAGGTTCAAGCGATTCTCCCGCTTCAGCCTTCCGAGTAGCTGGGATTACAGGTGTGCACCAGCAGGCATGGCTAATTTTTGTATTTTTAGTGGAGATGGGTTTTCACCATGTTGTTCAGGCCGGTCTCTAACTGCTGACCCCAAGTGATCTGCCCGCCTCAGCCTCCCAAAGTACTAGGATTACAGGCATGAGCCACCGCATCCGGCCTGCATCTTGAAAATTAATATGAGCATAATTAAAAAGAAAATGTAAGGAGAAAAATAAAAGAAATACAATTCATGATCATAACCAAGTGTCTGAAAAAAACCTTAATGAGAAAAGTGTGTGACTTTATACATAGAAAAGAATGAAACTTATAATAAAGAAAGCTTGAATTAATATAGAGCCATATCTTCCATGAGTAAATATTTGAAAGATGCTAATTTACCTCCTTCTCCCACCCCAAGAAAAATTCACAGAATGATTTATTCTAAAGTTATAGGAAAGAATGACTGAGCTGAAATATTTAAAATAATTCTAGAAAGCATGGCAGCAGGAGAATCTAGAAAGACAGTGAATTGGTGCCTCCTGCCTTTCCTAGACATACAGCTCCTCCTGAGCTTTATCTCACTCCTCTCAGCCTAGCATGCACTCGGGCAGTGAACTGGCAAAACTGCACACACACGTTGCACACATTGCACATCAGTGCGGTATGTCCACCCTCTGGGCCAAATGGGAGCCTGGGAGGCAGAGGCAGCAGAAGGTAGTTCCAGTGCAAGGATCTGAAGCAGCCAGATCCTGGGAATAGCTTGATCCCCTGAGATCCCTAAACCTCTGTAGGGAAAGTTGACAAAGTTGACATTGGCCAGTCTCACCAGGCCCAGAGAAGCTGATGAGGAGCTGTGAGGGTGGACCGAAGGCTCCCCCTGAGGCTGGGAAAGCCATAGAGAGCCTCCCTCCTCCTCCACCCTGCCTCATGCCATGATAGGGAGTTGATGACTTCTCACTGCAGCCCAGCCGGTTTTCAGGGCCAGATCACCACACCTTCTGTTTCTCAGACAATCTCACCCCACCCTCAATCCCAGTTAAGGTATCTCAGTCACTGAACTCCAGTGATCAGCAAAGAAAAATAGCCAGATGCTAAGGGGGCTCGACAATTAGAGAGAGGAAAAAAAAAAACAAGGATTAACAGGTCCCTCATGAAATAAAGCTGACTGGAACAGGCAGAGGGCAACGTATTAAAAAAATGAAAAAGTAAATTATCAAAAGAGTATTTAAAGGGATTCAAATTCAGCACAAAACAAAAGACTTCCTAGAAAACATCCATTAATTTTTTTTTTTAAGTCAGCAGATGAATTTAAGGAAACGATGATCACTGATGATACTCAAATTCAATGGCCTGGAAGATCAAAAGGATAAAATAAGTAAATTCTCAAGAAAAAAAAATACAAAGGTCTAGTAATCTTGAGGAAACAGATAAGAATTAGACCCAGGAAACCAGCACTAGAAGAAAAAGAAAAGAAAAAAAGTGAAGAGATGGAGAAGCAGCAAAAGCTAAAAAGAAAAAAAAAAAAAAACCACTTTAGGTTGAAAATGCCTAACAAACTTCAGGCAATATTATTGAAAGAAGAGAGACATTTATCCATACTTTGGCAAAACTTCAAACTTCAAGCACAAAGAGAAAATCTTGAAAAGCTCTGGGTTGAAAGGACAATTATTTTCGAAGAAAAAGGTAATTCTACAAACTTGGAAAATCCTCATCCTAATGCTAGTAAAACAGAAATACAAAGAAAATAATTACACATTTCTATCAGAAATATAAGAAAATGGTAAATTTATGTGAAATTTTATGCAGCCAATAAAAACAATCATTAAAATGATTCTATAGTTACATGGAAAAGCAGAGATGTAAGGAAAAACAACACATTATAAAGTAAAATAGCAAATTATAGAATGTTATACAGTATAATTAAAACTATTTTTAAATGGTCATGAAAAAGAATAAACAAAGATGACAGTAGTTGGGTTAGAGTCGTTAGAGGAATAAGCAAGATAACTATAGTTGGGTTAGTGTTGCTAATGGAATTATAGGTTTTATTCTCTGTTTCATACTTTCTGAAATGTAATATTTTAGTAATAATTCTTTGAGTTAATGGTTTATATAAAGTTCAGCTTTTGTAAACAAAAAAAGGAGTTATATTTTTAATAAGTAACATGAAGAAGTCACAGCTATAATCTGTAAATGCTGAAGGAAAGTTCACACATAGCACATGCCTTGGAGCTAAGCCAGCTGATCCAAGGCTCTAGGATCAATATGCCAAGATCAAAATCAAATTTTAAGCTTGATATTGCTTGGGGGAAGGGTTTGCCCTAAGACTTAGATGGTTAAATTATCTATTAGAAGAAATAAGAGAAGTCTCAATTTCCTTATTTGCCTGTACGTTTACACTGATTCAAACCAAAGTTTTAGGGTAAAATCTTGTCTCTCTGAAGACATTTCCTCCGGTTCATCCATACTTATTAAGCTCCTCAGTCTATAGAGTGGGAGAAATAAACACAGCCCCTGACAGTTGGGAGCCGGCTGGCACTAGCAGTTAGATCTTGGTATTGCTATTATAGAAAACAACACTAGACAAGGCCATTTTATCACTGTAATAAAGTGAGACAGAAATACATTCACCCCACAGTCATCTCTGAGCACAGACAAAAATAAGGCCACTGTGAAAACTACCAAAATAACCAAATATTTATCTCAGCTTATGAGAGAGACTATAGTTTCTTAATAATCACAGCTTTAATCACACTTTATTCTTCCTGCCTTCTTGATAAAAATTCAGACACCCAATCAGAATTGGCCCAGTTCCTGATAGCACCGTATCCGGAGCAACACATGCTTCCTTGAACTCTCTCCAAAATCATCTAACACCAGCTCAAATATAATGTAAACCTCTCACACCTTCTCTCTGTGCCTTCCACCCATGTGTCCCCTTGATATGCAGTCTCCCTCAGTGCAACAAGCCAAGAAAAACCCAACTCAGTTTGACTTCAGGTGCATTCCTGGTGGTCTTTGGCTTTAGAGCACTGTCAAATGGAATCACATCTTCACTCCTGGCTCTTTTTCTTATCTTTCTTTTGAGACAGAGTTTCGCTCTTCAGCCCAGGCTAGAGTACAATGGCGTGATCTCAGCTTACCACAAGCTCCGTCCCCCAAGTTCAAGTGATTCTCTTGCTTCAGCCTCCCAAGTAGCTGGGATTACAGGCATCAACCACCATGCCCAGCTACTTTTTGTATTATTAGTAGAGACAGGGTTTCACCATGTTGATCAGGCTGGTTTTGAACTCCTGACCTCAGGGGATCCACCCGCCTTGGCTTCCCAAAGTGCTGGGATTACAGGCATGAGCCACCGCGGCCGGCCTATTCCTGGCTTTTGTTGCCTTTAGTATAAGCAATCAAAACTTACTTGGCAACCCAGAATTCTGTTTGTAGGCTCTTGCCATTGCTAAATTCATTGCTCATTTAAAAGAAGCAATGATAAACTGCCTGCAGCGTATGTAATCCCTTTCTTCCTCTAAGACCTTGAAAATCTAAGCCCTTGGATTAACTGAGGACTTACTATAGCCTAACTGAACTAAACTTTGGTATAATGCTGTGAGAGCATTGAAAAAAACCTCATCGCTTGGCCACTGTGAAGATGCTGAAAATGCCATTCATTACATAAAGCAGTTTTAGAACTCTCAGGAGAAATGTACTTCTTTCAATAATATCAGGAACAGTTTTACTTCTGAGCAATCAGTTTGTTTCCATTTTATATACAGTGTGAATTGTATAACTGTAAAGTTTCCATTTTTAAGTTGGGTTCTTGAAAAGTGAGCCAAATCTGTAGCAAGATGAGCCTGCTCTCCGATGTTGGTTTCATTCCTGGCTCTCTTTAATATTTCTCTGTTGTTGTTTTCCTTTCTCCCCACTGCCAGATTTATGTTACCTTGCTTCATTTTATGTACCTATGTAAGCCTAAATATACCTTTAAAAAAAAAATTGGAAAGTCTATAAAGAAAGAAAACTCAAGCCTGAAGTGGTGTGGTACCAATTAGAAAGCAGGGTACCTGTCTAGAAGAAGGTGAGAATAGTGGAGAAGCAATCGAAATCTAGGCTTTGGGGGCTGGGTGGATAAGGGACCACATCAGGACACTGGAGGAGCGGAACTTAGCAGTGTATAGGGCAGGTGCAGTGAGCAAGACAGGAAGGAACCTTGTCTGATGGTCATGTAAAGTTCATGCCAGAGAGATAAGCCTTGGAATGCAGAAGAGGAGAGGAAGATTGGAGAGAACCTAGAAAACAAGGAGCAGGAGTCTAGGCTTGATGTAGGTCATATCTGTGCTTTCTGTGTGTCTAACAAACACAATTGCCCTTGACCCCACATTCAGGAGTCAGCAATGCAGGTGGCAGAAAGGATCCCGTATTAGTATAATATGGGGTACCACATATTATAACCAAGTACCACAGACTGGCTGGCTTACACAGCAGAAATTTATTTCTTCACAGTTCTGCAGGCTAGAAATTCAGAATCAAGGTACCAGCAGAGTTGGTTTCTTTTCGGGTCTCTCTCCTTTGTTTGTAGATGGCCGTCTTCTCCCTATGTTTACATATGGTCTTCCTTCTCTGTGTGTCTGTGTCCTAATCTCTTCTTATAAGGACACCAGTCATAGATCGGATTTGAGTTCACCCAAATGACCTCATTTACCTTAATGACTTCTTTAAAGACTCTCTCCAAATATAGTCACAGTCTGAGGTATTAGGGGTTAGGACTTCAGCACATGAATTTTGAAGGTACACAGTTCATCCCATGACAGGGACCTGTAGTAGTTTCTGGAGAGGGCACAAAGCAGATGGCAGCTAATATCCAACGAGAGTCCACATGGAAAATGCAATTTGTTTCTGTGAGATGCAGCACCTCCTGATGGAAGGAAGTTGGGAGAAACGAGCATTTTGAAGAAGCACTATCCACTTATTTTGCCCCCCCTGAAAATCAGCTAGGGCTCATCTTTTCCAAACACCTTGAGTCAACGGCAGCAAGGGAGAAGAGTGAACTTTGGGCATAATGAAGATGACAAAAGAATTTTACTGGCAATGACTATGATAAAAACTGTGAACAATTTGTGATTTTATCCTCAGTACAATGAATGATAAAGGACAGGCACACAGTGACTCACAATAGCCACGTCAATTCCATCATCACTAAGGCAGAGGTAAGAACACACACAGTGGGACTGGGAATAGTATTCTGACCTTACCTTCACTCTCTTCCATAGGTGCCACACTATCTGGCTGGCATGTCCAATTCCCTCCTCTCTGTTCTAATTACTTATCCCAAGAAGTTCATAGACTTTGCTAACATACCATCTCAATATCTTTAACTGGGAATGCATCAGTTGAATTCTAGAAAAGCAGGCTTTGCTTATTCTCAATATTCCCTGTTTAAAAAAAAAAATAAAATTGCTGGCTGTTTCTGACATGTTCCCAGTTAAACTCATGCTATCCTGTATGCCGCTGAGCCTCTTTTCCTCTCTAACCTGAGTTTCAGATTGGTGGCAGCATCTGTGTGTGCTTCATAGAAACAGAATTCTCTCCAAGGAAAAAAACCATCATTTCCGGTAAAATCACCAAACTCCTGCCTGCTATGTCAATGGAAGGAAATGTTACATCCTTTATAACAGGATGAATTACTTCCTGTTGTGGGTCCAATGAAAAATGAATCGTTGGTTAGGAAGAAACACAGGGCCCATGACATTTTCAGTGCTACCTATTATCTTCTTTCCAATAATAACTCCTGATAATATAGTCACTTCAATATTGAGTTTGCTAGATTAGCAAGTAAATTTCCTTCTTGCCTTTACTGCAATCCTTTCAAGTTGACTTTTGCTTTTCTGTGCTACCCCATCCATACAACATTTCACGAGTTGACTGCTATCCCTGAAGGTTATACCCGCTGGAGGTTTAGTTGACTGAGGTTGCCCCCAATTATTATTCTAAATGGATCTCTTTTTTTCATAAGATAAAAACATTATTTGAATAATAGTGGTTGTCAGATCCAACTTGAGAAGGCTTAAGCTTGAGAAGGAGAAAATAATTGGAAGCTGTTGAGTAAAAGGTTGAAAGTAAGACAATTCTGGTTGTGGCATTCAAGGCAGATGAGTTTAAGAAAGGACTGAGGGGCCGGGCGCGGTGGCTCACGCCTATAATCCCTGCACTTTGGGAGGCCGAGACGGGCGGATCACGAGGTCAGGAGATCGAGACCATCCTGGCTAACCCGGTGAAACACCGTCTCTACTAAAAAAAATACAAAAAATTAGCTGGGCGAGGTGGCGGCGCCTGTAGTCCCAGCTGCTCGGGAGGCTGAGGCAGGAGAATGGCGGGAACCCGGGAGGCGGAGCTTGCAGTGAGCTGAGATCCGGCCACTGCACTCCAGCCTGGGCACAGAGCAAGACTCCGTCTCAAAAAAAAAAAAAAAAAAAAGGACTGAGGAGAGGAGGATGGGTTGGGGGGCATTCACAGCAACCCAATCCTGAGGTGACACTTCAAGGGCTTGAATTCCCCAAAGCTATGAGAAATGAAGGACCCTAGAAACAAGGAATCTTAGAGAGTGGCCACAGTAAAAGGAGGAAAGAAAATAGGTCAGTCAAAAGGACAAGAAAATGGCCACTGAGAAAGATGGCATCACCAAAGTTTTGAGGCAGAAAACTTTTAAGACCTTATAATCCAAACTGCTTTAATGTTATTTAATTTATTTTTGAGGTGGAGTCTCGTTCTGTCACTCAGGCTGCAGTGCAATGGTGCAATCTCAGCTCACTGCAACCTCTGCCTCCCAGGCACAAGCGATTCTCCTGCCTCAGCCTCCCAAGTAGCTGGGATTACAAGTATGACTCATCACTCCCAGCTAATTTTTGTATTTTAGTAGAAATGGGGTTTCACCTTATTGGTCAGGCTGGCCTCAAACTCCTGACCTCAAGTGACCTGCCCTCCTCAGCCTCCCAAAGTGCTGGGATTACAGGCATGAGCCACCACACCTAGCCCCAAATTGCTTTAATTTTAAATGTGAATTCATGCTTCAGAGTTGAATTCAATGTTACAAAATCTTTGGTCCCAAACTCCACATCCCCCTGCTAAGAGGGACATCGGAATACACCAGCAAGGTCATGGAGGATAAGATAGTCTCCACAGAAGCTATTTGCCTCCAAATATCTTTCTTTGAACAACTCTGTAACTTGATTAGCTTTCAGGCCTATCCCCATTTTGATACTGATGGGGTGAACAGCTGTGATGTATGTTGTCATTGAAACTGCTCAGCATTACCACCTGCCTCCCTCCACTGAGTTGGTGGCACTGATTTAGTGACACTGCCCTTGTTGGTGGGAACAAACAACTGCCAGAAGTCTGAGGAAATAAAAGTCCATAACTTTGCCCATCCAGAGGAGAATGGGTAAAGCCAGGACACATACTAAAGTATTTTCCCCCGACATTCTCCCTTCATCCCTTACTAAGAAATAAATATCTGGCTTCTGGCTTGACCTTTTTTTTTTAGAGCCCACTATGTAAGGTCAGATTGGGCAATGAGTGTTGAAAGATGAAAGGAGGCTGGCGAACAGGCAGACTGAGGAAGTCCACACGGCCTGCCTTAAATTCTAGTCCTGCCACTTCCAGCTTCACCTCCGGCCATTATTTAACTTCTCCGAGATTGAGTTTCCTCATCCGTATACACACATACACATACACACACATACACACACATACACACACACACACACACGATGATAATGCTTCCTTTGCAAGTTATAAAGAAAAATACATACTTTTAACAACATAGGGAATGTTTTAGAAACAGCGGCTTCTACTGCCATTAAGAGAAAACGTATCTCTTGACCATATTCTTTGTGCCAGGCAATGGCCAAGCACTGTTGACATAAATTTCCTCATATAATCCCCATATCTGCTTTATGCAATAGATACTATTAACTTGGTTCAGACAGGTACAACTATTAGCCCAAAATTAATTGGCTCGTATGGGCTGGCCTCAGCTGTCACCCCTGGACCTGTTTTTCTCCAAGGTTTCTTCTAGCAGATGACAAGTTTGTCCATCTTTCAAAGGTCCAGGCTGGGACATTTTTCAAGGAGCAGTGTGATTTCCCTAGACTTGTATGACTTTCCTGTGAGCTTGCTGGGTCGTGTAAAGTTGTTACTTTGGAGATAGTTGGGTCACTACACTTATTCAGCTGTACTTCAAAGGGAACTGGATGTGTGTTTTCATCAGGTTCACTTATCCTCACTCACTGACAAGTGAAATGCTACTTTCAAGTTGTTTTGTTGAGAACTCTGAGAGCTCTTTGCCCTTGGATCAGGGCAGAATGGGTACCAGTATTTTAAGCTACACATTGGTCCATAGATAGATAGGTAGATAGATAATTAGTCAGGCTTGTCCAGATAAAAAGGATCAAGTGTGTGTGTGTATGTGTGTGTGCACACACATATACATAGGAATATCTATTATGAGGAATTGGCTTATGTGGTTTTGACGACCAAGTCCCATGATCTGCTGTTGCAAGCTGGAGACTCAGGAAAGCCAGTGGTGTCATATTCTAGTTGAGTCCAAAGGCCTGAGAACTCAGAAGCTGATAAGTAAATCCCAATCCAAGGGCAAGAGAAGACCGATGTGACAGCTCAAACAGGCACACAGGAAGAAAGAGAGACACATTCCTCCTTCCTCTACTATTCAAGCCCTCAATGGATTGGATGATACCCACCCACACTAGGGAGGGCAATTTACTCAGTTCACTGATTCAAATGCTCACCTCACCTGGAAACACCCTCACAGACACACCCAGGAACAATGTTTATTCTAGGCTCCCCTGGTGCAGTCAAGTTGACAGATAATACTAACCATCACAATGATATAGAGATAGATGTATGCATCGATAAGGATATGTGTGTGCGTGTGTGTATACACATATATGTATATATGTGTGTAATCACTGGAACCCTTTATGTTGCACATACACGTGTGTGTGCATGTGTGTATCTGTGTGTCTGTGTCTTTGTTTGCTAGTTAAGATTTTTCTTTTTGAAGGCTGGGTGCTGTGGCTTACTGTAATTCTAGCACTTTGGGAGGCTGAGGTGGGCGGATTACTTGGGTTCAGGAGTTTGAGACCAGCCTGGGCATCATGGCGAAACCCCATCTCTACCAAAAATACGAAAATTAGCTGGGCGTGGTGGTGCATGCCTGTGGTCCCAGCTACTTGGGAGGCTGAGGTGAGGTGGAAGGATCACTTGAGCCTGCGAGGCAGAGGTTGCAGTGAGCCAAGATTGCACCATTGCACTCCAGCCTGGGTGACGAGTGAAACCCTATCTGGAAGAAAAAAAAAAAAAAGATTTTTCTGTTTCAGCACCAGACTCATAAGCTACACTTTGGGATTCTTTCCCAAGTCAGAAGGTTCCCTGGCCCCTCATAATTTCTTTGCACCACTATTAATATACCCTTGTAATTGCCATCAGAAATGTCTTCCTGAGTTCTGTATTCTGAAGCCAACTATTCATTTTCCTCTATGAAGTTATCTAGTTTTTCTGACCAAAATACAGCTGAGACCTTGCCTCCTCTGTTTGAAATGGAAAAGGAAATTGCAATTAGTGTACTAGATTTACAGAAATAAATTTTAAGCCTAAAGAAGTCAAGTTTGGAACTTTGGCTTCTGGCGTTAGAGCCCTCATTCACATCACCACATTCTGCTGCTTCCCAGTAATGCCAGCTAAGTATCATTAGAAACAACAGTGATCAGAAAGTAGAACAGAGGCTACCAAGGTGGGTGGGGAGGGAGTAATGGGAAATTATTGTTTAATGAGTATAGAGTTTCTGTTTAGGATAATTAAAAATTTTTGAAATAGTAGTAATGATTATACTACATCATAGATGTATTTAATGCCACTGAATTGTACAGTTAAAAATGATTAAATGTTATGTTTTTCATTGTTGTTGTTCAAAAGGTTCAAGCAATTCTCCTGCCTCAGTCCCCCGAGTAGCTGGGATTACCAGCACATACCACCACGCCGGCTAATTTTTGTATTTTTAATAGAGACGGAGTTTCACTATGTTGGCCAGGCTGGTCTCCAACTCCTGACCTCAAGCGATCCACCTGCCTCGGCCTCCCAAAGTGCTGGGATTACAGGCATGAGCCACCGCACATGGCCAAATGTTATGTTATATGTTATGCTTACATTATGTGTATTTTACCACAATAAAAAATACACCAAAAAAATAGTAATTACTACTTGTTTTGCAATTCATTTAACTTATTAAAGCCTTGGTTTCTCCATCAGTAAAAAGGGTGACAATAACACGTACGCTCGAAAATTGTTGTGATAATTAAACTCTAATACATCAAAAGCACCTCGCTTGGTACTTTGGGGTGGTTATACAGCCTATATCACCCCTTCATCTGATGGCTTCCATTTCCTTAACCCACCAGCCAGGGGTGGGCTTTCAGCAGCTGTGTTTTAATTTGCCTAATATGGCCTGTATAACTGTACTGTTTGGCACAGAGCCCATTGTGGTGCTCAGCCTATGTTCATTAACTTTCCTTTGCCCAATGCTAATACAAGTTGAGTACCCCAAATTCAAAAATCAAAACTCCAAAATGTTCCAAAATCTGAAACTGTTTGAGCACTGACATGATGCTCCAAGGAAATACTCATTTCAGATTTGGGATTTGCAGATTTGGGATGCTCAACTTGTAGTATAATGCAAATATTCCAAAATCTGAAAAAAATTCAAAACTCAAAATACTTCTGCTCCTAAGCATTTCAGTTAGGGGATACTCAACCTGTATCTCCATTTATTTATACTTACTGGGCTTGGCTAGCAGAGTTGGGAAATGTGTGTGCTAATGGGAAGCTTCTCTGTTATTTAAAAGTGGTAGCACACTATCTGAAAATCCCTAACACTTAATAGGTGCATAATGAATGTTTGTTCAACTAAATTGGATTGAATAGATGATAGACCACAAGGGAACCAGAGAAAAATGAGGATGTACTACTCAGAGACAGTTCTTGATGCATGTATCAGGGACTCTCAATCCATAGGGGATATAAACAGTATTTGTTGTTGATGAGGCAACTATGTTTGTGGTACACTTGATTACATTCCAGATTTAGGCTATTTTTTAAAAGCTTTTTTATGTGCAGTTTTACTACCTTGAACAACTGGAGCCAATGGGAAATTGGTGTTTGGGGGATCATCTGTAATGAAGAAAATTGCAGTAATAGGTACAAAAAGCAGATTCAAAGGCCACAAGTTACTTAATCCCCAGTGTAGGTGATGTAAATTAAAATCTGAAAAATGGAAATAGGCATTGATTGGGCTCACCTTTTATTTCTAAGGTTGCATAGAGTCTATTATAGGAATGATCACTATAATTACGTAATTTAACTAACACTGCTTTTAAATTCAGAGCAAGGAACATAAAACTTTATTCCATAAATTACAACTTCTAGAGAGAGACAATAATTTCATTTTATATTTTCATAGGTTAAGTGAAGAAGATGGGGTTGAGTGAAAGCAGAAAAGGGAATAATAAGGCAAGAGAAAAACCAGGCAACGGTAGGTCAGATAGAGGTCCAAGGAAAAGAAGAAACCCACATAAGGAGACATAAATAGAAAAAGAAAGAAGTGCATAGTAGACATAGAAGGACAACCCAAAACTCTCAGTTGGTTCTGAGGTAAGTGAATGAAACAGATTGGACTTCCAGCAAACCAGGAAATGTGGGAGCGATCATCTGATTGACCTAGCTTGGGTTAGATGTCTTCACATGGCCCAATCAGCTATAGTCATACAGGCCATATTAGGCAAATTAAAACACAGCTGCTGAAAGCCCACCCTTGGCTGTTGGGTTGAGGGGATGGAAGCCATCAGATGAAGGGGTGATAATAGGCTGTATAACCACCCCCAAAATACCAAATATGTCCCATCCTTCCCTGAAAACTTTTAGTTCCCTTCTGGTGAACCAGTCCAATGGTTCTCATACTATAGCCAACGCAAAGTTACCTCAAGGGTATTAAGACACAGTTTCCTGGGTCCCAGGATTTTTTTTTTTTTTTTTTTTTTTTTGAGACAGGCTGAGGTGCAGTGGTGCAATCACGGCTCACTGCAGCCTTGACCTGCTTGGCTCAAGCGATCCTCCTGCCTCAGAAGTGAGCAAGAAAGACAGAAACCCACAGAAACATGGAGAACCACTGAGAGGCTAATAATGAAGGAGTCAGGCCTACTCTTCCCAACGATTATGCTACCACTTCTGACACTTGGCTGGGAAGAGAGATGAGAATGAGACAGAATAAGCAGGCCAGAGGTCCTTGAGCAATGAAGTGGGTCCTAGCCCATCAGTGAGAAATAAACGAGAGAGAGATGACACTTTCAATCATTAACCTTTCCACATATATAGCAAATATGGTCCAAGAACTATTCCAGAGTCAGTTCAACTCACAGCAACTTTCTCTCCTTTGGGAGAAATTAGGAAGACGTTTGAGAGAACGGCACATAGAACCTTGAAACAAAATTTTTGTTAGTACTCCCCAAACACCGTGCTACATGTGTTACATGAAGTGAAAAGTGACCTGATGGCATGTAATGATGCTAAAGAGACAGTAAAAATTAGGTATGGAAGTCTATTTGATGAGGTTAAAAACCCTGGGCTATATCCTGTAGGTCAGTGCTGCTTGCTGTTGTGGTCCATGAGGATGCAAATTCTCTAGCCCCATCCTGGACTGCTAACTTAGAATTTCAGATTTGAGACTGGGTGTGGTGGTTCACGGCTGTAATCCCAGCACTTTGGGAGTCCAAGGAGGGAAGATTGAGCCCAGGAGTTCAAGGCCAGCCTGGGCAACATAGCAAGATCCCAACTTTACAAAAATTAAAAACAAATTAGCCAGATGTAGTGGCACATGTCTTTAGTCCTAGCAACGTGGGAGGCTGAGACAGGAGGATTGCTTGAGCCCAGGAATTCAGGGTTGCCATGAACTATGATTACACACTGGACTCCACCCTGGTTCATAGCATGAGACTCCATTTCTAAATTAAAAAAAAAAAAAAAAAAAAAAGGAATGAAAGAGAGAAAAAAATATTTTGCTTTTTTAAATTTTTAATTTAATTTTATTTTTTATTCTTGTTCTCCTTTGTCACCAGGTAAATGTATCCACATCATTGAGGAGGTAAGATTTCAGTATTTCTGGGCACCCTGGGCTTTATACTATCATACTACCGTCAAAACCTCACCTTATTTTTGACAGAGGCCATTTCATATAGGGAAAAACCTGGGCCCAATAATCCACTCCCAACCCTGCCACCTCATGGCCCTGTGTCTTCCATTCTCCCATGCCAAATGAGGATTTCAAACACTGACCTCATAGGGCTGTCGTAAGGCTTAAATGAGAAAATAGCTTCGAAAAGTGCTTTTGGCAACTATGAGACTTCAGCCCTCTTTGCTAAGCTTCTATTCTTATCAAAGAAGGCTAAGCCTGGGTCTCAGTGTTCAGCATAAAACTTGCTAGCTGGGTGCTCTTTCTTGGTGGAGCGCTTATTCTTATCTTGATGACCCTCTCCCAATGAAATGCTGTTGAATTTGGAACCCAGCAATTCTCAGCTCCTGTTTAGATTGCTTTCTTCCATGTAGCAATAGTCATTTGTTGTATCTTCAACCATCCACATGAAATAGGAAAAACTGATCTGTGATTCCTTAGCTCTAAATAAAGTAATTTATTTTACTTTATTTTAGTTAATAAATTTAATATTTATTTATTAACTAAATTTATTAACTAAACATCCCTGCCTTCTGGAATCTTATATGGCAAGTGGAATCCACCCATGATGACATCATGTTACCAACTATATAATGAGACCTTCCTACAGTTGACCCACTGATATTAAATAAATACTGGGGTGGACCAGTGGGGATACCACTAATACATCCTCCTGGATTCATAGCCATTTTGCAAAGCATATTTCAACAATCTCCTTTGTTGCCTTCTACAGCTCCCAAGCCGCTACATTATGCATTGTCACGTAGTACTTTACGAAGTTATATGCACCAATATGTATCCCGGCATCTTTTTTACAGAGCAACATTGAGGCACATCAGCTCAACTAAATAGATTCTCCTATCAAGACTGACTCGTCTCACAGTAGCTGCCACTTTACACTCCAGGACAAACTGAGAAGGTGGAAGCTGGCTTCAGATCGGATGGAAACTATCTTTTGTTATGTACAAGACACTCATATCCTTGTCTTATCATAACTTCAAAACAACCAAGCAATTTGGGCATTGTTAAATCCTTTTATCAGATGAGGAAACTAAAGACAGAGAGGTTAAGCCACTTGTACTTGGCCACACAGTTAATGTCAGAAACCAGAATCCAAATGCACAGGTTTTGCTGGTTAAGAAGTAATCTGTCAAAACAGCAACAAAGTGAGACCTCCATCTTTACAAAAAATATAAAAAATTAGCCAGGTGTAGGGTACACCCGCCTGTGGTCCAAGCTACTCAGGATGCTGAGGTGAGAGCATCATTTGAGCCTGGGATGTTGAGGCTGGGGTGGGCCATGATCGTGCCACTGCACTTCAATCCGAATGACAGAGCAAGACTCTGTCTCACAAAAAAGTAACCTGCCAAAACAGGTATGTGGTCACATCTTTTATTTTATGTTTAATCGCATCACAGTCAACACACTTACTTGCATTCCTCAGTCACAAGTGTGGCTATGTTCCCTATCTTTCATCAGCTCTTAGGAAACACAATATATTCCAAGCCTTCACTAACAACTTTCCTCATGTTCCATGACCCCCAAAGATCTTGAAGATAAAACACGTCAAAGGTTATTCTCTTTCTTTCTTGGCGCTGGGCAGGGACCTTGTTCAGGCGCAGCCTAACCCAGCAGTACTTGCCACCCATAGCACAAAAAAAGCAGATGAACAGAGAACTGAGCACTGAGATTTTATCATAAAAACATGATGTTATCATGTTGTTCTCAAACATCAATCATAGAGCTGTACCTGGGGGGCATGAATTGAAAGGATAAGGCAAATAACCTCCTCAAATCTTTCACGTCTGCTCTCATGAAACGGTTGACAAAGAATGACATCGATTAAAGTGATTTAAAACTGGCGTGCTGCAATCGTCCTATAAACTATTCTGAAAACTGGTTTTCATGAAAATGGAGAGAAGGTAATGGAAAATGGAGGTGAACAGGACCTGGGACAGAAGCATTCCAAAAACCTGGTTAGTCCCCAAAACTCATCAGTCTGATTACCATATGCGTCAGTTCATCCCCATCTTCAAGCCATGAGTCCCATATTTAGCAGTGAGTTCGCATCCTCCTGGGAGCTTTTAAAAATGCAGATGATCAGATCCAAAGAATAAGGCTCCTTGAGGAGTGGGTCTAGGAATTGGTATTTAACTTTCACTTATAATTAGTTTATTCCAATGCCGCCAGTCACTCCAGGAACCAACTCTCTTAACAGACAATGGCACATGAGGCAATTTATGATAAGGAAAAAAAAAAAAAAGTCCTCTGCAATTTAAATCGGAGTTCCTTGCAGTCTGAACTGCTTCTGGACGGTCAGAAGGCTGGTCTTCCGCAGAGGAGCAGAGTGAGCTCCTTAGTACGCTTCACCTCTTCCACCAAGTCCCACAAGCCCCTTGTTTATCTTTAACATCTTTTCTGTGTAAGGAAAAGCTAATCGTTTTGTAGTGTAACATTCCCGTCTGTATTCTGACCATGGAGGAGGCAACACCCTGCTGCCAGGCAAACCTATCACTTTCCCATGAAGACACTTGCATACAAAGAAGAGGGTTCCCTGAGCTGCTCGAAGCTTCTCTTTTTGTTCACATGTGGGTGCCACAGCTGAGGCTCAGACTCAACAATAAAAGATCAACAATAAAAGAAGGACAGAGAGCAATTTAATTCATGTCTAATTCCCAAAGCTAAGTTGTTGCTTAAGTAAGCAGAGGCTTCTGGCTGGCTCCTCTTTGTGAAATAGTCATATCAAATAACGTGTGCAGAGCACTTTATTCTCCAAATCGTTTTTCTTTTCATTACTATCTCATCTAAGCATCAGAATAACCCAGAGAAGTAGGTATTATTTCCTCCACTTAACCTGAAGAGACTGAGGCTTGGACAAGTTAAATGACCTACCCAAGGTCACACAGAAAGGAAATGAAAAAGACAGATTTAGAGCCAGGTCTTTTGACTTCCAAGTCTTCTCATGCAATTGTCCTGCATTTCTAAGGACCTAACAAATATTGCTGAATGAATAAATGAACTGGTAGATGGATAGATGGATTATCTTTTATGAAACAAACACAGTGGTAAAAATTCAAATTAACTTTAATATACACTATTGGATATAATCAAGGAAGATGTCAAAACTTAAATAAAACCTCTGGAAATGAACTACCAAACAGAAACCCCAAGTGTGAATTTGCTAGCTGGTCTTATCACGTTAAGACTCTGAAACCACATAGCCTGAGTTTGAATTCCAGATCTACTACTTACTAGCTTTGCCACCAAGCGCAAGTTACTTAACTGTGTTCACACTCAGTTTCTTTGTCCACAAAAGGCAAGTAATAATAATAAATGTTCTAACTTACAGAGTTGGTTGAGGATTGTAAAAATTAAACATATTTAATGGGTTTGGAATTGTGCCTGGCACACAATAAGATATCATACATTTCTTTGACATCAATGAAAATAGTTCCTCATATATAATCCACTCTCAATTGTCTATGTGTGGATTATTCACTAGGTTTTAGGTTTTAGTTAGGCTGGTTTGGTACCCTTCACATACAAAGATCTATTACGTCAACAGTTAACTGTCCTTGGGAAAAGAGAAGGAACTCACATTTGCAGAGCAAGTACTACGCGCCAGGCACCAGGCCAGATACTTTTTACACACCATCTTACTTAATTCTCATACCACCACCACCAAGCAGCTATTATTATCCCCATTTTACAGATGAAAAAAATCTAAGGCTCAGATTTAAATAAACCCTACCTGGTAAGTGATGAAGGGAAGATTATATTAAGCCTTTCTCTCCCCGATCTCTTGCTCTTTCAGACTGTCTCTTGTTCAATATGGATATGAATATGACCCTTACTAAATTCAAACTGTATTAGCTGCATGCGTTGGTGTGCACCTGTAGTCCCAGCTACTGAGAGGCTGAGGTGGGAGGACTGCTTGAGCCCAGGAGTTCAAGGCTTCAGTGAGCTATGACGATGTCACTATACTCCAGCCTGAGTGACAGAGAGAGAAACCCCAACTCTAAAAAAAAAAAAAAACAAATAAATAAAATTCAAACTACAACTACATGCCTTCCACACTAATCATGCAATATATCACACCTAGCTCCAGCCCCAGGGGCAAATCCTGATGACCTGTAGGAACCACTTCTTGGGAGATCAAAGGGCACAGGAAGATCAACCACTCTGTTGAGCCACCATCAAACCAATGCTTTCCCTCAGCAGCAAAAGTGTGTCCTGTGTGCAACATCCAAAGTACTGGAATAATGATGTGTACCTTAGAAGGTAGTTGTGCTGATTGTAATTAATTGCTCTCACCACACAGCAAGCACCCAGTAGCTACCGGCCATAAAAGGCAGTTCAGGACAATGTTTAAGAGCATTAACTCGGGGCTGGTGGCTCACACAATGAACTTGTGGTGGCTCATGCCTGTAATCTCGACACTTTGGAAGGGTAAGACAGGAGGATCACTTGAGTCCAGCAGTTCAAGAACAGCCTGGACAAAATGGCAGGACCCCATCTCTATGAAAAGAAAAAAAATTAGTCAAGTTTGGTAGTATGCACCTGTAATCCCAGCCACCCAGGAGGCTGAGACAGGAGGATAGTCTGAGCCAGAAAGTCAAGGCTGCAATGAGCCAAGTTCATGCCACTGCACTCCAGCCTGGGCAACAGAGATCCTGTCTAAAAATAAATAAATAAGTAAGTAAGTAAGTAAGTAAATAAGTAAGTATGAACTTGGAAGCCAGATTGTCTGTATTCAAATCCTGACTATGTCACTTAGTAGTAGGGAGACCCTGGACAAGTTATTTAGTTTTTCTGTGCCACAGTTGCTCAACTGTAATTGAGGATAACAATAGTATACCTGAAAGGGTGTTGTAAGGATTAAATGAACTAATATAAATGAAGCCATAGAACAGTGCCTGGGGAAAAGTAACTGCTATATGACTGTTGGTTTTTATTATTAATATTAAGAAAATGTAGAGCTGAAGAAAAATGGGTCGGTGAAATGTGGAAAAGTAGGCATCTACATATATTATTGGTTGGATTTTACATCCATGACATGTTTTAAAGGGTGATTTGAAAATATCCAGCAATATTTTATTAATAAATGTGTGTGCACCTTCTGATTTGTCAATTCCATACAGAAATATAAACTGTAGTTTATGTAGTTATGTAGCAGTATGAGTGTGTGTGTGTGTGTGTGTGTGTGTATGTGCTGAGAGACGCAACCAGGAGTTAGAAATAACTCCCTTAACCTAATACGGATATCCATCGGAAACCTATAAAATAGTATTCTTAAACTGAAAAATATTAGAAAATCCCCTTAAAATCAAGAACAGAACAAGGATACCCACTATCATTTCTTCTAATCGATATTATACCAAAGACTAAGCCATCTGCATGGAGAAGAAAAATAAATAAGGATTGGAGAGAAAGACTCAAAGTTGTCATTAAGTATATATAAGATGATTATCTACATAAAACTCAATAGAATCTATTGAAATGTATTATTACTCAAATTGAGAAGAGAGCTAAATAAGGTAGCTGGGTAGGAGAATAATGTAAAAACTTTAATTTCATTTCTATATAACAGAAAACATAATTTTTAAAAAGATATATTAATTATATACAAGTCTGTAAAAAATTATCCCAAAATTTAGTAACTTAAAACAACAAACATCTCACAGAGATCAAGCAAGCCTCAGTTCTCTCCATGTGGACCTCTCTGGAGGGCTGCTTGATTATCCTCATGACATAGCACTGCCTTCTTGCACAAAGGGTGAGCTGAGAAAGAGAAAGAAGAAAGCCAAAACCACAGTACATGTTGTGAGTCATTTTTAAATTACTTCTGCTTTGTTTTATTCCTTAGCAGCAGCAAGTCACTAAGTTTATCCCACACCTAACAGGAGGAGAATTAAGTCCCCCCCCTTTTTTTTTTTTTTTTTCCTGCCAGGGACTGAAAGAAGGAAGCACCACCTTTTAAAAGGAAGAATTTCAAAGAACGTGTGAACATATTTAAAAACCATCAGGAATGTCATATCCAAAACCAGAAAAATTTTAAGTTACTTAGAAATAAATCTAATGAAAGATGTTTAAAACCTTAAAGAGAAAAATTTTTAAACTTTAGTGAAAGACATTAAAGAAGACCTAAATAAATGCAGAGATACATGATAAGTAGTCTTAATAGCAATTCTTCCAAATTAATATAATAATTCAATTTAATTCTAATCTGAGGCCCCAACAGTTTTTTAAAAAATTGTTTGGGACTTGAAAAGTAGATTCTGGGCTGAGTGCAGTGGCTCACACCTGTAATCCCAGCACTTTGGGAGGCTGAGGAGGACAGATTACTTGAGGCCAGGAATTTGAGACCAGCCTGGCCAACTACTGGTCTCTACTAAAAATACAAAAACTAGCCAGGTGTGGTGGTACGCACCTGCAGTCCCAGCTACTGGGGAGACTGAGGTGGGAGGATGACTTGAGCTCAGGAGGCGGAGGTTGCAGTGAGCAGGGATTGCGCCCCTGCACTCCAGCCTGTATGACAGAGCAAGACTCTGTCTCAAAAAGTAGAAAATAGATTCTGAAGCTTTTATGGAAATAATTCAAAGGTCCAAGAATAGAAAACAAACTCTTGAATGAGAAACAGTACAAGATTGAAGAACATGTCCCACAGATACCAAGACTTCTTATAAAGCTTGGTATCAATGGCTGTTAAAACAGTGTGGGATTGCTTCAGCAATAGACAAACCAAGTAATGGCAAGGAGAGGACCAGACACAGATCAACTATAGAAATTTGATATATGCTAGAAATAATATCGTAAATTACTTGGGGATGAGTATACTATTTAATAAATACTACTCAGACAACTGGTTATCCATGGAAGTAAAAAGTAAAATTGTATCCATATCTCAGGCCATATCTTCAGATCAATGGATTCTAGATAAATTTTAAACTTAAATGTAATGGAAAATTATAAAAGTTCCCAAAGAAAAGGATATGTCTTTGTGACCTTATGGGAGGGCTTCCTAAGCAGACACAAAAAGTGCTAGCCATAAAAATGATTGATACATTTAACTACATATTACTCAATATTGTCCTAAAGTTATGAGCAAATTCAAAAGACTAGAAAATAAAATAATCTACATAAACATTTTAAAGGTAGAGATAAAACTCTAGATTGATGTGATTTTATTTCCAGAAGCCCTAAAAACTAGTTAAAAAAGAAAAATGTCTAGAATTAATAAGAAATTTGATAAGATGGCTAAATGCAAGATAAATATACAATGATAAATAACTTTTCTTAATGCTATCAGTAAAACCTAAGGAATGGAAATGGGCAGCTGGGTGCGGTGGCTCACGCCTGTAATCCCAACACTTTGGGAGACCGAGGCAGGTGGATCACTTGAGGTCAGGAGTTTGAGACCAGCCTGGCCAACAATGTGAAACCCCACCTCTACTAAAAATACAAAAACTAGCCAAGCATGGTGGCAAGTGCCTATAATCCCAGCTGCTTGGGAGGCTGAGGCAGAGGAAACGCTTGAACTCGGGAGGTGGAGGTTGCAGTGAGCTGAGATCTTGCCACTGTGCTCCAGTCTGGGCAACAGAGTGAGACCCTGTCTCAAAAGAAAAGAAATGGAAATGGGAGATGTTTCATTTACAAAGACAAAGGGAGTAAAATATTTCAGGAGAAATTTAACAAGGTAGGCTTAGGACTTTTATAAATAAGTCTGTCAAATCTTGCCAAAAGTCATAAAATAAGATCTGACCAAATGAAAAGACAAACTATTCTGGAAAGTTTCTCTACATTCATATTTGAGTAAAAATTTTAAACAGGGGAATGGCCTTGTTCTATTTGCAGAATAATTCAGAATGAATGTGAGCTGGCATCTGCATTCAGCCATTCTACAAATATTTACCACTTACTAAGTGCCAGCCTCTGGACTACACATAAATTATAATCTAGAGTTGGTCTGTGTTCCCAAAAACCTGATAATTGAGTAGTAATGGAAGATACGGTTTAAAAAATCACAAAACATAAGGGTTGATGGAAGAGACCTTATATGTTACCTATGCTCATGCCAATATTTCACAGATGTAGAAACTGAGCCCAGAAAGAACATGTGTTTTATTGAAGTTCACATAGCTAGTAGCTGAGCTGGGACTACAACTCAGTTCTTGTGACTTCCACAGCATATCATTCTGCCTCTCAATTACAATATGAAGAGTTTAAACTATTCTTCTCAGCATAGTCTAATCTAGTACTTAAAGAGATTTTACCGCACAATTAGGACATACGAGTAGTGGGATCAGGCTCGAGAAATAAACTAAGCATTGTCATGGTGCACATACTCTATTAATATTTTGTTAGATAACAAATAAGGTGCATACAAACAAGAGACTACCAGACAGCTATTAAAAAGATGATGGAAAACTAGACATAGATCTACACATGCAAAAATGACTGCTACATATCATTGAGTGAATAAACGTTGTAGAATGTTACATTTATCCATATTCCATAGAAGTAAAATTTATATAAATACATGTGTGTTATCAGGGAATACTATGCAGCCATAAAAAATGAGTTCACGTCCTTTGTAGGGACATGGATGAGCTGGAAACCATCATCCTTAGCAAACTAACACAGGAACAGAAAACCAAACACCGCATGTTCTTATTCATAAGTGGGAGTTGAACAGTGAGAACACATGGACACAGGGAGGGGAACATCATACACTGTGGCCTGTCAGGGAGTCAGGAGGACAAGGGAGAGAGAGCATTAGAACAAATACCTAACGCATGAGGGGCTTAAAACCTAGATGACGGGTTGATAGGTGCAGCAAACCACCATGGCACATGTATACCTATGTAACAAACCCACACGTCCAGCACAGGTATCCCAGAACTTAAAGAAAAAAATGTGTTAAATTAGACATAATATATATATGTGTGTGTGTGTGTGTGTATACATACACATGTATATGGATAGAGAGAGACAGCAAGACACAGAGATCTCTGGATGAATGTTCATGATGATGTGAACAGCATATAGTTATTTTGAGTTGTAAGATTTGAGGTGGAATTTATTTTTTCTTTGTACATTTCTCTACTATTAATTTTTTCTTATATTTATCAGGTATCTTTATTAAAGCAACAAAATTTAAAACACAGGCTGACCTGAATAACCCCAGGTATCAGAAGCATGACCAACCAGTGGGTTGAAACAAATGTTCATATTAGGACGTAGATTGGATATAGAGATTAGAGCAGAACTTAATCATCCAGAAAAAGAAATAAGGGAAAGAATTTGTATTTAGGACCAAATGCACCTTTCTAAAGTTTACAAATATTCTGGGATTTGTCTGTATGTAAGTATGCACCACAATACAAGAGATTCAGAGTTTATATTTACACACAAGGTGGCAGTTAGTCTTCGTTGGCATATCAACACCCAGTCCCAAACATCTAGAGCCCCAACCATACTATAAAACAATACTATGAATACTGGAAAGCATAGTAATCACCTTCCCAAACTCCCTTGTAACTCAGATCTAGCCAATCAGAAATAAGTAAAAGTTGCTGGGTGGGGCTTCCTTAAACAATATCCTTTTGAAAGGGGCCTCTTACTCCTTTTTTAAAATTATTAGTTTGTTGTTGTGTTTGTTTTTTGTGGTTTTAGAGACAGGGTCTCTCTGTGTCACCTAGGCCACAGTGCAGTGGTACAGTGATAACTCACTGCAGCCTCAAACTACCGGGCTCAAGTGATCCTCTCGTCTCAGCCTCCCAAAGCACTGGGATTATAGGCCTGGGCCACCATGCCTGCCCTCCTTTTTTTTTTTTTTTTTAACAGCCTGAAATATATACTTAATTTCTGGAGGTTCAAAAGTCATCTTGCAATCACGAGGACCAAAGCTATGTATTAAAGATGGCAGGATCCTGGATCCTTGATGACATCCTTAGCACCTCCACCAGCCCTGGACTGCCAATCTTTGAGCATCTTGTCACAGGAGAGAAATAATGCCTACATGTTGAAGCGGTATTTAGTATTCTTTCAGTTATAGGCAGCCTAACATAATTCTAAAAGGTGGATGCAATAAAACTTCCTTAAATTGACTTTACCTGGTCATAGTTTGCGCCATTCTAATACAAGCAGGAGCTACAATTGATTTTTGCCAAATTAATTTTAGAAGAAATCAAGAGTGAAATTATGGGGACAAGGACAATCATTAACTTTCTCAAAAAAAAAATAAAAAAGCTACGTATTAATCACAAGCCCTGTAGCAGTACCCAGCACAGAGTTACATACTAATAGTTGCTATGTCAATTATAATAATTTTTATTTATTCCATAAACTCTTTCAGTCAATTACTTGCTAATCTATTTCCAGCTTGATCTTCAGTCCAAAACACGGACTTTTCTCATGGAATTCTCTGAAATCAGCTGCACTGCTTGAAAATTTAATCCACATCAACATAAAAACAATATGACAACAAATTATTTAAATATATTATTTATGCTTTTCAGTGTGTGTAACTCACACACACATTCATCACTTAAGGTCTAACTCTTCTGTTCTGACTTTATGAATAGCCCCTGCAATGCAAAGATCTATTTTAGAAAGCTATGTGGAAAGTATTTATCTACACTATGTAATTTTTCCATGACCGATAACTGTTGACCTGTACAAAAAAACAAAACAAATAAACAAAACAAAACAAAAAAACAGCTTTTGGAGTAAAACTGCATAGGAAATTTGTATAATATAATTGAGTCATCATTAATCATTTGCAATCCTTTTCCTTCATCACATTTATTAATCCTTAAAAGATTCAGAGAATGATTCTGTTCCAATGTTCTACACATACCATCTGTTCAAGCACATTCCTTATATTCTCACTAGGTTTTCACAGATGCCACTTTTGAAATCGGCAAATCTCCTCAGGAGCATCATCTGGCTCCTGTCACCCCTACTCCAGGGAGCCCTCATCATTGCAGTAATTCCAACGTCAGAGCAGATGTTCCATAATCTCCGGCATATTTCCCTTCCTTGGTAGAGCTTTTGAATGCAAATTTTGAGGTGAAAAAAAGTCCTTTGAGTGAAAGCATTATCTGCAAATGCTTTCTCTCTGCATCAAATACAGCACTCAGGCATCTTATTTCTGCTCTTCCGGAGGCATGGTCAGAGAGAACCTCACTGCTCATAGCAGAGGAAGCAGAAACACACCAAGACCCAGAGACCAAGAGAGAACACAAGGAAACTGAAGGAGGTTAGATGCAAAGCAGTGTCAAATTATACAAGACTAAACTTTTAAAGGTCAATGGGGCTGTGCCCCAACAGAAAATAAGCAAAGTTCTGGGTTGGACAGAAGATAACATATTGTTTAGGAAAGGTATGTGACATTCCATTGAGACTATGTAGGCAACAGAAAATGGGGAGCAGAAATCTTCCACAAAATTAGATCTGTGAAGGCAATTAGTTTGGATAACTGATCTCAGCTCTTTTTTAAATGCCAGGATCTGATATTTAAATTACTCAAAAACATTCCCCCTAAATCTATAACTTGCTTGTTCTGCATAGATACAACTTCAAAGTGGAAAATGCATTCAAGGAAGCAGAAACAATATCAAGGTAGAAGAAACGGGCACTAACCTGGAGTTAGAAAGAATTCTAGAGTAGAGTGAGTTAGGTGCTACTAACTTACCTATCTGTGAGATTTGGGCCTAGTCGCCTGACCTATCTGACACCTCAGTTTCCTTATTCCTAAAGTGAGCAGTGGAACTAGGTAACCCTGGGTCACTGCCAGCTTGAAAATAGCACAATGCTGTGCAGGCAGTACAAGCAGGTACACCTATTTCATGTTGAATTAGCCTGCATCCACTTCCAAGATGGCAAAACAGATGGCAAGATCTGTTGCCTCAGCTGGGGCAAAAAGAACAAAAAGAACCATGTTGAAAGACAGTCCATATATGTTTAGGAGGAGCAATAAATAAAGACCACTAATAAAAGTTAAGATTTTCTAAGTGAGGGGCATATCAATAGGGGCTTCATGTTCAGTTACCACAGTCCAGAGAAGAGAAAGGTGCCCAGAGAGGCAGATACATGTGTCCCAGATCCAGATCCAGCAGGCTGAAAACCCACATCTTTAAGTCTCAGGTTCTTTATCTTTTGAAAAGAGAATTAAAGTGGATGGATGTGCTTTGGGAAAATAGATGCACCCTCCAGATTTAAGCTTGATTACAAGACATTGATAAAATGAATGCTTAGTTACAGCCTCCTCTTCTCCCATCATTTACTCTTCCTTTTTCTAAACTCACAGACAACTTTAATTTAGTCAGCAAGAATTTCAACCGCATAGGACACTCTGCAATCAATTGCTGCTCCCATTCGTTCCACATCTCACCTATGGTGAGACAGGCAAATGTAAAGAGGAGGTGAACAAATAATTCAATTACTAGAAGAAATTTACCAGACTTCACAGAGGCTTTGGGTGGAGGGGTGGTGAGAAAGACCTACTCTTTTTTCCTTTATTGAGAGTGGGGAGATTGTTGTGCTTTTTAGAATAATTTATTTTGGTTTGACTATCAATTATCCAGCTATTTATTTCAACTTCCCATTTTACAATTACAATCTTAGTCATTTACTTTCAAAGGCCCTAAAGGAAATGCAGTTTCCCAAGTAAATGCCAAAGTTCCCTTCTGTCTCCCTCTCTCCCTCTGCCTTTCAGAACTAGGTCTGAGTAAATTTGCAAAGTTGTTTGTTTTCAGTACTCTTGCTATTCCTACCATTTGCCTTAGTTCGACTCTTTTAATATTACTCTCCCTAAGCCATCCTGAATCCATACCGCAAAGCCCCCATCCCAAGCCTGCTCTCTACTTGTCATGCTTCTCAATCCTGTCCCATCATCCTATCCATTTTACCAAAATTCCTTCCTCCCTGTCACATTCCTTTTTAGTCTCAGAAGTAGCAGGCCAGGTTATGCTGGCAAACTCAGTTGATTAAGAAGTTTAAGAACCCTGTGTATTTAAAAGAGATGGATCTGGACGCAGTTGATAGTTTAACACTGCCCTGTCCAACATGGTAGCCACTAGCCACATGTGACTGTTCAAATTTAAATATAAATTAATTAAGGCAGGTGCGGGCGCTCATGCCTGTAGTCCCAGCATTCTGGGAGGCCAAAGCGGGTGGATTGCTACAGCTCAAGAGTTTGAGATCAGCCTGGACAACATGGTGAAATCTAATCTCTACAAAAACAAAAACATTAGCCAGGCGTGGTGGCCGCACCTATAGTCCTGGCTCCTTGGGAGGGTGAGGTGGGAAGATGGCTTGAGTTCAGCAGGTGGAGGTTGCAGTGAGTTAAGATCATGCCCTGCGTTCCAGCATGGGTGACAGAGCCAGATCCTGTCTCTCTCTCTCTCTCTCTCTATAAATTAATTGTATTAATATACATATTGATTTAATTAATATGTATTAGTTAAAATTAAATCGAATTTAAAATTCCATTCCTCTGTGGCACTTGCCATGTTTGAAGCCATGAGAACATTACCATCCGCATAGAAAATTCTATCAGTCAATGCTGCCTTCACATAAAGGAATTAATGTTAATGATGGACTAAGAATGTAACCATTATTTCTGTGCTAAGAAACTCTACAGGTAATAAAAATGAACTTATTTGTGTGTTATAGGTGTAGAGTCAGGAATTGAGGTATAGGAGGTGGCTAGATGAGGGAGAGATGACTGTCTTTTGAGGAGTACTTTTTATATGCCAAGGTTTGGGCATAGACCAGGGAAAAATAAAGTAGAGAAGTATTCTCTTTTTATATTAGCAGATGTTCCAGTAACCCATTTTATAGATGCGAAAACAGAGCCTAAAAGAGGCTAAGTAATTTGCCCAAACTTTGTAACTAGAATACAAAATCAAGTCTGTTTGCATTCCAGTGTTCTTTTACTGTACTATGCTGCCTGTAAATCTCTGTCAACAAGGAAAATCTCTATAAATCCCAGCGACTGTTCCCCAAAGTTATTTGTTTTCTTTCCTTCAAAGTGGGGACTGGGGCTATGTCAATGCAGAGTAATATTCTTTAACTTTTTATGTTAAGATAATGGTAGATCCACATGCTTGTAAGAAGGTTGTAAGAAGTCATATGATAAGTTTTTGCATATCTTTTTAATACTTTTTTTTAACTCTGCTACCATACTAGACCCCCTTCTTAGTGCTGGGACCACAGAGACAAGATCATCCTTTCCCTTAAAGACTTCAGAGGAGATGAGGAACATATAAATAAATCATTAATGTAGAGTTGGTTAAAGCAAAAATATAATGCAACTTCCACCTATCAATTAACAAATAATAATAATAATAATAATAATAATAATAATGACATTCTGGCCAAGCTATTGTAAAACAGACAGTTGTATCTGTTTTTTCATCTGTAAAATAGGATTAATAATAGCAGCTATACTATAGGATTGGTGTAAACATTAACATAACAGTATCTGGACATTCTATTTACTATTTAATATTGTATCAATTGTTGGCATTCTGGTTTCTATTTTTAAATTTTTCTACAATGCACTTATGTAACTTTTAGAGAAAAAAAATGAATCACTCTTAGTTAAAACAAGTGTCTCATGTTGTAAGCTAGTGGTATATCCTATCTTAAAAGAATACACTGAGATGGCACAGCTGATTCACCTTGGAGAAACACAGCGATGTCAGAGAAGAATCACGGAAAGAGAAAGACAATGTCTGAGCTGACTTTTGGAAGCCAAAGATTTAAGAAGAAGGTTGGAAGAGAATTCAAGACAAATTTGATAATTCAGGATTATCAGGCAAAGACTTAGAATCTTAGTAATTTAAAGGCAAGAAGGGGACATGAAGGTCATCCAGTCCTACTTTCCACCCTGTGCAGGTCTCCCTTGCAGTCCACTCGACTGATTCTTAAATGCATTCAGAAAGAGGGTGCTTTCCCATGGAATACTATGGAGCCATAAAAAGGAATAAGACTATGTTCTTTGCAGGGATATGGTTGAAGTTGAAAACCATCATCCTCAGCAAACTAAGACAGGAATAGGAAACCAAACATCACATGTTCTCACTCATAATTGGGAGCTGAACAATGAGAACACATAGACACAGGGAGGGGAACGACACACACCGTGGTCAGTCGGAATGAGGGGTGAGGGGAGGGAGAGCGTTAGGACAAATAACTAATGCATGCGGGGCTTAAAACTTAGATGACAGGTTGATAGGTGCAGCAAAGCACCATGGCGCATGTATACCTATGTAATAATCCTACATGCTCTGCACTTGTATCCTGGAACTTAAAGTAAAATAAAATTTATAAAAAAGAAAGAAGGTGCTTTCCACATTATGAATCAACCATTGTTGGGGACAGTTTTATTAGAAACTGTGTCTACATGTGTGTATACTCATCTAATGTTACACTTACATGCATATACATCAGGGCAAAATCCAAGCAACTACTCATACCAGGGGTGTAACAGTCACTTAAGTGTGGTCTACCAAGGTAATACTCCTCAATCTACTGTATGAATGTGGTGTCTGTGCTTAGCTTCTAGATGCCATACAAACATTACTATCTCCATAGTTTTTAAGTGCAAAAGCCTTGAGAGTGTTGCAAGTTTGGATAAGTAGTAGTATATGGGTTGGGCGCGGTGGCTCACGCCTGTAATTCCAGCATTTTGGGAGACCAAGGTGGGGGGGATCATCTGAGGTGAGGAGTTCGGGACCAGCCCGGCCAACATGGTGAAACCCCATCTCTACTAAAAATACAAAAATTAGCTGGGCATGCTGGTGGGTGCCTGTAATCACAGCTACTTGGGAAGCTGAGGCAGAAGAATTGCTTGAACCCAGGAGGCGGAGGTTGCAGTGAGCTGAGATCATGCCACTGTACTCCAGCCTGGGCAACACAGTGACACTCTGTCTCAAAAAAAAAAAAAGTAGTATATTATTTCAATTGAAAAAGAAGATAAAAATATGAAAATGGTGATATTTTTACTTTTTTTTTTTGAGACAGTACAGCAGCGTGATCTTGGCTCACCGCAACCTGTCTCCCAGGTTTAAGCAATTCTTCTGCGTCAGCCTTCTGAGTAGCTGGGATTACAGGTACCCGCCAGCACACCCAGCCTGGCTAACTTTTGTATTTTTAGTAGAGATAGGGTTTCATCATGTTGTCAGGCTGGTCTCAAACTCCTTACCTCAAGTGATCCACCTACCTCGGCCTCCCAAAGTGCTAGGATTACAGGCATGAGCCACCGCACCCAGCCTTTACTTTTTATAATAGTATCATTGGTTCTGAAGAGAAAAGGTGAATTTATACAACATGCAAAATCCATTATGGCAGTACTCAGCACAATATAAAGAAAAGATAGACTTAGAAAGCAGTTAAGTGTGTGACTAGCAAAACAACATCAATATTGTATACCAAAAAGGAAATGCTAGAAATACATTTAGGAACTTAAAGGCTAAGCCTGGTAAGAAGCTTTACCATAAGCCTGTAGGTCTGAGGCCTATTGCAGGCTAAACAACATCGATAAATTCTACGCTAGCAGATGCAGACCTCATAATGTTGCCCCATCTCAACAACTTTGAAGCATAGTGAAAACTCAACTAAGTGACAAAGACAGTACCACAAATCAGTGAGGAAATGATGGATTATGCAATTAATGTGTTGAAACATCTGGATAAAAGCTTGGAAAATAGAGTTAGGCCCCTACTTCACTCTTTACATCAAAATTAATTTCTGATGTTAAAAACTACAAAAAGAAAATGTTTAATTACAGAGAGCTGAAGCCTTTTCTAATAATACACAACACCCAGAAGTCATAAAATAAAGATTTTTATATGGGAAAAAGATCAAAGGAAAAACTGGAAAAAAATTTGCAATCCATATCACAAGTAAAGGGTCTTTTTTCATAATATATTAAGCTCTCCTACAAATCAATAAGAAAAATGTAAACAATTCAATGGAAAATATAGGCAAAGTAGATGAACAGTTCCCAGAAAAAGAAATAGCTTTTAATCACATGAAAAAGTGTTCAATCACATTTTTAAGAAATACAAATTAACCCACACATCATTTTCACTTATAAAATCGTAGAGTTCAAAAAGTGTGATAAGACATTTTCAACCATTGATGGTGAAGTGTAAATTGGTAAAACTTTTATGGAGAGAAATTTGGCACTACTAATGAAAATTACAAATGTACAATGTTTGACCTAGTAATCTCACCTCTCAGAATTTATCCTTCATGTACCTTGAACATGTATAAAGTGTTATACATAAAAGGTATTTGTTGCATAATTGTCTATAAAAGCAAAGGTAGAAACATCCTGAATGTCTGTTATTAGGAAATTGCTCAGTGGCTATTTTTAAAATAAGGTAGATTTTTGTGTTCAAATATGAAAACATCTTTTATACGGTCAACTGGAATAGGCAAAGTATATAGCATTCTATGATTTCTATTAATAATGAAGAGGTATTGACATGATGGATGCTTGTATATGTTTAGAATATTTCTGGAAAGATAGCCAAAAGGTAGTAATAGTGGTTGCTTCCTTGAGGTACACCTGATGGCTTCAAATTATGGTTGGGAAAGACATAAACTTTCTACTGTAATATGCCTTTCTACCTTAAAAAATTTTTTTACCATGAATTTGTATTAGCTATGCAAAATACATTGAATCAAAAGACCTATTCCCTGCTCAAAGCAAATCCCTCCCGCTTCTCTGCTCCCCAGTATTTTTTACTGCCTCTTTTGTTATCCTTGCATGTTTATATCCCCAGGAGTTCTTTGAGTGCTACAACTGTGTGTCCATTGTGTTTGCATATCCAGCATTTGCACGGTGCCTTAATCACGAAAAGGGACTTTTTTTAAGTGATGTTTTGAAGGATGAAGAAGACCCTTTTTTTGAGTGGAAGTCAGGCTCCCTTTAAATATGACCGAATACAGTTGAGCAGGGTTGCGAGGCCCTAAAGCATCTTCCTACTACTCCTGGGATTCAAGGTAGAATTCTTGAAACATCCCCATTCTTTAAGAGAAAGGGATGAGACAAAAAGGAGAGAGAGAGAATCTGAAGCTGACTTAAAGATCTGACTGGACTTCAGAGCAGTGCCCCAGGGAGAATCCATTTGAAAAAAAAAATGTGATCATGTGAATGGACAAGAAGGAGATGGCTTTAGATCTTATATGCTCTAAACAAAGAGTTATGCTGAGAGGGAAACTGACTTGTCATGAAGTCAGCTTTGCTCTGTTGCTATTTGTCATCCCTGCTAATGGTGAGTTTACCTAGAGCAGAGGCTACTGTCTGAACCACGAAGCTGAAGACACAGGCATCTGTATTCTAAAGCTAATTCAGTTGATTTCATCTCAGCACACATACATTGAGCACTTCCTAAGAGCAAGGTTGACTGACATTTTTATTAGCAATAATCGCTGCCTTCTTCTGATTCTTTAGAGATTTAAGACCACATAATCGTCCTCTACGTCACAGGGTCAAGGGAGTGGGGGAGGAAATGGGCTAAGAGGTTCTAAATCCCTCCTAACACTTGCTTCTTCCCAATCAGCAAGATTAGAGCAGTCAACAGCTGACTGCGTTCAGACCCTGCAGGCTGGGCTGGCCTGTCCAGGACCTGAGGAGGGGCAGCTCCGGTGGCAATGTCTGGGCCCCTAGGTGTGCTGGTCCAGGCTGGCCTCTCTAAGACAGTGCAGGCCACGTGATCCATCCTCCTAGAGGCAGTGAGCAGGTTAGGGCCCCTACGACAGCCAGGAGGAAAAAGCAAGGAGTCCACTTTCCGCAGCCATGCTGAAACAGAGCGAGAGGAGACGGTCCTGGAGCTACAAGCCCTGGAACACCACAGAGAATGAGGGCAGCCAACCCCGCAGGAGCATTTGCTCCCTGGGGGCCCGTTCTGGCTCCCAGGCCAGCATCCAAGGCTGGATAGAGGGCAACTATAACTACTACATCGAGGAAGACGAAGATGGGGAGGAGGAAGACCAGTGTAAGGATGACCTGGCAGAGGAGGACCAGCGGGCAGAGGAGCTCACCACCGCCAAGCCTGAAGGCCCCAGCGACCTTCCGGCCCTGTTGTCCACGCTGAATGTGAATGTGGGCGGCCACAGCTACCAACTGGACTACTGCGAGCTGGTCAGCTTCCCCAAGACGCGCCTAGGTCGTCTGGCCACCTCCACCAGCCGCAGCCGCCAGCTAAGCCTGTGCGACGACTACGAGGAGCAGACGGACGAATACTTCTTCGACCGCGACCCGGCCGTCTTCCAGCTGGTCTACAATTTCTACTTGTCCGGGGTGCTGCTGGTGCTCGACGAGTTGTGTCCACGCTGCTTCCTGGAGGAGCTGGGCTACTGGGGTGTGCGGCTCAAGTACACGCCGCGCTGCTGCCGCATTTGCTTCGAGGAGCGGCGCGACGAGCTGAGCGAACAGCTCAAGATCCAGCGCGAGTTGCGCGCCCAGGCGCAGGTGGAGGAGGCAGAGGAGCTCTTCCGCGACATGCGCTTCTACGGGCCGCAGCGGCGCCGCCTCTGGAACCTCATGGAGAAGCCATTCTCCTCGGTGGCCGCCAAGGCCATCGGGGTGGCCTCCAGCATCTTCGTGCTCGTCTCCGTGGTAGCGCTGGCGCTCAACACCGTCGAGGAGATGCAGCAGCACTCGGAGCAGGACGAGGGCGGCCCAGACCTGCGGTCCATCCTGGAGCACGTGGAGATGCTGTGCATAGGCTTCTTCACGCTCGAGTACCTGCTGCGCCTCGCCTCCACACCCGACCTGAGGCGCTTCGCGCGCAGCGCCCTCAACCTGGTGGACCTGGTGGCCATCCTGCCTCTCTACCTTCAGCTGCTGCTCGAGTGCTTCACCGGCGAGGACCACCAACGCGGCCAGACGGTGGGCAGCGTGGGTAAGGTGGGTCAGGTGTTGCGCGTCATGCGCCTCATGCGCATCTTCCGCATCCTGAAGCTGGCGCGCCATTCCACCGGACTGCGCGCCTTCGGCTTCACGCTGCGCCAGTGCTACCAGCAGGTGGGCTGCCTGTTGCTCTTCATCGCCATGGGCATCTTCACTTTCTCCGCAGCCGTCTACTCTGTGGAGCACGATGTGCCCAGCACCAACTTCACCACCATCCCCCACTCCTGGTGGTGGGCCGCGGTGAGTACCTTGGCCCTGGGCTTTCCCATCCTCTTCCCCAGCCCAGTGAGCTGCTCCTCCCTTCCCTGGTTGTCAGTCCTCAGGCTCTGGCTTCTGATCCTCTTCTTCCTCCTCACCCCCAATTGCTGCATACAGTTAACAAAACGGCAGTGGATGTCAAAGTGTTGGAGAGACAATCTCAGAGTTTCAGTAAGTAACTGAATTTGACTTAGTCGTAGAAATCTCCAAATCTACATTTAGTCTTTAAACGTTTGAAAGACAGATTTTAAGATTCGTCATTGTTACTGTTATTTACCATTTATTGAACATCCAGTATCCTAAATGGTTTACAAAGCTTACCTCATTTTGGCATCACAGCCTTGTGAGATGGTTATGACCACCATTTTTGTTTAAGGGGACAAGCAGAAATGGCTTCAGTTTTTGAAAGAAACTGTAGATTTATGCAGAGAAGGAGGTGAGACTTGGCTGAACCATGTCGATCCTAACTGAAACCCCACCACCTCTGGTTCCAGTTAAATCTGAGTGTGGAAAGAAGCATCTCAAACTGAAACTTGCTCTAACTTCCCTAAGGTTCTTTCAGGACCCAGTATTATTGCCCCATCTTACAGTTAGTGAAATTGAAGTACAGACAGTTTGAGTGTGGACACACAACTAGAGGTGGCAAAGCCAGAAATGAAACTCAGGCCTGTCCAACCGCAAAATCCATGCCTTTCCCACACCCAAGCACTGTCTCTTTCAAGTTTTAGTTCTTTTGCATGCATTGCTGAATTTGTACAGTTAGTACAAATAGTTATTTTTTGTCATTGTTTTCTTTGGCCTTCGCCTTTTTATAACTTGTCCTATTTACTCAAATATCTGTATTTTGAGCTATGGAAGCTGAATCCCTGGAAATAAATGTTAATCAGGTCTTCTGAGATCAATGAATAAGTTGGCATATATGAAGGAAAGAATTGAATGTATAGTTTCCTTAGTGTCCTTTTTAAAAGTAGATTGTAATACCTTTAAAGACATTAAGCAAATATAGCCAGTTTTCCTGTGTCAGAAGGTAGATATTTTCAATATTAACATTGTATATGTCATAACCCACAGTCTGGTATGCACTTCTGAGACACACAAGCCCAAGGCCACTGACAGTGCAATGTAGCTTGATACAAGATTTAAAAAACCTGATTCTAGGCCTGGCGTGGTGGCTCACACCCGTAATCCCAGCACTTTGGGAGGCCAAGGGGGGCGGATCACCCCATCAAGAGTTCCAGACCAGCCTGACCAACATGGAGAAACCCCATCTCTACTAAAAGTACAAAAAAATTAGCTGGCTGTGGTGGGGCATGGCTGTAATCCCAGCTACTTCGGAGGCTGAGGCAGGAGAATCGCTTGAACCTGGGAGGCGGAGGTTGCAGTGAGCTGAGATTGTGCCATTGCACTCCAGCCTGGGCAACAGGAACGAAACTCCGTCTTAAAACACACACACACACGGAAAACCTGATTCTAGTCCCAGATCTGCCAATAATTAACCATGACCCTGAATAATTAACTGTGAAACCTCAATCCCTCACTTGCTGTTCTGCTTTCTCACCTCTAAAGGGGAGGTTGGACATGTAAAAGTATGCAGTTCAGTGAGTCTTCCTTCCCTTGAAAGCAGGAAGCTCATATGTATAGAGGATATGTGAGCTTTCTTCAGTGGCAAGATGACACGAGGCTCTTCTGAATGAGCTAGCCAAATTCTGCTTCTCTGATCATATTCCAAGTGATGAAAGGTCATCCCCATAGTAGATAAACCATGTGTACAGATGAGGCTCATGGTCGATGATTTGTCCCCAGCAAATGACATTTACTTTGGAGGTGACTAAAGCAGGAAAGCAGAAGAGTAAATCCACACGCTGATGATATGATACGGCACCTGAGAGTCAAATTTCTATTCATCTAAACATCTTTACAGGCTAGTGCATGTAGGCACTGGACCTAGTACCCTCTTTGATACTGCAGTTGTAACCCACAAAAGGTTTTTCAACCTTTTGTATATTAACAAATACTTTGATAAAAGTTACGTTACTTTCAAAGGGATATGGCTAGAGAAAAAATTTTAATTAAAATAAAATAAAGAATAATGTTACTCACGTTGTATTTTTACCAGTAAATTTTCTTTGAACTGAATACCCATTGATCTCACTTAAATTTCTGATCTGTTTAATGTACAATGAAGTCTAAACCTTTCGAATTATCCCTTATGTTAAGTGGCATTATTTAACTCAAAATCAATGTTTTTTATAAGTTTTACAAAAATTGAATCACCAGTTTTTATCAATAATAAATGTTACCAACTATTGCTCTTATCTGTATGAATTTCCTTTTGAAGCTATTATCTCTATCAGCCACTATTTTCACAGGCCAAATTCTGCACTTTCCAACCATCCCATTTATGAACCTTACCATTTACCAATGGTCTTTGTTCATTTTATTCCGAAAATTATTTATACCAGTAAAATTTGTTATACATTAGATAAAAGACTGATCATTTGTATTTATTTCCAAACTAATCTATGAAAAACAATGGGAGCAATTGCCCTTGAATATTCTAAGACCACTCTGTTCCCCAGGACTGCTATGTTATTAATCCAGTTCTTCTCTACACTTATAACTATACTGCGTAATACAGACTAAAGGTTCATATTCTCAGTAGAGCAAAGAGAAAAGAACACTTTGAAATGATGTGGACAAAATGTCTTGTTTCCAATATGTAGATGCAAAGTGATAAGAAACAAAATACTAGGACCAATTTGTCATGTAACCCACAAAAATTCACCTCATTCATTCATTGAACAATAAGTTTTTGAGCACCTCAAATGTGCCCAGTAGTATTCTAAACACTAGGGATACACGGTAGGAGAAGAAAAAACAATGAAGTTTTTTTTCTCTTGCGGAGCTTACATTCTAATGGAGAATGACAGATAATAAATAATTTCAGGTGTTGGTATAGCTTGTGTGGGATAACAGGATTGAGAGTGGTTAAGGCGGTAGAGTCTGTCTTTAGTGGGATAGTCAGAGAAGCCCTATTGGAGAAGATGACATTGAGATAAAGTTTGAAAGATGAAAAGAGACTCATCCAAATGCACCTGACTAAACAGATATGACAATCTGAGAAGACAATTCCTAAAAGTAATTGATCTAGTGGTTTCTAAGCATTTTATTGATCATGCATCTTATTTTTAAAAATTTGGGACACATACCCATGATAAATGTGTATTTATTTATAAACAAATTAGAAGTTATTTATTGCTATAATAACGATGCATCACAAACCATACTGAAACTCAATGGCTTAAAACATCAAGCATTTATTTAGCTCATGAATTTAAAAGTCAGCATTTATTCTGATTTCAACTAGAAGGTTCTTCTCTTTCATGAGGCTATCGTTACTCATTCACATGCCTGATGGTCAGCTGGCATGAAGAGAGAGACTAGTCCACTAGCAGACCTCTGCATTCCTCTAGCAGACCCCAGCAGCCACAAGTCCATGGCTGTGGCAAAGAATAAGGGAGAGAATGCAAGCCCCATCACGCAAACACTTCATAAGCTTCTGTTCATGGCATTTGCTCAGTCCATTGGCCAGAGTAAGTCACATGGCCAAGCTGCAAGTCAAAGAGCAGGGCAGCTTAGCCCACCCACTATAGGAAGGCACTGCAAAGTTATATGGCAAACAGCTTGGATACAGAAAGATGTAAAGAATTAGTTCCAATAATGCAATCTTTCTCCTGCAGTAATATATAACTGCTCAAATATATTATACATATCAGAAAACATATACTCACAAATTGAAACTTTAAAGATGAGATAAAGAAAAATAGAACTGGCATTTTATTTCACCATTCTGGGGCTGTATCCTTTGTGAAATATTCATCCCACATTACAGAGAGTTTCTCTTATCCATTGTTTTATGTATTTTTCGTACTTTCAGACAACGCCAAATCTGACTTGCTTTTAATAACCTTTCTTCTCTCTATGCCAAGGATCCTGCAAAACTTTCTCCGTAACTCAAGTCAGGGATTTAAGAAAAAATACAGTAATTTTCATTATTGTGAATTCTCCTGCAGCTGCAAAACAAATCCCTCCTGGACACTTCTGTCTACAAATGTTCATGTATCAGGATGTAAGACAGACCTGTCTTTTTCATCTGTCAAATGGAAGTTATTTGCGAGCACTAATGTAATAGGAAACATATGTAAACTGCTAGCCTGTAGTAAGTCTGCAATAAATAGAAGCTACCATACCTGACTAGTTGATAGTCTTTATCACATGGAAGCAATAACCTTTGCTTCCACATTCATTTGGGAAGAAAATAAAACAGAAATGATTCTTTTTCTACTGAGGAAAAGAAAGAGCCTATAAAACATACAAAAAGGTCAGCTGTTCCCTCACGGGAGAACTTCTGAGAGTCCAGATAAACAGGCCCATGCCTAAAGCAGCTCCAGCCATCTTGGGGCTCTCTGGATCGCCTGGGGGTAGGAAATGCAAGGCACAGCTAAACAAGAACAATGGGCTCTATGATGAAGCTGTAATCACTGGCCTCCTCTGTGGGTATGGTTTTTTCTTTTTCTTTTTTTTTTAGCCTCAACATATTACCACATTTTTTTTTCTTTTTTTTTTTTGGGGGGGGGGGGGGGGTGGTAGGGGGCGGGTATGTTTTTAAGTAGAAAAGAATAAGTAGATTTTGAATGAACCATTTTCCTTCTGAGTTTTCCAGGGCAAGTTAAAGCTGTAGAAACCAAATAGGAAACTATGG
Source organism: Papio anubis (assembly GCF_008728515.1). NCBI lineage: Eukaryota > Metazoa > Chordata > Mammalia > Primates > Cercopithecidae > Papio > Papio anubis. The sequence continues at coordinate 31,654,130 of NC_044988.1, forward strand.
CATGGACTCATTTCTTCAAAAACTAACTTCTCAAAAAGAAAATTTATCTCTAGTTGAGGCACCAGATAATTTTGTCCCAGAGACCTTGTTCCCATCTTTGTTTTCCTGAAGTATGCTTTCATTACCTTGCCAATAGGTGGCACTTACAAGATCACTGAAATTGTTTTATTTTTGTTCATTGATTGCTTTGAGGAAACCCATCTGAAAAATAAATTAGGTTGCAGTCAGGAAAACGGATACCAAGGTGAATATTTCAAACAGGGAATTTAATACAGGGAAATAGACAGTTGTTAGAAGACTAGAAGGAAAAAAAAAAAAGACTGGAAAAGCAGAAAGAGAAAACTGAGATAATCCAGAGATTGGTAACTGCAGGGAATAGCTATTGGCCCTAGAACTGGGAGAATAAATGGGAAAAGGTATTGCTACCAGAAGCTGAGTCCAGAGGAAGGGCCTCTGTGTAGCTGTTGCAGGGACTCCTAAATTGGCACAATGAGGCTGATGCCAGGAATGCCAAAAAATGCCTGAACCATAGCTATTGGCTGCAATTGGAGGAATGACAGCAGAAACCAGAGGCAGGATTAGAGACCCTTATGTCCTCGTACCATCTTCCAGTCTCTTATAGGCAGAATATAATTAGAAGACAGTGGGCAAGAGAATCTGGGAAATGTAGTTTGCAGACTCCCAGTTCTGGAATTGTAGAATAAAATACAGAAGGGTATCAGGCTTGGGACTAAGAGACAACATATAAATATCTGGCACAGAAAGTAGTAGAGTTCTAGCTCCTTCAGAAATAGCACAGGAGCTATAGACAGGGTAAAGGCTCTTAGGCATTGTTACTACTTTTGATCTTATGGATTCCCAATTTTGGAGTGGTCTCCTTTTATGTGTTTAAAGTACGTTCCTTATGTTAGCCAATATGACATGAGTGGAACATGACAGAATTGTTGAGGGCAGGGAGAAATGCAAGGAAGCTGAGGATGTGGAGAGCATGATTATTGTGCACCTTTCTGTGGATAGATTAATAGATCTCACACTTACATTTGTGGTTTTGCTTTAGCTGTGCACACCTACCCCTTACTGTACCATTTACAAACATGTCAGAACTGTAATATACAGATGAGGGTTGTTGTTCTCTTGAAGGTAGTCACCCATGACCTTGTTCTAACAGTGCTTCCACTGATCAAGACATTCTTTGAATTCCATGAGGAATTACCTTCAGAGTTTGTGACACATCCACTTGCTTCTTTGTAATGTTGCTAAATCTTTATCTTTTTTAGGCTAGATTCAATATTTTAAAATAGTTAAGACACTTTATCGTTTAAGATTGACACTTAGAGTAAACCATCAAGGTGAATATGACTGCTTGCTGCCACTGAATCCACTGTGCAGATTATAATTCAAAAGGGGAATTCCAAACATACTTGTAACAATAGCATGAGTAAGCACAGCCTTTGAAGCTGAATCCTTTGAAGGACAACATGTATTGAGGCTTATAATAATTTTATCCAAAAAAGGTCCATCTTCACCACCTCTAATTCCTTTGGAAAACAGAGTGTTATTTTGAAAAATAAGTTTTATTCCCTAGGATCATAAATTCCTGAATGCATGTACTAGTGGGTGCCAAGATTTATTCTATTCCTTGTTCATTATGAGGGAAACAAACTTGCTTTGTTAAATGAGAAATCCAAGTATTCTGAAGTTTTAGAGAAAAATTTGATGCTTATCCTCATAATATTTGGCAGGCCAGGATTTGCTGTTAAGTGAGTAAACTGCCAGGGGAAGGTCACGTTCTGGCTTTGGGACCCAAAGCTAAGGACAATATGTACGTTTACAGCAGAATGGTTAGGTTTCCAGTTTGCAGAGAGTTGCTGAGCTAGCCAGGTTTCTTCAGGATATTAAGATGGATCGTGGAAATTTTGGTCACATTTCCAAACCCAACTCCTGCTAATGTGACAACTCATTCTGTGAGGTCACTTGGGTCAGTCTGGGGCCTTCAGCTTTTAATTCCCATCTAGGGAGAAACGGCTTGGCCTATGGAATGTGGAGAAAATGTTCCCCAAAGCCAAGGAATCCTGAGTTACTCCTGGAGCCAAGGGGCAAGAAACAGATCACTTGTTGAGTCAAATTATTCACAAAATAGACAACACATAAATTAACTGTACATTTTGAACAAATTATTGGGGACCGGTCACACATATACTCCTAGCAGAAGAGATCTTTTCTCTAAAAATAGAGATTGAAGATATATAAAGATATTTGGACCATATTATGCACATCAAATATTTATTCTTTACGCCAATTCTCTTTGCTTTTGACTTTTCACTCAAAGTTCAGCCAAAAAAAGAAAAAAAAAAGAAGTTTGGCTTAAGGGTAAAGCAAAGCCAGTGTGCAGAATGTTCAAAAGTTGAAAATAAGCAGTTTGTCTTAATTATTTTCTTCCTCCGTGTCTTCCTGCCCTCTCCCATCCCTGCCATCCTGAACCCTTAAGTGACTTGTTTCCTCCAAGGCCTCTGCATTGGACTTCTGTGGATGTCTCATGTTCTAAACCAGGGGTCCCCAATCTTGGGACTGTGGACTGGCACTTGTCTGTGGCCTGTTAGGAACCTGGCCACACAGCAGGAGATGAGTGGAGGGCCATCAATCGTTATCGCCTGAGTTCTGCCTCCAGTCAGATCAGCCACAGCATTAGGAGTGGGAACCCTATTGTGAACTGCACTTGCGAGGGATCTAGGTTGCTTGCTCTTTATGAGAATCTAATACCTGACAACCTGCGATGGAACAGTTTCATCCCGAAACCATCCCCTCCCCCAACCCCGTCCATGGGAAAAATTGTCTTCCACAAAACCAGTCCCTGGTGCCAAAAAGGTTGGGGACCGCTGTTCTAAACTGTCTCTTCCTGCCATTCACTCCTAAATCCAAATTCCCTTTAGGCCTCCTCCAGGGAAAGTTGACTAAACTTTCATCCAGACATGTGAGTGATGGTGTTAGTGACAAAAGAAAGTTATTGTTCAGCTCACACACCCGGAGAGAGATTGGCCTAGGGTTCTTTTACTTTTGGGGTGGTCAATGACAAGAAATACACACCCACTCAGGCAACGAAGAGGACTTTGAGATTAACCGACAATCTCACTTTATCACTGCCTCACATCACCCCTTGGTCCAGAAGTTGGGAAAAGGAGATTCTCTACTGGAACCAGAGGGCAGAGTCAGGGAGGAGCTTGTTTCCACAGCCTGTGGGTCTGATAAGCATAGCATGTATAGAGTTTCTGGTGTAGAGTGTACTCAATAAATGTTGGTCTTTGCCTCTCCTCAATGGGGGCCAGCTTCAGGATGGGGGACCCTGGGATGATATATATACTAATATTATTGCTTACACACCCTGTGCCAGGCACTCCTTCAATTCCTGTAACAACTGTGTGAGGTAGATGCTACACAGGTCAAAAGTAGAAACTGAGGCCAAGAGAAGTTAGGTGATCTGCCCAACTTATTCAGCGGGGAAGTGTAGTCCCTGTTTCCTTCAGCTTGTCTACACCATATTACCTCTCTTGGATGCTTGCTTGTATTCTGACCCTGCAGAAAAAGGCTGCACGACCTCTCACCAGAGACAGAGCATTGAGTGACAGGAGGTGCATCATCAGCCCCAGAAAGGAGGGATGCCCTTCCTTTCTTCATGGGCTGGATGGAACTGTGGTTCTTATCAGTGCCCCCAGTTTTGTCCAGCTGGCTCACTTCTCCATTTCATTCTAATCAATCAACTGCACTATTCTAGGTTCGAACTAACCCTTACATCATCAAAACAAAAATATTTACACTACTAAGCTAACAGCCACCTCAGCATGGATCCACAAGATGAGCATATGCTTTACTGCCGTCTGCTGGAAAATTATGGCAACAACTACCCAAATACACAAAGCAAAGAGTGCCCCCTGGAGTTGTGCGATGCAAAAATGTTTACAACTGTGAGCAACAGCTCCGCTTAAAAGGCTTCTAGTAATTTAGCCAATACTCTGGGGATCAGAGGGAGTACATGAGGCATAAAAAACAGTCCCCAAGGAATTTTCCCAGGGTTTTCTCTGGTAACTGATAACTAGTCCCATGGGTATCTGCATTTTAAAACAGAAGCTTGTTAACCTAAATAAATCTCCAATTAGTGGGATTTAAATCAGTATGACAAGAGTAATGGGAAGTATTTCATGCAGGGGTGAACATATTTTTGGTGAGCCATGTCTTACAAAAGTCCCTTTACAAAATAATGAGAGTGTTTCTCCAGACATCTGCAATTAAAGCACCTTCATATGAAGTCTCTCATTTGAACTACAGAGCAACTCTGGGAAGTGTTATAATTGTCTTCATTTTAAAGATGAGAGGAAGACAATGGAGGAGTTTCCTGCCTTTTGTATGCCTGGTACTGTGTTCAGTGCATTATATTCATTTTCTTATTTAGCCAGCACAAGAATCCTGAGAGTTAGATGGTTGTCTCCTGTTTTAAATGAAAACAAAAAGAGAGGGAGAGAGAGAGACAGAGTGAGTCTGAAGGTTTTGCCCGAGGTCACTTAGCTGGAAAGGGTCAGAGTCAGGACTTAAACCCAGGTCTGACTGTTCTAAGCCCAAGATTTTTCCAATACATACGGTGTACAGGCAAACCCAGGGACCCCCTGTCCTGAAGCTGGTCCCAGCTGAGTTAGGGAGCCAAAGATCATTTACTGAGCACGTTCTACACCAGGAATTTAACATACTATTTTAAATGCTCTTTACAACAACCCTTTCAAATAGGCATTACCTCCTCCCGTATCTTACATTCAAACATGCAAGAGTTGTAGTCAGGATTTCAGCCAAAGTCTTTCAGCTCCATCCATAGCTTCTGTTTTTTCATGACACAGGTCCTACAGGGAGTCTTCCTGGTACCTCCTAAAGCAGGCTCCATGGGAAGCCATTACACTTCCCACGTGCACCCACAGGGAGGACACTTCTCTGCCTGCTCCTCTCTCTTTCTTCTCCTCCCCGATCTTAGTGCTAACAATTCCATCGTGCTTTCCTTCCTCTACAGGTGAGCATCTCCACCGTGGGCTATGGAGACATGTACCCAGAGACCCACCTGGGCAGGTTTTTTGCCTTCCTCTGCATTGCTTTCGGGATCATTCTCAACGGGATGCCCATTTCCATCCTCTACAACAAGTTTTCTGATTACTACAGCAAGCTGAAGGCTTATGAGTATACCGCCATACGTAGGGAGAGAGGAGAGGTGAACTTCATGCAGAGAGCCAGAAAGAAGATAGCTGAGTGTTTGGTTGGAAGCAACCCACAGCCCACCCCAAGACAAGAGAATTAATATTTTATAGGACATGTGGCTGGTAGATTCCATGAACTTCAAGGCTTCATTGCTCTCTTTTTAAAAAATAATTATGATTGACAGCAAAAGGAAATGTGAAGCAGACATACATAAAGGCCATTTAGTTCACAAAGTTCTGCCTCTAGAAATGCTCATTTTGGCCCAAACTCAGAATGTCTCACAGTTCTCTTTCCCTGTGTTGTGTGAAACATCTGACCTTCTCAATGACATTGATATTGAAAACTTGAGAGGAGCAATAGCTTAGATTTCTCTTGTAGCTTTTCATGGCATCTAGCTCAATAAACATATTTGGACTCGAGTTGACTTGAGAAATTTTTTTTAATTATTATTATTTTTTTAAATTCTTAACTTTCCAGAGAAAGGGAGTGTTACAGCAGGAATTATACAAGCTTTGGAGTTAGACCAACCTTAGAATCCCAGAGCTACCAGCTGTATGGTTTAGGGCAAGTGCCTCTAACACTCTAAGCCTCAGTTTCTTCAACTGTAAAATGTAGGTAATACTTACCTTGCCAGCCTGAGCAACATAGTGAGACCCTGCCTCTACAAAAACTTACTAAAAATTATCTGGCTGTGCTGGCCCACACCTGTAGTCCCAGCTACTTGGAAGACTGAGGTGAGATCACTTGAGCCCAGGAGTTTGAGGTTAGAGTAAGCTATAATCACATCACTGCACTCCAGCCTGGATGACAGAGTAAGACCCTGTCTCAAACAAACAAACAGACAAGTAAATAAATAAATAAAATCACCTACCTTGTAAATGAGTCTGGGGATAATAGATGTGTGTAAATGCTCAATAAACGATAGCTATTAAAATGGTTTAAGTGGATGTTATCTAATGAAATCTCTAGACCATTGGTTCTCAAAGGCAAATTCGTTCCCCAGAAGCTATCTGATGTCTAGAGATGGTTTTGATTGCCAATACTGTGAGGGGCAATAAGGGGGACTTTTGGCATCTAGGAAGTAGGGGCTGAGGATGTTGCTAAACATCCTACAAGGCAAAGGACAGCCCCCATAACAAAGAATTATCTGACCTAAAATGTCAATAATGTCAAACTGGAGAAACTCTTGTCTAGATTTAATATGGGAGCCCCCAGACTGGACTTGTGAAACATGCCTAAATGTACTAATCCTCCCCCTTTAAAAGGAACCCCCATATTGTCCTCATCAACTCAGGCCTCCTTTTTCTCTCTCTTTCCCATGAAAGGAAGAAAAAAAAATATCCTACCTTCTGAACAACTGCTGTGGGCAAAAGGAATTAAATCAGTGTGGCCCTCCACTGCCACTGCTGGTGGATTAGAGAACCAGTGCCCACAGGAAATTGGTCCTTACTCTCCCTGTAACCTTTTCCTCTTAATTTCTTTCTCCTTCCTTAGGACTACTGGAAATGGAAGTGTTGAGAATTAAAGGCTCCTTGGAACTGAGCACACAAAGATTGCCCTGTAACTGGAGCTTGTCATGCAGACCTTCAAATTTATCTCAGGGCATGGCTGGACCTATACTTGTGTCATAAGTATAAATTGCTGATTCAAGCAACAGAGAGAAAAAAAAATAAGAATAGTTGCTTACAATGACAGGCAATTTGGGCTTTATACGTAGCATATTACTTTAATATATCCCTCAATAAGGTATTGGATTACTTTTTAATTTAGGAAGAAATGGAAGCCTGGAGAAGTTAAGTAATTCCACTACGTTCACACAGCCAGTAAACAGTGGGACTGGGGTTCAAGCCCAGGTCTGTCTGATCCCCAAGGCTCTTGATGGAGGGCTAAACTTGTGTCCTCAGCATCACCTGGAGGGCTTGTTAAAGCCGAGCACGCTGGGCCCTGTCCCTGGGGTATGAATCAGTAGGCTTGGGATGGAGCTCAAGGATTTGCATTTCTGACAAGTTCCAGGTGATGCTGATGCTGCTTGTGCAAGGGAACACATGTTGAGAGCCAGGGGTCTAAATCACTTTGCTCTGCCCTCCCATAAGCAGCTATGATTATGAAAGTAGGCTATGGCTGGCAAACTCGATTTAGATTCCCCTCCCCCTTACTCCCAAATGTTCTTATCATCAGCAATGACCTGGCCTCTGAAGGCTGAACAGAAGCCCTACTGTCCTAAGGTTGCCAGATAAAATACAGGATGGCTGGGGTGTCTTAATCTGTTTGTGCTGCTGTAACAGAATACTACAGGCTGGGTAATTTACAAAGAAGAGACACTTATTGCTCACAGTTCTGGCATCTGGGAAGCCCAAAATCAAGGCATGTGCAGGTTCGGTTGTCTGATGAGAGCTGCTTTCTGTTTCCAAGATGGTTCCCTATTGCTGCATCCTCCTGAGGGGAGGATGACTACTCCATCCTCACGTGGTAGAAGAGGAAGTATACCAAACACTACATGAATCCCTTTTTATAAGGCCCTTACGTCCTTTCAGGAGGGAGGATCTCTCATGGCTTAATCAACTCTTAAAGGACCCACCTCTGAAAAGTATCACATTGGTAACAGCTGAATTTTGGAGGAGATACATCCCAACCGTGGCACCAGTTACATTTCAAGATAAATAATTTTTAGTAGAAGCATTTTCCAAATATTGCATGGTGTATACTTCTACTAAAAAACTGTTTATTTAAAATTCAAATTTAAGGTGTCCTGTACTTTCATTTGCTAAATCTGGCGATCCTGTACTATTGCTTTTGAGAGATAAAGTTTTCTCTTATGGATGAAAATTACCCCCTAAAAGTCCTAAAAACCCCACCCAAACAACAGGCCTCTTAGCCAAGGAAGACTTCTCTCACCTCTTGCCAAATATAAAAGAGAGAAATTTCTAATTAGTTTATTTGCCAGATACAATCATGCAAACAAAGTTACAGCATGTAAGAAGTCTGGAGCACAGCTTATATAACCACCTGACACCCTCACTGCAGCAGCCGCCTCTTCCTGTCCACCTCCAGCCTTCCTGCTCCTTCTGTGGTCTCCAAGGGGAGGGGTTTACTGATGAAATGCATCTGCTGGGGCTGTTAGGAAGGGCCAATGTCCATCACCCCCATCCCTGCTTGAAGCCCAGAGAGAATGGTCCATCTTCCCAGAAGAAGAGACTGCCTGAGAGAAAGGAGTAGGGACTTGCGGAGGAAGGGTTGGGAGAGGTCTTGATGACAAAGATGGACTTCTCCAGGTCCCTGGGAGGGAATCTAGGAAATGACAGTGGCCCACTCCTCCCAATCTCACTGGCCACATCTGCTCAGACAGCTGTGCACTGCCTTCCCAGCAAGTAAGACTGACAGATCGAAGGAAGTTAAAAATAATGTTTCATAAGCCTCACTGTGTACCAGGCACAAAACCAACATTATGTCACTTAATCCTTCAACACTCCTATGGCATAGGTTTCAAGGTGGTCATTTACAAAGGCTTAGCCTCCTTTAACTTGACACGGTCTTTGGGTCTGGGTTTGAAACCTGGCTCTGCCATTGACTAAGAGGTTAAGCCATATGAAGTTTCCATTTGCATTTTAAAATATCTGAATAGTGGTAATTTCACATGGCATAACTGAATAGTTGTGTGACCACAATTTCCCTCAGCCTCAGCTTCTGCTTCTTTTAAATGGAGATAACAATGTCTTTCTCAGGGTCGTGGTGGTAATTAAATGATATGATAGATCTCTTAATGTACTATTTGGCACATGTTTAGTGCTAAATGAATTTAGGTCACTATTATCACCATCATCATCACTATTTTGCTAGCTGCATAGGAAAACTATACAAGTCCAGACAGAGTCACCTGTCATTGAAGAGAGGAGTCTGTGGGTGAAGACAGCTTTTGAATCCTGTTGCCAGTGCCCTAGCCCAACCAGGGGTATGCACAAGGATCTAGATGAGTCTGTCCAATAGAACTTTCTGTAATGATGGAAATTTTATTATGCACTGTCTGATGCAGTAGCCATCAGCCATGCGTGGCTGGCGAGCACAAGAAATGCGGCTAACATAACTCTGGAACTAAATTTTTTATTTACTTTTTAATTAATTTTATTTTAGATTCAAATGCCCACGTGTGGTTGGAGGCTACCAAATTGGACAACGCAGATGTACAGTGCAATGTAGCCTCTTCTTCTGCCCTCATGGTGGGATCTCAGGAGGAGTGTCTGGCTTTTTGAGGAGGAGTAGAACCAAGAAAAGAACAAGAAAACATGACAGTACCCCTGTCCTGGCCTAGCAGCTGGAATGGGTTTCCAGGCCAACAGGTACAGTACTGGAAATAGATATCATTGATCTGATTGGTAGACTAGGATGGCCTCCTTTGTTAAAGAGAAAAGAAAAGAAAATCGTCCAAAGTATAAGCAACAACAAAAAAGAGCTCTGAAAAGACCATCTCCATTATTCAAATGGGTCCCAACGTTCATCCCAAGGGGCTTTGGGGCTGCTTCACTTGTGCCTGCCTAAGGCCATACACATTATCTTCTTAATCTTCTAACACAAACTGGGCCAAAAACACTTCCCCTGTTTCACACCTTAGCTTCAAAAAATAAGTGGCCATGTTCACAATAAATGTTTCTTAAATTTAAGGGAAAACATTAGTCATCACCTGCCTCCAAAGATTCCAGGTTCAATAAAATAGTTTGCATTTTGTTGAGCTCCCAGTTCCCTCCTCCCAGGCTGATGTCCTTGTTCCCCAGTTGAGGGGAATGTGGTGCCTACACTCCAGCATTCCTTTCCCTCCCTGGTCTCCTCTGATATGATGCTTTTAAAACTCATGTGAATATTTTATTCTATCTTCTATGTCTATTCTTGTGTGCTGGGTCTTCTCCATCTGTCCTCCCACAGCCATTATTTACCCTTTTCTGCCCTGCAGCATGACCAAGGGGTCTTGGAGAGAATGTTCTGGGTGTCTACTCCTCACCCTCTCCCTAACCACTGTCTAGTCTAAGCAGCAGTTGAGTTCCTACAGTTGTGGCTCAGTTGAGTAGCCTTGTTTAACCACAGCATTCACAGGTCCTAGAAATACCTTTCCCTCCTGTTCCTTCAGGCCTGTGAGTAGTAATGGCCTCCCACTGCTGCTAACTCTTGAATATCTTACCTAACCTTGTTGGGGTTCTCTTCATCCCGATCATACCTGTGTGTGTAAATGGAATCTTTATTAAAAATCTCTTCAATTAAACTCCTTGAGTGTGCCATATATTTCCTGCTGGAACCTTAATACATCTTGTATATTTAAAGAAAAATATATTGTACATATTCCCCACCTAGCCACCAAATAGATGAGGCATGTTTGTCTGACAGTCACCACCCCAGACTGAGAAAGACAATCTTCAGATTTATCAACAAAGAGGCATGTCTGTGGGCACGGTGGCTCATGCCTGTAATCCCAGCACTTTGAGAGACCAAGGTGGGCGGATCATTTGAGGTCAGGAGTTGGAGACCAGCCTAGCCAACATGGTGAAACCCTGTCTCTACTAAAAATACAAAAATATTAGCTCAGAGTGGTGACACATGCCTGTAATCCCAGCTACTTAGGAGACTGAGGCAGGAGAATTGCTTGAACCCGGGAGGCAGAGGTTGCAGTGAGCCGAGGTCGCACCACTGCACTCCAACCTGGGTGACAGAGTGAGACTAGGTCAAAAAAAAAAGAAAAAAAAAGCCATATCCAACTCACAGATGATTGGCAGGGTGTGATAATTGGCATACCTCAGTGCCAATAAATATTCATCTCTCCTGTGAAAGTCTTCCAGCTCCACCATCTTTAGGAGAACTTTTCTGTGACTAAAGCTGTTGAGTTCCCTTACACAACCTCATGCCAAATATACAAATGGATTTTTGTGAATATATGATGGAACTGTGCACATAAAATCGGTTCAAATATATGCACCTAGAAACAGAAGTTTTGGTGCCCTCTGAGGACGTCAAGAAATCATCTCAACCAGGCTCTTACACTTTGATTCAGGTAAGGTTTATTTACCTTGTTTGGCAGGTGGTATAACTGAGACCCAGAGAAGCTAAGAGAAATGCCCAGAGATGGATCTGTTTCCCATGCTCCCACCCCCTCCCTATGTCCATAGCAGATATTGTTAATCAATCACATGACTCATTCCCATTGGAAGGCCTTGTTGCAGTTCTCTAGCAACCAACGCAAATCTCCCAGAGTTGACACTCAAGACCTGTTTGTCATCCTAGCACATGCTTGAGTGTTAAAAATGGGGGGAAAAAACCTAGAAATCAGTCTCTATAGTCTCCTAGTGCACTGTTCTTTTTGAAGGATTTCCCTGTAAATTCAGAAAACCTGGGCAGACTATGCTCATGTTATCCTTAATACCTAGTATGTTTTGTTAAGTGAGCCTCTTTGTCTCCTTTTTATTTATTTATTTATTTTTTTTGAGACAGGGTCTCACTCTGTCTCCCAGGCTGGAGTGCAGTGGTGCGATCATGGCTCACCTCAGCCTCAACCTCCCAGGCTCAGGTGATCATCCCACTCAGCCTCCCTAGTACCTGGGACCACAGGTGCCCACCACCACACCTGGCTAATTTTTGTACTTTAAATTTTTTTTTTATTTTTTAATATTTTGTTGAGACAGGGTTTTGCATGTTGCCCAGGCTGGTCTCCAACTTCTGGGCTCAAGTGATCTGCCCACCTCAGCCTCCCAAAGCAAGAGGACTACATGCATGAGCCACCATGCCTGGCCAAGTAAGCCTCTTCAAGTCTCAGTCTCCACATTATAACATGGAGATTATTAAGATTCCCTTATTGGGAGGACTAACTGATACATCAATGCAAAATACCTGGCACAATATCTATTATATAACGGATGCCCTGTTCATGGTAGCTCTTATTATTCATATTTTATCAACAGAATGTCCACCATCCACAGTGTGCCCTTCTGTGATGGTCGTCAGTGTCCCCAGCCATTAGGCTGTTCACAAGTATTTTATTAATTTTCCTGAAATAGGTGCATTCTAATTGCATTTCTCCACCACATTCAAGTTATGTGTGACCAAATGGCTTGCTTTGGCCAAAAAAATAAGAGCAAGAGATATTACTTCTGAGTAGAAGCGTTTAATTGCTGCTTCTCTCCCCCAGTCTTCCTTTTCTATGTTTTTGTAACTGTGGAAACCCATGTCAAGATGGAGCATCCGTCAGCCAAAGGCTGAGTATGTTGATGAGCAGAACCCTAGGCTGACCCCTGTTGGACATGTCATGTAAGTGAGAAATACACCTCTGTTGGGTAAAGTCACTGAGATTTTGCAATTGTTTCTAATCCACCTTGATGAATGCCTCTTTTTGCATCAAGTTTCCATCGTAACGGAGAGATAACCTGAAACATTCATGTGTCTTGAATATTCATGTTCCCCAAAGTAATTTTCTCACTCTTCTACATGGTACTTGATAATAAGGCTGCTTAAAATGTATCCAATGCCCATTACATGCCAAGCATTTTTTCTGAGCACTTCATGTAAGCTAATGTATACATTTTAGTACCATGTCTGGCACATAGTAAATGTCCAAACTTATTCTAATCATTACCACCATCATTGTCATCATTACTACGTGTCATCTCCAGTCCTTATGACAGCCCAGTGAGGTAGGCACTATTATTATCTCCACTAGACAGAAAAGGAAGCCAAGGCACAAAGTCATTAAGTAATATGCTCAAGATTTCAGAGGCAGAAAATAATGCAGCAAGGATTTGGGCCCAAGTATGTCTGAAACCAAAGTTCTTGTCTTTTCCATACTGCTCCATATACTGCCCATTAAGGACTGCCAAATTCCATGTAATAGACTTTCCTGAGACCATTTCTGCTTCCCACTGATGTGGCAGGTGCCCCAACCTCAGAATTGTCGCCCTGGTTTTACCACTTGGAGCTGTTGTAGACTAATTCATTGAGGGAGAGAAAAATTGGATTCCCTCAGGCTAATCCCTTCATGGAAATTAAAGCTTGGCATTCAGAAAGAGGATTTATATTTTTCTGCCAGCTTCAAGATACACTACCAAAGGGATTTCCCCCTCCTTCCTTCATTTTCTTCAAAATCTCTAGGCTTGTCTGTCACTTATTTCTGTTTCATAAGTAGCATGAGACGAGGGGCCAATGACAAGTTTTTCCTTCCCTGTTCATCCTCCTAGAGCTACAGAGTCCACACAGGGAGGTAGAGAGAGAGAGAACCCAAACACGGACAGACCTACCAACCAACCTCCACTCACCACATCTGCCTCCAGGCCATTTATTTCATTAAAGCACAGGATGCTCAAGAGAACTCAGGGAGGGGGACAATTTCATTTTTCCTACACTTTGGAAATTAAAATTATTTCCAAAAAGTAATGTGCTTTGTTCTTCAAGAAAGCTAAGGAGAGGAGAAAAGAGGTCAAAGGAGTAAGAGGTAAAAAAAAAATGAGAGGCAGAAAGGGAGTGAGGGAGAGAGAGAGAATAGAAAGACATATAGCAGTGGCTCACACCTGTAATCCCAGCACTTTGGGAGGCCAACAACGCAGGAGGATTGCTTGAGACCAGGAGTTTTAGACCAGCCTGGGCGACATAGTGAGACCCCGTCTCTACAAAAATTTTTCAAAAATTAGCCAGATGTGGTGGCATGCCCCTGTGGTCCTAGCTACTCAGGAGGCTGAGGCAGGAGGATTGCTTGAGTCCAAGAGATGGAGGTTGCATTGAGCTTGACTGAGCCACTATACTTCAGCCTGGGTCACAGAGTGAGATCCTGTCTAAAAAAAATAAAAATATATATATATATATGTGTGTGCATGTATGTGTGCATATATATGTATATGTGTGCATACATATGTATATGTGTATGTATGTATGTGTGTGAATGCGTGTGTGTATGCAGGGAATAGAAAGAACAGAGTAGCAATGAGATTGGTTCTGTGTCTTCATTATATCAGCAACCATTTGGTTTTTTTAAATTTTAATTGGTATTACTTTGTCAATCACCCATATTTGGTGTGTTTTATGGAATCCCTTCCTTGTACTCCCACTCACACCCCTAGAAAATCCTCTAACTCAATGGTTCTCACGGGTCTAGTTTATATCTGTGGTTCATCTTGAAATGACATGGGGTAGTGGGAAGGAGAGACTTTCTAGTTCAACTAACCTGGGTTCAAAATACAGCCCTAGCCCAGCCCATTGTTTTCATTCAACTAATACTTATTGATAACCATATGTGTGCCAAGCACTGTTCTAGGCACTGAGTTACAGTGAACAAAATTCCCTGCCTTCATAAAGTTTCCATTATAGAAGAATAAATAGAGGAATATATAATATTTTACTGATAAGTACAATGGAGGAAAATAAATCATAGGAGGAGGATAAGGAGTAACAATACTGGAATGAGGCACGATGTTCAATAAAATGATTGGGGTGGGCCTCACTGTGAAGGATGACACTGGAGCAAAGCCTTGCAGGAAGGTGAGGACTGAACGCCGCAGGTATCCTGGGGAAGAGCAAACACCAAGTGAAAATGTCCCAGAGTAGGAGCACTCCCAGCATGTGAGGAGGCCACTGAAGGAATGAGGAACAGCAAAGAGGAAGGTGTGACAGATTGTAGGTCATGGTGCAGTTGAAGAGTTACTGAAGTTTAGACACTACAGGGAGTGAGCTGGAAAGAAAGATATCAAAAAATGGATGTGTGAAATTGACTTTATGGAATGATTGCCATTCCCATGCATAATCTACAGTAACGGCAGTGAGTGTCTGAAGTAGGATAGAAGAAAAAACTACAGATGGTGAGAAGGTGAAGGGTATTGGAAGTCTCACTGATGTAGGTATTAAAGAATCCGAGAATTAGAGAAGAATGGTGTTGGAGTATAATCGCCCATTGGATTCATTTGGCCCACTGCCCAGATAGAGCCGATTTATCAAGGTGGGGGGACTGCTATAGAGAAAGTTTAATACACGTAGAGCCAGCTAAACAGAAGACCAGAGTTGTATTATTACTCAAATTGCCTCCTTAAAAATTCAGAGGCTAAGGTCTTTTAAGGATAGTTTGGCAGGCAAAGGGCCAGGGAATGGGCGTTCCTGATTGATTGGAGATATAATCATAGGGGTGTGGAAAATGGTCCTCATGTGCTGAGCTTACTTCTGGGTGGGGGTGGAGCCATCTGGTCATCAGAAATGCAAAAGCCTAAAAAGACATCTTAAAAGGCCAATCTTAGGTTCTACAATAATGTTATTTATATGAGTAACTGGGGAAGTGGCAAATCTTGTACCCCCAGAACAATGGCTGGTTATTGGTTAACTATGCTTACATTTTAGCAGAATTCACACCCCTCTCATCCTCCTAACCTGGTGGCCTTTCACTAGTTTTACAAAGGCAGTTTAGTTGTGGGAAGGGCTATTATCATTTAAAGTATAAACTAACTTTCTCCCAAAGTTAGCTTGGCTCACACTCAGGAATGACCAAGGACAGCTTGGAGGTTAAAGGAAAGATGGAATTGGTTAGATTAGATCTATTTCACTGTCATAATTGTCGCACTGTTATAATTTTTGCAAAGGTGGTTTCAGGAGAGAGTGACAATGAGCCAGGTCCCACTCTTCAAGGAATTAGAGGGAGGGTCTGGAGAGTAGTAGTTGATTGTGATAAGAAGTGGGAGGGGATCTGTGACTTGCAGTTCAAGCTTGGTTTGCAGCAGTCAGTGAAGGAGGAGGCAGATGGTCTGAATGCAGCAATAAGGAGCTAGGAGGACACCTACCTTATACCAGGCCCTGTAGGTAAGGGTCACTGGATAGAAGGCACCCACCACCTGAGGACTACAGGGAAACAGGGTTTGCAAGAGAGAACCAAGTATCAGTTAGGTCAATCTAATTGGGAGCACCTGGAGCTTCGGTTTCCTCTTGGCCCTGGAGGAAGGAAGACCTCACAAGGGTATTCTGAACTCTACTTAGTTCCTGCCACATCTAACTCTTAGTCCTTGGGCAAGTTACTTGACCTTACTGAGCCAGTTTTATAACCCATAAAATGACTCAGTGAGACCTATCTCACAGGATTGTGGTGAGGTTTAAAACTGGACAACATCCAGAAAGCATCTATAAAAAGATACAGTCCAGCAAATGGTAGGTGCTCACCACTGTCAGGCCCACAGCCTATGGCTCAGGTTACACAGGTCTGAGTTCAAATTCTGATTCTGCCCCTTATTATTACTGTGTGACCTGGGGCTAGTTACCTAACTTCTCTGAGTCTTAGTTTTCTTCCATAAAAGATTGGAAGACGTATACCAGGCACAAAGGATGCTTGTAAGGAATAAACGGAAGAATAACATAATGAGCTATTGAGTTTTGCCACCTTCTTCTTGCTAGAAGAAACTCCAAAGCATAAAAAAGTAGTTTTCTCCTTCCTAGCTCTAGCGATTTTTAAAGTGAATCAGCAGGCTTCTGTAATCTGCGCTCTCTTGTCCCGGGAAAAGTAAGCAGCTTCTTTGAGAAGTTTCATAACTGCTACTGAGGTCTAGAATATGTTAAGCGGTTAGGCAAGATCATGCTGAACTGGAAAGTAACAGAGACTAGAGTTAGGAGTTGACATTGGACTACGGGTAGCTCAAACCCAGGAAAAGACAGGTGAATTCTCTAAGATGCGGAAAAAAGAGGCTTGGGTTATGCAAAAAAAAGTGGCAGAGAGGTATGTGGCATTCTAAGGCAGACTTGGGGATGTGCCGGGCTGCTAGTGGGATAGTGCATTCCAAGTCTTCTCTTCCAGCCCCATCACATTGATGGGTGTTTCTGCAGCCTGGAAGTCAAGGGCACCACAGTGTATGTAGAGCAAACATATTGCAATTTTTATCCCTGTCTTGTTCTTGGCTCAGAGCATAGCAGGCCACCTGCTCAAGACACAGTCAGATAACTATTGTGTCAAGGTTACCCTCCACACAGGTGTCCCTGGAGGTCACCTCACTCTTCAGTACAAGGGGCTGGCAGCTGCTTAGGGTGCAGCTGCCTTGCCAGACACTTTAGGTGGCTAGGATGAAGTCACCTGAATTCAGTGCCTTCTGCTTCTGTTTGCTCTCAATCCAGCTTCCAAATTTCAGACTCTTTCTACTTACTCCTTGGTGACTTAAGGCCAATCATTCAGGTAAAAATTTGCCTAGGGCTTGTCTTCTGTTAAATGGAAATAATTTCTATTTCATAGGATTTTCGTGACTCATGAACAACAGAAACTCTGCACATGGGTGTGGCAATGAGGTGCTAAAGGAATGGCAGCCATAATGATAGTAGAACTAGTAGTACTAGTATTACTACCAAGACAACAGATACAGTGACCAGAGGCTGGCCCAGCTTTTCACCAGTCCCAAAGGTAGGCAGCAAAAACAGGAGAAAGCACACTGGCCCAGCAGTCCTGAAAACATAGTTCTGCTCACGGCTTTGCCACAGACTGCCCTGGTGACATTAGTTAAGCCCTCAAGCCTCTGCCTTTGTTTCTGTGTATGTCAAGTGGAGATGATCCCTTCCACTTTAGAAAAAAAAGTTGCAGCTGGAAAAGACACTGGTGGGCTGGGAGAGATCGCCAAACTCCAGAGGACTTCAACCCCAGCCAGTGTCCAGGCTCTTGACACTGTCGCGAGAAGGAATTCAAGGATGAGTCAGAAAACAGTGAAAGCATGGAGATATACTGTGAAGCAAAACATACACACTCAAGAAAGGGGAGTGTGGGCCTACTCAAGAGTCACACGCAGGGGGTTTGGGGCTGCTACCCTTATGGGTTTCTTTAACCAAGGGGTGAAACATTCATGAAAATTCCTGGAAAAAGGTGGACGTTTCTCAGAACGGCAGTACCATCCATTTTTATACCAAATATGGGTCTTCCTGGAACTTCCATGGCACTGGTGGATTTCATGTTTTCATGTGCATATAATGAGATCCTAGGAGAAACCCAGGTAAAATCCAGCTCCATGTTGGGTCCAGTTAGTCTTAGCCAGCTTGGTCCACATGCTGGTTTTTCAAGGTCTTAGTCCCTGGCTTCTGTAGCTATTTAAATTTTCCTTTTGCTGGTCATATGAAACTGCTGCCTGGAATTTTCTATTCTACTGCAACTATACTATATTATTCCTGTCTCAGAAGGGTCCTGTGAGAATATCTGGTCCAACCTTCTCTCCTCTGAACCCCATTTTATAGAGGGAAAAAAATTGAGGCCAAGAAGGTAAAGCAGCCTACATGATTAATGCAATGAACACTGTTTCCAAAACCATAAAGGCTTCATTTAATTTTGTTTTGTTTTGTTTACTGACATGGGTTGGGAAGATTGTGGGGTAGGGGCAAAGAATCTATAAATGTGAGATTCTTTTCCCTTGAAAGGCTTTTGGTATACTAGGAAAACAAGGTAAATTCATGCCAGAAAAAAGTTTTTAAAAATGAGATAAGATATGCGAATTTATCTGAAAAATGTAAAAATATAGACAAATTATGGTAGTGCAGAGGCCAACAGAAAACTTTCCCTTTGCCCTCTGAAGGTTCGCTGAAAAATAAACTGACAAAAGTCAGATTAATAGGAGAAATGGCACACAAATTTATTAATATGCATGTGTGAGAACCACAGAGTGATTGCCCCCATGCCCCAGTGGGGTATAGAATCTTATACACCATCTTGGGATTACAGAAGAATGGGGGCTCAGAGTATAGACAAAAACAGATGATGGTAGTAATCGGGTTATGGTGGAAAGACAGGTTGTGGGAGACAAACGTAACTAGCAAAAGTGGTCTTGTTATGTGGATGAAACCTCACATTTAGTAGCCTGCAGGGAGAACAGATAGTAAATATTTCTTACAGATCTTTAAGGGTGTCAGGCTCTCTGTTAATCTTTTCTAGATAAGGACAAGAGAAAGCTTCAGGGAAAGCCTGGCTGCCTCAATGCAGATTGTCTACAGATGCAAATCTCCCCCACAAAAGATAGCTTTGCAGGGCCACTTCTGTGTGCAGGCTCTCTGAACTGCCATCTCAAAATATGTCAAAGAAGTATATTTCGGGGTTAAACATTTTGGTTTACTTCAGTCGCCAGCCTGCAAGATGGCTCCCAGTGACTCTACCCTTCGGTATTCACCCCCTTGTGTGGGCTCCTCCCACATTGTATCAGGACTGGTCTGTGTGACCAATAAAAGATGGCAGAAGTGATAGTCGGTCACATCTGAGATTAGATAATAAAAGACTGCAGCTTCTTCTGTCTTGGGCTGTCTCTCAAATTGCTTGCTCTAGATGAGGCCAGCCGCCATGCTATGAGGACATTCAGGAAGCCTATGGAGAGACCCGTGTGATGAGGTATGCAGTCCATAGCCTGTGAGGAGCTGAGTCCTACTAACTACGCCATGAATGTACTTGGAAGCAGATCCTCCAGACCCGGATGATCACAAGCCTGGCTGACAGCTTGATGGCAACTATAGGAGATACCCTAAGCTAGAACCACTCAGTTAAATATTGTCCGGATGCCTGCCCCACAGAAACTATGAGATAATATATGTGCATTGTTATCAGCTGCTAAGTTTGGGGGTTGCTATGGAGCAGTAAATGACAAATACGTACATCATCATTCTTTATAGAGCACCTACTGTGTGCTGAGCCATGCTTCCCAAAGAATAGGTAACAAAGACTTCAGCGAAAACTCTGGCTAGGGATGATGACTGCATCGGGGGTTTGAACTCACAGGTCTGAGTTCAAATTCTCACTCTGCCTCTTACTATTACTGTGTGACCTGGGGCTAGTTATCTAGCTTCTCTGAGTCTTACTTTTCTTCTATAAAAGATTGGAAGACTTCCACCAGGCACAAAGGATGCTTGTAAGGAATAAATGGAAGAATAATGTCATGAGCTATTAAGTTTTGCCACCTTCCCTTGGGTTTGTCTCTTGGGAGCCAGTGGGTGGTACACACTAACCCTCAACTCTATCAAAGTAAAGCCATGGTTTCTTTCCAAAAGCAAGATCACAAGGCTTATGTGTGCCTGCACAATGAGTGAGTGAGACTCATTTATATTAATTTCAGCATGGAATAGAGATCCAAGACATGGCTGCCTTCCACATGGGCCTTAGAAGGAGGCAGGTTCTAAAAGATTCCCAGCAGTAGGTGGGAATAAAACATCTCCTTTGGGCCAGGTGTGTTGGCTCACGCCTGTAATCCCAGGACTTTGGGAGGCCAAGGCGGGTGGATCACCTGAGGTCGGGAGTTTTGAGACTAGCCTGACCAAAATGGAGAAAGTCCGTCTCTACTAAAAATACAAAAATTAGCCAGGCATGGTGGTGCATGCCTGTAATCCCAGCTACTCAGGAGGCTGAGGCAGGAGAATCGCTTGAATCCAGTAGATAGAAGCTGCGGCAAGCCAAGATTGTGATGTTTCACTCCAGTCTGAGCAACAAGAGTGAAACTCCATCTCAAAAACAAAACAAAACAAAACACACAAAAAAACATTCTCCCCTGGAAAAGGGCCTTTAGCTGCTCCCCTAGAGAACCTGGCTGCATCTGTGAACCTAGTAGGCAGTAGCTACATCATATGTAGTGTGGCATCAAGCAAGTCAGTTGTTCATCCACAAAATGGAAATAAAATCGATTTTATTCTCTCAAAAGAATGTAGCAAAGGTCAGATGAAAAAATGCTTCACAAATTATAAAATATTGTGCAAATGTTGATTATCATGAAAATAAAGTGAGATCTTATATATAAATTACCTAGAACAGGGCCCGGCTGGCTAGAACAGGGCCCGGCGGGCAGTATAAAGTTAACAGACGGTACGGTGTATTTCTATTGATAGACTCACCTCCGGTAAAGTGAGAGAGAAGCAAGTAAAGTGATGGCTGCAGAGATTTTCTGACTTCTGGACTGTGCCCAGATGCCACTTCCTTCCTAGGAAGCCTCATCAATATGCTGAAGACCACCCCTCCTCCACTCCTCACTCCCACACTCCCACCCCCAATTACAGGCCTCTGCAGTCATGCTGAGTATAAGCAGGATTTGGATGACAAAGCAGGGGGTAGAGGCAACAGATCCAGGAGGATTTGACAGCTTCCTCTTTCTAAGATCTGAGGAGGCTGAGACAGCCCAAAGGCATAGGATGGAGTGATAGAGATAGGAAGACTAAAGGGGCAGGAAGAGAAACACAAAGGCCCCTTTTATCCCTCTGGCCAGGGCTTGGGTACTGATATCAATCTCCAGCTCTGGGATTAAAGGGGAAAGGCAATACACACCTGCAAACCAGTGCATTTCTCTTGCCTTTAAGGTACAAACTAGATCTTGAGGTCTGTAATGAATTGAAATGTGTCCCTATCCCTGAAGATGTTGAAGTTCTTACCCCGAGGGTCTGTAAATGTGCCCTTGTTTGGAAACAGGGTTTTGGCAGGTGATCAAGTCACAATGAGGTCATTAGGGTGGGGCCTAATCTGATATGACTGTGTCCATATCAAATGGGAAATCTGGACACACAGACCGACACCCAGGAAGAATGCCATGTGAATATGACAGCAGAGATCAGCGTGATGCATATTTGATGATTACCTGCAAACCACTGGGAGCTAGGAGGGAGGCCTGGAACACATCCTTCCCTCGCTGCCTTCAGAAGGAACCAATCCTGCTGACATAGTGATCTTGGACTTCCAAATTCCAGAACTGGGAGATAAATTTCTGTTGTTTAAGCCATCCAGCTTGTGCTACTTAGTTACAGTGGTCCAAGCAAATGAATACAAGGTCACTGAATGTCATCAGCACAAAACTACAGGTTGAGATAGAAATAACATAGAACTCTGCATTGCCACTTACTAGCAGCATTACTTTGGGTCAGGAGCTGGCCTTAATGGGCGTTGGGTACTTTATCTGTCAAAAGGGAAATTCCTATAGAATTTATGGATAGTTGTTGAAAATCAAAGTAACCAATGCAAAACTTCCCGTTACAATGCCTGGCTCCTAGCACCCATTCAACAATGGCAGTGGGGTTATCATTAGCAGAGATAACATCTGAACTCAAATTCCTTTACCCTCTAAACCAGAGGTCCCCAGCCCCCAGACTGCGGACTGGTACTGGTCCATGGTTAGGAACTGGGCTACCCACCAGGAAGTGAGCAAGCCAGCGAAGCTTCATCTGTGTTTACAGCTGCTCCCCATCACTCACATTACTGCCTGAGTTCCTCTTTCTGTCAGATCAGCGGTGGCATTAGATTCTCATAGGAGCATGAACCCTTCTGTGAACTGCACATGTGAGGGATCTAGGTTGTGTGTTTCTTATGAGAATCTAACTAATGCCTGATGATCTGTCGCTGTCACCCATCACCTCCAGATGGACCATCTAGTTGCAGGAAAACAAGCTCAGGGCTCCCACTGATTCTACATTATGGTGAATTGTATAATTGTTTCATTATATATTACAATGTAATAATAATAGAAATAAAATGCACAATAAATGGAATGTGCTTGAATCATCCTGAAACCATCCCCCGCTACCCCCTGGTTCATGGAAAAATTGTCTTCCATGAAACCGGTCCTTGGTGCCAAGAAGGTTGGGGACCATGTTCTAAACCACTCCACCCTTCACAGAGAAACAGAAGGACCAACTTCCTTCCAGTCTGTGAGGACACCAAATGCTGTGAAGGGAGGGCTTTAGACTTGCATTAGACTTCTATTGCTTCATAACAAATTCCACAAACTTAATAGCTTAAAACACCACCCATTTATTATCTCACAGTTCTGTAGCTCAGAAGCCCAAGGGGACCTAGCTGGGTTCTCGACTTAGATTCTCACAGGCTGGGTTTTTACCTAGTGGCTCTGTGAGCAACTGCTTCCTAGTTCCTCGAGTTGTTGGCCAAATTCAGTTCTTTGGCCAAATTCAGTTCTTTGGCCAAATTCAGTTCTTTGCAGAAGTAGGACTACGGTTATTGTCATTGCTGGCTGTGGGCCAGGGGTCAATCAGCTCCTCAATGCCACTCTCATGTCATTCCACATGGCTCCCTCCCTATCTGCAACAGAGGACTGCTGTCATGTCAAATTCCCCTCACACTTTGAGTCTTTCTGACTTCTTCTGCCACTACCTGGAGAAACCTCTCTGCTCCCTTAATGGGTTCATGGGATTAGATTAAGCTCACCTGAATAATCTCCCTGTAAGTACTGAAGAAAAAATTATTAATAATACTTGTTAAAGACAGGAAGGCAGACTTTGTTCAGGAAGGGACTATGACTACTGAGACTGGCATACAGACTACTGCAATGGGGTTTTGCAGTAGGAAAGAGAGACTGTGCTCAACTGTAAATATAACAAGGAAAAGTGGGAATTTATAGCGAGGAGCAATGGATGGAAAGTTACCGAGAGGTAACATCAGCGGTAAGGAGGATAATGGCTGAACTGATCTAACAGGATTCTTGCTGAAAGCAGATCAGGGTAATCAGACATCATCTAGGGGATGGTGGAAGATAAGCAATTTGATCAAATACGGAGAGTGGGGGATTCTGGCTAAACTGACTTAGCAGGATTCTTGCTAAAATTGGGCTCTTGAAGGATATGCCCAGGGATGGGACCTAATGGGGCTCAGAAGAACTTGACTGGAGCTTGGTCAAGAAGAGAACCTTTGACACATGTAACATAACAATCTCAGAAGTAGCACCAGAGGGCGAAGGTCATGGGGCCATCTTAAAATTCTGCCTAACGCACTGGGTTCTTAGTTCTGCTATTAATTGGATAGGTAACTGTAGACAAGATGTTTTTCCTTTCTAAACTACAAATTCTCTTTAACTCTAATATTCTATAACTCTTTCCACGATCAAATCACATTTTCTTAACTATCACTGGATGTGTGTCCTGCTTGAGCGTTGCAAAGAAGTTTTTTAAAAAGGTTTCTCTCAAAGAAGCTTTGCAGTCTAAGTGCAATTTTGTTTAGGCTTCCATGCAAGTTTGATCATGTGGGAGTTTAAAAAATACTGATGTGTGAGCTGACAATACAAGTTAGTAGACAAATTTCTACAGGGGTCAAAACACTGTGTTACAGACACATAGTTCTGTGGGCTATTATGCCTGTCTGGCTCCAGATCTCAAGTCTAGGCTATATGTCTTCAAGAGAAATGAATGGGATACATCTTTTTGTCTAAGTATTCCCATGTATGTATACATGTGTATGTTTGTGTGTAAGTGTACTGGGGTGGAGGTGGGTAGTGTGAAAATTGATCATACAAATTGAGTCATTCTTAACATATGCAACTAAAACAGAGTCAAGAAGCTATAGGGGAAAAGCACTCAGGACATACAACATTGCTCCAAAAATCTAATTCTCTAAAAGCCTAGCTGCTGAAACTACCCACTGTAACCTGAAACCCATTTTATCTAACAGTTGCTGAAACAGCCTGCTGCAATTCTTAAGATTAATTTTAACCACCACCATCACTCACCAATAAAAACTTCCAAGCTCCCACCTTACTAGTGCCAATTAACTTTCTCAAAGAGCAATACATAATGTTTCTCTTTTTTATAAAACCTCCAACCTTCTTTGTTCTTCAGGCATATATCAAAGACCACCTCGTCTGTAGGTATGCCCTGAATTGCAATTCTTTCTTCCCAAATAAAATGTTAAATTTAGAGATTCATCTACATTTTAATTTTGATGTTGATGTTAGATATATAGAGAGATAGATGAAATTTCTCTAATAGTAAGAAAGTCCACAGTTGATGATTATATTCTTTGGCAAGGTCTTGGTGTACAGAGTTTATCCTGGAAAATTTTAAATCCATATAATTAAAATATATAGTACCAGGAAGAAATGTGAAAAACTTTGTAATGGGTAAAAATATTGGGTGTCCTTTCAATAGAATGCTTTTCAATGGTGATATGGTTTGGCTGTGTCCCCACCCAAATCTCATCTTGAATTGTAACTCCCACAATTCCCATGTGTTGTGGGAGGAACCGGGTGAGAGGTGATTGAATTGTGGGGGTGAGGCTTTCCTGTGCTGTTATCATGATAGTGAATGAGTCTCATGAGATCTGATGGTTTTAAAAACAGGAGTTTCCCTGCACAAGCTCTCCTATCTGCCACCATGTGAGACGTACCTTTCCCTTTCTGCCATGATTGTGAGGCCTTCCCAGCCACATGGAACTTTAAGTTCACTAAAGACTTGTAAATTGCCCAGTCTTGGGTATGTCTTTGTTAGTAGCGTGAAAATGGACTAATACAAATAGAATGCTAAGTGTTTAGAGAAAATTTGCAGAGTTATTTGATTCTAAAGAGGTCTGCAGATTTCATTGTCCCTTACAATTCTGTAGTGATGTAGAAACAGAAGTTAACTTCTGGAAGTCTAATAGGATATAAATCATTGTATCTTCCTTCAAAGAAAGAGAAGGGCGCCAAGAGATGTAGAACTGCATAAACAAGGGAGTCAGAGTCATTGAGGAAGGGTGGAGGTGAGTCTAATTAGAATATGTGCAGGTAGGGTGGTCCTTTACGAGTAGCTTTTTCAAGAACACAGGGCTTAACGTTCAACACTGTCAATATTATGTAATAGAATGAAGCAATAAGGGGAAAATCCATCTTTTGTTTTAAAATTCCAATAAATCTGGAATGAATAAAGCATTATTCATCACAGTAGAAGCTAATCCTTACAGGGGAAAGTTCTTCTTTGACAGATGGTAAAGATTCAAAAATATCTACACCAGGATATTAAAATTTTTAAGGCATGAATCGACAACATTTCTTCATAAATGTGGAACTCCTCTGATATAAAATATACCCAAAGTGTTAACTGGGTAGTATCTTTTATATTACATGACTTATCTACAGCAAAACAAAAATACTTGTAATTTTTTAGTTTTGAATTAATTGATATTTAATATTCTTAGAAAGGTCTTGGATTATTTGGCCAATGGTTTGCTTAATTCAAGGCATTTTACATTTTCTAAAATATTTTTAGTCTTCTCATATTTTCTAACACAGTTTCCATAATTAATAAAATGTTAACATCTCTCCTCAAAAATACTTGCATGTGGCCGGGCACGGTGGCTCATGCCTGTAATCCCAGCACTTTGGGAGACTGAGGCGGGCGGATCATGAGGTCAGGAGATTGAGCCCATCCTGGCTAACATGGTGAAATCCCGTCTCCACTAAAAAATACAAAAAAATTAGCCGGGCGTGGTGGCCGGCGCCTGTAGTCACAGCTACTTGGAAGGCTGAGGCAAGAGAATGGCACGAACTCGGGAGGCAGAGCCTGCAGTGAGCCGAGATCCTGCCACTGCACGCCAAGCCTGGGCGACAGAGCGAGACTCCATCTCAAAAAAAAAAAAAATACTTGCATGCAAGCAAGAATTCAAACAAAATTTTGAAACAGAATTTTCAAACAAAATTTTGAAAAATAATTCAAACAAGATTACCAGCTCAAATTATTTTAAGAAACTTTTTAGACAGCAAATATCTTTCCATTTTGTTATTTTATTTGTAAAATTACAATGCAGTTTTCTTTAAAACAAAAACTGTTCTGGTTGTAGTACTCGTTTCTGTATCTCTGCTTAATTTTGTAACAATAGTATGCCTTTATTTTAAACTTAAAAATTTATCCACATATAATTGTTTAACTAGAAAAGTAGTCAAATTATATTATAATTAAAATACTATACATATCAAGTGAATTGCAGATATGGTCTGGCTCTGTGTCTCTACCCAAATCTCTTCTTTATGTGTAATCCCCACGTGTCAGAGGAGGGGCCTGATGGGAGGTGACTGAATCATGGGGGTGGACTTCCCCCTTGTTTTTCTCTTGATAGTGAGTTCTCACAAGATCTGGTTGTTTAAAACTGTGTGGCACTACCCCCTTTGCACTTTCTCTCTCTCTCCTGCCGCCACGCAAGACGTGCCTAATTCTTTCCCTTCCCCTTCCACTATGATTGTAAGTTTCTTGAGGCCTCCCCGCCATACAGAATCATGGGTCAATTAAACCTCTTTTTTTTGTAAATTACCCAGGCTCAGGTAGTTCTATATAGCAGTGTAAAAATGGACTAATACAATTGCCAACCACAATTTACATAGGTACCACTATAGCTCACGCTGTTGGTACAAAATTTTGACAAAAACGTTATAATACTATATTCAGTACACAGAAAAAAATCAGTTGAACTAATGCAATCTGTTGACACTGACTAGATCAGCAAAGTGTCCATGTATAACACCAGAAAAACAGGCAGGGTGCAGTGGCTCATGCCTATAATCCCAGCTCTTTGGGAGGCCAAGATGGGAGGATCACTTGAGCCTAGGAGTTCAAGACCAAACTCCTGGCAAACTAGTGATACCCCATCTCTATTTAATAAAATAAAATAAATAAAACAAAATAAAAACAGTATCAGAAAGTCAAGAGCACCCAGCCCACACACTATAATGCAATAATAATATATTAAATTATGTAACTATTAAGGTGACATTTACTCCTATTAAAACCATATATTTGTGTCCAATGGGAAAATACTTAACACTGTTTCAGTTTTAAATTTTAAATTAAAATTAAATACATTTTAAAAATTAACCTCTTGGTCAGTCATACCATATTTCAAATGCTCAGAAGCCATGTATGAAATAGTACAGTTTAGAAAGGGAAAGAAAGAGGTTTGGTGAGCTTCTGGGAGGTGTCGGAATTTGTGAATATAGAACAATCACAGGAAAGAATTTTAAAGCTTTGTTATACACTATTATCCTACCTTTGCTAATACCACAAGAAAGTCTACAATCTATGTCTTAGCATAGAAGTGAACAAAACTGAGACCCAACAATTTATACAATGAATCAAGAAAACCAAAAGTTGGTTCTTTGAAAGGACAAAAAAGAATGATAAACCACTAGCTAGGTTAACAAAGAAAAAGAGACAAGATCCAAATAAGCATAATCAGAAATGACAAAGGTGACATTATAACCGATCCCACAAAAATACAAAAGATCCTCAGAGAATATTGTGAATGCCTGTATGCACACAAACTAGAAAATCTAGAGGAAATAAATTCCTTGAAACAAACAATCTACAAAGATTGAATTAGGAAGAAACTGAAACACTGAACAGATCAATATTGAGCAATATTGAGTTCCAAAATCAAATCAGTATTTAAAAAAAAAACCTACCAACAACAGACTAGATGAATTCACAGACAAATTCTACTAGACATACAAAAAAGAGCTAGTATTAATTCTGCTAAAACTTTCAAAAAATTGAGGAGGAAGGAATCTTCCCTAACTCATTCTACAAGGCCAGCATAGCATTACCCTGATATCAAACCCTGGCAAAGACACAACAACAACAAAAAGAAACTGCAGGCCAATATCCATGATGAACATGGGTGCAAAAATCCTCAAATACTAGCAACGCAAATTTAACAGCACGTGAAGAAGCTAATTCACCATGATGAAGTAGGCTTCATTCCTATGATGCAAGGTTGGTTCAACATACACAAATCAATAAATGTGATTCATCACATGAACATAATTAAAAACAAAAACCATATGATTATCTCAATAGATACAGAAAAAGGTTCTGAAAAATTCAACATCCCTTTATGTTAAAAACCCTCAAGAAACCAGGCATCAAAAGGTATATATCTTATTATACCTCAAAATAATAAAAGCTATCTCTGACAAACCCAACATCATACTGAATGGGAAAAACCTGAAAGCATTCTCCTTGGAAACTGGAACAAGACACAGATGCCTACTCTTACCTCTCCTATTCAACATAATACTGGAAGTGCTAGCCAGGGCAATCAGGCACGAGGAGGAAATAAAAGGCAACCAAATAGGAAAAGAAGATGTCAAACTCTCCCCTCTTTGTAGATGATATTATTGTTCACATAGAAAACCCTAAAGACTCTGCCAAAAGGCTTCTGGAACTAATAATTGACTTCAACAAAGTTTCAAGATACAAAATTAGTGTACAAAATTCAGTAGCATTTCTATCCACAAATAATGTTGAAGCTGAGAGCCAGATCAAGAACACAGTTTCATTTACAATAGCCACACACACAAAATACCTAGGAATACATTTAACCAAAGAGGTAAAAAATCTCTGTAAGGAGAACCACAAAACATTGCTAAAAGAAATCACAGGTGACAAAAACAAATGGAAAAACATTCCATACTCATGGATAAAAAGAATCAACATCATTATCATTAAAATGGCCATACTGCCCAAACCAATCTATAGATTCATCACTATTCCTACCAAGGTACCAATACCATTTTTCATAGGATTGGAAAAAAACATTTTAAATTCATATGGAACAAAGAAAGCCAGAATAGCCAAAGCAATCCTAAGCAAAAAGAACAAAGTCAGAGGCAACACATTATCCTACTCCAAACTGTACTACAAGGCCAGAATAATCAAAACAGCATGGTACTGGTACAAAAACAGACACATAGACTAATGGAACATAATGGAGAACCTAGAAATAAAGCCCCACACCTACAGGTATCTATTCTTTGACAAAGCTGACAAAAATAAGCGATGGGAAAAGAACTCTATTTAATAAACGGTGCTGGGATAACTGGCTAGCCATATGAACAAGAATGAAACTGAACGCCTACTTTTCATCATGTAAAACATTAACTCAAGGTAGATTAAAAGATTCAAATGTAAGACCTCAAAACTGTAAGAATCCTGGAAGAAAACTTTGCATACACCAATCTGCATATTGACCTTGGGAAAGAATTTGTGGCTAAATCCTCAAAAGCAATTGCAACAAAAATGAAAATTGATCATTGGAACCTAATTAAACTAAAGAGCTTCTATACAGCAAAGGGTACTATTCACAGAGTCAGCGAACAACCTACAGAATGGGAGAAAATATTTACAAACTATGCGTCTGACAAAGGTCTAATATCCACAATCTATAAGGAACTGAGGCACATTAACAAGCAGAAAACAACCCTATTCAAACATGGGCAAAGGACATGAACAGACACTTCTCAAAAGGCATAAACACAGCCAATAAGCATGTGAAAAAATGTTCAACATTACAAATCATTAGAGAAATGCAAATCAAAACCATAATGAAATACCATCTCATACCAGTCAGAATGGCTACTATTAAAAAGTCAAGAAACAACAGATGTTGGCAAGGCTGTGGAGAAAAGGGAATACTTATACTCTGTTGGTGGGAATGTAAATTAGTTCAGCCACTATAGAAATCAGAAATCAGGAATCTCTCTTCCTGATTTATGGACAGCTGCCTTCTCATTGTGTCCTTACTTGGCCTTCTCTTTGCATGTGCAGATAGAAAAAGAATGAGCTCCCTCCTGTCACCCTATAAGGACACTAATCTTATCAGATTCGGGCCCTACCTTATAATCTCTCTTAACTTTAATTACTTCCATACTCCAAATATAGCCACAATGGGGGCTGGGATTTCAACATATGAATTTCAGGGGAACACAAACATTCAGTCTGTAAGAGTTACTATGCAGACCAACAAGGACAAGCGTGACATTTTACTCACTGACCACATACAATTTTAGGAATTTTATTTTATTTATTTTTTTAAAGAATTTTGGCCAGGCATGGTGGCTCATGCCTATAATCCCAGCACTTGGGGAGGCTGAGGCGGGTAAATCATGAGGTCACGAGTTCAAGACCATCCTGGCCAATTTAGTGAAACACCATCTCTACTAAAAATACAAAAATTAGCCAGACATGATGGCACGTGCCTGTCATCACAGCTACTTGGGAGGCTGAGGCTGGAGAATCACTTGAACCCAGGAGGCAGAAGTTGCAGTGAGCCAAGATTGTGCCACTGTACTCCAGCCTGGGTGACAAGAGCAAGACTCCATCTCAAAAAAAAAAAAAAGAGTTTTGCTGTCCAGAGAGTCACAGAAAAGTGAACCCAGTGAGAATCCACAGCCGGTCCAGAGTTTTATAATAAATTACTTATCTTTTCAGCATTAGCGGATATGTAACTAGATGTGGCTTTCCTTCAATCACCGTTATCTAGCTAATTTGAAGTATGAGAGTCGTAAATTGGAACATACTGTCAACCTAAAAGGAAGAAGCTGAGTGAAAACTAAAACTAATATAAGTAGAGAGTTTATTTGCACTAAGCCTGAGGACTGCAACCCAGGAGCATAGATTCAAGTTGCCCTGAATATACAATCGAATTAGCAGCAGTTACAAGTGAATTTTTAAAGGCAAAAAAGAGGGAGGGGACAGGGAGTGGACTAATACAAAGTTGTTTGTCAGGAATTGTCACTGGTTTATGGAAATAACATTGATTCATGATTGGCTACACATTGTTAAGCTATAAGGTGTGTCTTATAGTCTCAGGTGAGGAATTGTTAGGTTAATTTATAGTTACTTGTGGCAGTAGCAGGCAATTTCAAGAGGTAAATATACAACTCAACAGTGTATGTGTTGTAAATATACAACTCAACAGTATGTGTTTGCTGTCTCACTTAAATGTCTCTCTGGGCCTGATAATTTAAAAGAATAAAGATTCTTTTCTCAATGCCAGTACATTTAGTTTATTCCTCCCCTCTTTCTCATCCTAAAAGTGGCCCCTGAGCTCACAGAAGGTTTATATCATATTATGACATCATAGAAGACCAGAATATGTCATCCCAAATATGCCTCCTTGGCATAAGGGTTATTTGGAGCTAATTATTTTGAGAAATAGCAGACACAGGAGAAGCTCTGAAAAGAGCAAAACCTAGCTTTTTGTAAGGAAATTTATCTTTATAAATGGAATATCCATCTATAATAGTGTCTCCCTCTTTGTACCAAGAATAGAGGATGACTAAATCTCAAGAGCCTTTTCTTAATGGAAAAGACACTGACTTAAATCTGCATAACAGACCTTACTCTCATTTATCATACGGCTCCTGGTCACATTCCCATAACTTGCCTCCCCTGCATTCTTCTTCCTTTGATTTAGCTGAAGACGGTATTTAAGGTTGAATTCTAAGCCACTTATTTGGGTTACTCCCTGGATTTCTCCCATGTGTATATGAGATATACATGTTAACAAACTTTTTTTTTTTCCTCTTGCTAATCTATCTTTGTTATGGTGGTCTCCAGCTGAGAACTTAAAAGGAAAGAGGGTAAAGGAAATAAAAATATTTTACCCCCAAATATATTTATTTTGAGATGGCATATTTTGAGATGGCTGCCACAGTGACAGCCGACTGAAGCAGTTCTGCAAAGCTGTCTTTGGCAGAGACAGAATATCAATTAATGCAGCCAGCCTTCCCTTGTCCAGATCCAGGAGGGATTAACTGAAAGTCTGACACCTTAAAAGACCTGAAAGGAACGTTTACCATCTGTTCTCTCTGAGGACTGCTACCTGTGAGGTTTCACGTGTATAACAAGACACCTTTGCTAGCCAAACCTCTCTTCTCCCGCTTCCATAACCTGTCTTACCACCAGAAGCTAATTCACCACAATAACCTGTTTTTTGGCCATGCTTTGAACTTGCATTCTTCCTGTAACATAGCCTCAAGATGGTATATAAATTTCTGTACCTCACTTGAGGGTTGGGTCTTCATTCCGAAGCCTCCTGTGTATACACATTATAGCAATTTGTATGTCTTTTCTCCTGTTAATCAATCTGCCTCATGTGAGTGATTTTCAGCAGAGCTTCAGAGGACCCTTATACGAGAAAATTATGTTTTCCTCCCCTGTAACATGGTGGAGTAGGGGGCAGGATGGGCATCTGGCCCACGGTTGTTTCTCTGCTAGCATCCTCTGCTGAAGTAACTCATCCCATCTATTCTTTGCCCCTTAACTCATAACCGAAGGAATTCACTAGTCAGGTTCTCCTGTCCTTGCAGATCCTGTCTCTGGTTGATGTAGGTTGCTCTGTGCTTTCTTCATGCTCACCACAAAGCCTCTTGGGCAGTCCACATTCATTTTGGTTACTATCTCATGCTTTTGTGGCATTTCCAGAGACTAAACCTGGGAACTTAGACCCCTTTTGCCTAAAAATACCACTTTCTTCATTCTGCCTTCATCAGCAACCCCATACCTGGGGTTCCATATGCAGTCTCTCTCAAATATACACCAGAAATAGAGACACAACTGTTTTCTGTCCTCAGAGCTCATCAGTTACCTGAGGCATTGTATTAATTTTGCAATCATCCGACAGATTCTTCCTGCCCACTGCACAGACAAAACCAGGTCACTGAGACAGTGGTATTACAATAAAGAGTTTAGTTAATGCAAAGCTCGCTACATAGGACATGGAATTATCACACAAATTAGTCTCCCCAAAGGCTAGAGGTTAGAGTTTTTCCAAGGATAAGTTGGTGGGCAGGGAGCTAGGAAATGGGTGCTGCTGTCTGGCTGGGGATGAAATCATAGGTGTGTGAAAAACAGACTCAGTGTGCTGAGTCTGCCTCTGGTTTGGGTGGCAGCAGGGGCACAGGACTGGATGAATCAAGTCATGGGTCTGGGTGGGGTCAGTCAGTTGTCACAATGTAAAGTCCAAAAAACGTCTCAAAAGACCAATCTTAGGTTCTGCAATAGCGATGTTATCTATAGGAGCAATTAGGGAAGTCACAAATCTTGTGACCTCTGGCCACATGACTTCTGACTTATAAGGAATTTTGGAAACTATGCTTATATTTTAGCTGAATTCAGACCCCTTCCTTAATCCTAATCTGGTGGCCTTTTAGTAGTTTTCTGTCCCTTAACAAGGAGGGAGTTAGTTTTAGGGAGGGACTATTATCATCCTTGCTTTCAAGTTAAACTATAAATTTCTCCTATGGCTAGCGTGGCCTATGCCCAGGAATGAGCAAAGATAGCCAGTCTGTGAGGCTAGAAGCAAGATGACGTCAGCCATGCTGGATTTCTCTCACTGTCATAATCCTTGCAAAGGCAGTGTCCCTTTCAACCCAGTCAGATAAAAAGACTACTGATCTTTTCAAAAACCTACAGCAGTTACCCTCACTCTTCACCTCTCAAGCCATCCTGTACCATTACAGATGAGAAAGAGTTTCTATTGTAAAGGAAAAAACAGTAACCCTGTTGACCTAAAGGAAGAGACTATGGCATAAAATATAATTTAAAGAGATTACTTGAGCCAAAGTGAGGACAGCTGCTCGAAAGACTCAGATCCAAGTAATCTTTGCTATGAACTCTATTTGGCCTCTGTTAACAAGCAGGTTTTCAAAGGCAAAAAAAAGGGCAAGACAAATAAGATACAAAGTTGTTTACAGAAATAACATCAATTAGTGATTGGCTATACATCGTTAGGCTAAAAGGTGTGTGTTATGGTGTGAGGTACGGCATTAAGTGAATTTATAGCTACTCATGGCAACAGCAAGTAGTTTTGAGAGATGAATACACAGCTCAAAGGGAGAAGTAGAATATGACTGCTGTCTCATTGTGATGTCTCTCCGGACTTGCATTCCTCTGATAAAAGTTACTTTCTTTTCTCACCCCCATAGGTTCTTAGTTAAAACATATCCATCTTTAAAAAGACAGATAGAGAACAAACAGAAGTTTATTAACATGTATATTTCATATCTACATGGGTGATACCTAGAGAATGAGTAGTTCTCAAAAAGGTGGCTTTGAATTCCAGCTTTTATAGCATCTTCAACAAAAAACAGTAAATTTTTAGAGAAACGAAAAGTCAAAGGAAAAGACTGTAAGTCTTTACTGGTGATGTTACCTTCTCTAGTGCTTGTAAGGTTGCAAGGTTGGGCTACATCACTGTGACACCCTAACCCTGCTTCATCTCCAGCAAACAGGATACCTGTAGTCAGAAGTTCCCCCTCTTGACCAGACCGGTGGAAACAGGGCAGATCCAAGATGGCAGGTCATTTGACCTCTGAAGAGCCTCTAACTTCATCATAACCTGATTACCATACAACTGGCACACCTACTGGCAGCCATAACAGGAAATACCTTACCATAAAAGGAAGGAAAAAGGGCAGCATCCAGATTCCATGAAATCTCTGCCAATTTCCAGAAAAAACATGAATACTCCTCCCTTTCCTTTTCATGTCCAACACTTACATTAGAGAAACCCTATATTTTAAACCTATCACCCCTCACTAATTGATAAATTGGTTTCAGAGCCACACTTCTGCTTTTCCAATTCCTGGGCCATTAAATAAACACTTGCCCATGCCTGTAATCCCAGCACTTTGGGAAGCCAAGGTGGAAGGACTGCTTGAGCCCAGGAGTTCGAGACCTGCTTGGACAACATAGTGAGACCCTGTTTCTAAAAAAAAAAATTAAAAATTTGGTCAAGTGTGGTGGCACACATCTGTGGTTCCAGCTACTGATGAGGCTGAGGTAAGATGATCCCTTGAGCCCAGGAGGTCAAGGTTGTAGTGAGCCATAATTGTGCCATTGCACTACATCCTGGGCAACACAGCAAGACCCTGTTAATACAGTAGCTAAAAAGAAATTATTTAGAAGGTTAGTGAGAGTAAGACTGTCCTCAATAAGGCTTCCCTTTTAACAAAAGCAGCCCCAAAATAATTTCTTTTCTAACAAAGAGCAGCCTGTAAAATTGAGTTGGAGACATAGATAAGCAAGCTGGAAGCTCGCATGGGTGAATGCCAGCAGCTGTGCCAATAGGAAAAGGCTAGGGGGCCAGGCACGTTCAACATGGCAGCTCCATCTTTCCTTTTCTTTGTCAACCACATGTACAGTAAATTAACTGACAACATGGCACTAGACAGGTAGAGAACCCATCTGCATAATAAAAGATTAGGGTGGGGTGGCCAGCTTCTTCCCGCACTATGTAAATGGCACACCTGGTCAGACCAATCTTTTGGGCCCTATGCAAATCAGACACTGCCTCCTCAAGCTCATCTATAAACACCCCCCCAACCCCTTTGTACATTTCACCACGGAACCAGAAGACCCACTTGGGAGCCCCTCTCTCTCTGCAGAAGAGAGTTTTTCTCTTTCTTTTGCCTATTAAACTTCCGGCCTTAAACTCACTCCTTGTGTGTCTATGTCCTTGATTTCCTTGGTGTGAGGCAAAAAGCCTCGGGTATTACCCCAGATGAACCACACTGCTTCAGTGTCTCAGAAAAACAAATAAAAACCAAGCTTGCTCTGCTTGACACTCACTTTTGGCTTTGTGTATTGGTTCTGCAACACCAAATGGAAAGAATCTCAGCTTTTCAGGCTACAGAATTTATCAGTATCAGTGACAACTATGGGAGGGTAAATAAATGGCAGATACATGCTAGTTAGTGTTAAATTAAATTTAACCAAAAGTTTCCTCCTTGCATATTTTGAGTTCTGTCTAAAGGATTCTCTGTTCATAGTAAACTGAAACCTAACTGGCTGTATACACAGAATGTAACCTACTCCTCTGCCAACCACTGAGTTTTGGCCAAAGGTGGCCAACTGTTCAAACCATGTTCAAATGAGGCAAGCTCCAAGCTATAACCAGTCCAGCTGTTCCTGTATCTCACTTCCATTTTCTGTACATCTCACTTCCTTTTTCTGTCCATAAATCTACCACCTGGGTGTGCTGGAGTCTCTCTGAGCCTGCTCTGGCTCAGGAGGCTATTACGTGATTTGCGAATGGTTCTTTGCTAAATTAAACTCTGTTAAATTTAACTTGTCCAAGGTTTTTTTTTTTTTTTACATTAGGAAAGCTTATTAATTTCGATTCCTCTGATACTATCTCCAGGCCTATAAGGGTCCAAAGCTGTTTTCAATGGTTAATAAAGGTTAGAGAGGTGGTAGAGAGGTAGGTAGGATAACTTTTGTCTTTGTAAATTGTAGACGCCAAGGCCCTCGGCCCCTTGAAGATCTGCTGAAAAATCAACTTGCAAAAGGCAGATTAATAGGAGAAAAGGCACACAAATTTATTTAACGTGTTATAGACGGCAGCCTTCAGAATGAAGCCCCAGCTTCCCTATGTAGTGCAGAAGCTTATTTACCGTTGAGGTTAAAGAAAGAATATGGGCTCAGAGCATGGCCAAAACCAGGTTTTAGTGCTAAAACAGGTTATGGAAGGGAGAAATGAAGAGACCTGGCTAGAAGGGGTAGTCTTGTCTAGAGGAATCCTCACAGGCAGCAGCTTTCAGGGAGAATAGATGGTGTGTGTGTGTGTGTGTGTGTGTGTGTGTGTGTGCAGCTTTCAGGGAGAATAGATGGTGTGTGTGTGTGTGTGTTTTCCAGACCTTTACAGGTGTCCAACTCTCAGTTAATCTTTCTAAATCCAGACAAGGGAAGGCTTCGTTAATGAAGGTCTCTCCAGATGCAAATTTTCCTCACTACAGACAGCTTTGCAGGGACACTTCTGTTTGCTGGCCCACCGACAGCCATCTCAAAATAGGTCAAAGAAATATATTTAGGAGTGAAACATTTTTATTTCCTTCAAAATTTATGTTTTGCTTTAGGCAAAGAGAGGCAGGGCTGAGAGCTTTCTTGCATCTACTTCTTAACTGTCTTCAGCTCAACAATTCTTCCTATTTTGGGGAGGCACATGCTGATCTCCCACATTATCATCCTCTGTATGACAGAAAACCTAGTCTTAAATAATCATATATTTCTCCACTGGCGCAAGCTATTTTCTGAGTCCCCTAGACCTGGTTTTAACCACCCCTACCCTCATTTTTATAAGCAAAAGTAAAGAGAAAATAAACAAGCTAGTAAACTGGAAATCTGCATACCCTCCACTTAGATTCACCTCCTGTCAACATTTTATATTTTACTTTAGCTTTCTCTTTCTCTCTGCACACAAATACTTTTCCTCCCTCTCTCTTTAAAAAATAAGTGGCCAGTTTTAGTGTAGTCACTCAACATCGCCCTGCCCATTGCACAGACAAAATCAATTCACTGAGATTGCAGCACAGCAGTAAGGAAAGAGTTTAATTGACACAAGACTAGCCATGTGGGAGATGGAGTAATTACTAAAATCAGTCTCCCCATAAGTTTGGAGGTTAGGGTTTTACAAGGATAGTTTGGTGGGCAGGGGGCTAGGGAATGGGGAATGTTGACTGGTTGGGGATGAAATCACAGGGGTCTGGAAAACAGTTCTCATGCTCTCAGCCCACCTGTGGGGGCCACAGGACTGGTTGAGTCATGAATTGAGGGTCTGTGTGGAGTCAGAAATGCAAAAGTCTAAAAAAATCTCAAAAAGCTAATCTTAGGTTTTACAATAGTGATGTTATCTAGGGG
Source organism: Papio anubis (assembly GCF_008728515.1). Taxonomy (NCBI): domain Eukaryota; kingdom Metazoa; phylum Chordata; class Mammalia; order Primates; family Cercopithecidae; genus Papio; species Papio anubis. The sequence continues at coordinate 31,692,500 of NC_044988.1, forward strand.
AATCACTGGGGAAATAGCAAGATCTTGTTACCTCCAGAACAAGGGCTAGTAATCATTTAACTACATTCTCAGCAGATTTCAGGCACCTCTCATAACCACCACCTTGTGAACTGAGTTTTATAGAGGTGGTTTAGTTTGGAGAAGGGCTATTATCATCCTTGCTTTAAAGTTAAACCATAAACTAAATTCCTGCCAAAACTACCTTGGCTTATGCCCAGGAATGACCAAGGACAACTTGGAGGTTAGAAGCAAGATGGAGTAACTATGTCAGATTTCTCTTACTGTCAAAATTTTGCAAAGGTGTTTTCACTTCTGGCACCCAAATCTGCAAATAAGGTGAGTTGGGCTGACTAGCGAATCTCTAAGGACCCTGGGATTCAAAATTATATGTGAATAGGTGCTTTCTGTTTATATGTCCTTATTGTTCCTTAAAAAAATTAATGGTGTTGCAAACTCCTATCTCACCATACATTCCCGGGAAAATCAGCCAAATCCAGAGTCAATGTGCATGATCCTTGCAGTTGAAAAAGGATTAAAAAGAGAGAAAACACCTGGCACAGGCCCTTGAAATACTTTTGCTCACGTCTATTAAACAAGGCACAAATAACACTTGGGGTTGGGATCATCTAATAATTTTTTGTGAACACTATAACTAAGATAGATATGAGCAGGGGCTTCATCAAGAAAGAAGGGCAAGGCTGGGCGCAGTGACTCATGCCTGTAATTCTAGCACTTTGGGAGGCTGAGATGGGCAGATCACCTGAGGTCAGGTGTTTGAGGCCAGCCTCGCCAACATGGTGAAACCCCGACTCTACTAAAAATGCAAAAATTAGCCAGGCGTGGTGGCAGGTGCCTGTAATCCCAGCTACTTGGAAGCCTGAGAGAGGTGAATCGCTTGAACCCAGGAGGTGGAGGTTGCAGTGGGCACCACTGCACTGTAGCCTGAGTGACAGATTCCATCTTCAAAAAAAAAAAAAAAAAAAAAAGAGAGAAACAAAAGAGGAGAGCAATGCACTCATATTCTCAGACCATTTCATTATAGAGTTCTTATTACCAGCATAATACTGCCTGCCACTCAGAGTCACACCTCTCTGCTCTACAAAGAAAGAAGCTGTCCTTGCAGTGGGTGACACCCATTGAGAACTACTGACTTCTCTCCTGCTGGAGAGAAATGCGGCACAGGAAACAGCAAAAATAATTCTGATCAATGGTTCTCAGGCAGTTTTGTAACTTACAGAGTATTTTCCCTTGGAGAGTTTTGTTCATCTAAGATCATGGAAACAGGAAGTGACAAACTCCACAGCAGCCACAGACAGGAGCTATGACCAGGGCCTCATCCGATGCTCACAGCAGTAAGGCTTGGCTCTATATACCAACATAGGTATATAAAGAAAGAAAATTAAAATATTTTATCCTAGACCAGGCTTGGTGGCTCATTCCTGTAATCCCAGCACATTGGGAGGGCAAGCTGGGCAGATCACTTGAGGTCAGGAGTTTGAGACAAGCCTGGCCAACATGGTAAAACCCCATCTCTACCAAAAATACAAAAATTAGCTGGGCATGATGGCACATGCTGTAATCCCAGCTACTCGGGAGGCTGAGGCACGAGAATCGCTTGAACCCAGGAGGCATAGGTTGCAGTGAGCTGAGATCACGCCACTGCACTCCAGTCTGGGCAACAGCGCAAGACTCTGTCTCAAAAAGTAAATAAACAAACAAAATAAATATTGTATCCCAAAATCTATTTCTGTGACATATTTTAAAAGGGCTATCACTTGGCCAATCACTTCTGACAGAAGTGGCTTTGCAAAGCTGTTTTAAGTGGGGAAAATTTGCATCTGTAGAGAACCTTCATTACTGTAGCCATGCCTCCTCCCCCTTTCTATACCTTCCCCACTCCAGGAGAGACTGAGAGTCTGACACCTTTTAAAGTCTGAAAATAAACATTTACCATCTATTCTCTTTGGGGAAGGCTTCATCTATATAGCAAGGCCATCTTTGCTAGCCAAGCTTCTTCCTTTCTGTCTCTCTTAACATGTCTTGCCACTAAACCTGATTGACCTGTTTCTGGCCATGCTCTGAGTCTGCATTCTTTACTGTGGCCTCAGGATGGCATATAAGTTTCTGTTACTCATTGGGAAGCTGGGTTTTCATTTTGAAGGCTCCTGTGTATACACATGTATTACTCCATTCTTGCACTGCTATAAATACCTGAGACATGGTAATTTATTAAAAGGTTTAATTGGCTCATGGTTGTGCAGACTATACAGGTAGCAGGATGTTGGTACCTGCTCAACTTCTGCTCAGGAAACGTACAATCACCGTGGACGGCAAAGGGAGGAGCAGGCACTTCACATGGCCAGAGCAGGAGCAAGAAAGCAAGTGGGAGGCGCTACACACTTTTAAATGATCAGATCTCATGAGAACACACTCACTATTGCGAGGACAGTAAAGAGGGATGGTACTAAACCATTCGTGAGAAGACTGCCCCCATGATCCAATCACTTCCCACCAGGCCTCACCTCCAACATTGGGGATTACATTTCAATATGAGATTTGGGTAAGGACACACATCCAAACTATACCAACATGTTAAATAAATTTGTATACCTTTTCTCCTATTAATCAATCTGCTTTATGTCAGTGATTTTTAGCGAGCCTTTAGGAGGCCAAGAGCCTATGGCCCCCACAATACCACTACAGTACATAGAGGCACTATACGCCAGGAATTATAAATTTACACGTGTTTTCATACATCATTGCATTTGATGCTTCAGTTCCTATTACTTGCAACAAAGTATCTCACCTAATACAATAATGGAAAAGGTCTATTCCCTTGCCCTACTTTTCTCACACACATGCAAAAAAACAGTCCTGGCTGGGCACTGTGGCTCAGGCCTGTAATCTCAGCACTTTGGGAGGCTGAGGCAGGCGTATCACTTAAGGTCAGGAGTTCGAGATCAGCCTGGCCAACATGGTGAAACCGTCTCTACTAAAAATACAAAAATGAGCCAGGCATGGTGGCGCATGCCTATAATCCCAGCTACTCAGGAGGCTGAGGCAGGAGAATTGCTTGAACCTGAGAGACGGAGGTTGCAGTGAGCCAAGATCATGCCACTGCACTCTAGCCTGGGCAACAAAGTGATATTCTGTCTCAAAAAACAAAACAACAACAACAACAACAAACAGTTCTGCTGGACAAACGGAATTTATATTCTTTATCATATTATGTATTGGAGAATCCCCATACAGTATGAACCCTCTCAGGTAGATAAGTAGGGCAAGACTTATTATCTCTATTTTGTAATGAGAAAATATTACTCAGAAAAAAAAAGTATTTAACCTGTAATCTTTGCATTACACTCCAGCTATGTCTCCATACATGCTGCTAGTATTAGGGAAGTTTAACCTCAAATAGTTTCCCAGAGTTAGGTAAAATGATCATAAATTTGACATGGAAAAATAATCGCTTCAGTATAGTCAAGGAAGATAACTAGGAAAAATAAAATAAAGGGGAAGAGGTGTGGCTCTGAAATCAAATTAAAAATATTTGTATGATAACAAACATACTAGTGGAAATGAACAGATAATCTAGAAATAGATCCCAGTTTATGTGAGAATATATGATAAAATCAATAGTTCAGTTCAATGGGGGAAATCATGGATTTTTAAATAACTAGTACCCGCACAACTGGCTATTAATATGGGAGAAAATTAAACTCTCTAATGTATACCTTCATACACACACTAACATCCAATTTTAGAAGATTAAATACCTAAATGTAAATACTTGTTGACTAAATAAATGAATGACAAATTGAAACAAAAACTCACACACAAAAAATCAGAATGACAGAGATAGGGAAGGCTTCCCAATCAAAATTTAAATCTAAAAACTCTAAGAGGAAAGATGAGCTTTTTATGATAAAGATAATATATCATAAACAAACGATATATTGAGAAAAATACATTTGTAATGCTGATCAGGTAAAAGATAAGTATCTCAAACAAAAAAATCCTACACTTTTTTCAGAAAAAACCCAAGAGAAAAATAGAAAAAGGATACAAATAAACAGTTCACAGAGAAACACCTCCAAATTGCCAATAAAACATATGAGAAAATGCTCAAAGTCAAGGACACGTAATACCTTGTCAAGAACAAGATATCCTTTTACATCTATTAGACTGAAAAAAATTGAAGAGAGCTGTTATATTCATTGCTGGCAGTGATGTGGGGGAAAATGAGACGCTTTCACACTGATGATTTTTTTAAAAGGAACATGTTATCTTTTTTTTATTAGGCAGAGTCTCATTCTGCCACCCAGGCTGGAGTACAGTGGCACATTTGGCACATTCCCAGCTCTCTGCAACCACCACCTCCCCGGCTCAATCAATCCTCCCCTCTCAGCCTCTTGAGTAGCTGGGACTACAGGCATGTACCACCATGCCCGGCTAATTTTTCTATTTTTTGTAGAGACGGGGTCTCCCTGTGTTGCTCAGGATAGTCTTGAACTTCTGGGCTTACGTGATCTACCCGCCTCAGCCTCCCACAGTGCTGGGATTACAGGGGTGAGCCACGGCACCTGGCCATGACTTAAAAAAATATTTGGAAAGCAATCTTGGAACTTCCGCTAAAATTTAAATATACATGTCCTTTGACTCAATAGTTTCACTCTTGGGATTCCATCCCATAAAAATAAAATCACTAGTGTGATAGAACATACAAAAATATTAACAGCAGCATTCATTTATTCAACACATTTTATTCAACAGCTATTTTATGCCTGACACTCTCTTTCAGGAGCTAGAGAACAACAAAAAGATTCTTGCTGGGTAAATCTTGTTGGAGGAGATACACAAAAATAATCTTAATAAGTAAATAAATACACCCTAGTATATTAGAAACAGGTAAGTGTTTAAAAACAAGCAAGAGCACAGTAAGGGGAGTCAGCAGAGCTGAGATGGTAGGGCAGGGGTGCGAGTTGCAATTTCAAATAGGTGGGTATCTTACTCAGCTGGGGCTGCTATCACAAATTACCATAGACTAGATGGCTTAGACAACAAATGTTTATTTCTCAGAGGTCTGTATGCTGGGAAGTTCAAGGTCAAGGGGCCGGCCGATTCAGGTCCTGGTAAAGAAGGTCCACTTCCTGGTTTGCAGAAGGGTGTGGTAGTGTAAACTGACATGGTAGTGTATATTGACATGATAGATAGAAGAGGCAAGCTCTCTCCTGTCTTTTCTTAGAAGGGTACTAATTCCATCATGAGGGCTTCCCTCTCATGACCTAATTACTCTCCAGAGATCCCACCTCCAAATACCATCACTTTGGGAATTAGGGTTTCAACATGTGAATTCTGGGGGGATACAAACATTCAATTTATTGCAGGAGGCCTCCCTAAGAAGGGAGTTGAGCTGATGCTCGAAGGAGGCAAGGGATATCTGGGTAAAGAGCCTTTCAGACAGAGGTACAACTAGTGCAAGACACGAAGGCAAGAGCCTGCCTGGCATGTTCAAGGAACATGAACGAGACTGGTATAGTGTGGATGGAGCAGGTTGAACAAGAGGGAGAGTAGACTAAAGTCAGAGAGAAATTGGTCACGGGGAGGGTAGGCAGGGGTGATATGTTACATGTGGGATCTGGGAGGCCACTGTAAAGACTTTGGCTTTTATTTAGCAGTAAAACAGGGAATCACTGCAGGGTTTTGAGCAGAAGAGTAACATGATCTAATTTATGCTTTAAAAGATTAATCTGTCTGCTTTAGAAAATAAAGTGTTATTCAGAGAAGAGAGAGAGAGAAGTAAGATGAATGCCCAGCAACAAGAAAATGGTTGAGTTATACCAGTTGGCTAAGAAAGATTTTAGAGAGGGATTATTGAATGAAAAAGGCAAAATGGAAGGAAGCATATTAAAATCTATTTTGGTAAGATAAATAACCACCAAAGAGAGGAATATGGGAAAGGAGGAAAGCAAGCAAACAGAAACAGACTATATTTTAAAAAAAAAAATGCAAACATGATATAATCATACACATCTTTATGTCAAATTATATGGGTGTGTATGTCTTTATGTGGCATACACAGCCTCTGGGGAGTGGACTCCCAAATCGCCTATAACCACCCAGTGGATTCTTCCTGCCTGCTGTCCAGATAGAGCCGATTTATCAAGACAGGGGAACTGCAATAGACAAAGAGTTTAATACACATAGAGTCAGCTAAATGAAGACTGGTGATTTACTATCACTTGAATCAGCCTCCCCTTACATTTGGAGGCTAGAGTTTTGTTATTTTTCTGTTTGTTTTTTGAGATAGGGTCTCAGTGTATCACCCAGGCTGGAGCGCAGTGATACGATCATGGCTTACTGCAGCCTCAACCTCCCAGGCCCAAGTGATCCTCCTCTGCCTCTTTCCTGAGTAGCTGGGACCACAGGCATGTGCCAGCATGCTCGGTCAATTTTTAGTTTTTTTATAGAGATGTGGTCTCCAAGTGTTGCCCAGGCTGGTCTTGAACTCTTGAGCTTAAGGTATCTTCCCACCTTAGCCTCCCAAAATGCTAGGATTACAGGTGTGAACCACCATGCCTAGTTAGAGGCTAGAGTTTTTTAAAGATAGTTTTGTGGGCAGGGGGCTAGGGAAGGGGTGGTGCTGATTGGTTGGGGATATCATACGGGGTGAAAAATGGTCCTCCTGCGCTGAGTCCACTTCTGGGTGGGGCCCACAGGACCTTTGAGTCATGAGTCTTGGGTCTGGGTGGAGCCATCTGATCATCAGAAATGCAAAAGCCTGAAAAGACATCTCAAAAGGCTAATCTTGGCTTCTACAATAATGACGTTATTTACAGAAGTAATTGGGGAAAGTGCAAATATTGTGACCTCCAGAATAATGACTGGTAATCACTTAACTATGACTACACCTTAGCAGAATTCAGGCTCCTGTCATCCTCCCAATCTGGTGGCTTTTCATTAATTTAACAAAGGACATTTAGGTTTTGAAAGGGTTATTATCATTTAAACTATGAACTAAAATTCTCCCAATGTTAGCTTGGCCCATGCACAGCAATGACTAAGTGCAGTTTGGAAGTTAAGGCAAAATAAAGTTGGTTAGGTCAGATCTCTTTCACTGTCATAATTTTTGTAAAGGTGGTTTCACTTCTAAATTACAGGAGAGACCAGGATGTAGTGAATAAGGTCTGATCTTGTTAACGAATTTATGGTCAATGAGTTCAGAGGCACTGAAGTACTCTTGGCTGGGGGGTGGGGGGAGGGTAAAATATACCCCCCCCATAAATTTTGGATAATCTTTTGTCTTATTATTAACAATGATATTCACATGTAATCAATGAGTTATTTTAATTTTATTTTTTGAGACAGAGTCTCCCTCTGTTGCCCAGGCTGGAGTGCAGTGGCATGATCTTGGCTCACTGCAATCTCTGCCTCCGGGGTTCAAGCCATTCTCATGCTCAGCCTCCTGAGTGGCTAAATTTTGTATTTTTAGTGAAGACGGGGTTTCACCATGTTGCGCAGGCTCCACTGAAACTCCTGGCTTCAAGTGATCTGCCTGCCTTGGCCTCCCAAAGTGCCGGGATTACAGGCGTGAGTCACCACGCCTGGCCTAATCAGTGACTGCTAAATTACTTTGTTTTAACTTGAAAATCTCCAGTATAACCGTATTTCTGACAGTCTGTCTCCAACTGGGGAGAAATTATGGCATAGGCCAGGCCCAAATCTGGCACCTCTCCCTTATTTGAGACTTTATGAGTAACTAGTGGATTCTAAACAAACCTTCTAGACAACCCACTGATAAGAGCAGCAATTCAGTTTATCAGCTGTAAATTACCAACATGAAAACAAGTCAATATTTTTATCTCTACACCTCCTTCTTATCTCCCCCAGGGATAAAAATGGAGAGAAAGGTTTGTTTAAAAGTGCTGGCAAAGCAGTTAATTGCAGTGCTTATCAGCCAGCACAGTTTCATTAAGGCTTGTTTAAGAAAAAAAACTCACTAGTCCTAAAAGCTCCTTTGCTGTGTTTAGCTGAGTACCTTTACAAGTACAGATGTCAACTAAACATCAAATGAAGATTAATGAGTTCAGCAAATTGATTAGTCTTTTTTCTCTTCTATTCTGATATCGAATCTATGTGTCTTGCTCAATTTCACATCCCACATTTCACAAGGAGCCTTGGTAATGTTACTGACAGTATCTCACCTGTATGTAATGACTAGTGCACAAATACTTTTATGTACACCATCTAATTTCATTGTGATCATAACTCTGAGATACAGGCAGTGAAGGCATTATTATTTCTGCTTATTAGAAGATAAAAGCAGAGCCCAGAGAGTTAAAAGTGGCTTGTTCTAGGTCACAGAGTTAGCAAGTAGCCAAGGTGACACTAGAATGTCAGAATGATTCCCCTTTGAATGCGATAGCCATTATATCATCCTGCTGCCTGGTTTGGCAACTCAGGGATGTAGCTGCATCTTATTTTCTTAGTTTTCCCCGAGGGACAGCTGAAATAAGGAAGATTTTGAAAGTGAAGAGCCAGCTGCATTGATGATATCCAAGAATAGGATTTTGACTATCAGGGCTGTTGCATCTTAGGCCAGGAATATGGATACAACATCAGGGGACAAGAAGAATGCCTTTGCCTGCTTGTGATTTATAACCTGAGAAAGAGTTCCTTACACTGAAACATAAAAGCAAGAAAGAAGAATGACTAGAGAAAATCACAGTAATTCCCACTAGGAATTCATTGAGAATGGATTCCAACTACAGCACTTATGATCTCAAAAGTCTATATAGTTCTGCACAAACAGTAGGAATGACCATACTAAACATGAAATTTTCATCCAAGTAGGGAACTACAGTCTCACAGGTATCAAGGACATGTGGTGGGTTGAAGATCTCACCTAATATGAACAAAAGAAAAGCTGAATCATACAAGAAAAATATTTAACAGAAGAGAAAAGGGAGTCATGTGGAATGTTAAGAGGGTGTGACGTTAGCTGGAAATCCAGACTGAAATAGATTCACAAGAGTATTTGGGTGAAGCAAAAAGAGAGAGAAACAGGAATTCTACCTGTGGGGGTATGCTTCTTATAAAAAAGGCTACAGCGAACATTATTAAGAGAGGCACAAATCTCAAGATGGAACAACAGACCAGAAAAGAACCCAAGTTTCTTTAAACAAGCAGACTTCTAGACCCATAAGAAATTGCAGATCTGCTGGAGGAAAAACAGTTGTTGGCAAATTATGAAAAAAAAAAAAAAAAGACAAAATTCCAACTTCAATTATTTTTTTCTCCCACGGCATATATGCAAAATAATCTGTGAAAGACAAGACTGGACACAAGCCATGTTAAGGTTTCCAGGGAGGGGTGCAAGACAGATTCCAGAAACAACAAACCATTGTTATGCAATAAAAATTCCAGCATCGGGTATTTAGCAGATGGTTTTCCATTTAGAATGGAAAGCAGTGATCTTCAGAAGCCACCATGGGGTCTGAAGTGCAAGCATGACAAAGTAACCTAATTTCTTCTGACATGGTGGCAGGATTGACAGAGCAGAGGGATGCAGATAACTTGCATTAACAACATTTCTGACATTCTCTCATGATATTGGACAAAGTAAACACATGGGCTGGATACTAGTATAAAGAGTTAAACTTGTAGCTTTTTGGACTTGCCCAAAGAGTACTGATTGATGCATCCATGTCAACTTGACAACAAAGGAGACTTTAATTGATGCTATTGGCCTTGGTCCCAGGCATGGTCTTAAAAATTTGATTAAAAACTTGAGCAAAAATACAGACAAAGTGGTGTGCTGCAGCTGGCTTGTGAAAGCTGACTGCTACATTTTAAAAAAATTTGTCAGTAAGTCAACATCATGTCACTAGTGGTCATGGTAGGAACATTTAGACTACAGAAATTAGCAAGCACAGTAAAACAGGGCCTTTTCTTTACCCTATCAATAAGAGCATATTGTTAAACATTTCCTGCCATACCACTGCATAGAAAACAGGTATGTAAGTTAGGACTGTTTTCACTAAAGCTAAAATTGGTTTAAACAAAAAACAAGCCAACAAAAGCTCCAGCAATTTGTTTCAAGTAACATGTTAAAGGTACACTTTTTGAAGGCCACAGTTTGAATACACCCCTAGAACAAAAACATTCAGAGTCACGTAAGTGACAATTAAAAGTATCCTGATTTTCCTGAATGCTACCTCTAACCATAAGCAAAATCCAAGCTTTCTCAGGTCATTATAATTAGATAATTCCTATGCAATCAGCTAAAACAAGTAAGACTAGGCAGAACTGCTGCCCTAAAAAGAAGGTGAGTTTCAAGTAGCTAGTTATAATAGGAAAAAATGTACTTCCTCATTCACGTCTTCTTTTTCTTTTTATTTATTTTTTAGCTGGAGTCTCGCTCTTTTGCCCAGGCTTGAGTATAGTGGCATGACCTTGGCTCACTGCAGCCTCTGCCTTCCGGGTTCAAGCAAATCTCCTGCCTCAGCCTCCTGAGTAGCTGGGTGCCACCCCCGAACCCAATGCCACGCCTGGCTAATTTTTGTAGTTTTACTAGAGACGGGGTTTTATCATGGTGGTCAGGCTGGTTTCAAACTTTTGGCATCAAGTCATCTGCCCACCTCGGCCTCCCAAAGTGCTAGGATTACAGGAATGAGCCACTGTGCCCAGCCTCATTCATGTTTTATAACTATAGTTTTATAACTGTAGTCTCAGGCTATAACTGCTATCAGCTGAAGTTCTTACCCCTTTTAGGTTCAAGTATACCAAATCATGACCTGTATTTTCTCTTATTGAATGAAAATACACTTTAAAATTTTCCTAACTTGATCTAGTTTTATTTTTGACACTTTTGGTGTCAGAAGTAGGATCCAAAGAATTCCACACTCCTCCTTCAAAGCCAGTGAGTAACCAGATACTAGTACCTACAGAGCCCATTGTACTCACTACTTTCTTGTTGACCATGGAGTTCGAGGGTAAGTTCCTCTCATGAGCTCTCTGTCATATATAACGAGAAATATTCTGTTGTTTTCTTCTGAGCTTGGGTAAGTCACCTTTTCTATTTGATGAGGAAGGAAGGGTTATTTGTTCCCTGGATTTCAGAAGAATAGCTCCTTTGGCTAGATTCTCCATAGCTTACTTGGAATCCAAGGGAAACCGAAGGGAAGGCCAGAATAGGTTTTTCCAAGTCCAAAATAACTGGAAATCAATCTTTCATCTAGAAATCTGGCTGTTCACATGTTTAAAAACTGTGGACTGAAATCTTGTGTCTTCTTGGAAAAATGGGTGAAATTTACTACATATAATTTGGAATTGCAGTGGTCACTTTGAGGAACCTTTAACTTAGGTAAAACTAGTTCATCTTTGAGGTGCCCTTGAAAAGGAAAGGATATAAAACCTCTCAAAAATGATACAATGCATTCTTTGATTAGCATGCAGAGACCTCTAAAAGACAGAATGATTCTAAAATAATTCATCTTAAAAAAATCTTTATGGTGTGCTAATAAGAAATTAAAGGCTAAATATTTCTGATGAATATAGACGTGAAAATTTTCAACAAAATACTAGCAAACAAAATCCAGCAGTGAATCAAAAAGCTAATCCACCATGAACAAGCAGGCTTTATTCCTGGATACTAGGTTGCTTCAATATATGCAAATCAATAAATTCACCACATAAACAGAACTAAAAACAAAAACCGTATTATCTCAATAGATGAAGAAAAGGCTTTGGATGAAATTCAACATCCTTTTATGACAAAAACCCTCAACATACTAGGCATCAAAGGAACATACCTCAAAAAAGAAAAACCATCTGACAACCGCATAGCCAAGATCATACTGAATGGGCAAAAGCTGGAAGCATTTCCCTTTAGAGCCAGAACAAGACAAGGATGCCCAATCTTACCACTCCTATTCAACATAGGTCCAAAAGCCCTAGCTAGAGTAATCAATAAAAGGCATCCAAATAGGAAGACAGGAGGTCAAATTATCTCCCTTTGCAAATGATGGGATTCCATACCTAGAAAATCCCATAGTCTCTGCCCAAAGGCTCCTAGATCTGATAAACAACTTCAGCAAAGTTTCAAAATACAAAAATCAATGTATAAAAATCAGTAGCATTTCTGTACACTAATAATGTCCAAGCTGAGAACCAAATCAAGAATGCAATCCCATTCACAATAGCCACAAAAAGAGTAAAATACTTAGGAATACAACTAAACCAAGGAAATGAAAGGTTTCTACAATGAGAATTACAAAACACTACTGAAAGAAACCAGAGATGACACTCACAAACGGAAAAACATTCCATCCTCATGAGTTGGAAGAATCAATATTGTTAAAACAACCATATGACCCAAAGAAATTTACAGATTCTAAGCTATTCCTATCACACTACCAATGACACTTTTCAAAGAATTAGAAAAAAAACTATTCTAAAATTCATATGGAATCAAAAAAGAGCCAGAATAGCCAAAGCAATCCTAAGCAAAAAGGACAAAAGCAGAGGCATCATATTACCTGACTTCAAACTACACTACAAGGCTACAGTAATCAAAACAGCATTTTACTGGCACAAAAACAGACACATAGACCAACAGAACAGAATAGAGAACCCAGAAATAAAGCCACATACCAACAACCATCTGACCTTTGACAAAGTTGACAATAGCAAGCAATGGGGAAAAGACTCAATAAATGGTGCCGGGATAACTGACTAGCCATATGCAGAAGATTGAAACTGAACCCCTTCCTTTTACCATATACAAAAATCAACTCAATAAATATAGATCAAAGACTTAAATGTAAAACCTGAAGATGGCTGACTAGAAACAGCTGTGGTGTTTCTAGATGGCTGACTAGAAACAGAGGCTCCCACTGAGAAGAAAAGGAATGGTGAGTGAATGCTGCACCAGCAACTGAGGTATCCAGGTTCTCTCAGTGGGACTAACTAGGCGGTTGGCATGACCCACAGAGAGTGAGGAAAAGCAGGATGGTACAACACCCCACCTGGAAGCCACACAGGGCAAGAGGAGCTCCCACTCCCAGCTAAGGGAGGCTATGAGTAATCATGTTACCCTGCCCGGGAAACCATGCTTTTTCCATGAATTTGTGCAACCTTGGGATCAGAAAATCCCTTTCATGAGCCTACACTACTAGGGCCTTGGGTACCAAGCACAAAGCTGTGCAGATTCTCAGCAGCCACTTGGCTGGAGACTGCCTAAGACTACAGAGTTTCCTGGGGGAAGGGGCAGCCATCATCACTGTGGCTGCCTGCTGAGCTCCCTGGGGCTGCCTGCTGAGTGGCAGCCATTACTGCAGCTCCACTCTGCCATGGGAGACTGGACGGTTTGGACCAAGGAGGAATTCCACACAGCACAGCATAGTGGCTGTGGCAGACTGTGGCCAGACTACCTCTTTAAGCCAGGCCCTGACCCATCCCTCCTCACTGGGCAGGGCCTCCCTGCAGAAATTTCAGCAACTCCAGCCAGAGGTTTAGGGAAAAAACTGATATCCCTGGGAATGAGCCCCTGTGGGGAGGGGTGGCTGTGGTCTCCATGGATCAGCAGACTTACTCTTTCACCCTGCTGGCTCTGAGGAATCTGGGCAGTCCGGACAAGAGGGATTCCCCCAAGCACAGCGTAACCCCTCCACCAAGGAACAGCCAGAGTGCTTTGTTAAGCGGGTCCCACATCCTGTGCCTCCTGACTAGGTGAGACTCCCCAACAGGGGTTGCCAGACACCTGATATAGGAGCATTCCCACTGGTATCATGTCAGTGTCCCTCTGGGACAGAGATCCCAGAGGAAGGAGAAGGCAGTCATCATTGCTGTTCTGCACCACCACTCCAGGTGCAGAAGGGACCCAGGTGAATAGGGTGTGCAGTGGACCTCCAGCAAACTGAAGCACCCCTACAGAAGAGGGACCTGACTGTTAAAAGAAAAACAAACCAACAGAAAGCAACAACAACAACAAAGTCCCCACAAAAACCCCATCCAGGGCTGGGTGCGGTGGCTCACACTTGTAATCCCAGCACTTTTGGAGGCTGAGGCAGGTGGATCACAAGGTCAGGAGATCAAGACCATCCTGGCTAACAGAGTGAAACCCCGTCTCTACTACAAAAATTAGCCAGGCGTGGTGGCACATGCCTGTAGTCCCAGCTACTCAGGAGGCTAAGGCAGGAGAATCACTTGAACCTGCCAGGTGGAAGGTGAACAGAGATCATGCCATTGCCCTCCAGCCTAGGCAACAGAGCCAAGACTCCATCTCAAAAAAAAAAAAAAAAAAAAAAGGAAAAAAAACACCACCACCACCGCCGCCGCCGCCGCCGCCACCCATCCAAAGGTCAGCATCCTCAGAGATCAGAGCTAGACCAACTCACAAAGATGAGAAAGAATCAATGAAGAAATGTTGAAACTCAAAATGCCAGAGTGACTCTTCTTCTCCAAATGATCACAACACCTCTCCAGCAAGGGCGCAGAACTGGGCAGAGGCTGAGATGGATGAATTGACAGAAGTAGGCTTTAGAAGGTGGGTAATAACAATTTTCACTGAGCTAAAGAAGCATGTTCTAACCCAATGCACAGAAGCTAAGAACCATGATAAAACATTACAGGAGTTGTTACCCAGAATAACCAGTTTAGAGAAGAACATAAATGACCTGACAGAGCTGAAAAACACAACATGAAAACTTCACAATGCAACCACAAGTCTCAATAAATAGACCAAGTAGAGGAAATAGACCAAGCAGAGGAAAGAATTTCAAAGCTTGAAGACTATCTTTCTGAAATAAGACAGACAGACAAGATTAGAAAAAAAAAAAAAAAAGAATAAAAAGGAATGAACAAAACATCTGAGAACTATGGTATTATGTAAAAAGACTGAACCTAAAACTGATTGGGGTACCTGAGACAGGGAGAATGGAACCAAACTGGAAAACATACTTCAGGGTTTCATCCAGGAGAACTTCTCCAACCTAGCAATAGAGGCCAACATTCAAATTCAGGAAATACAGAGAAGACCACTAAGATACTCCATGAGGGATCAGCGCGAAGACACATAATCATCAGATTCTCCAAAGTCAAAATGAAGGAAGAAATTTAAGGGCAGCCAGAGAGAAAGGCCAGGTCACCTACAAAGGGAAGTCCATCAGACTAACAGTGGACCTCTCAGCAGAAACCCTACAAGCCAGAAGAGATTGGGGGCTAATATTCAACACTCTTAAATAAAATAATTTCCAACCAAGAATTTCGTATCTGGCCAAACTAAGCTTCATAAGCGAAGAAGAAATGAAATCCTTTTCAGACAATCAAATGCTGAAGAATTCATCACCACTAGGCCTACCTTGCAAGAGCTCCTGAAAGAAGCACTAAATATGGAAAGGAAAAATCATTACCAGCCACTGCAAATACACACTAATGTACAAAGACAAATGACACTAGGAAGCAACTATATCAATAAGTCTGCAAAATAACAAGCTAGCATCATGATAACAGGATCAAATTCACACATAACAATATTAACCTTAAATGTAAATAGGCTAATTTCCCCAATTAAAAGATACAGAATGGCAAGATGGACAAGGAATCAAGACCTACTGGTGTGCTGTATTCAAGAGACCCATCTCACATGCAAAGACACACATAGGCTCAAAATAAAGGGATGGAGGAAAATTTACCAAGCAAATGAAAGCAAAACAGGGGTTGCAATACTATTTCTGACAAAACAGACTTTAAACCAACAAAGATCAAAAAAGACAAAGAAGGGCATTATGTAATAGTAAAGAGATCAATTCAACAAGAAGATCTAACTCTTCTAAGTATATAAGCACCCAATACAGGAGCACCCAGATTCATAAAACAACTTCTTAGGGACCTACAAGGAGACTTAGACCACTACACAATAATAGTGGGAGGCTTTAACACCTCATTGTCAATATTAGACATATCATCAAGACAGAAAATCAACAAAGATATTCAGGACTTGAACTCAGCTCTGGATCAAGTGGACTTGATAGATATCTGATATGGTTTGGATGTGTCTCCACCCAAATCTCATCTTGAATTCCCACATGTTGTGTGAGGGACCCAGTGGGAGGTAACTGAATCATGGGGGGAAATCGTTCCCATGCTGTTCTCATGATAGTGAATAAGTCTCATGAGATCTGATGATTTTAAAAAGAGGAGTTCCCCTGCACAAGCTCTCCTCTTTGCCTGCCGCCAGCCATGTTAAGATGTGTCTTGCTCCTCCTTGCCTTCTACCATGATTGTGAGGCTTCCCCAGCCACGTGGAACTGTAAGTTTAATTAATTAAACCTCTTTCTTTTGTAAATTGCCCAGTCTTGAGTATGTCTTTATTGGCAGCATGAAAATGAACTAATACAATATCTACAGAACTCTCCACCCCAAAACAACAGAGTATACATTCTTCTGGGTGCCACATGGCACTTGCTCTAAAATCGATCACATAATTGGAAGTAAAACACTCCTCAGCAAATGCAAAGAAACTGAAATCATAGTCTCTCAGACAACAGTGCAATGAAATTAGAACTCAAGATTAAGAGACTTACTCAAAATCACACAACTACATGGAAATTGAACAATTTGCTCCTGTATGACTCCTAGGTAAATAATGAAATTAAGGCTGAAATCAAGAAGTCCTTTGAATCCAATGAGAACAAAGAGACAATGTACCAGAATCTTGGGATGCAGCTAAAGCAGTGTTAAGAGGAAAATTTATAGCACTAAATGCCCACATCAAAAAATGAGAAGGATCTCAAATTGACATCTTAACATCACGACTAAAAGAACTAGAGAACAAAGAGCAAACAAACGCCAAAGCCTGCAGAAGACAAGAAATAACCAAGATCAGCGCAGAACTGAAGGAGATACAGACATGAAGAACCCTTCAGAAAAATCAGTGAAGCCAGGAAATGGTTTTTTTCGAAAAAGTAATAAAATAGACCACCAGCTAAACTTATTAATAAAGAAGAAAAAAGAGAATAATAAAATAGACACAATAAAAAAAGATAAAGGGGATATCACCACTGACCCCACACAAATACAAACAACTATCAGAGAATACTGTAAACACCTCTATGCAAATAAACTAGAATATCTAGAAGAAACTGACAAATTTCTGAACACATACATCCTCTCAAGACTGAACCAGGAAGAAGTTGAATCCCTGAGTAAACCAATAACAAATTCTGAAATTGAGGCAGTAATAAATAGGCTACCAATCAAAGAAAACCCAGGACCAGATGGATTAACAGCTGAATTCTACCAGAGGCACAAAGAGGAGC
Source organism: Papio anubis (assembly GCF_008728515.1). Taxonomy (NCBI): domain Eukaryota; kingdom Metazoa; phylum Chordata; class Mammalia; order Primates; family Cercopithecidae; genus Papio; species Papio anubis. The sequence goes on from NC_044988.1 coordinate 31,709,821, forward strand.
TGGTACCATTTCTTCTGAAACTATTCCAAACAATTGAAAAGGAGGAACTTCTCCCTAACTCATTTTATGAGGCCAGCATCATCCTCTTACTAAAGTGGCAGAGATATAACAACAACAATAACAACAAAAATTTCAGGCCAATATCCCCAATGAACACTGATGCAAAAATTGTCAAAAAACACTCACAAACTGAATCTAGCAGCACATCAAAAACTTATCCACCACAATCAAGTAGGCTTCATCCCCAGGATGAAAGGCTGGTTCAACATACACAAAACAAATGTATTTCATCACATAAAATAAAACAAAAACTATATGATTATCTCAATAGATGCAGAAAAGGCCTTCAATACAATTTAACATCCCTTCATGTTAAAAACTCTCAATAAACTAGGTATTGATGAAACATACATGAAAATAATAAGATCCATTTATGACAAACCTACAGCCAATATCATACTGAATGGCAAAAGCTGGAAGCATTCACCTTGAAAACCAGCCCAAGGATTCCCTCTCACCACTCCTATTGGAAGTATTGGAACATAGTATTGGAAGTCCTGGCCAGGGCAATCAAACAAGAGAAAGAAATAAAAGGTATTCAAATAGGAAGATAAGAAGTTATACTGTCTCTGTTTGCAGATGACATGATCCTATATCTAAAAAACACCATCATCTCAGCCTGAAAGCTTAAGCTTATAAGCAACTTCATCAAAGTCTCAGGATACAAATTCAATGGGCAAAAATCACAAGCATTTCTATACACCAAAAATAGACAAACAGAGAGCCAAATCATGAATGAACTACCACTCACAATTGCTATAAAGAGAATAAAATACCTAGGAATATAGGTAACAAGGGAAGTGAAGAACCTCTTCAAGGAGAATGACAAACCACTGCTCAAGGAAATGAGAGAGGACACAAATGGAAAAATATTTCATGCTCATGAATAGGAAGATTCAATATCGTGAAAATGGCCATATCTCCCAAAGTAATTTATAGATTCAATGCTATTCCTATTCAACCATCATTGACACTTTTCACAGAATTAGAAAAAACTACTTTAAAATTCATATGGAATCAAAAAAGAGCGTGTATAGCCAAGACAATCCTAAGCAAAAAGAACAAAGCTGGAGGCATCACACTACCTGACTTCAAACTATACTACAAGGCTACAGTAACCAAAACAGCATGGTACTTGTACAAAAACAAACACATAGACCAATGGAACCGAATAGAGATTTCAGAAATAAGACTGCATATCTACAACTGTCTGATGTTTCACAAACCTGACAAAAACAAGCAATAGGGAAAGGATTTCCTATTTAATAAATGGTGCTGGGCAGAACTGGCTAGCCATATGCAAAAATTGAAACTGGACTTCCTTCTCTTTTTTTTTTTCTGACATGAAGTCTTGCTTTATCACTCAGACTGGAGTGCAGTGGTACAATCTCGGTTCACTGCAACCTCTGCCTCCTGGGTTCCAGCAATTCTCCCGCCTCAGCCTCCCGAGTAGCTGGGGCTACAGGTGTGTGCCACCACACCCAGCTATTTTTTGTATTTTTAGTAGAGGCAGGGTTTCACCATGTTGGCCAGGCTGGTCTTGAACTCCTGACTTCAAGTAATCCACCTGCCTTGGCCTCCCAAAGTGCTGAGATTACAGGCGTGAGTCACCGTGTCTGGCTGCTTTCCTTCTTATACAAACATTAACTCAAAATGGATTAAAGAATTAAATGTAAAATCCAAAACCATAAAAACTCTAGAAGTAAATCTAGGCAATACCACTCAGGACATAGGCACAGGCAAACATTTCATGATGAAAATGTCAAAAGCAATTGCAACAACAACAAAACAAAAACAAACAAAAGAAAAGCAATTGTAACAAAAGCAAAAATTGACAAATGGGATCTAATTAAACAGCTTCTGTATAGCAAAACAAATTATCATCAGAGCAAATAGACGACGAATGCAATGGGAGAAAATATTTGCAATTTGTCCATCCGATAAAGGTCTAATATCACGAATCTACAAGGAACTTAAACTTACAAGAAAAAAAAAACCCATTAAAAAGTGGGCAAAGGACATAAACAGCCACTTCTTAAGAGGAGACATTTATGTGGCCAAAAAACATGAAAAAAACGCCCAACATCACTGACCATTAGAGAAATGCATATCAAAATCACAATGAGCTCTCATCTCATGCCAGTGACAATGGTGATTATTAAAAAGTCAAGAAACAACGGATACTGGCAAGGCTGAGGAGAAACGGGAACACTTTTACATTATTGGTAGGAATGTAAATTAGTTCAACCATTGTGGAAGACAGTGTGGTGATTCCCTAAAGACCTAGAACCAGAAATCCATTTGACCCAGCAATCCCATTACTGGGTATATACCCAAAGAAATATAAATAATTCTATTATGAAGATACACGTACATGTATGTTCATTGCAGCACTATTCACAATAGCAAAGACATTGAATCAACCCAAATGGCCATCAATAATAGACTGGAAAAAGAAAATGTGGTACATATAAACCATGGAATACTATATAGCCACAAAAGGAATGAGATCATGGCCTTTGCAGAGACATGGATGGAGCTGGAAGCCATTATCCTCAGCAAACTAACAAAGGAACAGAAAACCAAACACTGCATATTCTCACTTTTAGGTGGGAGCTGAACAGTGAGAACACGTGGACTCAGGGAGGGGAACAACACACACTAGAGCGTGTTGGTGTTGGGGGATGGGGGAAGGAAGAGCATCAGGATAAATAGCTAATGCATGTGAGGCTTAACACCTAGGTGATGGGTTGGTAGGTGCAGCAAACCAGCATGGCAAACATTTGCATATGTAACAAACCTGCACGTCCCACATATGTATCCCAGAACTTAAAATAAATTAAATTAGATTAAAAAATAAAAGCAAAAATAAAACCTAAAACTATAAAACCTCAAGAAGAAACCCTAGAAAATACCATTCTGGACATAGGCCCTGGCAAAGATTTTATTATGAAGACTCCAAAAACAATTGCAACAAAAATAAAAATTGACGAGCAGGACCTAATTAAACTAAAGAGCTTCTCCACAGGAAAAACAAAACAAAACAATAAAACAAAAACAAAAAAAAAAACTATTGACAGAATAATTAGACAACTTACAGAATGGGAGAAAATATTTGCAAACTACGCATCTGACAAAGACCTAATATCTAAAATCCATAATGAACTTAAACAAATTAACAAGCAAAAACCCAACAACTCTATTCAAAAATGGGCAAAGTACATGAACAGACACTTCTCAAAAGACATACATGGGGCCAACAAGCATATGAAAAACTGATTGGCCGGGTGTGGTGGCTCACACCTGTAATCCCAGAACCTTCGGAGGCCAAGGTGTGTGGATCATGAAGTCAGAAATTCAAGACCATTCTGGCCAACATAGTGAAACCATGTCTCTACTAAAAATACAAAAAAAAATTTAGCCCAGTGCGGTGGTGTGCACCTGTAATCCCAGCTACTCAGGAGACTGAGGCAGGAGAACCAAGTGAACCCGGGAGGTGGAGGTTGCAGTGAGCCGAGATCGCTCAACTGCATTCTAGGCCAGGCGACAGTGCAAGACTCTGTCTCAAAACAAAACAAAACAAAAAACAAAAAAAACACAAAACTGCTCAATATCACTAATTATTAGAGAAATGCAAATCAAAACCACAATGACATATCATTTCACACCAGTAAGAATGGCTATTATTAAAGTAAAAAAAAATAACAGATGCTGATGAGATTGTAGTGAAAAGAGAACACTCATACATTGCTGATGGGAATGTAAATTAGTTCAGCCATCATGGAAAGCGGTTTGGAGATTTCTCAAAGAAGTTAAAACAGAACTTCCATTTGACCCAGCAATCCCATTACTGGTTGCATACTCGGAGCAATACACATTATTCTGCCATAAAGACACATGCACACATGTTTGTCACAGTACTACTCACAATAGCAAAGACATGGAATCAACCTAGATGCCCATCAATGGTGGACTAAATAAATACAATGTAGTACATATACACCATGGAATATTATGCAACCATAAAAAAGAATGGAATTATGTCCTTTTTAGCAACATGGATGGAGCTGGAGGTCATTATCCTAAGTCAACACAGGAACGGAAAACCAAATACTTCATATTCTCACTTATACATTGAGTACACAAGGACACCAAGAGAGGAACAATAGACACTGAGGCCTACTTGAGGGTGGAGGATTGGAGGAGGGTATGGATTGAAAAACTACCTATTGGGAACTATGCCACCTACTTGGGTGCCAAAATAATCTGTACACCAAACCGCTGCAACACACAATTTACTTAAGTAACAAACCTGCACATGTACTCCCCGGAACCTAAAATAAAAGTTGGAAGGAAAAAACAAAAGTAGGAAGTATTCCCGTGAAATCTTTATCAAATATTAAAACATAGGCCATTCTAATTAAAAAATAAAAGAATCATAAGCACACACAAAAAAAGGAAATTAAAGCCTAAAATTCAGACTGATTCAACTGATGTGAGGGAACAACTTGTTAATCCCTCTGCTCTTCCTACCTTCCACTGCCTGATTACCCTGAATACACTAACTCTTGTGCCTTTTCTCTTTCCCCTTGAACTCTCTAGCAACAGATGTCCTTTAACATGGGGATCTTCTAATAAACCTCAGGGACCAGCCTCAGCACAATTTAAACCTAGATCTCAGGCCAAACTCTGAGCCATTTTAAAGGATTTTCCAGACCCTAAAAAAGTCCAAACTAAATTTACAGAAGAATTTAAAATTATTCTTCGTGCTTATGATTCAGGACTCATTGATTTATATCAATTTGTCAATATGATAATCCTGGATATGCTCAAAAATGGCCTCAAAAATAGATTAGAAGTAACCCACTAAAGATTTTGAAAATCCTACTAAGCATTCCTCTAAGGATGGAATAAAAAGAGCAGTAAAATAGGACAAATACTTCTTGATACCACACCTGAGGTTTTTCCTATAAGAATAGACTGGGCAGGTTGGGTGCGGTGGCTCACACCTGTAATCCCAGCACTTTGAGAGGCCGAGGTGGGCAGATCACGAGGTCAGGAGATCGAGACCATCCTGGCTAACACAGTGAAACCCTGTCTCTACTAAAAATACAAAAAGATAAGCCGGGCATGGTGGTGGGCGCCTGTGGTCCCAGCTACTCGGGAGGCTGAGGCAGGAGAATGGCATGAACCCAGGAGGCGAAGCTTGCAGTGAGCCGTGATGGCGCCTGCACTCCAGCCTGGGAGACAGAGTGAGAATCTGTCTCAAAAAAAAAAAAAAAAAAAGAATAGACTGGGCAGTAATCCAGTCCTGCAAACAGGAAAAAAGGTGAATCTGCTATGAACTACCATATCTACTTAGAAAAAACATTTAAGCTGCACTCTGGCTTTAATGGCTGAGATGATGAATTAGTCTTATAATCCCATTTTGTTAATGGATTGCATACAGAGATAAGTGATTTATTGAAGAATCATACACTAGAATAGGAAGATACTCCCTTGGTGGAGTTACAACATTTAGCTGAACATCTTCAGGGAACATTGGAACAGGAAAGAAACCACGGGGTATGCAAATTAATGACCTTGCAATTACAATTGCAGGAGTCCTGCCCTAACTTTAAAAGACTTTTATAACTCTTTTGATAAAGACATTTATGGTTATCGCAAACAGAAAGGAATTTGGAAGAATTTAAACAGCCGTCTGGACCATCTGACACAGCACAAAAGGGAGACCCTCAACCTCCCACCTCTGATGATAATTGTCAATGTTGATAGAGCTCCAAGGAATCACCATGTAAGGAACTTTCAATAATTCCTTTAAATCAACAAGGAGAAACTAACTTAAATAGAGAAATGTGTACTGTGTTGGCAGTTACTGGAGTAATTCTTTATTCTTAAACCCACTATGATACACTATGATACAATTATTATTCTTCATCCTTGGAATAATAAAAATATCTTAGTGGTGGGAATTTCCTATCAAATACAAAGAGTTTCTCTGTTGGAACCCATAACTGGCACCCTTGGCCTTATCTCTGAAAGTCATGCTTTTCTGTGTTACTGTCCCTGTGAATCTCCTAGGTAGAAACCTGCTTTCCGAACTAAAACGTCAAACAAAATCTCCTCTGAAGAAATAACCATAGAAATTTCAGATTCATCAGACACTGAAGCATTATGTTCTCCAAGCCCAAATTGATTGTCCTGAGGAGACTATTAAATTCCATAGAAATATAGATATTACAGATCTTGCTGAAATACCTGATATTCTATAGGCCTCTTCTTCAACAGATATGAAAAAAGTTAAAAAAAATCCTGAACCTATTACAATTCAAATTGATGCTTCAAAACTATCTCCTAAATTGTCTCAGTACTCCTTAAAATCTGAAGTCATACAAGGACTCACTCTTAGAATAGAAGATTCAATGAATCAAAGGCTTATTTCTTGTTTTTCTTGAAATACTCTTATCTGTGGAGGCTAAAGCAACTCCATCTTGAATGGGAGACTAAGCAACTCCATCTTTGATGCTAATCCACCATGTTGACTTCTGATTAACCCCAGTTCCAGGAAGGCCTCCAAGATTTCCAGCTTATCTATTGTTTCTTGTATAAAAGCAGGTACTTATTGTAAATCCTGCCCTTAGGTCAAATAACCTTGATGTTACTGCACTTCAATTGTCTTACAACATTCCCTCTGAATCACCTCTCCACTATGGTATATAATCCCTGAATCTAGGGGGTAATGGCATGGGATCCACCATCTTGTCTTGCTGCCACCTGAGACATAGACACTAATTTGTTTGTAAATCCCTATTAAATGTTTCTTCCTGAAAAACTAGATATGTCAGCCTCTTTCTTTGGTCTCTCACCTTCCTTGAATTTGAGGGGTAGGTGTGCATAAATCTACCCACTAGTGAAACACTAGCCTACCTATGGGCAGAACCCATGAAGAAGAATAGAGATCTATACAAGATCTTAGAGCTGTAAGTAAAATTATTCCAAGATTTCCTTTAGTGCCTAACCTAACCACCCAATTGAGAAATACATCAACTGAATCCAAATGGTTCATAGTAGTGAATTTATGCCCTGCTTTCTTTAGCATTCCTGTAGACAAAGGGAGCCAATAATTATTTGTCTTTACTTAGAAAATTTAGCAATACACTTTGACAGTAATGCCTCAGAGATTTACTAAGGCTCCCTCATACTCTTCTCAGGTTTTACATCAGGATTTTAAAATCTTACTATTTCCCAGAAATTCTACCATGATTCAATATGTAGATGATTTGCTTTTTTGCTTTGCATCCAAAGAGGACTCAGAAATTGATTTGATATATTACTGTAACAATTGGCTTGCAAGACCACAATGCTTCCTGAATAAATTTTATTTCTCATAAGATTTAATGCACTATTTCTTGTGAGAATTGATATTTATTCACAAAATGATTTTTTATGTCTCTAGAAATAATAAATACTATTCCAAGTTATTCTAAACTGGTGACTAAAAGACAATTCAGAGGATTCTTCAGACTTGCAGGATATTGCAGGTCCTGGGTGACTAACTGTTTTATGAGATTATGCTCTGTCTCCCTCAGACCTACATATTCTTCACTGTAACTTGCTGAACCCGGTTAATCCTCTTACTTTGCCAAATGAAGGAGAGGCTCACAATTGAGTCAAAGAGGTTTCCCAAAATTTGACTCTTAGCCTAGATTTACAAGAAACACCATTGGTACTTGATTTACAAGAAACAGAATTGGTACTCAATGTTGACAGCTCCTGTACCAAAAATTCTAAAAGAAAATACCAAGCTATCAGAACTCAGTATGAATTTTTAGAAAGAGTACTTCCTCAGTTTAATTCAGCCGAACAGGCAAGATTATTTGCCCTCACTTGAGCCTGTGAATTAGCCAAAGACAAGACTGTAAATATCTATGCTGATAGCAGAACGCTTTTAGCATAATCCATAATTTTGGTATGTTATGAAAACCCGGGAGGTTTATGATAGCACGCCTATGAAAAGTGAACGTGAAGTTGCCAATCTTTCTGTATTACTGCTACCTTCACAAGTTGCTATCAGAGCTGAAGCTCATATCCACAAATCTGACCCTGAATATCAAGGAAATACTGTGGCCAATGTTCATGCTAAACTTGCAACTCCAGAGACACCTAATGTACTAAACCTCTGTAACTTGAATGAGCTCCTTAAGGTTGATCCAAATCGAGTAATTTATGATGATTTGTTAATAAACAATGGTATGCTCCTGAAACAAAACAAGACTGGCATAATAACAGATGCAAATTTAATTTTAAAAAAAACCAAAAAACAAAAAAATAGGGACTCATGGGGGGCCTATGTGGATGCTTGGTATTTCCAGAATCTTTAAAACTTCCTTTGCTGAAAGCCTTGCATTCAGCAAATCATAATGATATTAATAAGATGACACAAACTATGGAATAATGTTGATGGAGAGATTGCTCCAAGGTGGCTAGATAGGGATATAATCAATGTCTGACTTGTCAAACTCATAATCCTGGAAAGACCATTGAAGTGGCCCCAGGAACAACTGCCCAACCATCAGAACCATTTGAACATTTGTGGATGTTTCATTCAATTAACCATCTTTATGGGTTATCAATGTGTGTGTATAACAATCTGTATGGTTTTTGGATGTATGGAAGATTTTCCCCATTAAAAGGCTGATGTAATTACTATTGTCAAAAAATTATTAGAAAATGTTTTTCCACTTTGGGGAATTGCAAATAAAATTTCTAGTAATAGACTCACTTTACTGTATAAAATGTAAAACAACTAAACAAGATTATTCAAACATCATGGTATTATCATTGTCCCCAGTATCTCCAATCTTCAGCAAAGGTAGAATGAACCAATGGCATTCTAAAATCAGAACCAGCAAAACTAACTGAAACCACAGGATTACATTGGTCTAAGGTGTTGCCTTTAGCTCTTATGATCTACACCTTTTAGAAAACAAATTGACTCCTTATGAAATTGTTACTTGATTATCCATGCTTTTAATGATAGAACCCCATGTTCATCCAGTACTTGTAAACTCTGACACACCCAATATTATAAAGCATTAATTCAATATTCCAAAGTATATTTACAACAGGTAAAATAAGTCTTCAGAGACTCACTGCCTAATGATGACTTCCTGCCCAACACATTGCAACTTGATGACTGGATGTTCTGAAAAAGACTTCAATGAAAAACTGTACTTGAGCCTCACTGAAAAAATAAATAAATAAAAAATTCTATCACGTTCCTGTAACCTCTCAAATAGTAGTTAAATTACAGGGCATCAAAACTTGGATCCATATCTCTCAACTGAAAAGAGCTTCCTCAGGCTATTGGACATGTCAAGCCACAGTTGACTTAAAATTAAGTATATTGAAGGAAAAGTTTTCCCCAGAAACATGACAAAATGAGGTGGACGGTTTCTGCCCAAGAAAATGGAACAGTACCCCGTTGTATTCCCTTTTATCTTTCCAGAATTTGCTCTTAACTTCCAAAATAATTATAGTAGGATGATTGTGATCCTACTACTTTGCAAACTAATACACAATGTTTAAACTCACACTTTTATTTCTGTTACGAACATACACCACACAAGTTGAACATGTACTAAGGTCTACTCTCCAACACACAGCTTCCCTCACTAATCCAAATAATTGATGCTTTTGTAGCCATCTAAATTCTTGGGAAGGCTGGATGCAGTGGTTCATGCCTGTAATTCCAACACTTTAGGAAGCCAAGGCAGGAGGATCATTTGAGCCCAGGAGTTCAGGATCAGCCTGGACAATACAGCAAGACTCTTTTTTTCTTTCTTTTTTAATTAGCCAGAAATGGTTGCAGGCAACTGTAGTTCAGGAAGCTGAGGCAAGAGGATCATTTGAGCCTAGAAGTTTGAGGTTAGTGAGCTATGATCCCACCACTGCACTCCAGCTTGGGCAACAGAGCTAGACCCTGTCTCTGTTAAAACAAACAGACAGACAGACAAACAACAACTTGGGAAGAACTGCTATTAATACTAGAACCAGCTCCTATATATGCTTGGTTGACCCATTCAGGAAAATGACTTTACAAAAAGGTTTAATGTAAGTAATTTGACTAATACTCACGGCCAGCTGGTTTGGCATTGGGAAGAAGCACTGGAAGCCATGGGATAGCTTCTAGTTACTTTAAGTGTTATTACTGGTGACTTACCTGTATGCATAGAAAGCCTTAATGGTACTAGATCTAACTTAGGTAAGGTCCCAGATTCACTCTGTAATAAAATCCTTTGGTTTGATTCAGGTGATGTAGACTGGACTTCTATACATAACATAAAATCATTAAAAATTGACAATGTTACATCATTAAGGAACTTATTGAAACCCATATATTGGCTCGATGGAAATTGTAGGTAAATGGAATGCCTCAAACGTACCACTATGTAAGGTAGATAACAGTTCTGAATGCTGGATAGATCAATATACAGGACATATCAAGAAAGGGAGTTAATCAAACTTAATTTATGACTGCATAGATTACTTTATCCAATTCGAAGAAGTGTTTTTTGCTCCTATCCTGGTTTAAACCACAATCATTCAAACTGACAATGTGCACATGCCAACATGCCAAAAAATAATCATGATATTCATCTCACTCCTGATTTGTGGGTAGTGGGATCTGTCTTCATAGTTTATCTCGGTAATACTGGGTTTTTCATTCTGTGTGGTAATAAGACCTATATATGTTTTCCATTCGAATGATCTGGACACTGTGATTTGGGTTCTCACTTCAATTAACTAAATATGACTTCTAAATGATACTCAAATTCTTAACAGGATCATCTGTACATAGAACAACTCCCCTTCCCCATAAGTTTCTCATGAGCCTCAAAACCTCATTATATGAAGAAGTTCTGGATCTTGTTCTCTTACTAGAGAACTCTGCCCTCAAATGGTAGTGTCTGTATTACAAAAATCACTTATCAATGTTTCTGCAACTCTTGCAAAATAACTTAATGGTACCTTAAGTTCTCTTCAACTGATAAAACCTGAAATGAGCAGTTTAGCCTCAGCAGTGCAGATGCTCCCCAACCTATAATGGGGCTACATCTGGATAAGGCCATAAGTAAAAAAAAATCTTAAGTTGACAGCACATTCTAGACTTGTATTTTTAATTTACCATGGGCTTACTGGGACATAATCCCATCTTAAGTCAAGGAGACTAGTGAAAACATATCTCTTTTGCACCATCATTAAGTTGAAAAATCATGAGTCCAACCATCATAGGTTGAGGACCTTCTGTACTTCAAAACAGAAAAGTTCTTGATACCCTAACTATTCAACAAGGAAGAGTTTGCGCACTTATTGAAGAAAAATGCTGTTTTTATGTCCATAAACAAGGAATTGTACACCCAGAATCTGGAGACCTAAAAGATAAAATCCAAGTATTCCACCTAATTGGGAAAGCCCAATCAGTTTATCTGTTAATGGTTAAAACTTGACTCTGGGGGACCTTGGCTTTGGGGTATTTCTCAAACTCCTGGTATTACCCTCCTATTAGTCATACTAACAATATCCCCTGTATTCTTTCAAGAGGCTTACACGCTTGTCAGCAGCCACTACATCATTGGATGATCTCCATGAGAATTGAAGGACAGAAACTGTATGAACTCAAATCATAAGAAAATAACCTATAATTTCAGTATGCAATCTTCAGATGATCATGGGAGAAGAAAGCAATATGTGGTGATTGAGAGTAACACTTAATAGTTGGCCACACTCCCAGTTAACTGAGAGCACGACCAAAGAGGCAAAAATGTTAAAAATATATTTTTTAGAGGCCACAGTTTGATTATCCACCTAAAGCAGACATCCATAGCTACTTGCATGAAAACTAAAACTGTCCTGATTCCCCTGTAATACTAGCTGTAACCATAAACACAATTCAAGCTTTCCCAGGTCAGCGTGACCTTACAATTTCCAGCCAATTAGCTATCAACAGGTAAGCTTACAGAGCACAGTGGCCTGAAGTTTCAAGTAGCCCACCATGATAGGGAATAACGTTCTTCCTCATTCACACTTTATAAACTGTGCTGTAACTGCTGTGGGCTGAGCTTCTTAATGCTTTCAGTTTGAAATTCACCAGATCCTGGCCTGTACTTCAAAAACTTTTAAATTGTTCCAATTTGATCTGGTTTTAATTTGCCAAACTGAAAAGTACAGGTTAAAGCCAGGTTTAGGCACAAGGAAGCTGGACTCAAATGATGTCACAAAGACTTTCTCCCCGGGTTACTCAGTTCTGCTTTCCTCCATGTTGGCTTCCTTCAGTAGTAATTCAAGGCTTTTATCATATCAACAGTTGCAACCCCAATAGCTTAAGCAAAAGATCCAGTCACTTTGGTGACAGGGGACTAGAACACTGATTGTTTAGTCCTGGGTTATTATTTCTATCTCTGGGTATAGAGACTGAGGGTAGAAAAGTGCTGGCCAAGGAAAAACCATGATGCAGTTACCAGGAGAAAGAGAAATCAATGCTGGGCACCCAAAGACAACACACGCCCACTAACACACCCCCAAGTACATTACCTGATCTGTGAAAAAGAGTGAGGAATTCTAATTCACCTCAAAAAAGTGTAATATTAGGATCATTGAATTAATGAACATCGAATATAAAATTATGAAATGTACAGCTATAACAGTTTAACTACTCTCATAGTATTGTATACGGTACTTGACATTTTACTTTATAGGGGACATTAAGTATTCAAGAGAAAGCAGAGGAGGTTTTCCTAAAAACATCTATGTAGAAAGATTTACATAACATAGTTGAAGAAACCAGGAAATGTTTGTTTTGGAGAAAAGAAGGCTTAGGGGATACAGGATCTCTGTCTCCAAACATTTAAAGCCCTTACTTCTGACAGAGGATGTCCTGTGTGGTTCTAGAGGGTACAATCACAGGATCAGGTGGAAGATTTAGGCTCCAGATAAGAAACCACCCTCTAAAATGAAGGCTGCCCAACAATAAGATGGGTTGACTCTTAAATCTGGGAGGACTTCTTGTCATTAGAAATGTTCAAACAGGGTTTGGATAATCAAACTTCTGGAAGGCTCTTGAAGTCTGCTGGGGATATTGCATAGTGGAACAGCATTTTACTTCAAAGTTAGGCTCTAAAGTCAGTGACGCAAAAATCACATATGCCAAAACTGCCTTGAAACTTACCTGTAAAGTATGGTATATGAATCATGGTTTTAGGACATGTGATATATATGTACAAATGTATTACGTATTTAATAATGCACAATATGATAAATAATGCAATTTTTTAAACACTGGCATCACAAAACCCTGTGAGAGGTTTTACAGATGTGTGGGAACTAAATAAAACAACCACTGCAATCACTGATTCAAGTATCCTATTTCACGTTCACTTTGGGGCACACACTGATGGGGTATACAGTAGGTGCATTGCTGTAAACACCTCACTTTTTGCTCTCACTAACAAACAAGCATATTTAGTTGAATCATCCTCTTGTATAATAAAGAATTTGACTAGCTTTTGTCCCTGGTTCCTGGGAGGGAGACCAAATCCTTAGAGTTTCCCAATTAATAGCAGTGTCTTTGTTATTCATGAATCTCTTGGATCACACCTGAGTTCATGGTAAGAGATGAGATGACTCAGGATGGGGGTTGGTCACCAGAAAAACCTACTGTATGAGGAGAGCTTTGGGACTTTGAGCCAGCCTGACCTCCAGAAGGGTAGAGGGGCTAGAGATCAAGCCAATCCATGGTCAGTGATTCAATCAATCATGCCTACACAGTGAGACCCCAACAAAAATTCTGAACATTGAGCTGAGTGGGGGAAAATTCCCGGTTTTTGAGACCATCAGTGGCCCAGAGGGTGGTGCATGCTGGTTCTACAGGAATAGGACATGGAAGCTTTGCATTCAGGACCCTCCCAGACCTTGCCCTATCATCTATTTGGCTGGTTTATATCTTTTATAAAACTAATTGTACATACAGTGCTTTCCCGAGTTTTGTAAGTTGTTTTAGTGAATTATCAAACTTAAGGGTGTTGGAATCTCTGAATTTGTAGCTAGTGGTCATAAGTGTGGGTGGGCTGGGGACCCCTGAGGTATGGCTGGCATTTGAAGTAAAAGCAGTCTTGTTGGTGACTATTCCCTCAAACCGGTAAATTCTGACACCAACTCTGGGTGATTAGCATCGAAATTGCTTGGCAGTACATCAGTTGGTGTCAGAGCATGTCTTAAAGAAATACAGAAGGTGGTTGCACAGTACCTCCAAAGAGCCTTGTCATTCTAAGCTTCTATTTTTTTTTAAGGCAAAGAACCAGACAAAATTAATAATTTTATTCTGGCCCATATAGAAGTGATTAGGCAATTGTCTGTTTCACTATCTTGCTTTATGAAATTTGTGTTCAAAAAACACAAGAAAAAATGGAATGTAGGAGTCTTTAACTCATGAAATCTTAGCTTAAAGATAAGGTCTAATGATAGAACAACAGCTTGTCCACAGTGAGGCTACGCCAATCAGGAAGAGAAGGCAGAGCCCGTTTCTAAATCAGAATATGGCCTGGAAGACACCAACATTCTAATAACAAGATGAGCATTCCCACAGCCTAATGGCTTAAGGGTTGCCAAGATTTTTCTTTTCTTCTCTTTCAGAGAAATGTGAGTCAAAAATACCTACGGCTAATATTAATGTAGGGGGAGGGGAAATCTATTTGCAAGGTCTTTTGGGGCCAGAAGGACAATGCATTATTTTCCCAGTCCCTTTAGTCAGAGCCTAACAGCAGCAGTATTCATCTCAAACACATCTATTCAAATCCCTTATGATGAGCCAGAGACGCTGCCCTGTTCCCTTGGCACAGAAGGGCAAAGAACGAATTCCCAGAGAGCAGAATTGGGAACAAGGGTGGAAGTTACAGGGGACCTTCTCAGCTGACTGTAAAGAACTTTCTGGTGGAGGAGTATCCTCAGGAGATAAAGAACAAACACCGTGTTGCCAGCAGGGTCTAAACTTAGGGCCACAGCCGTATCCTGGGGACGAGTGGATGAGGATGCACACAAAGAAGGAGCAAAGACACCAGATGATATCTAGATCCCTGTAGTTCTGACAGTCTAGTTCTAACCTGACTGCAGATTCAAAGAAAAACCAGGGAAAATATTCTCACATAAGGAGTTTTCTCAGCTGTGTTCTTACCACAAATATTCTTCAACAATAAATCCCACTAGAATACCTAGTGGCACATTATTTAGTGCAGTTAAGGGAGATTTTAGAATTACTGCAATGCTGTTTAAATTCATTATCTAATGCTAATTAAAATGATCTGTTTTGCTGTCACCAAGGAAAATCTTGTTAGGGAAACTGATGAGGTACAGCGAGCTCTCTGGTACTGACAGCAGATGTGTGCTTAACAACATCATACATTTTGTGCCACTGACAATTAAGACTGAGAGAGAATTAACCTGGCAGTACACCCTGCCTCAGGCAGGTTTGGGGGCCAGCCAGGCATCTAAAGAGCACTCGACTACACAGCAGACCTGCCTGTGACCCTCTCTGCCAGTCACCTTGGGGCAGTCACCTCACCTCTTTGGGTTGGGTTAGATCAGTGGTTTTAAATCCTGATGCACTTTAGAATCACCGAGGGAATTTTTAATCCAGATTCCCCACCTAAACCAATTAAATAAGAATCCCTGGAGGTGGGGCCCAGGCATAAGGATTTTAAAGCTCCTCAGGTGATCCCAATGTGAAGGTGGGGTCGATTACGACTGCATTTGATGGTCCCTAAGGACCATGCCCATTTCCAGACTAATTGAGAGATGAAAAATCATTGGCTTACTTCAACACTCCCTTGCAGACATTGGTTATTAGGAGTCTGACTCAACTGAGTATTCCACGTGGGTATCAGCTAGGCAGTAATCGCTGTTAAACCATGGTCCATGTCTTGGTTATTTTCGTAAATGCCTGGCATATCCTAGGCGCTCAGTACTCATTTGATAAATGAATGGTTCAGAGGGCAACAATTCAATTTTCAGTTCACCCTTTCGGCTTCATTTCGGGTGGCAAAATGAGTTACAAGAGTTACAAATTTTAAATAATGTATTAAATTCATCTTTAATAACAGAACAGCACAAAATAGCAGTAGCTTAAACAAAAGTTTATTTCTCTAACACGCTTTCAAAATATGGTCCTTGAACCAGGATGATCCAAATGACCTGGGGAGTTAGAAATGTAAACTCTTGGGCTCCAAACCAGACCTACTAAAATAGAAACCGTGGGGTATGGCACAGAAATCTGTTTTAATAAGCCCTCCAGGTGATTTAAGAACCACTGCCATAAAAGAATTTGAGAGGTAGGCAGTGCAAGGCTAGTATACCAATTCCATGAAGTTGGGACCTGCACTCTCTGCTCACCATTCCTTCACTCCTAAGGCACAAACCTTGCCCACATGATATGATATGGCTGCTGGAGTTCCAGCCATCATATCCAAGCTCAAAGGAGAAGGATGGAGAAAAACCTAGAGAAGAGCACTCACTCTTCTTTCACATGAGTTCCTGTCTGAGAGGATTTCTTGTCCTCTTAGATCTCACTGGCACAAAAACTTTTCTGTGAAGAAAACTAGAAAATGTTATCTTTTAGCTGGCCACATGACCACCCACTAAAAATTAAGGTTCTATTCCTGAGGTGCTAAGACAGTAATCTAGTTGCTTCTGCCTTAAATAATTACTCAATAGTGGTAATAAAGAAAATTAAAACTTAGTGCTAATATGTCCAGGTATTGTGTTCAATTCCTTATGACAGTATCTTATTTAACCTTCATAACTCTGTGTGGAATTATTTTTCTCATCTTGTAGAGTAAAAAAACAAACAGAAAACAAACAAACGGGTTTTTGGAGGTTGGTTAATGTGCTTGATGTCACATAACTAGGAAGTGATAAAGCAGAATTTCAACCTAGGTGGTTTATCTGCAAAGCATGCATTCTTAGCTTCTAAGATATGCTACTCTGATAAAAAGTTTTGGTGGAGATGAAAAATGAGTAATAAATTACACTTTGTATGTGTTCCTCATTAGCAGGAATAATGTAACATTGGTTTTGCCATCATTTGATTAGGTTGAGCTTGCAAAGCAACTCCCACCCCACTCCAAATGGCTGATATGTTCTAAGACTATGTTTTCAGGTCACTTAGGACAGGTCTGCAATGGTATCTGCACATTAAGCATTGGGGCTAACGCTAGGGAGAATCCAGGGCTCATGGGACCTGAGGCTTGTACAACTTAGGATCCCCTATTAAGAAAAAAACCATTAAATTGTGAATACACAATTAGGTAGTGGGCTTTGGAATGCCCAGCAAGTGAGGGGCAGTGATACTTAAGCCTCATTGGCTTCATGGGAAATCTACCTCCAGCCTAATGCTTCCTTTCCCAGCACTGCTTGCCTGTACCACGGAGGACACAATGCAGATCACTGCAATCAAGCAATCACCAACTGTAGAAGAAATACTGGAGATGACATTGATCAGTGGTCTTCTAACTTTAGTTTGTTTGTTATTAATGGCAGAACCCTGTTACAAAAAGAAATCTCACTCTGAATCTGAACACATGGAACAGATACAAGTGTGGCTGCTCTGGCCGGAGACCAGGTGTAGTAGGTCAAAAGTCCCATCTGTTGTTGCCCATAGTGTAATCTCCCAATGAGTTAGTCTTCCTCCTGCACAGATAAATCCAATTCACTGAGAGAGCATTATTGCAGTAAAGAAGGAGTTTAATTAATGCAAGGCCGGTCAAGAGGAAGGACTGGAGTTATTACTCAAATCAGTCTCCCTGAGAATTTGGAGGCTAGGGTTTTATAGATAATTTGACGGGCAAGGGGCTAGGGAATGGGTGCTGCTGATTGGTTGGGGATGAAATCATGTGGGAAATGGCCCTTGTGTGCTGAGTCCACCTTGGGGTGGAGGCCACATGACTGGTTGAGTCATGTTTCATGGGTCCAGGTGGGGTCAGTTAATCGCCAGGATGCAAAAATCTGAAAAACATCTCAAACGACCACTCTTAGGTTCTACAATAGTGATGTTATCTACTGGAGCACTTGGGGAAGTCACAAACCTTGTGTGACCTCTGGCCACATAACTGCTGAGCAGTAAGGAGTTATAGAAAGTACACCTACGTTTTAGCAGAATTCAGGCCCCTTCCATAATCCTAATCATACGGCCTTTCATTCGTTTTACACAGACAGTTTCAGTCCCTGAATAAGGAGGAGGGGGCCGTTTTAGGGAGGGACTATTATCATCCTTGCTTTAAAGCTAAACTATAAATTAAATTCCTCCCATAGTTAGTGTGATGGTTAATAATGAGTATCAACTTGATTGAAGGATACAAAGTATTGATCCTGTGTGTGTCTGTGAGGGTGTTGTCAAAGGAGATTAACATTTGAGTCAGTGGGCTAAGAAAGGCAAACCCACCCTTAATCTGAGTGGGCACAATTTAATCAGCTGTCAGCACAGCTAGAATATAAGCAGGCAGAAAAATGTTAAAGGAGACTCTGGCCTAGCTTCCCAGACTGTATCTTTCTCCTGTGCTGGATGCTTCCTGCCCTTGAACATTGGACTCCAATTTCTTCAGTTTTGTGACTCAGACTGCCTCTCCTTGCTCCTCAGGCTACAGATGGCCTACTGTGTGACCTTGTGATCACGTGAGTTAATATTTAATAAACTCCTCTTTATATATACACACACACACGTGTATATATATAAACTAAATTCCTCCCATGGTTAGTGTGATGGTTAATAATGAGTATCAACTTGATTGAAGGACACAAAGTGTATGTATATAGATATATCTTGGGGTGCCCTGGGGCCTCAAGGAACCTATCTAAAAATCACCTGATGTATTCTAAGCCCCTCTTCTTATGGCTGAGAGAACAAAGACCCAGGAAGACTAAATAAGTCAGCCTAGGTCATCACCTGGTTACTGGCAGGGTGGGGACCACAACTGTTATCTATCCACAGATCTTTTCACTATACCATAATAATCCTTTGATTTCTAGGCCAGCCTTCAAAAGCCTTTTATTGAGCTGTCTCTTGCCTTCTCCCAAATGTAGTGTAGCATATGATAGAATCAAACCAGAAGGTATTATTCATTTCTATGGGAAAAGTCAGAAAATGTCTCCCCAGCTGCAGCCCTAGTAGAGAAGGGGTGGGTACTCGCTCAGCTTAAGTCACTAGAGGTTATTCCCCTGAACTGCTGTTGTTCTTTCTCCCCTTGTTTTACCCTGCATCACTAGCCAAGTCCCTGGCACACCCCAGGGAAGGCAAGAGGCAGAGAATGGAATCAGTGGGTAGCATTTGTACCACTGACAGGGAAAAAGCAACAATCCCTTGGGTCACAGGGACATAAAATTTATAAGTTGTGTATAGAGAGAAGCTACCTTCTTGTATAAAAAAAGGAAACCAACATGCAATGAAATATTACACATAGGCACATGGCTATTTTCTTTTCCATCTTTGATTTTGATTGCTGACTGACTTAAATATGGGCTGCAAATTTAATCCTCCTCACTTGCTGGAATTTCATTTTTTTTTTTTCTGACTATGCTTCTGGTCCTGGCAAAACTTTGCCTTACGAAATCTCTCCAGAGATATTTTAACTTGATGCTCATTTTCATGGAAGTATCACTGATTTTTGCCCACCTAGGTCTTACAATCAACTTTCTCATCGGGTTGCTTTTTCTTTCACAGCTTTCCTTGATTCAAACAATTCTCAAATAAGTTGTTAGTGGGCAAAATTACTTCATTTAGGTCTTCTAATTAGAAAGGAAAAATTCTTCCATCAGTCCCATGCTTTCCTCAATTATAAAATTTCACTTAAAAATCTCAAACTGCTAAGAAGGCTTAATGTTATTCAGTAACTAAAATTATAAATCTCTAAAGCTTTCTTTAAAACAAAAGAAACCTAAAATGCAATCTGAATGTAACAGAATCGTTTCCACAGAATAGTCACATCATGACCACAGCTGACAATAAATGGTAACTGGAAACAGTTTGTTCTTCTACTTGGGAAATGGGCATCAATGAGCCAACTTTTAAAAGAAGTGAATATATCTCTTAGGTTTTGTTTTGTATTAGTCCGTTTTCACACGCTGTAAAGACAATACCTGAGACTAGGTGATTTATAAAGGAAAGAGGTTTGACTCACAGTTCTGCATGGCTCGGGAGGCCTCAGGAAACTTATAATCATGGCAGAAGGGGAAGTAAGCATGTCTTACACAGCGGTAGGAGAGAGAGGAGAAAGCAAAAGGGGAAGAGCCGCTTATAAAACCATCAGATCTCATGAGAATTCACTCACTATCTTAAGAACAGCATGGGGGAAACCACCCCCATGATCCAATCCCTCCTTCAACACGCGGGGACCACAGGTCCCCTACTCCACACGTGAGGATTACAATTTGAGCTGAGATGTGGGGACACAAAGCCAAACCATATCAGTTGTACAAAAAGGCGGCAAAATAACAATTACCTCTAAAGTGAAATAAACAAACGGCTACTTTGTGATGTTAGAATATTAAAAACATGGTTCTCACAAAAATATGTGTCAAATATTTACGTAACTCATTCATGAGAAAACAAGCAGGTAAAACTAGTTCAAAGGAGGATACGGTGGACTGTGTTATATATGTACATTTTTCTGTATGTCCATTTCAAGAAAAGTCTACTGGAATAAGATTGCAGTTAGATTAACACCAGGTAATAAATAGGGCAATACTGTAATTTCTGGTGTTGTCTCTACTATTGGGCAGAAATCATTTGCAATTTACTGATATTCTGCTCAGCATTATCCTCCTTCCCAGAGTCTGGGCCCTAACAGAAGAGGAAGTCAAACAAAATCACACCCCTCCAGAAAGTCAAACAGCCCTGTGGTTTTGCAGACCATGCCCTAGCATGTCTTTAAATGGGACAAATCTTTTTGCTTTATTTCTAGGCTTTGGATAATTTTACTTAATGGTAGTAGAGCTTTTTTGTTTTTGTCTTTATTTTTTTTTTCTTTATAATCTGTAAACTACAACCCTGTGACTTGAGAACCAAAAAAGGCAAGGAATATTTGGATCTATCTGGGGAGTCATAAACACAATGTTTTTATAAGGCATCTTCACATATGGTCTTATTTGATTCTGACCCCAGCCTCCTGAGATGTGCAGGTATCATCCCTATTTTCACAGATAAGAAAATAGAGGTTCCTAAAGATTGTGACTTGCCCACATTCCTGGTCAGAACCAGGGTCAATCTGCAAAGCCAGATCTTCTGATAACAAACACCAAGGGCTTTCACTGTGGTGCTGCTCTCAACAACCCCTCACATTGTAGAGAAGCTTATGCTTTAAAAAACCCTTGGCAAATTGAGGGCGCACGAAGCAGGTGGTTTTGTTTCATAGATGGGGAAACTGAGGACCATGATCACCTGCCTAGCAAGTGACAGAAGCCAAATCATATCCAAGTTGCCCCAAACAAGTCAAAGGCTAGTTCCCTCCACAAAACGATCACCTGGAGTTAATCCACTTTGTCCCTTGGCGCTGACCCAGATTTCATCTCTGGATGCCAAGACCAGCAAACAACTTGAAGCCCCCACTTCTCTGCTGTACCTCCACCTAATAGGGGTGTGAGTTCAGTTCACCCCTTTCTCCTGCCCCAAGAAACAAACTCCCTTGTTAACCTAACTCTCTGCCATCTACCTCGGCAAGTTGATAGACTTCACAGGAAGGCGTTAATGACAGCTAGTGGTGCTATTCCACCAGGGTTATTTGTATTTTAAAAGCAGCCCCATTTTGGTTTAAGTACTTTCACCTTTTGCTTCCTAATCTATATTGGCAGAAATGATTACAAGGAGCCTGCAAACCCAACTTTAGCCCAAGCACCAGCTGCCAAGGGAATGAAGGCTCATGTTTTGACTACTTTTCAAATGTATAGTGTTGATGTTCAAAATTGTAAATAATATATTTTAAAGCGGTAATGAATTTGTGGGTATTCTTATGTGACTTCTTAGCAAATATATGTTTAAAAATGTAACTGTAACTATGTGTAGGGGCAGAAGCTGCTGAAATGTTTTACGGGAAAAAACTCAAGGAGGGGAACCTAACCCTCACAAAGACACAGCGAAGTGTATCTTCATTTTAAAAATGATGAAAATGAAGCAGAGCGGGTATGTAACTTACAAAGATCATCCAGCTACAGAGCCAGGCTTCAAATGTAGTTCCAGGCCTGTGCTCCCAGCCACTATTTTATATTGCCTTTAATTTTACCTGATTTTCATTTTCCAAAAGGGTGTGACCTATGTGGCAGAAAACACCTCATCCTAACGCTGATCATCTGTCGGAGGGTCCAGCAATAAAGAAAACTTTTGAGGAGTGAAAAGCTACTACAGAAAAGCAAACCAGGCTTGTGGAGACCGAGAAACATTTGAGACAGGAAAAGATGGAACTGTATTTTACCAACTGTAACACTTTGCCTCTAAGACGTAACACTATTTTATCACTCAGAAAAAAAGCTGCCTATTAACGGTCATGTGAATATGCCACTGACTGTAAGTGATGTCCTGAAAGATTTGTTAAACGCAAAATAAAAATGTAGAATTGATGAAATACAGTAACACGCAGGCAGGCAGCCCAGGTGATAGTCTAAGTTTGAGATTCCAGAGTAAGGGAGAGCATCTTTCACATTTTTCTTCCAGAAACTGACTTGATGTTAGTACATTCAACAGTGTTTTAGCCAGAGAACTGTAAGTGCTCTGGTTTCAGTCTCACGCCAGATCCTGATATGGTGCTACTCTTAGTATTAAGAGTACAGATTGTCCCTGATTTATAACAGATCAACTTACAATTTTGTTTTCTTCTGAGACAGAGTCTTGTTCTGTCACCCAGGCTGAAGTGCAGGGGCGTGATCTCAGCTCACTGCAACCTCCACCTCCCAGGTTCAAGCGATTCTCCTGCCTCAGTCTCCTGAGTAGCTGAGACTATGGGTGCTTGCCACCACGCCCAGCTAATTTTTGTATTTTTGGTAGAGATGGGGTTTCACTGTGTTCGCCAGATTGGTTTTGAACTCCTGACCTCAAATGATCCGCCCACCTCGGGCTCCCAAAGTGCTGGGATTACAGGTGTGAGCCACTGTACCTGGCCTACTTACGACTTTTCACCTGTGCAAAAGTCAAAATGATGAAGCAAAGTGATACAAATTCAGAATGCTCTTCAACTTACCATGGGACACGTATACTTCATTAATTAATCACGGTGGCCAAGAGAGTGTTGTGGTTCAGAGGCCAGAGTCACATGCCACTAGTCGAGGCAAATCATAATTCCACTCCAACCAAAAAGGCGACTGAAATGTAGGAGGAGGGGAACCTCCAGAAAGGTGCCAGGCAGGGTATTATCACCAAAAGAGCAGATTCCAACAGATATTTAGAACTAGACTTAGATATCGAGTAATACAATGGGGCCAAATAATTGATCTGGTAAGAACAACCGAACCCATGTCTTGTCTGTTTCTTCAAAAGGATATTCCTGCTATTACAGGTCTTTAAGATTCAGAGTTTTTCTATCACTGCCTACTGCTAAATGTGATAACATCAAGTCAGTACGTGCTTACTGGTAGATATACCAGTAAGAACCTAAGTTTTAAATGCAAAAGGATTTTCATCTAAAAGGAAAGTCTGTTGTCAAGCATCTGGAAGTCATTTTAAGATATCTAAATTAGTAATTATGTTTAATTATAGTCATCAGGAGCCTAAAGTCAGATGATTCCCATGACCTTACCAGACTCCTCTCACCTTTCCCTCAAGTAGTTATCACATATCAAGCACAACGAAGAGCTAATCATTTCCTCCCAAGGTACAATTAACTCCCTAACAACAAGAGCGCATAGACCAAAATGTCTCATTCCCACAATTTTGCAGCTCTATGTGTCCACTTACATTCAGCCATGGGCATGAGCCCATGTTTAAAAACTGGATAAAACATTTTGATGAAAAATATTCTAAACACCGTTCTTTTACAGGGTGTTATCCGTGGTATCATCCAGGGCACTGTCATGGGTACAAACATACATAGCAACCGGTGTCTGTCTGCACACTCTGGAATGCAGAGCAGCCATTTAGTTACTATTCATAAAAGACACTCAATCCAAAGAGCATACCGTATCTCTTGGTTAAGGCCATTCATTAAAAAATTTACTAACGCATTTGGGGAAGTAAGGAGACTTGGGGAACTTTGGTGGTGGTGTTTTTAGGTTCAGAAAAGATGAGGACGATCATAAACTTAGTTTCCTTAGGTTAAGCACTATCAAAAGGTAAGACAAGAGCTCAAATCTCAAATTTTTATGCTTGTTTAGGTCATTAATTTTGGCCTAGAAATAGTTTGATTACGGGCTCCATACTAACTGCTGCTACTTTGTGATCTTGTGTTCTCTTAACCATTATTCTAAATACATATATCCATAAATTTGCCAGACTTAATCTTAAAAGTGATTAATCTGCTAAAACTAATATGTAACTTTTTCAGATTTTCACTGAAATAGAAACAGAAGTGCCATCTCATGTTTCAAGAGCCAGTCCTTTGAGTTTGTTCAGGTAGGAAGCCATTTCCTCTAAGGGGCCTTTATTCTGTTATGCAAATGCTTATTACACCAGACTTCAAGGGAAAATGGGGTTCTCCTTCCTTCTAACAACAGCTGATTCCTAGGAAAAGCAGGGTTTGATGCAAACTGAAAATACAATAAGCTGAATTTTCAAATAAAAGACATTCTCAGATCTGCTAAGTTCATCCATGGAAAAGAAGACCACCATGAAGCCAGGTAGGTTGTTTTCAATCTGTTTAAAGCCATTTGTGGATTTCTGCTTAAAAATGGTGCATTGTTGAGTTTATCTCTGTTCCTTTCAGAAACAGTAAGATAAAACTAGAAAAATAAAATTGTATAAACTCACAGGAACAAAGTAAACAGAGGAGAAGCCACAGTGGGTGAGAGATAGCACCAAGTATCTGGAAGAACAGGAAGCAGTAGGGAAGGCAGCAGAACCATGGACGTGGAATACCTAGCGCATGGAGAGGAGTGAGTCCATTCTCACCATGATAGACCAGAAAATTCCAGTAGCACATTTCCTCCTATGAGCTTAACTTACCTGAGTGGCTTTCAAACAAAATTTAGCATGGAACCTAATCCATAAGACAGCTAGGAAGGCAGCTGTGGACCCCCTGCTCCCCCGGTACTCACTAAATTCCACTTTACTGTGCCCACGACTCCCCCTGGCTCTTCTTTTCCACATCCTGCCTTCCTTTGACAAGATGAAAGTCTTCTCAAGTCCCACCTTCTCCAGGAAGCCTTCTGAGACTATGCTCACTGAAGATGTCTTCTCCCCTGAATCAACTCGTTCAACTACACTTTATATATTTGGTTGGTCCCACCACATATGATTGGTAAACCTTCCACATTAATTGCCTCACACATTGATATGCTTACTACTCAACGTAACAGAGGAGACAGCTGAGATTTTTTAAAAAGACCATTTTAAAAAACAATTTATATAAATAGATTCGTATACAAAGAAGAAACACATATACAGAGCACCCCAATTACCAGTATGGTGGATCCTACCCCTTCTTTTCTGCATTGGGAAACAGAACAGAGAACAGAAAAAAATGATTCCATCTTGCTTTTAACTCTTTCCACCTATGTGCTCAGTTTTTCAAGTAGAGTTTCTATTCCTTTGCTGGTGCTTTTGTTTTTTTCCAATGTAGGAATCAAGCTTTTCAGTGCAGCTTTGACTTTGTTTGCAACTTCTAGGTCACAACTCTGAAGGAGACTGAAGAGAGGAAAAAAATTAAATTTCATAAGAACTCCTACATCATCTCCAATACTACCTGTACCAATAGTATAAAAGACTTGGTTAACTGTGAGACAAGCCTTGTAACTATATACACATTATTTTTCATTCAAAGGATGAATGATGAGGACCAGTAGCTTATATTATAAAGCCATGGAAAAAAAATGTTTTAGAATCTTGCTGGTGGAGTCACCCAAGCAAAGACATTTGCAGGACCAACAGCATTCCATACAGAGTTGGCTCTACCTTCACATTATCTTAGGACTTACTTACATCCATCTTAAAATGATTCTACATGTATTCTATCTTCCCTTCCCCATCTCAGGATTATAAGCTCAAGAGCAGGGACCGTATTTTATTTATTTCATGATGCTACATTTATAGAGCAGACAGCCAAAAAATGCCCACCACATGGCTGAATGAAAATGTGTGAAGAGAGGCACAGAGAGGTCAGAGTTAGCAGCCTTCTCACTGAACTCCACAGCACTAACGTTTAGTGAAGGGGCGAAGAGCTTCACTGTGGAGCTTCACTGCGTGGGTGTGAAACCTGCCTCTACCACTCAGTAACTGTACAACCAAGAGCACGCTATTTAAATTCCCTTAAGACTCAGTTTCCCAAATTGTAGAATGGGATTCACAACAGAGTCCACCTTCTACCTCACAGAGTTGTTTTCTGAGGTTCAAATGGCCTTGTATCTAAAGCTCCCAGCCAGAGCCTGACACTTAGTAAGCACTCAATAAATGTTAGCCATTCAACAAAATAACCCCGGCCTCTGCTTTCCGAAACCCTGCCCGAGTACCCTATCAAAAGTGAAGGGAGCCCTAGACACTGGTAACAGCGGGCCTATTTCTCTGTGAATAGGACGTACAGCTCTGACTGCAGAGCACCAGGCCTGAATTTCCTGTTCTCTTCTTTTTCAAGACCATATGTAAATACGGACCTCTGAAACACATTCTAGAAATGAGGTACTTGGTATTTTCCAAAGTCCCTGGTCCCAATAACTTCCATTATGTCAATAAAGAGGAGGATAAATGATCAGTACCAAGCAGTATTCTACTGCTTCTGGAAGACAAGCAACAGATTCAGCTTGCCACCTATGACGCTAAAAAGTAAAGTTCCCTTGTAATGAATTTGTGACTCACTAGGTGTTTTAATTTCATGCATCTTGGCTAAACACACAGTATATAACACATAATAGTTATTGCTTACTAAGCATATGCCACATATTAGACATAATACTAGGCATTTTATATGCATCATTCCAATCTAGTTTTCATAACAACCATAGGGTTATGATTAATCTCATTTTTTTGCCACCAAGAAAATTAAGGCCCAGGAAAGCTGAATTTTCCCAAGGCTATGCACTAAGCTGGAACCCAGGCAGTCTGTCAAGAGCCAATACTCCCAAATGATAGAGAATTTTGCTTCTCTGAATCACTTTTCAGCTAACATACAAGGCTGATTTTCTTTTCACCTAAAATTTACAAAAACAATTTTTTGTATTAGTTATATACAGCTCAACTTCCATTTAGAACTTCAAATATTTCCTGTGCTCCTGTTCCAATTCTAAGTAGTGCTCCATAATAAACCTATAGTATCCTTCCTATGTTTGAAATCCACCTAACGGGAGTTCTGATTGATGAACATCCTTTATAAATTAATTTCATGGCATTGCTGAAATTTCCAGTTAATTGAGTGTAAAGAAAGAATGTGTCAGTAGATGTTAATACTCCAAATGCCTGGTAAAAGAATTTGTAACAAAAAAGTTCATGTATCAGCTAATGAATTCTGACCATTTGACATCAACTGGAAAATTAACTAATTTTAAGCAGAAATGAACAAAATGATCTATAACACTTACATATTGGGAGACACTGACATACCTGAAGATATGAATGCTCCTACGTGTGTTTGTGAGTGTATGTGTACCAGATCAGGTATATGTTGAAGAAACATTTAAAATAACACTTGCAAACAATATAAATTAGGTTGCATAGCATGTTGCAAGTGAAATATCTTGAGAAATTCAAACTAGAGTTGGTATCTGTTTTCCCAAACCTTAATAACACAGCAGGGGAAAAATCAACAGTAATTGCTTCAAGGCAACATACAAATCTTTTTTTAAATGAATGCTCTTAACAGAAGGTTTTCATCTGCACATAGAATGTTTGGAAAATTTCAATGACTTGTGGATTGATAAACTCAACTAAGTTCAGAGAATAATACAAAGCAGGCCACAGTTCATCACTGTTTTTTTCTCATTTTAAGTCAGATATCAACAATTAGCATACAGACTTCAGTAGCAAATGCTCTTCCAATCCTTTTAGAATCTTTTAAAACAACGAAGGAAATTACATGTAGAATTAGGCATGACTTAAGAATCAACATTGTCACAGTTTTCACAGGGACATAAGTTATTCATTAAAAAAAATACAAGCTGGGCGCCGTGGCTCATGCCTGTAATCCTAGCACTTTGGGAGGCCAAGGTGGGCGGATCACGAGGTCAGGAGATTGAGACCATCCTGGCTAACACAGTGAAACCACGTCTCTACTAAAAATACAAAAAATTAGCCGGGCATAGTGGCGGGCACCTCCAGTGCCAGCTACTTGGGAGGCTGAGGCAGGAGAATGGCATGAACCCAGGAGGCAGAGCTTGTAGTGAGCCGAGATCGCACCACTGCACTCCAGCCTGGGCGACAGTGCGAGACTCCATCTCAAAAAAAAAAAAAAAAAATTATGTTTTTGTCAAAACCATAAACATGGTGAAGCCACCTGATATCTTGTGAATGTTATAATTTGTCAAAAAGATGGTAGTTAAAAAATCCTAAGGGCCAGGCACAATGGCTCATGCCTGTAATCCCAGCACTTTGGAAGATGAAGATGGGAGGATTGCTTGAGCCTAAGAGTCTGAGATCAGCCCAGGCAACATGGGGAGACCCCCATCTCTACAAAAAATAAAAAAATTTTAAAAAAGCTGGGTGTGGTAGCATGCGCCTGTAGTCTCAGCTACACAGGAGGCTGAGGTGGGAGGAAAACTTGAGCCCAGGAGGTTGAGGCTGCAGTGAGCTGAGATTGTGACATTGTAGTCCAGCCTGGGTGACAGAGTGAGATGGAGTCTCAAAAAAAAAAAAAAATTCTAAGGACTGACTGAAAGAGTTACATTTGCTTTCTAATATTTGGTATGCTTGTCTAGACCATGACTGACTGGAAGTAATACTAGACTACTGAGAACAAATATTAGAACTGAGAAATCAATGTGAAGGAAGTATGTCTTCTGCATGACCAGGCCCTGCTCAGAGAAGGGCACATGATATACATACCTAGAAAGAATAATGGCACCTCGATTTACACTAGCCCAGGACTTCAGGTTCTTCACACCAACATGCTCTACAAGAGTTTTTGCAAAACAACCTGTAAAATATACTGAAGCTTAGTGAACATCATATAATGAGATTTATACTCCCCAACCCATTCTCTACTGCCCTCAAACGTGCAAATATTTTTAAATAAAAAAGCTAATAAAAGTAGCTTTCACCCAGTCTCCCTTTTAACACTAAAAATTCCAGTGCAGGTTTATCTAATGCATTTTCAAAACAGCGATTTCTTTTAACTCTGATCCAAAACCTAGGCTATGTTTAGCGGTAATTACTCAAGATAAACAATGAATTCTAATAAAACACTCACTGAGTTATGTCTGCATTTCTTTGTACTATTTAACGATTTAACTTTGACCTAAAAGCTATTCAGTAAATAAATGTTTCACAGTAGCACCTCATGGTTGGTTGAAATCAAGTTCTTCCTCGTGGAGAAATGCTTCACTCAGAAGGTGCCATGAACATAACACAGTGTTCACGTGTTCAACAGTGGTTGGTAAATGATTGTTCTAGCTTACACTTGGCATTTCTCTTTACAACACTTACATACTCACAAACCAAAAATACCATTTGTCTCCTGTTATTCTGGTACTTCTGATTCCCAAGGTCTTGGTATTATCTTTTTCACTGTGCAATTAATGCTTGGACACAGGAGAAATTCTGATAGCTAAGATTTAGTGTAGATGGAGGTAGGGACAACCTATCTTGACGGCAAACATCATAGTCAGGTAGCATGTACTACATAATTCATTCAGATACCTAAATGTAAGGACTCTTTAAAAGTCAAGAGGCCTATGGCTATTCAGCCTTTCATGGTACCTGCTAAACAGGGACAGAGTTCACCTAGTGAGGCAAACTGTTTTCCAAAGCTGACAACAATAATATCTCCTGTCCTGTGTGCTCTTCTAGAATGCAGCCACTCCCTCATCTACAGGGGGAATCCATGTCTTCTTTTGAATCACGGGGGGCCTCTGTGATTGATTTGACCAAAATAGTATGATGAAAGTGGCATTAAATGACTGCTAAGGATAAATCATGGGAGTGCCAGGCATTTACTTTGTTCTCTCAGGATGCTCACTCTTAAAAAAGCAACCACTATCTCGTGCAGGAGCCCAAGCAGCCTAGGAAGGGAAACTGAAGCTGTTGATCTCCAGTCAACAGTCAGTACTCACTTGCCAACCATGTGATTGAGTTATTCCAAAAAGTGGACACTCCAGCCACAAACCGAGCAGCCTTAGATGACTGACTCTGAGCACAGAGGAGGCAAGCTCCACCAGACCCTGATCAAGTCATTGTTTTGAAAATTACTACGTTTTAAGGTGGCTACTATACAGTAAAAGAGAATCAAAACAGCTAGACATGCAGGAGGACAAACTCATTTGGTGCTATAGGAATACGACAAGACAAACACATCAGACCCAAACAGGCAGATTTTAGGGTTCTCAGCACATTTTAATTAAGAGGGAGAAAAACCACTGGACATTAAGCCAGACTACTTTTCTGGCATAAACTCAACTATACATTAGCTTTTTAATAATGAAAAAGATGATTCCATATGTTATTTTTTTTCTTTAATATTCATCACAAGGCTTCTCTTTTACCAAAAAAATTTTCAGTGAAAAATAGCCCCAGGTCCCCATTCTTAAAGGTAAAGTGAGAAGAGACAGCTCTACTGCTATACTGATTGCCTCACTAGCCATTAGAGCTGCCACTTGCCGTAAGACATGAATTCACGATCTGTCACTTTTTTTTCAGTCATTGTAATGAAAAGCCCAAACTGTTTTAATTCACTAGGGGAAAAAAATCTCTCCAGTGGTTTAAATACCAGATGCAATTTGGATTTCCTAAGTGAAGGTCTGGTTGGAGATAGGACTGAGAGGGGAATGGCATGCAAATGCTAATGCTGTCCTTCTCTAGAGAGCTGAGTTTCTACAGAGCAGCTGTAAGGCTTACAAAAAAACAGAAAGCGCCAAAGACTGGCTTACTCTTTGGTCACATGTATTTCAATACCAAATAAACAGGCACTAGTCCAAAATTCTCTTACGAGGATAATCTTCCTCTGCTTATTCTTTCTTCAAACACAGAGATAAATATCATGCCTTTCTACTGAGGTAATGATACTCAACAATTGGGGCCCCCTGCCCCGCTCACCATCCTCATTAGAATGGCATTTTAAGGCAGTGACCAAGCCAGGTTAGAAGCCTGCAGCAGCAGAGGAAGGAGAACAGAGAGAGTGGGGGGTGTGGGGGGGGGGGGTGGAAAAAAGAAAGAAAATTAAAGAGTTCTCGGGCACAAATTTCTAGGGGAAAAAGCATTACCAGCAACCACTGAATCATTTCTTATTCACAGACATCATTTCTAAACACTCAACAAACTTCATTTGAGCCTAAATGGCCGGTATAAAGTTCAGGGATGCCAGGAATTACTGGAATTCCACATAAGATACAAGAAAAGGTCAAATTTCATAGCCTACCTTCTCTCCCATTGTCTTTCATCTTTTTATCTTGCTCTATTAACCACTTCAGAACTAGATGTCCCGCAGGATGTTCTGCAATGTGAAGCTATGAGGGGTCAAGAACAGTTAATCTTAAAAGCTGTTTTCATTCATGCAAATACATTTGAATGAATACATACAATTTATGTCACCACATACTGATAAGGACTCAGCCACTTTTAAAGTTCCACAGGCTTAAGAGGTCTTTATCTAGAACAACCATCATACTTGGGGGGAACAGAGATCTATTCTAATCCCCAGACCAAAAGACGGTTATGTCAGATAACACAGCCACTGCACAGCACTTTAGTCTCAGCTTCATGAAATGTGCTCTGAACAGTAGCAGCACAAGGCTCATCTTAATGCCAATCATGTCTTAGACTGAAATATGCCATTCTCAGACACAAATAAACCTACAGGACAGAACACTAGAGCAGAAACATCAAAACCCAATGCTGCATGCTGTTTAAGTACACCTGACTACCTAAGGGGATTATCTGATGAGCAACTCAAGAAAGCATCTCTTCAGCTCAACCTTACTCCTTTTCAAGAGCAATAGCAATCGTTCCCAGTTACTTGGGTTTCTCCTTAGCAAGTATGGGAGGCAACCGGCTCAGTCTCCTTATAGCGAAACTTTCAAGCTGCATTCATCTTTCCCATTTGTTAATATGGTCAGGAGGAGCCAGGGCTTCTCTAAGATCTCTTCTCTTCCCCAATCTCAGGTGTCAGAAGCACCTTGGGCATTCAATACTTGGCAATCATTTCATTCATAACCAAATACATGTCTGCAAAACATTCCCAAGTGCCAGGCTTTGACCCAGATGGTTAGAGAAAATTAAAGATGAATGTAATTGCTGCTGTGGGAGGTTCTTTGTTGTTATTCAACAGGCATCTCCCTCCCCAGTTTTCTTACTGACACCCCGCATCCTCCAAAAATGAAGTTTTGTGGCCTTTGCAGCTTTCCTGCCTGGCCTTTAATGGCACATTACCTCTCCGTCCTTGCCACCAGGATGCAGTTCTGTTGCTGCCAAGCTGGCGATGGCATTCATGGCAGGCTGAACGTCTCCAGTGGCAGATCCCAGAATGTCAGACACCAACACACACGCAGACTTATCTAGCACCACTTCTTGGGCGTGTTCTTGCAGGTAGCTTAACAAAGCTGGAGAAATGGATTCTAGGAGCTCCCGTCTGCGGACCTCTGTATCTTTCTTACTGTTGAATATGTTGAATGGGGTATTAGGGTAAGATAAATCGCAAAGGAAATGTGATCTTATTATCACAAAAACCTCTAAGAGCTTATCACAGACTGTATCACACTCTATTATTATTGTCTATCTTTCTGTTAAGCACGTAGACAGTGAGTGATTTGAGTATGTGTTCTATCTGTTTTTAAAAATATTTCTGTCCCGCGATCTGAATAATGCCTGCCACGGAACAAGCGCTCAATAAAGGGAGTCTGGCTTGTGTAATACCAAAAAAAAAAAGCCAAAAACCAAACAACATACCCACAAAACAACACGTTTACACTGCTGTATGGACACCATACTCTAGGGTAGTCAAATACGTGGTATCGGTAGCTTTGAAAAGAAAGCAACACAAAAGTCAAACCACACACCTGAATGCCTACTATGTGCCAAGGGCTCAGAGGTATTCTTTTGGCACGACACTTTTGTTTCCTTTTCAAGATAAAAGCTTTAAGAATCTGTCAAAAATACAGGCTTGAAAATGGAATTCACCTTTTCAGCAATTTTAGAGAGAGGCGTAAGTGGATTTCTGGACGCATGCACTATTCAACATCAGCAGACAACCAGAGCAGAGGAATAAAGAAGTCAAGCCATTCTACTTGTTTTTACCTGTGTGCATTTCCATCTCCTTTTTGCAGAACTTCAATGATTTCTCGTACTGTATGTGCAGGATCTCTGGGGCTTAGTAAGTACAACAGGACCTTCCTTCCATATTTGTCATTTACTATGCTAGGCAACGAACTGATAATTTCCTGTAACATTATAAACAAAAAGAAGAATCAATATCTGCATTCTTAAAAAAGTACCACAGGACCTTCCTTCCATATTTGTCATTTACTATGCTAAACAAGGAACTGATAATTTCCTATAAAATTATAGTGTATGTGCCGCCGAAGTGAGCACAATGTCCTATAAAATTATAAACAACAACAACAACAACAAAAAGAATTGATATCTACAGTCTTAAAGTATGCCTGGAATTTCAATGGTGAAGGACATACTTAACTATTTTTCCCAGCGTACTTCATGGAAAATGTGGAGCTAGTTCTGAAATTGTCTCATTAAAGCACACAGAGATTTACACTTAGAACACAGAATCAATTCTCTTTTGTGACTAGCATTACTGAACAACTCATTTATATTAACTGACCAAGCCCAAGGACTTAAAAAATATTTAAAGGTGTTATCTTCATTCATTATGGCCAGTATTTCTTGGGCCACTATTACGAGGGACATCACTTGCTGAGGTCACTGAGTAGAGACAGTTAATTTGCAGCTGCATTTAAATGTAGCATCGGCATGAATGAAGAACATTTCTATTAGAATTTCCCTGCTGAGATGTATGTGAAAGGAGATAAAGAAACTCTGTTAAATCGAACAAGTGGATAAAGGCTTTTAAAGTTAGGTTGCTTATTCATGGCAAATGAAGGCTGTTTAGCTATCGCAATGAAAAACAAAAACAGAGGAGGAGGGGAAACCAAATCCAGAAAGCCTCAACTAAGCAGTTACAAATTACACTGTATGACATTTCCAATCAACATACCCAAGAACAGTAACCTCCTTTTCTAGTTGTTTGAATTTAAGGGACAAAAGCAATGTCATCCCCACCCTAACTAAACTCCTGTGTAAGTCTGATGTTTTCAAAGACAGAAAAGTCACTTGAAAATTTTTAAAAATTCCTTTATTCTTAATAGAGAAGATGCAACAGAAGAGTCATCAATTTGTTTCCCCACCTCTGACACTCCTATTTCTTGTAACAAACTTTACAAGTATTCAATGCATGTTTGAGCACCCCATATTCTTTAGAACTGGCTGGGCCTCGGGAACAGTTCTGTCCAACTGGCCAGGTTTACAGATGAGGCATCCAGAAAGAGGAGAGGACCTGCCAGAGGACTCACAGTGGCAGTGTCCTGGTTCTCCAACTCCAAATCCAGTCTCTTTCAAACATCAAACCTCCTCTAAAGGAAAGGGATTCTCTCTGAGAGGACACATTCAGATCTGCTCTTCTTAAAAGGGCCTATTTATTATGATGAGATTAGCAATTTCAGTGTAAGGAACCGAGCTCAAAATCAAGTCAGCCATCAACCATGGGACCATGAATCTCGCTGTGTCATGATCCTACAGCTGATGATGCTGCTCCAGGTTCCAAACACCAAGTTTCTCTTTTTAAAATCCCAACCTTCCCTCATTTTTTGCACAAAAGTATAGCATGCTTCTGATAACAGTAGCTAACACTCATTAAGTGCTTACTAGGAGTCAAGCACTACTGAGAGCTGCGCACTGATCATCTAACATAATCTTCTGACGACTACGTCCTGTTTCTAGCAGTCTGATCCTCATTATGCTCTCCTAATTACTTCTGAAGTCTAAGATCACAGTATAAAGATTTCCATGTAAAACATAAAAGTTTTCAGAGAACTGAAAATTCAATAGGTCTAACCACCTCAAAATGAATATATAATTTCAAGCACCCAGGGAAAATGAACATAAAATTTCAGTAATAAATGGGAAAACACACACACAAAAAATACACAGAACTTGTTACAAGGTAGGGAACTCTTTCAAGGCAAACAAGCTCCAATGTGAATTCAATCTATGTTTTTTTTTTTGAGACGGAATCTCACTGTTGTCCAGGCTGGAGTGCAGTGGCACGATCTTGGCTCACTGCCACCTCTGCCTCCTGGGTTCAAGCAATTCTCCTGCCCCAGCCTCCGGAGTAGCTGGGACTACAGGATGCATCATGACACTCAGCTAATTTTTGTATTTTTAGTAGAGACAGGGTTTCACCATGTTGGCCAGGCTGGTCTTGAACTCCTGACCTTAGGTGATCCACCCACCTCAGCCTCCCAAACTGCTGGGATTACAGGCATGAGCCACCGCACCCGGACAATCTATGTGTTGTTGATAACGAAGTGTTTAGCGCCCCAAATATGGCGTAACTTGAGTGTGCCTTTACTGTACCTTTAGGTACCTATATTAAGCTTTAACCAACTCATAAAAGAGGACAAACGCTTTAATTTCTTATATATTTTGTTAATTTGTTGAAAGAAAGAGGTGAGAATAATACATAGGCTGGGCCAATTTCTACAGTTAAAAAAAAAAAAACACAAAAAAACTGAAACAAAACTTCGCGGCCCTTAACAAAATGATTCTGAAATATAACACCGTTAAAAATGGTTTTTTTTTTTTTGAGAAAAAACAAAAACTGTATGTAGTGAACAACTATAATGGCTACTCTTCACTTTTATTTAACATTTTTTTCCCTTGGTATAGGGAGGAGGCATGACGCCGGCAATGTATTCCTCAATATAGCGAGCTTTCTCCACAGCTTCCACGCTTAGGGACTAATCCGACACATATGGCTTGGGCAGAAATTGTTTTATAAAATGAGAAACAGGGACCTCATGATATGCATAAAACCTGTGCTTAAATACTACTCAGACCAGTCCTCAAATTCATTGAACTTTACTCCCTTTTGGTTTGTAATTAAGGAATTTAGAATCTAAATTCATATTTAATTAAGGCTTTTAAAAGAATGCCAATGTTTATAAATAGCAATTTTACAAAAAACTAAAAAACATTTACTTCAAAATGTAATATTTTTCAACCCACCTTATTGATCAGAAAAAAAAAAATGTAGTATCATTTAATCCTTCCCCAGATCACCCTCATTCCAGCTTTCCCCTACCATCAAAAACACACATCTTTGAAAGAGTACTTATACACTTCACTTCTCTTTAACTTGGGTTACAGAGAAAATGGGGAAGTTCTGGATTATCACACAGTGTGTACTAACAATTCCAGTAACATGTATAAATAGGTAAGAGACAGCTAAGGCATAGTTAATTTTGTGCAGAATTTAGTCTCTCGGGTCTTGAGTTCAAGCTGTGTAGCCTTTGGCAAATCCATTAACCTCTTTGCATATTAATTCCCTTATTTGTAAAAGGAAATGATAGACCTGCCTAACGCATGGGCTATTACTAGGAGCAAATCAGAAAAAGTCACACTGCAAAGTGAAAGCTGTCACAAAATAATTATTTCATATGAAAAACATACCTCTCAATATGTATATCCTCCTTAACTATGGAGATTAAATAAAGCTAGCTGAGTCATGAGTTTTCACCCTCAAGAGAAAGAATAGCAAAAATTGTTTAATTTGAAAGGTTCTGGCTTAGCTTACTCCTAACAAGAGTTAACTTACAGAAAATTCACAAAGGCCCATTTATTGTGATTTCTTCTTAAGCTCTAAAGTAGGCAAGTAAACAAAGAAAGCATGGGAATTACAAAGACTTTCCTTCTGAAGACATCTTTGGCCAGTTCTGACCGCCTTGTGCTGACCTCTAGCTAGATACCTTGGCACTCTTGTGTTGCCAATGCTCTTTTAAAGAGGAAGGGTAAAGGTCAAAATAAAAGATGCACACATGTGTATGCATTTTTGGTCGAGGTTAGAAATGTAAAAATCAACCCATTCATGGTGCTGAAGACTGAGCCTGTGGTGTCCACTCTTACGGTAGTTTGCTGTGGGGACAAAAAGAAATGCAGACTACTATATGGAACCTAAAATCTAGTGAAGAGGGAAGACAGTTAATAAAAAGTTAAAACTAAGAGATTTAACTAATGGCTAACAGAACTATAGAGGGCAGGTTAGATCATCAGGCAGCTTCCCGAGTGTTTTGTTCTGAAAACAGGGTGACTATTTGCAAAAGTCTACCTTTTCAGCTGC
The DNA here is from genome assembly GCF_008728515.1 of Papio anubis. Taxonomy (NCBI): domain Eukaryota; kingdom Metazoa; phylum Chordata; class Mammalia; order Primates; family Cercopithecidae; genus Papio; species Papio anubis. The sequence goes on from NC_044988.1 coordinate 31,747,605, forward strand.
ACTAAAAAAACTGGAAGGTCTAGTTTAGTGGGTACAGTGCCTCGTTCAGTTCTGCAAAATAAAAAATGTCCAGGAGATTGCCTAACAATGAGCATATTTAATACTACTTAACTGTATACTTCAAAATGGTTAACATGGTAAATTTTGTTATGTGCCGTTTACCTCAATTAAAAAGAAAACAAATGTGAAGATCTATTGCCATGGAGCTCACACTGCCAGGGACTGGAGCTGAATGGCGCCCACCACCTTGGAGAGGGCGTGTGCTCTCGCCATTTCCTACAGTCCCTCCCACATCTCCTTGTCTCACACCTGGCCTGGCCACTCATTTACCTATCTGGTCAATGAAGGTTTTGCAGGTTTGTGAGCCCTGGGTGAGATCATGATTAACTGCTCAAGGAAAGGATGGCAAAGAAAAAGACTACAGTAGTTGAGTGGGTGGGGAGACCACATCTGACTAGAAGATCACTATCTGGTGATTACACTAGAGCTTAGTCTTAACAGAAAACAAGCAGTGATTAAGGGGCTATGATTTCAACTTGACATTTTGGGAAATCTAGTTACTCTAAATGGAATGCTTAGCAACACACTAAGCTTTCTTGGCTATTTTTAAAAGCACTGCGTAATGCAATGGTTTTGTAGTGGCTGAGTGGGAAACAGGAACACATGACTCTCTATATAAACACATGCAGCAAAACTGGCAGTCCAGAGATTCTGCTAAGTGCCTAAGAGAAACTTAACATGTCCCAAGGAGACATACACAAGAATGTTCATGGATGTGGATTAGCAAAAATTAAGAATTAAAGTTAGTTTTTAAAATTGTAAACAATCTAAACATCCACCACCAGAAAAACAGAAAATAAATCGCAGTACAGTCACATGTAATAGAATACTATTTGGCAGCGAAAAATAAATGATTAGAATGTGGATGGGTAAACTATGGCACATTGGTCAAATCCAGCCTATAGCCTGTTTTTGTCCATCTTGCAAGCTAATAATGGTTTTTACATTTCAAAAGGGTTTTAAAAAACAAAAACAAAATGAACAAGAATACGTGATAGGACCATATATACCCCACAAAGGCTAAAATAATTATTAACTGGTCCTTTATAAAAAAGGCATGCTGACCCGATGCTAAATCTCACAAACATGACAAAAGAAAAAAAAGCAAGATGCAGAAGAATACATGTAAGACATCATTTATACAGAACTTGTAAACATGTGAAATAAAATTAGATACATGTTTTACAAAATAAAAAATGTCTACATATAGTGAAAGGAAAAGGAAATGCATATGAATAATAAATACCAAATGTATCATAGTAGATACGGGGCGATGACAGGATACCAGGGATGGGTACACAAAGGGCTTAAATTTGAACTGTATTTGTCAAGTTCTTTTTTATGCCAGGTGGTGGGAGGCTGGGTGTTCACTGTATTATTCATACCTTTCTGTATATTTTAAAGACAATGCCTTTAAAAATATGCATCAATATTTATTCACCCTCAAACAGCAATTAGCTAGTGTACTTATTTACTTTCCAACGAACATTGCTGTCAAACCGCCTGCGTATCAATGACAACAAAGGTAAACTGGATGAAACTTTATGTTTATTTAGGAAAGTAAAGTAGTTAGAAAGAGCTCGTATCCATTTTGAAAGGTGAAAGGCTCAGCTGACCAGGCTGTGATTTCAACCTGACATTTTTGGGAAGTCTGGGTGCCCTGAACAGAGTGCTTAGCAACACTAAGCTTTCCTGTTTATTTTTTAAAAGCACTGCATACTGCAACTGTTTTTGTCGTAGATGAGGGGTGGGAAAAATTCAAGGGCAATTAGCATTCCAGAATTTTATCACAAGCTACACAGTTTAATAATACACAGAACCTGTTGAACATTTGTCAGTTACAGACAAGAGATCGGCAAATCAGGCCATTCAGGGAAAGCTGCCCTAAGTATGATAAAGTCATTAAGAATGTGGGTTAAGCAGTTGTGGGAATCAAAGTGATATAAGGAATTAAAACTGTTTCAACAGCAACTTTAAGTGGCATACATCTTTGGAAAAAAATGAACAGACAATTCTGGCAAATCGTGAAGGAAATTTGGTTTCTCTTGAAATCCATTTGGAACAGTTATGCAAATTTTAGTTGTCGTGAAAATATTAAACAAAAGCAAACTTTCAATATCCCAGCCTGTTTCCATTTCTGTGAAACGACTTTATTCATTAGCCAATTCTATGGCCTCACATCTCTGTCACAGGAATGAAAAACAATCATTATTGATTGGAGTCAAAAGGGTAATAAAGTCACAAGGAACATGTCAAAAAACTCAGTTCGTAACGTTGAAGTCTTGCCAACTTGTTTCTTCCCACAATCCTATCCCAAAGAAAGTCATCACAATCTTAAAATAGTCAAGGGTAAAGTTGGAAAATGACAGCAAGGGCATGAGAAATTCACACACACTGGGACCTACAGCTGGCATCTAAGAAAACAATCTTCCCCTCCACTAGCTGGTATACTTTTTCTACTACACTCAGCTCTACTGATCCCGAGGGGCTACAAAGACAGACCATAGCACCACCACCTGACAACAGGTAAATTCTCTTTTTGAATCAGCCACATTCTTCTTTCTCGCAGACGTGAAAGTACCACTGGTCATCACTAAGATTTCTCTAAGGGTCCCATGCATGTATATCAAACAGAAAGGCTTGTGTAATTTTCAGACAAATAACCTATATCTATACAGATTATGTGGTTTTCAAGACGTTTCCAAGTTTGGTCACTACTGTCAAGCTTGTATCTTCTTATCCCCACCCTGCTGCAACCTCTACCATATACTCAACACCACTCATACACTAAAATTAGAAGAAGAGAAAAGACAATCGTAGAATCAGAAAAAGAGGCTATTGATACAGAATGAAGAAAACAAATAGTTTAGAATGCAATTTTGACTTTGGAGTACTTCCCCTAAGAGGACAATTAGTTTTTCTGAAGGCAAGTTTAGGGACAAATACACTACATTCATGTATTAGCACTTTATGGTCATTACACTGGACTAGAAGGAATTGCTGAAATGTAAAAAGGAAGCTAGAGTTTTAATTTTAGTAATAACTTTTAATTTGACCCTACAAAAGCTCTAAGAAGCATCACAACTGAGTGAGTCTTGTACATTTTTCTTCTCCATCAGCTCAATCCAGCACAGATGTAATGATTAACTGGGTAACTGTGCAGAGGTAATTATTTCTCCACAGGGAGAGAGAGGATTTAATAGGTCACAGATATTCTCTGCTTGTATTTGAGTTCTGGAATAACTGAGGAATTACTATGCTAATTTCTGATCATATCTAATATTACTTTGCTAACTTTCCATAGTTTAGAATCGCATATAGTCTAAAGTACCATGTTATCCTAATCCAAAATAAAAGTGTTAAATCTTAATTTGACCAGTCTTAAATATTTAAAACAGTATTAATATCAAGTTACAAGGTTGAGATTTATACAGGAATAAAACCTCCAAAATAAAACATAATTAACTTAAAAGTAAGCAAAAATATTGATAGAAGGCACAGCTGCAAGTCTTTACACATGCATGGTGAAATCAAGCTTACACATCCACAACTGGTTTATCGATGTAACTTAAATTCAAGACCATCAGAATTACTTACTGATATGATTATCTGCTTCACAAGCTTAGTATCATCAATACAATCAAATGCCGCCAGTAAAACCAAATGGGAGTATTGGCCCTGCAAGAATTGGAAGCCAGTAAAGGTTAAAAACAAGTGCATAGATTTTCGCTCTTATTCCACACACAGAATATCTTCATAAAGGTTACCTACATTGACAACGTGTCTAACATAATATAAACAAGATGAATAAAAGCCATTCTAATGAACTTTCTCTCTTATCATGACCTCATTCTAGAGGTAAGGTTGATTTTTTTTAAAGCACATTATTCATTACCAAATAGTCTAAAACTAATACCTACGTAAACAGGTATACTGTTAATGAATAGCTACTTGAAACTTATACTTAAAAGTTCAAGTTATAAGATTAGGTTCAAAAAACCTACATATATAAACACATATATAAGATACTCCAATCATGAAAAAGAAAATATAAACTCACACAATTTTACACACACACACACACACACAAATATACATAATACACGTACACAGAAAATCCTGGAAGGCAAGGTATTGTAATAGTCATCTCTGGGTTATACAAATAATTTTTAATTTTCTATATTGCTCAATTTCTTCAATGTGATCTCACAAAATTAGAGCATAAACATGAAAAAAATAAACTAGAAGAGTATAATTATATACTGAATGAGAATGATATAAAAATCATTACTTTAAAACACCTACTTTATGTTAAGAACAAAAACAAAACAAAACTAAAACCTGTTTTCAGAGCTTGTCACACGAGTATCCTGGATGTTGATATAATTGTTTTAAACTTTGATAGGAATTTGATTTTTGATAATAGCCCACAATCATTCAGAGCCAGGTCTGATGAATATCACAGATAATACAATTTCAATCAGAAACAATAACGGAGTTGCTAATTGTAAAGTCAAAAAGACAAACTGAAGATAAACAACAAAGGTCTAACACCCTTACTATACAAAGACCAATAACCAACTAAAAATGGGCAAAGAACATGAAAAGTCAGATCACAAAAAACAGAAGTACAAATGTCTTTAAATGTATGAAATAATGCTTTAGGAACTAATTAAGGACAATAATTAAAACAATGAAATGCCATTTATCCTATAAGCGATGGTGAAAACCTCTGACAATAGACTAATTTATCAAAGGTTTAGGAAAAAGCAGGCACACTTTTATGTTGTGGAGAATGTAAAGTTGTTCAACTTCTTTGAAGAGCAACTGACAACACCTATACAAATTTAAAATGCAAGTATGACCTGATCCAGCAATTCTAGTTCTAGGGATTTATCTTGCAGACGTGCTTCCATGTAAGTACAAAGACTTACATATGAGTATATTCACGGAAATACTAATTGTAATTTTAAAAATTCTAGAAACTAACAAAATGCCCTACAGTAGGGGCTGGTTAAATAAATTATGGTACAGGCATATGATGAAATGTTATAGTCACTAAGACAAGTGAGGTAGACAGATGTATGTATGTTGAAATAAAATGACCCGTAATATGAATTAAGTGAAGTAAACAAAATGGAGAACAATGTGCCTACTACAAAATCACTGGTTTCAGTTCTCTTAACTCAGACACACATAAGCATAACCAAGCATAAAATATTTCTGGATGAATACAACAGAAGCTGGTACAGAATTGAATATAAGTGAGAAATAGACAAATCCACAAATATAGTTAGAAATTTTAACATGTGTCTCTCAGCAACTGATAGAACTAGAAAATAAAAAGCCAGTAAAAACATTGATGGTATGAACACTATCAACTACTTTGATCTAATTGACAAATATAGAATACCCCACCAAACAACTCTACAATATATTATTTTCAAAATACGTAGACCATCTGTTAGGCCATAAAATAGGTCTCAATAAATTTAAAAGGAACAAAATATAGAGTATATCAAGAAACCCCCAATATTTGGAAATTAATAATTCTAAATAACCCATGGATCAAATCCATGGGTAATGTTAGTTTATCACCCCTTTAGAAGTAACTCTTAGAGATTTAAAAAGACATGTATTGCTAATTTCTGTTACCATCATGGTGCCATGCTGGGATTAGGTTCTCAAAAACACTTAGTGTTGAATTACCTGACATAACCAAATGTAGAACTAAAACAATCTAATTATTTAAAAATGTCATACTATTAATACCTTTGTGAATTTTCTATTAACATTCTAGTTTTTACTCATTTTAATGTAAAGTATTCAAATTAGAATGCCATGCATAAAAATTTATTTAACATTGAATTATGAATCATAAAAAAATCACATACACTGGAAAGAACTCATCAGAGAATTCCATATTTCACTTTGTTATAGGAATGTTAGCTGCCTTCTGAATTCTAATCTCTAGCCCAACAGAAGAGAACAGTCAAGTATACAATTACACAGCATTAATTTTAACTTGTTTGACTTACTATTTCAAACAAGTTGAAGTATTCACCAGATGCTAGTAGTTCTCACTGGATTTTTTTCGAAGGATAAAGTAGTTGATTACTACATAATTTTAGTTCACCAATAAATTAGAACTTTACTGAACTGTTATCCATCAAATATATAAAATATAACTCAAAAATTAAAATTGTATTTACTACATATTTTCTAGTTATAGTACTCCATAGTAACAGCATGAAAAAATTATTTAATATCTAAAAACATATAAACACTATTTTTGAAGCAACAAATTCCCCAGAAAAAATTAGGAAAATTGTTACTGCATTTCTAAAGAACTACAAAATTTCCATAACCACACTGCAAATTTATTCTTAAAAAATAAAAAGATACATTTTAATTTCTTTTATGGTTTTGGTCCTAAGGAAAACTAATATCAAGTTTCTGAAGTGCAATCTGGCATCATTCACCCAGAGACTAAAATGTGGACATACCGTATCCAGGCAGTAATTCTCATGTTTAATTAACACGACTGGACAAATTCACCAAAAAAGCTAGTAAATAGCAGGTTTTCAAAGAACACCTAATAAAAGTAGAGAACTATCACAATACAATGTTAAATTAAAAAAGAAGAAAAGAATGCATGTGGCATGATTTCCATTTTGTGTAGATAAAATATGAAAATACATGTATATGCACAGAAAAATATAATAAAACAATAATTTTCTTCTTGGTAATTTCCTGAATTTTTCCAAATTTTCTGTAATATACATGAATACATCTGACTATTAAAAATAATTTGAAGAAATACATAGTTTTATTATACTTACATTAGCCACCTTTTCAACATAAGTCTTCATTGTTTTCACAATCACTTTCCTGTCCTTAAAAAGGAAAGATTGTCTCACTGAACTTTCAGTTATGTATTAAGGGTATTTTGTAGTTAAACATTTTAATATGATATTTATTGAGTTTTCATTTGAGTGGCATATGTTTTCATTAGTAAAAATAGTTATGCAGCCAGAATGAAAAAACTGTAATATACCAAAGAAGTTCTCTTAGATCTATCACAAGCTTAGATGTGTATGTGACAATCCATTCAGACATAAATATGGAACCATTAAATTGCAAATTGCAAGGCAAACCTAGTGAAGCCACCTTTCACAGTGAGACCAGACAGACCCTTCTTCCAAGGTCTGAACTGTCCTCAAATGCAGAGTCTAGCAAACAGTTAGTACTCATCTACATTTGTTGAACAAAATTAAATCTGCATTAAAAAAGTAGATACAGTACAACTATCTTTTAAAGGCAGAATTATGCTGACTAAGGAAATAATGATCATTTTTGTTAAACTTCTGTGCCTAACACGAATCTTTACCTTTTCCCTCAAGTACTTAACACCTATGGGAGCAAATGTGTGTGGCCAGCTGTTTGTTAGCCCTTCCCATTTCCCTCTGCCATAGTATGATCATTAAGTGAGGAGGTACCAAAACCTCTATAAACTAAAGCTTAAACACATATTATGTTTACTTGCTTGATAGATCTCTTCCCATCCTTTAACGAAACTTCAAGGTTTCTACTACAGCAGAGAAAAGAAGAAACAGTAGGCCTAAAGAAGATGGCTCATTCCCATCAGGCCCTGAGGCACAACTTTTGGAAGATAATGTTGCTGTGCACAACAGGGAAAAGACCAAAGGAGATTAAAAGTCTAAGGACAGCTAAGTCAAGTCTGCAGACAAAGCATGGCCCTGACTTGTACAGTTTAAATGCACAAGTGCTGTCACACTTACCTTGGGCGTGCCATGCCACAGGCAGTGCATGGCCACTCTGGCGCCATCGTGCGTGTGTGCCAGGTAGACCACTGCTTCGCGGATGGCTTCAATCATTTCCTAGGGAACAAATGCTGTCAGGAACAGGGCTTTGCTTTATTTTCTTCTTTCTGCTGTTTTATCTGTCTGTCTACAGGGGCCAGTTACGCAGAGAGAAGGAAAGGAAGAGAGTGCCAGGTAGCAAACAATTTCATTTTGTAGGCCATCAAACAGAAACACAACCTCTTTCTAGAAACGTTCTTTTCCGTCAAGAGCAGTAAATACTGCTGGCAGACAATTTCTGTTAAACACAATATCTGACTTTTACCAACGTCCGTTAGAAAAAAAAGTCACAAACTATATGCGTAGTATAATCTAATAATTTTCCAAGAAAAAGCAGCTTAGGAGGTGGTGGTGATAAGAAGGGAGCTTTTAAAAGAATAAGTGAGATAAAGAAAATGCTCCTCCCTAAAAGAGATCTGTATGTAATAAACAGAATCAAAACACTCATTTTGACTGAAAAAGTTCCCTTTTTAGTCATTACAGGATTATCTCCAAAAATCATATTCTTTACCATAAACATGCTTATATAATATTTCCTTATGAAAAATTTCTGTACTAACATTTAGACTAAGACGTCACCTATGAATGACCCTTTAGTAAAAAACATTTAATTTCTCACTAGATAGCTTAGTTTAATTTAACCCTTAGCCTTTGTTTTCCATGTACATAATTTCTTATTTATATTTTCTTTCTTTTTTTTTTGGAGACAGAGTCTCGCTCCGTCGCCCAGGCTGGAGTGCAATGGCGCGATCTCGGCTCACTGCAACCTCCACCTCCCGGGTTCAAGCGATTCTCCTGCCTCAGCCTCCCGAGTAGCTGGGACTATAGCCGCCCGCCACCACTCCTGGCTCATTTTTGTATTTTTAGTAGAGACAGGGTTTCACCATATTGGCCAGGCTGGTATCGAACTCCTGACCTTGTGATCTGCCCACCTCGGGCTCCCAAAGTGCTGGGATTACAGGTGTGAGTCACCGTGCCCAGACTTATATTTTCAAAGTCTAAGCACATAGAATGTAAATGAGTTCTGGCAACAAACGGCTTCAGAGCCCCATTTTAGTCTATTCCCAATTTAAAAATTTACGTTAAATAAATAAATACAAAGCCTCATTCCAGGAAAGAGAGGGTAGGTGCCTAATTTCATCAAGGAACAAACAATTTCACCTTCAAGTATCTTACATCGCTTCCCAAGATGACTCTCAAGAGCAGTTTCAACTAACATACCTGAACTTAGGAATCTCTTCAGAGCTACCCAGATGGAAAGCCAGGCATATATCCCAATTATGCTTCCATTTTCCCCAAAGGTTTTTTTTTTTTTAAGTCTCTTTTGAAAATGCCCCCAGTACCAGAAAAGACAATTTGTCTCATTACTTTACATGCATGCTAAGTTACAAAAGATTTTTTGCTGTTACTGAAACATTCAACACTAAAAAGATACTTTCTACCACTTAATATATTCAAATAATCATTGTGTCATTTCTGAGCATACAGTCCTGCCTCAGAACTGTGGGATACTGTGTTTTTTTTTTTGTTTTTTTTTTTTTTTTGAGACGGAGTCTCGCGCTGTGTCACCCAGGCTGGAGTGCAGTGGCACGATCTCGGCTCACTGCAAGCTCCGCCTCCCAGGTTCAGGCCATTCTCCTGCCTCAGCCTCCGAGTAGCTGGGACTACAGGCGCCCGCCACCACGCCCGGCTAGTTTTTTGTATTTTTAGTAGAGACGGGGTTTCACCATGTTAGCCAGGATGGTCTCGATCTCCTGACCTCGTGATCCGCCCGCCTCGGCCTCCCAAAGTGCTGGGATTACAGGCTTGAGCCACCGCGCCCGGCCAGGGATACTGTGTTTTGCAGGAAATAAGAGAAATCTCCAAAAGAGAAGGTGCTGCTATGGTCATTGAACCATAAGCTTAGGTGGGTGGCTACCGTTGGGAAATTATTTTGCATGCCAATTTTAAGAAAGTCAAAACTCCAATGAATGTATAGTCTGGCATATTTGTTAAGTCAGTCTCATTATTTTCATTATCCCTTGTGATTGGAAAATGAGGACAAATGGACAATGAACTCACTGTATGATGAGGCAAGCAAAGTTCAGGGAAATAAATGATGAATTCTCATTTGTATTCCCATGACTGACTTGAAGGGCAGTGCAATTTACCTTCACTCTCTGTTCTTCTATCATTTAAAGTCCAGGTTTTCATGGTCGATTTAGTTTTACAAACGTATCCTCCTCTAACCTTTTAATGCCAAGCTAATTTTTTTTTTGGCACAGTTGAATTTAAAACTACCCGAATGCTTGAATATTCCTCCATGAGTTAGCTAATTTTCAGAGTAGGCTAGCTAGCGGATACTCTCCGGATTATAATTAAGGTATAAACATTCAATATGACTAGTAAAACTAGGGTCAATTCTATTGTTTACTGGAATATCTAAATGGAAATTGCAAACATGTTCAAAGGGAGGTGAGTAAATTATCTTCCCTAAATAGGGAAGCAACTCTAAAATTTCCAAAAGACAATGTACATCAAAGCAGTTTTTCAAATTTCTACACCGCTCCTTCTCCATGTTTTAGTTTAAAAACAAAAACCAAGAACTTACTGATCTGAGTTTGGGGGGTGCATAGGTAAAAAAGTCCAAGAATACTTTATGTACCAATGAGTGCTTAATCACAGCTTCCCTGAAAACAGAAAAAAAAAGCAGAAAGACTCATCAGATCTGGCACTAGTCATACCAAGATAGGTAATCTCAGAAGTCCTAAAGTAATCTAAACAAGTGAAATGGTTTTACTGAATATAATTTGTCATAAAATAGACCACATCTTTCAGAAATACTAAAACTTAAACAAAAACTTAGATGGTAAAATTGATTTAGTGCCATCTACAACCAAGACCAGTACAAATGTCTAGTATCTACTCAGTAAACATAGAATTAACATTTGAAATATGCTCTGCTCTGTTAAATAAGGACATCTTCATTTTTCTCCCCAGCACTGGACATGATGATTAGAAATCCACACGTGGACCTATTTTTTAATAGTTGTTTTATTTCTGTCACCACCCTTCACAATCCATCTGTTTCACAAAATAATTTTAGCAAAATTAAAACTTGAATGAACCAAACATTGTCAGCAATTGCAACAACACCTACTTAATCCAAACCCCCTAGTGTGACACTTGGTGGATCTAGGTGTACAGTGGAGGGTGATGGTCAGGCATCAAAGACCTCAAGCTCACAGGCGATATCCAAGTATACGGCAAAAACTAACACTGCCTTTATGGGTAAAACACTGTTCTGAATGTTTTGGAACAACTAACCCATTTAATCTTCATAAAATTCCTATGAAGTCTGTACTATTATTATCCCAATTTTACAGATATGGTAACTGAGGCACAGAGAGGTTAAGTTGCTGAAGGTTACACAGTTAGTGGGGGGAGTGGGGAACCAGGAGTTGTACCCAGGCAATCGGGTCCCAAAAGCTATGCTCAGCCACTCCACTACGGGACAGATGCCATGAAGGGCACAGGCACAGGCTTCTGAGTCTTACAATCCATTTGAAAAAAATTGTTTTTTTTTTTAGGCAAGGTCTCAATCTGTTGCCTAGGCTGGAATGCACTGGCACAACCATGGCTCACTGCAGCCTTCACCTCCTGGGCTCAAGTGAGCCTCCTGCCTCTCAGCCTCCCGAGTAGCCAAGACTATAGACACATGCCACAAAGCCTGGCTAATTTTCTTATTTTCTCATAGAGATGGGGTCTTGCTATTGCCTCAGCTGGTGTTGAACTCTTGGCCTCAAGTGATTCTCCCACCTTAGTCCCTCAAAGTGCTAGGATTATAGGCGTGAGCCACTGCACCTTGCCTACAACCAAATTTGAGTAACAAATTATATTTGTGAAACTGTTTAGTATACATGGCTTCCATGTAACATTTTATTTGGGGAAAGAATGTTTCATTGCTTAAAAAAGCTCATAAATCACGAATGCATGTTAGTTGCCATTTTATAGGGTACAATATCAGAAAAAGAAATCTCCTTTTGCACCAAGAATGGTTTCAAACCAATACTTTTGCACTCTTACTTAGCACAGATTAACACTTGTAAGTAGGAAATATCTACCTCTTCTGGGCAACAGTTATGTAAAACCTTCCTCCTTTGAATGTCATTTGTTAAGAAAAAAACAAAAACAACTTTCTTACTTCTGGGCCATTGGAGTTAGAATCTGCTTCATTTCATCCATAATAAGCTCTAATTTTTCTGGCTGTACCTCTAACACTTTGTCCAGAGTTGGGTGATCTGTTGACTGCAACAAAAGAAAAAATCAAACTCCTCTAAATTTAATCCATTTTTTCACTTCAGGACAAAGAAAAGCAATTACAGTCATTTTAAAGTAAGTTTTAACAAATTTAAGATTTCCCACATTTACATAATGAAAGCTCTGCTGTATATCCTTGTGGAGCAACCTCATTAGCTGATTCTCAGTCTGTATATGTATCAATGCATTTAAAGAGCCAGGCTAAACACCAACTTAGTTAACCAGTCAATAGTTATTTGCCAAGCACCTAGCTCTCGCCTAATTATGAGATCAAGTAGTCAAGTCACAAATTCTTGCCACCATGTGTTTTCTAATTAGTTGGCTATTCCTATTAAATATAATGAACTGTTAACAAAATTAGTACAGCAACAAATTCAACCAAAGAATTGAACCTGACTAATGGAGGCAACCCAGGAATCAATCTATATCCCTTCAGACAAATGTGTGCATTTACGTTCCAAGGTTTGAAATAGATTCTTTAACCAGCTAGTCCCACTGCTCACTATTCTCAAATTCAATCCCTGCACTCTATCCAAGGTTAGGTCTCTCTACTCCCCTTCATCTCTAGATACAATCCAAAGAAGGGCAATGCATGTACATGAGAACACACAGGAGAAGCTAGCAACCAGAGCCCAACACACTTCAGCCAGAGCTGGTTGGGGGTGCTTACACAACTTTGATAACTATTGAGAGTCTTCTCCCTCAGTCTGACTGTAAAAATAGAAGTACTGAAGTGCTACACACAGCGTACTTAGGAGAGGACCAAAAGTTGATTTGAAGTGGATTTAAAGCCAATGTTCTGGAGAAAGAGAAGCGTAAGTATGATCACTTGCTTACTACACCAGAGACAAAATAAAGCATGAGGGAATATCAAGGGCATAAGATGGTCTCTTAAAGAACCAGCCAAGGTAAAAAATAATACATTCTAAAAATAGGGCACTGGAAGTTAAGGAAGAGCATATAGAAAAAGTAAAAATACTAGAAAAAGATTTCTGGAGATGTCACCTTGTAAAGTTGAAATGTGTTCCCATAAAGCTCTTCCGTCAGCATGTTCCTCTGCTCCAAAATGGCTTTGTCATTGTATGCGTACTCCACGATGGCTGATGCTTCCGCATGCCGCAGCATCTTCCTCACGTGGCCTTTAAAACTTCTGATTATCTCTGCAATCTGTGGTTTACTTCTAAACGCAACACAATCATGGAAAAAATAAATGATGGAAAGAGAAAGCTGGGTGACAATAAAACACAGCTTACTTCCTCCAAGACCAACTCATCAACCTGTGTTGCTCTGATGAGTAAATGAGCAAGCATGCATTGAGAAGCTGGGGCTAGCACACAGTAAATGCTCGATAAATGTCAGTTCCTATTAAACTGTTCTGCTTGAAAAAAAAAAAGTATGGCAGGAAAAAAGATGAAAGCAAAAGATTCAGGGAAATAGAAAATCATTCTAAGATTCTTTTTGAAGATGGGACTTAATCACAAGTATTTTAACTATATCCTAAAAGAATCAAATAGCTGGTAACTATAGCTAGGAATATGTTTTTGAAAATTTTGTCAACTGCATATATTACACTTTTTGTTGTCGATTATCATATTCTAGCACATTGTTACACTCAAAAAGACTGGTCAAGACAAGTACTAATTCCACTTAATTTAGGAAATTCTCCCACGTTGACATTTTCTAACCCACTAACCCTGTATCAGTCTACGCACCCACCACCCCCTCCCCACTGGTGGCTAATTACAAGCTAATTATTCTATCTCTCTTCTTCCAGAGTATCAAGATAAACATTCACAAATCATCCAACATGCAATATTATTTTTACTATGCTACAGTACCAGTCTACTTCAAAAGCGCTTATTTGTTGCTCACTCTGTCTTTGTGACACAACTGCCTCTTCTTTTGATGGAAGTCCCCACTTGAACTCCCCCTGCATATACTGTGTTTACTGGATGACAAGAAGACAGACATATAGACAGCAACACAGATGGAGAGACAGCCAAAAAGATGGACATGTGGAGGGGGAGGACTTAGAATAGGGCCCAGCATCTTTTGAATGCCAACAAATCAGAAGGTGAGGGTATACCTTCATCAAAGTCATACATCTCAAGGAGATTTGCAAGACATCTCTCATGTATCTTTTTAGGAATGAAGGCAGTACCATAATTCTACATTGATTTCAATAATTGTATTAAAGATGATACTCTCTAGAAACAACACAAGCATCTGCTGAGAGCCATTACTATTACTTATGAAGACCACAGACTTCCTATTTCACATCTGAGCACAGTTGGAAACTACGCCTTCAAAAGACAAACAAAAAATGTATTTTATAAATAAAACAACTTACCCATACATGAGAAATTTCTTAACAATATTTCTGGAATATTTGGCTTTACTTAATTCAACCAAATCATCTGAAAAACAAAAATACATTACAATGACTTGAGATCTCATTTCAGTTCTCTGGAAACAAAGGGAGGAACTAAATAAATGCACAATCCTGGAAACACAAATAATTCTCAATTTGTCCCAGGCAAGGAAAAAAATAAAAATAAAAAAGGATCTGGAGAAGACACACCTAAACAAAAATTGTTTTCTAGACAGTCTTGGGTATTTTAAGAGAAAACAAGTGACTTACTGCAAATGATAACATAATCTTCAGTATGTAATAAATACCTCGCAATTCTTCAAAAGCCTGTTTTCTCTGTTCTTCATTACCATACTGAATGTAACACTGGATCACACGAGTTGAATCATGTGCAAATGCAATCTGTAGGAAAAAGTCTGAGTTAGACTAATTCTCTTTTGAGAGTCATGTTTCTCATTAATTTATCGTGACCTCTTCTGGAATTTCTTGTTAGAAAGTAGGTAGTCTTCATGGATAAAATCAAACTTAGATTACTGAGAACTACTTGTTTTAATTACCCAGAACATCATTCTTTTGTTTTGAGGCCTACCATATTTGATACGTACAATTAATAATGACATTGAGGCAAGGATAAATTAAACCATTCTGCAATACTCCTCTCATTATAATTAAAACCAAACCAATCCAAACCATCTGATGATTATACAGACTATAACTTTTCATTTCTTTGATAGTTACTGTCCCTAAAAGGGAAATATTTGTTTAAAAGGTCTATTACCCTATGACTTTTATATAAGTGATCTAAGAATGTTTGGCTTTGACAACCAGAAGTATATCTGTAAGATGAATCTAAACGTCTTCCTAAAGAAATAAATATAACTATATCCATACACACTGGCAATTATAAGCTAATCATTCATTTGTCACATTTTCATGATAATTCCTGCACATATAGCCAGTTATATTTCTAGAAGAGCTGCTGTGTTTTGAATCTGATTCTCTAACCCATTCCTCCTCACGACTGCTGGAAGGACCCACTGGTCAATTTTCTAGAGCACCCTCCACAAATCATCCATCATGCAAAATTATTTTTACTATGCTACAGTACCAGTCTACTTCAACAGTGCTTATTTGTTGCTCACTCTGTCTTTAAAGTTTTTTAATTCCAACAAATCAGAAGGTGAGTGTATACCTCCATCAAAGTCATAAATTTCAAGATTTGTAAGACATCTCTGAATATCTTTTAAAAAATTAAGGCTGTTTTTGTGTATATATTGAGCATCTATTTTATAACCAACATAACTGCCTTAAACATAGTGTTCTTATTTATATCTCAAAGCAATCATAAGAATGAGATAAGAATGAGCTGTCATTATTCCCACTTTACAGATAAGGGGAGTAAAGTTTCGAGAAGAAACTCGCTACCTCTGTTACCCCAAGGAAGAATCTTTACTTCTCTGAGTCCCAAATACATCAAATATATAACACGGATGATGACATATGGTAAATGACAATGCATGTCCTGGTTAACACAATTCCTAACCTATAGTAAATAATAAATAGGTTATTGTTATTGTTCAAAGGCACACATATTTTAAGCAGCCCAGCCAGGATCTGAACACCAAACTCACTTCTAAGACCATGGTCACACAGCTGTGACCTCAGGGTAGTTGAGAAAGAATCCTGAGTGAAATATTTATAAGCTGCCAGAGCTGAGGGGGCAGTTCTATTGTAAAAAGATCCTGCTGAATTTATAAGAAAGCAGCAGCTGATGACTTGCTATTTTCCTTCAAGAGGTAATATAGCATCTGGTTAGACCTATGCATCTGACTTGGCAAACGCTGCCCCCCTAGGTGCCGTAAAACTATGAGAATCTGTTGTCTTCCAAGCCATTATGTATTAATCCAAATGCACAAGAGTCACTGGAAATTTATTACAAAACCGGATTAAGCATCAACAATGAAAACTACTTTAGAATTCTCAAATGATTATATTTTAAGTTAAAGATCTTTGCATGATGTTTACAAAAGCATGGAGGAAAAGAAAGAAGTAATATGTTCACATCACAAATATAAAAAAGTTGGCAACTGAGAACATACTAAATTATATGGAGTTTAGAACAAGACATTTAAGCAAATACTACTGAACTAATAACTTCTCAAGATAACTTTAAGGGAACACCGGCTTATTTTAAGAATTATTTAAAAATGACACAGCCAACTGATAATCTTTGCAGAACTCTCCAGCAGTAAGGTCGTTCACTTTTAAATTTTTATGTAGTTCAGTGTTATGGAAGGTATTTAAAACTTTTGGTCAAATACACCGGAAACAATGACGGGATCACCTGTCATGAATGGTCAGCTACTCCTCAGAGTGAGGCAATTTCAATCGTTTAAAACTGCAACAATGAGTATGTCCTACTTACAGTTTTAATTTTCCCTTGAATCAACTTCTGCAAATCACTCATTAACTTTACTCTTTTTTCTTTGTCACAGTCTTTTCTACAAATGAGAAAAGGAAACACAGTTTAAGTAAAGAAGTTATTTTAAACACACAAAATTAAAAACCATACCAGTATATGTTCTCCAAGTTCAGCATGATTCTCTTTTCTACAGCAGCAAACCTCTGACATTAAAATTACTATTCCAGAGCAGCCAGACAAAAGTAATTTTCTCAAAGGCAGAAACTCATCTCAAAAGGTGTAATTTTATGTATCAATCCAAATCTTAACAGCCAGAACATCAGAAGTAAAAAAAAAAAATAATAAAACAAATCTAAGATAACAAATACTGAAGTATCTCAAAACCTAGCTGATAAGAAATTATCCTTCATTTTCTCAGAAATCTCTCAGGAAGAATGTCAAATTTATTTCAACCTCATACATTTTCATAAGCATATCCGATGCCATCGTAATGATTCTACACACTTCTGCAACGGGCAGATATCCAAGTACTGATGTCTCTACTGGGCTGTCATGAGGACGCCCTCAATAACCCAAGTGCTACGTCATTTATTTTAGGACATCTCACTATTTACAAGGTACACTGACTTCTCCACTGTCGCAAAGGGACTAACAAAGACATCTTTAGGTAGAATTACCTTCTTAAAATCTCCCAAATCTGCTTTGCCCGAACAACAATGTCATAGTTGGTTTTATCACTGAGTTGTCTGCTTTGCTTCAGTTCTTTCTTCTTCTTTTTGAAGTCATCCCATTTAGGTTTCTTGGCTGCTGATTCTAGTTATTATAGAAATTATTTTCAACTACATTTAACATTCTAAGTGTCATAAACCAACACAAATTAGGTATAAAGGGCAATCACTCATCAGGATCAATGCTCATTCTGGAGGCTAGAAAGGGGAACACACCATTCCCCATATATACTTTGCTTTCTGAGCAGTTTGTACATTTTACATTTGGTTACATTGAAATCTTTAATTCTTCTAACAGGATACCTATTAAGAGAAAAGGACATTAAAAGAATTACAAAAGTAACTAAAATATTTTAAATATCTTTTTCAATTGTGAAATAAAATTCTACTTTTTAAGATTAAGATCATTGGACTTAGGGTATAGTCAACTTTCAATGAAAACAAAAATTAGTCCAAATGAAAACAGGAAAAACAACTTCGAAAATTCACTGTTCTGAGTGCTGTTGTATATTAAGTCACTTATTTCTTAAAACAACTCCAAGAGGTATTAATATTACCCTCCCTTCCACGGTGGGGAAAAAGAACTAAGCAGTTGAGATCTCTATCTGAGGCCACACAACCTGCTAGAATTAGGATTCAAACCTAGAAACAGCGCTCTGCTATCATAGTCATGACAATGAACAACCAAAATTTCCAAGTTCGCCACAAACAGTGATACTATTAAAGTCGAATATCTTTCTACCACCACTTTTTTGTCTTCAAAATCCAAGTAACTTACCAATGGAACTAATGATGCCAAACAAAGAACAACTTACTAAAATGGGTATTATTTACATGAGTATCCTGCACGGAATCCTTTGGGGGAATTAGTCACTTCTAACTATCTCCCTTTCTCTTAAAAAACTGGGAAAAATGCAAAAAAGAAAAGAAAAAGCCCTATAAAACCCAAACCTAGTTATAACCACTGATTATTTTCCTCTTACTTTTTCTCCATGCATGTTTTAATCTTTAAAAACTCAAAATGTGGCCGGGCTCATGCCTGTAATCCCAGCACTTTGGAAGGCTGAGGAAGAAGAATCACTTGAGGCCAGGAGTTTGAGACCAGCCTGCGCGAAATAGTGAGACCCCGTTTCCACGAAAAAATTAAATTAAAAAATTAGCTGGATGTGGTGGTACACGCCTGCAGTTCCAGCTACTTGGGAGGCTGAGGCAGGAGGATCACTTGAGTCCAGGAGGTTGAGGACACAGTGAGCCATCATCATGCCATTGCACTTCACAGTCTGGGCAACAAAGTGAGACCCTATCTCAAAAAAGAAAAAAATTCAGAATCTGCCTTCACTGAACATGATTATGTTTTCTCATGAAATTAACATTCCTCAATAACATAATTTCTAATGGCTATCCAATATACTACAATGTATTTATTATTCCCTTATTGTTTACTTATATATTCCCTGCCTGGTAATACAAAAGATTATAGGCAACAGAGGACGTATTTACCATTATATTAACATGATATCCTCTACTATACAATAGAGGATATTCTGATCCAGGGCTAATTTAATTCCATAAATATTTGGGTACCCTTGACATATATCATGTTAGGCTGCAATACAATTATCAATGTGGGGGTTGTCTAGTATCCAATCTCTCATCTTATTCTATCAGTCTAGTTACTGATACAAAAATATGAGAAAATGATTATCAAGAGTTCCATTTTGAGATATCAGGAACATATCTCCCATAGCAAAAGAAATCATGGCTTTTCTCACATCAATGTGAGAAATTAGTGCATATGTGTTTAAAATGCAGGCATCAAAAACTCCAGTAGAGAAAGTAAGATTTGGGATCTATTAGAGAGGCTAGGTAAGAGAAAGTATAAGAGAGCTAGAAGAGAAACTACTGGCAATGGGGGAGGAGGAAGAAGAGGGAGAAAGAAAAAATGAAAAGAGTGAGACTGGAGCATGAAAAGATCCTACAGCCCTAATGGCAAACAATGGCACTTCCCCTCCTTCCTCTCTCCCCACCTCCGTCTTAAGGCTGCTGTCCCTCCGGTAAGCAGCCCTTAGGCAGGGTAAAAAGCAAGCACCAGGACTAGGGGATGGCACTGAGAAAATCATCCCCAGTGGTCTCAGCTGGCAACAAAGGAGCAGTGTTAAGACATGCTGTGCTGGAGAAAAAGAGAATAAAAGGCACCAGAAAAATTCTCAGGATGTTGCAAAGGAAGTAATGATACGACAATCCACATAACCTGGAAACCGCTTGTTTGAGATCAATGCAGGACAATGCACAACAGAGGAATGTTATACAACAGAGAGCAAAGCTCTGGGTTAGAAATGACCCACTGAACATCGTCACAGAGACGGGCAGTTTGTTTCAACAGACAAGCAGGAGACCTGCCAATACCTTCAATCAGTGAGCAACTTGTCCTGAACCAATTAAAATCAAATCTGTCATGTGTGCACGACACCTTCTCTGGAACTACCATGGATCTGTGCGATCTGATGGGTTATTGTATTAGTCTGGCCTAAGCTCTGTGAAGGCAGGGTCTGTATGTTTCTTGCTCACCAAAGCATCCTTAACCAAGGATGACACTTAGCTGGGGACAGACTGATTCTTTAAAGCCAGATTCTATCATGGTTAGTTGGGGCCTGTATCCTTACTGATTGTTTTTGTGTGCGTGCGTGTGTGTATGTGTTTTGCCCTATCTTCTGGTGCAATGCATAGAAAACTCAAATACTCGCTGAATGAATGAATCAATTTTAGCTTATAGAAAGAAACATTTTATTGAGGTTCCACTGTACAAAGCCATTATAATTTAGCTTAACTTCATGGCTAAGGTAATTCAGAAAAGGGCTAAGAAATAAAAAACTCCAAGCACCAGAGGGAAATTCTGAGCATGAAAGATGCTCTGTTGTTTGTTTAAGCCATCTACCTGTCCCAAAATGTTACCTGCCAAGGAATAAGAATGTGAGGTCTCTAATGCACCTCCAGAGTCCCTGTGCACAATGAATGGTTCAGGCACTAGGTCAGGCAGGGCAAGGATCTGCAAAGACCATGCTGAACAAATCAGTACTTACCATCGCTTTTACCATCTGGCTGGAATTTTCTCTTCTTGTTGAATTTATTTGCCTGCTGGAATTTGTTCTTTGGTGATTTGTCCCCTTGCTGCTTATTCTTGAACTGCTTCACACCCTTTTTCCCAGGTTTTGTGATACTTTTCTCAAAGTTCCTAGATGTAATTTTAGGTCCACCTTCTTTAGTAACTTTTCTTGGAAATGTCTTTGAAGAACCAGAATCTAGTGACAATAATAATTACAAGTTCAATGATTCTGGGCCCAAATCTCTTGTATCCATGGGATTATATTCATTACAGAAAATTACGTTCTTTAATCCTAATACCTTGTCTTACTCTCAGATACGCAACATACAGCCTTTTGAGTAGAACTGGATTTAAACAATCAAAACAAAATTAAAAAATTATTTCCTTGATTATAAAACTAATACAGGTTCATGACAAAACAAAGCAAAACAAAACAAAAACCCAAGAGTAGAGAAATGTAAAATAAAAGCTACCCATGATTCTACCACTAAACACTGGTGTCAGTTCGGTATGTTTCTCTAGCTTTAAGCATATAGCAAAGCTATTATTTATATACCTTTGTATTCTGCTTTAATGATGGTCTACACAGAATTTTCAAGAGTTCAATAACATAAAAGAAGTCTAAGAATAAAATGAACATTCTTGAAACTTGGAAAGTATAACATAAGGACATCTAAAATGTTAATTTGAAAATTTTCTAGTTTTAAGAAAATAAAATTTTAAAGTCTACAATAAAATTATTTAATAAAAACTTTTAGTCAAGAAGATTTACAAATGAGATACAAACAGCAATGGCTTTATTTTAAGGAAACAGTCATTTGTACAGTTCCCTGACTTGTCTATTTTACAATACTGACACCTGATGGAATAATAAAGACATCACCATTATAAATTCTGAACCTAAAAGTATTTGGCTTACGAGCAGTATGTATTAAACAGTCCTAATTTATCAAATGTTAAAATAAAACGTATGGTGAACTAGTGTGAATAAAATGATGCAACAGCAGTAACAACTGAGATAAGGAGTCTTTCATGAGTAAGGCATTCCTCAATTATTCTGGCAATTTCTTAAGTGTCTAAATGTTATGAGCAACATGTTAACTCATACACAATAACACATACTTCTTCCTACTATTTTAATCCTAATCCTAGCCAATGAATACAGATTGAAATTTACTACCTGCCTTCCCATCCCCCAACTATAACAGCCAAACACCCACAAGGGAAGCATATCTTACCACTATTTTTATGAAATCTGTTTTTTTCTTGTGATGTCTTTGTACTCTTTCCTGTGAATTGCTTTTTCCCTTTGACTTCCATTGTAGCAACTCTGGAAAATCAAAACCAAAACAATCACTGCAGTTCTCTTCATCAAATAAGAGCTGTTACATAGTCATTGCCGCATTTAGTCCTTCAGTCTACAAATACAATACAAATCACCCAGATATAGAATGGGCAACTAATTAAATCCAGCAATTATGCAATCACTGCCTCAGATTTTAAAACTGAAAATGAACAAGGTATCAATAGAAAAACTAGGAACAACACACACCCTGGCCAGTGTTTGATGTATCTGGAGGCAACACTTCACTTCCACAATAGTACTGGCTAAAAATAGACCACGATTGACACTAAGTATAATACGCATCAGAGTTTGCATTTTGTAATCTGGGAAGACTAGAGGATGAGTAACTGACAAAATTATCTCTTGATTTCTTGGAGCCTAAAAAGCCAGGAACAAACAATAGGCTGCACATACCACTACATGCATTTAATATAAGAAAATAAAGGATTATCTGAAAGATTCCTATGTGATCCAACATAGCTAAAACAAAGATTAGCATCCAGTGTTTAATTTGTGATTGTTTTAGAGGCAGCCAAGTAATTGGCAGTGAACTCCAAAATAAGATCACGTTGAAATAGTTAATATTTCATTGAAAGGAATCTGTCTAGTAGGAGCTTTATAGGCTACTGAGACACCATGGTGCACAGGATAAACAAGTTATAATCCCTCAACTACCCAAGGTGCCCTGAAAGCAACGGAACAGATCAAGAGCAAAAGCCATTTGGTTCATTTCTCCACTTTCCAAAGTTGGACGATCAACTCATTTGAAAGCTGACTCTAAACAGCAGATGTTAGTGATCCCCAGACAACAATAGATATATCTAGATTAGAATTGCCCATTCAGTAACTAATTCTCAGGATATTAGCATAAGAGAAAACAAGGGTTCAGGGATAAAATATATTTGGGAAACAGTAAGTTACATGACAACAATCAGTCTGTAAGAAAAGGCTTTTCAGATTCTTTAATTTGCTAATATAAACGATCAATTGTCAAGCAAAGGCTAAAAGGATGCAGGATTTTCCAACTCCAGTTGAACCACTTTTTCCTGGAACATCACAAGGGAACAACAGAGTTCCAAGGAGCACTCTGAAAAGCGCTGTTCCAATCTAGACTTTTCTAATGATTTTGAAAAATGGACAGCCCCCGAATTACTCGGCTTCCTTGGGGTATTTAGAACTGAAGGGTCACATTATTACTTAGCTATGTCCATCATAACGTGTCCGGAATTGGTGGGTTGCTTGGCTTCACTGACTTCAAGAATGAAGCTGCAGACCCTCGTGGTGTTACAGTTCTTAAAGATGGTGTGTCCTGAGTTTGTTCCTTCAGACGTTCAGATGTGTCTGGAGCGTCTTCCTTCCGGTGGGTGGTCTCGCGGTCAGGAGTGAAGCTGCAGACCTTCGTAGTGAGTGTTACAGCTCTTAAAGGCAGCAAAGGCAGCGCGTCTGGAGTTGTTCATTCTTCCCAGTGGTCTCGCTGGCTTTAGGAGTGACGCTGCAGACCTTTGCAGTCAGTGTTACAGCTCAAAAAGGCAGCGTGGACCCAAAGAGTAAGCAGCAGCAAGACTTATTGCAAAGAGCGAAAGAACAAAGTTTCCACAATGTGGAAAAAGACCCGAGCGGGTTGCCGGGGCTGGGGTAGCCTGCTTTTATTCCCTTATCTGGCCCCACCCACATTCTGCTGAACAGTACATTTTACAGACAGCTGATTGGTCTATTTTACAGGGAGTTGATTGGTCCATTTTGACAGCGTGCTGATTGGAGTGTTTACAATCCTTGAGCTAGACACAGAGTCACAGAGTGCTAGTTGGCTAGATACAGAGTACCAATTGGTGTATTTACAAACCTTGAGCTAGACAGAGTGCTCACTGGTGTATTTACAAACCCTGAGCTAGACAAAGAGTGCTGATTGGTGCATTTACAATCCTTGAGCTAGACACAGAGTCACAGATTGCTAGTTCTCCAAGTCTCCACTAGGTTAGCTACATAGAGTACCAATCGGTGTATTCACACACCCTGCACTAGACTCAGAGTGCTGATTGGTGCATTTACAATCCTTGAGCTAGACACAGAGTCATAGAGTGCTAGTCCTCCAAGTCTCCACTAGGTTAGCTAGATACAGAGTACCAACTGTTGAAGTCACAAACCCTGAGCTAGACACAGAGTGCTGATTGGTGCACATATGATCGATCCTCCGGCTAGATATAAAAGTTCTCCAAGTTCCCATACAGTTCAGGAGCCCAGCTGGCTTCACCCAGTGGATCCTGCATGAGGGGGGCGGGGGGCTTCAGGCAGAGCTGTCCACCAGTCCCTAGCCACGCCTGCACTCCTCAGCCCTTGGGCTGTCTATGGGACCCCGCGCTAGGAAGCAGGGGGTGGCGCCCATCGGGGAGGCTCGGGCCGCAAGGGAGTCCACCGCGGCGGGGGGCGGGGGCTCAGACACAATGGGCTGCAGGTCCTGAGCCCTGCCCCGTGGGGAAGCAGATAAATCCTGCGAGAATTTGAGGAGAATTTGAGTGCAGCGCCAACCAGCCGCACTGCTGGGGGACCCGGCGCAACCTCCTCCGCAGCTGCTGGCCCGGGTGCTAAGCCCCTCACTGCCTTGGGCCGGTGGAGCTGGCCGCTGAGCCTGCACAGTGCCCGCCAGAACTCGCGCTGGCATACTCGCGCTGGCCCCTGAGCACACTGTTCGCAGCCCCGGTTCCCGCCCACGCGTCTCCCTCCATAACTCCCAGTAAGCAGAGGGAGGTGGCTCTGGCCTCAGCCAGCCCAGAGGGGGGCTCCCACGGTGCCGTGGCAGGCTGAAGGGCTCCTCAAGCACCGCCAGAGTGGACGCCAAGGCCGAGGAGGCGCTGAGAGTGAGGGCTTCTAGCACATTATCACCTCTCGATGACCATACCTGCATCTCTTAGCTCTTCTATGCCATGTAGTTTTATAAGAATCCATTCATTTACATGTTTTCTCTATATTTTTGTTCTAATTTTTATATTGAAATAATTTTAGCTTTACAAAAGAGTTGACAAGATACACAGTTCACATATACCCTTTTCCCAGCTTCCCCTAATGTTAACATACAATACTATTAACTAAGCTACAGAGTTGAGTTGGAGTTTACCAGTTTTTCCACTAATATCCTCTTTCTGTACCAGGATACACTGATTCTGGCCATCAAGTTTCCTTTGTATTTTGTAGAATATTCCTCATTTGGGGTTTGCCTGATGTTGTCTCATGATTAGGCTAAGGCTACACATTTTTTGGAAGACTACCAGAGGTCAAGCTTTCTTCTGGTAGTACTCTACCAGGAGGTACATGACATTAACATGACTTATTACTGTTTATGTTAACCGTGTTCACTTGGTCAAAGCAGTGTTTTCCAGGTTTCACCACTGTAAAGTTGCCACTTTAACCTTTCCATCTTTATTAGATCCAAGCCACCAAGTCCAGCCCAAACTCAGAGGAAAATGAAGCTCCACTTCCCAGAAGGAGGGGTCTGAAGAATCCAGGCATATGCTAAACTACCGCAGCAATTAATAAACATTTTAGACAAGATGTTTGGAGAATATGTAGACATCCTATGTCCTCCTAAGTTTTACCTGCTAACTTTAGCATTTGTTGGTGGATTTTGGCTGCAGCAATTACTGCGTTTAAATGGTGATCTTCTATTTCTCTTATTACTTTTACCTTTGTTATTCTGAACTTTTCTGTAGGGAAGACTTGTCCCATCTTTTCTATTTACTTATATCATATAGTCTCAGATATTTATTTCATTCCTTGGTTATAATCCACTACCATTGTTATTTTGTTGCTCAAATAATTCTAGCTCCAGCCAGTGGGAAGTTTTTCAGGTTGCTTCTGTGTCCTTTTGACATGGCCCATCTGTTTTGTTTTTTAAAGCACACCCTTATTTTGTGGCACTAGCTCCAGGTTCATTCTGTATTTTCCTTAAACTAGCCCTGAAATTAGCCACTTCTCCAAGGAATCCTGGTTCCTTTCTTTAAGAATGGTATTTAAAAACCATGATCTGAGTGCTAGGTGTGCTTGTTGTCACTGAGGTGTCCCTGTTTCTACGTCCCTTCAGCAGACAGATTCAGGAAACACACATATGTACATTAACCTATGCATATGCACATACCTATATTTATTTTTATATCTATTAAAATAACATGAAGTTCATACTAATGTTTCCAAATCTAATCAAGCACCACAGATTTTATTCTAGGCATCTCCTCTTGCTCATTTGTAAGTTCTTTCTCTGACAGTGAGCAACCTGCTTCCCACCATCTACAATTTATTTATACGTATGTTCAACCCTACTATACATGTATACTTTCAGAACTGCTAACCTGTACCTCATGAGAAATAAATTTACAATGACGATACAGTGTTGAAGTACAATTCTTTTTTGTATCCATTCAAAACACTTTTCCAGAGTTACTTAGAGGCTTGCATGGTGGCTCACGCCTGTAATCCCAGCACTTTGGGAGACTGAGGCAGGTGGATTATGTGAGGTCAGGAGTTCAAGACCAAACCCTGTCTCTACTAAAAATAAAAAAAAATTAGCTGGGCGCAGTGGTGGTGCACACATGTAATCCCAGCTACTCAGGGGGCCGAGGCAGGAGAATCACCTGAACCCAGGAGGTGGAGGCTGCAGCAAGCTGAGATTGTGCCACTAAACTCCAGCCAGGGCAACAGAGTGAGACTCTGTTTCAAATGTTAAGCTACCATAGCAATTAATAAACATTTTAGACAAGATGTTTGGAGAATATGTAGACATCCTACCTCCTCTTAAGTTTTACCTGTTAACTTTAGCACTCAAGTCGGTGGATTCTGCCTGTAGCAATTACTGCTGCAGGCAAAAAAAAAAAAAAAAAGCTACTTAGATCAGCCCTTCACTCTCTTTAGTGAAGTTATATGTTTATAATATAGCTTAATTGGTCACAGTCAGCATTCCATCCCCAGAAATGCTGGCAGATTTATTAAATGTGCATATAGTCAAGTTTACTCTTTCTGGTGTATAATTCTATGGGCTTCAACAAATGGCTAAGAGTCATGCATCCTCTACCACAGTATCTCACAGAAAAGTCTTGTCACTCTAGAAAGTCTCTTGGTACACCTCCTTTGTAATCAACTCCTTCCCTCTTCCCTGACTGCCAATGATTAGGTTTTCATGCCTATTTTGTCTTTTCCAGAATGTCATTCATATACATGGAATCATACAATATGTAACTTTTTGGGTTTTGCTTCTTGCACTCGGCAAAATGCAATTTGCTTTGCTCAGGGACCCTGTACCTTCATAATCAATCATCACATTCCATAGTGTCTCTCAGAATTGGCCCCTCCTTTTCCTTTCCCTCTATTACCCCATTCTGGCTCCTGTTAGCTCTTGCTCAGTTTTGTTTAGATCCAATCTGCTTTGATCCACTTTCTGCTGCCTGATTAATCTTCCACTAGCACACCTATTTCATGTCATTTCCATGCTCCAATAGCTTCAAAGCTTTCCCACTGCCTTCAGGAAAAAGTTCCAACTCAGGCATTCACAGCCATTCAAAATGTGGTCTTAATTCACCCCACTCATCAACACCACACGGGAGTCAATCTTTCTCATTATTCTTTATCTGAATAGTGAAGTTTAAAGCCATTCTCTCTGCCAACACAATTCCTACCCATCCTTCAAATTCAGTTTAAATGACATTTTCTTATAGACCAACCTCTAAATGTCAGCATTCCTCAAATCTTTGTCTCAGGGAACGTCCATTCTCTCTCCACACTTCTCCCTAGATGGTCTTATCCAATCTCCTGGCTTTTTATGCTGAGTGCTCCCAAATCATGTCTCCATTATGAACTTCTCCTTGGGCTCCAAACTTGTGTATAACTGCTTATCTGATACCTCTAATTATGTGTCTAACAGGCACCTTACCCTTAATATGTCTAAAACATACTTCTCTTATGTTGTTCTCTATGTTATTGTTGTTTGTCCTACAGACAACAAGATACTATTTTTCCCTGCCCCACTGTCCCCTATCTCAACCAATGGCACATCATCTATTTTACTGCTCAAGTAAGAAACCTGAGTTACCCTTGACATTTTCCTCTCTCTTGTCTGCCACACTGAACCATAAGTTAGTTCTCTTAAATGCCCCTTAAGTCACCACCCTAATGCAAACTATTATCAATACAATCTCTTGAACTTCCAAATTAAATACATCTTCTAAAGAGAACCAGGGCCTATTCATTATTCTCACTTGCTTATAAGCCTTCAATGTTTTCTACACATGGTAATAGCAACGGAAATGTTTTCCTACTGTATAGAAAAAAAAAATCCCCATCATGTCCTTCAAGGCCCTACAGAACCTAGTTCCACTCTATCCCAATAACTTTATCTTGTACTCCAACTGTACTCCTTCCTAGCTCCCATCTCAGAGACTTAGCCCATTATTGCCTCTGCTTGAAGTACTCCCCGAGTTTCCAGATCTCCGGGTGGCCTCTCGCCTCTTTAGATCTCCGCTTAAAGATCACTTCTTCAGACTCCACTATCTCCCAACTCAGCTTCCAGTTCGTTTCCTCCCAGCACTTATAATCTGCGTACATTCAGGTACACCACCTAGTACTGGAGTTGGTGTTTGTGAAACAGCACAGACAGGCTGATCAGGCCGAGCACGGGCTGGGATTCTAGAGTGAAGCTAGTCCAATCTAACCCAGCACGCAAGGCAACGTGGTGGGAGAGAGGTCGGAGCTCCGCCCTCCTTGCCAGGTTCCAATCAGTCTCAAACTCCTAGCCCAGAAAGAGGCCACAGGAGACTGCCCAGTGGACAACAGCTCCAAGAGACCTTTCCGACTTCCAGCGCCCGGCAGAGCGCGAACCCCTCCTAGGAGCGACCGCTGAGCCAGCCACACTCACCGCACACGTGGGACAGAAGCAAGTTGCGCAGCGGATCCCGACCGCGGCTCCGCTTCCGCTTCCTTGCCTTGCTCCGCCCCCGGACCGCTTTTTTTCATCTTCCGCTGCGGATCAGTGACTAAGAGGTGGAGCTTACCAGGCAATACAAAAATTCGGAGTTTCTATTGGTCCGCTGCTGTTATGCCCCCTCTTGAGGAGCGAGTATTTTGGCCCTTGAAAGGATCCGTCGGTCAGAGGACGCGACAACGGTCACGGGAAAATGACGTCATTAACCCTGTCGCTTCCGTGCTGGAAAGAAAGGGAGATCTCTTGCGAGGTCGAACAGGCTGCTGAAGGAGCGACTTGGCCGGCGCGGTTAATAAGAGGCCTGAATCCCGTAGCCTGAACAAATATTGAAGTAGCTAAAGTTTCTAAAGTGTGTTAATTTGCATACTTCCTGAGCAGTCCAGTGTGGAGGATAAAAGGGGTATCGTGAATCGGTTTGAATTGTAATCCCGTTTTTTTCACTTGCTAGCTGTGTGGCTCTGGGAAAATTACAAAATTTTCTGAGCCTTGGCTTCCTGATCAATAAAATAGAAATAATTAAGTTACACGTGCAAAGCGCTTAGCATGGGACGCTCTCAATAAATGTTTGCCATTTTTAATGTCTGCTCGTGCCTGGAAAGTGCTGTTATTGCACTTTATACTTGAGGAAATAAAATTGTGGTTAGGATATATGCCCCATTTTCCAGATGAAGAAACTGACACCACACACTTGGTCGTGTCAAACAACAGGATTTTATTCTGTAACAGTTCTAGAGGCAAGAATTCCAAAATCAAGCTGTTGGCAGAGCCCTGCACCTTTTCAAGGCTCTAGGGGAGATTCCTTTGCTTCTTCAGCTTCTGATGGTTCCAGGCGGTCCGTGGCTTGTTATTGCATGACTCCAATCTCTGCCTGTCTTCTAATGGCCTTCTCCTGTGCCTGTGTCACCTCTCTGTGTTTTTAGGACACTGAACGTTGAATTTAGAGTCCACGGGGATAATCCAAGATCATCTCATCTGGAGGTCCTTAATTTAATCACATCTGCAAAGGCCCTTTTCCCAAATAAGGTCACTTTCACATGTCCTGGGAGTTAGGACATAGACATACTTTTGGAGATTATTCAACCCACTACATCGGGAAAGTTGAGAACTGGCACTTGATCCCAGGTGCCAGACTTCAGATTTTACTATCTTCCAACTTACTCCGTTTTCTGGCCACTAAGGAGTCAGAGTTGAAACTGGCAATTTAGTAGACTGTATGCTTCTTGATGACAGGGGCCATCATTACTTTCCAGGCACTTATCTCACTATTCAGCACATAGATATTTCATAATTTCTTGTTGTCTGCCTTAACTGTTACTAGTTTGTTTACATTTCAGCTCACTTAAGTCTCATAAGAACAGTTTTAAATAGGTCTTTTCTCATTTTACAGAGAAAGGCAAAACATAGTAGCTTTGGTCCAGTGAGCCTGACTCTTAAACTCAACGTGGCTGCCTCTGTACTGCTTTCAATAATGCAGTAAATGCTAAGAGAATACGGAACAGGAATTGCAGGAGGCCCATCAGCAGTGCCTTTTGGGCAAATAGCATAGTAGTGGGGATATTAGACACCTTGAAACACCTGAAGAGTAAATGCTGGCCAAAAAGAAAAAAAAAAATCGCAAAATACACCCTAGCACACAACCCTGGGAAGTGGTACGTTTGTCTTTTCTACTCGACAGATAGCAGCACCCCATATCCTTGAAGATAGGTCCATATAGTTGCCTTAAGCATCTACACCAAAACCCTACTATTTATTTGCCTTTTCACCAGGGAGGGAGAAAAAATGTTATCACATACCAAAGTCCTTGATTATTATTAAAAACGTTTTTATCAAGTCTTCTGTGAAAGTGGATTGATTTTGAATTTTTTTTTTTGGTGGAGTGAATTTAAAGCATCATGTGGTTTTGCAGAACAGCACAAAAAAAGTTTATCCTGTAATTTTTTTTTCCAAGCAAACCCATTAATTCTTCAAATATCTATTGACCTAAATGTAGACCATTAGGTGTACTCCTACAAGCCTAACTTCCTCATCTTGCATGACACACAATTTAATCAGAGCAACTAGACTTGCACACATCCAAGAGGTTAATAACAGTACTATAGCAATGCAATGAAGAGCACTGAGATTAGAGTCAAAGGAACCTGGCTTAAAGTCTAAATTCTGTATGGCAAGGACAAGATAGTTAACTTGTATGGGCCTCAGTTTCTGCATATGTAAAATGGGAATAACAACACTTGTTTCTGGAGTTGCTGTGAGGCTTAGAAGTGATAATATCTTAAAGTTCTTAGCCAATAGTAAATGTTGAGTGATTCGTAGCTTAAGAGAGAACTAAGGTGTACCCATTTGAAATACTTTAGGGCCGGGCGCTGTGGCTCACACCTGCAATCCCAGCACTTTGGGAGGCCGAGGCAGGCGGATCACCTGAGGCCAGGAATTCAAGGCCAGCCTGGCTAACATGGCAAAAACCCATCTCTACAAAAATACAAAAATTAGCCGGGTGTGGTAGTGCATGCCTGTACTCCCTGCTACTCCGGAGGCTGAAGCACGGAGAATCGCTTGAACTGGAGAGGCGGAGATGCAGTGAGTAGAGACTGTGCCACTATACTCCAGCCTGGGTGACAGAGGGAGACTCTGTCTCAAAAAAAAAAAAAAAAAAAAAGAAAAGAAAAGAAATACATTTGACTTCATGTAACGGAAAGCTCAGCTAATGGTGGCTTAAGTAATCATTTTCTTAACATAAAAATGTGGAAGGTAGTTGGTTGTTGTGGTTCAATGACACAACAATGTCATCAAAGACCCAAGCTCTTCCAGTCTCTGTTCTACCACCATCCTCGACATGTTGACTTTTTATTCTCTCACTGCTATTTGATTGCAAGATGTACTCCTTAGTTTCAGTATTTATCTGAGAGTTCAGGGCTAGTGAAAGTGGAGAAAGAAATGAAATCCACTTTTTCCTCCCAGTGGGGCTCTGTCCTTTTATCCCAGAAGGAAAAGACCCAGCAGGAGTCTCCCTTCTATTTCAGTGCCAAGAACTGGATTACACGGCCACCCCAGAATTGAAAGACCATCAGATATAATGTTAACCAGGCATTTGGATTTCATTCTTTTTCTACTACTCTGGTAAAATTAAAGGTCACTTAGCAAATATGCTTTTATCTAGCAGTAGAGATTTAATTTGTGACTTAAGCTAATCTGGTTTAAAACTTAAAATAACTATAGTATCCCAGGTGGTGGATAGCGATCTAGGCAGCACATTGAACCACCTGTGGAGTTTTTGTTTTTCTTTCTTTAAATAGCAGTAATTCTGATTTAATTAGTCTGGAGTGGGACCTGAGCATTGAGAATTTGGTGCCTAGATCATGCTAACATGCAGCTAAGGTTAAGACCCAGTTATTTAAGGAATGGGGTTCAAGTTGACGATTGTTTTTGAGACAGAATCTTGCTCTGTTGCCCAGTGCAGTGGTACGATCTCAGCTCACTGCAGCCTCTGCCTCCCGGGTTCAGGCAATTCTCCTGCCTCAGCCTCCCAAGTAGCTGGAACTACAGGCGTGCATCACCAGGCCCGGTTAATTTTTATATTTTTAGTAGAGACAGGGTTTCACCATGTTGGTCAGGATGGTCTCGGACTCCTGACCTCAGGTAATCCACCTGCCTTGGCCTCCCAAAGTGCTGGGATTACAGGTGTGAGCCACTGTCCCGGGTCTGTTGATTTGATTTGTTAGTTAACTAGGGGTTAAATCTCCCAGTTCCTCTTTGCATTGCAGGTACCAGAATTTAAGAATTAAATGTACAATATGCTTCTCTCTGTAAGTAGAACATTGGAGAGAATTGTATCCTTCTTGCTGATTGAGTTCTCCTGAAGTGAATTAATACCATTAAATGTTAAAAAACGGTTTAAATTTGAACTATACACTTTCAAACATATTCTGGAAAATGTTTGCTTCTTTTTTCAATTTCACATAATTTTGTGCAATTTTCTTTTTTCCATAAAAATAAAATAAGTTAGGTGTCAGCTCCCGTACATCTTCCCCTCCCCAGAATCAGTTCTCTGGAGTTCCAATTAGTGGATTTTTAACGAATTGTGTTGTTTTTCTGTTTCTCAAATGCATAAGCAGGGATAGAGGGCATGTTACTGATATAAAGCACAAGTGAGATTTTGGCAAGGATTGGGCTATATTTTCAGGACCTATTAGAATCATAAATCCATGGAAACGGAGCAGTTGCCAACATTTTTCTTTAGTGAAAAAGAACTGCTTCTGAATAGTGTGCATTATGTTTTCCAATATCATACATTTCCTGTGAAGTGCACTAATGTAGTCTAAACATTAATTGAGCATTCATAATGCTGTAGTTGCTGTCTAGTAAACACACTATTAACCTTGTCGTATTTTGCTTTCTTTGATGACATACTTTGGAGCAGCAGAAAATTATATGGCCAAGAGGTAAGTTTATCTGATTATAGCAGTCTCACCTTAATAAAAGATTGTGTCAGAACATGATGGAGAAATGAAATAAAAAGTAGGTAATATCACTTAATTGTCACTTATACACAGTGCATTTATAATGCACTGTGGTTTTGTTAAACAAAACTCCTCAAGCAACACATACTAGCTTCAGTTTTTTGCTTAGGATAAGAACAATTAATATGCTGGCATTTTAATTTTTAAAATTCTGCTTTCAGGCTTCATAAAAGTTATTTCCTTTGGAAAGTATCAATTAGTTTTTTCTTGTGATTTCCCTAATTTGTGAGCAATAAAGACTTGATAACCAAGCGTCTATTTTATTAGGTGAACAAATAAGAAACTTGTTTGTTTCAAATATGAATGAAGAATAATTTTCTTGCAAATCAAAACCACAATGAGATACCATCTCACACCAGTTAGAATGGTGATCATTAAAAAGTCAGGAAACAGGAGGTGCTGGAGAGGATGTGGAGAAATAGGAACACTTTTACACTGTTGGTGGGATTGTAAACTAGTTCAACCATTGTGGAAGACAGTGTGGCGATTCCTCAAGGATCTAGAACTAGAAATACCATTTGACCCAGCAATCCCATTACTGGGGATATACCCAAAGGATTATAAATCATGCTGCTATAAAACACGTGCACACATATGTTTATTGCAGCACTATTCACAAGAGCAAAGACTTGGAACCAACCCAAATGCCCATCAATGATAGACTGGATTAAGAAAATGTGGCACTTATACACCATGGAATACTATGCAGCCATAAAAAAGGATGAGTTCATGTCCTTTGTAGGGACATGGATGAAGCTGGAAACCATCATTCCGAGCAAACTATCACAAGGACAGAAAACCAAACACCACATGTTCTCATTCATAGGTGGGAATTGAACAATGAGAACACTTGGACACAGGATGGGGAACATCACACACCGGGGCCTGTTGTGGGGTGGGGGGAGGGGGAGGGATAGCATTAGGAGATATACCTAATGTAAATGATGAGTTAATGGGTGCAGCACACCAACATGGCATATGTATCCATATGTAACAAACCTGCACGTTATGCACATGTACCCTAGAACTTAAAGTATAATAAAAAAGTTAAAAATAGAAAAAAGAATTTTTAATTATTCCTCCCACTTTTAAAAAGTATAGAAATTTCAAGTTGGTACTTAGAATAATGATATAGCTCTACTTACCTACCCAATATGCCTCTCTTCCTTTTTTTTTTTTTTCTTTTTTGGAGAGACATAGGTTTTGCTTCGCTACCCAGACTGGTCTTGAACTCCTGACCTCAAGTGATCCTCCAACCTCGGTCTTCCAAAGTGCTGGGATTAATGGGCATGAGCACCTGTGCCCAGCCTACCTCTTCCTTCTAAGATGAAGAAAAAAATTAACCCACTCGCTCAAACCTATTATGTCAGTTTAAATTCTCCAGGAAGCAGATGCCAAGATAGAATTAGGAGGCATGTTGTGAGACATGTTGTGAGAAACATGTTGTGAGAAAAACTTCACAATAAGACGAGGCGAGAGGAAATAGCAGTAAATAGGGAGCGCCTGATACCATGATACAGATCTGACGTGTGTCGAGAGAGAGGCAGAAGGAAGGAGGATGTGGTAGAAAGTCTTCAGGCTCTAGTAAAGCTCTGAGAAAGCCTCAGTGAGGGCAACATGGCACTGCAGAGCAAATATTTCTCCTTAAAGGAAACCTAAATTCAGTAGGAAAGGCCCAGTTCAGGTACCCCTGCTGTGCTCAGTCATTGGCTGGGAGCAACCCAGGGAGCGCATGGCCTCAGCATGAATGCTACAGTGGATGCTAAAGTTGTGGCAGCTGGAGGCATCAGCTAACTACACCTCTTGCAGCCGGTTCTCTCTTGAAAGGAGATTGGAGCAGTTCACTCCATGGCTGCCAGGGTCTACCACTCACACAGCACAGGGCTATTTCTCCATCTATGTTTAGGGATGGAGAAATACCCTAAATTGTTCTTATGGCCTCCATTGTTCCTATGGCCCTCTGCTCAGGAGGGGAAAGTTAGAAGAGGGAGACCAGGGGGACAAAGTATGGTCTCCTGGGGGCTGCAGCAAGTACTCATCATCTCACTGCAGCACTATCCATTCTATATTCACCTCATCCTTGGCTATTAGCTTGGCAAGTCTTGATGACTAACCTGGTCATGTGACTCAAACCACTGGTTTTACAGGGTCTGAGACTCTAGTGATCATAGCCTCTAAGCCAAGGGTTGCTTCCTGTGTTCATTTACCATTACAGTGGGGGCTAAGGAGAACTGAGAGGTACCTAAGTGGATTGCCTGGGTTCTATATGTATTCTTCCATGTCTCAGTTGACCAAAAGCAGTCCTATCTCCTCTAGTTATTGGAGTTAATCACACTTGTCCAGATGGAGACGCCCCTGGATCACCTGGGTTCTATATGTATTCCTCCATGTCTCAGTTGACCAAAAGCAGTCCTATCTCCTTTAGTTATTGGAGTTAATCACAATTGCCCAGATGGAGACACCCCTTCTTACCTGTTGATCTTGGACACAAGGAGTTCGAAATGTCCAGGAGACATCTGTAGTTCAATGAAACTCTTGCTCTGTCCCCTGGCAAGAGTGTGTCTCCTTTGAAGACAAGGACTTCCAAACCTGCTGAGCCCAGAGTTAGGGGGACAGGAAACATGCATTTCCCCAGAAGGCCATAGAGAATAATGGGAAGAATGATGATTCCTGCTCCTTTCCCTTGGTTCCTCGACCCATGTATTCTTATTAGGAGCATAGCACTCTATAGAGATCTCTGATTTATTTATTCTGCATTCTGGAGGATAGCACCTCCTTTTTGTAGACTATTGCCTGTAAATTGGTGCTCCAGCTGTGCCTTCGATAGGTCACTGCAGTGCTCTATTGTGGGTTGGTTGCCTCTTGATGGAGCATCTGTGATGTGATCTGGGAATCACATGACCATGGGCTCACTCCCGCGCCCACTTTGCTGTGATTTGTGCCCCTGTTTAGATGCTATGTTACATAGGATTACATGCTTACGGATCAGGCACTGCATAAACATCTGGATATTGATGCTGGCTGAGGCTTTGTGGATGGGAAAGGCAAACTCATATTTGGAATAAGACTATCCCACTGAGGGGAAACTGTTGGCCCTTCCAGAATAAAAGGAGCCCAAATGTTGTCAAGTTGCCACTGAGTGGTTTGTTGGTCTCTTTGGGAAATAGGGCCATATCAGGAGTGCTGTATTTGTTCCTGTTGCTGGAAGACTCTACATTTAGAGGAAGCAGCAGTTAGATTGGCCTTGGTGAGTATAAGTTTATGCTGTTGGGCACATGTGCAGCCCTCACCTCTGCCATTGTGTTCACTCCATTCATGTGTCCATCATGCCCATTGCTGAAGACTGACCAATGTCAACTGGCTGCAATATTTTGTCTACTTAATTGTTCAATGTTTCTCCTTTAGTGGATGCTCTCTGATGGGTATTAGCATGTGAAAATGTTTATACTTTGTGTACATTCTCATCTGACTTCCTGGAAGCTTCACCAAAGTGGCCTGTGCCTGAATCTTTGTAAGATTTCTCTCCTGCCCTCTGGAACACATGTTTCTTACCCAGATTCCTAGCATAGCAGCCATGTCTTCATTTTGTTGATGTAATGGATCAAATGTGATATTCTACAGGATGTCCAGATGGTCCAGATCTCTTTGGACTATATTAAGACAGAGGGTGGGCGAGCTAACATAGCCCTGGTGCAAAACTGTAAATGAGTATCGTTGTTCATTCCAAGGAATGTGAACTGTTTCTGATCTTATTTTCCATCTATTTTTTTCCATCCTTTTTACCATCTGCTGTGGCAACTCAGGCATTTCACCTTTGCTCAGCAACTGGGCACTGCTTTTACTAGGCTTTGGAAAGCCACATAGCAGTGTGTTTGTCCCATCCTTAGGGCCTTACCAGGGTGCTAAAAACCGTGTCCTGAGAAAGTGACTCCAAGTAAATGCACTCTTGCTTGTTCACTTTTGTGTTCTAGCCCTTTGGTCAAGAACTCTCATAGTCCTGCCCCTGAGAACTCACCAGCTCTTGAAAGTAAATGCTGTAGGTAGTTGTTGCAGGTCCTTTAGGAAAAATCTCTCTTTATCCTCATCAGGCCCGGTATTTCTCTGGGATTTGACCTCAGTTATTGGCCTGGCAGTTGGGAGAGGCATCTGGGGTAGCTCTGGGTGCGGGAAGAGGGCACATGTTGTTTTTCAGAAAGAGACTTCTGTGTTGTCTTTCTGCAGGAGGGAAGTTAGTTCTTAATAAGGCCCTAAAGCAAAGATTCAAGTGCTAATGGCTTAGTCTGGGAATGTCTGTATGGGAATGGGGAGTGAGGCAAGGAACAGAAGATAACCAACAAGGTTCATTGTCAAACAATTTACCATTGTGGGTAACTGAACAGCCATCTTGTTGGGGCACTTTGGGAGCCAACGGAGTACATATACCTCAGAGATAGCCCACCCAAGGGGTTCAGAAGCTGGGACATTCATACATGAACTCCCATCAGTCATTAGTTGACGACTGCTTCTGAGGGTGGTTGTGGGGCTAGTATTTCCCTAATATTTCTGGTCTGCTATATGAGCATCAACGTGGCATCTGGTGGCATCAGAGAAACTTTCATAAAAAGATCCATCTGCTGGCAATGGAAGGTCGGACAATGTGCACTGAAGAGGCAAGGGTGGGGATTCGGACAGTCTACTGGCAGGATCCACTACAGGATTATTAACAGTGGATTATTTCAGTTTCCTCAGCAGAAAGTCACTTAGACTCAGACTAATGTGCTGATAGTAGGGAGTGAAAAGATAGAACAGATTTTATGAGCTTGTATAAAGGAATATTTGCAGGGATTGGTCTTAAAGATCCTTGTCTTATAAGGCAACCAGGGATTTTGGCCATTTAATGACTTTGGAGTTAGCCTAAAAAGAAATGTGATCCTGGTCCCACATACATTATTCTTAATACAGTAGGGAAAATAAGTATTCATAAGATCAATCTTTTTTAAAAAAGGATCTGGGGAAAGGTGGAAAAAACACACTAATGGAATAGTAGTGTAACGTACAGTCATGGGCCATATAATGCCGTTTTAATCAACAGCCATCCACATAGACAACAGTGGTTCTACAAGATTATACTGGAGCTAAAAATTCCTATCACCTAGTGATGTCATTGCAGTCATAATGTCATAGCACAATTACTTAAAAAAGTAATGTAGCCTAAGTGTACAGTGTTTATAAAGTCTACAGTAGTATACTGTAGTGTCCTAGGCCTTTCCATTCACTCATCACTCACAAAGTGACTCACCCACAGCAATTTCCATTCTTCCACTCAATTCATGGTAAGTGCCCTAGGCAGGAGTACGATTTGTTATCTTTTGTATCATAGTTTTACTGTACCTTTTCTGTTTACATATGTTTAAATACACATACACTGACCATTGTGATACAATCGCCTACAGTTATGTAGTACAGTAACATGCTGTACAGGTGTGTAGCCCAGGAGCAACAGGCCGTACCATATAGCTTAGGTGTATAGTAGCTGTGCCATGTAGGTTTATGTAATTGCACCCTGTGATATCCACACAATGATGAAACACATTTCTAACAACACATTTCTCAGAATGTAGCCTTGTCTTTAAGTGACACACAACTGTACCTCAAACTCCAGACTTGCTCATTTTAGCCGTTCTGTCCTTTTCATAGAGATGAAACAAAAAATAAGAAATAATGGAAATCAAGAAACGTTATCTAGGAATAAATGAAAAAAAAATTTTAAGTACATTCTAACAGTTTGTTCAAATATTTCCAGCAGGAGTTTTTGAGAAAACCTCCCCCAAGTCTGATAATGAAAAAATAGCAGCATGGGTGAATAATATACTGAGGCATTAATACAGTCTCATTCTCATAGCTGTAACAAAAAGAATGAGAGGTGTTTTCCCTTTTCCTCACCCCTTGGCTCCTCAGCAAGACAGAACAGAATTTAAAAGAAAAGAATATAAAAGAAAGATAAAGGAAAGCTGGGCTCCTTGAAGAATGGACCTGAGATGTCCAAGAGGGAAAGCATTCCAGGTGTCAGGGAGCAGTGCAGGTGGTGATGGGACTGCAGTGGAGGTGGAAGCGGGGGGCCGGGGGCAGGACTCCCATAATGTAGGGGAACACAAGATGGAGCAGAAGGGAATGCCTCAGAGGGTCCAAAGGGCTTGAGGAATGAGCATTTCTTTGACAATCACAATGAACTAAAGATTAAAGACTCTGTTCCTTGATTTTTTTTCTGACAGCTAAAGTCCCGTGGGACTCTTCATGACGCACGAGAGAGGGAGAAACTTCTAGAGACACCACTGAAAATATTCCACCACCTCTAGTGGGTGACAGCTTAGCCAAATCTTTTCAATTTAGAAAAACAAAAGTCAATTCTTGCAGCAAATTCATACCTGCAACAGAAGGAATAACTAAGACATACCCTATACTTAAAAAAAACCCCACTTTTTTGCAATTATGTACTGAGAAGCACCACACCTGGGAGGGTGATGAGTGATATTTTGCCAGGTTTGTGGCTGGAACCATCCTCTCCATGACTATTCTCAGACCTTGTCCATCAGTGTAGGTGCCTAGACATTCTCAGCAACCTAAGAAGATTTGATTTTCCCCACTCTTCTGAATTATTTTCTATCCTCTGGAAATTGACATGTGAACAAGAATGGGTATATATGACCACGGAAAATGGAGATCTTTTAAAGGTACATATTTGAAAATAATGAGAAAGGATGTAGAGAAAGCAAAACAAAAAGGTCAAGAAGACAAAACAGAAGAGGAGGATGAGAAGAGTGGAATAGGGAAGTGGAGAAAAAGGTGAAGAGTAAAAAGGCAGAGGAAGAAGAGAGGGAAGAGAGGCTAGGCCAGGTGCTGTGGCTCATGCCTGTAATCCCAGCACTTCAGGAAGCTGAGGTTGGAGAATCACCTGAGGCCAGGAGTTCAAGACCAGCCTGGGCAACATAGTGAGACCCCACCCATCTCTACAAAAATTTTTAAAAAATTATCTAGGTGTGGTGGTGCATGCCAGTAGTCACAGATACTTGGGAGGCTGAGGCAGGAGGATCACTTGAGCCCAGTTTGAGGCTACATTAAGCTATAATTGTGCTACTCCATTCCAGCCTGGGTGACAGAGCAAGTATCCCTGTTCTCAATAGAGTCACTTTTTGATTCATCCTATGCTATTTTCAGGAAGGACGTTCAACATTAAGGTTTATAACTCAGCAATGATTCTTCAATGCTATAAGCAGCAGAGAAATCTGCCATAGCTCAGAACATACCTGAGAATCATCCAGTGACCCTCACAGGCCAGGAGAGTCCAGGTGGGACAGATCTCACAGCAGGCACAGTAAAATAAAGTCCACCTAACAGGTAGATTGGGATCTCATCATGGCAGGAAATATGAGTCTTTTAACAAGCATTTGATTGCTCTATGACTGGCATTTTTTTTAGACACTATGGATACTATAATAAGAAGCAAAGATGACAATCTCTATGCTTATGGAGATTATGTTCTAACAAGAGGAAGAAAACAACAGAAATTAATAAGTAAAGCACATAAAAAATTTAGATAGTGATAAGGACTATGGAGAAAAATAAAGGAAGGGCCACACAGTCTCTGGGACCTTGAAAGAAGAGAATGCAGAATGCACCATGTTAGTAACTGGAGGAACAGTGTTTTAGGCAGAGGGAACAGCAAGTGCAGATGTCCTGAGGCAGAGCCATGCTTCGTTTGAAGAACTGCAAGAAGGTCAGTATTGTTGGTGAGGGTAAGAGGAGCAGGAGATGGGTTTAGGGAGTTATGTGCGAGCCTGATTACAGTGTTTTGGATATTGAGAAGACTTCTATTTTTTTTCTCTGAAGGAAAGGGATTGTGAGCAGAGGAGTGGGTATGATCTAACTTGTGGTTTTACAGGATCATTCTGGCTGCCATGTGTGGAATGAATGTAGCGGGGAAAATGTGGAAGAAGGTAGACCAGTTAGGAGACTCTTTCAATAATCTGAGAAAAGGGACTGGTAGCTTGGACCAAGAAGGAGGCAGTGGAAGTTGTAAAAAGCAGGAAAGAAGGTAGGGAAAAGTAGCATAGCCCGCATTCAGAGCCAGAATCAGAATCATAACTGCTGATTCAAGGGCAACGTGACCAAAATATGAAAGAAAACCCAGGGTCAGTGTGTCAGAAACCCTGTGTATCCACTAACATCAACATCACCTGAAGCCTGCAGATAGCACACCCCACTCACAACCCTGCAGCCCTAATATCTCTTTGTACACCTTGTATTTGAAATGATCTAGGCATTAAAAAAAAATGAAAATGCTATTTTGAGGGAAGAGGGACCTTTACCATTATTGAAGGCTTGATAACTGGAATTCAAATATTGTCAATCACTGTCTCCTGCTAAACATTTTTAAAAAGGAGACAAAAATGTGATACCACAGAACACTGCGCATCATCATTCACTGAATCTGTGAGATTTGTGAATTGACAAAACTAAACACATGCAGTGGACGGAAATGGGGAAGAGCTATGGGATGATACTTTTAAATGCCGCTGTGTTTCCCTATGAATGTTTCCAATTGCAAGACAAACAGAAGTGTGCACCGGAGGAGGAGCATCAGCCACCAGATGGCACTATTTCCCTGAAATACCCAGTGGTACCCAAAATCACCAGGATGGCATGCTCTCCAGGATTCTGGAATACTCTCCAGGCTACAAAGGAGAGTCTTCATTATTATTAACATCTCTTCTAAAGTCAGGCCCTAGAACCACAGAGGCAAAGCTTCTGTCTGTTCTGAGGCAATTCGGTTCCCCTGGCACGGGATGGCCTGAAGGATTCTGTTTTTCCCAACAAAGCTCTGGAAAGAGTTTAATGCAGGAGCTCTTAATCCCTACCGCAGTCTGGTGAGACTTCTGAACTCCTTCTCAGCATTGTGATTTTAAATGCAAAAATGGGATGCATAGGATTGCAATGGAAGCCAGTTATATTGAAATGCAGCTACTGGAATATTTAAGCAAATGCAAGACATAGTAATATATGTGCTTCTTTATTAATGCAGTAAATAATAAAAGCCAGAGGCAGGCCTCCTATCCATTGTAATTTTAAAATAACAATAAGCAAAAACAGTATTTCAAAGTATCTGCAACAACGATAATGTCATGTTGTGGCTTACAATCATATTTTATAAACTATAATTTTACTTAAAAGTTAGTAAAAAATAAAGGTGTATTTTCTTTTCCCTTCTCTCTCTCTCTTTTTCCCTTCCTCCCTTCTTTTGTTCCTTTTTTTTTTTTTTTTTTTTTTTTTGGAGACGGAGTCTCGCTCTGTCGCCCAGGCTGGAGTACAGTGGCCGGATCTCAGCTCACTGCAAGCTCCGCCTCCCGGGTTCACGCCATTCTCCCGCCTCAGCCTCCCGAGTAGCTGGGACCACAGGCGCCCGCCACTCGCCCGGCTAATTTTTTGTATTTTTTAGTAGAGACGGGGTTTCACCGTGTTAGCCAGCATGGTCTCGATCTCCTGACCTCGTGATCCGCCCATCTCGGCCTCCCAAAGTGCTGGGATTACAGGCTTGAGCCACCGCGCCCGGCCCTTTTGTTCCTTTAAAAATTATTTTTACTGGCCAGGCACAGTGACTCACGCCTATAGTCCCAGCACTTTGGGAGGCCGAGGTGGGCGGATCACCTGAGGTCAGGAGTTTGAAACCAGCCTGGCCAACATGGTGAAACCCCGTCTCTACTAAAAATACAAAAAATTAGCCAGGTGCAGTGGTGGGTGCCTGAAATCTCAGCTACTTGGGAGGCTGAGGCAGGAGAATGGTGTGAACCTGGGAGGCGGAGCTTGCAGTGAGCCGAGATCGTGCCACTGCACTCCAGCCTAGGCAACAGAGTGAGACTCCATCTCAAAAACAAAACAAAACAAAACAAAAAAACAAAAAAAAACCTGCCAAAAAACAAAAACCAAACAAAAAATAATATATATTTATATATATATTTAAAAACTGTGTCCATGAACCTCTTAATTTCTGTCCATGAATCTCCTTAGTATTGGAAGACCCAATGTTAATAACCTTTGGTTCAATGCCTTTTTAATGACTATATCACACATTTTTGCCAACTGAAGAAAGTAAAGTCTCCTTCAAGCTGGCCACACTCAAAGAAGCAATGAGTTAATTAAAGAGATCTTTTTTTTTTTAAGTTACTTTTTTTTTAAATAAAAAATGTCAGGTGCAGTGGCCCACACCTGTAATTCCAGTACTTTGGGAGGCTAAGGTGGGAGGATCACTTGAGGCCAGGAGCTTGAGAGCAGCCTGGGCAATATAGGGAGACCCTGTTTCTACAAAATATTAAAAAATTAGCCTGGTGTGGTGGCTCATGCCTGTAGTTCCAGCTACTTGAGGGGCTGAGGCACAAGGGATGCTTAAGTCCAGGAGATTGAGGTTACAGTAAGCCATGATCACACCACTGCACTCCATCTAGCCTGGGCAACAGAGTGAAACCCTGTATCTAAAACAAAATAAAAAACAACCTCCACCCTCCAAAACCATCTGTATTTTATACTGTCTCGCCACAAAATGTTTGATGTGGGTCATGAGCAAATTTCTATTGCTATCAAATGGAATACATATATTTATATATATATGTAGCTAAATATGTATATATATAGCTAAATGCTCTAGAGGCTGGGATAAACTATGAATATAAGTATATGAGGAAGAGAAGAATACGTGTTAACTAACTTTCAATAGTACAAGTGGAAGTAATTTTGTTATTAATTTCTTCGTAAATTGTCTTACTTTCCTATCATGAACAACACGGGTAAGAATATTAATCATTTTACCTTTGTGTCTCACGGCCCAGGCAAATCAAAGTTGTAGTTTACTGAGATAATATGCAAATGAGATCATGGAACTGCTGCTAGTGGGACTTTTTTAACCTCATGGGTAACAAGAGA
Organism: Papio anubis; assembly: GCF_008728515.1. NCBI lineage: Eukaryota > Metazoa > Chordata > Mammalia > Primates > Cercopithecidae > Papio > Papio anubis. The sequence goes on from NC_044988.1 coordinate 31,792,244, forward strand.
CTGCAAGCAAAAACTTCACATCCTTTACAGTTTCTAAGATGGGAAGAAAATAAACTCTACAAACTGCAGGCTGGGGAACTCAGTCTTCGTTCCCGAGTGTACGAACCTGGAGAAACTGTTAAGAGACGCTGATCCCAGTAGGTGGCGCCAGCAAGCAGTCACCGAGGACAAATCCCAGCACAGTCACTCCACTCTTTTTTTTCTGGAGCTTACTAGACTGGAGAGTCGTATTAAGAGGATGTGTGAGTCCTCTGAAAGGTGTCTGAGGATCTTGCTAACTTTCTCACAAGTGAAGAGATGTATGCTAAGCACAAATTAGGTGAATTCAGAGCATTTAAAAATAAATAATCAGCCATTCTCGTATCTAACAAGTTTGAAAGATCTGACATCCTCTCCTTTTTTTCTGTGGGAAACCAGTCCTCTAGACTCACACTGGCATATGAACTTGTTTTCATCAAATGAGTTAATAGGAATGGGAGAGTTGATTTAGGAAATTTTAGGCTACATTGAGGGAAGAAGTTGAATGTCTTGAATAAAAGAGATGATGCGTTTACTCTTGTTTAGGTGAGGCAAACCAACCTGGAAAGTTGTACTCTGTTTGGAAAATCACATTTTAAAGTTAGATACAGACAAATTGGAACACCTCAAGCAGAGAGGTAAGGATGCTGACGATTTGGGATATGTATAGGAAATAGTACAGAGGATTTGAGATGTTTCAACATGAGAAGGAGCAGGGGTCATGACAGGGAGGGGGATAAAATGTGTTGCTCATAGGTTGAGGCTGACACATAGAAGACTGTACAGTCTAGACAGTAAGTGCAGTCACTAGTCTAAAACCACAAATGAAGGGGAAATAATTAGGTTCAACAGCAGAAGAGCATTTAGTCACAAATGTTCTAAGAGGAAAATATGTCAGCATCTCTAGTAGTGAGTTCTAATTCACCAGAAGTATGCAAGCATAGGCAAGCTCCACTTACACATTTTATGGATTTGGGGAAGAAGATTCAAGTATTGGATGAGTGGTAGGTAAGGTGAAAGTTTCTCATACACCAACTAGTCTAGGGATTGATGGTAGTTTATTTAAAAACTTTTACTGGCTGGGCATGGTGGCTCACGCCTGTAATCCCAGCAATTTGGGAGGTCAAGGTGGGTGGATCACCTGAGGTCAGTAGTTCAAGACCAGCCTGACCAACATGGTGAAACCCCGTCTCTACTAAAAATACAAAATATTAGCTGGGCGTGGTGGCAGGTGCTTGCAATCCCAGGTACTCCGGAGGCTGAGGCAGGAGAATCACTTGAACCCGGGAGGTGGAGGTTGCAGTGAGCCAAGATTGCACCACTGTACTCCAGCCTGGGTGACAACAGCAAAACTCCATCTCAAAAAAAAAAAAAAAAAACCACCAAAGTTTTTTTTACTAAGTCCCTGGGAAGAAATAGGCAGCATGGTTCGTAAATCTAAATTTATTCAATGTAAAGGGCTATCATTTATTCTAAAATTATTTACTTCTTACTTTGCGAGGGTGACAAGGCTTTTCTTTGTATGAAACAATTGTCAGTGATAGATTGTCGTATGTTTATAAATATACCTTATCTGTTGGAATAAAGTTTGGAAATCCTCTATTGAACTCCCTAATTTTTATTGAAATATAATAGTAAACATTGAAATGTAAAAAACTTAAAGGTCACTTATTTTAGTGATCTTTAGGCTCCTTTCAGTCCTGAGGTGCTGTGATTCTAGACACTAATTACTCAGCATCCTTAAGGAGCGAGAGTCTCTTCCATTTGATTTGTCTTCCCAGTCAGCCTGGAGTGAGGCTGGCACATGTTAGGCCCTGCCTTCCTTGCTCACTCCTTCTATGCTCACCACTGTCTGGCTTCTCTTCACACTTTTACCACATAAGTGTGTACCCCTAAATACTATCATTTATGCTTTGCATGTATTTGGCGTTTATAAAAACAAAATCATAGAAAACGTGTTCTTTTGTTTCTGTTCTCTTCTGCCCAACACTTGAAAAAAGAAGATCGATCTGGATTGTTGTGGATAGCTTTTATTATGTGGCTGAATATAGCCAGAATATAGCACATTTATAATTTTACTTTGATGGACACCTTTTTCACTTTTGGCTATTTTGAATAATGCTTCTCCAACATTCTTATTCATATCTCCTCATGCAGATTAGAGAACTGATGCAAGTAGAATATTTTATATTAAATATAACCTTTGTAAAAATCAAGTATCCTTTCCATGCACAACCACTGACCCAATCCTTATGACCCAAAAGGGACCCATGACTGAAATTCTTTCAGCCTCTTCACGAAACCAGGGAACACATATCCAAAAGTATCAAGTATATTGTTTGAAATATGAAGCGGTCAATTTGCTGATTTTCCCCCTACTTCAGATATGTCTGCCTGAATTGGATCTCTCTCTCTCTCTCTCTCTGTCTCTGTCTTTTGTTTTTAGGGTTCAGTTGTTTTTTCTTTTGATTCTTATTTGGAAAATGACTAACATATACAAAAAAGATCAAAAATATACAGCTTACTGAATTAGTGTAAGGTGATCATCTGAGTAACTACTGCTCATGTCAAGAAATAAACAACATTTGCACACCCTAAAAGTCCCCACAGGAGTCTCCTGGCTGTTCTTTGCCCTTTACTTTTGTATTGAATCTTCAACAATTAAACACAGATTTATCTGGCTTCATTCTTTTCTTCCTTCCTCTTCCCCCTAACTGCTTGCTACTAGGAAGTCTTTTTATCTAAATTTATTTTATAACAGCATACTTGCTTACATAATTCCTGTTACTTTCTTTCAGGCTCAAAAAATCTGGTATTAAAAAAAGTTATTCTCTCAAATTTTTTCAGCAAAATATTTTTTTTCTACATATTTAATAGGGTAGAAAAGAGAATGGAGAATAAATGAACTTAAGGGATCATTCAAAGTAAGTCTGCATGTCATGTGAATGTAAACAAGATGACTCAACCAGCAGAGCACCAGAGTGCCACCATGCCTTCAGTTTTATCACAGCTATGCCAGTCTCGTTATTGGTACTGGTCACGTCCTCCTTCTCTCCTCCCAAACTTTCCTCCCCTGTTTCGTAATATTTGGCCTCTTTTCTGTATATGCCAAGTATACTCATTCCTTTTCTTCTAAGTTTTCTACCAAGTCCCCATTTCAGATATTACACTAAAATCTGTATCAATGATAAGACCCACAACTCTCCGAATGATATTTGCATTTAAATAAGTATCAAAAACATCCAATAGAATTTTATAAGCTCTAAATAGTATTTATATGCAGGCTTTATTTAAAAATATTGACATAACTTACCATTAAGAAAAATGGGGTACGTTTTGCAGAAGAGAGACCTATCCTGTGAGTCAACCTTTAGGAATGCTACACTGAAATACACAAGCTGAGCATCCCCAAGGAAATCTTGATAGGCACAAAGAATATGGAGATTGAGCATTTTATTCTCTCAAACAGTGTCTCAAAGACAAGACAGAAATCTCTTAAACATAAGAAACCACACCAGGCCAAGTAGTAAAGAAACTTTAAATATAAATCATATTAATAAACTTGATATTGTCAACACTTTTAACAACAGGGAGGCAGGAGTGTGATACGGCTTGGATCTGTGTCCCTGACCAAATCTCATGTCAAATTGTAATCTCTAATGTTGCTGGATGGTTGGGGGAGGCTGGTGGGAGGTGGTTGGATCATGGGGGTGGATTTCTCATGAATGGTTTAGCACCATCCCCTTGGTGCTGTTCTTGTTATAATGAGTGTGTTCTTCCAAGACTAGGTCGTTTAAAAGTGTGTGGTACCTTCCCCTTTACTTTTTGTTGCTCCTGCTCCTGCCACGTAAGACACCTGCTTCCCCTTTGACTTCTGCCATGATTGGAAGCTTCCTGAGGCCTCCCCAAAAGGAGAAGCCGCTATGATTCCTCTACAGCCTGTAGAAATGTGAGCCAATTAAACCTCTTTTCTTTATAAATTACCCAGTCTCAGGTATTTCTTTATAGCAATGCAAGAATGAATGAATACAGAGTGGGAAGGATCTACAAAGGGAAGATTTGATTAATGATATATTGATGATATCAACAGCAACATGTATAAAGAAAATGTGGTAAATACACACCACATGGAATATTATGCAGCCATAAAAAAGAATGAGATCACGTCCTTTGCAGGATCATGGATGGCACTGGAGGCCATTATCCTTGGCAAACTAACACAGGAACAGAAAACTAAATACTGCATTCTCACTTGTAAGTGAGAGCAAAATGATGAGAACACATGGACACATAGAGGTGAACAACACACACTGGGGCCTCTTGGAAGGTGGAGGATGGGAGGAGGAAGAGGATCAGGAAAAGTAACTAATGGGTACTAGGCTTAATACCTGGGTGAAGAAATGATCTGTACAACAAACCCTCATGACACAGTTTACCTATGTAACAAACCTGCACTTCTACCCCTCAACTTAAAAGTTAAAAGAAAAGTTACATTAAAAAAGAGCGACATGTAAAGCTAGTAATCATAAATCCCAGAGCTGCTGCTTTTTGATTAGAAGTCCCTTCTAAATTCGACAAATCTATGTAATGGGTCAACTTTAGGAATGCTACACCGAAATATACAAACTGAGCCTCCCCAAGGAAATCTTCATAGGCACAAAGAATATGGAGATTGAGCATTTTATTCTCTCAAACAGTGTCTCAAAGACAAGACAGAAACCTCTTAAACATAAGAAACCACACCAGGCCAAGTGGTAAAGAAACTTTAAATATAAATTGTAGTATATAGTAGTGGGTTCTAGTAATGAACTGAATCACTTTGGGTATCCTTATCAATTGGAAGTTTTTCCCTCTAGCTCCTTCCTAACAAAGATCTAAATAAAATGATAAAGATTCATGGAAGGAAGCCTAGGCACCAGCTTGAGATGGCCCAGAGGAAGCAAGATTCTTCCTGGTATTGCGGAAGACATACCCCATAGACCCTGCTTCTGAGGGCTTCTCTGCCTTACCCCTTCTGTTTAGGTAACCCATGTGTTTGGCCACTGATGCTGGTCTGGCCCATCTTTTACCAGGTCCTTCCATAAATTTGGAGGTCAATACATTTCATTAAGAGGAGGTTGAGTTTCATTTGGAAAACTGGAGAAAATATATTTTACAGATGGTCTTTCCATTTTAACTGTTAAAGCCCACATCTACTCACTCTTGTGTGTCACTTGTATAACACCTCTCTAGGCATCATCATCCACCTGCTCCAGAGTTGGTGAACAACTGGATTTTACAAATTAAACTAGAAAATTAAGTATTCAGTGATTAAGGAAAGTTTCATAGTATTTCAGGAAATGGTTGTCAGACTTGAAAACCAAGAAATTCATGGCCAGTGTGCTAGTGAATAGAGCTAACTAAACTCAAAAGCTTTATTAAAAATTTTTAGCTTTGAATTGTATCTGACTGCTGGGGACCAGAGACCTGGTCTGAGAGGCTTAAACAGATAAGGGGTATATGTTTTGATATTTAAAAAAAAAAAAACAAAAACAGGTGGAGAGGATAAGGCTTGTATGGTGACCACTGCCATCAGGAATGCAGACATTTTCCTCCTTTCTGCCTCACCATCCAGGAGGCAGCCACTCTTCTTGCAGTTTAGCAAAGCCTGAACAATGTGAACAGCTACAGTGAGTTCCAGAGTCGGAGGATGGAGAGGCTTTGCCTTTGAGGGCAACAAGAGAGAATAGTTAAGGAATATTTCCCCTGAAAGAGAAGAGGTTGGAAGTCAATGGATGCCACATATTTTTGTGCACATTTCTGTGTCGATTTCTGGATGATTAGTGGATCAAAAGGATCTTGATTGATATTTTAAAATTGCTCTCCAGGGAGGCTGTACACCAGGTGTCCATGAGAGTGTCTATCTCACTGCTGCTCCTTGGTGATGTTTGCCTTCATCTCCCTATGTACCTCATGCACTCATGCCTTCTCTCCTGTTTTCTATCAAGCCTCAGTTGCAGGTATTATACTAAAATCTGATCATTGATAAAAACTGTAACTCTTTTAATGGTATTTGTATTTCAACAGTTGTCGAAGACATCCAAAATTGACCATTGTAATTGCTCTTTTCCAGTTTGGGATTAAAAACAATATTTCATTGCTTTATTTTATTTTAATGTATCACTAGTAAGTGGATTTTAAAAATGTTTATTGGACTTTTGCATTTCTGCTGGAAATTCTTGCCCGTATCCTTTGCATATTTAAAATTTGTAGTGTTGGGGTTTTATTTCCAATTTACTCAGGCTCTTCATGTGTTAAAGGTATCAGTCCATTGTCTACCATATTTGTTACACACTGATCTTCCAACTCACTGATTCATTCTTCAGTTATATTCATCCTATTGTTTATTCCATCTCTTGTGTTCCCTATTTAGAATAGTATAGCTTTCACTTGGTTCCTTTTTGATTTCTTGCTGTTGTTTCATATATCTAGTATCTTCTCTAATCTTAAACTATTTTTTTCTTTTTTCTTTTTCTTTTTCTTTTTTTTTGAGACAGGTTCTCACACTGTCCCCTGGGCTGGAGGGCAATGGCACCATCTCGGCTCACTGCAACCTCTGCCTCACAGGTTCAAGCAATTCTCCTGCCTCAGCCTCCCAAGTACCTGGGATTACAGGCCCCCACCATGACGCCTGACTATTTTTTGTTTGTTTGTTTTTTTGTATTTTTTGAAACCCCATTAGACAGAGTTTCACTATGGTGGCCAGGCTGGTCTCAAACTCCTGACCTCATGATCCACTCACCTCGGCCTCCCAAAGTGCTGGCATTATAGGAATGAGCCTATATTGGAATATATAGGAATGAGCCGGGTCACCACACCCGGCCAAACTTTTTTTTAACATTCATTTTTTATTCTTATTTCCACAATTCTGCTTTAGATGAAATAGGAAGGGCGCATCTCTGTGAGTTCAGGTGATTCAGATGAGAGGGGAGGGATGAGCCCCAGGTGGAGCCCTGGGTACCCACAGTACCACTGTTGATCTTTGCCATTTGCTACCAACTCACTATGCAGCTCCTCTGGTCAGGGTTGCACCATTAAAAACGTAGGAAGAAGGGACCCTGCCGAGAGGGAGACTCCCCTCTTGGTTGTCAGCAATAGCTCTCGGATTGAAGGAGAACAGAGGATTGCTCAGCCTGTGCCTCTTTTCATTCAATGTCCTGTTCCTACAAGGCTTAGTGCCTGTATCCAAGCCATCCTGTGGACACTTCAGAGGAAGTGTGGACAATTGCAGGATTTTTTGCAGTAAAGAGTCAGTTGCTCTCACACACTGTCTAATTTACATTAAACATTAACGGACACATAGTTCTTTTTAAAGTGAAAAGATGATAGAAAATAGAACAAATAAAATATAAAAAGAAAAAAAGTCAATTGATGGTTGCCTCAAGTAACCTAGGGAAGAGGCCTGTGTAGAATTTAATCAGCTTTTCTGTAACTCCTCTTTTCACTATTGCCTCAGGTCACCCTTCCTCTCAGCTGTAGCCACCCATCTATCCTAGCACAAAACAAGACAACCTTGTCTATTTAGGGATACCTTGCATTTTTTCCATCACTAGTTTCTAGAGTTCTTGTTTCCTCTTGGTTCTGGGGTTTCTCCGGGGTTGATTTTGGAGGAAAGAGACAGCAGCCTGGGTAGTTGGTCATTTTATTAGTTTCCTAGGGCTGCTAGGAAATTGCCACAAACTGAGTGGGTCCACAACAGAATTGTATTCTCTCACAGTCCGAGAGGCCAGAAGTCCAAAATCCAGGTGTTGGCAGGATTGGTTCCTTCTAGGGATTCTAAGGGAGAATCTGTTCTATGCCTTTGCCTCATTTCTGGTATTTGCTGGCAATCCTTGGTGCTCCTTGGCTTGCAGATGCATTGCTCCAATCTCTGCTTCCATCTTCCCATTGCCTCTTCCCTTGTGTCTATGTCTTCTCTTCATATAAGGACAGTTGTTGGATTTATGGTCCACCCAGATAATCCAAGATGATCTCATCTTGAGGTCCTTAACTTATACATCTGCAAATATTCTTTTTCCAAATAAGTTCACCTTTACAGTTTCTGGTGGGCATAGCTTTCCCCCTCCCCCCATTTATTTATTTATTTAATTAATTTTAATTTTTTTTTTGAGACGGAGTCTCGCTCTGTCACCGGGCTGGAGTGCAGTGACAAGATCTCAGCTCACTGCAGCCTCCACCTGCCAGGTTCAAGCAATTCCCCTGCCTCAGCCTCCCAAGTAGCTGGGACTACAGACACCTACCACCATACCTGGCTAATTTTTTGTATTTTTTAGTACAGACGGGGTTTCACCATGTTGGCTAGGATGGTCTCGATCTCCTGACCTCATGATCTGCCCGCCTCTGCCTCCCAAAGTGCTGGGATTACAGGTGTGAGCCACCATGCCCGGCCTAACTTTTATTTTAGGTTCAGCGGTGCATGTGCAGGTTTGTTATGTAGGTAAATTGCAATGTTGCAGGGTTTTGGTGTACATATTATTTGTTACCCAGACAATAAGCATAGTACCGCATAGGTAGTTTTTCGATCCTCATCCTCCTCCCACCCTCTATCCTTACGTAATCCCTCGTGTCTGTTGTTTCCTTCTTTGAGTCCATGTATACTTAGTGTTTACCTCCCACTTATAAGTGAGAACATGCAGTATTTGGTTTTCTGTTCCTGTGTTAGACATAGCTTTTTGGGGGCGGCTATTGAATCCACTGTTGTTGAGCTGAAAATTCCAAGGGCAGCTGGTTCACCTGTATTTGTTTTCATTAATTCATCCCAGCAGGGCCTTTGTGTTACCTGATATACTATCTTTGTCTCTTGCGAGACGTGTATTCCTGAGCTTTGGAGCCAAATTCCCCTAGAATTCACCAAAAGGGCCTTCTTTCTCTCTTGAGTCTCCAGGAGGTCATAAGAACTCTTATTAAGAAGACATTTCTCACTGGCTTGGAGGAAAGCCATGAATTTGTTCTAGGCCCTTTGACCTTCTCTCTCCTCTGTCAACCATAATAGAGACTTAATAGACAAGCCTAGCAGGGTCAGACTATATAAAAATCTATAAGCCATTAACCATAGCTATATTAAACTAATAAGAATCAATTCCCACACTTGCTTTCAAAGCATGCTGGGCTTCAGAAGTGATCTGAAAAGTGACAGTCTACATCTGGGCTGTGATCAGAGGGGGCTGGCCTGGAGCAGTCAGCTCCTCAGAGTTTACAAATTGACCCTCAGGAGAAGGCTCTTGGCATAACCTTAGGAGGATGATTCATCAGGAGTCGAGAAGACCATTCCTTAACATGGACAAGAAATGAAGGTCCAGGAAAGACTGAAAAGGGAATTAGTAATGTCCAAGCTTCCAAAGTCACTGGGCTTTGAAAACCCTGAGTTTTGCTTTGCCGAACAGCTCTGGGTTGCATTATGCCTATTGATCTTCCTGAGCTTTCGCAGCCTGTAAATGATGAGCCTTTTAGCGCACTCCATGACTGAAGGGCACACAACTGTGAGAACAGCTCATTTCATTTTTTTCGATTTATACAAAAGATGCTGTGGCCCAAGCCCTCTAGGCACCCATCTCAATACATAAATATGCCAATTAAGCTAAATGGAGATCCTGCAGGTTAAAAGTGCCTCATAAAAGAAGGAGGCTTTTTCCAAAGCCAGAAAGTTTATCCACAGAAGAAACACCAAATCAACAAAAGTGGATCCATGCCAAGCCATGAAGGTCAAAAAAACAAGGCTTCTGGGATCCAAAAAAGAAGAAAAACAACCATTATTTGTTTCCCTAGAAAACTGGGGAAAAATAGCTTTAAGCTGTGACTTCAGGATTCTAATCAGATGCTACTATTATTATTATTTTTTCATTGCATTTTCCTGAGCAGCGTTGATGGACGGGATAGGTGAGTGGGAGAGGGAGGAAATCAGTCCTAAAGCTGAACTGACACAGAAGTGTCTCAGTTATCCACCAAATGTCACAAGGGCAGGCGTGGGCAAATCAGTGTTAGATATGCTATAGCTTTGCCACTCAAGGACGGCCCATCACACTCATGCGTGGCAGCCAGAGCAGCTGCATCAGCTGGGAGATGGCTAAAAGTAGAGTGTGCAGGCCCCGTCCTACATTATGTTAGCAAGAGACTGCGTTTGGCCAAGATCCCCTGATGATTTTCCTGAATGCTAAAATGTCAGAAGCCTTGACCTACACTAAATGGCTAGCCTGATACTCACCATCCCATCCCTGGAGAGCTTACACTCTTTCTGCCTACCCTACAGCACTGAGGGAATGGAGAGGGAATGGAGGTCTGGATCCAGGGAATGGACTGAGGGAAAAAGATAGATAAATGGGTTTTTGTCCAGCTTTTAGTCAACTTCAACTGAGTGTAAGAATCTCGGGAGATGCTTCTGAATGGATTTATGTACTCAGGTTTGCCCATCGTACATCTCCAAATCTTTCATGATCAGCTTCCAATCAAAAACTGGGTTTCTTAGGTCATCTTTAACACCTTATTTGGGGTCTGATATTATTGGAGGGCACTGAGGAAAAGTTTGGCAGTTTAGAGAGCAACAGATGGTAGCAGGTGAAAGGATTTTTACCTTATGTTCTTGGCCCTTGGATGTGCTTTTGTGTGAGCCAAGAACATTGTATAGTTCTTCCAATGTTTCTCCCACTACTAATACTAAAAAGGCTTAGAAATGCCACAGACCCAAGAATGTCACCAATGTTATCAAAAGCATTTCATGAAACCCCAAGTATCTTTGCTCTCTCACTCAGTTGCTCGCTCAGCCATTGACTCAGTGAGCATTTATCCATCATCTACTTGTCATAAACCCATTTCCCTGGGATTGCTGCCCTCTCGTCTACTTTCTTTTCCTGCCAAAATTTACACATAGTCATCAATAACTGCCTTCCTTTCCTGAGACCTTGCTGTCTTTATTTCTCTGCCATCTGTCTCTATCCCCATGTCTCTATAGAAATAAGCCTTGAAAGTCCCTTGTATCTCTTTGCCAAATGCAAGACAGAAATTCTTGACCATCTAGTCGGAAACAGGAACTAAGGGTCACACTCTCCCTATGGCTTCCACGATACTGCATTTTATTTGCTCTCTTAGTCCTGTAACTTCTCTCTTTCTTTGCTGTCTCTACTTCCTCTCGTTATTCAACTTCTCCAAGTTGAAAGAGCAATCACAAAGTTTTCAATTTCCATCTACAGACTCATAGAGTACATAGGCGGTGGGGCAAGCACTCTACTGCACATTTAACTTACATTTTCAGTTAAAGTCACAGCATGCCATCAAGTAATAGTTCTCATTCCTATTTTATTTTATTTATTTTATTTATTTTAAAATAGAGACAGGGTCTCGCTCTGTCGCCCAGGCTGGAGTGCCGTGGCAAGATCATAGCTCACTGCAGCTTTGATCTCCTGTAACTTCCTCTTGCCTCAGCCTCTCGAGTAGCTGGGACTACAAGGCACACACCACTAGGCCTCACTAATATTTTTGTTTTAAAATATTTTGTAGAGATGGGGTTTCACTATGTTGCTCAGGCTGGCCTCGTGAACTCCTGGCCTTAAGTGATCCTCCCACCTCAGCCTCCCAAAGTGCTGGGATTACAGGCGTGAGCCACCATGCCTGGCTCATTATTTTAAAGACAATAAACTCAAGGCTCAAAGGAGGTAAGTAACTTACTCAAGGTTACAGAGCTTGTTAGTGGGGAGCCCAAGCCCCTTACATCCAAAATATAACCAGCAGGAATCCGTTGCCCTCTGAGGGAATCTAGAATAATGGGAGCTGTAAGTACTGACCAAACTGTTAGAGCAATAGAAATCCTGGATGGATGGAGGGCTTGGTATGAGGGCTGGAGGGAGACTGGGCCATAGATGGAGTCAGATAGAAGAGTTCTAGTCAGAACCAACTGAGGCTGGTGGAGCAAGCTGGGATGGGGTCTGCTTTATGGGAGCTAATGCTGAGATAAGGAAATCAGTCACTTCAACGGAGGAGAAGCTTGGGTGTAGAGACAATCTTACCGGTTTCACCTATATGCTCTTGACCCCACTTTACCAACTTCCAAGTAGGTATTATCACAAATTAATTCAATCTGGTGAACACTATTGTGGGCTTTTTCTGTGCCTCATGGTGTCTAGTTAGCAAAAGGGATAAGATCACATTGATTTAACGGCCCCAAACCTCAATATAAGAGAGACATGGTGTCCAAGCCAAGCTCTACCAGTTGCTATAAGGCATTGTACAAGTTATATATCTCTCTAAACTTGTTTTCTTATCTGTAAATGGGGATAATAGTTTGTTACTCATTCAATTGATGCAATGTCTAAATAGATTATGCTCAAGAAGCACTTATTACATAGAAATATTTGCTGAAATGTCTGATAGACTAGAGGCTGGCAGGGAGGGGAATAAGACACAGTCTTTGCTCTCAACGGCTTATAATGGGGTGGGAGAGGGTAGGGAAAAGGCCTTGAACTGGGCAGTTTAAACATTTACGCATATTTGTCTCATGGGATTTTCATGGGGAAGGATTTGTTGGGTAAATGTGTGAGATGACAGATTCTATCTTTATCACACTGAACAGCAGAATGAGAAAAAGGGATGGAAATGTTAGGGAACCAGATTCTTCCAGCTTATCAGAAGTAACAACCTTCTAACAATAAGAATTGTCAAACAGCAATGAAAGAGTGAGTTTTCCAACACTGCGATTATATAAGTCAAAGATGGATGGCCCTTAGTAGGAAATGTTTTACAAAGGCATTCACAGGAACGAAAGACTGAATTTACGTTGTTTTGCTCCTCCCCATCTGCCTGGCCTTTATGTATGAGAGACTCTCAAGGTCAGGGCATCCTCCTCCTCCTCCTCTTTTCTTTCATCTGCTCCTACTGGCCACTCTCTCACTTCTATCTTTGTCTGAGGTTTCTCTTCTGAGCTCCAGACACATGAATCCTATTGCTGATTGAACTTAGAAGGCTCCAATTCCCCAAGACCCAAAAGGAAGCTATGATCTTCCCCCACAAAACCTGGTCCTTCTCCAATCTGTGAACCAGAACTCAAAGGCACTTCACAGGCATGTCACTTTCAAAGGACTTCCCTGCTGTGTTGCAAGGGAAAAGTGAGAGAAGGTACTGTCGGTAGAGGGAGATGTCAGATAAGAAAAGAACCTCACAAGCTCTGTCAACATACTTTTCAATCGTGGATTTAAGGGAAAAAAAAAAGGTTTTAAAATCTGCTATTTTTTGAGCTTTGAAAAAAATTAATGTTGCTGTTTTATAACCTCTGACAAGGTTTTATTCTACAGTTGGACAGGTTCTTTCTGTTAATTTGCCTTATACAAGTGAAGCAATTTTTGTATTTGGGTTTTAACGTATATGATACTCACAAACACACCCATTTAGCCCGAATTCCCCCCAGTGCTACCCATTGCATATAGAGGCCACCCACAAAGCCCAACTGAGTGTGACTGAGTCTAAGCAAGACATAATCACAGAGGCAGATCTGGAGAGGAAGACACACGCCACAGGCCAAGACCACAGGTTCAGCAAGATTCTCACTCTAGTTATGTGTATCATTGTTTCTCACTGTCACAGGCAGTTCCTTAGACAGGCACACGATCCAGCCATAGTAAGCGTGTGTGGCCAGCCCCATTCCTGGCTTCATTTTGTCCCCATCCTTGTGTTTCTGTGTAATTTTGCCTAATTATAGTTTATACTATATCATTACATACACTTTATGGAACGAGCTCAAATCCTTTTGGAAAAAGGCAGGATAGATGAATAAATGGGTGAGGGGTAGATAGGTAGGCACTCTTTACAGTCACCTAGGAAAAGGGCTATTGATAAATCTTTACTGTTACCATCGATTGATTTCTACTTAGAATTTCCCTCTCTTCTTTTCTTCCTCTAATTCCGTTTCTCTTTGCACTCATCTTCCTCTCATGCTTCCATCCCTGCTTCTCACCTCATCTCTGAGCCAAGATGGGGTTTGGGCTGACTGCAGGCTTAACACTATTAGAACCTTCCAGAGACAGTCCCTCAACCATGTTCCAGAAGTGCTAGGCCAGTATTAATTTCCTTGGCTACTTTCCTGCCCTTGTATCATTTCCTTATTCCTCCCGATCTTCATTCCAGAAAGATCATTTCCCACTTGTGTCCCTCCCAGGTTGGCATGAGTCCGCTTTTCTCTAAGATTGAGATTAATTTTCTCTTGAGGCATTTGGGCATAACTGTCATAAAATAGATAAGAATTCTGGAGGATGGGGAGTCTTGAGACAAGAAGTGTCAGAGAAGAAAGAATCCCAAGTGCTTTCTTCTGGTAGAAGTGGCATACACTGGGAACGTCCTGTAGTCCTGGAATATATAATGCCCATGCGTGCCCACGTGCGCGCGCGCGCACACACACACACACCCACCCAACACACAATGAGATTCATCACATTTTAACTATGCCATGAACCCTCACACATTCCCACATATTTACTCTCAAAGGGAAGAATTGTCTTCAACAATTCAGCTCTCTCTCATCAGGACATGGCTTCGTACTGGATTAGTTCATGCAAGATAAAGCTGAATGAATCAGCCAGTTCAAAAGTGGAGCCTCAACTATCCTCTAAGGAAGATAACTTTCAGTCAGAAAACATGTATTGAGTACCTACTGCATGCAAGGAAACCTAATAGGCAAATGCAGTGAGAGTGGAGGTGGACACCTGACGGTGTGTGCAAGTCACTCCCTCAAGACTCTTCAGGGAAAGCACCAAAAGCAAAATATTCATTTGAGATTGGCGATTTAGAATCAGCAGATGTGACGGATTATGACTGTTCTTGGCATTCACTGCCATCACATTAATCAAGCCAGATTCTTTCACAATTTACATGGATATATTGTTGCCTTTGAGATAAGAGACAACTATGAATACCGACTCTACAGGAAAGGCAGTTACCATCAGTCAAGTCCATTACTGAGTCACCAACAGCTAGGAAAATTTTATTACCAAGCTGCTGGAGGAAGGAGCAGACCAGACAGGGAACCAGTAAGCTTTTTTTTTTTTTTTCAGGGAAAAAAGGAAAGAAGCAACAAATTGGGATATCAGGGCAGATAAACTTCAGGCAACTCTCCCCAAGATTGTGGCCATCAAAGATACTGGGCAGAGAAGCCTAAAATATACTGCTTATTTTCTTTTGGTTTAGCTGCAGTTGCTATATTTTAATACAAAGCTATGTATTAACTATACTGTAAATAAAAGAACTAAAAACCTACTCTGGCCACACAGTTGTTCACTAGTCCTCAATCTTGAACATTTTGTGATAGGTCCTCATTTGGGTGGCATTGATAATGCTTCTTCTTTTGTGCTTAGCTCTGTGGTTTGCTTTGATATTCTCCTTTCTAAGAACCTGTTTCCTCCCTGTTTCTAAGATTAGGCAGTAAAATAACATGGTTTTTTTCTCTGTTTGGAGCCACCATCACCCCCTAATGTATTATGACAGTGTACATAAAAGTGCTTCATAAAGGGTAAAGCAATACACAAATGTTAATTGACGAGATTATAAGTAGCTGTTGTAAGTATCTCAAGTTGACTTCCAATCGCAATTTCTGTTACTAGGTCAAACATAAAATAAAACTGCCCTTCTTGCTTCTGTGATGACAGAACCATTCAGGCACAATGCTATTGTACCCTCACCCATGGTAGGGTTGGGGGGGCATGGTGTTGAAGATATAATCTGATGGTCACTTGTGGTAGAATCGCAGGTTCTGGCTGTGTTGGAGGAATAGGAGCCAAGGGCCAGGTTGGCTGGTAGATGCAAAGCCCGACTTTCCTGCTGGTTGCATCTGCACAGGGAGCTGCAAGAAAGCAAGGAGTCCAGGGGCTGGATGTGGAGCCTGGGGGTTCATGGGGCGCAAAGAGGATGAGTCGGAGAAGCCAGTCTGCTGGTTAGCATGTGTTTCATCTGCTTTTGCAAGGATAGGGCACCACCAGGCCGGAGGAAACCTGTCTGAGTGGGCTGAAAGTGGCCGTGCAGGACACAGGGCTGTGGCTGTGGCTGTGGCTAAGATAGGTACTGCACTGCAGGGAAAGACGAAGGAGCTCTGAGCTGCCGACTAGGACTATAAGCTGGCTGTGTGGGCCCATAGTGAGGTGGGGGCTGAGCAGTCCCATAGGCACCATCAGGACTGCCTTGGAATTGTCCATCCTCTGGTGTCCCCGCAAAAGCAACTGCTGGGCCCACGTAGTGCCGGGTGGTAAGCACTTGGGGTCAAACATTTGTTTGGCGCTGTCAGCTGCCATGAGGATGCCTGGGCGATTGTGTCCTCCAGGGCTCCCCTGCATGCTGAGGAGTAATGTTCCTGTGTGAACAGTCAGGCTTTGCTGGTATGCAGTTGATGACAGGGTGGTCAGGTCACTCTGTTCCTTTCGCCTCCGTTTTTCTTCCTCATGTAAAACTTTCTTGAGCTGCAGGAAAAGCTGGTGCTTCTCTTCCTGTAGGGCCAAAAGCTTCTCCTGCAACTTCAGAATTTGTTCCTTAGTCTCCTCTAGTGACTCTCTTCCATCTCCTTTTTCTTCTCTTTTGTTCTTCCTTCATCTTCCGTTCCGTCATCGTGTCCACCTCTTCTTCCTCCTGCCGCTTGCACTCCCGCTCCATCACAATATGCTTGGTGCAGTGCTCTGGCCATGGCATTGGAAAGCTTGGGGCGCTCCAAGAGTGCGGGTATGGTGCTGCCTTGGGCACTCGGGCCTTGGGCCGCCCGGCTGTGTCCGGACCTTAGACAGGGACCGCCTTCTCGGCGCTTTCTCCGTGTCTCCGTCGCGCCCTGGCCCCTGCGTCACATCCGGCGGCTGGGCCGAATCCTTCCGGAGTCCCACAGTGCTATTATAACAGCCGGGAATCATTTGAAAATGAGCTTCTCTTCACTTGGCGTGTCAGGTGGTCATTTTAAAAACCAGGCTCTATGTTTTTATATATTGGAATTGGTTCATATTTAAAAGGCACATGCCCCCTGCTTGGAGAGGGCCTCAGGCAAGCAGTGGGGAGTGGGACATCAAACTAGGATCATGGGGACCTGGTTCCATGGTAAATCCTGATGGAAGCATTGCAAGAATGGCCAGCCAAGAGGGAGGCGTTTTGCAGTACAAGGCCAATTTTGACAGGGGCAGGTGGTGATCCTGGCAGCTGATTAACTTCAGAGAGAGCCAGCCAAGGACCTGAGCCAGCCAAAGGTGTACTGGCAGGAGGGCAGGGGTTTCCCAGAAGTTCTGGAAGGAAGGGAATGATGGCAGGCAGATACATCAGTGATGGCAAGGTTCCATGACATCCCTGAGAACTTGTGTCAGAATGCTTAGGCACAAATGCCGCATCTCCTATATTTATTCTCCCAGGTCTCTTCTGCCTCCTCATAGGTCAGCCGTATTCAACAGACACTCTAGACACATGGGAACTCAATTTAGACTCTACTTACTGTGCTTACTACCTAAGGAATAACTGCTTTTCTAAAAAAAAAAAAAAAAAAAAAAAATTACCATGAATTCATAAGCTGTTAGTGGATTTGTAATCCTACTTCTCTCCACGTTGATTTCTGGCTCTGTAGATGCAGAATAGCATGTGGGTAAAATGCCACTTGTGTCAAAGGTGGAGGGTGGGAAGAATGTGCATGTGTGTATGGAAGAATGACAAGAAAGTAATAACATTAGTTTCTTTGAGGGAAGTGAGCTGGAAGGTAGGAAACAGTGATCAGATGGAGACATCATTGTGCATCCTTTTTACATTTTGAAGTTTGAACAGTCTGAATCTATTGTATTTATTTGAATTTATTATATTTAACAATTCAAAAGTTAAATTTAAATAATTCCCAGCATTGTAATCATCTGTCACCTTGATGGCTAATGAGGTGAGAGCTGTGACTTTCTCACCATCACACTCATCTTGATGGCCATGTTTTTGGGGGATCCAACATTATCATTGGCTGCCATCAAGTGCATAGACCCTTTCTGAGTTTCTGAAGAACAGATTTATTTATGTATTCTTTCTCTCTTTGTTCATGTCTCTTCTGAGCATGTGGTTTACTATTACTTTATATGGAGATTCTGGCAGGGAGAAATTTGTTCTTGGAGTGGTCTGGCAGGTGTACATTCCCAGTCTTGGGGATAGGATTCAGGAGAAGACTCAAGCCCATATGGAGTCTACAAATACCAAGCTGGGGGCCCAAGTCTAACCAAAATTGGAGGACATGAGATGTAATACACGTTGTCAAGGCAGAGGTTCAGATACAGGGACCCTACTTCTACTCCATTATTTTCTGCTGTTCTTCCCATTGAAACTCCTGGGAAAAGTTGTCTAGATTCTCTACTTGGTCACATCCCCTTCGGTCTTCACTCCTGAAATGGCTCTTATCAGGGTCACTGATAACTTCCATGCTAGGTATTCTAATGGCCAAATGTCTCTTTTCATCATATTTGAACTTACAGCCACATTTGACACAAATTGTCATCTTTCCTTCTTGAAGCAACTTTTTCATGTTACTGCATGACTCCTACCTTACTGGGTAAAGCTCTCAGTCTGGCTGATGACCCTTTCTTCCCTGTCCAACTATTAAATGTTGAAGTTCTCTGCTCTTGCCTCTTTTCTCTATGCTATCTTCAAATGGTCCTATGCTTTATCATCTGCTTGCTCCCTGATTTTCCCAACCCTGTCTCCAAATGAGGCTTCTCCTGAGTTCCAGATGCATGTGTCTAACTGCCAGCCCAATAGCTCCACTCGACTGCAAGTGGCCATCTCAAACCTAATATACTCACAACCAAACTCTGAATTTTCCCTGCCAAACCTCCTCCTGACCTCCCCTTTAGCATTTTACTAAATGGCACTGAGTTGCTCAGACCAAAAACCTGGGAGATGACCTTTGATTCTTCTTTCCCTCTGCTACCGACAGCCAATCTGTCAGCAAATTCTGTTACTGCTGTCTCCAGAATAGATCCTGAGTCAGGTCACTTTTCAGCAACTTCACTACTAAAAGCCTAGTCTTAAGCCCCATCTCTCATTTGTTCTATCACAATAGCCTCCTGACTGATTTTCTTGCTTCCTTTCTTGCTCACATACAGTCTGCTTATCAAAAGTAACCGGAGTGAACAGTACACACGATCAATCCAATCTGCTTCAAACCTTCAGACTTCTGTTCCGTCTGCCAGAGTTCCTTTCTCTAAATCTTTATGTGGCTATGCCTCATCAGCTCAACTACTAGCACTTCTGTGAGGAGTCTCTGAGCACTGCTGCGTAAGTAGCAGCCTCCAAGTCACTCTGCATCCAGTTCCCCAGTATAATTTTCTTCATGGCACTCATCATTTTCTAATATTTTACATATTTGTTTGCTTATATGTTTATTGCACATATTCCTCCTATAAAATGTAAAAGGGCGGTGCTGGGGATGATGCTCTATTAGCTAGGTTGGGCTTGGTCATTCTGCAATAAGAAAAGACTCTCAATCCTCAGTGGTTTTAAACAACAGAGGTTTATTTTTTGCTCAAACTACATGTATAACATAGGCTGACAGTAGAGATTCTCACCTCACATATATTCAGAGGCTCAGGCTGAAGGAGGCCATACTATGTCATGACACTGTCAACACAACAGGACTCCTAAAATTACTGAGGAAGGAGGAAGAAGAGGTACAAAGAATCTCACACCATCTCTCAAATGCTCCCACATGGAGGTGACACACGTCACTTCTGCTCACAGTGGATGGGTCATGGAAGTCATAAGGCCTTGTCTCATTTCAAGGGGCCTAGGACATAAAATCCTCATATGTTCCTGGAAAGAGAAGAAAACTGGGAATATTGGCAGGTAGCACTTACACCTACCACAATGCCTAGCAGAGAGTAAGTACTCCATAAATATTTATTATAAATGGAATGGGAAAGAAAGAGACCCAGTTCTTAGATACAGATACAAAGTGGAGACCTGGATTTCATGCGCAATGCAGAAGTTTATGAAAAATGGAGCACCAGGTGAGAGCAGGGCAAGCAGCAAGGCTAAGTCGGTGCAGAGTCACCATGTGTACTGGACTAGGGCTCCTGATACTCCCTAACTAGGAATACAGCGGGTTTCAGAGGCAGAACAGAAAAAAAAGAATGCTTGGGGGAATAAGACTTACTACCACTGAGAATTCACTGGAAATGAGAGAAGGGACTCTGCTTTACTAAAGAACCCGAGTCCACCAGGCTGGTCTGCTAATATGAGACCGTGATTTACAAAGGGGTGTAGCTCCACAAGAACCAGGTGTCTCTTAGTGATTTAGGTTCCTGAAAGTCCCTGAAAAACCTTATTCTGAGTGCTTTCCTTTGTCAGAATAGCCATGGCCTCAGACCATAGACTAAGATTTTAAGATTTTCCCTTTTGAAACTCTGTCTGTTCATGTATCTGTGTCTGTACCACAACCTAATAGAACTAAAAGGAAAGGATTACAGCTATTCACCAACTAGTGATTACTAGGGACTTTAAATTTATTTCATTTCACCATGAAGTAAATCTTTGAGATATGTGTTAGTATCCATATTCCATATCTGAGAAAACTGAGACTTAGAAAGGTTAACAAGGTTTCAATGGTTTTGGTCTTCCCTGTGAGTTCTCTCATTCTAAGAATATCAATAGAGGGCACTCAATAAATGATTACTGGTGAATAGTTACTGATGGTTTTTTTATTCCTTTGAGGATAGGGGCCAAGTCTTCTGTGTGCTCCCAGGGCTTGGACAAGTGCAAAGCACTGAGCACCTAGTGATATGCTAATGGATACAATGATATGTCAAATCTGATAAAAATGTGTGCCTATTTTTTTTCTGAAGTTACAGTACTGGTGCTCAGGATTAAGAATATGGCAGTGCTTTGAGGAAAAGGAAAGAGAACAAGGGAGCAGCTTCAAAAGAAGAAGGTGGAGAGGTTGTAATGGCAGTCACAACAGGAGAGTTCAACAGAGCACATCTCCTTGCTACTCAAAGTGTGACCCATGACCAGCAGTGTTGGCATCACCAGGGAGTTTATTAGAAGTACAGAATCTCAAGCCATACTCCAGACTACTGAACCAGACTCTGCATTTTAACAAGATCTCCAGGTGATTCATATGTACGTTTAAGTTTGAAGAGTAGCACTCTAGAGACCACCTGCATCTCTGTCTCCTGCGCTAGCCCAGCACCAACTTCTCTGACTGACTGTTAGGGGCCAAGGAGGCCATGGAGCATTGCAACTGCTCCTCATTTGACCATCCATCACTCAATGGGCCTGGCAGTGCAATTCCAAGTGCTCAGAAGAGCCTTCTACAGGGGTTATCAATTCGATAACCAACTCTCCCACTCTTTACATACATGCAAATCTGGTGTGTCTGACTCAAAGTTCGTAGTCTTAACCCTTCCATTGTGGAAGAACATGGCTTTGGAGCTTCTGTCTTAATGAATACTTTCTTTTATTCTAATTTCTAGGTATTTCCAAATATCTGGAAAATGGCACCAGCCACTTTTGGTGCTTCCAATATATAAGTGCTTCTGTTGTTCCCCCAAAATCACTTATATCCTAATAAGTAATCCATAAGTGAGATGTCCAAAAATTTTGTTCCTTATTACATTATTGTAACAATGACAAATTAACTTTTCATTAAGGACAATATACTACAAATATTAAAAGAATGTATTTTTATTTCTCCTTTAAATGACCATACTTCAGTTCTTCCTTTATATAGGATTTTTGACCCAGGGTAATAGAGGATGAAAGAATGAAGGAATGAATAAATGACTGAGATTATTTCTTTAGCAAGACAATACATTTAAAATTAAGCTATGGACAGAAAGTGGATTTTTCTGAATTGTTTTCACATATTCTGGACTCAGTCAGAAGTTTCTTCTGTCAAGTGGGTAAGCTGCCACTCCTTATCTGACAGCTAGATCACAAGGCTGCTGCCTTTAGGTAGAAGAATAAGATTATAAAGTAGGGGAAGGAATAAGTAGCCATTCCTTCTGCTCTTAAAGAATGTGGGTTGCAGAGGGAGAGAGGATGATTGATAGGGGTAGTCACGCACGTGTCCCACTTTCCCTGTGTTGGAAGCACAGTGGTTTTTAGAAAGGGCATAAGCATGGAGCTGGGAAGGGAAACAAATAACCCATTCCATATGATAATAATAATAATAGCTAATAAGTCAGGCACTGTGGTAAGTGCTTCATATATCTCTTTGCAATCAAACTTCATAAGAACCCTGATGTAATTACTTTGTTTTAGTAGATAAGAAACTGAAACTTATAGAAGGCAAGTGACTGGCTCAAGTTTATACACTGCATAAATGGCAGAAGTAGAATTTGAATGGATGTATATCTAAGTAAAGAGCCCACATCTTTAACCACCATGCTACAATGCCATTTTCAGTAACAGCTGATCTAGAATTGAGTTGCTTTGCATGCCTAAAAGCTCTACTTCCTTGAATCCCTCCTTCATGCTGCCACCAAAGAGGTCCATCTATGATATAAACTGGATTGTGTTACTCTTCCCTTTGGCTCATGCCTGTAATCCCAGCACTTCAGGAGGCAGAGGCAGGCAGATCATGAGGTCAGGAGATTGAGGCTGGTAGTATCACAATGTGTTCAGTGGACAACTCTGTGGGGCCCTCTTGCCCAACTCCAATCCAGGTATTTAGAGGTTACAATCTCTTGGGGGTTATCACCTGTCCACTGTGAGTTGCAGCATTAGGCCCATGAAAATGGGAGATTGACCCACTCCACCCCAGCTGGGGCTTCATATCTTCTTTTTGAACTAAACCCTGCAATTTATGTAGCCTATTCTGTCTATGGCTTTCTAATGTGTCTCTTTGAACATAATGCCTCTTGAATATAGAAATGTCAAGTCATAATAAAATTGTGACATTAATGTTACCTCTAAGGGTGCCAAGTGCAAGGCACTAACAATTTAATAAGTTTGGGCTTTTGCATGACCTATGTTAATATGTGATTTCTTGCTATTTTGCATGGCAAGGGAAGTTTTTCAGAATTCATTTGATTGCAAGATCAATGTGAAAATGCATTATCTGCCTGCCTTGAGCATGGCCAACTGTTGACCTCTCCAATTAAGTAGAGTTGAGAATGAAAATTCAATTACAATGAACAAATGTTTCTTGAACATTTTCCATGTGTGAGGCCCTATGCCAGGCCTTGTGGAGAATATGCAGATCTATGAGATTTTTTTCCTATCTTTGGGATACTTGCAAGCAAGTTGAAGGAGGCACAGATACATGCACGGATGATCATGGTATCGCATGCTATCTTAACTTATGAAAGCAGAGGAAATGGAGTTAGGTAAGCTGAACTTTTTGTAGGTAGCCCCCCATAGCAGGCATGGCTGGTTCCTTGCCATATGTTCATTCTCTTTCTATGAGACTAAAACCCTATTCCTATTTTTTAGGGCCTCTTCATTGGAAAAGAGGAGTCCATCTCCAGCTCAGTGACAAATCTTGATAGCTTTATGCTTTTCATGATAATTCCATGCCTCTTGTCAGTGATTAGTTAAGAGGTGGGCCTGTGACTCAGTTCTGGCCAATGAAATATAAAGTCAAATCTCTGGGTTCCTTTTGGAAAAGTTTTCTTGTAGTAGAAAGAGTTTAACAGTTAAGAGTACAGATTCTGAAGTGAACCGCCTGGTTTATAATCCTGGGTCCACTGCTTACTAGCTGTGTGTCATTATAAGTCACTTAATGTTTCACCTCCACTTTCTCATCTGTTAAATGGGGTTAATATGTACCTAATGGGGTTGTTGTGAGTATCAAATTAGTGAATATTTTGTAAATAGACCAAGCATTGGCATTCCTGAGAGAGAAGGAGAAAGAGTAAGCAACTTGGAAAATATATTTGAGGACACAGTCTTTGAAAATTTCCCTAATCTCACTAGAGAAGATGACATGAAAATTCGAGAAATACAGAGGTCCCCTACTAGATACTATACAAGATGATCATCCCCAAGGCACATAGTCATCAGATTCACCAAGGTCAAGGTAAAAGAAAAAATCTTAAAGGCAGCTACAGAGAAGGGTTGGGTTACATACAAAGGGAACCCCATCAGGCTAGCAGCAGACCTCTCAGCAGAAACTTTACAAGCTAGAAGAGATTGGGGACCTATTTTCAGCATCCTTAAAGAAAAGAAACTCCAACCAAGAATTTCATTTCCTGGCACACTAAGCTTCATAAGCAAAGGAAAAGTAAAATCCTTCTCACACAAGCAAATGCTGAAGAAATTCATAATAGCTAGACCAGCCTTACAAGAGCCCCTTAAGGGAGTGATAAACCTGGAAACAAAATGATGACACCTGTTATCACAAAAACACACTTAAGGACATAACCCACAGACACCATAAAGGAACTATACAATCAAGTCTAGAAAGCAACCAGTTAACAATAACAGGATCAAAATCTCACATATCAGTATGAAAGGGACTAAATGTCTCCACTTAAAAGACAGAGCAGCAAGCTGGATAAAAAGGAAAGACTCAATTGTCTGCTGCCTTCAAGAGACCCATCTCACATTCAATGAGACTCACCAGCTCAAAGTAAAGGGATGGAGAAAGATCTACCATGCAAATAGAAAACAACAAAAAAAGCAGGAGTCACTAGTTTTATATCAGATAAAAGAGTTTAAACCAACAACAATAAGGACAGAGGAAAACATCCCATAATGATAAGGGGTACAATTCAACAAGAATATTTACCTATTCTAAGTATATACGTACCCAACATTGGAACACCCAGATTCATAAAACAGGTTCTTCTTGACCTAGGAAAATACTTAGCACACGATAATAGTGGGAGAATGTAACACCACATCGACAACATTAGACAGATTATCAAGGTGGAAAACTAACAAAGAAATTCTGGAATAAAACTCAATGCTTGACCAATTGAACCTAATAGACACCTACCACACAATATACATTCTTCTCATCCACACTGGAATATATTCTAAGATTGGCAATGTGCTTAGTCATAAAGAAAGTCTCAATAAATTCAAAGAAATCAAAATCATACCAAGCACAATCTTGGACAACAGTGCAACAAAACAGAAATCAATATCAAGAAAATCTCTCAAAACAGCACAAATACATAGAAAGCAAACAACTTCCTCCTGAGTAACTCTGGGTGAACAATGAAATCAAAGCAGAAATGGAAAAATTTGAAATTAATGAAGATAGAAACAAGACTTACCAAAATCTCTGGGATACAGCTAAAGCAGTGTTAAGAGCAAAGTTTATGGTGCTAAACATCTTCATCAAGAAGTTAGAAAAAAAATCTCAAATTAACAATATAACTTTGTACCTAGAGGAACTCGAAAATAAAGAATAAACCAACCCCAAAGCTAGCAGAAGAAAAGAAATAACTAAAATTATAGAAGAACCAAAAGATCAATGAAACCAAGAGTTGATTTTTAGAAAGAATAAACAAGATTGATAGACTCCTAGCTAGATTAACAAAGAATAAAAGAGAAGATTCAAATAAATACCATCAGAAATGACAAAGATGACATTACAACTAATCCCACAGAAACACAAAAGATCCTCAGAGATTATTATGAACAACCCTATGCACACAAGTTGAAAAATCTAGAGGAAATGGATAAATTCTTGGAATCACACAACCTCCAAAGATTAAACCAGGAAGGAAGTGAAAACTTGAACAGACCAGTAACAAGTTCCAAACTTGCATCAGCAATAAAAGACCTAACAACCATAAGGAAGAAAAAAAAAAAAAAAAAAAAAAGCCCTAGATCAGATGGATTCTCAGTCAAATTCTACCAGACAAACAAAGAACTGTTATCAGTCATACTGAACCTATTCCAAAAAATCAAGGAGGAGGGGCTTCTTAACTCATCCTATAAAGCCAGCATCAGCCTGATACTAAAATCTGGCAGAGACACAACAACAACAACAAAAGAAAACTGCAGGCCAACATTTCTGGTGAACATAAATGCAAAAATTCTTAACTAAATACTACCAAACTGAATCTAGTAGCACAATGAAAAATTAAAACACCATGATCAAGTAGGCTTTATTCCTGAGATGCAGGGCTGGTTCAACATATGCAAATCAATAAATATCATTCACCTCATAAACAGAATGAAAAGCAAAGCCATCTGATTATCTCAATAGATGTAGAAAAAGCTTCTGGTAAAATCCAACATCCTTCATGATAAAACCCCTCAACAAACTAGGCATTAAAAGAAAATACTCCAAAATAATAGGAGCAATCTATGACAAACCCACAGCTAACATCGTACTGAATGGGAAAAAGCTGAAACCATTCCTCTTGAGAACTGGAACAAGACAAGGATCCCCACTGTCACCACTACTATTCAACATAGGGCTGGAAATGCTAGCCAGAGCAATCAGGCAAAAGAAAGAAATAAAAAGCATCCAAATAGGAGAATAAGAAGTCAAACTATCTATCTTCAATGATGATATGATTCTACACCTAGAAAACCCTAAGCACTCTGCCAAAATGCCTCTAGAACTGATAAATGACTTTAGTACAGTTTCAGGATACAAAATCAAGGTACAAAGATCAGTAGAATTTCATACATCAATAATGTTCAAGCTGAGAGTCAAATCAAGAACACGATCCAATTGACAATAGTCATATACCAAGAAGTTGAAAGAGCTGTATACGGAGAACTATGAAATACTGGTGAAAAAAATCAGAGATGACACAAGTAAATGAAAACACATTCCTTGCTCATGGATTAGAAGAGTCGCTATTGTCTAAATGGCCATATTGCCCAAAATGATTTACAGATTCAACACTGTTCCTGTCAATCTGTCAATGTCATTTTTCACAGAATTAGAAAAAAACTATTATAGAATTCATATGGAACCAAAAAAAGAGCCTGAATAGCTAAAGCAATCCTAGTCAAGAACAAAGCCAGAGGCATTACACTACCCAACTTCCAACTATACTATAAGGTTGCAGTAACCAAAACAACATGGTACTGGTACAAAAACAAACACATAGAATAGAACCCAGAAATAAAGCTGCAAACCTACAACCACCTGATCTTTGACAAAATCAACAATAATAAGCAATGAGGAAAGGACTCCCTATTCAATAAATAGTGCTGGGATAACTGAGTAGTCATTGCAGAAGAATGAAACCGGACCCCATTTCACCATATACAAAAAATAACTCAAGATGGATTAAAGATTTAAATGCAAGACCAAATTATAAAAATACTAGAAGAAAACTTAGGAAATACTCTTCTCAAAATTGGCCTTGCCAAGAATTATTTTGCTAAGCCCCAAAAGCAGTTGCAACAAAAGCAAAAATTGACAATTAGGACCTAATTAAATTGAAGGGCTTTTGCACAGCAAAAGAAATTATCTATAATCAGACAACCTCCAGAATGGGGGAAAATATTCACAAGCTATGCATTTGACAGAGGTCTAATATCCAGAATCTATAAGAAACTTATACAAATAAACAAAAAACAAACAAACTCATTAAAAAGTGGGCAAAAGACTTGAGCAGACACTTCTCAAAAGATGACATACACGTTTTCAACAAACGTGAAAAATGCACATCACTAATCATCAGAGAAATGCAAATCAAAACCACAATGGGATACCATCTCATACCAGTCAGAATGGCTGTTATTAAAAATTCAAAAAACAACAGCTGCTGGTGAGGCTGTGGGGAAAAGGAAACTGGGTAAAGAAAATATGGTACAAATACATCATGGAATACTACCCAGCCATAAAAAATGAAATCATGTCTTTTGTAGCAACATGGATGCAGCTGGAGGCCATAATCCTATGAGAATTAATGCAGGAACAGAAAACTAAATACCTTATGTCCTCACTTATAAGTGGACACTAAACATTGAGTACACATGAACATAAAGATGGGAACAATAGACACTATGGATTATTAGAGTAGGGAGGGAGGAAGGGGGCTGTGGGTTGAAAAACTACTTATTGGGAATTACGCTCATTACCTTAGTGATGGGATCTGTACCCCAAACCTCAGCGTCAGGCGATACACTTATGTTAGAAATCTGCACATGTATCCCTGAATCTAAAATAAAAATTGAAATTATAAAATAATAATAAAAGTGCTTTTTCTTTTTTTGAGACAGGGTCTCACTCTGTCACCCAGGCTAGTGCAGTGACACAATCATGGCTCTCTGCAGCCTCTACCTCCTGGGCTCAAAGGATCCTCCTACCTCAGTCTCCCCAGTAGCTGGGAACACAGGCTTGCGCTGCTACACCTGGCTATTTTTAAAATTTTTTGTAGAGATAGGGTCTCTCTCTGAAATCCGGTCCTCAAGAGATCATCCCGTCTCAGCCTCCCAGTGTTGGGATTATAGGTGTGAGCCACCATGTCTGGCCAAATTATATTTCTTTGCCAAACGCTTAATAGAGGGTCATAGCTTTGCTTTGCATAATGATTCTTTTTATTGAAGCTTTGCATTTTCATGTCCTGACAAAAATTAAATGAACTAATTATGGTAAAAAAAAGTTATATTTATAAAGCATTTAGAATAGTGCCTGGCACATAAGAAGTGTTAAATGTCATTATCATAATTTTAAGAGGAAAATTATGATAACAAGAATGATAGTCATAGTTTTGCTGATGACTATCAGCAAAAGCGATAGTCTCTTTATGACTCTGAGCGTTATGGTGTCTGGATGTGACCCCTGGAACTTTCATGGTCACCTTGTGCCTATAATGGGGGCTGGATGCAGAGCAAAAAAAGGAAAGAACCTCGGTCCTTGATGAAATCACAGAGTCACTGAGTCACTGAGTCATCAATCCTAGAGCCCACTGTACCTCTGGACTTCCTGCAATACCATATGATAAATTTCTTTGTTTAAAGTATTTTCAGTCAGCGTCTTGTGCTCTTGGCAAAGGCACAATTTAACTTCCATAGCAATTTACCGGTATGTGTCCTGGAGTTCCTCAGCCCATGTGTTTTCCACGTCCTCCTATCCTTGTCCCAGCTGCATACCCCAAGATGTGAGCTGCCTCAGAATAGTTCCTCACATCAGTCATCATCAGTTCCTACTACAATTCTTCATAGTTTTGGCCTTATCTTAATTATGACTGGTTCATGAAAGACTGAGATTTCCAAGGTGTCCTTAAGTCCAAAGCTAAAGCTACTCTTGATATTCACAAGTGTGTTAGTCAGGATTCTTTAGAGAAACAGAACCAACAGTATGTGTGTGTATGTATGTGTGTGTATATATATGTATATATATGTGTGTGTGTGTATATGTATATGGTTGGATCTGTGTCCAATTCATTTTTTATATATAAAGATATATATATTTTACATATACTTAAATTTTCAAAACTATATATATACACACACACACATACACACACACACATATATATATATAAAGAGATTATGAGAAAATGGCACACACAATCATGGAGGCTGAGAAGCCCCTCAACCTACTGTCTGCAAGCTGGAGGCCCAGGAAAGCCAGTGGTGTGATTCAAGTTCAACTCCCAAGGCTTGAGAACTAGGGGAGCTGATGGTATACATCCCAGGCCAAGGGCAGGGGAAGACCATGTCCCAGTTCAAGCAGGCAGGCAGGCAGAAGTTCCTTCTTCCTCTACCTTTTTGTTCTTTCAAGCTCTCAACAGATTGGATTATTCCCACCCACATTGGGGAGGGCAATTTACTTTATTAAATTCAACTGATTCAAATGCTAATATCATCTGGAAATACCCTTGTAGACACATCCAGAAATAAAGTTTATTCTGGACACCCCTAGTGCAGTCAAGTTGACACATAAAATTAACCATCTCAATGAAGGACATGCTTTGAGGTCCTTTCTAATTTACAAATACTAAAGTTACGTAATTTCCCCCATAAAATGCAATAAATGAACACTTTAATAAATAAGCTCCTTTCATTCTTTAATAATTCTGTAGCTACAGGTTGGAATAATTAGTAAAGTTACAAAATTTCTTGACTGGAATAAACACAACCCTACATTACATCATTTTTATAGTAACATTTACTTAAGCATTTACTTGAATTTTCAAAACTAAGGTGAAGATGATGAATAGAAATTTTTAATATGAGGGGAGTTGTTGCTTGCATGGAGGTGCATCCTCTGAGTGATCTATAAAAAGTCAGTTATTTCTCCACACCTACCTCGTAGCATATATCTGTACCAAATTTTTACTTCAGCAAAATTAGAAATTCATAAACCTCACAGATCTTCAGGATTGTTCAAAGATAGGAAATAATACCAATTTGTGAATCTTTAAAAGTCAGAAGTTTCATCTCTTATGCCGGCTTTTATGTATTGATAATGGCTTCCGAGAACATGGGGCTGAGAAGGATGGCAAGGCCTCATCAAGTCTCAGGAGGAAAAAGTGCTAGGACAGATTATGCATGTCTGCCCTTAGTGTGGGTGGAGCAGAGGCAGAAGCCATTATGTATGTATTTCTGCAATCTAGGGTTTATATTTTCTGCCTGCCATGCTTGAAAGGCAATTAGAACATTGTCATGTCTGATTCTATAATTCTAGTTACTGTTAGGATCAATTTATTTATTTAATCAATGTACATTTATTGAGTACCTTCAATGTATGAGGCATACTGTTAGGCAACACGGGTAATAAAAAGATGAATTGGACCCAGATCCAACCAGTAAAGAACTTAAGTCTGATAGAAGAGAAAGATGTGTGCATGATTAAATGCTGCAAGATAGGACTAGATAAGGGGAGGGACTGCAGGATATGTCAAAGGTGGGAAAGGTATCTTTAGTGAGTGTGGAAGGAGTCAGCAAGGCACACTGGGGAGGGTGTATTAGAAGTGAGTCTTGTAGTGATGTAAGATTGTTCATGTGGATAGAAGGGGAAGATTATTTCAGACTGAGGGGCCAGAATGAGCAAAAGCACCAGCGTGGAAAGTTTTAAGCTCTGGATGGCTGCCTGACTGATGAGAATATGTAGCTGCTATTTATTCCAGTTCTCCCTACAGAATGAGCAGGTTGCCTGGTGGACTTCATTAGACTGGTGTGCTGATGTGACATCCACTTTTGTAAGAGTTGTTTGGGCCCGGGGAAAACCTGCTCTTTAGAGAGATCATCTTTCATGACCATTTGACATGTGACATATAACAAATGTCTTAAAGAAAAGGAGAGGCCTCACTGCCGTCTCACACTGTACATTTTTATTGTAAACCTAAGAGAAACTGACAAAGGCACCATCTTTATTCTCTTAACTACATACAGACTCATCAACTATTACTGCCAGTGAAGAACATTCCTGACATCATATTATATTCAACAACATGAAGAAGGCAAAAATTTCTTAACACATTGCTGAGCTAGAAAGTCGCTGCTGATTTGTTGAAAATGTTTGCAAAAATAGATTGAAATTGTAAATAGAGGATCACTCCTAACATGCTCTTATCTCAGTCATATGTATTGCATACATATAAACATGAGGTAGGATTTTGTTAAATTTCTTTTTTTAACTGTATTTTTATTTTTAATGTTCAGAATGTGTAATATAAGGGCCAGATCTTCCTCCTGGACTCAATTTTAAACATTCTTGATTGGTTGGTGAGGTCATTAGGGATACTTTTTCTTGTCTAATTTGGTTTCTGGGACAGCTTTGTTCAGGTCCTCAATGGTCATCTGATCAAATGGAATTAAGTTCTTCTCCTCCTTCTGTTTCTCATATTCTACAATCCTGGCCTTTGAGAGAGACACCCACTCAGCAGCATACACCTGGGTGGCATATTTATCCTCTGGCATGGGAACCTTCAGGGCATTAAACTTCTTCTCAAAGTCATCCACCAAGCCTGCCTTGGCTACATGGTCCTTGTAGTAAGCCCAGTTGATAGCTGGTGGATTCTCAGGTAACGTAGCCAACCTGGAGGTGAGGGTCTCATTCCAGGATTTCAGGGAATTAGCAATGGCCTTTTGGTTCTGGGGTATGATCTCTGCAAAAGCTACCCAGTCAGTGGTTTTTAGAGCAAGTTTTCACCCAACCATCTTGGGATCCTTCACCAACCCTGGCTGCCCACAGTCCACAGGCTAAATTTCTTTAAAAATACTTCTAAAATTAAAGTAATGTTGTTTGTTTTGCTATAATAGTAATAAAGAGAAACCCACAATTAAAAGAAATTTAATCTTCAGGCACATGAAGAAAATTATAAAGAGCTAGTCTAAGAAGCACTAAGAAATATACTCTTCAGTAAAGTTAGTATGCAAATTTTAGAGTTAGAAAAAAAATTAAATAAACTGAAACACCCTTGTAAAGTTTAGAATGCACAGATCATGAAGTATGAACTGGGATGCTGATAAACTTTACAGGCCTTCATTTTACTTATTGCTTGGCTTGTTACTGTCTTCTAAGCAAACCTAAAACAGAGAAAGTGACACTGAAGTGGTTAAGTTCTAGCCAGACCCAAAGCTATAAGCAAGCAAGTTTTGTTTTCATGTCCTCTCCTTCTCCTCCTTTCCTCTTTCCCCTTTCCTATTCCCTGGAGCTTATAGGGGCAGCCCTAAATCTATATTTACCCACTATATTTAGTATGTTTGATTATGCACAGCCTGAATTCAGATCCAAGACGATGATCCAGATTTTTGTTCATCAAAAGAACTTTTTTTCTTTTCTGTAGATTTATAGCAAAGCCTAAGCACTGATTTATTTTTCTGCTACTCAATAGGCTTATCTTGCCTGGGGCCCTTGCCCTTACTTCTGTCTTCTGGTAAGGCTCTGCTTGTGCATCTGCCCATGCTGGCTTCTTTTTGACATTTAGGCCTCTATCAGGTGCCACCTCTTGGAACAGACCTCCTCCACCAATCCTCCAATCCTTCAATCCTGGCCTTGACACTTTATAGCTTATTCCTTTTTCACTTCCCTATAATTCCTTTATGTAATCATTTTTAAACAAGTTTTTATGTAATTTAAAAAATTTACACAGTAAAATTCACCCTTTTTAATGTATAGTTCTTTGGGTTTTGACAAAGCATATAGCTATGTGTTGCCACCTCTACAATCACGATATGGAAAAGTTCTATCGCTCACCCCTAAAATTTTCGCATACCTCTTTAGAGCCAACCCTTCCAAAAACCCCACCTCTGTTCTATTTTTGTTTGTTTTTGAGACAGGCTCTTGCTCTGTCACTCAGGCTGCAGTGCAGTGGCACAATCTCTGCTCATTGCAACCTCCACCTCCCAGGCTCAAGTGATCCTCCAGCCTCAGTACCCCGAGTAGTTGGGACTACAGTTGCAGACCACCATGCCCGGCTAATTTTTATATTTTTTGTAGAGATGGGGTTTTGCCATGTAGCTCTGATCTGTTTTCTTATCTATAATGTTGCTTTTTCCACAGTGGCATAGAAATAGAATCTAATAGTATGTAGCCTTTTGAATCTGGCTTCTTTCACTGAGTATAATGTAGTGATATTGTTACACATATCAGTATTCCATTCCTTATTATTATCATTATTATTCCATTGTATGAATGAACTACAGTTTGTTTGTTTATTCTCTTTTTTTTGAGACGGAGTCTCGCTCTGTCACCCGGGCTGGAGTGCAGTGGCTGGATCTCAGCTCACTGCAAGCTCCGCCTCCCGGGTTCACGCCATTCTCCTGCCTCAGCCTCCAGAGTAGCTGGGACTACAGGCGCCCGCCACCTCGCCCAACTAGTTTTTTGTATTTTTAGTAGAGACGGGGTTTCACCGTGTTATCCAGGATGGTCTCGATCTCCTGACCTCGTGATCTGCCCGTCTCGGCCTCCCAAAGTGCTAGGATTACAGGCTTGAGCCACCACGCCCGGCCTGTTTATTCTCTATTTAAGAGACATTTTAGTTGTTTCCAGGTTTGGTGATTACAAATAAAGCTGCAATAAACATTCAAATATACTTTTCACTGTTAATGCAAGTTTTCATTTCACTAAGGTAAATATCAAGGAGTGAGAATTGCCAGGTCACATGGTAAGTGAATGCTTAATTACATCAGAAGCTATGAAATGGTTTTCCTAAGTGATAGTGCCATGTTGTATTCCCACCAGCAATAAATGAGAATTCCAGTAGTTCTACATATTTGTCAGCATTTAGCATTGTCAGATTCTTATATTTTAGCCACCTAATAGTTGTGTAGTGGTATCTCATCATGATTTTAATTTAAATTTCCCTCATGACTAATGATGCCAAACATCTTTTCATGTGCTTATTTGCTATTGTACGGAACTTTTTTTTTCTGGTAAAGTAGTTGTTCAAATCTTTTGCCTTTATCATTACTTTTTAAATTGAGTTTTCTTATTACTGGGCCTTCAGGCAGAATTATATCACAAGTTCTTTTAATATTCTAGATTTTTTTTTCAGGTTTGTGATTTCCAAATAGTTGTACCCAGTGTGTGACTTGTCTTTTCATTTTCTTAGTGTGTCTTTCCAAGGTTATGAGTTCTTAATTTTGAAGTATTATCATTTTTCTCTGAGTTTTTGCGATCATATGTAAGAAATTTTTGTCTAACTTGAGGCCACAAAGATTTTGGTTTTTTTCCTAGAAATTTTATGCTTTTAGGTTTTATATTTTAACCTATGATTTATTTTAATTTTTGTAGATGCTATGAGATATGGATTAAAGTTTATTTTTAAAAATCACATACTGATATCCAATGATTCCAGCATTTTTGAAAGACTAACTCTTCTCCATTGAATTATCTGCAACTCCCAAAAACCAACTGACCATGTATGTTAGGGTCTGTCTTTGATCTAATCCATCCTATTGACCTACACATCTACCCTTTCATGAGTACTGCACAGCCTCAATTACTGTAGTTTTATAGTAAGTAATGAAATCAGGTAGATATTACCCTTCATCCTTTTCAGAAAACTTATCACCATCTGAAATTATCCCATGTGCTTAGCTTTTTAAATTTCTTTTTGAGATAGGGACTTGCTCTGCCACCCACGCTGGAGTGCAGTGGTATGATCAGGGCTCACTGCAGCCTCAATCTCCTAGGCTTAAGTGATTTTTCCTACCTCAGTCTCCTGAGTAGCTAGGACTACAAGTGTGCACCACCATGACTGGCTGGGTTTTGTTTGTTTGTTTGTTTTTTGTTTTGGTAGAGATGGGGTCTTGCCATGTTGCCCAGGCTGGTCTCAAACTCCTGAAATCAAGCGATTCTCCCACCTTGGCATCCCAAAATGCTAGGATTACAGGCATCAGCCACCTTGCCCAGCCTACTTTTAAAAAAATTTCTGTTGGGAGACATCAAACCATGAGACTCTCTAGAACCACGGGACCAGGGAGTTTGTTTCTATCTCATTCTCTGTTCTACTTCAGCACCAAGAACAGTACCTGACACACCATAATTGTTTAATAAATTAGTTGAAAGAAAGAAGAGAAGTTAAGAAATAATTAAGTTGAGGAAATTAAGGGAACTTAATATTTTGGAAAAGGAAGGATCAAATTATTTTGTGAGAGCTATTAATGTAGTAATAGAGGTTTGCTGTGGTGCTAGCCTGGAAGATTAAATGCTCTTTTGGCCATGATATTGTGATCATAAGCTTATTTCTTTGGGGACCCATGAGGAGCTCTTTGGGGCCACATTCATTCACTCATTCATCAGACATTTATCCAGCAGCTTTGTGTAACACTGTGTTACAAAGGGCAGTGACAAGGTCTTGTCTCAAAGTATTAGGGGTCCCAGACAAGTTAAACAATAACTGAGACCAACTGCATCCAGATGCCATAAAAGTGATGTTTATGCAGGGGTCTTTGAGTGATGTGGGAGAGGCATCTAACTCAGCCTTGGGAAAAGCTTTGCAGAAGAGGCCATGCTTGATGAAGTTTTCAAGTTTCAATAGGAAACTTTGAGCCCCACCTTCCCTTCAAATGGTTCACTCTGTAACAATGTACCACAGGTTTCTTCTTGTATTCTAAAGGACCACCAGCTGTTTCTGGATTTGGGTCACTGGGGGTGGTTGTTTTACAGATTAACTCTGAAACTCTGCTCTAGGTCTCCCAATAAATGCTCCCTTAGCACCCTTTCCTTCTCCTTCATATCACTTATTGCAATTATGATAATTAATTATGCATCAAGCTATTTGATACCTACTTCCCTCCCACTACGATATGAGTTTCCTGGAGGCAGAGATTGAATCTGTCCCAATCTGCTACATTGCTGCTGCCTGACATAGTGAATGGCCCAGCCAGGTCTTGTGCAGAGCCTGAATGATGAAGCGCTAGTCTCAAAACTCTTGTAAAATCTGCCAGGTTACCTGAGAGCTTGTCCTCTCTGATGAAGTGTTTTTGTCCTCTTGCTCAGTTTTAGGAACAACTGTTAGCTACTCTTTTATTTTCAAATTACTTTAAAATAATTAATTTTCAAAACAAAGGTTTCCACCCCACCAAGGAAAAATAGAAACTTTCACATTTTATGCAATGGTGGACGTTTGTGCCTTTAGTAATAAATTTGCTGATCTTGAGATGTTTCTAGTATGTAAATAATGCCCAGATGGCATGCTCTTGCATGTCGGTAGTGTTTACAGTGCCTTAAAAATGGTAGAACAAAAAACAAATGGAGAAAAAGTTATTTTGGTGCTAAATTACCAACAATTTCTCTGGGTTACACCATTTATTTTAGTTCTTCCCAACACACACACATGCTTCCTCTCAGATGCTGTAATAGCAAACTGGCATTGAACTGGCAGTGGGAGTGGTCTGGAGAAGGGCATTACCATTGTTGAACACTTAACTGAGCACCTATTGTATGCTAAGCACTTTTCTAATATTCTGTCATTTAGTCCCCATCTCCACTGAGGATGCTGAGGTCTAGACATCAGGAAAGGGATGGTGAAGAAATATAGTCAAGATCTGGAATTCTCAGGGAATTAAGTACCCTCCTCTGCTTCTGTCTGTCAGCTGCTGAGTAAGAGGCAAGGGAAAAGGAAAGTCATGTGCCCTTCATTCAACAGCCAGTCTGTTTTGATTGAGCTGTGGCCATCTTGAATTATCCTCAGACCTTACAATCTCTCACTATGACCTTATGGTCACTGTTTGTGCCTTCACACAAGGGAGGTGTTGGCCCTGGCCAGGATCTCTCTGGGTGGTTTTTTGGTAAAAGCCTTGTTCTTGTAAGATAAAGCAGAGGTGGGACTCAAGAGTTAATAGTTTACATGGTTCTTGTATTCAAAAGGCGAGTTTTCTAAAACCTTCTAAGTAGTCACATTCTTTTTCAAATCCCAAATGATTCTGTTTGGAATAAACTACAAATCATCATCTATTTACCATATGGAGAGAGTTGGAAAGCAGAGAACAGGAAGAAAAAGGAGGAAGAAAAAAAATTAGCATTTATTGAGCACTAATTCTGTGAACTGTTAGGTACTTGGGCATGTTATGTAAATTCTTGCAATCCTAGTGAGGTATATGCTTTTTATCTCATTATACAGATAAAAACACTGAGGCCTACATAGGTTACATAATTTGCCTCAAATTGGTCTGCATGTTAGTGAGTAGTCAGCTTGTTCTCTCTGAGGCCCAAACCTGTACCCTTTGCTTTACATGGCATGATTGTGTTAAGGACCGATGAAAGCAAGGACACCTCCCTTCCCTCAGAATTAAAGACATGATCTGTATCTCTAATGGGCAAGGAGTTTCAAAGATTCACACTGTATGTGACAACTGGTATACAATATATTACATTGTAGCTTTGCCCTTTTTTTTTTTCCTTTCCTGCTTCAAGGTCAAAATCTCTCATTTTCTTATCTCTGCTAAAGAATTATTGGTTTGGTTTCCTGAGTTTCCTCTTTGCTTCAAGTTTTTCAATACTACAGAGATATGATTCTTTGACTAATAGCCTTTGGGAGACATTATGAGGAAAAAGTCTCTTTTTAATAAGGAAATCAAGAGTAACAGTGTCCAGTGGTTTTATTTGTGTGGTTGATTTCATGTGTGGATTTTTAATTGGCTCATATTTGAACAGGTGTCTAAGGATGGGGAGTTTTTTTTTCTGGAAACATTTATTGTATTCATCTCACTGTGGCAAGTTCCTTGTATCAGATGAAATCTGCATAGCTTTTAAAGAGAGGAATGTCCTGACTTATGTGAGCTACACATCCAATGAGTCTCAAAAAAAATGTAACTTAAACGAATTCATGTTTTAGGTGTATTGAAATAACTGCTACATAAAGTGAATGAAAGTCAGACTATCTTTGAATCCCACATTTTACAGATGAGAAAACCAAATGCCAGGGAGAGAAACTTGCTTTGCCTGAGGTCACACAGCTCATTATAGCTCAGCTGGAGAACTGAGCTCACTTGGAACTGGAGGACATTATAGCTCACTTTGTAGGACTCTCTAGTGTCTTTGTTTCAGTATCAGATTGTTATGTATTGAATTCTGTTTAAGGGATCATAAAACATTCAACTCCATACAGGCGCCAAGTCTCCTCAGAGAGGAAGAGAACTAGTATATACTTTCTTTTCCTCTTAGGAAAGATAGAGTTATTCTGTTCCTCTTTACCTGGTCATGGAGTGATTAAGATTTTATAAACGTAGGTGTAAAATGCATGGGAAGATTTCTTACCTAAAGAAAGGATTCTTTAAGTCAAGGATGTTCTCAGATCTGAAGCCTGTTTGGTTCACCAGCGCCACGATCTGAATGTCATAGCTCTGTCTGCATTACAGAGAAAACCACATCTCACAAGACTGGTTAGCTACTCATGTACATATAAGGCATCTTTCATATATGCCTACTTCATAAGGGTTTTGAGAGTAGGTGTTTGGCATCTTATATATGTACATGTGCATTTATTTGGAAGCCATTAGTATTTGTAGAGGCAATTCAAAGTCTTGTTTATTCATTAGAAGAATTTGATAGCTATAATTTCTTGATCTAAAAATTACAAAGGTAATGGTACTTCTGGTTGATCAAAGCACATTTTTGGGAAGGGGTGGAGTAGAGAAGCTTTATCAACATCAATGACAGAAAATGGCTTTAAGTAACAGAGATGCTTTATATGTCATCATTGAAGTTCCAAAACAATCTCAATCATGGAAGGACTGGGTGAGCTAAAATTTCAAACTGATGTAAAACAGCCTAACAGCAAACAGATGTGATTGATTTTAAGAGGCCTCAGATGAAGGCTCATGCAATTACAGTGAGAGGAATTGGCTGTTGTGAATAAATAACATTCTTGGTGACTAATCTGAAGGAGTTATGTTTGTAGGATTTTATTAGTCATTCTTAATAATACATATATTTCTGCTGATTATAAAAATGTTACATATTCACTGTAGAAAAATTGAAAAATAGAGAAAATATAAGGAAAATAATCTGTAATAATAGATTCTTTCAGCTAGTATATTTTCCTTCTATTTTTCTCTCTGTATACTTATAGATGTAAATGTTTAATAAAATGATGCTTAAGTACTGCTTTATATATTTCTTCTTTTATTTGACATAAGCGTTTATCCTATATAATTCTTGAAAATGTATTTTTCAATTATATGAATTACATAATTCATATGAATTATATGAATTTATAGCTCTATTTAATAATTTCCCATTGCTGAATATTTATATTTTTGTAATATATTATTACTTATAATAACAAACACTGAATTCTTTACAGAAATGTGGTAAAGGACATTCTTGCAATATATCTTTATGTCCTACCTACAATTATTTACTGGAATAAATTAGAGGTTGACTCACAAGGCTAAAGCATATTAATGTATTTATAATTCCCAAAACTAATTGCTAAAATATCTTCCAGA
The DNA here is from genome assembly GCF_008728515.1 of Papio anubis. Classification (NCBI taxonomy): domain Eukaryota; kingdom Metazoa; phylum Chordata; class Mammalia; order Primates; family Cercopithecidae; genus Papio; species Papio anubis. Next base: position 31,832,033 of record NC_044988.1, read on the forward strand.
AAGGGTACCAAATTACTTCCTCACCTACAAAGCATGTAAGTGCCATTTTTTTTTAAGAGACAGCTGTCACTCTTGCGGAGGCTGGAGTGCAGTGGCATGATTACAGCTCACTGCAGTCTCAAACTCCTGGGATCACATGATCTTCCCGCCTCACCTGCCCAATAGCTACCCATGTTGCCCAGGCTGGTTTTGAACTCCTGGCCTCAAGCAATCTTCTTGCCTAGGTTCCCCAAAACATTGGGACTACAGGTGTGAGTCACCATGCCCAATGTGAAAGTGCTAATGTTATCACACCTTCCAAATCCTTAATATTTAAATATTTGGAGTTAAAATATTGTGGATTTTAAATTTCCTTTATTAAGCATCTTTTTTAAATTTCAGAAATTAATGAGTGATATAAAGTCCTCTATTCGCACTTCCACATTGTCATTGCCAGTAGAAGCCTGAATAGCCTTAAATATAATGTCATATCCTGTAAAACCAGTAACTTAAGTTCTTGATTTTATTGGGACCAGGCAAACTGGAAGGAAAACATAGCTACATGTTTAAAAATCAAGACTATATCCTTTGATCCTTTTTTAACTCAGCTAATTGGCTCAGAACATTGTTTTAAAATTTTTCTTCTATGATAACTACATCCAATACTTCACTACATTTTTGATACCTGAAGGTAGATTCAAGGGGAACTAGATATTGTGACAATGAGCTCATTAGAAGAGGTTCAAACCTTGCTGGAATCATAGAAAGACTGAGATATCAGCCTGGTAAATAAGTAAGGGAGAGACATACCTACCCTTTTTGCTAAATGAAAGACATCTTAACAATGTCTGAAGTAATTAAAGTAGAACTCCAAGTAGGAATTGAGTACTCTGACGTATGAGTGGATGTGTGTATTTATGGATGCACATATGAACCAGGTTAGTCACAGGAACTGCATGGTTCTTGTTGTGGTTGGGATGAACAGTCAATAGATTTTTGTTATGGGGTCTTCGGCAAGGCTTTTTTTTCAGAATAGGATGTACGATAATGTAGCTACTTCACACTCACTTTTTACAACCCACTCCTCTTTGCACACTATCAAAATCCTATCTTCTCTGATGGAAGGAAAAAGAGGGAGCAGTCTGGGGTCAGTCTGGGCTTTGAAAAGTTGAGATTTGTGGTTAAAGCCCTTTAGTGTGTGGCGGGGGAGATTGGGGGTGCAGTGAAAGAATAGTCAGGTTCACTGATTTTATAGTGATTCACCTGATCAAGGAGAATGTGTCTTATTTAAAATTTCAGGAAAATAATACACTTTAATAGCAGTGTCATGCTAATGCCAAGATACCCAGAAGGTCAACCCCAAACTCAACAATTAAAGTGTAATGTTTATGGAATGTTCCTAAAGCAACCAATAATGAATAATCTAAAACTGTGTCTACAGAACTTTTAATAACTATTAGTTCTTTTGAACCAGTTATTTGAAAATGTGCATTTTTAAAACCCTAGTTCCTTGCCGCACTTAGTTATTTTAAACCGTATAGAGACAGAGCAGGTGGGTTAAGTGGGAACATATCTTAGTTCAAGGATTGAATACAAAACCATCGCTTTGTATACCAGCATTTCTTTTGCAATATCCAAGAATAAATTGGAAACTTGGGAACAACATATGCAGAACATGTCTTTCCAGAGAGTATGGTAATTCATGATAATTTCCTCTTACAGAAAACAGAAGATGAAATAGTGGGATAGGCTTAGTTCTGACCATCAAAAAATAATGGATGGAGAAATACGTGGCAGGAAGCTGGGAAAAAATTACCCAAGTCACCGAGGAGTCACTGATACATAAAGAAATGAAAGCCTCTGCAGGCATGGACTCTAGACCAGTGTTCTTCAAAGGGGTTGAGTTTTCCCCCAGAGAGAACGTGGGATGACACATTGGAGTGTGGAAGAAAATGCTGAACTATTAAAAATTTTTTTCGTAGTTATGATGGACTGAATTGTGTCCTTCCAAAACATATGCGCAAGGTCTACCTACCAGTAGCTATGAATGTTACCTTGTTTGGAAATAGGGTTTTGCACCTGTAACCAAGTTCACAAGAGGCCATACTGAATTTGAAGAGATTCTAAATTCCATGGCTGTCCACATAAGAAGAAGAGAGGACACAGAGATACATGCAGGAAAGACAGCCATGTGAAGACAGAAGCAGAGACTGGAGCCATGCAGCTCCAAGGAATTCCAGGGACTGCAAGGCACCATAAGAAGCTGAAAAGCAAAGGGCAGCTTCTTCCTTTCATCTTTCAAAGGAAATGTGACCCTGCTGACACTTTACAGTATTTCTGTCAAAAATTCAGTGTTTATCATTATAAGTAATAATACATTATAAAAATATGAATATTCAACAATGGGAAATTATTAAATAGTGCTATATATTCATATAATGCCATTGAAAACTACATTTTCAATAATTATGACATAGGATAGATACTTGCTTATGTCAAATAAAAGAAGGAATATATGAAGCAATACTTAGGCATCATTTTGTTAAACATTTACATCTGTAAGTACACAGAGAAAAAAATAGAAGAAAATATAATAGCTGAAAGAATCTATTATCATTATGGTTAGATTCAATAAGACTCTAATCATATTTTAACTAATATGGTGCAACATTAGTGAGTTAAATACCAGCCATGTGATAGGCACATGGGTCAGAGCTAGAAGAATATGAGTAACATTGTAGAACAAAAAAATGTCATCTAAAGCTGCACTAGCACATTCTATTACTTCACTGTGCCGAGTAATGCACAATAGTTTCTTCCATAATTCCTTCTGATGCAGATGACCACATATATAACTATGGAGAGGTTTTATTTTATGTGATGTCCAAGGTAAAACTGTTTAACAATGACCATTAGAAATAGCAATGATTGCAGTGACGCTTCCTATGCTTTAATTCTTTGATCAGCATTTCTTCTAGGTTTATAAACTATAAAGCTCATCAAACTCTCCAAACCAAATCCCTTGGCAAATCTGGGTACAGCAGGCCTTCACAGGGATCCAAAAATTTTAAATAATGTTTCAAAATATTTCTCTACAAGTGGCTGAGCTAGATCCAAAAATCAGCCTATATTTATTTTTCAATGCATCCTTTGATTTCTATTTTTGTATGTCTTACAAAATATATAATATATGAGTTTCTATATATGCTTATGTACACATAGATCTGTCTATGTATGTGTATATATATATATGTGGATAGATATATATAGCATATCTGTATACACATGTGTGTGTGTGTGTGTGTGTGTGTGTGTGTGTGTATTTAGAGAGAAACTATTTAGTTCTGGGCTTTCTATTATTATTACTGTAGTACATGCACATAATTAAAAGAGTATTGGGCTGGGCACGGTGGCTCACACCTGTAATCCCAGCACTTTGGGAGGCCAAGGTGGGCGGATCACGAGGTCAGGAGATCAAAACCATCCTGGCTAACATGGTGAAACCCCGTCTCTACTAAAAAAATATTTAAAAAGTAGCCAGGCATGGTGGTGGGCACCTGTAGTCCCAGTTACTTGGGAGGCTGAGGCAGGAGAATGGCGTGAACCCAGCAGGCGGAGCTTGCAGTGAGCTGAGATCACACCACTACACTCCAGCCTGGGTGACAGAGGGAGACTCCGTCTCAACAACAACAACAACAACAACAAAAGATAAATATTGGTATACTTGGGGAAGACATACATAAAGTGTTTTTATTCATAGGTGCAGATGATCAAAAAACTTTAAAGACCATTTCTACAACTTTCAGTATATAAATTTCATAAAGTTAATGAAAACACTAGGTTCTATTTTATTGCTCGAGCAATAAAATGAATGACAGCTCCAGAATGATGGGAGACTGTCAAAAATAAAATGTTAATAGTACAATCATAAATGGACCTGATGGGGAAGAAAAGGGCAGTTATTGTCATACCTGTGAGGTTGCATAGGGAACTCTCCTAGGAGTTCAGAGTTTAAAAGAATATTTGACAATAAGGTAGGGGGAGATTCTATCCAAAGCAGTACAAAGGGACAGCACCTTACTGAAAAAGAATGAAAACACTGACATTCACGAAGTGCAGAGGCTTTTAGAAAATACCAAGGAAAACAAGGATTTCAAACCCAAAATATCTGAAGAGAGATACTAAGAATAAGGATGAGAATAAAGGAAGAGGAATTGGAATTAAGATTTACTGTGGGCTTACTGTGTGTTAATCACAAATACTATCTTATCTCTTTTAATATTTGTAAAAGTCTGATGAGACAAGGATTACAAATACTACTTTATAGGTGATGGATGAGGTGAGGAAACTGGGATGTTAGATTCATTAACCTGACCAAGATCACTCCAGTACCAACCAGTATATAGAAGAGACTGAACAGAACCAGCACATAGCAGACTCCAAACTGTGGTCTCTTTACTACATAAGGGTGCTAACCTACTAAGATTAAAAACTTCCTCCCTTCCTTTCTTCCTTTGCAAAGCATTACATGGCCATATTTTAGCTGCTTCTTTCAATTGTGCTAGACTAAGTTCTTAGTGAGAGACGGATATCAGCTGATGACGCCTTCACTCAGTTAGTAATTCCACAATATTTCTGGGTGTCTGAAATATATTAAGTAAAGAGGGATACACCATAGAATAAGACTCAATCTCTCTTCTCAGGCAGCTCACATACAGAAAATTACAGCAATAAATAGGTGCTCTAACAGAGGTACTACAGGGCTGTAGGAGCCATGGGCAGGAGTGTGAAGTAGATGGTTTGCCTCCTTCTTACCTTTTAAGAAGGGTAGAAAAAATATTACCCATGAGGATGAAACACAAGGTATGTCAGAAGAAAAGTAATAGAAGAATAAGATGATTTAAATTCACTCACAAAATTATACACTAAGAAACTGTAAAAACATAAATATCTGAAAGAAAAATAATGTTATCCTGGTTTGCAAAAAGCAGAAAAGACAAAGTCCAAAATTCCAGGCAGATGTTGGCTATTGCTCCTTTGTGCTTTCCTTTTTTTTTTTTTCCCCAGAACTGGTCATTAAACAGATGGTTGATAAAGATTTAGAAAGAAAGTAGTAACTTTCAGGATGAACATGGCATAAGTCAGCATTTTCCACTTTTCCTTCTGGAAGCTATCCAAAAACAAGGAGAATCGAAATATTCTGCAGATGGCAAACCTCATTTTCTGTAAAACTAGGAGAAGGAGATAATCTGCAGTCTTCGACATATGTGTAAGGGCTGTAAAAGCAGTCAGGATTGGTTATTAGTCATGTGGGAAAAGGTGCAAAAGAAGTGCAAAGAGGGACAAAAGAGCCCAGCGGCAGCACATCTTAGCACCTGAAAATAAGAAGCATTTTTCTGAAATGCAAAAGGTATATTCCTTGTTTGTAACATCTTGTGCAGGAACTGGGGTGAGCAGAGCTTTGGGCAGAAATGCTCCTGGAACTGGAGCATGGTGGAACTACCTAAAGAATACAAGAGGAGCCATTGTTGCAGGAAGTAGTGTGATTCTGTGGCAACCTAGAAGAAGAAGAAGTTTGAGTTGAGAAAAACCGATAGCATGAAAACTGTCACATCTTCTTCTGCCACAGAAACTTCCTCCTGTAAATAACTGCCCAGAAAAGTCCTATAATTTGATGAACAATAACATCAAAACAACAAGCACGAGAGAGGTGATCAGGAAAAAAAGCAGAAAAAAGTAGTAAAATTTACAAACACATGAAAAACGTGTATCAGTAAAATGATGCCATGGCACATATAAAAAAGTGAGCAAATATTTTCTCACGATTTTTGAAACATAATGAAGTCTTCACCTGTATGAAGGAAGCAATAACTTTCATGAAGGAAGATCATGATGCAGACGGAAGGGAACAAGAAGGATCTTAATGTGCAGATACGGAAATGTCTTTGAGAAGTATTGCTAAATGAAAAAGGACGTAGAAAGCAGATACAGAATATTACTATTTAGGTATAAAAGCAGTGAGGAGGAAATAAATAAGAAAGTAGATTCTTACCTTTACAGTGTTTTGTAATTTTATATCTAAAATGAAACTCTGAGAGGATATGCAAGAAATAATAACTGAGGCTACATGATGGGGGAAGAGGAGGGGCCCAAATGAGGTTAAGGAGATAGAAAGTCATGATAATTAGAGATCTAGCTCAGTTTCACTACAATAAAAGCGATGTCCAATTAGTTTCATTTCCTTTTTTTTTTGGCAGAGTTATTGGACTGGGCTATGAGAGTGAAGTCAGAAATTAAGTTTATTTAGATATCATATTCCAAAAAGGTCATATTATATTTCTTTCTGACCTAGATGGAGAAATGTGGCCTGGGAATGAATACAGGTGAGTGGATTTTGAGCTACTTCCATGACCAAAGCCAAAAGGTGTGAAGAAAGCTGAATACATGCAAACTTTGAAGAAAGATTACATCCTTGGCTTTTTTCTACTTAATATTTTTTAAATCTAAATTTGCCTATTAAATCTGCAAAAGATAAAATGGTAGGAATCACTAATATGCTAAAAACTTTAAAAGAAATAATCCACTGGCTCTAGTAAAGATCCAAAAACGATAGATAATTGAATGAGTGGAATAAATACAAAAACCTGTACCGAAGTTGAAAAAGACCAGCTGCATACTAGGAAAAGGGAGAAATGTGATTTGAAAGTCAATCATGCAAAAATACACTTCTTGTGTTTAATTGACTATACACTCAAGTAAAATGGATCCCAAACTTAAAAATATATTACTGTGATTAAAAACAGAAATAGTTACTATTGCTCTGATCCCAGCATTTATCAGAACACATATGCTGTCGTCCTGTAATTAGTTCTGAAGAAATGTTTTAAAAGGGGACACTGATAACCAGGGTATTTCAGAGGGGGAGAACTTAGAATTTCAAGCTATTTCAAAATCACTCTTATGGGAGGGAGGAGTTGAGGATGTTAGCTTAAAGACAGGTAGGCTAGAAGGACATTTGGTAAAACTCTCCAAATATTTGAACAATTGCCATTTAGAGGTTACAGCCAACTTACTTTGTTCGAGTTCAGAAACACAACTAAGATCAATAAGTGGAATTTATAGAAAGTAAGATATAGAATCAACAGCAAGGATAATTTTTTAATAATTGGAGATGTTGAAAATGGGGGACATTAATAGCCAAGGACCATATGAAGCATAACCTAACCTTACCAAAACTTAAATACAAACCAAACAAGATGCTACTGTAAAAAAATATTTTTGGGTCTATCAGACTGACACAAATCACAGAGATGGATAACATGAAGTTTAGGAAAAGATGTAGAGAAATGAACATGCTTATTTATTGCTGGTGCAAGGGGAAACTGGTGCAACCACTGAGAAAAGTAGTATCTATCAGAGCATAACAGGTACATACTGTGATTCAGCATTTCCATTTCTAGGCATCTCATTTGAAAACACTCATGTCACTGTACACACTGTGTGTTCCAAGATGTTCAGTGCGGAATTTGTTGCAATGCCAAAATAATTGAAAGCAACCTGAATCAGTCAATCAGAGATTTTTTTTAAAAAAAAATCATAGTACAACCATGCTCTGGACTATTATGCATGTATTAAAAAGAACAAAAAAAATCTATCTGTGCAGATTCAGGACTTATTACTAAGTAAAAATTAAGTTGCAGACTTCTAGTGTAACTTGTACAAACAAGTCCCACCATGATGTTCTTTACCGGCACATCACGGAAAAATCACCTGAAAGTATACAAATCAAAACTGTCACATCAGAGGTGCGGGGTGAGGTGTGGGACTGGAGAAGGATTCTATACACTTGTGTAGTTTTGAGTTATATGTATGTTAGATTTTTGTAATTAAAGAAATAAAGACTTCCAAAATGAAAGAGTTAGTTTGTGAGGTGGTGAGCTCTTTGTCACAGGAGTATTCAAGCACAGACCTTTCTCTGCTTAATAGTTTTGAAATAAAAATTTGACTGTTACATCTGCAAAAGATAAAATAGAAGGAAGAGTGGGAGGTAGCGAGGAAAGAAAGTTGAATAAGATGACCTCTGAGTACCCTTGATACCCTGAAGGTCTTGGAACCACTCCTCTACTCTTCCATCCTCTAACTCACACAGCAGAGTTCCAACAAGGTGAAATAGGACATTGAAAAAATGAGAGATAAATCGAGGTAAATCTTGCAGATAACTCATGAAATCCATTTCCACAGAGTCCTTCCTGACACTATATGCTGCCTCTGGAATGCTTTTCTCCCCTGTATACAGATCAATTTTATTGTACTAAATTTGGGGGTATGTGGCCAGACCGACCGATGTAAGTCAGTCCAGGAAGCTGACACAAGGTTTAAACACTTGATCATTCAAGCCTTGGCAAGTACTCCTGTGAGCTGCTGGATTTCCTTCCTTCCTCCACGGTCAGGCGGAGAACACTGCCTTTGAGTTATGTGAAGCTCCTCTTCCTTACCACACACATTGCTCAGGCAGGCCTCTGGAAAGCTTGCTGTCCGTTTGTACATGCTGGAGTCTCAGGGGCCCGCCGGCTTCTTCCTGCTCCCAGACCTCAATGCCCAGGAAAAAGAGGTGAAAACATATCTGTACTTTCCTGCTTACCGTTTATTGGCTACAAACAGCATTTTCCCTGACAGCGTCTCCCCTTCCTTGGCCAAGAGGAGTCTGCAGGAGGCACCGCACCTGGTACCAATGAGTCAGAGGCTCAGTTGGGGCTGTTGACAGCCAAACCGTTACCCTGTAGGGCAAGAAAAAGAGATAAAAGCCAATCACATGTCAGACCCACATTAATGGGTTGGACTGCAGACTAAGGTTGATAGTGGTTTTCGTTCTTTTGAGTCATAGAGCCCTTTGATGAGAAGAATAGCTCAATTTATGGAGCAGGCCGGGCGCGGTGGCTCATGGCTGTATAATCCCAGCACTTTGGGAGGCCAAGGCAGGCGGATCACAAGGTCAGGAGATCGAGTTCAGCCTGGCCAATATGGTGAAACCCCATCTCTACTAAAAACACAAAAATTAGACGGGCATGGTGGTGGGCCCCTGTAGTCCCAGCTACTCGGGAGGCTGAGGCAGGAGAATAGCTTGAACTTGGGAGGCAGAGGTTGCAGTGAGTGAGATCACACCTGGGTGACAGAGAAAGACTCAGTCTCAAAAAAAAAAAAAAAAAAAAAAAAAAATTATGGCGCAAGTACCATATGCTGAGTACTGAATTAAGAGTTTATGTATATAATTTTAGTAAATCTATACAATCATCCTATGAAGTATGCCCAGAGAGGTTAAACAATTTGCCCAACATCACATAGGACAACTGGGGAACCATGCTTCAAACTGATAGACTTGGCCACCATGGCAACCTGTATTTCTGAATCAAAGCTCATTAGAGGCCCAATAAGTAACAAGGTTAAATCAGAAGCTGATTTGCTTGGATAGTGCAGCAAAGGGAGATGTCTAGAGTCTGGCCTCTGACTGACTCCTGCCAACCTGTTCAGGGGTCTTGAAGGGGCTTCTGGAGGCAAGAAAAACTACCAGAGCATATGGCGTCTACCATGCTTCCAGCTCTGACATCCTGTGTGTGTCTGCCTGAGTGTTAAATGGAGTTTCCTCATTTTATATGAAAAAGTGAGAAAGTCTTGCTGTGCTTCTACACCAAGGTCACCTGTCCAGGGGTTGGGCAGTGGTTGCTGGCTGAAGGGGAGCAAGGGGCACATTAAGCATGGGGCAAATTCCTAGAGGGTTAATTTTGACTAGAAGATTTGGGGAAAAATTATATGTAATTTACCTACCTAAGTAATATAAATGACTTTTATATCAAAATATACTCAGATATAATATAGAATAGAATGCAAATCTTCCTTCCCCTTCTTCTTCTGTTTTTTTTTTTTTTTTTTTTTTTTTTGAAACAGGGTTTCTGCCCTGTTTCAAGGCCTGTTTTTCCGTTGCCCAGAGCTCAAGTGATCCTCCCACCTCAGCCTCCCAAGTAGCTGGGACTACGGGCATTCACCACCATGCCCAACTAATTTTTAAAAAAACCTTTTGTGAGATAGGGTCTTGCTATGTTGCCCAAGCTGGCCCACAAATTTTCTCTCTATATATTTTTTTAAAAAGACAAAGCATTTAATTTCAAAGACACTTCCCCCTTGAGGTAGGCCACTTCACACTTGTCTCTCTCACCCTTACAGGACCAAATTCACTTACATGGGCTATTACAGAGAGGAGAAAATGTATGTATTCTTTGAACAAACATGTTCATATGGAGTCAAGGTTATTTGTGCCTCATTTTCTTCTTCTCAGATTGTCAGCTCTGACAAGGTTTCCAGGGGTCACCTCTCTTGAGTCTTCCCCCCAGACCCCCAAGCTGTATTACAGCCCCATGGGCATTTCTTTCTAAGCAGGTACAATGATAAGCCTGGGCATTCTCACAAGGAATGAAGGAGAGCACATGGTAAACATTTTCCTCCACCTGGGCATGGGACCCAGACCAGATCTCTTTGCTAGTTGGAACACACTAGAAAGCCTGGGAAGAGAGTACAGCAGTCAGGAAGAGAATAGAGATTTGGGGGCCACGGACTGGTGCAGCCCACACAAGGAACACCAAACAGTGACAGCCAATGTGTAGGTAGTCGTTCCCCTCTTTTCCCCGCAACTTTCAAACCTGTGCAATAGGAAGGTGCACAGATAGCGAAGTTTCCTAATGTTGCAACTAGCATTAGTAATACACATCTGCCTGATCGTCAAAGGACTCCAGAGTATAAACCGAAACCGGGAAAAGTATAATTCAAGGTATCAGGATACAAGAGATTGTATAAGCCGGTGTGTCAGAAACAAAAGCAAAGGCTTGGGGTACCACACCATCGATTCTATTAAAGACCAAAGAGGTGCAAAAAGCACAAACCCTCTCTCACTCCTCCAAAGCTCAATCCATTTGGCTGAAGAGGCTTTGCATAGTTTAGTTAGAGTTGATATGACACATGGAAAAGCATCTCATTTTCACTTTTTCCTAAAATCTAAAATTAACATTAACATCTGTGTTTATTTCCTTGAAAATTGGAGAAACAAGAATTAGTGTCATTGAAATCAATTATTAAACACTTTAAAATTGTGATTACAAATAGTAGATAGCATGGGGTAGAGCAGACTGAGAAAATGTTGGTGGGGGGTATACACACAGAGATCCAACAAATGCCACATCAAACCAGAACGCCAGGCCATGGATGAGCCCAGACTGTGCTATCCGAAACACAAAGGGAATTTCTACTCTGTAAGGAAATAAAAAAGATAAAAGACTTGGAATTATTTTGTTTTTGTTGACAGATGTACTAGATATATTTGTGAGATCAGTAGGAATATTTTCTTTCTCTCTTGGGCACTTTTGCCTTGGCAGCCAAGTTCTCTTGGTGTGTGATTAATGCTTGGGTGGTGCTGCACATTTGAGAAGCTTACTTCTTGACAAAACCCTTCAAGAACTATGCTACTCTGCTGCAATGACCTGGAACTGCATAGGGTGAATGTAACATCTGGAGCTAGGTTTTTTTATTTTATTTTATTTTATTTTTTATTATTATTATACTTTAAGTTCTAGGGTACATGTGCACAACATGCAGGTTTGTTACATATGTATATTGTGCCATGTTGCTGTGCTGCACCCATCAACTCGTCAGCACCCATCAACTCGTCATTTACATCAGGTATAACTCCCAATGCAATCCCTCCCCCCTCCCCCCTCCCCATGATAGGCCCCGGTGTGTGATGTTCCCCTTCCCGAGTCCAAGTGATCTCATTGTTCAGTTCCCACCTATGAGTGAGAATATGCGGTGTTTGGTTTTCTGTTCTTGTGATAGTTTGCTAAGAATGATGGTTTCCAGCTGCATCCATGTCCCTACAAAGGACACAAACTCATCCTTTTTTATGGCTGCATAGTATTCCATGGTGTATATGTGCCACATTTTCTTAATCCAGTCTGTCACTGATGGACATTTGGGTTGATTCCAAGTCTTTGCTATTGTGAATAGTGCCGCAATAAACATACGTGTGCATGTGTCTTTATAGCAGCATGATTTATAATCCTTTGGGTATATCCCCAGTAATGGGATGGCTGGGTCATATGGTACATCTAGTTCTAGATCCTTGAGGAATCGCCATACTGTTTTCCATAATGGTTGAACTAGATTACAATCCCACCAACAGTGTAAAAGTGTTTCTATTTCTCCACATCCTCTCCAGCACCTGTTGTTTCCTGACTTTTTAATGATCGCCATTCTAACTGGTGTGAGATGGTATCTCACTGTGGTTTTGATTTGCATTTCTCTGATGGCCAGTGATGATGAGCATTTTTTCATGTGTCTGTTGGCTGTATGAATGTTTTCTTTTGAGAAATGTCTGTTCATATCCTTTGCCCACTTTTTGATGGGGGGACCTAATACCATAAAAACCCTAGAGGAAAACCTAGGTAGTACCATTCAAGGCATAGGCATGGGCAAAGACTTCATGTCTAAAACACCAAAAGCAACGGCAGCAAAAGCCAAAATTGACAAATGGGATCTCATTAAACTAAAGAGCTTCTGCACAGCAAAAGAAACTACCATCAGAGTGAACAGGCAACCTACAGAATGGGAGAAAATTTTTGCAATCTACTCATCTGACAAAGGGTTAATATCCAGAACCTACAAAGAACTCAAACAAATTTACATGGAGCTAGGTTTGACTAGAGAAGAGGAAGATGACTCAGGACACAGAGGGCAGCCATCCTTCAAGAAGCCAAAGCATGGGCAGGGACAGTTCCCTTCCACAGCTGCTCAAAGGGAAAGGTTGTTCAGGCCTCTAAAAATGGAGTGGAGCACAAAGGAAACATCGAACTCAGAAGGTCATCCTCATAGTTAATTTATTTTTGTGGGAGGCAATTTAACTTCCACTAGGCTACAACAAGAGTCATGCAGAAGTGGCTATGGTTTATGCCAAATGCAGAATAAGCAGGAATAGAAAGGGTATTGGGAAAGATACAATGCAATCTAGATGCTGGACCTATTTTAGCTGTGGAACCTTGGAAGGTCATTTAAATTCCCTGAAACTTGGTACCTGCATTTGCTGAAGGGTGACAAAATCACTCTCCTACTTTCCTCATAAGATTCTTCTGCATGTTAAGTGAAAAAACATGTATATAAGAGTTCTTTGCAAACTTTAGAGTAATTCATAATTATTGGCTCATTGCTGGGGCTGTATCACTTCAAGGAGTTGGATTTTCTGAAGTGCTTTAGAAGTTTTCAAAGGAGGTTGTATGTTCTCTGTATTCATGGTGTCCCCAAAGACTTACCTTCCTTCACTCGCCTGAAAATAAAATATTTCTAGAGTTTTCCATTGTACTTGGCACATTGAATTTATCGGTCTTGACTGTTATTATTTCTTTTCATGTTTTGCATCTCCCTAGATAAAGTATGAGCTCCTGAAGAATAGAGACTTTAAAAATTACTTTCCATACATGTGCTAGCACCACCACAGTACCTGGCACATAGTAGGATCTCAATAAACATTTGTTGAATTAATGCACAAATGAATGAATGACATCGGTGGAAAACCCACGTAGACATAATTTTTAAAATATTCCCTAGGATTCAGGAGGTAGTTCAGAGCAATAAATAAAGCTAATCAAAGTCGATTTTTTTCTGGATCTTTGGTAGTTATTAGAGTCATTTGCAGATGCCATTTCTCTTGCTCTGAGCATATGGTAGGATTGCAGTTTTCCACCCACTTGAGCTCAGGTACTGCCTTGTGATTTGCTTCGACTGATCAAATGTGAACAGAAGTGACTTGTGCCGTTTCCAGGCAGAAGCTTTCATTGTCCTTTCATACTTTAACACACTCATTCTTTCTCCTGAGTGACCAGCATCATTTCAGATAGAAGCTGCTGCACTGGCCCAATTACTGGTGTGAGTAATGCATGGTAGAGCTAAAGCTAGCACATGATGGATAATTGTGTAGAAAACAAGACACCTGTGTTATTAGAAGCCACTGAGGTTTCTTTTTGTTACTGCAGCATGTTCTGGCCTATCCTAACATCCAGGATACCCTTTGTGCATCATGATATCAAGATGGATGATTTTTTCATTAGCCAGATGCACCTTCTAAATTCTCACCCTTGCTTCCCCAGTAGCTCCAGGTAAACAACCACCTGGCTAAGTCTTAACTTTCTTGTCCAGAAAACAAATATGACTATTAATTTTCTATGGGAGAAAAAGACAAAATATTAATGAAAGGTCACCCCAAAATGATTCACACCACCATCTAAAAAAATGGAGCCAAGTCAAAGTAGGAATTCTCATTTCAGAGTCTTTTCAAGTGGAGGGGAAGAGGACAGAAATGAATATTTATTGAGTGCCCTCTTTAAAATCAGCTGGTGCCTCTAAAACACTTAGCACGGTACCTAGTATGGAGAAAGCACCTAACAAGTTGTAGCTCTTTGCTTGTCCTTAATACATTCACTGGCCTAAGTGCATTCACATATATGCCGTCACTTTAGAGGCACAAAGCAGGGTGGCTAAAAGCCCAGACTTTGGAGCCTTCTGAAAGGTTCAAATCCTAGTTCCAATTAATACAATTTTTAATTCTGTGACTTTATGCAAACTATCATTCCACTTCGCCTCCTATGTGTCATCCATAAAATGGGGATAATATCCTAGGAAGGAAACATCATTATCTTTATTTAGCAATAAATGAAACTAATACTGACACATCATTCCCATATGTGACCAATATCTAAAATCTCTCCCCTGTGTGAGTAGCAAAAGTCTGCAATGAAGTTTTGTGGGTGGGAGATGTAGAGAGAAGATTGTAAACATCAAGAGCAACACTGATTTGCACAAATCTGTGTAGATCTTCCTCTTCTGCATCCATAAAGTTTACTGTGTATTTGACTATTTGAGCCATCAAAATCCTAACATCGAATGTGTCCTTGGGGGAAAAAATCAAAGATGTTACCTTTCTGCCAAGATAAACTGAGCTCAAGGAAATTTGCAGTCTAGCTTTTCTTCTGTAATTTTAAGTCATCAGGAGTTGGAATTTAGAAAGCATGAGCTTAATGAGAATAATGTTAACAATAAAAACAATAAAAAATGAGTACCTACTATGTTAAGCACTGAGTGCTTTTCGTGCTTTACTAAGTGCTAAGGGCTTTACTAGGATGTATCATTTACTCTTTAAAAATCTCTGGAGCAGGCATTTCGGGTGTGTGTGTGTGTGTGTGTGTGTGTGTGTTTCTGACTATCCAGAATTTATTTAGCAGTGCGGGTTTATCTCTTCTCCACATTCTGTCCAAAAAGTTCCATGTGAACTTAGTATACCCTCGGTAAAAGATGTGGCATATGACCCCAGATCAGCAAGTCAGAGCACTACTTTTCCCCTGAAGACAGTGATTGGTTCATAGATGAGCACATAATCCAAGGTAGGATAACTAACTAAACTACCTAAACTAAATCTGGAGCTTTTGGCTTAAGTTATTAGGAAAAGGCAGGCTCTCCTGTGGAATTTAGAGTCGTAAAAATCAGAGGCTGGAGTTTCTGTAGCCATCTTGTTACCACGAAGGGAAAGCCTGTCTAGGAAAAGTGTTAAATCAGAGGAAGTAGAGATAATTGATAAGGATAGAAAAATCACATCCTGGTGACATTTTTGGAGATCCTGCAACACGTCCCAGAAGCAAACTCTGTCTCTAGGCTTTGTAATTTTTGAAAGACAGTCATTCAATTTTAGCTTAAGCCAATTTGATTTTTCTTCTACTTACAACTGAAAGAATTTCAGATGATGCAAACTTAAAGTTTTCCAAGGTTACACAGCAAAACGGGGCCATGGCTGAAATTTAAATCTGATTAACGGCAAAGCTCCTGCTCTAAGCTGTTATATAATGCTTGCTCTTCTATTATGTTTTGGGCCACTAGAATGAAAGGAAGGATGTGAATTATTGAACAAATGTAAGGGCTGAGTTGCGTATGGGGTGGGTCAGGGCAGTGGGGAACTACAAGTTACTTACTGAAAGGTAGTTTAAAAATTTTCTTGCTTTCAATAGTATCATTCTCTGATGATTTTCTTAATTGATGGAGGAGATTAGAGCTGGAAGACTTGAACACATAGTGCTCTAGGGAACTCTTTCTCCTATTCTGTGATGGCTTAGCACAGAACCTGGCAGCGCAGTGCACGCCAGTGAATGAGTGAATGAGTGAATGAATCAATATATAAACATGGGAGAAAGCCTGAAAAGAGAGCACACTCACTACTATTGGCTGCCTGAAGTATTCATCCACTGCTGCACCCCGGAGACTGGACAGATTGACCCCATAGAAACATTGCTGGTAACTAAAATATCACAAAAAAATCACCATGCATCTTGTCTGTCATCTGAGTCCCCAGGCGCCCCATAGCTGTTATGTGCTATAAGGCTGCCTCATGGGTCCTCTGCGTTAGCCCTGCGGAGAATGTTTGCACATATGAAGGGCAGCTGGTCTATAGGGTGTGGCAGGAAATTCTCCCTAGAAAATTTGCAGACCCGTATTTGACATGCGGTTGGGAGAGAAAGAAGGGGAAAACAAGTTGAGTTGAAATAAATTGGGCTCATCCCTGTAATCCCAGCACTTTGGGAGGCTGAGGTGGGAGGATCACTTGAGCTCAGGAGTTCGAGACAAGCCTGGGAAACATGGTGAAACCTCATCTCTACTAAAATTACAAGAATTAGCCATGCGTGGTGGCAGGTACCTATAGTCCCAGCTACTTGGGAGGCTGAGGCAGGAGAATTGCTTGAACCTGGGAGGCGGAGGTTGTAGTGAGCCCAGATCATGCCACCGCACCCCAGCATGGGTGACAGAGTGAGACTGTGTCTCTAAACAAGTAAATAAATTTGTAAGGAGATTATCAAGAAGGATATTTGGGGGTAGGAAGGCCTTTGAGCTCCTACCCTTGATCTCCCCCAATGGGTGGTCCCCGGCTCTGTGCTGTGCTGTTCAAGTGCTGAAATGCAGTTTCCTTGGTCCTCCCACTATCCCAACCAAGAGCACGACTTTAGCTCTCCAAAGCCGCTTGACACTCCTGCTGTTTGAGAAAATAGATTTTCCTTCTCTGTTCTTCCCTAGCCACTGGCTGGTACCTTCATGATGGCATTTGTGGTGATAGCTGACACCAGGCAGCAAGTCACAAGTGAGCAGGGGATGTATCATGTGGTGATCTGGAGCCAGCTCATAACAGCTTATCAGAGCCCACTGTGCACATTTCTTCCCAATTCCATGGTCAGTGACATCTGAACCATAGAAACTGACAAACATTACATATCATGTCTCCACCCCTCCCCCCACCCAGAGAACCAGATATAACGTGTTTACCAGCACACCACTGGCTCTGTTGTATTGGGTCGGTGCAAAAGTGATTGTGGTTTTTGCCATTAAAAGTAGTAGCAAAAACCCCAATTACTTTTGCACCGACCTAATACTTTTATGTATCTGCTGCAATATAGACTGTGCCTGGAGCATAGCAGGTATTTCGTATCAGCTTGGCTAATGGCCTTGAAAATTTAGGAAAGCAATCTAGGGTATGAAATCAGAGTAGCTTTGATTCCAGTTCTGCCACTGACTAGCTGTGCAATTCAGACAAGTCATTTGAACTCTGTGCACCAGTTTCCTTATCTCTAAAATGGACATAGTTACAAGCTTGCCTTTTAGGGTTCTTATGAGGGTTGAGTTAATTTTTAGAAAGCACTTTGAATGATTCTTGGCATTTGTTACTAATAGATAAGTGTTAGCTAGTATGCCCTAAATGTACCTTCTCAGATCAGCACTGGGCACTAGGGAAGTGCTGTCCAATCTGACTGTGCTGAGTTTACTTTGGGGAGCCTGTTAAGAATTCAGATTCCCAGGCCCAAACTCCAGAAAGGCTTGGCAACCTTATCACTAGAGGTTGAAAGCCTGTATCCCTCATTAAGATTCCCTAATAAGGGTGTGTTTTATGTGTGCCGTATAGTCTGTGAATCAAATGGGAACTCAATTCATCAGTCCTCACCCTCCCCAAACCCAATATCCACCAGCCTGTAGGGAAGAAAGAAAGAAAAAAAAACCACAGAAACATGGAATAAACATAAAAAATTAGGATGCAGTTAGATTTTGTTGAAAGGATCATCCAAAGTGAGGCTCTATATCAAAAGTGAAAGCCTCAAATGTGCTCACAGGCAGCAGTGAGGAAAGAAGCCTGATGCTATTAGTCAGCAGCCAGCCCTCAACATGCGAGCCAAACTTGAGCCCCATTGAACACTCACACATTCTTACAGGGATTGTACAATTTCTCACCTCTGAGCTTTTGGTTGTTTTCCCCTCTACCCGGAATGCCCCTTTTCCTTTTTTGCCCTGTTAATTCCTATTTAGTCTTTAAGACTCGGCTCACTGTTATTGATGTATAGGAATGCTTGTGATTTTTGCAAGTTGATTTTGTTCCTGAGACTTTGCTGAAGTTGCATATCAGCTTAAGGAGATTTTGGGCTGAAATGACGGAGTTTCTAAATATACAATCATGTCATCTGCAAACAGAGACAATTTGACTTCCTCTTTTCCTAATTCAATACCCTTTATTTCTTTCTCTTGTCTGATTGCCCTGGCCAGAACTTCTAATACTATGTTGAATAGGAGCGGTGAGAGAGGGCATCCTTGTCTTGTGCCGGTTTTCAAAGGGAATGTTGCCAGCTTTTGCCCATTCAGTATGATATTGGCTGTGGGTTTGTCATAAATAGCTCTTATTATTTTGAGATACGTTCTATGAATACCTAGTTTATTGAGAGTTTTTAGCAGGAGGGGCTGTTGAATTTTGTCAAACTCCCATTCACAATTGCTACAAAGAGAATAAAATACCTAGGAAAACAACTTACAAGGGATGTGAAGGACCTCTTCAAGGAGAACAACAAACCTCTACTCAAGGAAATAAGAGAGGACACAAACAAATGGAAAAACATCCCATGCTCATGGATAGGAAAAGTCAATATCATTAAAATGGCCATGGTGCTGAAAGTAATTTACAGACTCAATGCTATCCCCATCAAACTACCATTGACTTTCTTCACAGAATTGGAAAAAACTACTTTAAATTTCACATGGAACAAAAAAGGAGCCCACATAGCCAGTACAATCCTAAGCAAAAAGAACAAAGCTGGAGGCATCATGCTACTTGACTTCAAACTTTATTACAAGGCTACAGTAACCAAAACAGCATGGTACTGGCACCAAAACAGATATATAGACCAATGGAACAGAACAGAGGCCTCAGAAATAACACCACACATCTACAGCTATCTGGTCTTTGACAAATCTGACAAAAACAAGCAATAGGGAAAGGTTTCCCTATTTAATAAACGTTGGGAAAACTGGCTAGCCATATGCAGAAAGCTGAAACTGGATCCCTTCCTTATACCTTATACAAAAATTAACTCAAGATGGATGAAAGACTTAAACGTAAGACCTAAAACCATAAAAACCCTAGAAGAAAACCTAGGCAGTACCATTCAGGACATAGGCATGAGCAAAGACCTCATAACTAAAACACCAAAAGCAATAGCAGCAAAAGTCAAAATTGACAAATGGGATCTAATTAAACTAAAGAACTTCTGCACAGCAAATGAAACTATCATCAGAGTGAACAGTCAACCTAAAGAATGGGAGAAAATTTTTGCAATCTATCCATCTGACAAAGGGCTAATATCCAGAATCTACAAAGAACTTAAACAAATTTACAAGAAAAAAACAACCCCATCGAAAAGTGGGCAAAGGATATGAACAGACACTTCTCAAAAGAAGACATTTATCAGCCAACAAACTTATGAAAAAAAGCTCATCATCACTGGTCATTAGAGAAATGCAAATCAAGACACAATGAGATGCCATCTCATGCCAGTTAGAATGGTGATCATTAAAAAGTCAGGAAACAACAGATGATGGAGAGGATGTGGAGAAACAGAAATGCTTTTACACTGCTGGTGGGAGTGTAAATTGGTTCAAACATTGTGGAAGACAGTGTGGCGATTCCTCAAGGATCTAGAACTAGAAATACCATTTGACCCAGCAATCCCATTACTGCATATATACCCAAAGGATTAATAAACCATTCTACTATAAAGACACATGCACATGCATGTTTATTGTGGTTCTGTTCACAATAGCAAAGACTTGGAACCAACCCAAACGCCCATCAATGATAGACTGAATAAAGAAAATGTGGCACATATACACCATGGAATACTATGCATCCATAAAAAAGGATGAGTTCACGTCCTTTGCAGGGATGTGGATGAAGATGGAAACCATCATTCTCAGCAAACTAACACAAGAACAGAAAACCAAACACCACATGTTCTCATAAGTGCGATTTGGACAGTGAGAACACATGGACACAGGGAGGGGAACACCACACACAGGAGCCTGTCAGGGGGTGGGAGGTAGGGGGAGGGATAGCATTAGGAGAAATATCTAATGTAGATGACGGGAGTTGATGGGTACAGCAAATCACCATGGCACATGTATGCTTATGTAACCTGCATGTTCTGCACATGTACCCCAGAACACAAAGTATAATAATAAGACTGTGCTCAAAAATTTCCATTTAAGAATGCAAAACCTTGTGTTATGATTAAGTATCTATGCTTCATTCACTTAAAAGCAGAAGAATTTTCTTATTCATCAGAGTATACTTAACACTTAGCATGGGGCAAGGAATATTGTTAGGGTGAAAAAGATCTGTCCACATTTATTTATTTAATGAATAAATTAATCAGTGAATGAACTGGAATGAACTGGAGGGCTTGGTACTCTAAATGGCCCTATATGTGGGTACAGGCATCAATGACAATGAAGAGGAAATGGGAAAAGTCATTTGGCCAAGTTTCTTCAGCTTCATCACTCAATTCCTAATCTTCTGCTTCTACCAAGGGCCAGAGCCAAGCTGGCCCACTGGTAAAGCCAAATGGTGCTTCACATCATTTTATAAACACATACATTGAAAACAAGCCTCCTATAATCCTAGAAAATGTCTGGAAATAGAACACTGTAGATTTAAATGGCTTTAACAGAACGACAATGGGAGTGTTCTTGGGGAAATAATCATGTCACAACAGCCTATTATTAGGTTGATGCAAAAGGAGTCGCAGGTTTTGCCATTACTTTTGCACCAAACTTATATTTGAAGGAGGGAGGAAGAAAAGGAGATGAGTGAAAGAATGAGAGAAGGAGAGGGAGGGGGAGAAGGAGGGAGAGACAGAAAGAAAATTTTTCAATAGCTTAGAAAACTATGGTTTTTAGACTTTATTGGAAAATTTTTAAAAGTACTGATGCCTCTGAATTGTGATACATTTGATCTAGGGATAGCCCTAGTGCCTGTTTATTTCCACAGCTAAACAGGTGATTCTAAAGTGCAACCAGGGTTGGGTACTAAGTTAGTTGTTCTAGATTCTTGACCAAGTAGATTCTTGGCCAAAAAGATTATTGGCCAAAAAGAAAACTCCAGGGGCAAAGACAGTCCTCCACATGGCATGACTGAATTGAAAACTTCCGTCTATCCACTGAATACCACCTCAGCTCTCAAAGAGGATGATGCGTCTGTGCCATTTGCTTTGCATGTTCAGTACCAATTAAAACCCATAAGCCACAAACAGTGTGGTGCAGATGGGCACCATTTCTGGGGCAGATGGAAAGCTGTGGGCAAAGAGCCCACTGCCTGGGTTTTTAAAAAAATTCTGGCTGGACCATATTTCATATTTCTAATTCTTAGAAATTTTAAATATCCTTCTGCAATGCATCATAAAATAATTAAAGCAGATAAAATCTGGCATCTCTCGTGGTCTCCTGAGATACATCGTGTGTGTCAGGGGGTCAGGGAGATTGATCAGGCAACTAATCTGTTGAATGGGGAGCTAGGAATAGTTTCCATTGTTTTCATCAGCTGTGGCTTCTATTTTCTAAGTTAATTTAGGGTGTCTTTATGAGCACGTAAGAGAGAGGGTCTGGGTGTTTTTTTCTCCCGAGTTCACATTCCCAATTCCTACCATTCTTCATGTGGGAAATCCTTCACATTTACCAACACCACAACCATCATGCATGCAACATCTGGAAATGCCTAAAAATACAGTTCATATAAATCAGACACTTTAAGAAGAATCTTGTCTTTATTCTATTCTGACAAAAAAGCTGCTCATCCCTATTAAGAAGTTTTCTTCCTTTGTAAAAAAAAGAAGGAAGGTAGAAGATAAATGAGAGAGAGAGAGAAGTGGGATGGTGTTGGGGGATGGGAATCCAGGTTGTGCTGTTTGACAGTTAAGCAACTTTTGTGTCTTAATGTGCTGTGCTCTACCAGAATTAACAACCAAGTGTACACTAACCTGATGGGAGACGTATGTAACCCCAAGAACTAGGAAACAAAAGCAAAGATTCAAAAATGTCACTACAGCCACAAAGAATGTTGAAAATGTGGCATAGGAGTATGGTTGGGAGTTCCTAGTAGGAGAAGGGTGTGTGTCTAGGAATAAATTGCATCTTTATTTGATTTCTTATACGTTCCTTGTATACAGCAGGACTTGAGGCTTGGTTGTTTTTGACAAACTTCTTTTAAAATTAAATTCTATATGGTTATTTTATGTGTTAATTGTGGCAAAAACACTTGTAAGATCTGCTCTCTTACCAAATCTTTGAGTTAGGATACATTATTTTTGACTATAGGTACAATGTTGTAGAGCAGAGCTCTACTTATTTTTATCATGATTGACTAAAACTTTATACTTATTGATTAGTAATGCTCCATGTTTCCTCCAGCTGCTGGTAATCACCATTCTACTCTTTGAGTCTATAAACTTGACTATTTTAAATACCTCATATACATAGGATCAAGCAGTATTTGTCTTTCTGTGACTGGCTTATTTCATTTAGCATAATGTCCTCAAGGTTCATCTACCTTGTCACATATTACAGACACGCTGCCATGTTCTGCCTTCTGTTTTTAATATTTGACAATGTTTCCTGTATGATTTTATTTTTTTAAACTTTCATTTTAGGTTTGGAGGTACATGTGAATGTTCATTACACAGGTAAACTCATGTCATGAGTGTTTGTTGTACGGATTATTTCATCACTTGTGAATTAAGTGCAGTAACCAATAGTTATCTTTTCTGTTCCTCTCCCCACAACCCTCCACCCTCAAGCAGACCCCAGTGTCAGTTGTTTCCTTCTTTGTGTTCATAAGTTCTCATCATTTAGCTCCCACTTATCAGTGAGAATATACAGTATTTGGTTTTCTGTTCCTGCATTAGTTTACTAAGGATAATAGCCTCTAGCTCCGTCCATATTCCCACAAAACACATGACCTCATTCTTTTCCATGGCTGAATCTGCCTTCTTTTTAAGGCAAAATATATTCTACTGTATGTATATACCACATTTTTAAAATCCATTCATCTGTTGATGGACACTTAGGCTGTTTCCGTATCTTGGCGATTGTGAATAGTGCTGCAATGAATATAGGAGTACTAACATCTCTTAAAGATCCTGATTTCAATTCTTTTGGATAAATACCCGAAAGTGGGATTGCTGAATCATATGGTAGTTTTATTTTTAAATTTTTGAATAACCTACATATATTTTTTCATAGCAGCTGTACAATTTCATTCCTGTTAACAATGCACGAGGGTACCATTTTCTCCACATACTCACCAACACTTGTCTTATTTTTTTCAATAATAGCCATCCTGAAGGGTGTGAAGTGATCTCTCACTGTGATTTCGATTTGATACAATTTTCCACCCCAGCCGACTGCAGGCATATCAACCACTGTGGAAAGTGGTATCTGTGCAAAGATGTGTGCTCATTATGTCTCTGATTTTACTGGTTTAAACACCAGCAAAGTAGTGTGGCTTGTGTTTGCCATATGCTATAGTTAGATATTTTTTTGTATTTGTAATCTTTTTTTTTTTTTTTTTTTTTTAAGTATAAATGAGAGAGGGAAAACAGGTGCACTTCAGACCATGGCTCTTTGGTAAAAAGTAAGGGAAAGTCTGTGATTCTGTAAAGAAATCTGTGGAGCATTCTCAGGTGTGTCAAGCTAAATCTAGATATTATAGTGGTTGGCCTAAGAATTGGACCTATGAAAGCCATATTGAAAGGAAGAATGAGTCAGTCAAGGCAACTATGATGGTTATCTCATGTCTGTTCTACATGGCGAATGGCTGCCCTTGCAGTAACAGCACCAGATTTTTTTCTGTTAGGCATCTCTTTCTTACTCACAGTTCTTGTGGTTTAGGTGGTCTTGACTATGCTTTCAACATGTGGCTCAGTCTCGGCCAGTCGCAGTGTCTTATCACCCTAGCCTTGGTGATAGACTTAGGGTTAAGCATGTGACCCAACGAGAGTCAAGCCTATGACTTTTGTTTAAACTGTGGCAAAGGAGAAGTGGTGATGGAGCTATGAGTCTATAAATCTAGATTCTCTAGAAAACACATTGCTGCCATGAGGGGAAAGTTACCTAAGAATGGAGCCAAGCTGAGTGAGATAGAGAGACCAGGATCCAATATAAGTGCCTTGAAATCCATTTACGTCTGAGAAGCTGAATCTATCCTTAGACTTTTCAGATACATTAGTCATAAATACTCTTTTTCCCTAAGTGACTTTTTGTGTGACTTTTGGCCACTTAAGAAGTGTCTTAACTGAAAAAAATTAATGGGTCTTTATGCACCGCACTATGTACATACAATTCTGAGAGAATAGCTTTGCCTGGTTCAGTGAAGTCCTAGTTCTACCAGGACTGAACTAAATTGTTACAACCCATAATTGGGCCAGGGGATGGGAATACTGCATATCCCTGACAACACAAGTCAGGATGTATAAAAAAGGCATGAACTTGATCGAGGCAGAATATTATAAAAGAGCCATGAGTTTGACAAACATTATGAAACAAGATAAATACAGAAATCAAGGCTTATCCTAAGAGCAAAAGCCAGATGAGTTCAAGAGCTGCAGATATAAACAGAGTTGCAGAGGACATATCAAGAATGAGTACTAGGCAACTGAAAGAGGATTAGAGACCAAGAAATCACTGAAATATGAATGGGATAAGGACGGAGGCACATGAAAATACTGACATGATTTTTCAGTAACGGTAATATTCCTACAAAAGTTCCTTCTCTGTGACATTTTGTGCTGTTTACTTGACTTCTGAAAAAATTTTGGTTATCTCATATGCTAATTTGAAATATTTTTATTTGATCTTCATAGTATTTCTATGAACTAGTGACCATCAGGGTCAAATATACTTTTGGGAATGACCAGAAGGCCTAAAACTCAAACTATGCAAAAGAAACTTTAGTGGGAAATTTAGGTTGATGCATAATTAGGCTACGAACAAATCGTTCATTACCTTCACAGTAGACTTCGGCAGCTTGTCCACTCAGTAGAATGGATTTCTTTAAAAATAATGTTTCTCAGTAGTACCATGGCCAACAAGGTATTTGGTAGACTCAGAGTAGAAAGGAACAAAAAGGGAGCTCTCATTGCCTGTAGCAATATTCTACATACATTTATCTTCCCTCATCCTTTGCAAACACAGACCTCCGATTTCTGTAAAAAACAACTGACTTGAGGCCATTCACCGCTGGGATCCCTGATTTCACTCAATTGACTTTGCTCTGGTCAAGTATGACAGACGCATACTATCCATGCATAATACTCTGAAAAGGGAACTGGAAAATGTCGTTTGGTGCCTTCACCTTTTAAGTGCCATCCCAGATCTTTCTTACCTGTCTCTGGAAACCTCAGCCATGTGTTCTGCACCAACTGTGCCAAAGGATGGGCTCCTCTGACCTTGCATGGGCACAGTGCAACAATGTCTCACCCCAGGCCTGCACAATGTGCCTCTCTCCTCCTACCCTGGGGCATCCCTGTTAACTTTGGGTATGAGATGCCATAAGACCCAGAAGGCTAGTTAATGTCGGCAGGATGAGTATTTGATAAATGAGGAGATAAAAGCCAGCGTATAAATTCATTTATCTCCCTGTATAAACTGTCCTGAGATGTAGTTCATTTGATCTTTTGAAGACGGTCCTGAGAGAGCCAGCAATCTCTTGTTTAATACTAGGCGGTGGTCAGCATGGTGATAATAGCAGCAGCAGCCTGTGCCAAGCAGCCGCTACCCCGACGCCGGCTGCAGTGGGGTACAGGAGTAGGCCGTGGGCCCTCAGGTACAGATGCTGAGGTGGGCAGCCCCTGGAGCCTACCACTGGGAGCGCCCCCGGAACCTGCTGCCCTGAGAACCCACCCCTGGGAACCCCGGGAATGGGGCTGGGCCGAGCCACCCGCTGGAGGGAGAGCAGTGAGGTCAGGCAGAGAAAAATGGGCAGAGACGGTCCCCGAGGCAGAGCTGGGCCCAGGGCGGTGCCGCGCTTGCATGCGGAGCATGGGGCCCGGGCCCGAGATGTGGAGTTGGGGCCCCGCTTCAGGGGCCCAGGACAAGAAGTGGGAGTGGCACCCACTTCGAGGACCTGCCCAGTGACATGGCCACTGCACCCAACCTGCCGATGGCGCCAGGTTCCTGCGCCTCAGGAAAAGGCTCTGTAAGGGGCCTCCTGAGATGGTATCCCCAGGACATGCCCCACATTAAGGTGACCACCAAGCCAGACAATCCTGATGGTCAGGCCCCGCGCCTGCCATCTGCTCCTGGAGGCGCCCCCTAACCCCAGGCATGGCCGTGAGCCGGCCAGGCTGTACTGAGGCAGGGGGCGTGTCCTGTTCATTGGAGAGTTTCAGCCCAGTGGGTGAACCAGACACTGTTCAAAGGGACAGGAGTTAGCAAGCAGGATGAGGGGGAGTCCCAGGGCCACCCCTGAGCACTGGGGCCACAGGGAGAACTCGTGACATCACCTCTGCCCCAGACGCAGGCCTCGGCCCAGTGAGGACATGAAGCCCCCGCCCCAGGCTGCAAGGAAGCACCACCGGGGCTGCACGTTCCATGGAGCTGGTGGGACCTGGAGACAGGCGAGAGCCCCGCCCTTCCAAGTTGGAGCAAGAACTTCTAGGGTACAGCTGCAGCTGCTGTAGGGTGGCTGCAGACCCAGACATCTCTGCATTCTTGGTGGCCTAGGAGGATCCCCTTGCCCCTTGTAGGCTAGGAAGTTCCTGCTGCTGCTGCCTGGCTTCTCCCCGCTGTTGGTGTCTACTTCGATTTTGGACTTAAGTTGGGGCCAAGTCCAGGCGCTGTTGCAGTCTGGCCAGGTGTGCACATGATTACGGCAGTGCTGACACACCGGCCCCCTGCCCCTCGACCTCCTGCAGACTTTGGGCTCTGACAAACATGAAAGGGAGGCTTAGAGGTGGCTGAGGACAACCTGGCACTGGCCTGCAGGCGCCCCTTGGCATGAAGGCATGAACAGTGGCGGGAGACAGACAAGCCTCCTGGGCAGAAGGGGTTGGGTCCCCAGTGAAGCCTCATCTTCAAGCCAGGGAGGGTCTGAAACCTGAGGGCTGGGCGGCCAGTCACCCTGACCTGAGGGGAACTTGGGGTGCTTTTCCCTGGGAGGGCCCATAGCCACCTGTGGATCAATCAGCACACACTTCCTCCCCTCTGAGTCCCATAAAAACCTGGAATTCAGCCAGACTAGAAAGGATCATGGTGAGACAACTGGTCAAACAGCTGCAGAGAGGAGCTACCCTCTCTGCTAAGAGAGCCGAACCCTCCTCCAGACACCCTGGCTACAGAGAGGAGCTACCCACTGTGGGTCTCCTCTGAGCTGTTCTTTTTCTCAATAAAGCTCCTCTTCGTTTTGCTCGCCCTCCACTTGTCTGATTACCTCATTCTTCCTGTATGCAGGACAAGAAATCAGTACTCGCCATTCAGGGCTAAAAGAGCTGTGACACAAACATGGCTGAGACACACCCTTTGCTCTCCATGTTGCAGGCAAAAAGAAGGAGAGAAGGGCTGCAGCCCTTTGGGGAGCCCAGACCTGGGAGCTCCTTGAGCCAGGTCTGTGACTCCCTCTTTGGAGCCTTGCAGTTCCTGGAAGGCTCTAAGCTTTTGGGCACTACTGTGCTCCCCAGTGCCAGCCGTGGAAGCTGCTTGTCGTGTGCCTTGTCCAGCTGTGGCCTTGCAGGGAGCCAGTGCCGCTGCTGGCAGCGGTCCTGCAGCAGCAGCTGGCATGCCTGGCTATGCGCAAAGACCGGACCCCATGCTTGCTCACACACCCCTTGCCACTCTGCACCTGGCTTGCCCTTGGCATCCTGGGATCCAGGCTGGTAGTGTGAGCTGAACGCAGCCTGCCAGACTGAGTAAGCAGAACAAAGCAAAACTCAGTCAAAGGTGCCACTGGCCACAGAGGTTTCTGGCTGGTGAAGCAACACCCCAAGGATCTCGTAATGGTAATGCACTTTTGCACCAGCACTCCCTTCATTCCCTGCCTCATTCTTCTTTCTCCTAATTCTTGTTTCACTGGAAATACACTTCTTAATAAAGTTGTAGTACATAAGCTTCACCTATATACTCTGTTGCCCAGGCTGGAGTGCAGTGGTATAATCTCGGCTCACTTCAACCTCCGCCTCCCAGGTTCAAGTGATTCTCTCTGCCTCAGCCTCCCAAGTAGCTGGGATTAGAGGTGCCTGCCACCACACCCAGCTAATTTTTGTTAGTAGAGATGGGGTTTCACCACGTTGGCCAGCCTGGTCTCAAACTCCAGACCTCAGGTGATCCGCCCACCTTGGCCTCCCAAAGTGCCGGGATTACAGGCGTGAGCCATTGCGCCAAGCCTTTCATCACAATTTCTAGTGTTCTTGCTGATGGTTAATTAGGATACAGAAAGGTAGAAGGTGAAACATTGGGCTTTATGGCAACTGTGTGCTTGAAGTTTTGGAGCAATGATTATTACATGAATTGAGGAGTAGGCAAGCCTCTGTTGACAGCATTGCAAGCTTTGCAAAAAGAAAATTTTAATCTCAGAGCAGCAACTCCCAACTTAAGACACACTGTGAAATCCAGAGGGGCTTTCTAGCAGATTTAAAGAAATTCCTATCTCTTCGGTGATCCAAGACCTGCTGTGCTGAAAATCATGTATAGAATTTGACAAGCAGAAGCCACATCTTTGGAACTGAAACTGCTCCATCCCCCTACTCCAAATAAGACAGTAAAATGGTAATAGTAGAAGAGCTGCAGAGGAGATTGGATATACACTCTTGACAGATCTTACGTATTAAAACTGTGGCCTTGACAGGGAAATGGTAGGGCCCTGAGACCTGCGGTTGGGATGATTGGGTGGGGAAAGCAGAGAAGCCTGAAATCTTTCCAGTTCCCCTGAATCTTTCAAGCCAGCAGAGGCAGAATTCTTTCCCCTTTTACCAGAGGAAAACAGCCTTGCTTAAAGACTATGCAACAACTTCTCCAAGAGCCTTTGCCTTGAAAGATGATTTTATTCTCTTCGAGATCTGCCTCATGATCACTCATTGCCTTCAGGCTAATAGTTTCTCATTGCTGTCAGGCCAAAAACTCAAGCCCAGCCAGAGCAGTAAACACAATTCCTATTCCAGAAGGAGATAATTTACATACCTAAAACACTGCAGAAGCCAAATAGTATTTTCTGCTAAGAACTAGGAAATATTGTATTAGAGTAGATTTTAAGTCCATAAAGAGGGCAGAATGTAAATGAGGAGAGAGTGTAACTCATTGAAATGGGGCACTCATAGATCCAGTGTTCTAACAAGACACCAGAAGTCCTAATAGTCCACTGGATGTCACTTTGAAACTTGGTCATCATGATGGCCTGCAGTCAATGAGGTGGAGATTTCAGAACTTCTGCTGCATTGAGGAAGGGGTTAGAAGGCTCAGGGACATGGAAATGCTAGACGGATTGACTATGGAATACGTAAGAACATTCAACCTGACTGTTTTCTCAGAGCACAGGAAACTTTCCTTTTACAAGGTAATAGGGAAAAAAACTGGTTAGATAACAGTGGCATCTTTGAGAACCTTAGAGTAGCTGTCCTTGGTAGATGAAAGATGGTGGTAGGTGATGTAGCCATTAAATTGTGCTCTGAATGAACACAATTTGAATGACATTTCAGAATGTCAGAGCAGGAAAGCAGTAATTATCTGGCCTAGGCAAGAATGGCATAATTACTGTGTAAAAAGCTAGGGTAGCGTAGCAATCGGGCACCTTGACCTACAAGAACCTTTGGTGTTAATAGATCCTAGTGTTACTAGAGAGGTAAAATAGATGGAAAGTCAGCTAGGATAGTGCTCAATTTGTATAACAAAAAATGGCTAGCTCATGAGCAGAAGGATGATGTCAGCTGTCACAATGGAAATATTAAGTCCCTCCCCCAAATTCCAGATCCAAGTTGTCCAGACTTAAGTAGAGTCCCAGTCCTCTTGAGGAAGGACTCACTGCCACCACAGGCACACACAGTGAACATTCCCCACTCCTTCTCCAGAGAGACCTGGGTTTCTATGACAAAGCAACCATGGTGAAGGAAGGATACCTCAATTTTTTGAGAAATGTTAGATAAGGAGTTTGAGCTTATATTGATACAAAAAAATCTAAAATGCCTCTGGTTAGTGAGGGCTATGGAGAATAGGTAGTAAGTGGAGTCTTGGACCAAGTCCATCTCACAGCGTATCCACTTGTTTCATGCAAACCCTATGATTATTTTCGTGGTCCCTGAATATGTAATTGGGATAGATATATTCAGCATCTGGAAGAACCCTACACCATGGGTAACCTGGCCCATGAAGAAAGGGCTACTATGGTAGAAAAGTACAAGTAGAGGATCCATCCCGGAGATTTCATCATCTTCAGGTAGGTAAAATTATCTTCTTCAATTTATGGATTGAAATTAATCTCAGAGAGATTAAATTAACTTGGCTAAGGCTTTACAGTTGGTAATTGCCAGAACCAAGAATTAAACATAGTTCCATCTGGATCTAGAGTCTGAGTCATCTGGCTTTTAACTACTACCTATTTTGTTTATGCTTTTATGTTCTATAACTGTAATAAATGTAATAAAACAGTCTAGTTTAGTCTCAAGCTTCTTGACAATATTTGGCTGCACCTCTTAATAGATCCTATGTATATATTTTTCTTCATATGAGAACCCATTTAAAATTGTATCTATAGGCTTTGGCATAAAAGCCCTGAGCCAATTATTTTCAATAATGCCAGAGGTACCCATCACATTAAGAAGAACAGTCGGGAATGATGATTCTTTATGATGAGCCTTACTCTCAGGAGATACTTCCCATCACCTTAATTAATGGGGCCCAAGGAATCATCATATAAAAGAAAATTATTAATTTTGTAGGTGACTGCTACTAGCATCAGAATGTAGTAATTTGGTCTACTAAGAGAGAGTCTCATAATTGGTTATTTGGAAAGGATAAAGTTATATGGTTATTGCAGACTGTATACTAAGATGAATTTCAGAGTTAAATGCAAAATTTAAAAAATGTCACATGGAAAAGTAAAAACTTTAAAAAAGGAAGTTAATGCCAAATTCATGGGGGAGAGGGAAGGGGAGCTAAAAAATTACAAAGGAAAATAGAGAAACAATAAAAGATAATTATTGGTAGATCCAGCTACATAAAAAGTTTAAGTTGTTTTGTGGTCAAAATTATCACAAATAAAATTACAAGGCAAGCTGGAAATTCTGAAGAAAATACAACAGTTTTAATGTCCTTAATATAGACAGAATTTTTACAAATCAATGCATTCATCTTCTAATCATCAAAAATGTCTTCAGCAACTACCGTTAGCCAGGTTAGATGACAGGGCTATAGAAGTAAATGAAGCAGCCACACTTAGGGAACTTGCAGTCTTATGGGGGATATAGACAATAAATAAGTAAAAACATATAACACAGTATATGGTGATAAGTGCTATAGAGAAAAATGAATTGAGAAGTGTGGTACAGGCTTGCAGGAGGAAAGAGACTGCAGTTTGTAATCAATAGAAGGTTTCTCTGGGATGGTGGCATGTGAGCAAAGACCTGCAGGAGGTGAGAAAAGCCACTGGATTGTCTGTGTCTTGGGCAGAGCGAATGTCAGGGAGGCAGGAGCATGCCTGGTTTGTTCCAGGAGAAGCAAGGAGGCCAGCCAGTGAGGCCAGAGGGGAGAGAGAGTAAGAGAGGAAGTAGCAGGAGACAGAGTCAGAGGGGTAGCAGGGTAGGATCTAGATCATATACGGTCTTCCCAACTATTATGAGAACTTTGGCTTTCACTATGCAGAAACAGGGAAGCCACTAAAAGACTTTATGCAGTGAAATAATATAATCTGAATTATGTTTCATCAAGAGCATGGTTGTGGTTTAAAAAGAGGATTTAAGTTAGAAGGCTATTGCCAAGACTGTAGTAGACACAGGGGTGTTTTGTTTTGCAAAGGTGGGCAGTGGGGACATGGTGAGGATCAGTAGCTTGCATTTAAGCATGTTAATTTTGAGATGCCCAATAGACATCCAAGTGTAGTTGTCAACAGCCGGTTGGACATCCAAGTCTGTGGTTCTGGGCAGAGGTCTGGGCTGGAGTTCTAACTATGCGAGTTGTAGACAGAAAGATGGTATTTATAGCCAAGAGACAGAATGAGATCAAGTAAGACAGTGAGTGTTGACAGAAAGGGGAAGACATGTAAGAAAGAAACCTGGAGTCACTCCAATGTTAAAGATTTGGGCCATGAGGAAGAATCAGCAAAGGAGACTGAGAAGTAGGGGCCAGAAAGGTAGGAGAAAAAACAGGTTCAGGCTTGAGAAGTGGAGCAAAGAGAGAGTCAACTGTGTCAAGTGCAGATAATAAGAAAATCAGGTGAGGACTGAAAACTGACTGCATCTGATGATCTTGTTTAGCCAATTAGTTGTTCCTTCATCTCTCAGCTGAGAGATCTCACCCAAACTTATTTTTTGCACCACTCCCCAGCGTACATATCCACTTCTTTGCTTCTTCTGACAGAAATCATGCAAGCATTCACCACCTGTTTCCTGGATCAAAGCAACAAGAGACCCAAATGCCAGTCGACTAATGCAGAAACCTCACAAAGGGAGAGGAATTAGAAGGAAAGCAAAGGCTGTGAATTTTGATAACTATATATTTTTAAAAATATTTTTGTGTTTGTTGACTAAAAATAATCGTTCAAATGCACCAGCTATCAAAGAAATACAGATTAAAAATAAACTGGCCACCATTTTTTTTGCAAATCAAATTGGCATTTTAAAAAGCATATCCCGTATGGGCAAGACTTAGCAGACATTCCCAAATACCACTGGTGGAAGTGTTAATTGGTAAAACTTTTCTAGAGGGCAATTTGGCAATATATAAGAATAATTTTTTATAAGTTCCTTCTTCACATTTTTTGGTCCAGTAATTCTGCTTTTAGCAATTTATCATATGGAAATAATCAGAATGTACACCAAAATTTATATGAAAGGATGTTCACTTTAGTGTTGTGTCTTATAGAATTTAGGATATATAATTCTATAGGATTCTATATTCTTATAGAATATTGAAACCTTGGTGTGGTTTGTTATAGAATCTATAGGACTAAAATGGCAATTAAAATAATTTAATATTCAACATTGAAAACTGAGTTAATAAATTATGAGTCACAAAAGAAATACTCTTCAGTCAAATGTATGTAGACGATGTGAGAACATGTCAACAAAGTATTGTGAAAGTAAAAAAACAAAAAACAAGCTATAAAATGGTACTTTTGACTCTGTTTTTGTAAAGAAAGGATAGAAAAACTGGAACTATATCACCTAAAATCTTAATAATTATTTTCATGCATGTTTGGGCATACTGAAGTTTTTATTCATTCAGAAACATTTACTGAGAGCCTACCCTGTGGCGGGCAGTGTTCTGGGTGCTTGGGATACATCCAGTGGAAACTGACAGCATTGCTGACCTTCCAGTGCTTACATTTTATCAAGAGGGATACAGACCATAGATAATAATAGGAACAGGTTATATATCTTTTAGGATGCTGTAAGTGTTAGAGAAAAAACATAGAATTGAAAAAGAAGGGTTGGGCATGGCATGGGTGCAATTGAAAATAGGATGGTCAGGGTAAATCTCATTGAGAAGGTAGCATTTGATAAAGACTTTATGGAGTTAAAGGAATTGACCATGTGAACATTGAGGAAAAAGTATTCAAAGGGGGAAAAAAACACAAAAAACCCTGCAAATGCAAAGGCCCTAACTTAGGAGCATGCCTGATGTGTCTGAGAATCAGCACACAGGCCTGTGAAGCAGGACCCAAATGAACACGGGAGTAGGAAATGAGGCTAGAGAGTAACTGGGAGCCAGATTATGGAGAAGCTCCTGCGAGGCTTTGGCTCTGTTGAGAACAGACAGGTAAGAAGCTATTGCAGTAATCTAGATGAGAGATGATGGTGTTGAGAAAAAGAGGAAACAGTGAATATAATAAAAATTGGTGTGATTCTGGATAGATTTTGAAAGTAGAACAAATATAATTACTTGATGGTTTGGATTCAGGAGATAAAGAAAGAGAGGCCTTCAAAGTTCTTGGCTTGAATGATGGAGAGGATAAAGTTATCAATTGAGACAGAAAAACTACCAGTACAGCAGGCTTTGGGTAGAAATTGGGAGATGAGAAGTTGAATTTTGCACATGATAAATTTCTGCAAGGAGGGAACATCCAGGAGGAAGTTTACTAGGAAAACATCATGTTTGGAGGATACGTCTGCACTGGAGAGGGACACTTGGGAACCATTAGCCTATGGATGGTATTTGTAGTTATGAGAATGGGTGAGCTCACCAAGGGAGCCTGCACAGAGAAGAGGTCCAAACACTGCATCCTGGGACACTTCAAAACCAGGGGCTTATGAAGACAAGTAATAATGATAGCTGGTTGAGAAAGTGTCAGCAAGGGAGGAGAAAAATCAAAAGATCATGAAGCAAAAACAGTGTTTCAAATGATGCCAGTAAATTAGATAAGTTGAGAAGTGAGAGTTGATCACTGGCATTAGCAATGTGGAGGTCAGGGCACTGCTGACCTCAAAAAGAGTGGTTTTGGAGAAATGGCTCCAGTGAGAAATAGAAGGGGGGAGTTGGACACTGAGTATAGACAACCCTTCGGAGGAATTTTGCTGAAAGGGGCTTAGAGAGTTGGCCATGGCTGACTGGGAAAGCGACATCTAGAGAAGATGATGTTTTCATTTTTTGTTTCTGTTTTTCATTTTTAGATGCAACAAATAGCAGCATGTTGGTATGTGGTAGAAAACTGAGCCAAACCGCTGTGATCATTAATATCCTCAAGTTAGTAAGATGGCAGCACATGGTATGCTTGGAAGGTCACACAAGGACTGCCTGGACGACAAACCTCTAGTTCATTGGTCTGGTCTATTCTGCTGCTTAAAATTCATAACCCTTTCATCTCTGCATTTCCTCAGGAGGTTATAATAAAAGTGTAATCATTTAGGGTCAGCATAATCTCACAGAGCAATGATTATCAAGGTAAAAGCTCCCCGACCATTCCCCTGCCCCACCCGACACGTGTATACACCAAGAAGCCATTCACCCCCATGGGAAAGCTTGTGGCTTAGAATCTCAGAATTGCAGATTCGACAAAACCACAAAATGCTCTGAATCTGTGCTAGGAAAGCCTATTTTGCCAAAAAAAAAATGGAAAGAAAAATTAGCCATTTGACCCTACTCCTCAAAGAGCTTAGTAGCCCTGGAAACCAAAGTACTTCCTATTTGCTGCCCCTTCTCTAGGATTACAAAGAGAAAAACCCAGAAATCAACTTTGGACCTCTTTGTATTATAAGGCCCTGTATACCTCAGACCAAAGTCAAACCTTAAATTTGAGGATCCTGAACCTCCTGCAGGACATGCCTGTGCTCCCACACATGTAACATTCCAACACAGATGATATCTGCTCTCTTTCTCCCTCCCATGCTCCTTCCTTCCTTCTTCTTGTAAAAACTAGTTCTCAGAAAGGAATCCCAGAAGCAATGGTGGTTTAAAACTGGCAGGAGCTTTTGTATCAGTTCCCATTTTACACATAAAGAAACTCAATCTCAGAGGGGTGAAGTGGGCCCAAAAGCCAACTGCCAATTAAAACTCCATAAATGTTTGATCAACTCATTTATCAGGTGTACTGATTGATATGTTCTCTGTCAAAGTCAAGCCCTAACAGAAACCATAGCCAAGAATCAAAGAAGTGGATGGTGAAAAATGGGAAGAGAACAGCAGCAGGCAGGGGAGGATGTTGTTTTAGCAGTAGGATAGCTTTTTGGATGTTTGATATTGCATGAACAGCTCCTTGATTCACCTGTCTCTGATTTATGAGTTGTGGTCTCAACTGGTGGCGATCCTGCAAGGGGACATTTGGCAATGTCTGGAGGGCATTTGTGGTTGTCACAACTCTGGGGGGAAGATGTGACTAACATCTAATAGGTAGAGACCAGGGATGCCGCTAAACATTCTACAGTGTACAGGATAGGTGCCTCACTGCCGCCGCCCCGCCTCCCCCTACCCAACAACATACATATGACCCCAAATAGCAATAGTTTTAAAAACTCTCGTTTCTTTGAAGGGAAAGGAAGGACGGAAAAAAGAACATTACCAAAAATTGGCTCTGGAGAAGTGTTCCACATAGAGCTGTTCATCAGAAAAAGGGGCCAAGTGGATGTCGCTGAATGTCGGGAGCATCATTCCTGATGAGCAAAACACAAGAGACCCAGAAGTCAGCTTCTGTCGCTTTCTGATTGAAGGCTGTACTCATCTGCCACCTGAGACCAATTCCATTCTTTTGCTTCAGTTATGACATGACAGGACAAAATATAATTTTGTCTCAATGCAAGTATACAAAATTAGGCAGAAGAGTAGAGGGGCTATAGAAAAGAGTATCAAAGCAAGTCACAAAGCAATACAATGATAAAAGCTTGCAGAGACTTAGGCAAGCCTTTCAACCTGGCAGTTGCCTTCTCAGTTACTGGCTTTTTTTCCCCTTTCTGTTTGTCCTATGAATTCTGGATTTATTTATTTATTTATTTATTTATTTATTTATTTAATTTATTTATTCTCTTATTTATTGTAACAATAATTTAGCTTTAAAAATAATCAAAATCCCATCCTCCCATCACATTATTATTCTCATTCTCAGACTTTGTCCATGTAGAATCAGATCGACCACCTGTCTTCTTAGGTGCTTTTGGGATTTATGTTTATATGGATGCTCGCCAATCTTCATGCTGGGAAATACACATTTGTACTATTTCTTGGCATCCACAATCACTACAGGAAAGGTAGATTCTTCAGTGGGCAAATGAGCACCTAGATTGGCATGCCTGAAGTTGGGCCTTTCTGAGTAGGCAGACCTGATGATCAGCATTGTTACTCTTGCAATTTTAGGGAAAATCTTTTTATAGCCATTTATTAAATTGCACACGAAAGAAAGAGGAACTATTAACTATATTTCAGAAATAAGGCTGACTTAAGACACCAGAGACGCTGTCATAAAAACAACAAAAATAGCTAAAATTTCTCAGTTATGATGACCCTCTCATGTACTTTTCCAAGGGTTTCCCATGCATTAATTTATATAATTCTCATACCAAGATAAAGTGGGTTCTATTATTATGTCCATTTGATAAACAGGAAAACAGAGAAATTTAAGTTACTTGGTATCATAGAGTTAACAAATAGCAGAGCAAAATCCAGGGAGTGGAATCTCATCTGATAATCAGTGCCCCATCCTTAAACTATGTGGCTTTTCATATCTGTTAAAACAGGTTATTTTATTTGGGGTATTTTCAGAAGTGGTCAGGGGCAAAGCATGATCATAACCTCATTCATATGTCCCCATCTAAATCTCAGGCATTGGTATCAAAACAATAATGATTGCTTGATGGTTTTTCAATTTCGAGACGATAGAAGGATATTAAATAACCTCAGAGAAGTAATATGTATCGCTGCTTGTGTAAACTTGGGAAGATTAGAGGATGATGTTATGAGCCTCAATCTAATAGGAATTCCAAGAATGTCAGATAAAATGGAGGGGAGAAAATCAAATGTAAAATATTTTGAAAATTCGAAGAACAGAAGAAAATCAGCCTCCTGATCAAACATATTCACTGAATTTCCAGCACAGGAACTTAAAAAAGATTCTCACTAGAACACTATAAATAAAAAGAAGATACTAAAAGCATCTAGAGGGGAAAACTTTGTTACTCTAAAGGAGCAGGAGTCAGAATGGCATTGACTTCTCAATAGCAAGATTTGCAGACAGAAACCAAACACAAAAACCAAAACACAAGCTTTAAAAATATTGATTAAAAATTGTTTTTAAGTAAAATTCTTGACCAAATAATAGCACAAGGACTTGATAAAAAGTAACTCCTCAAGCTCCTTTCCTGCAGAAGCTGGTAGAGAATATCCTTTGCTGAAATGATGTCGTAAACCAACAAAGAGGAAGACAAAAGGATGATGATGGAAAGTCAAAGTGTTGCTGTCATGCAATGGGGCTGCAGAACACTCAGTTCATGTTGCTAGAGAAGGCCAGAGGACTACTGAATAGAGGGGGGCAACAGAGGAACACATATTGATGGCATCTGTCAGATCTATTGGAGCGTAGAAACACTTAACCATGAATATATAAAAGCTAAGCTAATAAAAGAAACCAAGACAATTAACTCCGGGAAAAACAAAAGATTATATGAGAAAACATACATAAGTATACAGCATCTACTCTACCATCTGACTCAGTATTCAACAATAGTTACATTACATCATAACACTGTAAATGCTGATTCTTGATTTAACCGAATAATGATCTAGGCCTATATTTCTTTATGCTAAATTCTGAGATCTGAAAAGCAACAGATTTTTATAAGTTTGCGGCAGCATCATTTGATGGCAAAACCTGACCTGAACTAACACGAGAGTTTATTTGTAGTCTTCATTTATTCTTGGTATCAATATTCTTATGTTTTGTTGCAGGAATATAATGTGTTTCATTACAGAGTGTTGCCTCAGATCCCACTGGGAGAATTAAGTAGTACATGGTATGTGATCATATTAACTTTCAAAAGTCCTTCAGATGCTGAATTCTGAAACATATCTGGCCCTAAGGGTTGGGATAAAGGAACTGAGGACCTATCTAAATACATTGAGAGGATGGGGGTGGGGTAGGTGCATCAGGAAGGAAGGAGCTGCTATTCAGGAAAGCTGAATTCTCAAGCAGAGAGTGATGAGAATAGCAATGTAATCATCTTAGATAGGAATATGTAGGTAAATAATAGAAGAAACAACAGATAGAGTTGAAAGCAGTTGCCTTTGGGGAGCAGTCTGACGATAGAAAGAGGTGTGGCAGAAGACTACTATTTTTCATTATAAGCCTTTTTATTATTAATTGATGTTTTAAACTATGTCTTATTATGATGGAATATATAATTAGAAAAAAAATCAATCACCCTTCCCTGAGGAAGACATAGCCTAGAAAGCCAATAAAATCAGTATTCATTTCTACTTGCCTAGTTAAAGATATATAGCCCAGTATAAAATGTCATATTCATTTCAAATATCCAGGGAAGATACCTAGATACTATCTAAATACTGAGCTTAAGAGGGGCTCAGGTGATACATGTTAATTAACTACATTATAAATCTCATCATATAGAAGCACCTAACCATCTGAAAAAGTCCAGGAAAAAACCATACAAATTCTTCCTGGGGGCATTGAGGAGGAAATCCAAGCCACTTTGTACCTTCACTTTCATCTCCCACAGTTCAATTTTATCGCATACACACAAGGCTTCCAAGAGCATCCTGAGCTGTTTTACAGCAAGATTGCTAATGAAGTTCTTGACATCAGGTATACTTTGCCTGAGCTTATTTATTTATTTATACATGAATTTTCTTTCAGTGCCTATTTCTGAATTTTGAAGCATGTAGGAAATTATAAACTTCAAACTTCACTTAAATGCATGTTGGTACGTATGAGTTGCACAGTCGTTCACTATTTTGTTTTCATTGAATAGCAAGATAGGGAGCTACAACATTGGTAATTTAGATAAATACAATTGGGGTAAGGAGCTGAAATTCTCATAAGATGCAACTTAAAATTGGCCAGTTAGCCCCGATGTCTTAATTGAAAACACCTGCTGTTGGAATGCGTCTACTTTCTCTGGTGAAGAGTGGAAAGCCAGTGTGTGCGCCAAAGTCATGAGTGTAGGCTTCAGGGTCAGATGGATGTAGGCTCAAATTCTTGGCCTGCCAATTGTTAGATGTCTGTTCTGCCAAGTTACTTTTCCTCATTGAGTCTCAGTTTTCTCTTTATAAAATGGGATCATAACAATGCCCTCCGCTAACCCAGGTCTCAATCATATACTATTGACATTTTGGGCTGATAATTCTTTGATGCAGGGGACTGTCCTGTGCATCAAAGGATGCTTGACAGCATCTTTGCCCCTATTCACTAGATGCCAATACCCCAGCCCCTGCTGCCATTGTGACAACCAAAGTGTCTCCAGACATTGTCAAATGTCCCTGGGGAAGGTTGCAAAATTAGCTTCGAGGCTAACCCCCCGAATAAATTGAAAACCTTCATCATTCAGACTTTATAAGGATTTTATAAAATAATTTATTCAAATTGGCACTTGGAAAGCACAAAAAGCATATTGGATTTAATATTATCTTGACTATGTGTAGTGATCATAGACAGAGAGAGAAATACAGTAGGGAAAAAAACATGTCAAAAAGAACAAGCAGACCCCAGAGAGTTCCTCACATTATAGAAGGCCAACACTTGAAAGGATATCAGAGATTATGTGTAATAATATCATTTTACAGATGAGGAAACCAAAGCCAAATGGTCAAGTGTTAGCCCAAGTTCATTAAGGAACGAAGGGATTGAACTACGACAAAAAACACAAAACTCAGACCTGGCTCTCTATACCACGTTGAATACTGTGAAGCATACCTGTGTTCTTATGATTGGAGACTAGTTAATTTGTTATGGAAAAATGAGATGACAAAAACAAATAATTGAGTATAATAGAAATGCTTTTACAGAGAAGTCAGACTGTTTTTTAAACCAAGAATGGGCCAACTTACCATTTGATTTTAGCCATTTTTTGGAATGAAGATAACTCTCTAGCATCCGTTCATTGAACAGCATGTATCCCGTTGGTTCGGAAATGATCACATCTACAGCCTCAGGAAGTGAGATGCCTTCAATTTTTCCTGGCAAAACAATGATCTTGCCTGAAAGGTGATTGTTTTTCACTAGCATCTGAAAAAGATAAAATGGGGTGCCAGAACTGTTGTTATTCAGGATCTTATGAAAAATGAGTTTTATCGATTAAGGGCTGAGAATGTGACAGGAAGGAGAAAGAAGTAACATTTGTTTCTAGAAACACTTTTAAAGAAAAATAACTCATTTGTCTCACTACACAAAAATTGCATGTTTAATATATATAATTTTGGAAAAGATACAGATATAAAACAAATAAAACACCTACGATCCTAATAATAACTATCAATATTTTGATGCATTCTCTTCTAGACTCTACACAAACATACACATATATGTGTATGTATGCCAGTATGTGTGGTCTGTGTATGTGTGTGTGTGTATATATACATATTTATATTTATATATTTATATATATTTATACATTTATATACTTTTATATATATAGGGGGATTTTTAAAAATTCATGGCTTCAGTTTATTTCCTATTGTTCTACTTGCAATAGAGATGCCAAACAACTCTGTACAATGATCTTCCACAGATTAATGATCTTTTTTGTTTTGCTTAGTTTTGAGATAGGGTCTCAGTTTGTAGCCCAGAGTGGAGTGCAGTGGTGTGATCATGGCTCACTGCAGCCTCGACCTCCTGGGCTCGAGTGATCCTGCCACCTCAGCCTCCCAAAGTGCTAGGATTACAGATGTGAGCCACTGCACACAGGCCAATGATCTTGATCCTTATTAAATTTTTCCTTGGTCTTTTGATGTCAAAAATAAATACCATGATTATTGACCTTTCTTTAGGTGTACGTTTTTACAGTCATGTATTAATTTTCTTTGATGTCCTTTATATTTTATTTAATAAACTTAAACTCTTTCAAAAGAGGCACCCTGAAGAGAAATACATTTACTATGTTTCTAATGTATTTCTTCTGAATGCCAAATATGACAAGGTGATTGAATTATTATGTCTTTCTACTGCCTGAAAACATATTTTCTAATAAACATTTTATATTTGCCAGCATAAATATATACAGCACATTCCTTTTCAAGTTGTTCCTCTCTGAGACTTGTAGATTTTTCCTCATTGTATGTACAGCCTGTCAGAGTCCTTCCATTTTGTATTTTTGTAGCTTAATCCCTTTGCCCATCCTAAGTGCAATGTACTATGCACTTGTTATAATTCAGTGGCACCTTCTTAATTTCTGATCACTTCTTCAAATGGCTAGGATACCTGTCACATTAATCCTGTCTTCTAGGGTGCTGCTCACCAACACATGCTCTGTGAGCATACAAAATGTCTTTGTTTGTTAAAATCAAGTAATCTCTAATCTATGGAGGAATAATAAAGAAAACTGTTTGAACATGTCATACATTGTCAATATTCATCCATTGCCAATGACTCTATCATCATTCCACACATAGAAGTCAAGTCCCTGGGAGTTCTGCAGAGACAATGACTAAAGGTTCGAGCTTTTGGTGTCCTGCTTTTCTCTCTACATTCTTGCCAGGAGAATCAATTCTCCTGCACAGCTTTGACTGTGGCTCCATTGTGAATGACTATCCAAACTACATCTTTAGTTTCGTCCTCTCAGCTGAGTTTCAACAATAACTTGGACATTTTCACCAGTGAATTTCGCACCTCCTAAATAACAAGTAAACAGCAAAACTCAGCTGCTTCTTGAACATTAATCATTCCCTGAGTTTGCCTTTAAAATCTTTGTAAAATATTGCATTTCTATGATTCTGTTTTGGTCATCAATACCACAATCCCCAATGTCCTGGAGGTATACTTAGTTCCCACAGGTAATTAGTTATTACATTTTCTTATTTCTACCTTTCAGATATATTTTATTTCTGCCTTCTTTTGCCAGCATCAACTTGTCCAGTTCCTACTAGCTTCAAATATGGACTTAAAAAATGATATTTATATAATGAAAACAATGATGGCAGTAACTACTTCA
The DNA here is from genome assembly GCF_008728515.1 of Papio anubis. NCBI lineage: Eukaryota > Metazoa > Chordata > Mammalia > Primates > Cercopithecidae > Papio > Papio anubis. The sequence goes on from NC_044988.1 coordinate 31,875,229, forward strand.
TAAGTTTGTTTGAGGATCAAACCAAATAAAATATATTAAGAGCTATGTAAGCATTAAAATTATTATATTATTCTTATTAAATAATACTTTGGGCCAGGTGTGGTGGTTCATGCCTGTAATCCCAGCACTTTGGGAAGCTGAGGTGGGCAGATCACTTGAGGTCAGGAGTTTGAGACCAGCCTGGCTAACATGGTAAAACTCGTCTCTACTACAAATACAAAATAAGTTTAAAAAGTTAGTCGGACGTGGTGGAGCATGCCTGTAATTAGCTACTGAGGAGGCTGAGGTGGGAGGATCCCTTGAACTCGGGAGGGAGGTAGTGAGCTGAGACTGTGCCACTGCACTCCAGCCTAGGTGACAGAGTGAGACTGTCAAAAAAACAAAACAAAACAAACAACTTTTTACTTAAAAAGAGAAATGCAAATAAACAAAAACATAAAAATTACTAGTATTCCAGATATAGGCAAGGTATGTTTTCAATCAGACATTGGAGTATATCTCAAATCTCAATGTAATAATACTTCATAATTTTTTCCCAGCAATATGTTTTAGATCAGTTTTCTGAACACTTTTACATCATGGCACACATTTTTAAAAACCAAGTAATTTTATGGTACACTTGGGTGAAAGAAGAGCCTGCTTGCATTTTGAGACATTTGAGTGGGGACTCTGGCCACACTAGACCCTGACTACCTGCCATGAGTGCAAAGGACATCAAAATCTCAATACCCAGCAAACTGGTTGGGAAGCTCTGTTCTAGACATCTTTCCATGAATGGTTCTATAACATAAATTTATTGGCTATATAGTATTTAATAGATGTGTATTGATTTATTTGATATCTCCTATTATTGGATACTCAGGTTATTTCAAATTTCTATTAAAATAGTATATTGACAAATACTAATGCAATTAAATCTGAAAATACACTTTCTGCTATTTCCTTCAAAGTTAAAGGGTATGAAGCTGGTAAGGGTTTTTGATATACACTGCCCCACTGCTTACCGGAAAGGTGGTCCCTTTTCTAAATTTCAAGCCCTCTCTAAATTCTGCTTATGGGGTCTGAGGCTGTCCAGGTAACCTCAGTATATAAAATTGCCTCTTTCCACAGACTCCTCAACTTGCAACAGGATGCTGGAAGGGGAGCTGTTCTCTAAGTGTAGCTGGAGGGCACAATATAGTAAGATACTCAGGTGAATATCTGTGATGTAGGCCTTATATGCAGAATTTAGAGAGGATACCCCTAGACTCTTCAATCTTTAGGGAGAGCAGAGATGTAATAAGGTTTCAGAGAGAGGATTTCATGAGCTGTCAGAAGTACAATTTTGGGTCCACAGGAAATAATTTTAGGTCTCATTATTCTCACTGGCAAAGAAGGACATATCACATGCCTGGAAGGGAGCAAACAGGCCTGACTTCAGGTCATTGTATCTTGTGACTTAATCTATTTTTGATCAGTTTCACACAAGATCAGGAATCTGAAGATTAAAAATTCTAGTTCTACCTTTATCACCAAAGAGCTATGTGACCTTGGGGAAGTCACTTAAAGTCTCTAAATTTTAGTTTCCCTTCTTGTAAAATTAGGGTTTAAAACTGGAGTTGTTTTGAGGCATCTTCTAGTTTGAATATTTTATGATTAGAAGAAAGCAAAATTTCTTGAAATATGTTCCAGGAGTCCATGAATACAAGGGTTTCATGATCAAATAACTTAGAACTTCTTTGTAATACATATCCCTCTTACAAATTCAGAGTGCATTAGCATATTAATAGCTTTGAGGAATTCTACAGAAAAGAAAACTCTTGGCTTGGTTAAATTAAAGACATCCAAACTTATTAGAATGCTTTGCAGGTTTTTTTCACCACTGGATCTATATGCATCTCCCTAGATCAATCTTTAGGAAACAATGAAAATAATTATTTGATTATCTTAGGTTTGATTACAATTCCTTGATAAAGATATTGGAAAATAGGACATAAATTCAACCAGCAATCGCTCTAATACAGAAGGGCAGCTAAGTCTAGATGCATGACTGTTCTTTGAGTCAGTCTTGCTGCCTCCCCTCATCTTCAGTTTACAACAGTCTCAGTATAGATTATCTTTTTTTTTTTTTTTTTTTGAGATGGAGTCTCGCTCTGTCGCCCAGACTGGAGTGCAGTGGCCGGATCTCAGCTCACTGTAAGCTCCGTCTCCCGGGTTTACGCTATTCTCCTGCCTCAGCCTCCCGAGTAGCTGGGACTACAGGCGCCAGCCACCTCGCCCGGCTAGTTTTTTGTATTTTTTAGTAGAGACGGGGTTTCACCGTGTTAGCCAGGATGGTCTCGATCTCCTGACCAGTATAGATTATCTTTGGGTAGCCTGTCATTTCATTGCCATTCTTCTAAAACTAACTCAGGAGAGATATCCTTTCCAGGAATAACTGAACTTCACTATGCCCCTCCAAGTGCTAGAAAAGTCCGCTAACACAGGGCAAGGTTCTGCAATCCACCACATTAATTGCTGCACAGGTTTACCCTGTGTGACCTGGTCCTTTTCTAAGAGCTCAGGATGGAGGGATATTCCAAATAAAGGCTCTTCTTAGACATCATCGAAGCCCAAGCAAACCCACATCATATTCTTGTTTTAATCCTGTTCCCTTGTTATTAAATTGGGTTTCTAAAATCTATGTCAATAGTACTATCACTTGTATCAGCTGCTTAAAACACACACATACACGTACACATATGCATACACATACACGTACACATACACATACACACTTTAGGTGGTAGCAGCAGAATTCATCCTTTTAGGTACCAGGATAAGTGCCAAGAGAGATCAGGGCAGTAATTCCACCTGGTATGCTGCTGTTCTTGTCTCATTTAGGAGGGTTTTCAATAAGTTACATGTACTGTAGATGTGTTGTTTATTTATTCCTGTTCAGTTTAGAAGCTGAATTAGTCTTAGAGGCTGTACTATACAATATAGCATCTAATTATAGTCTGTCTCAAAGCAAGAAAAAAGCAAGCATTTTGGAGGTGAAGGCCTCGGTTGCTAGTTTGGATCCTCCATTTACTAGCTGTGACCTGTGGCCAAGATGCATGATTTCCTGGGAGTCCATTTCTTTACCTATAAAATGGGAATCATAATAGTACCTATTCTTCAGTGTTATTTCAAGGATCAAATCAAATGAGAAAGTGCAAAGGAATATATAAGTCAAAGAATACAGATGAAATAAAATAATAATTTAAAGAAAAGATGATAAAGCAATAGAACTCAGATTAAAAGGAAGACTTGACTCAAGGAAACAAATCGAGAAGCAAAGTGACATAATTACAGAATAGCCATCAACCAGGTAGAGAATATATTACGTTCAAATATATGTAACTATTTTAGAAAATCATTTGGCATTATTCAGTAAAGTTAAAGATATACTTATGATTTGGAAATATCACCCCTCAGAAGCATACATTCTAAAAAAAATTTGAACATGTGTACTAGATAATATACACTAAAATATATATAATATTGATAGTAATAAAATAAAATGTTGAAACAAACTAGAAGTCATTAACAGGGAAATGAATGCATAAATGGTACTGTATCCATCCTATGAATATTATTTTCAACGTATTTTTTGAATATTAGAGATGGGGTCTTGCTATGTTGCTCAGGCTAGTCTTGAACTCCTGGACTTAAATAATCCTCTCACCTCAGCCTCCCAAAGTGTTGGGATTACAGGCATGAGCCACACACCCTGTCTATGAATATTATTTAACAGTGATAAAGAAATAACTAAAGGCACATATATTAATATAAATAAATTTCACAAGCAGAATTTTAAGGAGAAAAAAGACAGGTTGCTAAAGAATATATAGTATGATTTCTTTTATAAAAATGGTCAAACGTATTCAAAACTAAACTGTATTCATTAGGGTATAATTTTTTATAATCTTATGCTAAAGATAAAACTTAAGATGTTAGTAACTTTGGGGAATGAACAGAGGAGCATGGAATCTAGGAAAGGTATTCATATATAGGAATTTTAATATATAGTAATATTATTCTAGTTCTTAGGCTGGGTTGTAGAGATATAAGAGTTCATTTAGTTATTATTCTTTGTTCCTTATATTTAGACTCATTTCCTCTGTGTATGAATATTTGAGCATTTTAAACTATGCTGTTAATAGAAAACTTTGAGATAATCATAAGAAGTGTAGTTTTTAAAAAGCAAACTGATTTCTGTAACAACAAATTAACAGAAAAAATGTAGATTAAAATGAGGTAGCATAATGTCTCAGAATGACAGAAAAATAGAATAGAAAACTCACTCAGTATATTAAAAGAAAATTTTATTAAAATAAAAAAAGCAATTTGCTGATAGAAAAAACACGTAAGGGTCATAGGAACATTTCATACAGTAATGTTCCTACACATTACAAAATATACAAAAATATATTCTGCTAAAGATTTTGGGTTTAAGGAATAAAGAATGAATTCCTTGAGTACCCAGGCAGAAAAACAAATCACCTAAAAACTGAAAAAAAAAATCAGGCTGTCATTAACCTCTTCTATGAAAGCAATAAAACAACGTTTACTATATTTAGAAAAAACAGGTGTGGCCAAAAGATTAAATCCAGAGAAGGTGTTATTCACCTATAAAGATAATAAATGGACATTGTCAACATGAAAGAACTCAGGACATGTGGCACACATGAGACTTCCTTTAAAAAATGCTGAACCAAAGTGGCAAAAAAATCTGCATAAATAAGAGATGAATCTAAAGAAATTAGTAATAAAGAAGCTATAATTTAAAAACCAATGGTTATAAATTAACCCATCAAATTATAGAACAAATACTAAACAATTACATGGAGTTTTGTTATATTTGGTCACATTTCAATGGGAATTACCTTACACTTTGACAATATAAAAATGATATATAGCTAACAAAGGGGAGAGGAAGAAAGGAAAGATACGAGTGTTCATGACTTCATCTCTTTCATAGAAAAGAACATTTTTATCATAAAGAGAGAAAAAAATTCAAATTTCCTAATGTTTTCCATAACTTTAGAGGAATCCTTTAGAAAGTGATTTCTCTTATGGTGAAGAAGCATTTATTTAAAGTTTAGCAGTTTCTCTTCTTTTATCTCGGTTTCCTTTCCTTCTGTTAAATTTCCTACAAGTACTTTTCTCTATCTGTTCTTCTCTATATTTGCATTAGAAATGTCTGCAATACTGTTCACACAATATTAATAATTATTGTGGATGGTTTACATTTTTCTTCTTTATTAAATTTCTGAATTGCTTACTTTATAATAAGATATTATTTTATGAAAATAGCAAAATTATTTTTTTAGAAAAATTAGTAAAAGCAGAGGTCTAAGCAAATGTATCTACCTCCTCTCTTTTCTTATATTGCACAGCAATGTAGGAAATGTTATAAATCAGAAGAAAACCTTAATATGCATGTATATTTAAAAAGCTAGCACAGGAGGAGAAATTTTGAGGGAACTCTGAAAGACAGAAAGCAGACTGAATTGGATTGATGGAAAACACCAGAACATATTATTCTGAACCCCTACATATCGGAGCTAAGAAAGATTCCCTGTAAAGGAGTTTGGGAGTAAAATGGAAATTTTGAGTCATCAAATTCCAGGAACAGAAGAAGCCCTCAGGGCTATCACTGAGGCTGGCATGTTCCACTTCCCTCACCTTGGGTCTTTGGAGTATGAGAGGTTGATATCACCGGGTTCTGTCCCCTGGCTAAAGCTCTTGGCACTGTTTTTTGATGAAATGCCTCAGAAAAGATCTTAGGATACCGAAGCCAGAAACGTTAACAGAGTAAAGCTTGGGGTAACTTTAGAGTCCAGTTTCAGACTCTGAGAGAAGAAAACTATCAAACAGCACCACCTAAAGTTTCAGTCCTGTGAACAAAACTCTTATTTGGTGAATTGTCAAAGCTTAAGGCTAAGATAGCAATAGAGAAGGTAAATTTGAGAAAATCTGAGAATGTAGCAACCGAAACCATGAAAGAAACAGTCAAGTTGACATGTACATGATAGATACATAAATAATATTAAAAAACAATTCCCAGAAATCAAGAAAGATACTGGTCTTTAGATGGAAAGGGCCCACTAAATATGAAACAGAAAGGATAAAGCCCCTTAGTCCACATCTAAATACATCATGGCAAAACTGGACAACCCTAGAGATCAAGAGAAAAGGCCTCAAATCTTTCACGGTTAAAAAAAGTTACACTAGCTTTGGGTGAACAAAAACCACACTGATCCCAGAAATCTCATCAGCATCTCAGGATATTAGCAGATAATGAAGCAACTTCTGAAGGAAAGTGATTTTGAGGCTTCAATTCTATACCCAGTCAAAAATTTGTAAATGATAAAGGAATATAAAACATTTTCACACATAAAAAAACCTCAAAGATTTTAAAATCATATATGACAAATGACAACATACAAGGAAACATATACGGAAAAGAGAAATATAAAAGAAACAGTGGTAACCAGACTATGAAGGGAAAGAAGGATGCAATCTGAGAGGAAAAAGGTTCATCTGTTTTTGATATACAGAACCTTTTTCTTTTTCTTTTTCTTTTTTTCTTTTTGAGACACAGTCCCGCTCTGTCACCCCAGGCTGGAGTGCAATGGCGCAATCTTGGCTTACTGCAGCCTCCGCCTCCTGTTTTCAAGCGATTCTCCTGCCTTGGCCTCCAAGTAGTTGGGACTACAGGCGTGCATCACCACACCCAGCTAATTTTTATATTTTTAGTAGAGATGGGGTTTCATCTTGTTGGCCAGGCTGGTCTCGAACTCCTGACCTCAGGTGACTGGTTTGCCTCAGCCTCCCAAAGTGTTGGGATTACAGGAGTGAGCCACGGTGCCCAGCTCTAGAACATTCCTTTTGGAGTGGCAAGAGTTCAGTGACAAAAGGATCACATTTCCTTTCCTATGGGTCCAAGGAATGAACTTGACTCCATAGTGAAGAGTATTTATATAATCATTATACTTAATATGACTTTTTAGGGACTTAGATTTTCAGAAGCAATCTACAGACAAAGCGTCAAAGACAGTGATATATTCCATATCTTAACAACCTAGAAATAATATAACCAAACAAAATTGGGAGTCACACCAGAAGAGAGAAGTTTCTCTTTTGGGAGTCAACAATATATCCAAAGTTGGTAATTCAGAAAACAGAAATACATACATTATGACATAAAGTCATAGTAATCAATGGAAGAACTAAAAAGACATAAACTCAGAATGGTTAACACTGGAGAATGTAGACAGGCAGGAGTGGGTAGGTGGAGGACTTTTTTTTTTTTTTTAATTTTAGACCTTCCTATGTTGTTCGATTCTCCTGAAAGTAAATACAAGTATTTACTTTCATTTAAAAGAAAAAAGTCAGAAGCTCCCCAAACAACAGAATACCTAACCAATCCTTTCATTCTCTCCTTTCAAATCCTACTCCTTAATAGGCAATTCTGAACATCTGCTTAAACATTTATAAAAAGCAACATTAACTTTACTGTTAAATAAACTCAACAGCTTTATTTTAAACAGAATGCTTAAGCTGAAGTGCTTTGCTAACTACCTGTTAACGATGTTGTCATTTTATAAATCAGGAAACTGAGTCCTAGAGAGGTCAGTGTTCAAAACAAGGAAATACTAGAGGCAGTGGCAGACTTGAAGGAAAGTGACTATATTTATCATCAGTGTTTAAATCAGTTGAGCTCATGACTATCAATTGGCAACAGTAGCATTATGGCTTGGCTCCTTTCTGAGAAAGGTTGAAGGAAGAAACAGATGTGGTCGTGGTCGCTGTCTCTCTCTTTCCTTTCCCTCACTCAGTATACACTTGCCTCCTGCCTGGAATTCAGGGGGAATTGCTCAGCACTGCACAAGATGCCTCTTGGCCCACTGATTCTTAATTATCAGTGTGCAGAAGGCAGGGACCTCCGAAATCTGCTGCCAAGAAAGAGTAAATGGATCCCTGGAGGAAGCAGCCTGAGAGATGAGTGTAAAAAAAAAAGAAAAAAAACTTTGCAAATGAGAACTAAGTAGGTAGGGCAATGAGGACGACACAGAGGATGACAGATGAGAGAGTGGAAAGGAGGGGAAGAGAGGCAAAGACAGAAACATCCCTCCCTGTTTGTCTTTGAGCCGATTTAAGGGCAAAGTTTGAGGAGTCCAGAAGGCTTCCCTGTACCGAGCAAGTTGATGCCCCTTTATCACTGCAGAAACTCTAAAGGTGACAGAAGGAAGTTATGTGAAGCTTTTAGGAGGGGAACGCTGCCAAACTCATAGTTTGGCCGTCAGCAAAAAACCACACTGGCAATTTTAATGCAATAGTGTTTTTTGTCTGATGATGCTACAAACTGCTCAACAATTGGGGAAGAAGAGCAAGGAGGCAGAGGCAGACAAGCTGTCCATGCTTGGAAAGCATGTCTTGAACAAGTTATAATGTAAGCCCTAAAAAAATACGTAATATCCATAGAAGCAATTCACAGGGTTGGGTGGAGTGCACATTTGTACGTTATATTGAACAGCATATTTGCCCTCTATTGGAAGGTAAGTTTTCCCCTGTATACTGTAAGTATCTGACAGCAGGAACCATGCCTACATTGTCCATCTAGCAGTCTCTGGCATATTGAAGGCATCCAACACACATTTGTTAATTACTTCATGAAAGATGACATGACAGCCATTGGAATCCAATTTTCCATCTTAGTTTGGAAAGTTATTACCAACACACTAGGACAGTTCAAAGAGAAACGATCATTCTTTGACCTTATCTCTCTCTCTGCTGGACCTCTGGTAGTGGATAAATTGGAGGGTAGGTAGGAAAAAGCAATCTCTGATATACTCCTTACAACCCCCTAAACACTGGTATATCAGGCAGTGGGGAGAGGATAATCTAGATATGCTAGAAAAAACTTTTAAATTATGAAAAACTTTGAACTAGACAAAAAGTTACTGAGTGTCCTTTCTAGCACACCTTTCCAGGCTATTTTTATCTTTTGGTTCCTTTACTCTGTATGTAAAACCGATAACAGAAAGTCATTCTTGTCCTTACAAATAGAAAGAAATTGTGCCTGGTGGAATGCAATTGATTACTGCGCAATGAATAGACCAGTCTTGTATCTATTTGAAAATTCTTTCCAGCATTCCTCATTGCCCATATATCTGCATTTCATTGAATTCTCCTTTGAACATATTTGGCATTCTAGTGGTTCACTCAGTTAATTAAAATATTTGACACATGTTAATTTTATGTTTGTATAAGAGTCATCATTTTACCTTTTTAAAAATTAACTTAGCATTTTAATATACAATTTGTCATTTTAGTTCAGGGATTTAATTTATTCTGTTACCTCTTTATGACTCTTTTTTCTTCCTTTTCCCTTCTTTTGTGTTTGTGTGTGTGTGTGTGTGTGTGTGTGTGTGTGTGTGACATAGCACAGTGCAGTGGTAGAGCACTTGCTTCTGAGACTAAAGAACCTGAGTTCAAGTCTCTACTTCCACTCTTCCTAGCAATCTTGATCAAGTTAATTAACCACAGAGCCTCAGTTCCCATACATGTAAAATAGGAATAGTACTAACACCCACTTTACGACTTACTCTGAGGCTTTAATGAAATAATGCATGCAAAATGATTACACATTACTTATCAAATAATAAGCACACAATAGATATGAGTTATTATCCCTTCTTTTTTCCTATGGTAGGTGAGCCAGATTATTAGTGATCAGTTCCCAGCAGAAATGGACGTGTGGACATAGACTGTTGGTTAAGTCACTGGCAGCAATTCTCCTAGACCATAGGTTCTCCTTTCTACACTTTACCCAGAGCCAAAATAATTTATACCTGGTGTGGCAGCTGCTACTACTTGCCCATCCAACACCCATTCTTGCCTTTTATCTTATTAATAAAATGCCTATATTACTGGGGACAACAATGAACTAACTAAAATACTACATTCCTAGCCTTGTCTGCAGCTAAGTATGTCTATTGAGTCAGTCCTGGCCTTCAAGATAGCATACATTGTTGGGAGGGACTTCTATGAAGGTTACTTAAAAGGAGGAACAAAAGCTAGGGGAAGACTTTTTTGGGTCCTCCCTTTCTTTATCCTATTTCCCAGAACATGAATTTGTTGACTAAAGTTCCAAGAGCCATCTTGAATCCTGAGGTAACTGACCTTCAGATAAGTCATATACTGTACGCCAGGATAACATAACAGGAAGCTGGGGGGTCTATGAATTTTGTGGGGTTGCCACATTGCCTTAGGCTCCCTCCTTCAGACTTCTTTTACAAGAGATAAAAAAAAAAGTCCTTATGCATTTAAGCCAGCGTTAATTTGGGTTTTCTGTTAGATACAGCTGAACCAATGGACAGATGCTGGGTGTCTTATCTAACCAAAGAAGCCTCTTACCTATGATAGTCATGATAGTCATAACAGAACCATATGGTTTGAGAACTCAGAACGACTTTTTTTGGGGGGGGAGACATGGTCTCACTCTGTCACCGAGGTTGGAGTGCAGTGGCACAGTCACAGCTCACTGCAGCCTTGACCTCCCGGGGCTGGGCTGAAGCCATCTTCCTGCCTCAGCCTCCCAACACAAAATGTGTTCCCTTACTTATCTCATGTCTACCCCACAACACTATGGGAGATGCATTATTATTATCTTCATTTTTTAGATAGGAAAACTGAAATTCAAATCAATTCTATTAAGGTTACTCAGTTTCTTTATAGTAATGGATCACTTTACAAAGCTTTTGACTCAACTGGGTTTTTCTTAGAGCTAATGTGAATATAAAATTTTTACCAAAGGACTAGTTGAAGTTAGAGCTTTTGACAATATAAATTACTGCTAAATTATATGTTTAACCCTGCTGTTTTCAAACTTATACAAATAATGAAGTAAACTGGTGATAGGACCAAACAAAGTGAGGAGCTTTGTTGGGAAAAAAAAAAACAAACCTGTATGTCTATGAAACAATTCTGACAAAGCAATGTTTTGACAATTTAAATATGAAGAAATTGGGGTTATCTGGATTTTATTTTCCATCAAATGTTATGTAAGTATAAAAACTCTGGTTTTTATCAAACCTCACATATTTCATCTTCTTAAATGATTTCTCCTCAAATGTACAATTCAGCTAATTAGCCCATCCCTGGCTTTAATGGCCACCAGTGATGCGAATATCTAGAAGTCCAATCTGCAACCAGTTCTGTGGAGCTCTGAGGAGACCACAGCTAAATAAATGGAATTGCTCCTCTATAGTAAGCACCGATAAAATGCACACACCACAGAAACATAACTAAGGCATTCTGAATTTTCTTTTCTCTAGGCCCTTCTTAAGAAAAAAACAACCTAGTACAAGAAATTGAAAAAATCATTTTTCTGAATGGTCAAGCAGTGCTCTGAGTGGATGGAAATATTCATGACAAGAGAAAACCCATCTAAGGAAGGGTTAACTCACGTGGAACTCCATTATGAAGTAAGTATCATTAGGATTAATAGAATAAGCACACTAAGGCAGCAAGGCTCTAAAAAGAAACTAGGTCTGAATGAAAATACACTTACTACAAGTCTCAAAAATCATGGGCTCTTAGAATCTGGATCTTGGCATATGTGCATCCTCCTTTCTCCATGCCACCCCACTTGTGTTACAGGGATTGTTCAGCAAGACTGGAGGTTTCAGAATTTCCTCCACATCCATCTCCCCTCTTGCTTCAGAGAAATATCTGGTGATGATTTGGGTAAAGTGACCCAGATCACTGCACCCTTACAAAGCATCTTTCTTCCAAGATAATCAAAACACATTGCCTTGGTTAAGTGTGCCAAAGATCATTTCATCACTAGCCAGTTAGTCCCCTAACTGACTTGTTACCACCTCAAAGCATTTAAACAAGATCTGGTTGAAAAGTGAACAGCTGATATACTTCTGACAGTCCCTTCTGTTTCAGTCAGTTATCAGTGACCTTAGTCTTCTGGCTAGAATGCCTTCAGTTAAAGGGAAGGTCCAGGCATGCTTTTCACCTTTTATGTTTCCTTCTATCAATTTCTGTTTCATGCCAAGACCTCACAAAAAACACACATGCATAATGATGATGAATAGTCTTCTCTTTCATGTGGAAATACTTCTTTCCTGAGTCATTAAGACAGTTTCTCAGAATTAAGAAATAGGGTTGACCTCACCTGTCCTTTGTTTCATTTGATTTACTTGTAAAGCAAGATCAGGGTCTCATTCAAACCTCGAGTTCAGTTTGAGACAATAAAATATAGAAAACACAGATATTGGCACTGAGCTTCAAGAGAATAATTAAATGGTGGGCTGTCAGAAACTAGAGTAAAAGTATTTATCCTGGAGACAGAAGACTGAGAATCTATAGGTTTGCAGAGTGTTATAGAGGAAGTAAAAACAGAGGCAGGACCTCAAAGATTGCAGTCATAGTTCAACAATTGCATTGTACAAAAAGGGAAACTGAGACCCAGAGAAGTGATATATCTTATTGATTTCAAGAAACCAATGAGCAAACCAGTCAAGACTAGAAGCCAAACCCACTGTGCCCCATGCAGCTTCTCATTCCACCACTTGGACTCCCACGTGGAGATGACCTCCCCTATTTTTGGAACAAGAGGAGTTGCCAAATCAGGAACCAGACTGTGTCTCATATATTTGGGGAATGAACAATTGCACATCGTTTCCTTGCCCTTGCTTTATGTAGATTGATTCAACCACCTTTTCCATCATTAGGTACTATTCAGACCAGCTGAGGAATTCTCCTGATGATGTATTAGTCTCTACTGGTCTGTGTTCCATGTAATTTTCAAGTAAAGGGGAGAAAAGATTTCCATCAGCTAGAAACTTGTGTGAAGTGCAGAGGTTAAAACAACATCTCCCCTGAATAATGCATTTAAAAAGTCACCCAAAACATGTTATTCAATCTGGCACCCAGATTTAAAGATTGCCAGATGGCCCACCCAGGTCTCTGAGGAAGAAATATCACATTGCTCTTCCTTTCTTTATCCTGCCTTGCACGGATAATATCACAATTGAGAAAGAACCACATAACTGCCACATTCAATTATGCCAATAACTAAAGGTAGATGAGCTGAATCCTCTCTCTATACCCAAAGACAAAACAGCATTTGTGTATGTAATACCAAATCCCTACACATTTTTTAAAAAGCAAGGAAACCTCAGGGAGAGACCAAGAAAGAAGAGTGGTTTCAAATTCCTCCTAGGGGAAGCCTTTGGGATCTAACTATATAAATGGGATGACCAAGCCTAATATACCAAATATACTACCTCACACATGCAGACAGACTTTCAGTTCCTACCCCAGTATCACTCTGAACTATCTCTGCCTTATATTTAATCAAAGGTTGTGTATCAGGCACAAAGTGCTCTGCTATGTGCTGTACTATATGTGATGAAATACTGTTGTACACAGGACCAAGTATAGTCTCTACCTACGATATGTTAGTGGAAGAGACAGATATATACACACCAGAAATAGCAGCTAATGCCAAGCAGGGCTTACGTGTGCCTTGTACTATCTTAAGCACTTTCTATATATTAATTCACTTAATTGCTCAACAACCTCATAAGGTAGGATATATTATTATTCTATTTTACTGATATGGGAACTAAAACTAGGCAGTGTGTCAAAGGTCGCCATTACTGGGATGAACTGTGTTCCCCCAAAATTCCTATGTTGAAGTCCTAACCCCCAGGACTGCAGAATGTGACCTTACATGAAAATAGAGTTGTTGTATATGTAATTAGTTAAGTTGCACTGGGGTCTGGTGGGTCCCTAATACAATATACCTCTTGTCTTTACAAAACACGGAAATTTGGAGATAGCTACACACATGGCGAGTGCATCATGTGAAGATGAAGGCAGGGTTCAGTGTGATACAGCAGAAGCTGAGGAAAGCCAAAGATTCCAGTCATCTCCCAGTAGCTGGGAGAGAGGCCTGGAACAGATTCTCCTTAACAGTCCTCAAGGGGAACCAACCTGCTGATCCCTTAGTCTCAGACTTCTCACCCCTTGAACTGTGAGACAATAAATTTCTCTTTAAGCCACTCACTTTGTACTACTTCGTTACGGCAGCCCTAGCAAACTGAAATGGTCACCAGGCCAAGAAACAGTGAAGTCAATATTCAAGTTCAAGCAATGAGGTGCCAGAGTCTGCCTTCACAATCGTTAAACTGCTCACACTGCTGAAGGCATTTTAGTTGTTGACCTATGTATTATACCAAGTACTTCCCTACATATAAAGCAGAAGACGGCAGACACAGGAAGGGGCACGTAAACTGAGTTCAAAGATTTTAATCTTCCCAGTTGAAAACATTCACTGAATAAACATTTGCTGAGAATTTACAAGTGTGGGGACTCAGTGCAAAGACATGTCTCTATTCTCATGAAAATTTAGTTGGATCTCTGAACAACTAAAATATACGGAGTCAAGAAACCTTTACACCAGAAGTGACGTGTTAGTAAAATCTGAAAGGATGACGAGCTCACCAGGTAACTATGGGGAGAAAGAAGGTTTGAACAGAGAAAGCAAAGTGTGTAACGTTACAGAATCACAAGCTAGAGACAGCAAGGAAAGGATGGGAATGCCCAGATTTTGGATAAATTGTGTAAGGCTGGGTTAATGCCTATTCTCTCTCAGGTTCTCTTTTTACAAAAACGTTTATTTTAGGTTCAGGGTACATGTGCAGGCTTGTTACATAGGTAAACTGTGTGTCGTGGGAGTTTGATGTACAGATTATTTCATCACCCAGGAAATGAACATAGTATCCAATAGCAGTTTTTGATCTTCTCCCTTCTCCCAGCCTCCACCCTCACATAGGCTTTGGTGTCTGCTGTTTCCTCCTTTGTGTCCATGTGATCTTAGTGTTTCGCTGCCACAAACATCTAGAAAGCAGCCAGGGACCAGAGCCTGCCGGCTCTGGCGCTGACCCAGACCACCCTCTTTTGTCATCTGGATTTAACCTTCTCCCTCTTCCTCCCTCTGGCAGCCTGACTCTTTCCAGCTAAGTGTTAGAACCTGAGGACCCTCTCCAGCTTGCGAAGTTTCTTACCTCCTGCTTTGGAAGTCTTCTTGGCTTTGTCCCTCGGCTTTTCTTCCGTTTGGTTACCCGGAGCCTGGGTCAGCCAAGCCTGCCCTGCATGAGGCAGTTAGGGCAGGTGAAGGGACCAGGCCACCCGTCAGGGTAAGGGGAGAGTGGCAGGTCAGTATGGGTTGAATTGCGTTTCCCCAAATTCGTATGCTGAAGTCCTAACCCCTGGTAGCTCAGAATGTGACTGAATTTAGTGACGGGGTCTTTAAAGAGATTAAGTTAAAAGAAAGTCATTAGAGTGGGCCCCATTTCAATATGACTGGTGTCCTTATAAGAAGAGGAGATTAAGACACAGGCAGCTACAGAGCACAGACTGTGGGAAGACACAGAGAAGGCAATCTTCAAGCCAAGGAGAGAGGCCTCTGAAGAAACGAACCCTGCTTACGCCTTCAGCTTGGACTCCCAGCCTCCAGAACTGAGAGAAAATAAATTTCTGTTGTCTAAGCCACCAGTCTGTGGTACTTGGCTATGGCAGGCCCAGCAAACTAACCCACAGTGACAAAGGACAGGAAAGGAAGCTGTTCACCAGTGAAGTCTCACTACCTCTGAGGCAGCTCTGGTTCCTAGAATGAAGATCAAGAGACAGTGCCCTTTTGATGCCGGTTCCAGGAAAAAGCCCCCAGATAATAAGTCTAAATGTTAGCACCTGAGGACTCCAGCTAAGTAAGACTGGGGACATTTTCCTGGAACTGGCATCTAGAAGGAATATATCTAAGTGATATGCGCTCACAGAGAGATGGATCCCATATCAGTGTCCCCCACTCTTGCTAAAAAGACTGAACCAGTTTCACCTTCAGGGCTGTTGTCATGATACTGTTAAGTATGATTCCCATCACCCCGCCTCTCTCCTTTTCTCAGTCTGTCATCTATCACAGTTAGAGTTCAAGGCCTAAAATTGCAACACTGATTGAGAAGGTCAAATTCATTAACACAAGAGTAACCCAATTGATCAATCAACAAGGGAGAGTGACAATTATTTCTTTTTCTCTGTTTTGATTGGAAAAGCAGGAGGCATCGGGAGCTAGAAATAGGAGCAGGGTTCATAACAGTGATGGATACAGAGTGTGTGCACATATGTGTTTATGCATGTCTGTGTGCGTGCATGTGTGGCTGTGTACAGAGAAATGACTATAGGAATGGTGCCTGGAGACACAGCAGTCAGATTTATAAAAATTCTGCCTACTATTGGCCTTATTTACCTTTGGCAGGGTCATTTTGGAAGTATTTTAGTTGCACTCACACATGCAAGCCGCTGGGCTTCTGAGGATTTATGAAGATTTCTTTTGTGACTTCATTATAAAGGCGCTTCTTTCCCAAGGGGTCTATTCATCAAGGCATCACGGCAGTGTGCTTCCTGCCTTTGGCCTTGCCGTGAAAGCCCTTTCAAACAAACTGTGCACAGCTGCAACGCAGAGCGTGCCGCCTCGAGCACATGAATTAAATTAAACATCATTCAGTAAGTATGAGAAACAGGCTGTCAAGACATCAGGAGGAAAAGTGAAAAATTCAGTCAATTTGTCCTGATCCTTCCTTGACATAATCTGCATATTCGCAGCTATTGGGATCTGGTTGGAGTGGAATATTTCTCCAAGAGAGGGGCTGCATATTACTCTTCTAGAATATCCCCTAGCACCAAGCCAGAAACATAATAGCACTCAGAAAATACGTACCACAGAATTTGTCATATTATGGCTGTATTATGTATGTCTTGCAGATGTAGTGTCATTCCTAAGTAATAAGCACCACTTCTAGGTTTAATACCTAACAGCTTTTGTCATTGACTTACTCCATTTGCTGGTAACCTCTTGCCTATTTATTACAACTTTACTTCGAACTAACTAAGTGTATAGAACAATAGTTGCCTGCCACCAACATTAATTTACCCAAGTAAATAATGTGGCTTTTTATTCCACCTGAAAGGAATAATAACAGCAATTAGCATTGGGACAATGCTTTAAAGCTTTAAACAAAAGGCTTTTACATGCTTCATTGTATTTAGAGTAGGGTAGGTATATGTTCGATGTTCCAGCCAACTTCACCTGTACAGGATCTGTTCTTCCACCGGTAAATTCTGGTAAATTATTTCTCCCCTATTCTGATCATATGAGGCTGGGGAGGCTGCTAATTACAGACAACTTCCCTTACCCTGGCCACAGAAATGGGCACGTGATTCAGGTCTAGGCAATCACCGTACTCCCATACTTCCCACAATAATGACTGGGAGGGTAGGCAGCCAGGCTAATCAAAATCTTTCCCCAGATTTTTTTCAATGTAGATGTGGAGGAGAAGATGACTTGTTTTCTGAGTCATGGATCTGAAAGGATATTATTCAGTGATTGTCAGTCATCTCCTCCACATGTAGATGGATTGTCTATAGTACAAGAATGAATCCAACAGAGAAGGAAACAGAGCTAAGGTTGTAACCACAGGACCAGCTCAAACCAGTTAACCATTGCTTAAGTTGTTACAGATGTTGCCAACCACGCCCTCTCTAGACTGCCTGGTTACATGACCGAGTAAATTTTCTTTTTTCTAAGCCAATATGAGTTAGCTTTCTGTGATTTGCAACCAAATACCTAGCTAATAGATTTTACAAAATCAGACAGATTTTTGAAGATGAAAAAACTAGACAGTTTTCCCATTGTCTAAAAATATTCTCTTCCCTTCTCCCAGGTAAAATCATACGTTCTTGCCCCATCCACATCAGCCTGAGACACATGACTTGCTTTAGTCAGTAAAATAAGCCATAGCCATGGACATGTATGTGAGCAAAAACTGGGCTTTAGGCCTAAGAAGTTGAAGTCCTTTGATATGTAGCAGACCTTGCCTATCCTGACTGATAACATCTATACTAAGTGCTACCCCAATATCAACCTAGCTTATTTGATTTCAAATTCTACAGTTCTTATTTACACCATACCAAGCTGCTTCTGGCAAACCTACTCTCCAAGTCTTCCAGTGCATCTCTGAAAAATAAGAATCTTATCAAAACACAAAGCAATATAAAACAAAAAATCCTGGTCTCATGGCAAATCCTGGATAGAGCTAGGATGACTGATGTAAATTAAAGTGATAACACTGATAATAACAACTAATATTAACATCCAGTAAAAGGCAACCTTTATGAGAACAGGGGCCTAGGATGTTTTGCTTAATGTTTTGTCCTAAGAAGTTAGTACAGCATCTGGCACATTGTAAAGCTCAATAAATATTTGTTCAGTGTTAAAAGAAACACTTAGAATTTGCCAGATTTTGTACTAAATTCTTCGCCATATTCTCCTCTGATTCAGTTACTTAACAGAAATGTATTGTGGACCTCCTATGTGCCAGGTTGTAAACACCAGGGACAGCATAGACCAGGTTCCTGTTCTCATGCTGCTGAACCCTGTAGCTGGCCTTCTCAATATTGATATTTTGGACCAGATAATTTTTTTTTTTTTTTTTTTTTTTTTTTTTTTTTGCTGTAGGGAACTTCTCTGAGCATTTTAGGGTGTTAACTGCATGTCTGGCCTCTACCCCTTCCCTCAGTGTGACAAAGAAAAATGTTTCCAGACATTACCAAATGTCTTCCAGGAGGCAAAGTCATCCAAAATTGAGAACCAGTGGGCTAGTGGCAGAAGACAGAAAAGCAGAGTATTGATTTGAAATGTATTTGATATAAAAGTGCCATTAATAAAAATAAACCAGGATAAAGGAAAAGAAAATGATCCAAAGGGAGATTCTTCTTTACATACAGTGATCAGAGAAGACCTTCTAAGTGAACATTTGAAGGGAACTGAATGGAGTAAATGCTAGTCTTGTGGCTACCTGGGGGAAGAATTTTTCTAGAAAAGGGAACAGTTAGAGCAAGGTCCATGTGGTAGAAGTGTCCTTGCTGTGTTTGAGAAGAGCAATAAGGCCAGAAATGCTGGAGCAGAGTGAGTGACAGAAGCATGAGAGTAAACAGAAGGAATGGACGGTCAACCATGAATGGCTTTGCAGGCTACAGCAAGGACTCTGGATTTTATCTAGGTTGGAATGGGAAACCACCACAAAGTTCCAGAACAAAAGTGTCAGGTCCTAACTGACACTTTTAAAAAATTTATCTGACTGTATTGTGGAAAACAGAATAAGAGGAACAAGGGATGAAGCAAGTAGACTAGTTAGGAGGCTCCTCTTGTATTTTAGGTAGGAGATGGCTTAGCCTGAAGGGGAATGGTAGAGGGCTTGAGAAGTGGCTGAATTCTGGGTATGTTTTAAAGGTAGAGTTTACTAGATTTGATGTGTTGAATATGGAGAAAGAGGAAAAGGAGTTGATGATAAGGCTACATTATTATTGTCCTCATTTCACAGATGAGGAAACCAAAGTGCAGAGAGTTTAAGCAGTTTTGCAGGACCACATAGCTAGTAAATGAAACCCAGACACTTATTTCAGAGCTTATACTCTTCATTTTTATATTATATTACCAATAAAAAGCTGGCAACCTAGGTGGGAAAACAAAGCCAATTGAGGTGCTCTAGGTACCATTTTCTTCATACATAGCACTTTATTCACCCTCTTTCTGGCTCAAAGACATCTAAGACATACCTATATAGTCATAATACAAAAGTAAGCAACAATAAGAAAATGGCAGAGTTGGACCTTTTCATTATTGGCCCTTTGGCCCATTTTGATAAAAAGATCATGGATATCTGTCACGAGAATACAGTTGAAAATATTCAACATTACAAAAAACTTATTTGAAATATATATTTACACTAAATATCATTAACAACAAATCTTACCATAAGGGTGTGTATTGTGCCGCTAAAAATCATCAGAATTTGTAAGACATTTAAACAACTTATCTTTTGAGATATGAAGACAAACTTTTACGATTTTAAAGCAATGTTGAAAGTTTTGTATTACTCAGTTCAGTTCTTCATAAAATTTCCCCAAACTTTATAAGCCAGTTATGATGTTCCTTATGTAATAAAAAAAGATAACAAGCCAAATATCAATGAGAAATACTTGCTTTCCCTGTAGTGGTAAAAATGGCTAAAATAATACACAGAATCAATGTGGCAAAAAACAGAAATAAATTCATTTGTCAGCAAATATTATTGATGATGCAGAGAAAACATTATTGATGATTTTAGAAAAATTCAGAAATATGTTATATGAGTGGTTTGCTATATATATTTGTATTGAGTATAGATCTTCTTAAGAAAAATGCGTTTCAATAACAAATATCAGATCAACTACTTTTTTGGGAATCAACTAAATGAAGGAGTTCTGGAAGAAGATCTCATGATCTTTAATAAACTCAGTGTTTCATGGGAAAACTGTATAACCATAACTACTGATAGAGCTATGACTTTGATGGAAATTTTGAAAATCTCACACAAAGAGAAAGTTGTAGAGATGGCTCTACATGTGATATTTATTCACAGCATCATGTTACTAGAGACAAGAAGTTAAGGTTACAAGTCCATAGGGGACTGTGTGGTGTGGTTAGTTTTATATTCAAGAGAATTTTTGAAAGATGAAGAAGTAGGAAGCACCATGAATCCAATGTCCCTACCTAGACAACAATTGCACAGGCAAAATCTGCTTTATGTAACTATGTTGAAATTCTGGTGTAAATTGAAGCCTTGCAATTTCCAGGACAAGGCTTAGATGGTAAATTGTGGTTAATTTTGGTCAGTTGCAACTTTTAGCTCAGCAACAGCTACCCATTCCCTACCTCCAGCCTAGCAGCAGGCAGCTGTGCAAAGTGTTACTGAAGAAGCTCTTATGCAGCCTGTGGGAGCAAGGGTGAACAATAGAAACTCTGTCCTCCAAATATCAGGGTTCTGTGTTCTGTTCATTGATTTTTGCTTCTGGTTATGGAGGTGCAGACACAGAGGCAGGAAGTCATTGTGGCCCCTTCCCTCCAATTTTCATAAGCTTCTCTCTCCAAAACTTGCAGGAGATTTCAAAAGTTGGTACCATGATTTCCATCATTTTTCTATTTTCCCCTTTTGGGAGTCAGACATTAAAGACTAGGGCATTCAAAAGCATCTGCATACATAGGGGAAATTAGTAAGTTACTGCACATGCCCAGTGAAAGTTTATACTTCAGGCTGATTCTTGGTATGGAGACAGATTAAAATAATAAAAACCACAAATTTTAAAAACAGCAAACCCTGGGGAAATAGAAGAATCTGGTTTCCTACTACCACACTAATACATTCAAATGTTCAGTTTCTTGGGGACAGAAATTGTCTTAAAGATGTCTTAAAGATGCTCAAAAAATGAAAGAAGAAATGGAGAAAGTAAAAAAAAATGTATGAACAAAACTGAGATATCAGTAAAACGATAGGGAAACCAAGAAGAAACCAAAAAAAAAAAAAAAAATTGGAACTCAACAGCGCAACAACTGAAATAAAAAATTTATTAGAGGGATTCAAAGCAGACTGAGGCAAGCAGAAGAAAGAATCAGCAAACTTGAAGATAGGACAATTGAAATTATCAAGTTTAAAGAACAAAATGGAAAAAGATTGAACAAAAATAAAGCCTAAGGGACCTATAGAGCACCCTCAAGCAGACCGACAGGTGCACTGATGGAGTTCAGAAAGAGAAACAGAAACAGATGGAGAGATTATCTGAAAAAAAAATCATAGAAAACTTCCCAAATTTGATGAAAGATATGAATATAAATATCCAAGAAGCTCAACAAACTCCAAATAAGATGAACTCAATGAGACCCACACTGAGACACATTACAATCAAACTGTGGAAAATCAAAGACAAAGAGAGATTTTTTTTAAAGACAGGGTCTCACTCTGTCACCCAGGCTGGAGGGCAATGGCATGATCACAGCTAACTGCAGCCTTGAACTCCCAGGCTCAGTCAATCCTCCCACCTCAGCCTTTCAAGTAGCTGGGACTACAGGCATATGCCACCACATATGCCTAGTTATTGTATTTTTTGTAGAGACCAGGTCTTACTATGTTGCTTAGGCTTGTTTTGAACTCCCAGCCTCAGGTGATCCAGTCACCTCAGCTTCCCAAAGTGCTGGTATTACAGATGTAAGCCACTGCACCCAGTCTCCAAGAGAAAGTCTTGAAAGCAGCAAGAGGGTACAGGCATGGTGGCTCATACCTGTAATCCCAGCACTTTGGGAGGCCAACGTGGGTGGATCACTTGAGGCCAGGAGTTTGAAACCAGCCTGGCCAACATGGTGAAAATCCGTCTCTACTAAACATACAAAAATTAGCCAAGCATGGGGGTGCATGCCTGTAATCCCAGTCTTGGGAGGCTGAGGCAGGAGATTCGCTTCAACCCGGGAGGTAGAGGTTGCAGTGAGCCAAGATGGCACCACTGCACTCTAGCCTGGGTGACAGAGCAAGACTCTGTCTCAAACAAATAAACAAATAAACAAACAGAAAAGAAAGCAGCAAGAGAGAAGTGACTCATTACACACAATAGATCATCGATATGATTACAAGTAGATTTCTCATCAGAAACTTTGCAGGCCAGAAGCCATCGGTGGATATATTTAATGTGCTAAAAAAAAAAAAAATTAAAAAAACCTGTCAACCAAGAATTTTATACCCAAAACATCTGTCCTTCAAGTATCAGGAAGAAATTAAGACATTCTCAGATAAACAAAAGCTGAGGGAATTTGTTACCCCTAGACATGTCCTACAAGAAATCCAAAGGGGGTCTTGCAGGTTAAAATGAAAAGGTATGGCTGGGTGCAGTGGCTCACACCTATAGTCCCAGCACTTCGGGAGGCCAAGGTGGGCAGATCACGAGGTCAAGAGATCAAGACCATCCTGGCTAACACGGTGAAACCCCATGTCTACTAAAAAATAGAAACAATTAGCTGGGCGTGGTGGTGGGTGCCTGTAGTCCCAGCTACTTGCGAGGCTGAGGCAGGAGAATGGCGTGAACCCAAGAGGTGGAGCTTTCAGTGAGTGGAGATTGTGCCACTATACCAATCCAGCCTGGGCTACAGAGTGAGACTCCATCTTTAAAATAAAATAAAAAAAAAAAAGATAAGATATTAGACAGGGGCACAAAGTTGTATGAAGAAAAACATATCAATGTAGGTAAATACATGGACATTTATAAAACCTAGCATTGTTTTAACAATGGCTTGTAACTCTACTTTTCATTTTCTACATGATTTAAGAGGATAATTAACTTTTTAAAACATTTCTAGTTTATGTTTTTTTGTTGTTGTTTTTTAAGATGGAGTCTTGCTCTGCCACCCAGCCTGGAGTGCAGTGGCATGATCTTGGTTCACTGCAGCCTCCACATCCCAGGCTCAAGTGATTCTCCTACCTCAGCCTCCCAAGAAGCTGGGATTACAGGTGCCTGCCATTGTGCCTGGCTAATTTTTGTATTTTTAGTAGAGACGAGGTTTCACCACATGGTCAGCCTGGTCTTGAACTCCTGAGCTCAAGCAATCTGCCAATGTTGGCCTCCCAAAGTGCTGGGTTATAGGCATGAGCCACCACGCCTGGCCTATTTTATGTTTTTGGATACACAATAATGTAATCATAATCATTACAATTACATTAAATGGGAAGGGGATGTAATCGTCCCCTTCAGCTTTATTGAGGTATGACTGACAAATAAAAATTGCAGATATTTAATGTATACAACATGATGGCTTAATCTGTATAAACACCGTGAGTTATTGTCATAATCAAGCAAATTAATATAACAAGGATGTAATTTAGTGACATCAGTGAATTAAAAGGAGTGGAGGCAAAGCTGGAAACAAAGGATTTAAACAACACAATAATCCAACTAGATCTAACATACATACACAGAACATTCTACCCACCAACAGAATGCATATTATTCTTTAGTGCAGATGAGACATTCTCCAGTATACACCAGATGTTATGTCACAAATTATGTTTTAAACATTTAAAAATAGAGATATTATACAAAGCTTCTCCAACCACAATGATATGAAGTTAGAAATCAATAATCAAAGGAAAACGAGAAAATCAGAAATTTGAGCAAATTGAAGAACAGCATCTTAAACAACCAATGGATTTAAAAAAAAAAACAGAAGGAAAAGCAGAAAACACTCAGAGATGAAAGAAAATGAAAGCATACCAAAACGTATGAAATACAGTGAAACCAATACAGGAAAATTTATAGCTGTATATTCTTACATTAAAAAACAATCAAAATCTCAAATCAACAACCTACCTTAATGACAAGGAACTAGAATAAGAAGGACTAGCCTTAAAGCTAGCAAAAAATAAAAATAAAATAACAATAAAGATTATAGCAGAGATAAATGAAATAGATAATAGAAAAACAATAGAGGACAATCAACAAAATAAAAAATTTAGTTCTTTAAAAAGATCAACAAAATTGACAAACTTATCTAGACTGACCGTATTTGTCAGGGTTCTTCTCCAAATAAGATGAACTCAAAGAGACCCACACTGAGACACATTATAATGTAGCTGTGGAAAATCAAAGACAAAGAGAGAATTATTTTTAAGACAGGGTCTCACTCTGTCACCCAGTCTGGAGAGCAATAGCATCTATCCTATTAGGGAGAGGACTAATAGGATAGATGAATATATGATGGGGAGTTTATTAAGGAATATTGACTCACATAATCACAAGGTGAAGTCCCACAATAGGCTGTCAAGGAAGCCAGTCTGAGTCTCCAAACCTCAAAAGTATGGATGCCAACAGTACAGCCTTCAGTGGCAAAAGGCCTGAGGCCCATGGCAAACCATTGGTGTAAGTCTAAGAGTCCAAAAGCTGAAGAACTTGGAGTCCAATGTTCAAGGGCAGGAAGCATCCAGCATGGGAGACAGATGAAGGCCAGAAGACTCAGGAAGTCTTCTCTTTCCAACTTCTTCTGCCTGCTTTATTCTAGCGATGCTGGCAGCTGATTAGATGGTGCCCACCTAAATTTAAGGGTGAGTCTGCCTTTCCCAGCACACTGACTCAAATGTTAATCTCTGTCGGCAACAACCTCACAGACACACCCAGGAACAATACTTTGCCTCCTTCAATCCAATCAAGTTGACACTCAATAATAACCATCACACTGACTAAGAAAAAGAAAAGAAGAAACCTCAAGTTATTATAATCAGAAATGAAATTGGTATATTACTACTGAATTTACAGAAATGTATTATAAGAGAATACTACAAGCAATCATATGGCAACAAATTGGATAACCTAGATGAAATAGACAAATTCCTACAAACATAAAACCTACAAAGACAGAATCTTGAAGGAATAGAAAATCTGAGTAGACCTGTAACTAGTTAGGAGATTGAATTAGCAATAAAAAAATCATTGAAGCCGGGTGCGGTGGCTCAAGCCTGTAATCCCAGCACTTTGGGAGGCCGAGAGGGGCAGATCACGAGGTCAGGAGATTGAGACCATCCTGGCTAACACTGTGAAACCCCGTCTCTACTAGGAAATACAAAAAAAAAAAAAACTAGCCGGGCGAGGTGGCGGGTGCCTGTAGTCCCAGCTACTCGGGAGGCTGAGGCAGGAGAATGGCGTAAACCCGGGAGGCCGAGCTTGCAGTGAGCTGAGATCCGGCCACTGTACTCCAGCCTGGGCAACAGAGCGAGACTCCGCCTCAAAAAAAAAAAAAAAAAAATCATTGAACGAAAATATGCCCTGGTCCAGATGGCTTCACTGGTGAACTAACAGCAATCTTTCTCAAAGTTTTCCAAAACATTGAAGAGGAGGAAACGCTTCATAACACAGTTTATGAAGCTACTATTATCTGAATGTCAAAGCCTGACAAAGAAACTACAAGAAAATAAAACTGTAGACCAGTATCATGAACATCGATCCTGGTCTGATACAACAACACAAAATGCTAGCAAACAAAATTCACCAGCATATTAAAAGTGCGATTCACCACAACCGAGTGAGATTTATTCCTTGAACGGAAGGATGGTTCAACATATGAAAACTGATCAATGTATAATAATTCACCATATTATTATAACAGAATAAAAGGGAGAAAACACAAGTGATCATCTCAAATAATGCAGAAACAATATTTGACAAAATTCAACACTCTTTTATGATAAAAATACTCAAGAAATAGGAATAGAAGGAAAGTGCCTCAGCGTAATGGAAGCCATATAACAACATCCCATAGCAAACATCATACTCAATGGTGAAAGACTGAAAGGTTTTCTTCTAAGACAAGGAAGAGAGCAAGGATGCCCATTTTCATCACTTCTATCCAATATAGGACTAGAAGTCCTAACAAGTAATTTGGCAATAAAAAGAAACAAAAGACATCCAAATTGGAAATGAAAAAGTAAAATGATCTCTGTTAACAGAAAATATGACTTTATATGTAGAAATCTTAAGTATTCTACAAAAACCTGTTAAAACTAATGGACATATTCAGCAAAGGCGAGGGACTTGAATAGACATTTCTCCCAAGAAGATATATGAATGGCCACTAAGCATATAAAAAGATGCTCAACATCACTAGTCATTAGAGAAATTCAAATCAAAACCACAATTAGAATGGATATATATAAAAAAGAAAATAACAAGTGTTGGTGCAGATGTGGGAAAACTGGAACCCTTGTGTACTGTTGGTGGGAATGATACAGCTGTTGCTGAAAGCAATATGGCAGTTCCTCAAAAAATTAAATGTAGAATTACCATATGATCCAGCCATTTCATATCTGAGTATATACCCGAAAGAACTGAAAGCAGAATCTTGAAGATATATTTGTACTCCCATGTTCACAGGATTATCACTCATAGAGGTGAAACAGTGAAACAGCCTGCTATGACTTGAATGCGTGCCCTCTATAATTCAGTTGGGATGGTATTAACAGGCAGGCCCTTTACAAGGTGATTAGGCCATGAGGACCTTTCCCTGTGAATGGGATTAAGGCCTTTATAAACGACATTTCACGCAGTATTCAGCTCATTTGTCCTTCCACCTGCCTTCCACCATATGAGGACACAGTGTTTCTCCCCTCCAGAGGATGTAGCCTTCACCAGACAACTAAACATACTGGCACCTTTATCTTGGACTTCCCAGGCTCCAGACCTGTGAGAAATAAATTTGTCCTTTATAAATTACCTAATCTCAGTATGTTGAGCAGAAAGTACCTCAGCAGCATAAAATGGACTCAGACACAATCTAAGTGTTCATCAGTAGATGCATGAATAGGTAAAACATGGCATACACATAAAATGAAAAATTATATAGCCTTAAAAAGCAAGGAAATTCTGACACATCCTACAACATGGATGAACTTTGAGAACATTATTCTAAGTGAAGTAAATTAATCACAAAAAGAAAAATACTGTATGATACCACATATATGAAGTACCTACAGTAGTCAAAATTATAGCAACAGTGGTTACTGGGAGCTGAGAGGAGGAGGAATAGTGACTTACTGTTTAATGGACATAGAGGTTTCATTTTGTGAGATGAAAAAAGTTCTGTGGATGGATGGTGGTGATGGTTGCACAACAATATGAATGTAGTTATTAGCAGTGAACTGTACACTTAAAAATGGTTAAGATGGCAAATGTTATGGTGTGTGTGCTTTATCACAACAAGAATGTTGAAAAAATGACCTTTCAGAGACAGTAGACTGTTTATAGTACTTTGGAATAACACACAGATGTCCTTGAAAATCTTTTCAGGAATGGGCCTTTATTGGTATGGTTGTTTAAGAGCAAAGTATTTAGGAGAGTTGCTCCACTTACAAATCAATCATGGAATTTTCTTGTTAAAGACAAGAGTTGAAACTTTCTGTAATGACAAGTAGCTGTCAAAATTATCCCATCCAGGAAGTATTTTTGAAAAAATAAACTTATTTTGCCATTCTGAAATGATGATTTTTTAGTAATGAATGCAAGAAGAACTATTTTTCAAAAGAAACTCACACTATGGAAAGAACATTTTGAAAGTGGCTCACTGGAACATTTCATTGTTATATGGTTTTATCGCTAAAAATTATATAAAAACCTTATATCTGCAAATTTTAAAAACTTGGCAATATAATTTTAAAACTTAAAAACAATCTTTCAAAAGAATAATTTAAATAATTTTAAGTCTGTTTCTTAAAATGTAAAAATGCCACACATCCTGATTCATTTGTAAGAGAGCTTCTGATTGACATCAGGACAAAGAGAAATGCATTAAATGAATTTCACATGCTTCGCATAATGGTGAATGGGTTGAAAAGTGAATATTATTTACTTAGCTCAAACCATTTTACTTTTCTTCCATTTGAATTTGTATATCTGATGTTTGTTTTTTAACAGCTGCAACAGCCCTTATAACCAAATATCAAAATACACTTAACATGCAAACAGATCTTTAAATCACAATATCACCAGTCAATCAATATGTTAAATTACATAACACTATAGGTTTTTGTGTGCCATTATTGAAATCTATAGATTTTTAAAATATTGTTTATTTCATTCTTATATTTTCTCCCTCTTATTTTTTATATTATCGCACTAATACTCACACAGGCTACAACATGGATGACTGGAAGTACATGTTGACCAGAAGTTTACTTTTGTTTTTGAGGTATGATTTACATATAATGAAACACTAATTTTAAATGTATAGTTTGATATGTTTTAATAAATATATATATCCATGTAACCACCACCACAATCAAGATATAGAAAATACCCATCCCCATCAAACTTCCTACATGCCTCTTCACAGTTCACAGTTCATCCTACCCCCCTTTAACATCCACCATCCCTCAGCCACCACTGATCTGCTTTCTGTCACTGTAGATTAGTTTTCCCTGTTTTAGAATTTCATACGAATGATTCATACAGTATACGCGTCTTTCGATTGGCATAATGTTTTTAAGATTCTATATTGTTATGTGCATAGATAGTTCACTTTTGTGGCTTAACAATAGTCCATTGTTTAGATTCACCACAATTGGTTTATTCTTTCATTTGTTAATAGGCATTTGGGTTGTTTCCAGGTTTTCAAGTACAAATCTTTGTGTGGACATAAATTTTCATTTCTCTTAGGGAAACACAAAAGAATAGGATTGCTGGGTCATAGGGGAGTAGATGTTTAATTGTGTGAGAAACTGCTCAGTTATTTTTGAAAGTGTGTCATTTTCTATTTCTACCAGCAATATATGAGGCTTCCACTGGCCCCACATCCTTGTCTACTTGCTTATTGTCATTCTTTTAAATTTTAGCTATTCATGGGTATACAGTGACATCTCATCATTTTAACTTTGGAGAATGTTTCTAACATACATAAAGTGTGAATACAGTAATACACGTATAGCTTCCAAATTAAATCACTACGTATATATTGGCAGGATCGCCCCAAATGTTCACTGGTCATGATACCCAGCCAAACCCTTGGAGATATACACGGTAATGTCCAGGTCACTGCCTTAAGTGCTAGCTACCACAGTACTTACAAATTTGTTTTTTCAGATACTACAGCATGAAGGTTTTAGAGTTTAAAATGTTGTATTTTTAAGGAGTTTAAGGAGGAGAAAGAATGATTTTCTTGCTTTTACTTCTAACTTTGGTAGGTGCTAGCAGAGGCTGCCTATCCACTGGGGTAGTGAGGAGACTATGCAGCGTGTTTTCGCTCCAGTGTTGTACCCTGTAGTGACAGCTTTGGTTTCACCTGTGATTGAAGTTCATTTGCACAGAGGGTGCCCCTAAAGAAAAACACATTTCCCCTTCCAGCATTGCCCAGAAGGCAGCTGGGCCCCAGCAGTTTCTTGGGCACTTTACTTGCCGTTCACACTAAAGTTTAGGGACACTCGTCCGTCATTTCACGGCTTGTTGGCAGAAAAACAACAGTGCAAATACCAAGAAACCTCAGCAGTGAGTCAGTTTCAAGCAGGTCAGATGTCCCGTAATATGCGCAGTGTGATAGTTTAATCAGAGAATCATGCGGTATTATTGCTTCTGCCTGAGAGGAGAGCTTTTCTTTTCAAGAAAGCGCTTTTCAGATAGCTATTAGGTTGCTGAATGAGGAACTGCACAAAAGAAATGCTGGCTCCTTGTGGTCTTTCAGATCATTAAAAAGTAACCCAGGTGGCAAAACCAGTTATCATTTTCTCAGCTACAGTAGATAAAAGAGCAAGACTGGACACCAATCTGTGGCTACATGATGGCAAAACCATCAGCCCAGAGCAAAGCAGGGTTCATCAATTCCGTGGAAAATACAGAGTCAAAGAGATTACCTGGCATTGTGCAGGCACCAACCTGTTGATTTGACTGATTTTGCTTTTTCAGATGTTGATTTAGTCTTGAAAAGTCTCACACACCCAAACTCACTGATCCTGATTTTCTCTCTGTTGCAGTACCTTGTACATACAGGATAAAATTCTTGAGGTACCCAGCTGGAAAAGGAAAAGTTGGGGGGACGTGAGGCCAATTCCCTGCTAAGGTTAAAGGAGTTCCAATACATTGTTAGCAATGATTAGTAATCAACCATCTGAATGCTTTTTAGTTTCATTATAATACAGAAATTATTAGGAAATAATTTTTAGGCAGATAGAAAGGGCAAAAGGAGTTCTTGGAAAGGCTTTTTCTTTTAATAAAAGCAACCCCCGAACCATTTATTTTCTAACAGAAAATGGCTTGAAGGGCCAGGTCGGCAAGATTTGATATGCAAATGCTGGCCATTAGAAACGGTCCACCCAATATGGCGATTCCTGCCTCCTTCTTCTTGTCACCAGGTGTGCCAAGAGTCATGGCTGCCTCCAAGTAACACCATGTGTTCAGAACATCATGGCGACCCATATTTGCATACTAAAGGGGTAAGGTAGGAGGGCCCGGTTTTTCCCGGGCTACCTAAATGACACACCTCATCAAAACCAATCCCCTGGGCCCTATGCAAACCAAACACCGCCTCCTACAGCATCCCAATATAAGCAATCACTTTCCATCGCACAGGAGATTTCTCTTTATTTGAGTCTCCCCTCCCTCTGTCTCTGTACAGGGGAGCTGTTTTCTTCGTCCTTCCTTCTTCTTGCCTAATAAACTTTCTGCTCCTTAAAGCCACTCCATGTGTATTCATGTTGTTTTATCTAAATTGGCATGAGACCGAGGGCCCTGGTATTCCTCCAGTCACTGAAGCCATATCAATTATTTAGTGTACTTAAATTATAGTCCGTCCCAATGTTCCTTCTTTTCTTGCCAAGAAAACATGCAGCCTAATTACAATCCCCCTAGAATGTGTGGCTGCTGCAGTAGAAAAATGCTTTAGATCAACAAGCATTTTCTCTAAACATGCTGCTTCTCTCCTGTAATGCCCAGAATCAAATGGGTCCTTAAATAGGGGCCCATGACAGCAATGCACAATAGTGGCTTCTAGGAGCAGATGGGTAAGCAGAAAACTAAAAGAGGAAGGTAGGTGGCTGAGAGAAAGACTTTGGCTTAGAAAAGTAGATTTCAGAAGCTGCAAAGTGAGCTAAGGAAGTTGCTTGAATTGTGGTTTAAATACTGAAATGACAGACATGTCAATGTTGGAAACAAGAACAATTTCTCATGGCAGAGGTCTCTTAGTCTGTTTGTGCTGCTCATACAAAATACCCGAAACTGAGTATAAAGAAACGTATTGCTCCCAGTTCTGGAGTCTGGGTAGTCCAAGATTCAGGTGCTGCAGGTTTGGTGTCTGGTGAAGGTCCGTTTTACAAAGATAGATCTGTCTAGGTGTCCTCATATGGTGGAAGGGATGGATAAGGTCAAAAGGGGATGAACAGTGTCCTCATGCATCAAAGAAATGAAAGGGCAAAAGGGAACACCCTAAACTAGTTATCCCCAGCTCTTTTCTAGGGTACAAATACATTCATAAAGGCAGAACCCTCATGACTTAATCACTTCCTAAAAGGTCTTCCCCACCTCTTAATACCATCACAATGGAGATAAAGTTTCAATAGTGAATATTGTGGGCACTGATACCATAGCAAAAGGAAAAGCAACTGGGGATTTGGACAAACTACTTAACTTCTCTAGGCTCCCTCTGTTAATTAAGGAAATTGGATCTCAGCTTCCAAAGTTTTTCTTGATCTCCTTCTGCAAGCAAAAGTTAATCCAGAAGCCCAATAAGTAAAACTGATAGAAGGGGTGTTGTTCTCATGGTAGAGGTTTTTGGGGAGGTAGGCTTGCTGTTGAAGTTCAAGCTCCCTTACCCTTCTAACTTAGTCCCGGAAGGAACTTCTTGGTGCATCTTTCAATAGCACTGTGGTAAATCATTTTTAGGGGTTGTTTCAGTTTCGATGTTACATAATCCTACTGGTTCTCAAAGTGTGATGCCAGAAGCATCATTATTAGACATGCAGATTTTCAAGCCACTCCCCATACTTACTGAATCAGACAGCCTGGAGATGGGCCCCAGCAATCTGTGCTTTAAAAGCCCTTCAGGGGATTCTAGTGCACCTCTTTGAGAGCCATTGTTTTGCTCCCCAATGCTAAAGAGCTGTGTTCCTTCTGAACAGTTGCCAATACTGAGACCATTCAAGGAGAATTGAGTAGACTGGGGTAAGCAAGGAAAAAAGCAAGTGGGGAAAGAACTTAGGAACAACTGTGAATTTCTCCTGAGTATCAGATACCAGAGAGCTGCTCAAGACACTGCCCTGCCAAGTCTTTAGATCCTTTGAGAAGAGTTGGGAAACAAGTACATCCTCAGCATCTGTAATGTTTGGGTTTTATTTAAAAAGCAGTGACAAAGGACATTTCAACATGCAATTGAAACACCATGCTCTTGAAAAAAATGTGCTCTGCCTGGCCCTGTCCTCCCCACTGTTGCCTAGTGATCCCCCTTCCATGATATTTGTTTGGTTAGTTTATACAGAGATATGGATGAAATGAGGCCCCATAATAATGTCAATGATAACCATGATGACAATAATAGCAGTAGCTGGAGAATGGCAGGCACTGTGCTAATTTACATCGGTTTTCTTATTCAATCCTTATAATATCTTTATGAGGGACTATTGTTATCTATAATTTTATAGGTTAAAAAAATGAGGTCAGGAAAGGTCAAGTAACTTGTGTGGTAGGCAAAATAACGGCTTCCCAAAGATGTCCACATCCTGACTCCTGAAAACTGTTAATGTGTCATATTACATATCAAAGGGATTTTGGAGATATTAAAAATGGTGAAATGGGGAGATTATCTTAGATTATCTAGAAGGGTCCAAAATGGTCACCAGAATCCTTATAAGAGGAAGGCAGGAGGGTCAGAATCAGAGAAGGAGATATGATAATGGAAGCGGAAGTCAGAGTGATGTAGCCACGATCCAAGTAACGTGGGCAACCTCTAAAGGCTGGAAAAGGCAAGCAGCTGATTCTCCTCTAGAGTGTCCAGAAAGAACAGATTTCTGCAACACCTTCATTTTAGCCCCATGAGACCCATTTCTGACTTCTGACCTCCAGAGTTGTAAGATAATACAACTGTATTTTTTGTTTAGCTACTGTTTGCATTAATTTTTTACAGCAGCAATAGGAAACGTAATACATTTGTCAAGGTCACACAGCCATTAGGTCATGGGGCAGGGATACAACGTTACACTGTCTGATTCCAGAACCCACCCTCAATTTGAATCCTTGCAAAGGTATTTAGGATCTACCCTACAGGGATGTGAATGTCAAGCGAGATGAAGACACATGGATTCTCTCTCCCAAGTTGTCTTTTGTCCTCATCAATCACCAATCTAGCTATGAGAAGGCTCTTTATTTCTTGGACGAGGCTTTGTGGCAAACAGTGGGACATTCCACATGGACTACTTTAAACTCCTCCTCTAAATGTATTACTTGCTGAATTTGCCAATGGAGCAGGGTTCCTCTTTGGATGGCAGAACTGTCTCCGTGTTTAAGTGCTTCATAACAGGTTGCTTGGTAAGTGAATGGTGTTTTCTCTTCCTTCCTGAATGACCTATCTACACGGGTAGGTGCTAGTCAAACACATTCACTTCTTCACTTTCAAGGGGACAACAAGTTCCTGCTTACCTGGACATTCTAGAAGGAAGCAGCAAGGAATTGTTTTCACAAGTCATGCCCCACCTTCATGACTACCTTCTCTGAGGTTCTTTCTTAACTGTGTAATGTGGGGATGGTATTGTTTGCTCCAAGCACCACAAAGACTCTTCCTGAAGATCTATGAGTTTATAGATGTGGAAATGCTTTCAAAACTCAAAAACTTCAGCTCTGCCAAATGCTTATTATTGTTTCCTTAACAGATTCCTTATTGCCACCTTTTAACTTCATTGTCAGTGCAAAAATAAAAAGTGTTGACAGGCTGGATGGAATCTTGTGACTCAGGCATTTGGTGTCTGTGGGAGAGTGAGGAGGAAGGAGAAGTTAGCAATTGGAGACACTTAAGAAATTGGAGAAAAACCCTAGCTCAAAGAGTTGAAATCAGGATAAATTCATACAGAAAAACTTCAAAGT
The DNA here is from genome assembly GCF_008728515.1 of Papio anubis. Lineage (NCBI taxonomy): Eukaryota > Metazoa > Chordata > Mammalia > Primates > Cercopithecidae > Papio > Papio anubis. The sequence continues at coordinate 31,909,774 of NC_044988.1, forward strand.
ATATGCTTTTTCTAGTGTTCAAGCTTGAAAATGAGAAGTACCTTTCCAATAATTGGCCTTCAAAGCATTTATGAAGACATTATCAACACATTTAAGATGGAGGACCCCATGTGTTTTCAAAAATCTCATTGCTAGCAGTAAGACATGAAAAATGAAAAGAGGGCCGGGCGCGGTGGCTCAAGCCTGTAATCCCAGCACTTTGGGAGGCCGAGGCGGGTGGATCACGAGGTCAGGAGATCGAGACTATCCTGGCTAACATGGTGAAACCCCGTCTCTACTAAAAATACAAAAAAAAACTAGCCGGGCGTGGTGGTGGGCGCCTGTAGTCCCAGCTACTTGGGAGGCTGAGGCGGGAGAATGGCGGGAACCCGGGAGGCGGAGCTTGCAGTGAGCCGAGATCACGCCACTGCACTCCAGCCCGGGAGACACAGCGAGACTCCGTCTCAAAAAAAAAAAAAAAAAAAAGAAAAGAAAAATGAAAAGAGGACCATTTAAGTTCTTCTCATCCTTCAGGATCCAATTGAAGTCACATATCTTTTCTGAAGGCTTCCCTAACCACCCCAGCTCATGGGAATGGTTCCTTGTGTAGACATGGCATGTTTCATCTCTGCCATTCATGGGCACTTGGCATTCACTGTGTGTCAGGAATTTTATTTGTTTGAAAACCAACTGGATTTTAAGTTATGTGCTCTATGTCCTCCCAGGTCTTAGAATAATACAGACTACATCAGATCAGGTGATGTATTCAATTTCTAGAAAACTTTTGCTTACAACTAAAGGACTCATACCATATCGCCTTGTGGCTTTTCCTAAGCTTTTGGTATTATCCTGCTTGCTCCCTCACTCTAACTATCCTCCTTTGATTTACTGTCATCTTTTCTTTACCTTACATCAGCTTCCTTTTGGTAGCCCAAAGTCAGAATCCTGGATCTTGAAGTACATGCTGTGACATACCAGACCAATCCTTGCTTCTGGACCAAGGTACCCATTCCCCCAGCTGCTGGGAATACTGGCAGATGATGGCTCTCAGGTGAGTCATATTCTAAGTGCTGCCCAGGAGAGCCATCTTACCCAAGGTCACACTTCTTCCTCAGTGTGTGTGCATAAAAAAATGTGGAATATAAAGTTCCCCGCCTCAAGGTGGTTCAACTCTGAAGGGCCACCCCAGCTCAAGAACTCCCTGTGCGATTGGCTGAGTCCTTTAGTATGACTATATTGCAGCTTAACTCCCCCCTCGGCCAATCTGTCCTGCTTCCTTCACTTCCCCAGAAGTGAGGCTCCTGAGAGCTTTCCCAATATACTTCCTGCTTACAAACCTCCACATAAGAGGATGTTTCCTAGAGAAGCTGCTCTATGACAGATCTTTCGTATAAATAAGAGGACAAACAGTGTCCACAGCAAGGAAGATTGATGGAGGCCTGTCTCACCTAAAGTCAAGCCAGACCAATCTGGCCACAGCTACCAATTCCTGGCAGTGAACACAGCCATCATTCTGGCCATAACATGCCAGAAAGGTGAACTTTGGCTATTTGTGGTCTCTGTCATTGCTCTCCAGTAGAACTTTCTGTGCCGATGGGAATGTATTCTACATCTTTCCTGTCCAATGCAATAACCAATAGCTACTTGTGGCTACTGAGCACTAGAAATGCTATGGTGACTAAGGAGTTTAATTTTTTACTTTTATTTTTATTTTATTTTAGTCTCACTTTGTTGCTCAGACTAGAGGGCAGTGGTGTGATCTTGGCTCACTGCAACCCCTGCCTCCTGGGTTCAAGTAATTCTCATGCCTCAGTCTCCCGAGTAGCTGGGACTACAAGTGCTTGCCACCATACGTGACTAATTTCTTTTCTTTCTTTTCTTTTTTTTTTTTTTTTTTTAATTTGAGGTGGAGTCTCGCTCTGTGCCCAGGCTGGAGTGCAGTGGCATGATCTCAGCTCACTGCAACCTCCACCTCCCTGGTTCAAGCAATTCCCCTGCCTCAACCTCCCGAGTAGCTGGGATTACAAGCACATGCCACCATGTCCAGCTAATTTTTTGTATTTTTAGTAGAGACAGGGTTTTACCATGTTGACCAGACTGGTCTTGACCTCCTGACCTCAGGCAATCCGCCTGATTTTTTGTATTTGTAGTAGAGACAAGGTTTTGCCATGTTGGCCAAGCTGGTCTCAAATGCCTGACCTCAAGTGATCCACCCACCTTAGCCTCCCAAAGTGCTGGGATTACAGGTGTGAGCCACTACACCCAGCCAGGAATTTAAATTTTATTAATTAATTTATATTTAAATAGCCACATGTGTGTGATGGCTACCATATTGCACAGAGCAGCTCAAGATGATGAGCTGCTCTGCAGAGGGCATGTCACAACAGTTCCAGTTCCATATGCCTTTACTTCCACCACTCCATGATCTGGAAAACACTTGGTCTGACCCTTAAAAATCATTCTGATGAGGCATATCTAGGAACTGTATACTAGTGATGTCTAATTATATAGTGGCCCAATAATGACTCTGAACATTGTTAAATCTGAGTGCCAGAGAACTTTGTTGTAAGTTTAAGTTGATTATAGCACAGAAATCTAGTCATAATCACTCACTTTAATTGTCTTTTATTCTGGTGACCCTTTAAGGAGTTTCTCATTTAGGTAGAGAGATATAACATCTATCTGTGTATAAATTGAAATTAAGGAATTCCCTTTTCTCGATTTTATACTTGTATAGATTTCATGAATGCTTACTTCTTTTCCGTTTGGTCTATATAATCTCGGGGACTTTGCTTTATGTTTCGTATATAAGAAAAGGAAAAAAAGAGCAAGAGATAGCTTCCAGCTTGAGGTGGGAAGGTTCACAGCTTGGAGACCCACGGGAGATCTTTATCCTGCCCTGTTCCTTAAACAGGAATGATATCTTCTTACTGACCCAGAAATGTCACATGGGACCCACAGTGAGAGCATGTAGCCACACCTTGCCAAGCTTGTGACCACTCCTGCAAAAACATGTACATGCATGCCATACAGATAAGAAGTCATTGCCATCAGCCTGCCTACCAAGGACCAACCCTTACAAAATCAGGCTGTTCTACTAAGTGAAACTGAAATTGAATTCAATGCAATTTGAAAGTATTCTGTTTACTTAAAGCCTAGAAGCCTGGCGTGTGAAGAAGAATCCAGGGACAGGAGATGGTTGTTAAATTTGTACATTTTTCTTTCTTGTTGCAATTTTATCTTTGCCGAGAAATTTAATGAAGACTCCAGAGAAAAGAATTAAATGTCTGCTGGTTCAATTACCAAGTAATGAAAAGGTCGAAAGGAGCACCATGCACTGTGTGCGGAGCTGCTAGTTCAGCCTATTCTTAGAGTAAAATTCTTTTCCGTGCTGTTCACAGTCGCATTTTGCCACCCACAAACTGTACAGAAAAACCACGTGCTGGTACAGATCATCCTCCACAAGGTGAAAGGGCCTTGGTCCCTGGGGAGCATCTCATGACACCCACGCAGGAGTTATGGGCAGAGTAGAGGCCATGGATTTCAGGAGGGACCAGTCTGTTGTTAAATCCACACTTTGAGAAGATTCTAATCATCCTTGGCGCTGAATACATTTTTTAACCAGCCTGTTCTTAGGACCACATGCAGGGGAAGCCTCAGGAGCAAAACAGACTTGCGAGCAAGGATTTCAAGGGCTCCCAGCAGTCCCTGACAGCATTTGGAAAGCCACTCCTGTCCCCAACCTGCCCCAGTTGTACATAGAAAAGAAAGATTCCTGTAACACACAAATCCTCTACAGAAGCTAAAACGAAAGATAAACTATGGTGCTTTGGAATTCCTTAGAACTTTGGTTCTAATGTTTTCAAAATCAAGCCGCCAAGAGACTGAGGCAGGAGAATCGCTTGAACCAGGGAGGCAGAGTGTGCAGTGAGCCGAGACCACACCACTTCACTCCAGCCTGGGTGAAAGAGCAAGACCCAGTCCCCCCGCTGCCACCACCCCAAAAATCAAGCCTTCCTAGAAATACTATGCAAGGGAAGGGAAGAGGCAGTTAAGTATAGACTCCTCTCACCTCAGCACCATGGTGACAGTCTCCTTGCTCATGCTGGGACCACTGCAAACACCTGTTACCACCAACACTGAAAGACTGAATGAGAAAGTCATCATATAACTTATTCTTCAGCTTTAAATCAAGTTCTCTTTTGGTTATATAAAAGTCTTGTTTTTAGGAAATACACACTGAAATGCTTAATGATAAAGGGTTATGGCTATGATATATATAAGTGACCCATAGAAAAAGTATGTGTCTCTATATCTCTGGACATACATGTATGTGTTCATATACATACATGTATATGTGTTCATATACTTACATGTGTGTTCATATACATACATGTACACTCATAGTGTTCATATACATGTGTGTTTTTCATATATACATTCATGTTTATATAAATGTGTCTATATGTTCATAAATGTGTGTGATCATATACATATGTGTGTTCATATACATATGTGTATACATATTAATATTAATGTATGTTTGCATGTGGTGGGAAGGCAAGCTAGAACAAATGATAAAGCAAACAGGGTGAAATGTAAACAATAGGTGAATCTAGGGAAAGGGAATTTGAGTAGTGTTTGAACTCTTTTTATTTACTTATTTGCTTATTTTATTTACTTATTAGAGATAGGGATTTGCTATGTTGCCGAGGTTGGAGTACAGTGGCTATTCACAGGCACAATCACAGTGTACTTGCACTTGCTATGGCTGGAGACAGGATTATGGCTCAGGAAGGTGAGAATATCTCTAGCTAATTTCTTCCTCTTTTTCCTTAAAGTACTATATCCAAGGACATTAGATGTTTAAGGTTTTAAAAGTAGCTAAAGTATCTCAAACCACTTTAAAATATATGAAAAAAACAAACTATATGAAGAAAAGAAAACTCCCAAATTATTTATGCCACTCTTTTATTTTATTTTTTGGTCTCTTGTATAAGATACAACAAGATCAATACCTTATGAAAAATCAAAGCTCTTTGAATATAGGAAGAGACCTTGATTGTTACTGTTTCTCCTGTATTGCCCAACAACGGAATTGTAGAGTGCAATTGAGTAAAGACATGAATAAATGAATAAGCAGCACCTAAAATAAAGTTCTAAATTCAACCCCTCACCTTGAGAATTCATTTTGAAATCTACTAATATCTAAGCAGAGGCATTTTAATCTATGGAGTTCTCTCTACATATTTTTATCCTCCTTTTCTCTATTCTTTTTTAGACCTCTGTATCTAAAGCTGACTAGGGCCATTAGGAAAGAGAAAATGTAAGGTACAAAAGGGGAGAAGATATTTGCTACATACATTACTGATACAGGATTAATATCTAGAAAATAAAATTCATTCCTACAAATAAATTAGAATTAGACAATTCAAAAGAAAAATTGTCAAAAACCTGAATACGCATTTTACTGAAGAGAAAGCACAAATGGCCAAAATGCTTGCAAATATGTTCAAAGTCATCAGTAAGTGGAAAAAGCAAACTAAAACCACAAAGATCCTGTCATAACCACTAAATTGGCAAAAATTTCAAAGTCTGACAATACCAAAGTGCTGACAAAGACATAGAACAATGGCACGCATATACTGCTAGAGGGAATAAAAATGGGCACAGCCACTTTGGAAAACAATTTGGCATTACATAGCAAAGTTGAAGGTATGCACACCCTATGACTCAACATTTCCACTCCCGTGTATGCCTGAGAAACTTCAGCAAAGACGCAGTGGAGACCGTGTGCAAAACTATTCATAATAATACTTTCATAATGGAAGCCATCCAAAGTCTGCCAACAAGACCAGTAACTTGAGGCATATCATATCATGAGACACTCTACAGCATTGAAAATGTATAAACAACAGCTGTATGCACCAACAAAGATGGCCCTCAGGAACACGATGTTGGGTGAAAAAAAGCAAATTGCAGGAGAATGCATACTTATGAGCCCATTGGTGGAAAGTTCATAAGTGATATGTTTTTAGAAATAGAAATATATGTGGTAAAAGTATAAAGAATAAGAGAATGATAAATAAAAATTCACAGTAGTGACTACCTCTGTTTAGGGCAAAAAAAGTAATGTGGGCCGGGCGTGGTGGCTCACGCCTGTAATCCCAGCACTTTGGGAGGCCAAGGCAGGCGGATCACAAGGTCAGGAGATCGAGACCGTCCTGGCTGACACGGTGAAACCCCGTCTCTATTAAAAAAAAATACCAAAAATTAGCCAGGCAGGGTGGCAGGCCGCTGTAGTCCCAGCTACTTGGGAGGCTGAGGCAGGAGAATGGCGTGAACTCGGGAGGCGGAGCTTGCAGTGAGCCGAGATCATGCCACTGTGCTCCAGCCTGGGTGACAGAGCAAGACTCCTTCTCCAAAAAAAAAAAAAAAAAAAGGAATGTGATCAGGAAGGACAAGGTACATGGGCCTTTAAAGAAAATGCTAATGGTCTATTTCTTAAAAGGGGAAGCAGGCACACATTCATTGTATGTTATTCTTTACACTATATATATATATACACACACATATATATATACACACACATATATATACACACACACACACACATACCCACAAATATTATTTGGCGTGTAGTCAATATTCAATAAAAATGACATTTAAGAATTGGTGAAGAAAAAAATGACTGAAAATATTTCTTCAGGACTTGCTGGAAAAAGAAAAGAAAATACAACAACATACCAAGCCATTAGACTCTGACAATCTTTCCCTTCAAACATGCCAGAGTTGTTTACTTGTCTCTGGGTTCCTCTTTGCTCACTTATGCCAAAACCAACTATCACTCAGAGGTACCAGTTGTCCGGACTGGAAGAGGGTTTCATGATGCTCATCTGAAGCAGCAGCCAAGCTTTTCTCTCTATCTGTCATCCTACCCCTCATTAAAATTCAGCCCTCCTCCAGGTATGAATGACAAGCACCTTACCCTGTTCACACAGGTGCACACATATCCAATTCTGCAGTTTGATTGGGTTATTATTACATCCAAATATTACTGAAAGCCATTATTACCTGACTCTTGACTTTGACTTATTTTATAATATTTGTACACATTTCATAACGATAATAGAGCACTACATTTAAAACAAATCTTCTCCCTCTCCTCCAATCAGAATCTGAAATCTTAAAAAGCTCCCTGAAACACAGAAACCTGTCTCTTCCTCTTACTACAACCATGTAGCAACAGCCCCTTAAACCAAAAGTAAAATTTAGAGTGGTGTAGCTATTGTCATTACAACACTTAAAAGGAAAAAAATAAATCTAACTGCAGTGAAATATTACTCCTCACCCGGATAATTAAAAGAAAACATTCATGCCTCCCTTCCTCTACCCCAGCTCCATCTGCCACCCAGTGGATGGGAAGGGAGAAGATTTTGCTACAATTTCAGTATCGTGACAATTAAAAAAATTAATTTTTTCCTATCAATCACTACAGGGAAATCAGGCTTGATTGGTGGTAACATTCCAATACAGCAAAAATTAGAGACTGGTTTTATTAGTCCATTTTCACACTGCTGATAAAGACATACCTAATACTGAGTAATTTATAAAGAAAAGAGGTTTAATGGACTCACAGTTCCACGTAGCTGGGGACGCCTCACAATCATGGTAGAAGGTGAAAGGCATGTCTTACATAGTGGCAGACAAGAGAGAATGAGAGTCAAGCAAAAAGGAGTTTTCCCTTATAAAATCATCAGATCTTGTGAGACTTGTTCACTACCATGGAACAGTATGGGAAAACTGCTCCCATGATTCAATTATCTCCCACCGGCTCCCTCCCACAACACTAGCAATAAAGGGAACTACAATTCCAGATGAGATTGGGGTGGAGACACAGTCAAACCATATCACTGGTTAAAAAAAAAAAATTATTCTAAATGACCTACGTGGAAGACTCCATCGCTGGGTACCCTGAAGTATACTGAAGACCCACTTATTAACTGCCTTAAAACTACAACCACTTACCTCAGCATACTGTGCTGCTGAACTGGCTTCAACTGCATAAACTCTCCTAGCTCCAGCCTGTATGGCAAAAAATGACAGGATTCCTGATCCACAACCAACATCTAGAACCACCCGAAAGGAAAGAAGACAAAAAACAAAAAGTGTGAAAACACAAACAAGTGCTTGGCTACTGGCACAAAGCCAGCTTTGGGTGTTGAGGTCAGACTTATTAAAATACTAGCTTTGATGTTTCTAGTGGCCTTACCTTGGCAAGGTTATGAATCTCCGTGAACCTTGTTTTTCTCACATGTTAAATGGGGTTAATAACAAACACTCTTAGAATTGGATGTAGAGATTAAATAATATGAAAGCATGCAAAGCACTTGGCACATAATTGATGTTTCACGAATTATTGCTATTATGATAGTTTCTTTGTAACATGGACTGCTTTGAGGATGCTTAGGGCCAAGAGAAGTAGGTGTCACAAATGAGCTTGCTCCACCAATTCTATCAGCATAAACCAACGAAAACGGTGGCCAGTAATTTTTGGAATGATATATCTAGGTTTAGAAATCACTGAAGATAGTCTTGAAAAATTCAAAAGTGAGGTGTGTGCTTTTATACCAGGCCCCCTCCATAAAGTTGGAGAGGTTTCTCTGGAGGGTAGGAGCAGATGAAGGTAGTGGAGTGATGAAATTTTTCTTCCACTCTCTGTGTTCAGATCTGGATCTTAGATCAAGAAAACCGCCATTTACTGGCACAAAAAGGCCAACACTGAACCCTGCATGCAAGGGGTGGATGGTATGTGGTCAGCCCCTTTCTCCAAGCACTGCTGGAGCTAAGGCTCGAATCTCAGCCTGATCATTGAAATTTTGAGTTACTGTATTTCTGTCTCATTGATGCCTTTTAGTCTCAGCATCTTTTGGCACTAACTTTGAACAAGACATTTTACTTGGCTTTACCTCCTCACAATAACAATATGAGTAGACAACATTATTATGCCCATGTAATAGGTTAAAAAAAATCCCTGAAAATCGGAGACACTGAACAACCACCTCAAGTTCAGCTGGCAATAAATAGGGAGGCTAAGAGTTCACTCTGAACATGTCTGCCTTCATGCTCATGTTTTTTATTATCATACATTGCTTGCTGACATTCGTCTTCTATAAAACTGACATTTCAACACGGCAATACCAATAGACAATGGTTGACAAGGAAACAAAGCAGTATGTTTGTTGGAAAAATTAGAAAAGTTAAAAAATTATAGCAGGAAAATTTGCCAAAACACAAGAATTATTAAGATGTGTGTGTGTGCATTTTAACTGCAATATCACACTGTGATGACATAGATACTGTGCCATTATTCTAAGAGAACATGCTGTTAGTAATGGGTTCACAGTGCTCACTTATATTAATCTAGAGCTGTGGCTGTATTCCATACGGTTTCCTAGGGTTTGGGTAATTAGGAGCATTACCAATTTAAAATGTCACCCAGACTCCAAAATTGGCTATCAGGCTGTCTATACTTTTAGAAATAACAGTATTCTCTTTTCCTCATCCTCCCCAGGAAATACATCATCTTCATGTGGCCATGGTCTGTTGTAAGAACACTCACAAGTGCCATTTAAGAAATGGAGGCTGTTAAGTTGGAGAATGCAATCCACGGTCCCAAAGAAAAATGCACTACATTCAGAAGAACCTTTCTAGAACTTTCTTCGATTAAAAACACAACACTCTAAATTTCAAGTTCAGCCCAGGGTATGGATGCAAAGTTAAGAGACAATGGAAATTGCACCTGGATGCTCTGGGAACAGGTGCCCTGGAAATGTGTAAATGAAGTTCTTTATCTAATTTATTAAGATGGCACAAAGCACATCTTAGAGCAGTGTTTTCCAGTTCTCGTGATGCTGAAGACTAAAAACTAAAGGAACATCTCACCATTAGCAGAGAGATGGGGGAAAGGAAATTGGGAGAAAGAAAAAGAGACAGAGATGGGAGGGAGCCTTATGTGGTTGGGCTTTTGGAAATTTGGTCCATTTGGTAAAAAGATACTTTAACAGACCCAGGCCATATCTAGAGAAGTAGTGACAAATTATAAGCTGAGAAAATTTTCTAAAAATGCAAGCCAAAGTAACTTTAATCATTTGGCTATTTCAAAACCGAGTTAGGCCTTGAAAAAGAATCCAATCTTTTGCTAGCACTGTCCAGATAAGTCCATCTGCTGCCCACTTATGTGGATATTAAAAAATCTTAACAAGTAAATTTTCAGTCATGCCATGGGAAGAGACAGTGAGGAGGTAGAGGGACATTTCCCTTTCTCTACATAAGCCATGCAACTTTGGAAAACAAAGCCTTGGAGGACCAAGGATAAATTCTGTGGGGAAAAAACCCTAAGAGTCAAAGCAAATACTTAGGATCTAATGGAAATACACTACCTCAGCCCTTTCCATCTGTGGTTTCCAAGACTGTGGAAGAAGAAAAGTCATTAACACAGGTAATTCCATTATGCTTTCTTACGTAGCACCTTAGGAAGCATTGGAGCTGCCTCTAATTGTATTTATTTCTTCTTATAGAGGTAATATTGAGCTCATTTCTTATTCTACCATTGGTAGGTCATCACAGAAGTGGATATATTTCAGGAACTTAGCAGTCATTGAGTTATACTTTCATGCTCTGGGAAAAAATATCTCCCCTCAGGCAGAGGCAAAGTAGAGCAACTAAATCCCCTTGTATATGTAGAGCAGTTTGCAGTTGCCAAAGGATGTTTGCCTGACATTATTTGATCTTCATGCCTCTCTGGAATAGAGAGTACATATAGTTTTGTGCCCATTTTATTGATAAGCTGAGGCTCAGAGATACTAAGTAGCCAGCCTAAGTAGGTAGCAAGGGTTGGTAAGCAGCAGTTGGCAGAGTTAGGATGAAAATCCAGTGTTTAACTCTTTGCACAACTCTCACTCTCTTTTTGTACAGAAAAAAAAAGAGAAATGAGTGTACTGTGAAGAGATGCAAATCTGGCCGTATCACACTTCTAACAGTTCCACACATCTGGGGGAGAAGGAGAAGGTCTCTCTGGTATGTTGTCCTGAGTCCTGAGCCATCCAGTAATGGCTGACCTTTTTAGTCTCTTCTTCTTTACTCCTCTCCTTTCTTCCACACACACCCTAGGCTAGGAATCACGTCCCTTTACTTCATTCTGTGCTCCCTCATGTGCAATTCCCTGTGGCAGTGGGAGCCATCACCCCATACCAAATGTTCACGCTCTCTCAGAATGCAGCTGCCAGGAAGCAGCTGCCTACCCAAGACTACATCTCTCCACCCCCTTGCATCTACATGCATGGCCAGTGGAATGTGAGGCAAAGTGATTAGTGTCACTTCTGGGCCAAGGTGGTTAAAGGTCCAGCATACATTCCCTGCACTGAAGATGAAAACAGCCTGAATCTCTGGATCACCACTTTGGGAAGAGCCACTCAGAACACACTGGACATGGCATGAGCAAGAAATAAATTTTATTATGATAAACAGCTGAGATTTAGAGATCGTTTTAGTAGTAGTTGGCATCCACTGATCAATACATTGCCCCTAGATAACATTCCCTCCTCTCATTTTTCTACCTGGGAAACATCCTTCAAGACCTAGCTCAAATCTCATATCTCAGGGATGCATTCCCTGATTCCCTAGTTGGGGTAGGCTGGGTTCTCTGGCACCTTGCATGCCACTCTCTAACAGCACTTATCACAGGATATGACAAGTAGTTATTTACACAGTTGTCTTTCCTGCTTAGCCTGTGAGCTTACCAAAGACAGGAATCACATCATCTCTCAGTACCTAGTGAGCACAGTAGGAAACATAAAAACCATTAATAAATATTTGTTGCCTAAATGACTGAATGGGATGGCCCAAGATAGCAGTCTTTTAATTCCAACATCATTTTGAAATATCTTCAGGAAAGGCCTAAGACTTTTGTCTGCCATTTGGACTCTGGAAATGCTCTTGCATCACAAGGCAGCACCCAAAGAGGATGAGCTCAGGATGCCCTTGCTTCATTCAAGATTCATAGCCTGTAATGTTTCACTGAACCTTCCTTGTCTTCTGCATTCGGGCCTCTTTCTTATTTCTTGGCCTCCATGTCACCCCACGCATCTGACACTTTTTAGTCTTGATTTTCATGACCTCTATTCTTCCTCCTTGACTATGATTGGAACACGATCACCCTTCTGACTAGCTGAGGTAGCCTTCCGCCAAGTCCTTCTGCCTGAAAACAGGCGTTCTTAGAAGACTTTATGCTCATTCCTGCCACAGGCCTTAGTACATTCTGTTCCTTTTGCTTGCTATGCTCTCCATTACACACAATCTGCTTTCAGTCTGCGGTCATATTCTTTCACTTACTCAGTAACTATTGTGCTGGATATTTTCTATTTGCTCCTCCAGATCTATCCTCCACTCTTCTCATCTTGGTCTTTGGCAGGAGCCTGACCTATATCGACCATAACAATGGGCTTTCTTGCCACTGGATTCTAGTTGGGATAAGTCAAGGGAAATGACAATAGGAGATCAGAGGGAGTGAGGATGGTGAGGTCAGATTATTTATTCTTTTGGCTTCCTTTTTTCTGTGTCTCCATGGTTCTTGTCGGACTCCCATCTCTTACAGCTCTGATATTATGTCACATTTCCAGTAGCTACCTTTAGGTCCAGATAGAATAACAGGTTCACATTCTTGCTGGTAACAGAGTGCTTCACTATCCCTTCTTTGTTCCCCTAACTCTGCCTACATCTTTGTAAATAGTCACGTTATCTTTAACTCTCATTAAACACCCTGTGTGATGGTTAATACTGAGTGTGAAGTTGATTGGAATGAAGGATACAAAGTATTCATCCTGGGTATGTCTGAGTGGGTGTTGCCAAAAGAGATTAACATTTGAGTCAGTGGTCTGGGGAAGGTGGATCCTTAATCTGGTAGGCAAAATCTAATCAGCTTCTAGCAAATATAAAGCAGCCAGAAAAACTTGAAAAGGAAAGACTGGCCTAGCCCCCCAGCCTACATCTTTCTCCTGTGCTGGATGCTTCCTGCCCTTGGACATTGAACTCCAAGTTCTTCAGTTTTGGGACTTGGGCTGGCTCTCCTCGCTCCTCAGCTTGCAGACAGCCTATTGTGGGACCTTGTAATCACATAAGTTAATATTTAATAAACTCGCTTTTAGATAGATAGATTATAGATATAGATATGGATATATCTCCAATTAGCTCTGTCCCTCTAAGAGAACCCTGACTAACACACCCTGTCATGTGTGCTGTCTCTCTCCTGCAGGGACCCTGGCTGTTAAACCAACTCATCCTTAAGGTCACGAACATCTCCACCTTTTAATCTTCAGTGTAGGGAAGGTATGCTGGACCATTAACCACTTTGGTCCAGAAGTGACACATCACTTCCTCTTACATTCCATTGGCCATGCATGTAGGTGCAAGGGGGTGGGGAAATGTAGTCTTGGCTAAGTCCCAAACATCTCCCCTGGTCTTTGCTCTCCTACCATGCTAAGTCCTCTTGTTGTATACTTTCTTATCAGCATCTCTTCATACTCTTTCTTCATAACATTCACCAGAATTTTTATTTTTCATATAATGAATGATTATTTGATTAATATCTGCTCTCTCCCCTGGATAGCAATCTTCATTAAAGGAGAGACCCCATCTGTTTCTCTCTATTGAATCTGACATGTAGTACAGGGTCTGGTGCACAGTGGAGACACTCACTAAATCTTTGTTGAACAAACTGAAGGAATGAAAAGGTCTCTCACTACCACAAAGAGAGGACAGATTCATGATCCAGAAAATATAGTACAAATCTGTCACCTTGCTGAGAAGCCACCTTATACCAACATAAGTCCTCACCAACCTAGTGAAATTAAGAATCTTTCAAAGGATTACTTTCTTTTGACCTTGCCATACTCTCCCTGTATTACCATCCAGTTAGGTCTTGTGGACAATCACCTTCTAGAGAGCGAATTCATCCTCAGCTGCCTGTTGGATACACAGGCAGTGACTGTAGACATGGCTATTTTTTGGCTTATACATAGTGGTGCCTGAAAATAGTATGAAATCCCTGGCAGGACTAACTGGGAAAAGTCAACAACTGGTCCATGTAATCGTGACCAAATGTCCGGGGGATTTATTGGTAAGAAAAGTTTTAAAAATATTAGAAAGAAAGGGTTATCATTTTGCTTTACTGATTATTTTAATTACATGTTCTTGTAGTTTCCTGGGCAAAGAAATCCTGCAAAATGCTTGGACAGGGCTTACATAGCTCCAAGTCGATTCAAAACTATTCATTTGGATTTAGTAGGTTAAAATTAACAAGGAGTATATAGATCCTTATGAAAGTATGAAACAAAATTACCCTTGAATAAAAGAGTAAAAATAAATACAGTCATCTGTTGGTATACATGGGGGACTGGTTCCAGGAATCCCCTTGGATACCCAAATCCTTGGATGCTCAAATCCCTTATATAAAATAGTGTGCTATTTACATATGACACATGCACATCCTCCTGAATACCTTAAGCAGTTTCTAGATTACTTATAATACCTAGTACAATGTAAGTGCTATGTAAATAGTTGTTGTACTACATTGTTTTGGGAATAATGACAAGAAAAAAGTGTCCATACATTTTCAGTACAGATACAACCACTCATCTTTTTTCCAAATATTTTGTTCCACAGTTGGTTGTATCCATGACATAGAACCCACAGAAACAGCGCAGGAATATGAAGGACCTATTGTATCTACTACTTCTTGTATACTTACTGTATGCTACGCCTGTTTAGTACTGTGTAGGAATTACCTTTTTAACTTGTGATGACAATTATTATTTTCTCCATTTTGTAGATAAGGAGGCTGAGATTCAGAGATGAGATTTTTTAAATTATCTAAGTTGAATCCTATACTATCAGCCACTCTCTCAACTTCAATTCTAAATTATTATTTGTTCTATTCAGACTAGAGTAATACTGGCCATATTTAGACTTATTATTCACTCCAGCTTTTTATAATTGTCTTCAAATATGAAGGTTTCGATTATCCCACAATTGGTTCCTCAAGTGATATCAGTTATTATTTACTAATTCTTCTTTATTTTTTGAGCACATCAGTGGCTGCTCTGAATTGCAATGCCTGTTATTATTGCATGCCTTATATTCCTATGTTCTGTGTCCTACTTCCACAGACATCACTCCTTCCTGCCCTCATTTTATTCCATCTATAGTCAACTCACTAGACAGCCCAAAGCCACATGTGGCTGAAGCTTGTGCTCAGTGTCATGTGCTTCACCATCACTGTTGGCTGCCACAGGTTGCCAACCCCCATAGACTGCATCTAGTATCCAAATCTTCCAATATCCAAACTATGGACTGACAGGTAGACTGAGCAGCTCCTGGGCAGTAACAGAAAGAGGAAGCTGCACAGACTTTTGCAGTCCATCGCATCTCCTACTCCAGCTTTTATCAGAGAAGAGAATGTCCAAAACATCTCAGCAACTACAGAAGACATCCTCTTATGGCCTTTTCAGCTTGGACTTAAATCTTATTCAGATACTTAGCACTTTCATTATGGCAGGAAAATTCTGCAGTGATAGCTCCTCCTAAGACAGAACTCTACATCTGTGCAGTGAAACTTGCTTGCATGCAGAGGGTTGCCTGTGTTTAAATAATGCAGAATTAATGCTTACGAGCACATTCTGTTTAGTCTTCTGGAAGAAGACGGATAAACTTATTACCAACCTTTTAACCACCCTTCTACCAGTTCTATAACTATTTTCCTTTCTAATTAGGGAATATTCAAAACATGTGATCATGCTTAGTTTATCTCCTCACAACTAACCCTGCTTTAGACCTGGGCGTGATCACTCAGCTCTAGACCCTTAAACACTCTTTCATTCATTCACCAATGTGCAAGCACTGCCAGGTGCTGAGAATACAAAGATGAATAGAGCAGGACTGTCTAGGAGGAGGAATAGGCATTAACAAAGAAGTACAATCATGTGCTACAGTGGCAATAATAGAATTATGTAAAGGCATAGTGTGAGCAGAAGGAAAAAGAGCCTACTTTACCACGGGGTCTGGAAAGATTTCATTGAGGTGACCTGGGTACTGGAAATTGAAAAGTGAGTCAATATTGTGCCGTTTAAATGATGGAAGATGCAGGAGCTCCGGGAAGTATGGACAAAGGCATCTAAGAATGATAGAGCCAGTTGCATACGGAAGGCAGTAAATTGCATCAGGAGCATGATATGAGTATTAGAGGTAGAAGCGGGGCATGGTTAAGACACAAACATGGCAAGAGCAAAACCTGGAGAAACTGGCAGATGCTTGATCATAAATAGTCTTTTGTGCAAGACTTGGCTTGATTCTTCAGCAAAGAAGAATCATTGGAAAGTTTTAAATAGAAGGATTATTTCATAGGATTATGTCATAGTTGCATTTCAGCAACATCATACCAGTGGCATGGATTGGAGGGCCACAACATCAAGGGTAACAGAACCTAGCAATCCTAACCAGTGTCAGTCCCCTCTCCCTTCCTCCTTCCAATCAGAACTTCAGTTTAATTGAGTATTTACCCTCCTCTATGTGGTTAACCATCCACAGATCCAGAGAGGGGATCTTGATTGGTCTAGGGCAATCAAAAGTGGTTCTATTCCTCTTGCCACTGATGGGTTTAGGCTTGGGCATGTGATACGATTTTCTTCATGAGTCTACTGAGAAAGACTACTTGGGAAAGATTTCCTCCCTCCTAAAGAGACACACAGAAAAGATCCCTCCTATTTCCTGAATGTGGTTAAATTTGGATGTGATGCTCAAAGTAATTGGCTAAAACAGTCAAAGGTAATGTGACTTCATAGATTAAAACACCATAAAGTTGCATTACCTTTGACTGTTTTAGCCAATTTGAGTAGGGATTTTTCCTATTCCGAGTCAAAGGTATCTTAACTGGTACAAGCAGGAAGAGTAGTTGCAAAACTTTTGCAATATTCCAGGAAAGAAACAATAAGAATGAGAACTGGGGACTTTCTGCGGGACAGGAGAAGTGAAAAGATTGCAGAAATGCTGAGACCATTGAATCTAAGGGATTTAGACTTGAAAGGAGAATAAAAAGTATAGATTGACTCCTAGGTTCCTGGCTTGAGTGCTGGTTATAATGCATTCTGGTTTTGCCTCAAGCCAGAAGAGAACGCTTGCCTTGCTATCTAGCAGAGGGGTCCTAGAAACTGCTTACACTGATCTTTGAATCCTGGAGCTAGATTTTCTTGCTGATGTTGCTGCTGCTGCTGTTGCTGCTATATTCACTACTGCCTGAGGAACCTATTGCAATGATTTCTTCTAGGTCCTCATATCATTCATTAGCACAACAAACAGTGCACACTTCATTTGTGCCATGTGCGTCCTATAGTGGAATTTCCTTGTTTCTGTCGAGGCAGCAGAAAGCACTGCAGCACTTACTTGACGCTCATGCGCATGTACCCTTGAAGTGTAAGGGAGTTAATACCCAGTGAGGGAATACTTTGACCAATGGGAGATGGCAGCTAATGAATACATCATTCTCCATTTCTCCCCTTAGAGGAACTATTTGAGGATGAAGTGGCTTCATATTGCCCCTTTGAAGATGTCCTATGACACAAAGCAATCAGTTTTTCATAAAGCTGTGGCCAGCTCAGTAATGTACTGCTTTCTACTTGCTCTCCCTCCTTTCTCCTACTCCTGTTTTTCTGAGATTAATACTCCCAGATAAAGGGCCAGCCCAGAAGCCTTTGCCTCATGCTCTGCAATTTAGGGAATCTAGACTGAGAAATTGGTGGTAGTTACAGGAATATCAACATGTTTATTGAAATTTCCCTGTGACTCTGTCTTTTCTGGGTTTCCAGAACTTCTCAATTCTAAACCTAAGCCACCACTCTGAGGTTAAAGTGGACATGCCAATACTACAGACTTAGGAAATTAAGTGAAAAGAGAATTTAGGCAGAAGCTCTAAATTCATCAGAATTTTTCTGGTTCAGTGCCAGAAAAGACCAGGGTCTAGTACAGTTAGCCCTCAGTATCTGTGAGTTCTGCATCCAAAGATTCAATCAATAAATCAAAAATATTAAAAACAAAACACCCCATAAAATAACAATATAACAATTTAAAAATACAAATAAAAATACAATATAAAAATTATTCATATAGCATTTACACTGCATTAGATATTAATCTAGAGATTATTTAAAGCATACAGGAGGATGTGCATAGATTATATGAAAATGTCACGCCATTTTATACAAGAAATTTGAGAACCCACAAATTTTAATTTGGGGGGTATGTGTGTATCCTGAAACCAACCTCCCACAGATACCAAGGGATGAAAAATATTTTGAAGAGCTTATTGGTTGGTTGCTTCATCCAATTTAACTGCTTTTTAATGATCTTATCCTCTTTATTTACTTATATTCTTAGCCTGTAAGCAGACATTAAAACAAAGTCATCTGTTTTAGATACTACTATGTCATACAGAGCCTTCTATATAAGCCTTTGGGAAGTCAGTAGTTGCCCCAAATTGGCCCTTCATGGCACTGTCTTAGAGGAAGAGTGAAAGGGTTGGAAGTTCAACTCTAGGAACTTTCTAAAATGCTTTGTGTTCAGTGGCTAGGCAATCCACCAGGCAGAAGTTAATTTCAATGAAATCCTGTAAGTGAAGTATTAATCCATCAAGCCCCTCTTTTTTTAACCCCCTCCCATGCACAGCTGGTGCACTGAGAATATCACCTTATCAACATGTCCCTAATTTAATGAGTTTGCAAAGGTAATATATAGTGCCATTTACCGAATATCTCTGGTTCTCCTTATGGGCAGATGTAGATGTGCATTTCCCTGCTTTGTTGAAATTAGGAGTGACCATATGACTTGCTTTGGCCAACATAATGTGGTTAGAAGTAACACTGGCCACTTTCAGGTGGAAGATTTAAGAACTAGCTGTGTGATTTGCTAGGTCCTCCTTTTCTCTACAATAGGAAATAGTAATGCTTCTCATGGAGGCTGTTCCATCAGCCTGGGTCCTGGAGTGAGAATGATACAAAGTAGAGAAATAAAGCTCTGTTGGATTAAGCCACTGACATTTAGGAGTTGATTGTTACAGCAGTACAGCCCTGACTCACAAGCCTGGGTAAGCTGTATCTTTGAGGGTCCGATGATTTCTGATTCTGATTCCCCAGTCACGTGTGCAGCATTCCAAAGCTGTGCTGAGACTCTCCAAGAAGTTGCTTACTAAATTTTTACAGTCACCATGTGGTTAAGTGTGCTTACCACAATTTAAAATTAACTTCAAAAAGATCAAGGTCACATGTCGCCATCTTGAAAGGGGCAGAGATGTGCTTTGAGCACAAATATCTTGGTTAGAAAGCCACCTATTGCATTGTACCCTAAAACCCTCAGCTTCCTTTTCCCCAATTACTCTAAAAATTAGTCTGTGACCAATACTTATTCATAGTCTTCTTGGCTCCCCTGGGGAGCTGCACTTTGCTTTCATACCAAATGAAAGCATTTCCTTTTGCTGACTCTGGCATCTTTCTCCAGTAACCTTTCAGGAAGTAAGTCTACTCAAGCTCAAGATTCTGGCATAGATATACTCCTGCTTCACTCACAGGCAGAAGATCTGTTCAGTGGGTCCCCTTTGGGCTTAAGGGACCAAAGAGATCAGTTAAACCTAGACTCATTTTCTATCACTTTCTCTTTGCCTTTATTACAGGGAATTAGTCTCAGAAATGAGTTACTGTGATATCTAACTTAATGAAACTAGTCTCTATACTATACTGCATTGAATAGTATCTACCTCCCCAAAATTCATGTCTATCCAGAACCTGTGAATGTGACCTTATTTGGAAATAGGGTCTTTACAGATGTAATCAAGTTAAGATAAGGTTATAATGAATTAGGGTGGGCCCTAAATCCCATATGGCTGGTGTCACTAAGAAAGGAGAGAAATTTACACAGAAACACATACTGGGAGAATGCCATGTAACAACAGAGGCAGCAATTGGAACGATGCATCTATAAGCCAAGGAGCACTAAGGACTGCCAGCAACCAGCAGAAGCCAGGAAGAGGTAAGGAAGGATCCTCCCCTAAAGCCGTCAGAGAGAGCACGGCCCTGCAGACATCTTGATTTCAGACTTCTAGCCTCCAGAACAATGAGAGAACAAATTTCAGTTGCACTTAGCTACTAACTTTGTGGTAATTTGTTATGGCAGCCCGGGAAAACTGAATCACACTTCAAAGCCCAAGCTATAGAAAAAGCATACACACACACACACACACACACACACACACACACACACACACATATATATATATATGCAGATACTGTTTTTCACCATCACATCCTGCTCCCCTCACATTCCAAAAATCACATAGCGAAATGTCAGTTTATCAACCTAGAGCATAAAACAAATGACTTTCTGTCACCCCTAAAATCATCCTGCAGTACAGACTTTGCATACAGACGGACCTGAGTTTGCATGTAGCTCTGCCACGTAGCAGTTGTTTATGCTAAAGCAAGTTAGTTAACTTTCTGTAGCTCCAATCCCTTTATCTATACTATTAGCCTAACAATATGTACTGCATTTGTTTCTTGTACAGCACACAGGGCATTTGCCATTCTTTGGTGCCTCTCAGCATGAGAACTCCTTTCCTATGTTTGGGGAATGCCCCACATTCCACGGCAGCACCAGCCTCTTGCTAGGGAAGTGAAGGTGTCAGCTAAAGCACAAGCATGACCCAGGCTCTGCCAGGAAGATGTGCTTTGCATGGGAGCTCAGAGTGTGAAGATGTAGGGACTACACGGAATCCACTATGGTGAGGTCATATGGTGGCATCTGTTACCTCCAGATCCCAGAGAATCAGAGGGAAAGTTCTTAGGACAACATTCAAGATTGGTATTTAGTGAAAGTTGTGTACATTGCAGTATTTATGTCTGGCTGCACTGCTGTCTTTCTGAGATCAATTCTGCAACATGATTTTGAAAATTATTCCAGATATGTAGCTTCTAAGACTCATTATCTGAAGTTCCTGTAACCTTTAAGGAAATCCTTTTACTGTATTAATTTCTGATGCTGGCAACTAAGAACCTTGACTAACACACAAAGATTAAATTATATAGGATATGTGAAGCCCCTAGCAGAAATCACAAGTAATTTCTTTTTCTTTCTACTCCCACCCACAGGCTCTGAACAAGGATTCTGCCACCACAGGGTTAACATCTATGCTGGTCAAGAAGTAGAGAGACAGTAGAGATGGAAGGAAGCAAGCACTCACCGACAGCACTATGTGGCAGATCTAGGCTGTAGCCTTTATTCTGGTCAGTGATGAAGGTCAGGCCTCATTAGTGTGTGCAGTGTTTTAAAGTGAGGGAGAATTTCAGAACAGGACTAGAAATGGACTCAAAGGCCTTTGACCAAACTGATGATAAGCACACACCAAAGAAAACTCATATCAGAAGAACTAAAGCTCAGGCTCTGCAATCTGAATATCAGCTGATGGTCTGAACAGGTTGCTTTCCATGTTTGTTGTTATTTATGTTTTCTTTTAAGCTTTCAAATCCCTAAATCCCTTCTGCCTAAGCCAAACTCACATTTGGATGCACTAAGCAGCTGTTGCAACTGGGGATTCTCTCCTCTGTGAAAACACTGATTTAAAAAAATAATAAGCTCTCAGCTCCTGCTCACTCTCACAAGTTTCCAGCAACTGGTGCCCTGACAAATGAAGTGTCAAAACATTTCCAAATTAAAACCCCACAGCTCACACAGCCCCATACCCTCAGCAGGATGGACTTTCCCTGCTTGTGCCCAGTGCACACATGAAGAAACTAAAAATAGCCAGATGGCAATTAACAGAAACTCCAAGAAGGGGAGATGGGTTGGATTCTAGTGGGGTCAGTTTCCTGGAAGGATTCCAAATGGAGTTCTCAGCCAGCAGTGTGCTCTGGCCAAGAAAGGATTTTCATTAAAACTGCATGGAGGAGGCAGAATGAAAAATCAAGATGTGGAAGCTTTAAAGTAATAGCAGAGGTGGAAACCCATGACCATCAATAATAATAATCCTTGCTAATACAGAGTTCATATACACTGTATCATCTTGAACTTGTAAAAGCTCTAGAAAATAGCTACTACTCTTATCATTTTCCTACTTTTATAGATAAGGAAGCCAAAGCCCAGAGACTGTAGACAACCTGCCCAAGATCTCAAGACAAACAGGACAAAGGTCTATGGCAGGTATATGGTAAGTGGTCAAGCAGGAGTTTCAACTCAGCTCTCTGGTTCCAGAACTCATGAATGTAACCATCGTGCAAGGCAACCTCATTGTATTCACGGGGACGTTTAAGTAACCAAAATGTTTTTATCCCATCCTTAGGTTGGAGAACAAAAATCTCCCTTAGCAATTTTAGCCAACCTTCCCATGGGCAATGCCTTTCAGGGATTATGTGTGCAGGCTCCAAAGTTAGACTAAGTAGGTCTTATTCTGGCCTTTTTATTTCTAGTTGTATAAAATCAGGTAAATTATCAACCTTCCTGGGCCTTTATTCTCTCATCTCTAAAAGAGCAATAATATTAGTATTTATCTCATAAAGTTGTGATGAAGATTAAAAGAAACGGTGTGTGGAAAGCCCTTAGCATGGTGCTTGCCCATACTAAGCTGCTCAATAAATAATAGCCATTGTTATTGATCATTCTAAAACCCTGTGCTTTTAGGCAGTCAATTTCAATGCCCTTTTAAATAGTCAATTTCAATGAGAAAGAATGCAAGGATTTAGTGAAAAAGGAGCATCCTCCACAGACTCCCAGGCATTATTCCAGAATGCTCTTCAGTATGATGCAAGCAAACAAAAAAAGGACTAAAAAAGATGGAGTGAGGGGTCCCAACCATCCTGGTTTGTTTGGAACCAGGGGATTCCTGGGAAACTAAAGTAGGGTCAGTTTTCTCCTTCAATTTTCAGAAGGGAGGAAATATTTACTCCCAGGAGAGGGCAGTAATGGAATTAAGAGTGGTCATTTCCCCTCCCTCTTTTTTCCCCTTAGCAGGAATGACTCACCTTGATGATGACACTGGGAAATAGGATGGAGCAAGCACAGCACATGCACCTGGGAGGGGTCGGCCTGCCCACTCCCAGCCAAGTGTGTGTCCTTGAGTTTCCCATGTGAGAACCTTATGGGGCAGGCTCTGGACTTGTTTGGGAGACCAGTTGTTTGGCATGCAAGTGAGTGGAAAAGTTCGGTTTGGGAGCAGAAGATTTAGGAAACTGCATTTGGCCATAGGTCTGAACCCTGTTCTGCAAACAGCAACAATAGCGTTGATACTGTGATTTCTTCCTGACATCTGTGTCTATTTCTAAATTGGTTCAGAACTCAAAGAAGAAAAGGGATATAATTAATTATCAACCATGTGATTAATTATCACCTTCATAACCCCTAACAGATGGATGCCTATTTCATTTCATTGGCAGAGGAACCTATTTCAGGAAGGCAGGGAAAGGGTATTTTGTAAAATCAAATGAAGTTAGAGCTGGGAGTGACCTTAAAGATAATCTAGTCCAATATCTTCATTGTTATAGATGAAAATATCCAAAAATGAAATGGCCAAGTGATACAATCCATGTGAAAAGTCTGTGAAAGACTTTTATAATGTAAGTTATTAGTGTCATTAGTAATTTAGGGAGTGCTTTTTAAAGTTGTAACCAGAATTTAAAATAGATCATAGATAACATAGAAAATAGATTACAGATTAAAACTAAAACTAAGTCCCTATACAGAGAGAGGATATTTCCTAAATAAAACTAATGGCTCCAGGAAACATGCTCAAACCATGAAGAAGAAACCAGCAGTTCAGAGTTAAACTTTATTTTAATTGGAAAAAACCTACCTTAGGTTGACAAGATTGCTTACTCACAACCTTGAAGACCAGATAAGCTCAAAAATGAACTAGTTTTTCTCCTTTGTCTTCATCCTGCCCATCTATCCTAGCAGATCCTCTTCATTGGGAATGTTTACTTCATAATTGTTAACCAGGCATGTCCCACTGGCAAAGTAAGGTTGTTTGCTGGGCACCTCAAGACATACGACATATAAGACTCTTTGGCTAAACCCCGCCATTTCTGGTCTCACCTTTGCCTCTTACCCATTACTTTCACCCATCAGAGCACATAGAAGTGGCTTTTAGATAGTGTCCAGTCCTGGGTGGGTTGGAGGAGGCCCACTTCACCCTCTCTCTCTCTCTCTCTTTCTCACTGAATACAGCTGTAACACCTGGACAGAATGCCTCGAGTAACTATTTTAGGCCTTCGAAGAGTTAAGAATGTCAGGCAGATTAGGAAATGTATTAGTCCATTCTCACGCTGCTAATAAAGACATACCTGAGACTGGGTAATTTATAAAGAAAAGAGGTTTAATTGACTCACAATTCAACATGGCTAGGGAGGCCTTAGGAAATTTGTAATCATGGCAGAAGGGGAAGCAAACACATCCTTCTTCACATGATGGCAGGAAGGAGAAGTGCCAAGCAAAAGGGGAGAAGCCTTTTATAAAACCATCACATCTCATGAGAATTCACTCATTATCCCAAGAACAGCATGAGGGTAACCAATCCATGATTAAATTACCTCCCACCAGGTCCCTCCCAGGACATGTGGGGATTATGGGAACTACAATTCAAGATGAGATTTGGGTGGGGACACAGAGCCAAACCATATCAGGAGATAAGACTGGGATTTGAAATACTACCCAACCAACAGTGAGTTTACTCCTTTTTTCCTCCAGTAAACCCTGGCCTAAAGTCGACACACCAGAAATGGGCACCAGGGTACAAAGAGACCTCCTGAGACACCCTGTAGTTCTGGTTTTAGCAGCGGGAAAGTAAATTCCGTAGAGTCAGGGTGTGAAAATTCTCTGTGTTTCTCTCTTCTCCCCCTCCTCTCTTCCCTCTATTTCCCTCCTTTTCCTCCCTTCTTCCACACTCTTATCCCCAAGAATCTTGTGGTATTACCAACATCAGCCTGAATTAGACAAAACTATAAGGGAAGGAAACCTTCCTCCCCATTCAGTGGAGCTGTCATTCCCAAGGCTGGGCTGACCCCCAGTGCTTTTTTTTCTCTCTCGGTCTCTCTCTGCTTGGCCAATATGCAGGCAAAGTCATGGAAGTACATGGCAGAGTAAACTTGTTAGCAAGAGACTGAAAAGTGATCACAGGAAACCAAAAGGTATCACGGAAAGGAAGGAGCTTGGCAAAGCATCTCCATACACTTTCATTTATACATTCCTGGGGTCATCCTCAGCCTGTGCATGGATGGATCTGGTACTAATTAGCATACCAAACTTTGAGAACTCTGCCCAGGTGCCAGGCTGACCACTGGGTGACATACACAGTGGACAGATCCAAATAGCACCGCCAAGGCTTTGAAAAATGAATTGACATATGAAACATAGCCCTCAGAAGATCAACTATGGGGAGGGAACTTGCAGCCCAAATCCAAC
The DNA here is from genome assembly GCF_008728515.1 of Papio anubis. Lineage (NCBI taxonomy): Eukaryota > Metazoa > Chordata > Mammalia > Primates > Cercopithecidae > Papio > Papio anubis. Next base: position 31,935,295 of record NC_044988.1, read on the forward strand.
CAAGAAGAATTGGGAAAACCTCAATTCTTATGGGAAAAGATAATCAGCTGAAACTAACACTGCCATGACATAGAGGTCAGAACAATCTGACAAAGACTTTTAAAACAGCTATTATTAAAAAACTTCCAACCAGCAATCATGAACACCGCTAAAACCAATGGAAAATAGAAAGTGTCAGCCAAGACACAGATGACAGAACAAAGTGCCAAATGGAAATTTTGGCATTGAAAAATATGACAACTAAAATAAAAACTTCACTGATGGGCTCAATAGCAGAATGGAGATGACAAAGAATAGAAAGCCATGTGCAAACCAACTTCTAGCTGGGGCCCTATGTATCACTACCTTTCATTCATCTTTTCCTCTGTTTTCATTAAACGTTGTTGTATAACAATACCATACAGTTGTATATACTTGTATGCAGCTGTATAATTGTATTGTATACAACTATAACTACTGTTATGCAACAATAGTTAGTGAAAACAGAGGTAAAGATGCAAGAATATTTAGTGACTTAAACCAGAAACAATTTATGAATTTTCTCAATTCTGTGGGAGGGCTGGGCAGTTTCTCTCCTGGTCTTGCTTGGATTTGTTCATTCTTCTGCAGCCAGCAGGAGGGTTGGTTGGACTGGAAGACCAAAGATGGCCTTGCTCACAGGTCTGGCAGCTGTTGGCTGAGATGCCTCAGCTCTCCATGTGACCTCTGAACTCTAGCAGGCTAGACTCCTTCACAGTATGGTAATCACTGGGTTCCAAGAAATTGAGAGAAAAGCTATGAGGCTCCTTAGGGCCTAGGCTCTAGAACTCAAACAACATCACCACTGTCATATTCTATTGGTCAAAGCAGTCACAAAGTCAGCACAGAGATAAGGGGCAAAATATTAGAATGCTTCTTGATGAGAGAAGGAGCTACATGACTATGTATGTGTGGATACAGGGAGGCATGATTATTGGGATAATTATTTCAATATCCTACCACAACCTTCCTGGGGAGTAATGCTGCAAAACTCAAAGACCATGGATCTACAATTATTATGTCAGTAGACTAGACTGTGAGGCTTAGAGAAGTTCAGCATTTTGCCTAAGATCACACAGCTAGTTAAGGAGAAAATATGAAACTAGGTCCCATACTGCCGAGTCTTTGGACTAGTACTATTGCCTCAGAGACAAGCTGTTGAGTGTTTTGAATAGTTTTTCTCTTTAACAGGTAGAAGAACCCTAGACAACAGTTGTATAATGTGCTGGCAACCATTCATCATTCATATCCATTTCGTGAGGGAAATAAATGCATGTACTTGTGGAGTCTATGAAAAAACTGAAGTAGAGTGTCTCACGAAGAGCTATTTATTATGTAGCAATAGAGCTCCTAAACTGTTTGATGCACCAAAACAGTATATTCAGTCTCTCGACACTCAAAGGTTAATAATTTTAGTGAGATAAATTCACATAACATCAAATTAGCCATTAATTATTTTAAAGTGTACAGTACGGTGTCATTTAATACATTCATTACATTGGGTGACCATTACCTTTATCTGGTTATAAGATATTTTTATCACCCCCAAAGGAAACTCTGTCCCCATTAAGCAGTCGCTTCCTATTTCCCTTTCATCCCTGGCTACCACTAGTGCACTTTCTATCTCAATAAATTTATCTATTCTGATGCTTCACATAAATGGAATCACATGATCTTTTGTGACTGGCTTCTTTCACTTAGCATGTTTTGGGGGTTCATCCATGGTGATGCATGTATCAGCATTGCATCCCTTCTTATGAATAATACAAATGTGAATAATAGTCATAATATTCCATGCGAAAATATACCACATTTTGCTTATATATTCTTCAGTTGATGGGCATTTGGACTGTTTCCACTTTCTGGCTATTTTGAATAATGCTGTTATGAACATTTGTGTACAAGTATTTGTTTGAATGCCTGTTTCAATTCTTTTAGGTGTATAACTAGGAGGGGAATTGCTGGGTCATATGGTAATTCTACTAAAGTTTCATTTTGATTCTGGTCTTGAAAAGGTTTCTGAAATGCATGAGATTCATAAACTGCTGCCGGTATCACCTTGTCTCTAAAGTCAATGTGATTCTGGAGGACGGCTCTGTGGTAAGTGGCTGTCCTCACAAAATCTTGCATCATGTTCTGCTGTTGAGAAATGCAGCCATAAAACCACAAGGGAAGGAGAAAAGAGGGGGAGTAAACAACCCACAAAGTCAGCACGATCATGAGCATCTGATTCTGACAGCCACTTTGGTCAAGAAAGACATGATCTTTCACAAACAGAGAAGCTGAGGCTCTGAGAGACACAGTGACTTGGCCATGTTGGCCCTATATGTAAAGCATAGAATTCTAAGTAGATCCCAGACTTCTGACTACATAGATTCAATAGATACAGGCCTAGATATTGATGAGATAAGTACTCAAGATCTCTTCCTAAATTAGAGGTTATGAGAGAGCACAAATCAAGAGTAATAGACAAGTTGGGATGGTTGACACCTGCAATCCCAGAACTTTGGGAGGTTAAAGTAGGAGGATCACTTGAGCCCAAGAGTTGGAAGCTGCAGTGAGCTATAATCACACCAGTGTGCTCCAGCCTAGGCAATAGAGCGAGACCCTATCAAAACAAAAAAAAAAAAAAAAATAGAGTCAAGAGAGAAAGGATCCAGGGCCAAAAGGGATGGCCTGCCCTGATGAGCCCCATTAGCCTCAACAGAAAAACAGAACTTGGATAGAAATCCTGGTGGAGGTGGAAGTGGGGCAGAAGGTAGTAATCATGGTAATCCTGATGGAAACAGAGGCAAGCCAGTTGGGTGATGTGGTGTATATAAGTCCCTGAATACTAGTAAGAAATATTATTGTTGTAATTGGCACCATTTAAGGCCTTTCTATGGGCCAGGTACCATGCTAAGTGCTTCACAGTCTCATCTAATTAAATTAAAGCATCATGACAATCAGGTGAATTATGTTTCTCAGATGAGGAAGCTGAGGCTCAGAAAGATCCAGCAACTTGCCCAAGTCCTGACAATGTAATAAGTGGCAGAATGGGGATTTAAATCCATGTAATGCTGATGCTGCTGGTCTGGCGACCACATTTTGAGAACCACTGCAGTATCAATTATCTCCTCTCCACCCACCCTGCCCAGATGTGTTCAGAGGCACACCTTGAAACAAATCAATTTATTCCACAAAGGATAACCCTGCTGACCTGGAAGTACTGTGCAGCAGACGCTTCTTCTGTCCACTGGCTGAACACCGAGTATTCCTTTTTTTGATTTCGGCATCTTTTCAAAGTATTTGCAAATGCACTGAATTCTACAAGGATATAAAGCAGATCCATTTCTTCACCTTGGAAACCATAGAGCTCACCATTGCACTCTGTAAAAAATTCCAACTGTGAAAATATTAGAATATGAAAATGGCATATTCATCCCTGAACACATACATGATAAGAGATGGCAAGGCGGAAATGGGTACTATTCCGAGCTGTGACACCCTTATTTACACTTGTCAGACATATTTGCATTCAGAAATGTCAAGTGAGAGAGCACAAAGAAACACAGGCAGAGACTGGGCTCCAGAAATTCTCCTGGTGCTGCGCTTACAAAGCTCATAGATTTATACTCAGAAAGTGCTCTAGGGAAGGTGATTGTTGATAATAAGAAAAAAATATATATGTGAATACAAAAAATAGAATGTATACATACATATACACACATATATTTTATATAGACATTCATATAACCTCATTCTATTGTCATGACCATTTTTTCTCTCTCATTTAGTATTACCTAAATGTATAGAGAAAAGGTAAAATAACTGGGGATATTTGAATACAAAGAAATGCTTTGTCATTTGAGGAAAGAATATTGAAGTGAAAGCTCAAAAAATTCCAGAAGTGATATTGCTAATAGATAACACAGTGTTCACAGTGGCCATTTCCTGTGACTTCTGCCTCAGAGATGTGAATACTGCCCAGTAGTCTCCACTGTCTGTGGCCTCTTTCCATTCCACCACAGGCACTGTGACCAGGTCTCTCCCTTATACTATAGCCTTGGCTGGATCCCTAATGCCCACACACTCTTGGTTCATGATAAGTTCTCTGGCCCCTCACATTCTAGACCCAACCTAGATAGTCTAGATGATCCTGTCCAGTAACCTGTATGCACTTTCCAGAACCCTCTCCGTGCTGTCTTCCTGCACACATGAGACCTGCCCTATGACCTCCATGCTTCCACCATGCTGAACACTTACAAATTCCCACATCAACCCAGTCCTGGCCAGGAATCTTGACTTTGAATCCCTCTATTTTTTTTCTGTTAGATTATCCTTTGACGTCAAATTCTATTCATCCTCCCAGATTCTATTCAACTAGCATTTCTTCACTGCTGTATTCTGGAACATCATAGACAGAATTAGTTGCTGTAATAGAGTGGATCTCAAACTCAGCTCTAGATCAGAATTACTTGGGAAGATTTTTTAACCTACAGGATACTGGACCCTCACCCTACATCTAGTAATTAAATGTTCTAGTGGTAGGGAAAAGGCATCTCTATTTTTAAAAAAGCCTCCAGAGTAAATTCTCCTGTGTAGCCAAGGATGACAAACATCTTTCCAATCTCATGTTCTAAGCTTACCATCATCATTCACGCTATACTGAACTTACAGATTTAAAAAAATCACCATCTCTCTACCTAAATCAAGTTTTTGGGAAACTGTTTAGGAGGTGTCTTAGTCCATTTTGTATTACTACATCAGAATACCACAGACTGGGTAGTTTATAAATAACAGTAATTAATTTCTTACAGTTCTGGAGTCTGGGAAGTCCAAGGTTAAGGGACGATATCTGGTGAGGACCTTCTTGCTGTGCCTTACCATGGCAGAAGGCAGAGGGCCTTCTCTGTGCAAGAGCAAGAGCAAGAGACAGAGAGGGTCCCCTTTATAACAACCCACTCTATTGACATTAACCATTACATGAGAGTGGAGCTCTCATGGCTTACTCTGTTGTGGGAAGTCAGGGACCCTGAACGGAGTGATTGACTGAAGCCGTGGCAGAAGAACATAAATTGTGATGATTTCATGGACATTTATTAGTTCCCCAAATTTATACTTTTATAATTTCTTATGACTGTCTTTATTGTAATCTCTGAACATAAATTGTGAAGATTTCATGGACATTTATCACTTCCCCAATCAATACCCTTGTGATTTCCTATGCCTGTCTTTACTTTCATCTCTTAATCCCATCATCTTCTTCGTAAACTGAGGAGGATGAATGTCGCCTCAGGACCCTGTGATGGTTGTGTCAACTGCACAAATTGTTTGTAGAGCATGTGTGTTTGAATATGAAATCTGGGCATCTTGAAAAAAGAACAGGATAACATTGATGTTCAGGGAACAAGGGAGGTAACTTTGAACTGGCCGCCAGTGATCCGGATGGAACAGAGTCATATTTCTCCTCTTTCAAAAGCAAATAGGAGAAATATCGCTGAATTCTTTTTCTCAGCAAGGAACATCCTTGAGAAAGAGAATGCGCCCTGAGGGTAGGTTTGTAGATGGCCCCCTTAAGGCGTGCCGTCTTTTATGGTCAAGCGAAAAGGATGAAATAAGCCCCGGTCTCCTGTAGCGCTCCCAGGCTTATTAGGATGAGGAAATTCCCGCCTAATAAATTTTGGTCAGACATGTTGTCTGCTCTCAAACCCTGTTTCCTGATAAGATGTTATCAATTACAATGCGGGCCGGAAACTTCATTAGCAATTTTAATTTCGCCCCATCCGGTTGGTCCTGTGATTTCACCCTGCCTCCATTTGCTTTGTGATATTTTATTACCTGGTGAAGTATGTGATCTCTGTGACCCACACCCTATTCGTGTACTCCCTCCCCTTTTGAAAATTGTTAATAAAAACTTGCTGGTTTTACGACTCGGGGAACATGATGGATCCTGCCAACACATGATGTCTCCCCCGGACACCCAGCTTTAAATTTCTCTCTCTTGTGCTCTTTCTGTTTATTTCTCAAACCGGCGGAGACACCTAGGAAATAGAAAAGAACCCATGTAACCATCTGGAGCAGGTTCTCCCGATATTACTCACTTCTTAAAAGTCATACTTCTTTTTTGTTTTTTTGTTTTGAGTCGAAGTTCACTCTTGTCACTCAGGGTGGAGTGCAATGGCATGATCTCAGCTCACTGCAACCTCCACCTCCTGGTTTCAAGCGATTCTCCTGCCTCAGCCTCCCGAGTAGCTGGGATTAGAAGCGCCTGCCACCATGCCCAGCTAATTTTTGTGTTTTTAGTAGAGATGGGTTTCACCATATTGGCCAGGCTGGTCTTGAACTCCTGACCTCAGGTGATACATCCACCTCGGTCTCCCAAAGTGCTGGGATTATAGGCGTGAGCCACCATGCCTAGCCAAAGTCACACTTATTAATACTGTCACAATGGCAATTAAATTTTAATATAAGTTTTGCAGGTGACACTTAAACCACAGCAGAAGTTTAAGCCTCATTTATCGCTAGTCTCTAGAACACAGTGCTAATGTAGTAGCCACCCTAACAAATAAGTCTGAAATGTAAATTCAATACATTTGGGAAAATGACCAATGAACTTGGTGAAACTATTTAATTTGAGAAGCAGCCCTGTGAGGCCCTGGGGCCATCCCATGTGGGGACAGATAGTTCGAAAAAAGATCTTGTTGGAAAATAAACATGCAAACACGTGTAACCACTGCCTCTCCTGCACAAGGGAATGCCATCTCCTCGAAAGGACCTCGAGAAGGATAATGGGAGGAGTTCTTGGTGGAAATGTAGATCAGGATTAGATTTACAGTATACCCTGAACAATCACTATTTCACCAATTTGTAAGGGATCATACCAAGTAATTAACCTCACCTCACTAATGTTTCCATGTGGATTTTTAAAAATGAAAACAGAAGGATTCTTTGATTAAAAATGTCTCTTCATTATACAATTTCTGTCAACTCTATCTTTTGCAATTATACCCCTATAAAGGAAAGGATGCAAATGATGGTTTAAAAATAACTACAAAACCAACAAATGAAAAGTATAAAAAATTTAGAAAAATGCAACAAATCAAAAAGAATAAAATAAAAAGAAAAAGTCCATTATAGAAGTGACTAATTATGCTTAACATTTCGGGTATGCTTGTGTGTGTGTAAAAATTCCTCTTACTTATAAAATTACATTGTATTATTTTATAACCAGTAATTTTTATTTAACATGCTATGAATAATGTCCTAGGCCATTAAGTAGTCTTCTCTACCTTATTGCTAATGGATATATGATTTCAGCTTAATAATGTGCCATAATTTGACCAATTCCCTGTGGCTAAATTTCCAAGCCTCACTCCAAGTCTACTGTATCAGAATGATAAAACCCAGAATCTGTATCCCTGGTGATTCTGGTAACAAGAAAGTTTCAGCCAATAAAGTATGGCAACATTCACATAGTAAGAATATCCTATTACAGTAAAAGCAATGCCATTTCTTCACAGCATCTTCCTACACATAAAAATCAATGTATTGGTGGACATTTCTGTTCTCCTATGATTTTTTTTTTTTGACCTGTTCTTTCTCTTTCTTTCTTTTGTTTTCTCTTTTTTTTTTTTTTTTTTTTTTTTTTTGAGATAGGGTTCACTCTGTCCCCTAGACTGGAGTTCAGTGGCACCATCTCAGCTCACCACAACCTCCACCTCCTAGGTTCAAGCAATTCTCCTGCTTCAGCCTCTCAGGTAGCTGGGATTATTGATGTGAGCCACTACCGCCTGGCTAATTTTTGTATTTTTAATAGAGACAGGGTTTCGCCATGTTGGCCAGGCTGGTCTTGAACTCCTGACCTCAAATGATTCACCCTTCTCAGCCTCCCAAAGTGCTGGGATTACAAGTGTGAGCCACCACACCCGGCCTTAACCATTTTCTTTTGCAATTAAAAAAAATTTTCTCTTACTTAACCATATAAAATTTAGAAATGCAGAAAAGCCAAAAAGGAAAAATAATTCCCAGAGATAATCACTGATAACATTTTGGGACTTTCCCAGGAATTTTTATTTACATTTTTACATCTATCTCCATATTATATACAACAATACTATTGTACTCTATTGGTTTATGACCTGCTTTTTCACTACTAGCAATATACTGTTAGCTTTCTTCTGTGTCAACACTTTTCATAGAGACTCACTCAACTACACATAAAGCTACAAAGCTCCTTAATTGTCATGTCATTTTGCTCATGTCTCCAGTTTGTTCTCAGAGGCAACATCAGAGACTAAGTAGATCTTAATTTTTCTTAATTTCAACAATGTTTTTTGACTATATTCCCTTAAATTCTGGACTCAACTATTTGCTTATAAAATTTGATTGGGAGTCAAAAATATCAAGTCTGTTAAGCTACAATTTCCTATATTTGCGTTTTTCTCTTTTAAAAAGATATTGGACAATATTTACCCGGCTCCAGTTTCCTGGCACCTCTCCAATTCTCTCTGAGTTCTCAGAGATTGCCAGCAGTGGTTTTTGTCACCCATCTGTGAGTTCTTTGAGTCTCTGTTGTTTGGACTTTCAAAGCCTATGGTAAATTAATTTGTTCAACAAATAATCTTTTGAATATTCTCAACAGTTGCAAGTCTCTATCCTTTGGGGGAAATTTGAGCCCTTAATACAACCCAAAATAATGGATGCCCAATTAAGTTAATAGGATATATGGCAAGTTGAAAAATATCATTTTTGGTTAAAAAACAAGATTTTGACTATAAAGTTACACAGCTGGTCTTCTTGTATAGCTTGCCAATTATCTCCAAAAAGAAAATGTAAAAGAGAAGCTTCAATAAAGTTTTGTGTTACACCAGCATCCATGCAATACATAAATAGCCTACAAAATAAGTACTAAGCTGGATGCGTCAGTTCTACTGTTTGATATTTTAAAAATCCAATTTTATTATATTATTAACAGTGTTACTCTGCTTAGGCTGCCATAATAAAATTCCACAGATTAGCTGGCTTAAACAACAGAAATTTATTTTCTCAATGTTTTGGAGACTGGGAAGTCCAAGGTCAAGGTGCCAGACGGTTAGGTTCCTGGCAAGGGTTCCCTTCCTTGCTTGTAGTTTTCTGCCTTTTCCACTGCATCCTTACATGGCAGGGACAGCAAGCTATTGACTCTCTGATGTCTCTTTTTATAAGGGCATGAATTCTGCAGAACCAAGGCTCCACCCCATGACCTCATTCAAACTTAAATTGCTTCGTTACTCCAAATACAGCCATACTGGGGTTAGGATTTCAACCTGTGAATCTGGACGGGACACAATTCAGTCCATCGCAGACACTATAGTCACTGCTATTTATAATCCTAATACAGGGGCCACATTTAACAAAGCAAAAATCACAGCCTCTTGTTCGACAAGTTTAAGATGTATTTATGGGATTGATGGGATTTAGAAAATCAGGAATATCCTGACAAGTCCAGGAATCATCATCAATTAATTCCTTCCTGTGGGGAATTTTGTCAAAAGAATGTTTTTGTTGTTGTTGTTTGTTTGTTTGTTTTCACAATTTACCCTCACTTTTATTTTAATGGTTAAATAAATGTGTATAAATTTTAAGAAGCGTCTATGTTTCCACATGGTGTATAAAGAGTCAAAATAAATAAATAAAAACCTGTGTAAAAAGGAAAAGAAACTTAATTGTTGATTTCTCCCCTCTCCTCAGCTACTTTGGAGAACCCAAAAGGAAGGGGGCAGTAATAGCCTATCCTCCTCCTCCTCATCCTCAGTTCTCCAAACTGAGGGACAGAATTTGGGGTAAGAGAAGTGAAGGGCTCTTTAAATCCAGCAGGTAATTTTGCTTTTGGAGAAGATTTTGGGAAGGAGTGCTCTTTTTTTTTTTTTTTTTTTTTTGTGGAGGAGTCTTTTGATCTGCAGGTTCGATTTGTTTGAAGGACGCTGTTAATTCTGTAGAGCCAGAATGGTTACGAGGAGAGGGAAGAAAGGCCAGCTGGTTTAGAATATGAGAAAGTCAAAATGGATGTCCACATTAGATCAGTGGCTCCTTCAGCGGCTCGGGGTAGAGAGGTGAGAGGACATGGATTAGAACTGCTGCTCTGGAATAAAGAGGTCCCTATGGGGATATGGTCTAGAAGCCTGAGGGCAGTGGGCTGAGTATGTAAGGATGGAGAACTGCCCTCAGTTATTTGTAAAAGCCCAGTTCCTCTGACTAGAGCACACATCATGAGTAAAATGAGAACACCTTTCAAAGGACACATCTACCCACACTGTTTCTAAAAGGAATGACCTGGTGGAACTACGATTATAAACTGTCAGGCTGTAAACCATTGTGTCTTGCAATTTTTTTGGTCACAAATACATAAATGTAATTTTCTCTATCGTGTAGATGTTTTACCAAGGACATAGCTGCTCCATGCTACAGCCATGATTCCAATTATTTTCCTTCCATTCTCAGGCTTGATTTAGGCTTCTTCATGACAAACCATTACTTTTCAATTTTAGTATGTATTTCTACTCATGAATCAATACAGACTACTCAGATGTACCATTTTCTTTTTGTTCTGCTACTCCTAAAAGACCAGATTGAAGGGATCTGTTTTTGTTTGCTTGCTTTTCTTAAATAGCTGCTATTTACAAGTCACACTGCCTGTGGTGCTTTCCATACGAAGAGTTTATTTACCAAGACACTAGCGTCTTTCTGTGCCAGGAAAGGGTAATACCTGTCTGACTACCTCAGCTGTTCCGGCCACATGTCCCAACATTATACCAGAAAATATACAACTGTCAATATAATAGTCATGGTGTGGATTTTTATAAAATAATGTCAAACTCTAGACATTGCTGCCAAACTGATTCTGGGCTATCTTGAAGAATTTGCAGACAGCTCATTTCAATTCACTCTAGTCCATCAGCTTGAGCTTACCCAATTAAGCTCTCTTTACTGGACACTCAAGGAAGAAAAAGATACCATTTTAATCAGTGTACAAAGAAGAGAACAACACTAACCACTTGCTTCATTTAATTATTCTTCTCCCAGTTTCACGGTCTGAGCATTTCTCCCTTGAGATGGATGTGGTTTAAGGTAGACAGGTAGACTGTCTTAGGGTAGATTCCCCATATTCTTTTTTTTTTTTTTTTTTTTTTTTTGAGATGAAGTCTTGCTCTGTCGCCCAGGCTGGAGTGCGGTGGCACAATCTCAGCTCACTGCAAGCTCCGCCTCCTGGGTTCACGCTGTTCTCCCACCTCAGCCTCCCGAGTAGCTGAGACTACAGGCGCCCACCAACACATTTTGTTTTTGTATTTTTAGTAGAGGCAAGGTTTCACCGTGTAAACCAGGATGGTCTCGATCTCCTGACCTGGTCAGTGCTGGGAGAAGTGGGATTACACTCAGAACATCATTCAACAGGATGGATGTGGTATCTACAGCTGGAATACTGGTCTTCTCTGTGTCTGTCTCTTATTAGTTCTGTGTATAACATATAGGATAATAATTACTATTTTGTCTAGTTACTTAGTTTTTTCTATCTTGCTCCATAGAATGTAAGCTTAAAAGATTTAGCAAGTACAAAGATTTATTCACCATCAAATCCAAGAGCAAAGTATGATACCTGGCACATAATAAGTATGCAATAAATATCATTGAATGCATAAGTAAATGAATTAATGAAGGCATTCTTTGTTTTTCTTCCTTCCCATTCCTTCTCCTTCTTCTTCCTTTTCTCCTCCTGCTCCTCCTCCTCTCCTTCTTCTACCTCTTCTTCCTCATCTCTTCTTTCCTTCTCTTCCTCCTCCTTTTTTTATTCTTCTTTTTCTTTATTTTTCCTCCTTGTCCTCTTTCTCCTTTTTTAATCCATTTCCACTTCTACCTTTCGACTGGTTCACGTCTTCTAAAGCAATTACCTCAGAATAAGGAGTTTATTTTCTCATTGACTTATTTCTTCCCTAATCATAGGTGTGTAGACTTAACTATCTGGGCTCCATCTATTTACTTAAAAAGTCTAATCATAAAGTTCTTTGAGTTAATGTCTCAGTGGCAAAACTAAATTATCTGATCAATCATATATTTCAAGTCAAAATCCATTTATTATCTAAACTCCTAAATATGACAATGTACTTTTGCTTCTCTTTTTTTCAGTGGATAGCGACATATTTGCATAAGACAGTTCCCACACCTTCTTCATCCCAACTCCCAAAGTTAGATAAACATAAACCAAATTTTAGGAATTTTCCTATACAGATATACTGTGTGTGTTATTCCAGAAAAAGGCACAGATATCTCAGGTGGTGAGAGTTGAAGTAGTATAGGAAAATGAATACATTCCAAACATGTATATAGACAGGGGACTCTGCTGCTTAGTGAAATTCAACATAAGGGTGGCCCTTCTTACACCTCATACAATGGTTTGTTTACTTAGCAAAGTAGCAGAAAGCAATATAAAGCAGATTCTCTAAGTGCCCAACATAAATAGCATTATTATAAGACACTGTATGTTCCTATCGCATACATGAAAAAACTATAAAAATGCACAGCTTCATCAAACTTCAAGCTAATTTCTCCCTTTTAGTGCTTTTGTCTCCTCTTTGAAAAGAACTTGTCAGCATTTCTTGAAAGCAGCCATCAAATCAAACTCTCTTAAAACAAAGTTACTTATAACTTCTAAGAAACTGAATATATTATTTGGGTTTCCTCTTCACTCAAAGCCTTACAATTAGCAACTAAACCTACAGTTCATAAGTTGTGTAACACTAACGTAACAGAATTTTTGTCCAACCAAAAGATTGGTGCAAAGCACTGGGTAGGACTATTGGGAGTATTTTGTGTATTTGTCAAATCTTTAACTGTCAAGCATCTTATGGCAAAACAATTGAGATCATGTTTTTTCAAATCAGAGATGATCTTCATGCATATCTTCAAAACCAATGAACACTTATTGAGATGACAAGTAGTGACCTAAACATTAGTAAAATAGTAATGTTAAGCATTTATAAAGGCAAAGATGGTTTGTTCATTTGTTTGAACATTGAGTGAGATCCCTAATCCTTGTAGAATCCTGGTAGACTTACCCTGATGCTCTACCCATCAACAAAGAAAGCCCAAGATGTAAGAACTGCGTGGTCTCCAATAAACAGATGGAACAGGAGGTCAACCTTAAATAGAGGAATAACTGACTGAACTGGAACAGAACCAAGATTCTAAGGTATTTCTGTGAAAACTCTTTTATTAACAAGTGGTGGAAAACTCAACTACGTATAACTTGAATAGGAGCTTCATGGCTCACAAAACCCAAAAATACAGGATTAAAGTTCAATTTTCAAGAATAGCTATTTTCAAGTTCTCCATTGCTGTTGTTAGGGCTTGCTCTCTCACTTGTGTGTGCTCTCACTCTTTTGCTCTCTTTTTTTCTTGTTTTCTTGCTCTGCATTTCTCTGTTTTCGCTTCCCCATTGGGCAGGCTTCCCCCTCATAGAACAAGATGATTACCAGCAACTGTAAAACAACAATGCTACAAGCTCAGCAACCTCTGTCCTTCCAAAACGTTCCAACAAAAGCCCAATATTGAGTTTTGTTGAACCATGTTAAATTAAAGACCCATCTCTGAATCCATTTCTGTGGCCAGGGGATCAATGCCAGTGGACTAGCCTTGAGTCAGCCTTATCTAACCCAAAAGGAAGACTGGGCTTCCATTATCAGAAGAGAGGAGAGTATATTAAAGATAAGCAAAATCACAGCTAACTACTACTGAAAAAGAGGTAGAAACATTATAGAATAAGCTAAAAGAAACAGGACTGAGAAAATATCCATGCTTTGGGGGCAAATGGGAGGAAGGTGAGTCATGGAAAACACCCACTCTGCTCATCAACTTCTGAAATCTTGGAACTCGCATTAGCTTAAGCCCAGATTTTGCTTCCAGCAGCAGGTGGTTGTTGTGACAGGCTACTACAAGTCAATTGGTGGAAAATTTCTGGTTCTAGAACATGTTGAGTCTCTGACACTGCCTAGGTTGCCAACACTGTTTCTCTGTCCACACTCATTAAGAACAGGGGGCACTGCTCCAAGCTTCAGATGTTCTGTTTACACCACTGGACCCCATAGCCAACAAGTAGATTAAGAATGAGCTGTTGACCAGAGGGTAACTCAGCCTGAACCAAAAGACTAAGGCACTGTAATCAAAGAGGGACAGATTCTGAAGCTCTCACGTTGTCGGTGGTAGTCAGGTAATCCTATGTCTTGGTTCACCTGGAACATCTCAGTTTGTACCTGCTGTCCTGGAGAAATGATCGATCCCACTGCCTTTCACCCTCAAAAGATTCCTGATTTGGATGATAAATGATTGAATCATCCTGCCTATAAGTTCACGCAACTTTGGGGGAGGTAGCCACTCACAACTGAGAGAGATGGGGAGACAGAAAGATGATTATGAGGAGACAAAGCAACACCTAAAAGCTGGAGACAATGTATCTGCTTCCCCACCATGGTACCAGGACACTGTCTGGGCCTGAAATGCCTTAAATTCCAGGAGACATTTCACTTCGATAACTTTTTATTTTTGACTTGAGCTACTTCGTATAGGTAGCTTTGATTAAAACAGAAATTCCTCCAATTTAAAATAATGTATTTTTTTCCTGGGTCATTGCCAGACACTAGAGTTTGCTGAGAGTGTATTACTTTTGTTTGTTTTTACTAAAAATTTTATATGTTTTAATGTCTTACTCATTTCAAGTGCTTTTAAAATCTGCACCATGCTTTCCTGAACCCTAGCGGTGAATCAGTCTATTTGCAATTAGGCCTATTTCTACCACTGTGCTTTACCCCGTCCAGTGAAGACCACCCCATATTAAGATTACTTGGGATGAAGATGGAATTTCAAACAATCTGCTAGTCATTTGAAGGTCACCAGACTTGTAGAAAGACAAATGGTACCTTCATTCACTAAGTAAGGCCAGAATGCACCTTCTGGAGCATTTAACATGTATTCACAGAGGGACTAATTTATTTATGTTGCAGCATGAGCTATTATTCAATTAGTTCTCATAGCTTCCTGAGGCCTCTGCATGCCTCCCAGCAAAAAAAGCAGCACAGGTAAACACCGAACAGGTGGCATAAAGGTACATTTCCAATTTGATTAGATTTACATTGTTTAAAAAATGACACTTGACAAGTGAAATAAACATTTTCATGATTGCTTATGCCATAATCCCTCCATTCCCCTGACAAATAACTTTGGAGAAGCATTAGTGGAATCATATATAGTATTTAAAAAATTGAAATAGCAGTCTGTATCTTCACTACATAATGCTTGGGGCACTTTATTTTGCCAAGAGAAAACTTTGCATAACAGGTAGACTTCAAAATCTCTCTGGGCTTTCCCTTTATATATTATCCATAAATGAATGAGACAAAAACACCTACAGACTCAGTTGAGAAATGCTATAGCTGTAACAAGACAGAGGAAAGAAAGTATTTTGTACCTGGAAGAGTTGAGATTTCAAATCAAATAAAAAGACCAGTTTGGATGACAAGTAACTGCTTTGTTAGTTTTGCGATGCGATTTTTAAGATCTAGCTCTCTTCCCATTCAAACATGCATTTAACAGTAATTCTACATGGTTGTACTACCTAATCCTATTCAATAAATTCATCTTGTATTCATTTTTTTAGAGAGCAAAATTTACCCACTGTAGTTCTCAGTGAAGTGAATCTATGATAATTGGCTAAAAGTGTGATGTGCATCTGTCCTCTTAGCTCAATCTCTTTGCTTTTATCTTGTTTTCTCTTTCATATTTATATTGATAGTCAACTGGGTATAAAATGAGCAGAGGCTAAATCTGGTCTAAATCTGGTCTATAGGAATATTTAATTTGGCCATGATATGTTTTAAAACTCAGAAGAATGTCACAGGAAACAAGGATTTCTACCTAAAATAGTATGACAGGGCACACGAGGGTCTGAATTACTGTGTAGCAACAACCAACATGAGGGAAGTAGCTACTGCAACCTTTTGAATGGGTATGAGATCTCCAGTTGCCATAGTTGCCCCATTGTCTCTTCTTTGCAACTAGCCCACTTCATGCATTTCCATGACTTGCTTGGGCTGTATAGGCATTTGAGTCTGTACCTCCCATATAATCAAGGACCCATTACAAAACTTCATGGATAACAAGTCTGCAACTTAAAATATCATGTACTTCCCTTCTATTATCGAGCACCACGAAATCATAAAAGCTAAGAAAAGTGATAGCCAAACATATTATTGTATGCTTGTTTCAATCAATTGACGATTTTATTTTAAATGTGTAAGAGAAGTAGTTGTGCTTCTTGGCAATGACCTTATTTGGTCATTTTGTGCAGATACTCATTAGGGCAGGTTTAAACTCAAAGTCTAGAGCTATCAGATAAGTTCTGGTGAGTCAGTGACTATCATTCCCAAACAACATGTTTTTATGTGAACATAGTACTGTTGACGGATTTCAGCTACGAATGTGAGTTTTTCTCAAACCATTCATCTCCCCAACCTTCCTGTATAGTTACTAATGATCCATGGGATCCTGGAGTATGGCATCTATATTGAAGAGTGATTCCACTCAGAGAGGATGCTCATGGCACCCACTGCCTTATCCTTCCCTAACAAAGTGATCAACCATCTACTCTATGACAAGCAACTGATAGATACAGCAATAGTTAAATTAGTGCTTTCCAGCTGACATCCATCTGCACTTTCCTTACATAGAAGAGGGGATAACATGGACTGAAAGTCAGGAGGATTCAATCCAGGGATATTGGTTATCATTCAATATTTTTAAAACCACAACCAGCAGATCTTTTTATATATGCGGCTTACCTGCAGCTTTAACAGCAATCCAGCTCTAGAATGAGTGTCAAATCTATAATTCTTTGATACTTTGATAAAAAGGGATATTCTAAATCTTATTGAGAATGCAGCTATTGAGTGACTGTTGAGTCTAGAATCCTTGACACTCTGGTATGAAGGCATACTCCAGGTCCTATTGGGAACCCATACAAAAAAATTTCTTCAGATCCAAATGCTGAAAGAAGCTTTGTTTGACATATTCTGCGCTCCTGCCACTACTCTATCTTTTATGGACTCTGGAGATCATGTAAATTCACAGTGTTTCCCCTTTTGCTTGAATGCCAAGATGCCCAGAGTCAAAAACATGGGTTGGCAGTCATACTTATGAGTCCTCTAATATGCAGATTTGTGTTTTAATTTCCTCTTGGCCTCAGACTTCTGTGCTTTGTATATGTTCTCTAATTTTGAACTTTATTTATATTTTACTATAGAGATATGTGAGGAAACTCAAACTCTGTGGTAAAAGTTAGGAGACGGATACATGGATGGATAGATGGATGAATGGATGGATGGATGAACAGATAGGTAGAAAGACTGATCAATTAATCCCATCAAAACTACATGAAGATTTAACAGAGACTGATTAAATTATGCTGCAATTTTTCTGCCTCACTTTCCACACAATAACCCACCCTGCTCTGAACAGCAAACATGAGGACTTTGGAAGCAACAGCCTTGGTCCCATATGCTGAAAGCAGATGGGAGCTGCACTGTCTTCACAGTAGCAGCTGCCCAGGAACCAAAGTGAAGAGGAGGAGGCTGGGGGAAAGGAGCACAAGGGGAGAGAAACACAAAAGAACAATCAGGAGTGGAGAGGAGATACTTCCTGCTGTCAGTCTCAGCCAGGGTCAAAAGCAAACACGCACTCAAGAAGTGCTCCATTTAGTACCATTTTCACATTCATGGTGTCACTTAATCCAATCCCCATTGCCAAGAGGTTTTATGATCTCCATCATACAGATGGAAGAGAGATACAGACAAAGTTTGCTCAGAGACAAACCAGCCAGGCCACTGTTCATTCCAGCACCAGTATCTGCATTCCAGAAAGTGGGAAATTCTGAAACCCAGGATTACCCTGAGGGGCATATTCTACCTCAGAATAAACTGTTTATCAGTTGACGATGACTGAGAAGAAAAGACACACCCAAAATTAAGATGTAACATATTCATGTAACATAACTAACAGGGAAATGGCTTCAGCTCCAACCAGAAAGATTGGCTAGATAGGGAAAGGTTTTTTGATCCTAAATTTTACAAAATCAAGACTGAAAATTTCTCTGTGTAACTGCAGATGTTTTTTCTTTGGAGATAATTATTTGAAAACTAGTCATCTATTATTCTGGACTGGCAAAGTGTTGCCAGAAATTTATGAAAAATACTCTAGCTGAACTCCTCCTGTACTTATAAAGCAGGTATCTATCAATTATACAATGTGTGATTTATTACAGTAAAGCAACAAGAACACCAAGTTTATATAATACTGTACCTTAAATTGTTTCCTGTGTTGTCTATACACAGGTACACATACACATGTACACACACACACAACACACACAAAAACATGAATTAATTCTAAGAGGTATAGTATAGAAGTATTCAGTGCAGAGGCACAGAGCTTAGACTCTCCCTCTTTCTCTCTTGCTAGGTAGACAGATAAAATCCGCATGCATACATATTATATGTACATGTGTTATATGTTAATACCTATTTATACACATGAGTGCAGGTGTGCATGCATGCATGCACAAACCCATATAGATATCATATAGTAAGCACTTAAATGAGTGTTAGTTTAGGTTAGAAATTCTGTTTCATTTTGATAAAGGAAAATGGACATAGGTGTGAATTTTTTCCAAGTGGCCCCTAGGTCTCCTCTCCACTGGGGATCTGTTTCTTTCACAATTACCCCAGGGTAGGATGGCCCTTTCTGAGTTTTTTCTTTGAAGGTATAGCATTGAAATTCATACCAGCACTATGGAAGGAAGCCAAGAAAGCCAGCTTTTCTTGGAAGGCTGCATGCCTCAGAACAACCTGAGCCAAGGGGGCCAGAGTGCTGGCGGTGAGTCAGCTCCTTATTAAAAAGATTTATTGATCACCTGCTGTGTGCTAGGCA
This sequence comes from Papio anubis, assembly GCF_008728515.1. Classification (NCBI taxonomy): domain Eukaryota; kingdom Metazoa; phylum Chordata; class Mammalia; order Primates; family Cercopithecidae; genus Papio; species Papio anubis. The sequence continues at coordinate 31,954,300 of NC_044988.1, forward strand.
CAGGAGTGGGGAAGATGGAGGGGGGCTACAAACAAAATTAGAAATGAGACTTCCCCCATCAAAGAATATGTGATGGGGGGAGAGAGAGAGAGAGAGAGAGAGAGAGAGAGAGAGAGAGAGAGAAGATAGAGACAGAAGAAACTGACACACATGAGAACTACTGCAAAGCAATACATTGTTACACACAAAATGGTTTTAGAATAATTTGTATTCAAAGATCCAGGGAGACAGAGCTCTGTGCATTCCATCATGGAAGGCTGCTTAGAAGAGGTGAACTGTGAGCCAAAGAAGAAGGAGACATTTGGATAGGCAGAAAGGAGGATGGAGGGTAAGGGCTTGAGGCAAAGCTTCCAGTGGAGAAATTTAAATCACTATGCAGGCAAAGGTGTAGCCTGATTTTTCCAGTGTGAAAGAACTGAGATATGGAGTTACAGAAAAAAATAAAGGCTAAACAGAAAGTTCACTTGGTGATGTAATGTTACATGTAAGGTTGGATTTGTCATTTTATGCAACTGGTAGCCTGTGTGGGTCTTTGAGAAGGGTCTGATGGCAATTTCAGCAGTTTTCTTTGTGTTGAACTTTGGTCCTGCCATGAATAGCATAGCAGACTTTATGATCAAAATTCATTAGGTTGCAACCTACATGAGGAAAGGAAGCATGTTTCTGGCTTGTTCAGCATTATCCAGGTCAGTAACTGGTGCACTGCAAAAACCAATCATTCCTATGATGAATAGGAAAAAAATCTTCTATTAATTAATAACTTATTTATTTATTGAGACAGGGGTCTCATTCAATCATCCAGGCTGGAGTGCAGTGGCACCATCAGGGCTCATCGCAACCTTGGCCTCCTGTGCTCAAGCAATCCTCCCGCCTCAGCCCCCAGAGTAGCTGGGATTACAGGCATGTGCCATCACACCCGGCTAATTATTTTTATTTTTTAGTAGAAATGAGGTCTCACTATGTCGCCCAGGCTGATCTCAAACTCCTGAGCTGATGTGATTCTCCCACCTCAGCCTCCCAAAGGGCTGGAATACAGGTGTGAGCCACTGCAACCAGCTACCTATTTAGTAATTACAATTTAATATATTGTGTTAGTAAAGGTTCTGTAGAGGGACAGCACTAATAGGATAGATGTATATATGAAGGGGAGTTTATTGACTCACACAATCAGAAGGTGAAGTCTCACAATAGGCCGTCTGCAAGCTGAGGGGCAAGGAAGTCTGTCTGAATCCCAAAACCTCGAAAGTAGGGAAGCTGACAGTGCAGCCTTCAGTCTGTGGTCAAAGGTCCAAGAGCCCCTGGCAAATCACTGGTGTAAGCCCAAGAGTCCAAAAACTGAAGAACTTGGAGTGCGATGTTTGAAGGCAGGACACATTCAGCATGGGAGAAGGATGCAGGCCCAAAGACTCAGCAAGTCTGCTCTTTCCATGCCTGCTTTTATGCTGGCAGCTGATTGGATGGTGCCCGCCCAGACTGACGGTGGGTCTGCCTCTCCCAGTCCACTGACTCAAATGTTAATCTTCTTTGGCAACAGCCTCACAGACACAACCAGGAACAATACTTTGCATCCTTCAATCCAATCTAGTTGACGCTCAATATCAACCATCACATATATATAAAGTGCTTTGCAGACTGCCTAGCACAAAAGAAGCTCCATCAAAGTACTGTTCTTCTTTTCTCCTCTTTATCTGCATCCTCCTCCTCCTCTTCCTCTTTTTTCTTCATGAGAAAGGCAACAGAATACAGAGTACTCATCATCGTCTCAAATGAGTCCTGTCCCCTGGGACCCCAGGGCAGCTGGGTATCACCATGCAGATTGTGCATTGCACAACTCCAGTTTACAACACGCACATAGGCTATGAAGAGAACAGTGTTCCTTGGAATTATGTTACACAGCAGCCCTATGCAGATAAGCTTTTCATGTCATACCCAACTTGGAAACTCCTTTCATATTTCAAAATTCTAGAATAACCTCAGAAACCCTTCCTGCCATCACAGCAGAAGGCAGATCAAAGAGTGGACAGAGCAGAAAGAAACTATAACAGTGCAAAAATGAGAGAAGTAATTCCCAAGGTAACTGGTAGCTGCAGCAGCATTTTTAAAGTGTATTGGAAGAAAAGAACTCTCCTAAAGGGTTTGCAGAAAGGAAGAATGGAGAGATTACTACTTGAGAAGCATGGACTTGAGTCACTACAGTCGAAGAAACATAAAAAAGCTCTGCGATTGTTATAAAATCCCTGATTCAAGATCCTGAGAGACGAATGGGGCATGGAACAGCACAGAACATGAGCAGACAGCACACGGAAGAACTCGTGGGTAATGTTGATCCAGGAAGACTTCAGGAGACAAACTGAATTTATCAGGACTGTTATTATGGGATTTATCGATTCTTTCTGGAAGCGAGATTAGCTGTTAGCATCTGAACATCACTTTTTATTATTTTAGTCTCAGAAGTATGTCCTATGATTTATACGTAATATAACAGAAAACAATTTGGAGAACCGTATGCTGTTAAAACCATATGGAGGTTCCAGTAATTTACAAGAAGTCACTTTGTTATCTTTGTCTTTAAGGGCTGAGCTTAAAAATTCTATAACTAAAGACAGGAACATAGTCTAGGTGGTCCCCAGGTGATATAGCCCAGTTAGGATTCTGGTTGGTGGCCAGATTGGGTGAAATCAGTTATCTCACAAAAAGAGGTAAGGGTATGGTTCATTTCTAAGTAGAAGTTAAAATAATGCTAACACATAAAAACATAGATTACCATATTTCTCACCTCACTTGTAAATGACTTATCAAAAAATGAATACATTTTATTAGAATACCTTCTATTTAATAGAAATTCACCAGTGACAAGGTGCTATCTGCCATAAGCTGAACTGGACTACATTACAAATGATGGAAAATGGAAGTTCTACTCCTGTGGCTGCCAAGGGACCGTGAGCAGATGAAAGGGCAAGGGGTGCTGGCAAAGGCAATGGTGATGCTGGATTTAAAATGTTGCAGCACAGTTGTGGGCTGCAGGAGATTAGCAGAAATGCAAGGACTGACCTTGTGTGGCAGTCCCAGGTGGGTCTGCTGTCTCTTTGAGCAGACACCCTGAGCATTCCAAAACCCTAAGAAGCAGTACTGCACGCAGTGAGATGACAAATTGTCACTGCTGTGCCTCTCTTGCAGACAAAATCACTCTGCCATGCGTGACAATTATTGGGGCACATGGCCACCTCCCTGCTAGACTCCATGTTCCTGGGGAGTGTACAGCTGTGTCTGGTTTATGGTTTGATCTCCTAGAGTGCCTAGCTCACCACTGGGCCCACAGTGGAGCCTCACAGTATCCTGAATGATATACATCTTTTTCTTTTTTCTTTCTTTCTTTTTTCTTTTTTTTCTTTGAGACAGGGTCTTGCTCTGTCACCGAGGCTGCAGTGCAGTGGCACAATAGCTCACTTCAGCCTTGAACTCCTGGGCTCAGGAGATCCTCCAGAGTAGCTGGAGTATCTCATTTAGTCAACTAGTAGCCCTCTGTAGTATGTATTGGAACTATCCCCATCTCATAAATGAGGACACTGAAGATTAGAAAGATGAAGCAGCAGACGTTAAGTTACACATCTGATTGCTAACATCCACAGGTTTTGCAAAAGGCCATGCTTTTAACCACCATATTCCTCTGCTTCTAGATCAGAGGTTGACAAATTACAGCCCACAGGCCAAATCCAGCCCTTTGTCTCTTTCTATATAGCATATTAGCCAAGAATAGTTTTCATGTTTTTCACATGGTTTAAAAAATCAAAGGAAGAATAATATTTTGTGACAAATGAAAATCATATGAAATTCAAATTTCAGTGTCCATAAATAAAGTGTTACGGTAGCACAGCCACATTCATTTGTACACATATTGTCTCTGGCTGCTTTCATGCTACAGTGACAGAGCTGAGTGACTGCAACAAAGCCCATGGCCCATGGAACCTAAAGTGTTTACTATCTGACCCTTTACAGAAAAAAAATTTTCATCCCTGCTCTGGGTCCAGATGCACTAAGAGGCAGACATGCTCCTCTGTCCAAAAGTGAAGACAGATTGACATGTAAGGCTAGAGAAATCCTGGAGTGATGAGTGCTAGGTCAGCTTACTTATATCCTATCCCAAAGGCCATGGCTACAGCCTGACCACACCTGAAACCAGCGAGGCAGGCAACACCAGGCAGTTGGCTCAGGCCATTTCTTGGCAGCGAGGATAGAACTAATGGTAGTTCTGAAGGTCAGTGAAGATGCTCAATAAACCATTGATTGATTTGGCCAACTTGCAAGTAATATGGGTCTTGTGGTTGACTGAGTTCTGCAAGTGGTATAAAATTACGTTTAGCTTTGAGTCGGCAACCTCCTTTCCCACTGAGCCCTCTGCAGAGCAGCCGACAAGCTGCAGAATTGACAGATTTGAGTATTACCGCCGTGTGCTAGTGACGGTAACTGAGGAATGCCATAGCCAGGAGGCAGACAGCAGGAAGAGAGAGATGTGCAAGCCAGGTGCCTGCACAATCCAGTACCTGCAGGATGAGAAAGGCTCAGTTGAATCTTCTCTCTGCTCAGCCAAGAGAACTCAGTGGAAGCAGGAGGGAACCCTGAGGGCCAGAAACTAGCCCTGGGATTGGGGACTCAGGAAAGGGGAAGAGATGGTCACATGATTGCCCAGATATTTTATGGACCTCCTGCCAGATGGTCAAGGCAAAGGCCACCCATGTCCTAGTAGGGGCTGGGACAAAGTGGCCACTACACTAGTTCATACCAGATGCTCATACAGGATGTGACTGATTGTGACCTGGTACTCTACAGCCACTGTTCTGCACAGCTATCCTGAAAATGTGCAGAAATAGAGGGAAGAGAGTAGCAGAAAACCACATCCTCAGAAAACAAAATGGTACAATAAGTAAAGCACAGGCTTTGGGGGCCAGAATCCCCAGGCTTCAGTTTTACCTCTGACACTACTACTCCTTGTATGATGATTGTTTGGTCACTTAATTTTTCAGATTTTTGGTGAACTTCTCTGCAAAATGAGCTAATATAGTTAATATTAGGAACTTCCCTGTAAAATGAGCTAACATAGCTAATATTAGCTCATTTGTGAGTTATGTATTTTGTATCAGTCAAGATTAGATTTGTATGTATATAAAAACAAAAAAACTCCCCAAAATTATAGTAGATTAAATGAATTAGTAATTTATTTTTCTCTCTCATAACAGAAGTCCAGAATTAGACAGTTCAGCAGTTCCGCAGATGCAGACACAGAGAAGGACAAGGCAAAGGCATCCTTCTCTGATGTGCTTAGAACACACTTTCCATCCTTAGAGTGCCTTGAAGTCACAAAGTGACTGCTGCAGCTCTGGAAATCATGTCTACATTCCTGGCAGCGAGAAATAGGAGGAAGCAATGAAGAAATGACATGCCTTTTCTCTGAGTGTGCCTGTGTTAAGGAAATTTTGCAGAAACCCTACCCAACTTCAGCTACTGTCTTTACTTACAAGGCTCACTGGGAGGTGCAGATTTTTAACTACACCCATTGCCACACCTAAAAATATAGGACTCCTGTTACTGTGGAAGAAGGAGAGAATAGAATGGGGAGACAACTAGCAGTCTTGATCACCACAAATGCCTACTGTGAGGGCTGCTGCTCTTCCCAAATGTTCTAGTGCACATGGAAGAACATTGTAAAGCTGAAGAGGGTCATGCACAGAAAATCACACTCCTTGGCTTCTCCTACAAGGCCCTTCATGACTGAGCCTCATTCTGCCTTTACTCAGCCGAGGTGTCTTCCTCTGGAAGCTTCCCTGGGGTTCCAGGTTGGGCTAAGTCTCCCTTTGCTGTGGTCTCACGACGCCTGCTGGACTTCTGTCCCATCACTCTCCCCATTACTTTGAAATAACCATCGGTGCCTTTATCTTTCCCTCAAGACCTGCACTGGGCAATACGATAGCCACTAGTCACAGGAGGCGATGGAGCCCTTGAAATGGGGCTAGTCAAAATTCACATGTGCTGTTAAGTGCAAAATAAAATGTACTAGATTTCAAAAACATAGTAAAAAGAAAACCAATGTAAAACGTCTCATTAATAATTTTCTATACTGCTTTCATATTTAAATGATAACACTTTAGAGATACTGGGTTAAATGAAATATATTAGTTAAATGAAGGTCATCTGTTTCTTTTGGTTATTTTAACATGTACATCTGAGGCTTGCATTTATGGCTTATGTTGTACTTCTATTTGTTGGAGTGTAAGCTCCTAGAGGGCAGGAACTAGGCTCTATTGATTTTTGTGTCTCCAGCATCTGCATGGTGTCCGTTTGGTAAGTGTTAGATGGATGAAATCATGCATAGAATAAAAGCCTTGGTGCCAATGTAGCAAAGGTGGGAAATAGGGAAAGAAGATAGCAGTAAAGGACAATGACCTGGCAGAATCAAATGGGCCACACGAAGGGCCTTGAGAAAGCTTCAGAAGAACCAGTGTCCCCTATTGTGCAGTGGCTGCTACACAGCCCCTGGAATTACATGGGGCTTGGTTCAAATCCTGGCGCTCCTATTAACCAGCAAATGATCTTGACAAGAGATACTGACTCTGAGCCTCCTTCTTCATAAACTAGCAATGATTATAGCACCTTTTGAAAAGAAATGAAGGGGATTATGTTGGTAGGATGCTTGGCATGGCCTCTGAAGCATAATGAATGATCAATACATGTTGGCTCTTTTCATTAGCTTTTATGGGCCTGTTGTAAAAGAAAAGCAATTTTTAAAAAGTTGCCCGAAGCCAACCAGCATTAAGTCATTTCCCTGCTGAATATTAAAACAGAATTTTTAATCTGAGATGACAAAAATAATTTGAGCTGGCAGATGGCATAGTGTTGTCACCCACTTTGTTGCTTGGAACTGAATGGATTATACATAAATACCACTGAACTCTTTCCTTGTTTTGAAAAGCACCTGACTCCAAGATCTGCTGCAGTGCTCTGCGGTGTTGCAATGGCCTGGCACCCTAGTGCTGTGGCACAGCAGTGCAGGCAACGGAACTGTTCATGTTGACCAAATCAGTCAGGACAATTGGCTGTGCTTTGTAACACACAATCTTCAAATCTCAGTGACCTACAACAAATTTACTTCTCAGTTATTCTGCATGTCCATCACAGACCACTGTAGGGCCTTTGCTGCATGTTACCCTTACCCAAAAACCCAGGCTAGAAAGTGCCTGGGATCATGGATGCAAGAAAACAGGAACATGATGATTCTCACAATGATGTGTAAAACCTTCAGTCAGAAGTGACACATTGCTCTCACTCACACTCATCGGACAAAGCAAGCCATATGTCCACACCTAACTTCGAGAGAGTAGGGAAGTATAATCTCATCATGTGACTAGAAGAAGGAGACAAGAATGAATGCCCATGAATGGCTCTTATGACCGCCACCGCACGAGTAGATGGTTTCTCAATGGCAGAGAGATGATGCCACCCAGTGTCCCAAGATCAAATTCTGGTATGTTAACAAAATCCTCCTCAGTTTCACATCAACAGAATGTAAAGAAATACAAATTTAAAGGATGTCCTTTTTTTTTTAGACCAACTGAATTAGGCAGTATTTAAAAACCTCCAATGTCCAATTTTGTGAGGTTTCAGTGAAATGATACATTCAAACACTGCTGTAATCATCATAAATCACAAAACAGAACATGTGTTTTGGGAAGCAATTTGGCAGCACGTAGCAGAGCAAAAAATAAAAGTTCATATCCTTTGGCAGAGTTGTCCAACCTCTTAGGATTGATCTGAATGAAATTATCCAAAACCTACCCACCCAAAGACATCTATTTATTTATAATTTTCAAAGTTGCTATCACCAATTATAATAGAAAAAAATATTGTTTATGACAGAAAAAAGCAGAAACTATTTAAATGTTCTACTATAGGTGATTGGTTAAGGAAATTACAGGAATTCTTGTGTGGAATATTATTTATATATTTTTGAAGTCATAAAGTCAAACAAAGGTGAAAATATGCTTATTATACAGCGTTAAATGAAGATGGTGAATATAACATTTAAATAATGATCACAACTATTCAAAAATGGATACAAAACAAAAATGCTGAAAATAATTAAACCAAAATAGTAATAGTGATATATTAACCTTATTTTTATCTCAAATACAATAATGAAAAATAAATTTTAACATGGAATCTGAACAAACTACAACGTATCTCCAGTTGAGAGGGGTTCTCTGAAGCACCTGCTTGTGCAGAAGCTCTATTTAGAACATGGTCTGTCAATGAGAACAGGGATCTGTAATAGTGCCTTTTCTTATAGGTGCTCAAAAACAGTTATTGTATAAATAAATGGAAAAAGATGAATAAAGAAAAATAGAAAAGGAATAAACGAATGTTGAGCTGAGAACATGAAAATGAAAGGGCCGTCTTAACCTATTCTTAAGAACCCTGAATAGGTAACAATAATCACTAATAAGAGAAGTCGTTTTCAGGCCCAGGAAAACAGCTTCCCAGGATCAGTTCTGTGTGGGCAAGAAGGTCTAGCAGCCACAAACCAAATGGAAAAAACTCTTTTCCTCCTTGACGTTACCTCTCGGAAATCTCCTCCACTTTTGTTTCCTTCTCCCATTCAACCATCCCTCCCTGGATTTTGCTCCTCCTACCCCCAAGACTGGTCCAGAACAGAGTTTGAGCTGGAACAGCTGCTTGTTAGAAAGAACAAGGTGTTTTCTCTTAACCAAAGAGAAAATGAGATAAGGGTGATCTTGCTGTCACTCTGTGATCTTCCCTGTTCTTTTAATGATCTGCTCCAAACTCAGATCACTTAATGGAATGCCCAGGAAAGCCTATAGGTTTTCCATAAGTTTTCTTATGAAATACAGACCTTACTTAATTTAAATATACAAGACAGCCATGTACAGTTGGGCAGGATGTGCATTGCACAACCCTGGGACGATTTTTTTTTTTTAATCAAAAGCATTATGGATTTATTTATTATAAATTATTTAGCAAATGGCAGTGAATTCATTTTTCTAACAAAATCAGTATATCATGATAACTTTCTGACAGATGAAAGAAAAAACTATCTTAAGGAAGGTTGGTTTTTTTCTTCCCAATTTGGACAAGGTGCCATGTGGACTATGATAGTCCTTGAGCACACAAACTAGCCCTTGCCAGTTCCTCCATGGTCTACGCTAGAAAGGGGTGGCATACTCAAGTCCTTCACAGTCACACAGGTGCCATAATAGGTGAAGAAGGCCAAAGTGTGTGTATCTTTAGAAGGTAGGGAGGGTTGAAAAAGCTACATTGGAGGGCACAATATGGAAATTTCCCAATATGGAAATTCTGTAAGTGGACTGACAACATATTGTCTCATCAATAAATTCTTAATAAAGAGTTTCCTTTCCTGAGGTGGGTTTAATATAGCACACCGCCTCTTCATACATGGTCAGTGGGTCCATAGGATGCAATATAACCTCCCGAGAGTCCATGAATCAAACTGGTTTGGGGGTATCACCTCATCTGGGAAGCACAGGGAGGTTTCTCTTACAAAGAGAAGTTGAGAGGTTTGTAGGAGGCACTTATCTGGTGACAAAGTGCTCAAAAAATAGAAAATCAATAAAATAAATTATTACATCCTTAGCACCCAGCACAGTACCTGAAGGACCGGGAGTTCTAAACACTGAATAAATAATTCTTAAACTGAGTAACGGACAGTATAAATAGTGTTCCCTAGTTAAGTCTAAAAAAGAGAAGGACCCTCAGTTCCAGGAAATATCCACCCCTTTCCCAGAAAACTCATGAATAATCCACCCCCTACTTAGCATGTAGTCAAGAAATAACTGTAAGTATACTCAGTCAAGCAGCTCATGCCGCTGCTCTGCCTATGGAGTAGACATTTTTTTATTCCTTTACTTTCTTAATAAACTTGCTTTAATTTTAGCCAAGAACAGAAGATTTCAATTGAACTAGAAGTTCTTTTCTTTTTTTTTTTTTTTTTGAGACGGAGTCTCGCTCTGTCACCCAGGCTGGAGTACAGTGGCGCGATCTCCGCTCACTGCAAGCTCCGCCTCCCGGGTTCGTGCCATTCTCCTGCCTCAGCCTCCCGAGTAGCTGGGACTACAGGCGCCGCCACCTCGCCCGGCTAATTTTTTTGTATTTTAAGTAGAGACGGGGTTTCACCGTGTTAGCCAGGATGGTCTCGATCTTCTGACCTCGTGATCCGCCCGTCTCAGCCTCCCAAAGTGCTGGGATTACAGGCTTGAGCCACCGCGCCCGGCTAGAAGTTCTTTTCATAGTAAAAAATTTTAAAATAGCTGTATGGTATTCCAAACCACCCATCGCCTGAAGATGAACAGTTTTGTTTTGTTTGTTGTTTTTAGTATGTTGCTATTACGAATAATGATTTAATGTTAATAGTTTCTTAAATTTCATTTTCCTCATTTATGAATATATTTAGGTTAAATTCCTAGAAGTTAGATCAAAAGACGTATTTTTTTTTTATTTTAAAATATATTGCCGTCCAGGTGCAGTGGCTCATGCCTGTAATCCCAACACTTCCGGAGGCTGAGGTGGGCGGATCACTTAGGTCAGGAGTTCGAGATCAGCCTGGCCAACATGGTAAAACCCCCGTTTCTACTAAGTATACAAAAATTAGCCAGGTGTGGTGGCAGGTGCCTATAATCCCAGCTACTCTGGAGGCTGAGGCAGGAGAATCGCTTGCGCCTAGGAGGTGGAGGTTGCAGTGAAATGAGATCACACTATTGCACTCCAGTCTGGGCAACAGAGTGAGACTCTGTCTCTGTCTCTCTCTCTCTCTCTCTCTGTTTCTCTCTCTGTCTCTCTCTCTGTATATATATATATGTATATATACACACACACATATATATTGCTGTATTCATATATACACATATTGAATACATATATATACATATATACATATATATACACAAATACATACATATATACATATATATGTAACAGGGGAATACCACTATGCCCGGCTTATTTTTTTTTTTCTTTTTTTTTTTTTGTAGAGTCAAGGTCTGCCTGTGTTGCCGAGGCTGGTCTCAAACCCCCAGCCTCAAGCAATTCTCCCATCTTGGCCTCTCAAAGTGCTGGGATCACAGGCGTGAGCCACTGTACCCTGCCAGAACATTTTCCTTTGTGTTAACTTATTAAATAATACATATCCCTTTCATGATCCTAAGAGAACTAAGACATTTGAAACATTTTGAAGAAGAAAGAGGGGGATACAAATGTTAATGCTGAGCGCAGTGTGTCCTATAACAAATAACTATGTTCTACTTCACCCAGAAACTAATAGTCAAATGCAGCAAATTCCAAACCATAAAGATTCTCAAGTTCCATTAGTAAGCCACCCCATCCTCCTGCTATTGCTACTGTAATTGTTAAGAGAGCATTTCAAGGCAGCTCCAAAACTCTTGATCAATACACCTTAGATGGCCAGCAGATTAATCAACTTGTAGATGAGTAACACTGTTCCTTTGTAGTTCCTCATACCCTAAATCATGTTTTTGTGGACTTTTCAAACATTATGAGTTTTTTCAACTTTTATTATGAAAAATTTCAAATGTACATAGATAGATTGATATAGAGAATCCTATTCCCAAGATTTAACATTTGTTAAGATTTTGCCATCTTAATTCATCTGTACTGCCATGCCTTTTGGGGGTTTGTTTTTTTTTTTTTTTTGGCTGTACATTTTAAAGCAAATTCCAGACATCATGTTATTTTACCCATAAATCTTTCAGTAGAATGCATATTTTGTGCACATGCTAGCAGGAAACAGGGACCAGAGAATATGGTCTATAATAAATACTGAGAGCAGAGAGGCATGGAGCAGTCATGCTCCAGCTGGGTTTAAGTGAAGTATGAGTTTTCCCTATAAGAGAAAAAATTGAAAAACAACTGCTAGAAAAAAAAAATGGAAAAACAGCCGGTAGAAACTTGGAGTTTTTACTTTTTGCCTTCTTATGTAATTGTCTGAAGCCTAACTTCACATATACTCAATGAAATATCATCTATGATACAGGAAAGGGACATAAAACATAAACACTTATAGTTTGCAATTCCAATTATTCCCCCTCAATAATTAATAGGACAAGTAGACCAAGAACCATTAGGGATCAACCAACTTGACCCAACTGATATTTAGAGAAAACTCCACCCAACAAGAACAAAACATACATTCTTTTTAAGTGCGCATGGAACATTCACCAACATGGACCATATTGTGGGCCATAAAACAGACTCCAACAAACGTGAAACCATTCATATCGTACAGAGCATTTTCCCAGATCATGAAAGAATTCAACTAGAAATCATAACAAAAAGATATCTGGAAAATTCCCAAATGATTAGAAATTAAATGTGCCCAAATTATCCATGGATCGAAAAATAAATCCATAGTTCAAAGAGCAAATAACAATAAAAATTAGAAAATATATTGAACTGTATAGAAGGAAACCACAACATACCCAAATTTATGAGATGTTGCTAGAGCACAGGGTAGAAAGAAATGTCCAGCATTAAAGGAGTCCATACAACAAAGGAAAGAATTTAACAATCTAAGCTTAAGTTGGAGAAGTGTAATCAGAGAAACAAAGTAATCAGAGGAAAGAAAATAACAAAGACGAGAAAGAATCAATTAAGATAGAAAATGGACAAAATAGAGAAAAATGAATGAAACCAAAAGCTGTTTCACTGACAAGATCAATAATGTTGATAAGCCTCTTGTTAGGTTAATCAAGAAAATAAAAAGACAAGACCTATTATCAATATAAAACATGAGATATTTGAAGAAATGACACCAATTCTATACAGTTCCCCAAAGATTAGGGAGCATGTCCCAACTCATTTTATAAGGCCAATATGACTCTGATACCAAAGCCCCACAAAAGCATTAAGAAAACTACAAAGCAATACCAAATGAACACAGACACACAAATTATTTATAAAATTCTAGCAAAGTTAATCTAGCAATATATTAAAAGGGTCATACATCATGACAATGAGGTTTAACTCAGAAATTCAAGGTTGTTTTAACATTGAAAAATCAATATATTAACAGACTAAAATAAAAATGATATAATCATCTCTGTAGATTCAGAAAAAGCATTTCATGAAGCATACATTCAAAGTAGAAACTCTTAGCAAATTAGAAATAGAATGGACCTTTCTCAGCTTAATAAAGGGCATCTATCTTTTTAAAAATCTACAGCTAACATGAGGAAAACGAAATGTTCCTGAGTTCATGAAAGAGGCAAGGATGCTCACTCTCCTCTACACAACATTGTACATTGTACTAGAGGTCCTAGCTGGTGCAATAAGGCAAAAAAAGAAAAAAGGAAAAAGAAGAAGGAAGGCAAGATATACAGACAGGATAGGAAGAAAGTAAAACTGTCTCTAATCACAGCTGATATAACCACTTAATGTAGAAAATTCTAGGAACCTATCCAAAAAATCTTGTAAGAACGAAGTGACTTAGCAAGGTTGCAGGACACAAGGCTAACACAGAAAAAGATCAACTGTCTTTCCAAAGCCATTGATAACTATTGGATACTAAATTTGAGGTGAGAGGCTGTATGATGAGGAACAGGATATTTGTGGGATCTCAAAGTGCTTTTGCACAGATTGCTTTGAGTTATGGCTAACAGGGAAAGAAGAATAACTTTGCAGTGGAGAAATTGGAAAAAACCCTGACCTGGTGACCAAATCCAATGAGGGGTAGATAGGCTTTGGTGCTCCCCGACGTGATATCCTGAGAAGGACACAATAGAAATTGGGTAGTTTTATGCCTGGGGATGTGTAAACTAATCTTTTCATGAGGAAACCAGAAAAGAAACACAAATGGGGAATAATATAACATAACTGGTCCATATTCTTTGAATATCTCAATGTCATAAAAGAAAGAAAAGGCTGAAGAACTGTTTCAAATTAAAGGAGACTAAAGAAACATGACAACTAAATGCAAGACTTGATCCTGGGCCAGATCCAGTAATGGAGAGGGGAAAATATGGTTTAAAGGCATAAATTGGGACCATTTATGAAATTGGACTATGGGCTATAGATCAAACAAATATTGTATAAATGTTAAATTCCTAAATTTGATAACTCTACTGTGGTTATGTAAGAGAATATTCTTATTCATAGCAATGCCCAATGAAATACAAAGGGTAAAGGAATGTGTCATATGCAAATTACTCTCAAAAGGTTCAGAAATAAAATTATGTGATTATATATATGCACACACTCATACAGAGAAAGAGATAAACCCAATGTGACAAAATATTATACATTAATGAATCTATTTAAAGGGTATTCGTAAGTTCTCTGTTATGTTTATGTAACTGTTCTGTAAGTTTGAAAATTTTTCTAATTCCTGAAGAAACCTTCCATGACTCATAAATCCCCAGAATAAAGTCTGCCAGTGTCTCTATTTGTTTTTTCAGTTAGTGAAATGTTGATAAAAGTTGGTTTTCCCATGTTCTTGATATCATCCCATATAATGACATGAGTTTTCTACGTTAGATGGCAGCAGCCAATGCAACGAAAGGTGAAGGGGAAGTCTGGAGGACATAGAAAGAGAAGGGGCCTTGTATTTTATTTTTTGTCACCTAGACAATTTCCTTAATATTTGTGAGCCTTAGTGTCTTTGCTGAGAAATGTGAATAATCAAATATACCAACCTCATGGGTCTGCTATGAGAATTACAATGAGAGAGGGTATAAATGCATACCTTTAAAGAGTATATAAAAAGATATAATTCCCAGACATGTCAAGCCCCTGTTACAAGTTCTCCAAAGCTTCTTATCTCCCTCAGAACACAGCTAAAGTCCTCATTATGGTCCCCAGTGTCTCACCTGACCAGGCCTCTGGCAATCTGATCCTGTCTCCTGCCTTCTCCTCCATCCTTTGAACACATCCTGCCTCAGGGGCTTTGTAGTTCTGCTCCCTCTGTCTGGACCACCCTTAGCGCAGATGCACACGGCTTCTCCCCATCCCCATTGAAACTTTCTACTCAGATGTCATCTTATTATGAGGCTACCTCCCTCCAAAATTACCTATATACAGTACATTCATTTAATCCCCAGTCATTCTGTTTCTTATTCTGGTTTGTCTTTTCTGCACTTATCACACATAACTCACTATATATTTATTTGTTTGTTGTCTGTGTCCCTTCCTTAAAATGTTCAGCTTTGTAATTGTAAGAGCTTCTATTTATTCAGGGCTCTATCTTCAGCACATAAAGAAGTACTTGGCACATAAGTGACTCTCAATAAATATTTGTTGAATGAATGGATGAATGGATAGATGAACAGGAATTAACCTTGCAGATATCTTGTAAGTACATAGTCAATGTTTCACAGGTATTACCATAAGTCCATTAAATAAACTTAAAAAAAAAAAGAACTTAAAAAAATTTTTGATACTTTGCCAGGTGCAGCGGCTCACGCCTATAATCCCAGCACTTTGGGAGGCCGACGCAAGTGGATCACCTGAGATCAGGAGTTCAAGACCAGCCTGGACTACATGATAAAACCCCATCTCTACTAAAAATACAAAAATTAGCCAGGTGTGGTGGCGCGTGCCTGTAATCCTAGCTACTCAGGAGACTGAAGCATGAGAATCACTTGAACCTGGGAGGCAGAGGTTGCACTGAGCCGAGACTGTGTCATTGCAGTGAAGCCTGGGTGACAGAGCGAGACTCTGTTTAAAAAAAAAAAAGAAGAAAAAGAAAGGCACTCATTAAACATTCCCACTGCTTCCAAAATACAATGAATTAAAATACATTTTATTTTTAGGATTTCATACTAGTATTTGAGATTACTGGAGATTATCTGACATACGACTAAATCAGGCTTGGAAATCACTGAGTCACAATTCTGAAGAAGGAAGAGAGGGAAGAAATAGTCCTCACACTGTCATATTTATATATTTGATCATTTCTTTCCTAGTGGTGCCTCCTAATTATCAATACAGGTCAACTCCCCAGTAAAGGTGGATTTTTTCTTACCCAAGTTACAGATACTTGGCAGCTGTTCACTCACTTCTAAATATAAAATAAAAGCCTTGCATTTCAAACTCCATATCCTCTTATTCCAGGAAATCAGCACACATCTTGAAAACTCAGCGATTGTATCTGATAGGCAGTGATATAAGTAGACAGCCTTCTGTCAACACCCAGGCTGACAAATGACAATCAAGATCCACTGCCACCTGGGATCTGGGCCATCTGGGACCTTCCAAGGCACATCCTGAGTTAAGGCTTATCCTGATTTTCATTACTGAAGATAGGAATTTCTTGTTTTTATTAAAACTGACCCAAATGTACTCCAATCAGGATTGTAAGATATTATATTTGACCTATAAATATAAGTCAACATGGCTCTCTTTATCTGGGAACCAGTTGTTGTGAAGGCAGAATTCCTTCATATATGTTTTATTGCTGCAGATAAAACTCAGTATTCAAAAACTGGTTTTTTTTTTTTTTTCATTTTTAACATAAAGGACTCACCAAGATGTCCACATGGACTGATCCACCAGGGCTTACCAAGCTGTACTGCCCACGAAGTATAACTTACAAACCCCTTATACCCATGCCTGTCTTCCTTGGCTTCTGGGTTGCATCTGACTCTGCTGACAGAGTGATTTTGCTCTCACTGAGTCTGTTTCTAAATTATTTCTGGTTTATTGCTATCTGGATATCTGGTTGTATTTCTGTTTCAAGCCTCCTTAAATTATTTTTATCTAATGGATATCTGGTCCCCTCAAAGAAATGAACAGCCCTAAGGTTAGTATTTATCCTCATTCAGTGTTGTTTCTCTATAGTTTTCAGGATATCTTGAATGACTGAAGCATCTGCTTCTCTACAACCAGGTTGGTGGGGGCACAATTTTTTAAGATGTGAGGCTTGTCACAGTTGAATTATTAAGAAAAGGTATACTATGGAATATCTTATACTACAAATATCATTTTATCTTAGCTGTAGAAGAAATTCTAAATTGCCTCATCCATGTCTGTTTTTCCTACAAAGATTGTTCGTGCATGTACGAGTGTCTGGTTTGATCGGATCTATGAATTAAGCTTCCTATACTAACATTCTCTCAGTGTTTGTGTGTCTATACATAGGAGTATCTTTTCACTCCTCCACATGGAGCAAAAGTATTGGGAGACATTCCTCCATCGGTCTCATACTGGGGTTCGTACCCATCTTGCTGAGTATGCCAAGAATGCAAGACTTTCTCTTGCCTGGGCTATTTCTCAGAGTTATGTATGCAGCAAGCAACCTCAAGGGATGAAGTGACATCTTCCTCTGGAATCAAGGCAGGCTTTCTTACTTCTTGCTATAAAATAGCAGGTTCACCAAGCTCAGTGATCTTCTTCTATAATGCAACTGACTGCATCCATAGGTAACCACCTGGCCTCTGCATCTGCCTGTGGGAACTGGGGCTCACAGAACTGACAATTTGCTGACCCTCTGGCTACTGCTCTTTCTCTGAGTAATAAAGTCTTTTATCTCTGACCCAGGATTCCTATGTCCTTTGTCAGCATCCATGAAACAGTGACATTGTAACTTGTTACCTTGCAAATAGGATAAAATCTCAGATTCTTCACGATTCTTGATTTAAAAATTGGCTTTTTAATATGGTCTGTAATGGTAGCCCTGTGTGTCAGTGGTCAGTATTTTGGAGACACACTTTAAGATCACAGGAAGATTCCTGAAATAATAGAAACATGTTATTTGCATACATTATAGGAATATCGAAGTCTAAAAGGCTGATCTATCATTGATGGGAAGGAAGCATTTGCAAATATTTTATGAGTTGAAGTCTGTTTTGCCTGGCTTTGAGAGCAGAAGGTTCTGACTCTGTTCAATTGCATGAATGGGCAAGGATGTGTGTTAGAATGAGAATACAGAGGAATGGAAGTGTTGATTGAGTGTGGCTTTTCATCCAAATCTAAAGGGTTCTAAGTGTATGAATTTCTTTTTCTTCAAAGAAATATGGAGGACTTCTCTGCTCATAATCATGACATTAAGTGCTACCATACCTTCCCACCCATTGGCATAAGAAAACTAAGCAAAATATGTGAAACAATAGTTGTCACACAATGGAGAACAGTCCATGCCAAACTGTGATCCTTGAAAGAAGGTAAACCAATAAGGACAGTGCTGTGATTAAGTTGGTTTTCTGCCTTGAGGCACTATCCAGACTTCAGTGTAGGGAATGGGAAGCAAAATAGAGCAAAGTGGTCTTGCTGAGTTGAAAATACAAAGAATGGCATTCAGGGAGGCTGACGCTGCTGCTGGAATTTCCACAGTGGATTATCAAACAGAAAGTTATATCAAGAAGGAGCTCAAAATATCTGCAAAAGGCTCCGCTTGAGTTTCTAGCTTGATAAATTCTAAGCAGCACATGTATAGGGTAAGTTTCCACAAGTGGACAAAAACCTCTATGAGAAAAGAACAACTTTAAGGAGCTCTAATTGTTCTAAGCTGAACAATTCCCAGAGATAATACAACAAGGAGAAAGTTTATAGTTTCAACCAGTCAGTGTGAAAATACCTTGTTGAACACTTCAGACATATATCAGAAAACTCAGTTTGGTCACACTTTAGTAGCATATCTAAACTAGACCCGGAATAAAGATTTCTTAGCCATAGCAAAGCTAAAAATAAGCCTCAGAAGAATCAAGCTGGTCTATACTAGCTAATCTGTCTATCTGAGCAAACCTCAATTTTCCTTAAAGGAAGGTTACAAAATCCAGACACTTGACAGCACAACATTTAGAATGTCCAGCTTCAATAACTGAAAGATGCAGCTGGAAACCATCATTCTTAGCAAACTATCACAAGAACAGAAAACCAAACACCGCATGTTCTCACTCATAGGTGGGAACTGAACAATGAGATCATTGTTCAGGAACGGGAAGGGGAACATCACACACTGGGGCCTGTTGTGGGGTGGGGGGAGGGGGGAGGGATTGCATTGGGAGTTATACCTGATGTAAATGACGAGTTGATGGGTGCAGCAGACCAACATGGCACAAGTATACATATGTAACAAACCTGCACGTTATGCACATGTACCCTACAACTTAAAGTATGATAATAATAAATAAATTTAAAAAAAAATAACTGAAAGATATATGAAAAATTCCCAAGTACATGGAAATTAAACCACTTCCCATTATCCCAGGGATCAAATGAGTAATTACAATAGAAAGTAGCATATATTTTAAACTAAATAATAATGATGATGCAACATACCAAAATTTGGTTATATAGATAATCCATGCTTAGTGGAAACCTAATGGTTTTAAGAAATTATATTAGAAAAAAATAAAAGAATGAAGTTAGTGACCTAAGTTTTCACTATAAGAAGCTGTAACAAAAGAGCAAAGTAAGCCCAAAGAATGCAGAATGAAGAAAATAATAAAAATAAGACTAGAGATCAATGAAATAAAAATATAGAAAAACTATAGAGAAACTAATACGGCCAAATTTGATTTGTTGAAAAACTAATAAAACTGCTAAACCCCTACCTGATCAAAAAAAAAGGAGAGGAAACATTAATAACAACCATCAGAAAAGAAACAGTAGAAATTATCACAAATCTTACAAAATTAAAACGATAACAAGCAAACTATGAACAATGAATCTGACATCTCTGATGAAATGGAAAATTCCATGAAAGGATATAAAATATCAAATTGAAACAAGAAGAAAATCTGAAAATCCCCATATCTATTAAAGGATTACCATGAATATTACCATGAATAAAATTTCAAGCTTCAATAAATTCACAGGTGAATTCTATCAAACATTTAACAGACAAAGAATATCAATTGTACACAAAGCACATCATTCAAAGAAATTAACCAAAGTTATAGAATATGATCATATCAATAGTTTTGTTTTTTTTTTATACTTTTAGTTCTAGGGTACATGTGCATAACGTGCAGGTTTGTTACATATGTATACTTGTGCCATGTTGCCGTGCTGCACCCATCAACTTGTCAGCACCCATCAACTCGTCATTTACATCAGGTATAACTCCCAATGCAATCACTCCCTGCCCCCCCCCATGATAGGCCCCGGTGTGTGATGTTCCCCTTCCCGAGTCCAAGTGATCTCATTGTTCAGTTCCCACCTGTGAGTGAGAACATGCGGTGTTTGGTTTTCTGTTCTTGCGATAGTTTGCTAAGAATGATGGTTTCCAGCTGCATCCATGTCCCTACAAAGGACACAAACTCATCCTTTTTTATGGCTGCATAGTATTCCATGGTGTATATGTGCCACATTTTCTTAATTCAGTCTGTCATTGATGGACATTTGGGTTGATTCTAAGTCTTTGTGATTGTGAATAGTGCTGCAATAAACATACGTGTGCATGTGTCTTTATAGCAGCATGATTTATAATCCTTTGGGTATATACCCAGTAATGGGATGGCTGGGTCATACGGTACTTCTAGTTCTAGATCCTTGAGGAATCGCCATACGGTTTTCCATAATGGTTGAACTAGTTTACAGTCCCACCAACAGTGTAAAAGTGTTGCTATTTCTCCACATCCTCTCCAGCACCTGTTGTTTCCTGACTTTTTAATGATCGCCATTCTAACTGGTGTGAGATGGTATCTCATTGTGGTTTTGATTTGCCTTTCTCTGATGGCCAGTGATGATGAGCATTTTTTCATGTGTCTGTTGGCTGTATGAATGTTTTCTTTTGAGAAATGTCTGTTTATATCCTTTGCCCACTTTTTGATGGGGTTGTTTGTTTTTTTCTTGTAAATTTGTTAGAGTTCTTTGTAGGTTCTGGATATTAGCCCTTTGTCAGATGAGTAGATTTTGCAAAAATCTTCTCCCATTCTGTAGGTTGCCTGTTCACTCTGATGGTAGTTTCTTTTGCTGTGCAGAAGCTCTTTAGTTTAATTAGATCCCATTTGTCAATTTTGGCTTTTGTTGCTATTGCTTTTGGTGTTTTAGACATGAAGTCCTTGCCCATGCCTGTGTCCTGAATAGTATTACCTAGGTTTTCTTCTAGGGTTTTTATGGTATTAGGTCTAACATTTAAGTCTCTAATCCATCTTGAATTCAAAATCTCCTTAAGCTGATAAGAAACTTCAGCAAAGTCTCAGGATACAAAATTAATGTGCAAAAATCACAAGCATTCTTATACACCAGTAACAGACAAACAGAGAGCCAAATCATGACTGAACTTCCATTCACAATTGCTTCAAAGAGAATAAAATACCTAGGGATCCAACTTACAAGGGATGTAAAGGACCTCTTCAAGGAGAACTACAAACCACTGCTCAGTGAAATAAAAGAGGACACAAACAAATGGAAGAACATACCATGCTCATGGATAGGAAGAATCAATATAGTGAAAATGGCCATACTGCCCAAGGTAATTTATAGATTCAATGCCATCCCCATTAAGCTACCAATGACTTTCTTCACAGAATTGGAAAAAACTGCTTTAAAGTTCATATGGAACCAAAAAAGAGCCCGCATTGCCAAGACAGTCCTAAGCCAAAAGAACAAAGCTGGAGGCATCATGCTACCTGACTTCAAACTATACTACAAGACTACGGTAACCAAAACAGCATGGTACTGGTACCAAAACAGAGATATAGACCAATGGAACAGAACAGAGTCCTCAGAAATAATACCACACATCTACAGCCATCTGATCTTTGACAAACCTGAGAGAAACAAGAAATGGGGAAAGGATTTCCTATTTAATAAATGGTGCTGGGAAAATTGGCTAGCCATAAGTAGAAAGAAAGCTGAAACTGGATCCTTTCCTTACTCCTCATATCAATAGTTTTTAAAAAGTTTGACAAAATCCAATGCCCAACAATGATAAAATTTTCTGCAAACTAAGGATAGAAGGGAATTTCCTGAATCTGAGAAAGATCATCCACAAAAATATATAACAAATATTATACTTTATGGTAGCATATTGGACTTTTATGTATAATTGGGAAACTGTCAAGGACAATTGCTCTCTTTTGCCTATTCAATAAATTGTTCAATATATTCAATAAATTGTTAAAAGTACAATTCTCACCAAACTGATCAATCTCAATTATAATTGGATCAAGCATTTTTGTAGAAATTGACAACTTAATTAAAAATATATACAGAAATGCAAAGGACCAAAAGATCCAGAACAATCATGACAAAGAAGAATTAAGTTGAAGGATATAGACTATGAGACCTCAAGAGTTACTTTAAAGGTAATCCAGACAATATGATATTGGTATAAGGATAATCAAAGGAACAGAATAAAGTGTTCAAGACTTCTATTTGGTCATTTGACTTGAAAATGTCTTTTCAATAAACATTATTAGAATAGTGGAATATCCATATGAACTAAAAATAATTCTTGGCCTCATACCTAATACCATATGAAAAATAATTAAGATGAATTACATACCTAAAATATAAAAGCTAAAGCTATGAAACTTCTAGAAGGAAATAGAGGATAAATCACTCAGTACTGAAAGTAGCAAAGGGCTCTTAGGACACAGAGAACAATAAACAAAGAAGAAGAATGATTAATTAGACTTCAAATTTTAAAACTTCTGCTCAACATAAGACAACATTATGGAAATTAATAAGCAACTACAAAACATCCATAAATTACATATCTGATACAAGCCTGGTATCCTGGATATATACAGAACAACTACTCTATGGACACACAACCAATTAGTAACAGGAAAACAATTTGAATTCACAAGCATATGAAAAAGTGCTTAACATCATTAGACATCAGGAAAATGGAAATTGAAACTGTAATGAGATATAACTCGTATCTCATGAAAGATCAAATATTAGCAAGAATGTGGAACAACCAGAACTGTCATTCATTATTTCTTGCTGGGAGTGTAAAATGCTAAAACCACTTTGGAAAAAAATTCTGGCTATTTCCTATAAAACTCATCATGTGCTTACTCTATGACCCAGGAATTTTACTCTTAGATTTTTGACTCAAGAGAAATGAAAAAAACTATGTATAGAAATATATTGGAATGAGAAAATTTATAGCAGCCATATTCATAATAGCCAAAACCTGGAAACAGCCTCAATATCCATCAAAATGAGAATAAACAAATTGTGGCTATTACTTAGCAATAAAAATGAACAATACTAATACTTGTAACAACATAGACAAGCCTGAAAACACTATGCCGAGTGACCTTAATGAAGAGAGTATATATTGAATTATTTCATTTATAGGAAGTTCTAGAAAAGACAAAGCTACTCTATGGTGGGAAAAATATCAGAACAGTGATGATTACCCCTGGCAGAATGGCAGTGGGGAATGACTGGGAAAGGGCATGAGGTAATTTTCAGGAATGATAGCATCTTAAGATTTGTGTATTTCAATGGACAGTTTGGAAATTTAACCTCAATAGAAACAAATAAAAATCATCAACAAATTTTGAATTCTAATTAATGATATGCAAGTTGAAATATATGGAGGTGAAATATGCTATTAAAATTCACTCTGAAATTCATGATTAAAGATAAGGTAGATTGATGGATAAATAGAGAGATAGATAAATGGATAGATATATGATAAAGAAAGTTCCTCACTCTGGCTGACTCCAGATTCAGTTTAGAAATCAGTTTAACTTCTTTATCCCAAGGTAGTTAATAATAAAAGAGCTTTGGATATTTTAGCTAACCAGAGAAGAATCCATACCACTGCTGGTATTTTACACTGTATGTGGATTAACACCATATGTGAGATGGAACAACTTATATCTAAGTTAAAGAAATGACACTCAACCATCCAAAGTTGACCCAAGGCATTGTTGGTTCTAATTTTCTTTATCAGACTGGAAATCTTTCAGAGGGTAGTTCAGTACTTTCTTAAAATACTTCTAGTTACACTTTCACTTACTTCTCTGTTGTTTGATTTTTGTTGTCCAGAGTCTAAAAATGCTCAATAAATGATTCAAAGACAAAAACAGGATGAAATCATTCTGACCAACACTTAAACTGAAAGTCACATTTCTGCAAACAACCTCATTTTCAAGGAGAATTGACCACAGTGGTGAAGATCTGGACAACCTTTGGTGGTCTCCCCTGCAGCTTTGGATGAAGGAAGACCAAAAGGAGGGCTAAGAATAAAAACATTCTCATACTCTAGGAACAGATGGATTGTTCTCTAGCTATGGTATCAAGTAAGTACCAAGACCAGTTTAAAATCATTTCATCAACGCATGAGAATTGACTTGTATCAGGAAACATGCTTTGAAAGCCAACTAATCAGTAACCACTGAAAGTGAGCCAATCAGGAGATTCTTCTTTGAATAAGACAGGGGGTCTGGATAGGCACAAAACTTACCAGCATGAGACTCAAACTTCAGCAAAGCACTGCTGTACCCCAGAGTAATCAAGATGGACTCCTTCCCCACACAGCAACATTCAGTGTCTCTGTTGAGTAAGCATTTAAAGACACAGACACCATCGTCTATATAGAGTAAAAAGAAAAAAGGGATTAGATAAACTCACTTTGGCCTTTGGAAAAAGTATTCACAAGTGTCATTCCTACTTTTCTCTCATGTTCCCAAGGTTCCACTTCTGTCTTCTTGATATAATGCCTCCTAGACATACGTGAATATGAGAATCAGAGATGAGAAGAATCTAATCATGGCCAAATACCAATTCTCTGCATGTGGATTAAAGCAGAGCTCAACACTGACTCCTATTTATTGGCTCTTGCCTCTATGTCCAGGACCTCATTGCCCACAATTCTTACAGTGCCCAAGTCAACTGTGTGTCTCCTGACAGCATCCCAGGAGAGTTAAGTCAATGTCTTGAAGACATTCTCGATCGCCTGTTATTTGCCAGAGCTATCACAATAAATCTCCATTGTGTTATCATTGCCAAGGTTCCTAGTGAAGGCAAGACAGAAAGTTTTGGCCCAAATATGCACAGTTAATAAGTGGCAGAATTGGAATTCAAACCTAGGTGTTGTTAAAAGAAAAACTTTAGGCCAGGCACAGTGGCTCACGCCTGTAATCCCAGCACTTTGGGAGGCCGAGGCGGGCGGATCACAAGGTCAGGAGATCAAAACCATCCTGGCTAACACGGTGAAACCCTGTCTCTACTAAAAAGTACCAAAAAAATTAGCCAGGCATGGTGGCGGGTGCGTAGTCCTAGCTACTCAGGAGGCTGAGGCAGGAGACTGGCATGAACCCGGAAGGCAGAGCATGCAGTGAGCCAAGACTGAGTCACTGCACTCCAGCCTGGGCGACAGAGTGAGACTCCATCTCAAAAAAAGAAAAAAGAAAAACTTTAAACAAATTAAATCCAACAGTGTTTAATTAAGCAAAGAATCCTTCATGAATCAGACAACTCCCAAACTAGAATAGGTTCAGAGCCACTGTGACTCTGCAATGTGATCTGGGAGGATTTACTGACAGAAAACAGCAAAGTGATGTACAGAGAAAGGAACGAAGTGAGGTGCAGCAACAGCTGGATTGATTCGAGCTTGGCTTTGGTCTTATCTGAATAGTTGGTTGCCTGTGATTGGCTGAAGCTTGGTGATTGGTACAAGAGTAGATTACAGTCTGTTCACACATCCCATTATGTTACTATGTTCACTATGTCCAGAGAAACCTTTAGGCTGAATTTACAAGGAAGTAGCTTTAGGCTAAACCAGACAGTATTTGACTCCAAAGCTCATGTTCCTTCTACCACAATGTGCTGACGAAATCATGATAAAGACGGAGCTTAGATAGTTGAGAACTTACTTGCTAAACCTCCTTTTACAGGTTACACAGGCCTTTAGCACAGTGTGATGTAGTGTGGTGGAAAGAGCAATGAACTTGGGATTTTACTGTTATCTTTGAAAGCCAACAGGAACTTCAATTACCTAACCACACTGAGTCATAATTTTTAATCAATCATGTAAAATTAAAATATTGGTGCTTATTTCATAGGCTTTGGTGAAGACTGAATAATAAAGGTAAAATAATTTCTCAACTACTATTAAAATAATAAGGGATTATTATTGTTTCATCCATTTTTAAGACAGATTTTTTTTTTTTTTGAGACAGAGTTTTGCTCTTGTTGCCCAGGCTGGAGTGTGGTGGCATGATCTTGGCTCACCACAACCTCCACCTTCCAGGTTCAAGTGATTCTCCTGCCTCAGTCTCCCAAGTAGCTGGGATTACAGGCATGCGCCACTACGCCCAGCTAATTTTTTTGTATTTTTAGTAGAGACAGGGTTTCTCCATGTTGGCCAGGCTGGTCTCAAACTCCTGACCTCAGGTGACCCACCCGCCTCGGCCTCCCAAAGTGCTGGGATTACAGGTGTGAGCCACCGCCCCCAGCCGCCAAGATAGATTCTTATGGCCTTTCATTCTTTCTTATAAAATCAAATACAGAAAGTGTATTAACTTCAAGACATAATTATATGTAAAATTCTACTGTTACACATGAGCATATGCACCTTCATGCACACACATTCAACACACACACACTCACATACACAGAGTTAAGATGACCAAATATTTTCAAATGTTTTCATCTGTTACTTTAAGTGAATGAGTATCTCTTGATGAAAGCATTCACAAATATTTGTCACAAAATGTCTTG
This sequence comes from Papio anubis, assembly GCF_008728515.1. Classification (NCBI taxonomy): domain Eukaryota; kingdom Metazoa; phylum Chordata; class Mammalia; order Primates; family Cercopithecidae; genus Papio; species Papio anubis. The sequence continues at coordinate 31,980,967 of NC_044988.1, forward strand.
GCTGGTTAAATAGTACAGATGTTTTGAAAACATTTTCCTGGCATCAAACATGATTACAGGTATTACAGTCCAGTCAGTGTCTCAAAGGCATCAGTGCCTCCTTTCAGGGAAGTAACCATGGATGCAGATGCAGAACAAGGGATGCTGGGGCTCTTCTAAGTATGTTATCTTGAAATCATAAGAAATGTTTTTCAAGAAATTAGAATTTTTAGTATTTTGCATCTGTTCCTCCTATGGTTTAGAAGTAGAATAAGATAAAGAAGGGAGGAGGATTCTAGGCTCCTACTGTTTCTGGTACATACATGACTATTGTAGTCTGTAAGCTCTTTGCTGGCAGTAGTAATTTTACTTTATTTTCAGAATCAATGCCTTTTTTTCTCAGTCAAAACTCAAGCACAGTGCCTCATACTTAATAGATATTTGTTGAATCAGTAAAAGCATTTCTCCACGTATTGGTACCATCCCAGAAGAGATAAAAACCTTCAAAATTTATCTGGTTCAATTTTCTTTATTCTGAAAGGCTCAGAATTTCTGTTTTGTAGTTGTTTGTTTTGTTGTGATTTGATTACAACATAAATTGAGTTTTTTCCCTATTTTTATAAATTGCAAAATGTCTGTCTATATATTATTCTCTTTCTTCACCTCTCCCTATCCTCTGTTAAAATATGGGTGGAGAAGGTATTTTTAAGCATGCCATAAAATCCAGAAAGTACAAGTAACTACTCAAAAATTTAAAATATACTGATGTAAAACAATTTTAAACACTTTAAACAAAATTGAAAAACAGTGATAAGCTGGGAAAATATTTTCAACATACATAAATACTTAATATTCCCAATATACAATTAGCTCTAAAAAAGAAGAAGCAAGCATCCCTATTGAAAATCAGTAAGAGGCTGGGTGCAGTGGCTCACTCCTGTAATCCCAGCACTTTGGGAGACCAAGGCCGTTGGATCTTTTGAGCCCAGGAGTTCAAGATCAGCCTGGGCAACACATTGAAACCCCATCTCTACTAAAAAAACAAAAAATAGCCGAGTGTGGTGGCCCATGGGGGCTGAGGTGAGAAGAGCCTTGGGAGGTCGAGGCTTCAGTGAGCTGTGATTGGGCCACTGCCCTCCAGCCTGGGCAAGAGAGTGAAACCCTGTCTCAAAAAAATAAAAATAAAAATAGAATAAAAGTTAGTAAGAGGCATTAGCAACTAGAAAAATGCTAATAGCAAAAAAAAAGTGAAAAAACAATCTCAGTAATAATAATAAATTTAAAAAATGAAGTCTTTATCTCATTAAAATTTTAAAAATATATTGATATATCAAATGTTGGAGAGAATATAAGAAAATAGTGAATGACTATTATTGGAACTGTACATTTCTGTATTTCTGGAATGTATTCTGCCCTTATGAGTCAAAATCTAAAATTTATATATTCTTTGCTAGACATTCTACTTATCATTATTTCTTCCAGGCTGTACTTTTTCAAGTGTGGATGGATGCATATTCAAGGATATTCTTAGAGTTGTTTACTATAGCTAGAAAATTCAAAGAAGCTGAGTCTATCACTTAACACAGTTGTTTAAATCAAATACAGTACACCTCCGTGTTCAGGTTGTAGACAGTATGTATCTATCTTAGTAGCAATTTAATTTTGTTTTTAGCTTCATAGAAAGCTGTTTAAGGCCAGGCACCGTGGCTCACACCTGTAATCTCAGCATTTTGGGAGGCCGAGGCAGGCAGATCACCTGAGGTCAGGAGTTCAAGACCAGCTGGCCAACATGGCAAAACCCTGTCTCTATAAAAATACAAAAATTAGCCGGACATGATGGTGGGTGCCTGTAATTCCAGCTACTCGGGAACTGAGGCAGGAAATCGTCTGAATACGGGAGGCGGAGGTTGTAGTGAGCCGAGATCGCGCCATTGATTGAACTCCAGCCTGGGCGACAGAGCGAGACTCCATCTCGAAAAGGAAAAAAAGAAAAGAAAAGAAAGCTGTTTAAAAAGATACTCACCAAAGTGGGACTTGAACAGTGAAAACGCATGGACACAGGGTGGGGAACATCACACACCGGGGCCTGTCGGGGGGCGGAGGACTAGGGGAGGGATATCATTAGGGGAAATACCTAATGTAGATGACGGGTTGATGGGTTCCGCAAACCACCGTGGCACGTGTTTGCCTGTGTAACAAACCTGCACGTTCTGCACATGTACCCCAGAACTTAAAGTATAATAGTAATAATAATAATAATAATAATAAAAGATACTGACCAAAATGTCAACAGTGGTTCCCTCTTGATGGGGAGATTTGGGGTCATTTTAATTTTTCCCTCTATACAGTTCTGCCTTGTTTGACATTTCTAGGTTGCAGGGGCCTTTGAAAACAGTATGCTGAGAATAGATAGGGCTCAAGGACAGTATCTCCAACTGAACTTTTAATGAACTCCCGTAGGCGCCAAGAAGGCGGGTAGATAAGAAAGAATATAGAAACAAGGTACTGAGTAGAAGGTTACATGTGGGAAAAGAAAGTTTGTTTTGCATTGCATTCTTTCTGCTGACGTGAGGTTTATGGAGTATAAATAAAGTGAGGCGGAGGCTCTGAGTGCGGCCGCCATGTTCTCTGTGTGTCTTTGTCTTTGTGTGTGTTCTTTCATTCTCCACCACCCCCGGTGCGGCCCCCAACATAGGTGACTACTTATTTTTATAATCAGAAACAAACAAAAAGAAACAAACAAAAAACGAACAAAAACAAGAAAACTATTTTCATTTGGTAAAAAGCAATCAAACAAAAAACAAACTACCATTAGTGTATTTCACCAGCCTCATTCTTTTAATTTTTTCTTTTATTAGATATTCATTGGTATTTCACTTAAACATATTTATTAAGGAATTACTACATCCAATATTACTATTATTCTAAAGTGTGGTAGTGGGATCACAGCTCACTGCACCTCCCCTTCCTGTGCTGAAGCTGTCTTCCCACCTCAGCTTCCTGAGTAGCTGGGACTACAGGCCCACATCACCCTGCCCGGCTAAGTGTTTTTGGTTTTTTTGTTTGTTTGTTTGTTTGTTTGTTTTTGGCAGAGATGGGGTTTCACCATGTTGCCCGGGCTGCTCTCCAATTCCTGGGCTCAAGTGATCTACCTACCCCAACCTCTCGAAGTACTAGGAATACAAGTGTGAGCCACCATGCCCGGCCTAATTCCCATTTTTAATCATCCATAAGAATGAACGTCTTCCCATGTCTTTTTGCTAATGGTATAACTTCTTGTGTTGCATATTTTCCTGTCCTGTACTAACCAGGTTAATACATAAAACAAACATTCTAAATGATTTCTGTTAACTAATGAAATCAAGATTAAATTGCAGCTATTTTAGGGGAAAATATATTACCAAGTGAGAAATATATCTTTTTTAGTATAAAAATTTACATTAGAAAAATGAAATATGATTTAAAAATTATTGCAGAACACACATAACTCTAACAACAAGAAACGCCACAACCCTGATGGAGAAAGAAGTGGTGGGGACTCTCTCCCAGGTGCCTTAGGCTGAGACTCAGGGCAGTTACCTTTCTATGACTTTATTATTGCCGCTACTACTATGAATAACTATAAATAACTACATTTGCAGAACATTCTGACTCCCTTTCACAATCATCTCATTTCGTCTTTTCAGTGGCCCAGTTAGTTGACTGCCTCTGTATATTTACTATCATTTTACTTTTGAACTTTGCTTCCATCAGCAGGACTCTGCTACTTCTTCAAAGGGCAAGGCCTGAGCATCAAGGAACAGCAAAGGAACAAGCAGAAAAAGTTCATATCCACAGAACTTAGTCAGCTTTAGGAAAGCCCAAGCCTTGATGAAAAATCACATTTGCCCAGAGGTCTCTCAAAGAAAATTATGACGATGGTGACTCCAGACCCTTACCCTACCCCACTCCCTCAGCCTCTTCTGACAAAACTTCCAGAGGCACACCAAGAAATCCAGGATTCACTCATTTTACAAGTGCAGATGAGTAACCACAGAAAATGCCACAGAGTAAAGTCAAGAGTATTGTCCTTCCTTCTCTTAACCAACATTTCTCTACTTTTTAAATATATACCCCTTTCCTTTCAGCCTATACAAATGCAAAAGTCCAATCTTCATAGGAAAACTACAACACTAGTTGACCAAGAATATTAGAAATCAGGCAAAGTCTAGAACAGGGGTTCTACAAAATATTTTTATTCATAAATTATACTAAACAGAACATAACTCATTATCTAATAATATAGTACAGATGCAAACTCTATGCTAAGTGACCCTCTTAATATTTCCCTATCTAGAAATAGGAAGTTAGTCTACCTAAGGACTGTATTTCCCAGAAATCGGTAACTAAAAATAATTACCTAGGCAGCACCTATACAGATGGAATAAAGTATATAGATAACTGTGTAGTTATTATTTTTAATAAACAACCACAGAAAATGAATGAAAAGAAAGATTTGTTCCATAATCCAAAAAGAAAGAAACTTCCATAATGCATGATTCTGGAACTCCCAAAAAACCTAATATTAAAATTAGCTATCAATACTAATCATATTATACAGTTTTTTATGAGATGTGACAAAAACAGTAATAAATTGCATATTCACAGCTTCTCTCACTTCTCTACCTAGTAAGGAGAATTTTGTTTCTAAGATTAGATTTTAGTTTTCTTTTTCTTTTTTTTTTTTTTTCCTGAAGTGATGATAGTGAAGAAAAACTGAAAAGGATTGATTCAGGTTGAAAGGGGCCAAAAGTTAATAGCAGAGGAGAAATGAAGAGAATGGAAAAATAAACTAGAAACGAAAGATTTGGAAGAGGCTTTAGAGTTAAGACAAGAGGTTGAACCAAATATGAGATTACCACAAGAGATGGAAAGACAGCTTTTAAAGAGCATATGTCAAACTCAAAATACAGATACTAATAATATCACCACCAATTATGAGTACTGAAACCGTTGTTTGGTTTTGTTGTAGGTTTGGTTTGGGAGATTATTTAGGTGAGTCTGAGGTAAACTCATGAATCCTTTAAATCTGAATCTATAGGTTAAATACAGGAAGTCAGAGATTTCAAGTATGACAAGAATTCAGCACGTTGTTACAGGCTTGAAGACAGAGGGAACAAGGAATGTGGGTGGCCTCTAGATGGTGAGAGCAACCCCAGCTAACACCCAGAAAGGAAATGGAACTTCAGTCTTACAACCACAAGGAACTGAATTCAGCTAACCACAAGATGAGCTGAGAAGCAGAGGTTTTTTTCCTCAGATCCTCCAGACTAGAGCTCAATCCAGCCAGTACTTTGATTTCAGCCTTCTGAAACCCTGCAGAGAATTCAGCTACATTTTGCTGGACTTGTAACCTACTGAAACTGTGAGCTAATATTGGGTTATTGTTTTAAGCCACTAAGATTGGGGTAGTTTGTTAAGCAGCAATACAAATCTAGTACAGGCAGCTAGTCACCAGATTACCCTATATGAAGCCTAGAAGTCATACCAATAATCAAAACTTCAAAACTGCTTCTTAGAACCTCACATCAAAATGAATGATCAGCCAAAGTATACTAGCTATTTGAGGAAAGCCTCCAAAATGAAAAGAAAAGCAAAAACAGAAATAGAACTTCAAGGAGACAGAGATGAAACAGAAAACAGTAGAAAAAATTTAATATAATTAATATAGAAGACTTTTTCATTCAACAGTTGTTTATTAAGCACCTGTAAGTGTCAGGTAGCATTTTAGAAGCTAAGAAATCAGGAAAAAATATTGTGTTAATAAACTACCAACAGAATACTACGAAAAAGAAACAAAGCAAAGAAAAACAGTGAATTTTTAAATGTAGCTGAAATAAAACATTCAATAGAAGAATTAAATGGTAAGTCAAGAAAATCACCTAAAAATAATAGAACAAGAAGAAAAATGACAAAGAAAAGATGAGAGAAAAGAGAAGAATATTAAATAATTACTTTTGATGTTCCACTGTTCAGCCAATAGAAGTTCATTCATTCATTCAGAATGAATGAATAGAGAAAGCAGAGGGGAAGAATTTAGCAAAGAAACCAGGAATTTTTCAGAAATCAAGGACACATGTCTCCAGGTGATAAAGACTCCTCAAGTATCTAGATCAGTGAATGAAAAATTACATACACCAAGGCAAATTGTTGTGAAGTTCAGAGCATAGGGATAAAATTAAAATCCTAAAAGCCTCCAGAGAAAGAAAAAACAAAATAGGGCACAGATGAAAGAAGTGAAATAGAGTGACAGTGGACTTCCATAGTGACCCTGGAGGCTTGAGGTAAATTGAAGAATTTCTTTACAATCATAGGGCAAAATAATTTTCTATACCTAATCAATCAATCAATCGTGCAAAGGTAGGATAATACATTTCCAGGCATACAATAATTCAAATGGCTTACCTTCCAAGAACTTTTTATTAGGAAACTACTAGAGAATATCTCAGTAATAATAACCAATACAGAGAAGTAGCTGGAAAAAACAGAGAGAAGGTTTTTCTCTAATATCCAGTATAAGGGATGAGTAATGGAAAGTATCATGATGACAGCCATGTCACAGGTGGAAGCTTTAAACAAAAAAATGTTTGCAAGATAGGAAATTTCGCAGCTGCAATGAAGGATATCTGCATAAGTGCACAAATATTATAATACAACCACACTGGAAAGGGGCAGGAAGAGAAGTGAGGCTATGCGGATACTGTGAGGGTGTTGGATTTTCACCCACTAGAGTCATTAGGGAATGTCCAACATTGATAAATCAACAAACATCATCAAAAACATATTCTTTAGAAAATGGAATCAACACTAGAAAAAAAAGGAAAACAGCTAGTTTAGCTAAAAATGGTTGCCTCTAGGGAGTGGACTCAGGAGAAGTGATGGTTCAAGGAACTTTCATTTTTCATTATAAGCTCTAAAGTCCTATTTGAATTTTAATTACATGTATGTGTTATTTTGAAAAAACGATTTGAATTAACAATAAATAACATCTACTTAGTGCTTACTTTATGCTAAACACAGTGCAAGACACTTCATGTACATAATCTCATGTAATCCTGAAAACCCTCTGACATGGGAAATGTTACTCCGGTTTTTTTAGACTGTGGATTTGAAGTACCCAGAGATTAAGCTCCCAGCCTGGGATTACACAGTTGCTAGCGTATCCATGATTTAAACCCAGGAAGCTTCATTCCAGAGGCCACATTCTTAACAAAACACCACATGTTCTCACTCGTAGGTGGGAACTGAACAATGAGATCACTTGGACTCGAGAAGGGGAACATCACACACCGGGGCCTGTTATGGGGAGGGGGGAGGGGGGAGGAATTGCATTGGGAGTTATATGATGTAAAGGACGAGTTGATGGGTGCTGACGAGTTGATGGGTGCAGCACAGCAACATGGCACAAGTATACATATGTAACAAACCTGCACGTTATGCACATGTACCCTAGAACTTAAAGTATAACAATAATTAAAACAAACAAACAAACAAAAAAATAATTCTATTTTAATTGAGAAAAATAGAAATAAAAGAAATGAGTAGTAAAGTTATAACTGGGTTAATTTATTTGCTGGGTAATTCAACTTAAAAATAATTTTTTTATTAATAGTAAGGTGATGAGCAAAAATGAACATATTGCTTAAGCTATTAGATATTTCACCTTACATTTTCTTTTCATGATTTTAAAGATTATAATGACAACAAAAATTATAGTACAAAGGAAAAATGCAGACTACAAATTTGTAAACACTGCTTGATCACAAATATGTAAATCCTGAGATTCAGGATGAAAAGATAGATTTTTTTTCCCTTTGTACGCCAATAAAAATAGTTAATATATAAAAAAAGAAAAGAATAGGGAGAGAAGGTAGAGAACTAGGTGGATGCATTTGCGTAGAGGTCAAGATGCATTTTGAATAGAAAAGCCCTGAACCCCTAGACTCTATTCTTTTTTGAAATGCTATATTACCATAATGATTTGCTGGCCCAACATAGGCAGATTTCTTTGACAGGAAAAGCCAGTAAATTCCCCAATGAGAAATTCACCATGAGGAAAGGGAGAGTCTGGACCAGGGGCATGTGTTCAATAGTAGATTGTGGGGTTTTCGGGTATTCTGGTTCTGGCACAGTATGGCTGAATCTGGAAGCTTCTTTATGTCCGCTACCCAGGCATAGTACTGAGCAGCTGAGTGTGAGCCAATGAGTTATCACCTTGAGTGTGCACATATAGAGATTCCCTGCATAGCAATGCGGAAATGAGGGGTCTTCGGTTTTTTATATTTGTCAGCCGACAGTTTCTAAACCCCACCCCTCCATCTGCCTCTTGTGCCCCACATCTAGATAAACTGATAAGAAAGCCTAGATTATCCCTCCTGATTCAAACAGGCAATCCCTTGCCCATGTGCAGGAACTTCCACCCTGGTCCCACCTCCTGACCACAATAAAAACCTAGGCCAGTCTCCTTTCCTTGCTTTCTTTCAAGTCATTCAGAACTGCTTGAGAGGTCTGCCCTGCTCTTGCTAGAGATCTAAATTACATAAGCAATAAACTTTTGCATAGCCTCTTGGTGTATGTGGGGTCGTCAATCTCAACGTCTGCACAAAACAGCGTGGTAGTCCATCTGCCACTGCAGGTAACCGTAACAATTGGATGAAGGCAGGCAAGACTGTGGGGCATCAGTTTTCAAAAGCAGCAGCACTCGTACTGGTAGCAATGACAGTCAAAACTGGTGAATGACCAATTTCGAGTCAGCCCCTTTGGTTCTCGCATGCTTGAAAGTAGGATTGGCCAAAGTAGGGTTGGCCCCTCATAATAAGTAAAACCTTGAAGCTCTTAGATGAAAAGTGAGACAGACATTGAGGAAAACGTTTACTTAATGTGGTTAAGAAGAGCCTCAAAATGATTAAGTGGAAAAATAAAAGTGATGTCATTATAACTGAACATCAGTTAGCGAAGCTCATCTTGTCAGACTCCCTATTATTTGAGAGTCACTTGAGAGAGAAGCAGAAGGAATTGCAAGCGTTTTTTTTTTTCTTTCTTTCTTTCTTTTTTTTTTTTTTTTTGCATGCCTCTGTGTCACAGATACTATAAAGGGAACAAAATGTAAACAGTTCATGGAAGGTAGGTCATAATATCTCCATGTTACACATAAAGAAACTGAGGCTCACATACATTTGTATAACTTGTCTAAGATCACAAAAGATAGGTGCAGCTGGGAAGACATCCCCTGCCAAAATGATTATCCTCAACTGGACTCTGAAATTCTACCTGAAAATTCTACCATTTAAAATTTATTTTTTAGGACTTTCCACTCTTTAAGAACCTTTTGTATCTAAAACATAAGTTCCTTTCTAGTAGGTTAATGCCTTAATACCTTATGCAAGGGAAGAAGGCTGATGGGTAACAGGGAAGAAAAGTATGAGGTTACTTGTTAAAAGGAAGATGAGTGCTTGAGAACAGAGCAAAGGTGCTGGTGAAATGGCTAAAAAAAGAAAAACACCGCCCAGGCAGATGCTGGCTGGAGTATGGTGCAGAGAAAAGATGTCCTGGATATGCCCTACCATCCTGGAATGTCAAAGCTCTACTTGACCCTTACAGATAACCTAGCCCAATTTTACAAATGGAGAAACTGAACCTCAAAGATGTAGTTACTTCCCTTGGTTAATACCCATGTGTTGTTAATACCCATGTATTGCAGGACTAGAATGAGGGTCAGCCAGTGCTAGTCTCTATCTCAGGGCCACTTCGGTTCATTTGTCATGCAGAATGATGTCTTCCCTTTAGCATTTACTAGATCTAGACTATGACCAAATCCAATCCAGGCATTATATGAAAGCCTCTACTATTTGGAGGAAAAAATATTCTATCAAAACTTTAGTCCATTTGCATTTCCACTTTAATGGAAAATGTTATTTAGATCAGTAAGTTCATATGCAGTTGTACGAAAGAAATATAAAGTTACCATGTACATATCACCTAGTTTCCTCAAATGATAATATTTTGCAATGGTAATATTTAGCATTTTGCAATGGTAACATTTAGTATACTATCACAACCAGGTTATTGACATTGATACAATCCACCAATCTTATTCAAATGTCTTCAGTTTTACTTGTAATCATATATTCATGCCTCTATGTGTATATGTGTATTTTATCACATGTGTAGATCTGTACATTCACTACAACAGTCAAGATACTCACAAGTATTCTTTATGTTGTCCGTTTATAACTACACCACCTCCTTCCCACCCCACCCTACTTCTCTAACCTCTGTCAACCACTAATCTATTCTCTATTTCTAAAAATTGATCATTTCAAAAATATTATGTAAGTGGAGTTATGTAGTAAATAACCTTTTAGTATTTGGCTTTTTTTTTTTCACATATCAAAGTTCCCTGGAGATTCAGCCAAATTGTTGCATGCGTCAATATTTCATTCCTTTTTATTTCTGAGTAGTATTCCATGATGTGGATTTATCACAGTTTGTGGAATCATTCAAATGCTGAACCATTTATCTGGGTCAGTTTTGTTTTGGGCTAATACTAATAAAATTGCTATGAACATTTATGTGCAAGTTTGTGTGAACATAAGTTTTCATTTTCCTGGGATAAAAGCCCAAGGGTGCAATTGCTGCGTTGTATGGTAACCACACTTACAGTTTTATAAGAAACTGCCAAATTGTTTTCCATTGTGACTGTGCCACATAACATTCCCATCAGCAATAGAGGAATGATCCAATTTCTCCATATTCTCAGAAACATTTGGTGTTGTCACTATTTTTTATTTTAGACATCTTGATAGTTGTATAGTTATATCTCATTGTGGGTTTAATTTGCATTTCCCTGATAACTTTTGATGCTGAACATCTTTTCATATGGCTATTTGTCATCTGTATATCCTCTTTGGTGAATGTCTGTTCATGTCTTTTACCCATTTTCAAATTTGATTTTTTTTTTTACTGTTGAGTTTTAAGAGTTCTTCACATAGCCTAGATACTAGCCCTTTGTCTGGTGTGTGGCTTGCAAATGTTTTCACCCATTCTGTACCTTATCTTTTCATCCTTTTTAACAAAATCTTTTACAGATCCAAAGTTTTTAATTTTGATAAGGTTCAACTTAACAATTTTTCCTTTTATGGATTGTACTTTTGGTGCCAAGTCTAAGAACATTTTGCTTGAATCCCTTGACGTTGCCCATTCTATGGTCTCATTGCACCTCAACTGGACAACCATGATAGTCTCTCCACTGCTATCTGCTCCTGCCATTGAAAATGAATTCATCCTACCCCAAACTGCCAGACTGTAATTAATGTAGCACAGGTACAATCACAGAAATGCTGTCCTCAAAGCTTCAGAGGTCCCCACTGAATACTAAAGTACAATCTCTCCTACCTAGAATTGTAACTCATGCACCCCACCTGCCACTTTTTCTGCTTCTGCCCAGCCAACTCCCTTCCCCCTTAATATGCCATATTCTGGACAAAACAACTACTAGCTGCTTTCCAAGAAGCACTTATAATTATGGTAGTGGTAGGGATGTGAACTGGGAAGAATGGACTTCTGAAGTGATACATAAAACTCCCTTTCTGCCACCGAAAATTCTACCTAACTTATCAATACCCATTTAAAATGCCACCATCTCCATGGAACTGTTCTTGATTGCCCCCAACTGGCATGTGTTATCTCCCTCACTCCACTAAACTAACAGCACATTGCACCTCTCTTACCACACTTATTTCATTCTCCCATTTGTACCCCAGTCTTATACATTTTGCAAGATGTCAGTCTGCCCAACGGCAGGAATTGTATCCTCCTCATCTTTGATTCCCCTGCAGGACCTGGTACACAAAAAGGACCCAGAATTGTTTATTTGATTGGAACCACATCAGCATCACACCGGTTCAGATGCACATGGCCTATTCACCATATAAAACAAAATAAAAAGGCAAACTATGCTCATTTATCTAGCCGCCAGGCCAGCTTTAAGATTTTTCCGCCCGTCTCGGCCTCCCAAAGTGCTGGGATTAGACGGGCGGATCACGAGGTCAGGAGATCGAGACCATCCTGGTTAATATGGTGAAACCCCGTCTCTACTAAAAAGTACAAAAAAAAAAAAAACTAGCCGGGCAAGGTGGCGGGCGCCTGTAGTCCCAGCTACTTGGGAGGCTGAGGCAGGAGAATGGCGTGAACCCGGGAGGCAGAGCTTGTAGTGAGCTGAGATCTGGCCACTGCACTCCAGCCTGGGCGATAGAGCGAAACTCCGTCTCAAAAAAAAAAAAGATTTCTCCTAACCATTTCCTCCTTTCTTCCACATCCTTCCCTCTACATATAACCAAAGCAGAAAGAAGAAAAAGAAATAAACGCTGAAGCTGACGCCACACTGAAATTTTATTTTATTTCTTTATTTTTTACAGGGCTTTGATGCCTGGGTCTGAAAAAGGCACTGACTCCTGCCAAATGTTGTTGGTTTGTTTTTTATTTTTTAATTTTCAAAAAATTTTATGGGTTCAAGGTAGGTGTACATATTTATGGTATACATAAGATACTTTGATACAGGCATGCAACAAGCAATAATCACATTACGGAAAATGGAGAATCCATCCCCTGAAGCATTTATTCTTTGTGTTACAAACAATACAGTTATACTCTTTGAGTTATTTTAAAATGTACATTTAAAGTATTATTGACTTTGGTTGCCCTGTTCACACTGAAATTTTAAACACCTCTGTGAGCAATATTTTCAAATCAGAAGTAAGTAACGTTTCATTCTATCTTGAGTGCAATAGTGTGCCATGCCTCTAACAACTTCTCTAGGAGCCTACTGCACCCTCGAATTTACTTACAACTCCCATCTTGGCAATTCTTCAGCTCCCCTGTAATTCAAGGCAGAGAAGCAATGAGGTGGTATTGCCTCGGTTTTCTTCTAGGGTTTTTATGGTTTTAGGTCTAACATTTAAGTCTCTAATCCATCATGAATTAATTTTTGCATAAGGTGTAAGGAAGGGATCCAGTTTCAGCTTTCTACTTATGGCTAGCCAGTTTCCCCAGCACCATTTATTAAATTGGGAATCCTATCCCCATTTCTTGTTTTTGTCAGGTTTGTCAAAGATCAGATGGTTGTAGATGTGTGGTATTATTTCTGAGGGCTCTGTTCTGTTTCATTGGTCTGTATCTCTGTTTTGGTACCAGTACCATGCTGTTTTGGTTACCATAGTCTTGTAGTATAGTTTGAAGTCAGGTAGCATGATGCCTCCAGCTTTGTTCTTTTGGCTTAGGACTGTCTTGGCAATGCGGGCTCTTTTTTGGTTCCATATGAACTTTAAAGTAGTTTTTTCCAATTCTGTGAAGAAAGTCATTGGTAGCTTAATGGGGATGGCATTGAATCTATAAATTACCTTGGACAGTATGGCCATTTTCATGATATTGATTCTTCCTATACATGAGCATGGAATGTTCTTCCATTTGTTTGTGTCCTCTTTTATTTCATTGAGCAGTGGTTTGTAGTTCTCCTTGAAGAGGTCCTTCACATCTCTTGTAAGTTGGATTCCTAGGTGTTTTATTCTCTTTGAAGCAATTGTGAATGGGAGTTCACTCATGATTTGGCTCTCTGTTTGTCTGTTATTGGTGTATAAGAATGCTAGTGACTTTTGCACATTGATTTTGTATCCTGAGACTTTGCTGAAGTTTCTTATCAGCTTAAGGAGATTTTGGGCTGAGACGATGGGGTTTTCTAAATATGCATGTGTAAGGACTTCATGTCTAAAACACCAAAAGCAATAGCAACAAAAGCCAAAATTGACAAATGGGATCTAATTAAACTAAAGAGCTTCTGCACAGCAAAAGAAACTACCATCAGAGTGAACAGGCAACCTACAGAATGGGAGAAAATTTTTGCAAAATCTACTCATCTGACAAAGGGCTAATATCCAGAACCTACAAAGAACTCTAACAAATTTACAAGAAAAAAACAAACAACTCCATCAAAAAGTGGGCAAAGGATATGAACAGACACTTCTGAAAAGAAGACATTTATGCAGACAACAGACACATGAAAAAATGCTCATCATCACTAGCCATCAGAGAAAGGCAAATCAAAACCACAATGAGATACCATCTCACACCAGTTAGAATGGCGATCATTAAAAAGTCAGAAAACAACAGGTGCTAGAGAGAATGTGGAGAAATAGGAACACTTTTACACTGTTGGTGGGACTGTAAACTAGTTCAACCATTGTGGAAGACAGTTTGGCAATTCCTCAAGGATCTAGAACTAGAAATACCATTTGACTCAGCCATCCCATTACTGGGTACATACCCAAAGGATTATAAATCATGCTGCTGTAAAGACACATGCACACGTATGTTTATTGTGGCACTATTCACAATAGCAAAGACTTGGAACCAACCCAAATGTCCATCAATGACAGACTGAATTAAGAAAATGTGGCACATATACACCGTGGAATACTATGCAGCCATAAAAAGGGATGAGTTCATGTCCTTTGTAGGGACATGGACGAAGCTGGAAACCACCATTCTCAGCGAACTATCACAAGAGCAGAAAACCCAACACTGCATTTTCTCACTCATAGGTGGGAATTGAACAATGAGAACACGTGGTCACAGGAAGGGGAACATCACACACGGGTGCTGTTGTGGGGTTGGAGGAGGAGGGAGGGATAACTTTAGGCGATACACCTAATGTAAATGATGAGTTAATGGGTGCAGCACAGCATGTCCTTTGTAGGGACATGGATGCATACATGGAACATGTATACATATGTTACAAACCTGCACATTGTTCACATGTACCCTAGAACTTAAAGTATGATAAAAAAGAAAAAGAAAGAAAAGAAAAGCAATGAGGTGTCAGAGAGTCCATTGTTTCTAGCACTTTCAGGAAAAAGATTAGATCTTTTTCTTTTTACAATCCCAATTCTTGCTTATCAAATACATATCTACTGTTTTGAGCACATAGATTATAATTTTTAAATGCTCATTGAATTAAACAAGTGAATCAAGTCACTGAAGCCTTGTTAGCTTCCTAAACCACATTAGAAACAAAAAGAATAAAAGAGCATTACAGATAACAACATATCAAAACCTTGGTATTTTTAGCTGACTTTTTTTTAACACTGGCAAGTGGTTTGGATCTATTGGTGTATAAAAAAATGTTTTCTCCATTATAATAATATATCTAGAAAAAGTGTATTTCTCCATAGGAGTGTAAAATTCTTTCTACTTTACCTGAAATGCTGCCTCTTTCAAATGTAAATGTAGTTTCATTGTGAAAGTCTCTTTAAGATAACCAAATATTGTACAGTCTATATCTTGTCTGAGTAAAGGTTTTGTCAGATCAACAGATTTCTCCTTTTGGTTCTAGAAATTAACTATCCTCTTGTAGTCACCCACTCAAGAAGAGTTGCTCTGATGTGGATTCACCAGCTATACTAACAAAAAAGTGGGAGCTGCCAATGAAAAGACATAAAATAACTTCACTTTCAAGAGCTGTTCTAGACATTCATTTTGGTTTTTGCCCTGCAGTAGATATGGTGAAAGCAGACGTCTGCAATCCTTGATTTGGGGATTCACTCTTACATGCACGTGCAACTAACATTTATGAGCATCTGATATAAGCCAGACACTGTCGACTGGCACTAAGGAAAAGTGCAAAAATAAATAAACTGTAGCCACAGCCTTGAGAGAGTGCACAGTGCAAGGAGAAGAGATGTGTTCAAAATGCTATGGTACCTCAGAAGAACAAGCAATGAATTTTGCCTGGAAGATTCCTCATAGGAGACATTACATTGAATCTGAGCCTTGGAAGAAATGTAAGAGCTTGCCAAGTAGAAAGGAAATACAAGGAAGATGGGGAAACAGTCTATATAATAGGTAGCAAATAAATGTATCACAAATGAATGTGACAGTTCCAGGAATAAGTGGTTCTATGTGGTTTGCAGATGGAGTAATGAGTCTTAAAACATCGGCCTGCGTAGGGAGATTGGAGCAGGGATTTTAAAAGATTTTGATTTACCACAGTTAATGTTTCTCTTTTGATTGACAACAATTGCTCATAGCAACATGAAGAAATCTAGGAGAACTGAGCAGCTAACTGCCTGTGTTGAGTGTTTTCAAATCCTTTACCTCATTTGGGCCTCACAGCTATATCATGAGGTGGCGTTTCTTATGCCCATTCTACAAATAGAAACCTAGGACCCTAGGTTATTAAGTCTCTGTATCAGCTCACCCCAGTCTGTGTTGCTTCAAAGTCTGTTTCCATTGCTCTGCGTTATGTATCTCCTCGCTTGATAAGTTGGAAAAAAAAAAAAAAAAAAAGGTCAGTGGGGGAGGAGGACAAAGAAAGGGACTTCAAATTTCTCAGTATATGAGTTCTAGGATCCTGTTTTCAAAGTGGTGTTTTGTTTATAAGTAGGTATAAACATCCCCTTTTCTATTTAATCTTAGCTACTCTTAAAAGCCCATTTTAAGCCCTATCTTGAAGGGTAGAGAATCACTCTGGCCCATGTGTATCACCTCACAGGAATTAAGCATAGCCTTCATTACATTCATTTCTTGCCATACATTGTCAATCTTCTCTTTCTGAACCAGTCTTATCACCCTCTTAGTTGATAAGCTCCTTCAGATGCCTTACTTATGGCCTTTTGCCAGCAGCCCCCACCTCAATGCCTTACACACAACACACATTCCCTACATGTTGGTTCCCTGAGTATAAATTAGGACTCTTTGGCCCGGTTCTGAGGAAAAAAATTGAAACACTCTATAGAATTTTCTCCAAGAAAATTTTGAAGCCAGATGGTTTCACAAACAATATTTTATCAAACATTTGAGGAAGAGGTAGTTTCTCTGCTATTTAAACTGCTTCAGAGCAAAGGAAAAGATGGAATGTATCCTAAATCATTTACAAAGCCAATATAATGCAATAATAAAACTTGATAAAGATACTCCCGAAATAAAGCTTAAATCCCGTTAGGAGTATTGAGGCAAAATGGAGACAACACAGCTTTGCATCTGGGTTAGAGCACTTACTCACTTTATCTCCTTGGTAGTATGATTTAACTTTTTCATAACTATGGTTTTACTAACGATAAGATAAATAAAATAATAGTACGGTATGACAATATAGGGCTACTCCAGGTTCAACAAAAGTAGTCATGATGATGATGATGCTCACATTTATTATTTGTCTGGCACTGTTCTAAGATCTTTATATGCATGAATACCTAATCTTCTCAACAACCCTAAGGTAGGTATTACTCTAATCCCCATTTTGCAAGTGAAGTACCTGTGACAGCATGAAGAGAAGTACCACAGTTATACAACTTGTAAATGACAGTACTACGGTCTGAATGTCGTCTGTGTCTCTCCAAAATCTGTATATTGAAATTACAACCCGCAATTTGATGGGATTAGACCTTTGAGAAGTAACTCTAGTATCGGGGCAAAGCCCTCGCGAATGGGATTAATTCTGTTATAAAATACACACAAGGGAGCTTGTTTTCCCTTTCTGCTACGTGAGCATGCAGTGAGAAGGTGTTGTGTGTGGGGAACCAGCCCTCGCCAGACACTGAATCTGCCAGCACCTTCCAGCCTCCAGAACTGTGAGAAGTAAATTTCTCTTGTTTACAAACTTCCTAGTATTTTGTTATAGTGGCCCAAACAAACTAAGTTGAGTCAGGATTTGAACCTAGGCAGACTGGCTCCAGGTCTCATACCCTTAGCAGCTCCTCTAGTCATTAATATTAGTGTCATATTAACATGGCAAAGGAAAATATGTGCTATATTTTATCAATGCAGAAAAATAAAAGAATAAGAAAAAAAAAACAGCTTTTTGTTGACAAATAAACTTTAAGCGATTTAGGGTACATCTTTATTTAAAAAAATTTGTATTGAAACAAAGATCAATATTGGACTTAACTTTGAAATTCATTTAAAGTCACAAACAAGACCAATTAGTCTGCAGAAATTTCTATTAATTTACATTGTTCTTAGAATTTCTAATGATCATTATCCTGAGCATTGCAGCCAATGTAATTAGGCATGAAAATAAACAAGAAGTCTGGCTTAGCCCATTTGCATTGCTATAAAGCAATACCTGAGGTTGGGTAATTTATATTGAGAAGAGGTTTATCTGGCTTACAGTTCTGCAGGCTGTACAAGCATAGCACCAGCATCTGTTTCTGGTGAGGGGAGCCGGTGTACATAAATCACATGGCAGAAAGTGAGAGAGAGGGGAGGAGTTGCCATGCTTTTTAACAATTTGATCTCAAGGGAAGTAAGAGCAAGAATTCAATCCTGTGAGAATGACTTCAAGTCATTCATGAGGGACCTGCCCCCATGACCTAAATCCCTTCTACTAGGCCCACCTTTAACAATGGGGATCAAATTTTAACATGAGATTTAGAGGGGACAAAAATCCAAACAATAACAAGGTCTAAGCATTGTAAAGGAGATGGTATGATCATGGATCTGAAAGTATCAAGAAAATCAACTTAAAACTTATTCACGCTGGTAAGGGGAACTGGTTGCAAAATAAAATTACTCAACAGTTCTATATGTCTGCAAAAAACCCAAAGTTATAAAAAGTCTAATTCAAATAATTCTATTTTAAATAGCAGCACAATTATAAAACAAATAGAAATAAACTTAGCAAGATATGTGAAGGACCAGACCATATAAACAGAAAAGAACTACAAAATCTGCAATGCATAAAAGACAGATAAATGCAAAGTCTACAAGTTACCTATAATTCCAACAAGAAGTTCAATGTTTTTGTGAGGAAATTTTTCTATGATTCTAAATTTTGTTCAAGAAAGTAAAAAGATGAAAAAAAAAAACAAAAAACCCTATGGATTTCTTTTTTTGGAGGATAGGAGTGAAATGAATAAAAAGCCAGATACAATATCACAAATTATAAGTAAAAGTTGTGTTCTATCAGTACATTCATGGACAGACAGATGAATGTAACAGAGGGAAAATAAAAACAGAAATAAATGTATCTAATAATTTAGTATTTTATAAAAATCGCATTTCGAGTCAATATAGGATGAATTGATTTTTAAACAAATAATAAACAAATTTAGTCTCATGGCAGAGGGGAAATTTCCTTTAAGTGGAAGAAATCCACGCTTCTTTCCCCCTTTCTCCAACTCTGCTGTCTCAAAAGCAAATGTGATGGCTGGAGCTCTATCAGCCATTCTGTAGCCATTAATATGAGTAGGAGCAGAATGGTAGACTAGCGAGTTGAAGGGTAGCTCAGCACCTAAAGATGTCCTGAAGCCAACACTGGACTGATAACTACTGAACTTATTTTATGTCAGAGAAAACTGGACTTCAATATTTTTAGAGACATTTTTACTTGGGAGTTTCCTCTCATATGCAATTGAGCTGAATCCTACCTGATACAGATTCCTACCTAACAACTTAAATGCAAATAAACATTACCTTTTTAAAGAGTAAGTAGACATTTTAGAAATAAGCCAGACTATAGAGAAATGTTTCTCACATCTTAGGGAAGAGAAGGCATAAGTGTATACACAAAAGCAAAATATATAAAGAAAAATTGACAATGAAAGAATTAAACTTTTAAAATATAAAAATCAGGAAAATGAACATCTTGGGAAATAGTTAAATAAAAGGTATTCAAAATTATCTTAAAAAATGAAAAGTTTCATATACATCAACAAGAAAAAGCTCTCAAATAACCGAATAAATAATATTATGAAGCAATTTCTAAGGAGGAATAACATTTGGCCTGTTAACATGTGAAACATATAAAAATAGTAGTGTGTATTGTTTCCCTTCCTGTGTCCATGTGCTCTTATGTTCAGCTCCCACATATAAGTGAGAACATGCTGTGTTTGGTTTTCTGTCCCTGTGTTAGTTTGGTGGGGATAATGGTTTCCAGTTCCATCCTGTCCCTGCAAAGGACATGATCTTGTTCCTTTTTATGGCTGCATAGTATACCATGGTATATACGTACCACATTTTCTTTATCCAGTCTATCATTGATGGGCATTTGGGTTGATTCCATGTCTTTGCTATTGTGAATAGTGCTGCAATGAACATACACGTGTATGTATCTTGGTAACAGAATGATTTCTATTCCTTTGAGTATATATCCAGTAATGGGATTGCTGGGTCAAATGGTATTTCTGGTTCTAGATCTTTAAGGAATTGCCACACAGTCTTCCACAATGGTTAAACTAATTTACATTCCCACGAACAGTGCAAAAGTGTTCCTATTTCTCCACAACCTCACTAGCATCTGTTGTTTCTTGACTTTTTAATAACCACTGTTCTGACTGGTTGTGAGATGGTATCTCATTGTGGTTTTGATTTGCATTTCTCTAATGATCAGTGAAAAAGAGATTTTTTCATGTTTGTTGGCTGCATGAATGTCTTCTTTTGAGAAGTGTCTGTTCATGTCCTTTGCCCACTTTTTAATAGGGTTGTTTTCTTCTCATAAATTTAACTCCTTTAAACATGTTTAATATACAGAATTAGTGAATATTCAAGGAAATTGGCACATTTGTACAATATTAGTGGGAGTATCATAATTATAACTTGATCTATAGGGCAATTTATTAATATCTGTCAAAAATATTAATAGTATTTACAATATTTGATTTCAGAAATCTATAGGAATTTGTCCTAGAGAAATTATTACGGTAATGTGTGACAGTGTCTGATAAAACATTTTGCTGTAACAAAGTGTATAACCGTGCAAATGTGAAGCAAACTAAATGTTCAAATAGAAGACTAATTAAGTAAAGGCCGTCCACACATGAAACAACATCATTCAACCATTAGAAATATTTAGTTAAAAAATCATCATGAGAAAATATTCACAATATATTGTAATATAAAAGAAAAAAGACAAAATATTTGCAGGATAATCTTTTTGTATTTTTTTACAGTAGCATATACACAAAATATCAAAAGGACTAAAATTATATAAAGACCTTGGGAAAATGTTAATCTATAAAAGGGTGTTCATGTTGATCCTCCATGGTCTGGCTGCAGCCTACCTTCTCAGACTGACTTCCCAACCTCCAACTCACATTTTAGTCCTATCCAACTACGTACCACCTCCAGAATAAACCAGTACTTCCCACATCCATGTCCAGGCTTATGAGATTCCCTTTATCCCTCTCACCCTCACTTCATGCATTCATGCCTTCTGTATCTTCTGAAGCTCTATTTCCAGCTCTCATGCTGTGGAGTTATCTTATTTCAAATCAGGACAAACTGCTTATATTTCCATTAAGGCAAATATTTAGATTAGCTTGAAATGCTAGATAGGTCTTCATAATTTGCCTTTTTGGCTATTTTGTTTTTATATGCCTCAGACCCAACTATTGTACTTTACATTTAATAAGGACTTGGTGAGCAAAAGGATGACAAGAAATTACTATTATTAATAACTAATAATCCTTCCAATGTTGTCTTGGCCAGTTCAGGCTGCTTTAACAAAGTAGCATACACTGGGTGGCAATAAACAACAGAAATTTATTTCTCAGAGTTCTGAAGCCTGGAAAGTTCAAGATCAAGATATGGCAGACTCAGTGTTTGTTGAAGGCCTGCCTCCATTTTTTACCAAGTCCACATGACTAGTCAGTGATGGATTTAAGCCCAGCTGTCATTCCACTACATCTTCATGTGGCAGAAGCAGAAGAGAGCTCTCTGGATTCTTTCATGGGGCACTAATCTCATTCATGAGGGCTCCATCCTCATGACCTAATAACTTCACAAAGGTCCTCCCTCCTCATACCATCACACTGGGGGTTAGGTTTCAAACATATGAATTTTAGGATATAAACATTTAGCACATAGCAAACCTCTTCACCTTTTTTTTTTTCCTGCTCCTTATGCATCTTTGCAATCATTTTCAATCCTTACTAAAAGGCAGCAAGGAATAAATTAATAACCACCAAAAGACCAGACATTCATGGAACACTTCCAACATTACAGTTAGGGGACTGAGCTTCATGAGGCTCATACTTTTCCTCAAAGCAGAGAAGCTGGTATTAGAAGCTGGCTGTTTCATCTACCCCAAAGACTGTGCTTGTTCCATGTGCATGTACTGTCTCAGCCATGTCCTAACAACTTCTCTGTCCATGGGATCTCCTCATTTTAAAGCAATAGCTGCAGCCTGCCCTAAAGTTGAGTAGGTTCTAGAAGCTTAAATAGAACAGATTTTAAATAAATAAAGCTTAAATAAAACAGATTTTAAAAAATTCTAAGGATACGATGGAAAAAGATCCATAATAATCACTGTGATATGCCTGTAGATAAGTTGAGTCCAAATGAAAAGCCACACTTAGAATTTCCCCGCCACCTATGGTCTACTGTAAAAACACTCTATGCTATTTGGACACTTACAATTTTATTATATAAATAATGATGACACTAATCACATCAGTCAGCAACAATAAAATGTGATTGCAATGTCAGCAGCAATAAAAGTCTCCATTGATGGGGTGCCTAATATGTGCTGAGCACTTCACATATATTCGTTTAATTAATTTTCATAATAACCCTTCAAGGCTGCTGTTACTCTAGAGATGAGAAAAGTGGAGCTAAAAATGGTAGAGCAACTTGCTTAAGTTTACAACTGGCAAATTATGGGATCAAGATTCATCTCCAAATCTAGTTGACCCCAGATCTCATGCTCTTTTTGCCTTGCAACTTTGTCTTCCATCTGTTTGAAGTGCGCAACAGTATAATTCATAATAATTCATTGTACTTTGACATTTATTAGACATCTACTATGAGGGTTGCGCTAGATAATGAGGATGTTAAGATGGACATGGCTTTGCCCTGACCCTAAGGTATGCACAATGTAGTAAATAAGACAAGGCCACTACCTATGATTGTGTAGGCTGTTTTTCTGTAACTTCATTAATCACCATCCCTACAAACTTCCAGCAAATAGTTCCACTTTGAGCCAGGCAACAAAGCAGTCCAGAGAAAGACAAACCCATATGCAACCAAGTTGTTCATTTTAAGTGACAAAGACACTTGGTTAATATGTCTTAACCCATTTCACTAACCCAAAGAAGAGACGAACTAGAAATTTGGGCAGTGAGGAAGAGTCTAGGGAGGAAATCTACTTCTGGGCAGAGTGCATAGCTTCACTCACTTCATGCCTGAGCCAGTCCTACCTGGTGGTAGGTTCAACAAAGACCTGCTGGCCATTACCTGCTGGACTTACCATGGGTTCCTTCAGTAAAACTATGTACATTTGAATGCATACAAGCAATCATCCATTTGAAAAAGGTGCTTGGGAAAAGAGAACTGTCTAGCTAAGGTTGTCAGGGGCAGGAAGAATTGAACCATTCATTAGAAATAAAGATACAGCAATATGGTATGCTTTATACTCTCACATTTTGGAAAACATTTTCAAAAAGGGAGGCAAAGCTATAAGGAAATCTTTCTTCTCCCTCAGTACAAAGACCCCTGCCCTCTTAGGAGATGTTCCTTTACGTTCTTATTTCCAGCATGACCTCTTTTTAAAAAAATTACTGGGTTTTTTTTTTTTTCATTTCAATAGCTTTGGGGTACAAGTGGTTTTTGGTTATGTGGATGAATTGTATAGTGGTGAAATCTGAGATTTTAGTGCACCCATCACCCAAGTAGTGCACATTGTACCCAGTATGTAGTTTTTATCCCTATCCCCTCCCATCTTCCCTGTTATGAGTCTCCAAGGTCCATGATATCTCTCTGTAACATGGCCTCTTTTAAAAAGAAAAAAAGGATGAGTAGGTACAGGCAGAGGATGAGAGGTACAGGCAGATTTGGTTGTTGTGCGGAAAGGGAAATTAGGCAATTTGCTTATTTGCTTGTTATTCATTTATTCCTTCAAGAGGATGAATATATAAATGCTTTACAAAATTCAAAAGCTAGAAAAGAATATGCAGTGAAAGTAAGTCTCCCTCCTGCTTTTGACCCCCAGTCCCCAATTCCTCTCCCCAAAGGTAACCACTGTTACCATTTGAGTACCCTTCTAGAGATACTTTATGCACATACCAATCCATGTTTGGCTATATTGACATCAGGTTTAGCATTCACTCTATCCTATGTCTTGTTTTATATCATCTTAAAAAATATATCCTGGATTCTGCACCTTGAATTTTTTAAATGTAACAATATATCTTGGCAATTATTCCATGTCAGTACATATAGAAGCGTTTTATCCTTTCCAATGGCTGTATGATATTCCCTCATACAACTGTATAAGGTTTTTTTCATATCACTTGCTATTACAAAAAAAATTGCAATGAAAATCATGTTACATACATCGTTGCATGCATGCGTAAGTGCGCATATGTTTTCTCTCCTCTCTGGCTTATTTTACTTTCTTTTAATCTCTGGTTTCTGTGATTATGCTATATTATATGCTGGAGTCTTTTTTTTTTTTTTAATTTGTTCTGCTTAGAATTCACTGGGCCTATTGAGTTGAAGATTCACCTTTCAGAAGTTACTGAAAATTATTAGCTCTTTATCTCTTCATATATAGCCCTTGGCTCATTTTTTCTTCTTTTCTCCTTCTGGAACTCCAATTCACAGTAGGTTATACCTTCTCAAACTGTTGTGCATGTCTCTTACCAACTCTTTTATGATGGTGCATGGGGCTTTGCTCTGTAGTGCTGTTCTCTAGGCTCAGGTAGAAGACTTAGATAATCTAAGTCTAGCACCACTCTAACCCATCAAAGAGTACGGAAACAGATTAGACAAAGCTGAATTAATGAACTGTAAACACAATTTAGGCAATCTTCTTGAATGCATGAGAGAAAGAAAGAGACAGAAACCATAAAAGCAGTTAGAAGACTGATGTCAGAGCAAGAAGATTGAATACACATCTAATTTAAGTTATATAAGGAGAGAATAGAGACAATAGGAGAAGAGTCATCCTCGCAAATATAATGGATAAGAACTTCCCAAACCTAATGGACAATAGGAATCATCATATACTAGGAGCATGAGTTGTCATCAGGATAAGGAAAATAAATTCTATCTTTAGATACATGTAGCGACACTTCAGTATATCCAGTCAAAGGTAAAATCAGAAAGCAGTAAGAGAATAAAAAACAAATCCACTATAAAAGAATGAAAATTATATTGGGATTGCCAAAAGAAAGGAAGCTGTACCTGTATCAACAATTTTCAGAATCATAAATTTTTTAAAGTACTTTTGACTTGGAAAGTGAACTACATGGTCACAAAATGTGGAATCTACTAATTCCTCATGAAAACAAAAGGCTCAAGGCCAAAGTTAAGTTGCTTTGTTTTGTTTTTGTTTTTGTTTTTTTGAGATGGAGTGTCGCTCTGTCGCACAGGCTAGAGTGCAGTGGCATGATCTCGGCTCACTGCGACTGCCGCTTCCCAGGTTCAAGCAATTCTCCTACCTCAGCCTCCTGAATAGCTGGGATTACAGGTGCACACCACCATACCCGGCTAATTTTTGTAATTTTTAGTAAAGATGGGGTTTCGTCATGTTGGCCAGGCTGGTCTTGAACTCCTGACATCAGGGTGATCTGCCCACCTCAGCCTCCCAAGGTGCTGGGATTACAGGTGTGAGCCACCATGCCCCACCCCAAGTTTAAGTTTTATGCCAAGCTCTTTTCATGAAATCATTGAGTTTAAAGCTGTATAAGACACTAGAGGTCATTTCATTCAACTTTCTCATTTAAAATTTGGACCTGAAGCTCAGGGAATAAAGTGAGTTGTCTGTGTCATTAGTTCACAGCGGATCTGGAGCTAGAACTTTAACGTCTTCCACTCCTTGCAAGTGGCAATCTGCAAAGTTAAATTTTTCTTTATTTGGTTACATTTGCCTTAAAACACTTATTCAAAAAAACCTAAAATCATTCACCAATTTATGTACACACAGATTTCCTTCACAAACCCTCTTTCACACACCGATAGTGATTATCATAGATTAGAGAGCAGACCAAAGAATGGTCAGGCCTTTTGAAACTCTTGGTAAGTCAGAAGCAGCTCATGTGTACTTTAGGCAGCTTACTGCAGAGTTACTCCACAGTGACTGGCATTTTCTACACAATCTAAGAGAGTGCACACATTGTCCTTAGATGTGCTATAATTGCATTTTCATTGCTCAGCACTAGGAAGGTTCTGTAGGCTATGTTGTAGCTTTCCCATTTCTGCCTGGAAAAATCTGAGAACACACAATCACCTTCCTTATTAGTTTCAGGTGGTAATTTGTTTGAGGGTCAAGATTCTAGATGTTAGCATGGATAATTAAAACAGAAAGATATTTGGAAACATTAGGTCCAAGATATCTCTTTACCAAGTAAGTGAAGAATCTCTTATAGTTAATTAAATCTAGAATCATAGAGCTGAAAACAACTCGAATTCCTTGTTCAAATTCCTTTACCTTTGCTCAAAATGTTCTCCATGACCATTAGCATCACATTACATGGAAGCTTGTGTTGGAAAGGTAGACTCTCAGGCCCACCCCAGATACTGACTCAGAATATGTATATCAAGATCCCAGGGTGATGTGTATGAATAAGAAAGCTTGAAAAAAAACTGTTCTAACCATCCAAAAGTGAGGGTTGTCTATCCTATTTTTTACACCATACCACATAAATTCTTTTCTTATTATTTTATGCTAATTCATTCCTTTATAACACATATGCCTATATTCTCAGCACCTTTGCTGTTTGAAAAATAGAATCCCTAAGAAGTGAACATATACTTGGAAATACCATTAAGGCTATTAGACATTTGAGTAAATCTCTGTCCCATTCAAAAGTAATTTCTAGGCCGGGCGCGGTGGCTCAAGCCTGTAATCCCAGCACTTTGGGAGGCCGAGGCGGGTGGATCACGAGGTCAGGAGATCGAGACCATCCTGGCTAACATGGTGAAACCCCGTCTCTACTAAAAATACAAAAAACTAGCCGGGCGTGGTGGCGGGCGCCTGTGGTCCCAGCTACTCGGAGGCTGAGGCGGGAGAATGGCGTGAACCCGGGAGGTGGAGCTTGCAATGAGCCGAGATCGCGCCACTGCACTCCAGCCTGGGCGACAGAGCGAGACTCCGTCTAAAAAAAAAAAAAACAAAAAAAAAAAAAAAACAAAAGTAATTTCTAACACCATTAAGTTAGGCTTAATTCAATGACTGCTTCAATTACCCTTGAGAAATAGATAATTTAATGTTTTTGCTCTTTTGTGTGCATAAAGGCAAAACAAAAAACAATCTAATCAGTTATTGAGTGAGTTCAACTCTATGTTCCACTTGCTATCATAATAATCAATGACTTTGGAGGCATTTCCAGGTTTCCTTAATAGCACTAAGTTTTTTTTAAGATGTGCAAAAGCAGCTAATGTTTCATTTTTCAAAGTGGTTACTAAATAGACAGATAAGCCATTTAGAATTTTAAAATGTAGAACATTTTCAATGTTCTTTCACAATTAGGGAGCAACTAGGTGCTCTTCTAATGCAGGAAATCTTTCCTTGCAAGTTTTCAAGAAATCCTAGGTTTAAAGAAAGAGTGACACAATGACTATCTCAGAGGGTCCCCAATGTCAGTGACATGATAATTTAGCTCCACATTTTCAGTTTAGAAAGGAATCAAAAGTCCCCTTATAAAAGGCATTATGGGATGTGATCTGATACAGCACTTGCATTTTTACTGCAGCCACAAAAAGATGATTCAATATTTAGATCAGTATGTTTTTAATAAAACACAATGAAAATTTTCAAATAATTTGAATTACTTTTCAACTTTAGAAAGCACAAATAAGTGTGGATGGCATTATTTGTTCAATTATTTGTGTTGAGACAATTGGATAAACCTTTGAGAAATAAAAATAATTACATATTTACCTGTTACTTCTCCTCCAAAATAAGTATCAGTAGATTAAATATTTATTTGAAGAAAAAAATGAAACCATAAAAACATAGCATGTGGGTAAATGGCTCTATCAGCTTGGGCTGTATAATAACTATATATTTTCCAGGCGTGATACTACAGGCAATAGCCATGAAAAACGAACCAAATACATTTGGCAACATATTCTTAAAAAGCACACAAACTTAAGACAAATTGCAAGCTGGAAAATAGGTTGTAATACATGACAAAAGGATAATATCTTTAAAGACCCATGAAGAGTTACATAACTGTTTTTGTCTACCAAATTTGTAAAGGTATTTTTCAGTATTTTAGCAAGGGTAGGTGAAGATGCAGAGAAATAGCATTCTCATACAATAAGGGTGTAAATGATATAATATTTTGTAAGAGTAATTTGATAATATATAAAAAAAGTTTTTAAATAGTCATGCCCTTTGACCTAGTAATTTCAGTTTGGTGAGTCTCAGAATACAATATAGATCGTGTGGAAAGATTTAATTGCAATTCTACTCATCACAGTGCTGCTTGCACTTTTGAAAAATTAGAAAATTTTAAATGTCAAGCAATAGGGGATTAATTAAATAGATTTTAGTTCTTCTACATAAAGGAACACCATGAAATTGCCAAAAATGTTAACACAGATAGTTGTTCCTCATGTATTTCAAAAGAATAAAATGTTTTACACAGCTCTAACTTTATAAGGAAAAAATATATACATTTAGAAAAGTGTCTGAAAGCATGCCAATAAAGCTTTAAAAGTGTGGTTTTTTTCTTGGTAGGTAAAATTATGGTTTATCTTCTTGCTTGTCTCCATATAAAAATTTTTCCAGTAATTAATATGCATTGCTTTTTAGTAAGAAAAGACAAAAAAGTTATTTCTACAAAAAAGAAAGAGAAATATAGCATATATCTCATATGCCTTGAAGTGGTAATAATAACTTAGTACTATTTTAAATGAAAAGTCACAGAAAGTGAATCTCATGTTTGCATAAGGCCTTACGATTTTTGCCCTCTAGGGAATTATTAGAAAGTATTTGACACTGAATTCGGTAAGTGCATCCTCAAAAATGAGAAAATCAAGGCTGAGTGTTCTTAATTTCCCACATTTCCCTAAAAATTCACAGATTTCCCAAAAACATGAGTGTAAGTTCATAAATAGTATGGTCTATTTGCATTTCTTCCCAACTCACTTTTATTTAAAACTGCCATGCTGTATTCTGAGTTGTGAGCTTTCCTGACCTGACCACCTGCTTTTTTTCTTCTTTTTACTTTTCTTATTTTTTTGTGGGGGGACAACTAATGATGAATTTATTACATCATTGAAATTCATATCTTACTCTTTATAGGAAAACTACCCTTAGTACATATTTTATGTTCATTGACTTTGTGACACATTATGTTTACTGGATCTGATAGCCTCTTTAACCATTCGTATCTTTCTTTTTTTAATTGATAAGTAAAAATTGTCTACATGGTATAAAGCATAATTTTTTTGATATATGTATACATTGTGGAATGGCTAAATCAAGCTATTTTATATATGCATTACCTTACATACTTATTTTTGTGTGTGTGTGTGTGTGTGTGATGAGAACACTGAAAATTTCTTCTCTTAGTAATATTCAAGTATAGAATACATTAACTATGGTCACCATGATGTACAATAGGTCTCTTAAAATTCCTCCTAACAAATTTTGTGTCCTTTGACCAACATCTCCCAATTCTCCCAGCCCCTATCCTCACAAAATTGCTATTTTATCCTATTTCTATGAGGTCTTTTTCCTTAACTGTCTTCATCTGTTAAATTTTTCTAATAAATTCAGAATTTGAGGCTTGTACACCGATGAGGGATCCTGAGTGTCCAGCTACGTACATACTAAGGCCACTTTAGGAAATCACAGAGGCCAAAATTTTCTTTGTCTTATTTTCTCTTCTCTGCCACATTTCTAACCTAGTTTCCATCACTGTGACATCTTGTGAGGACCAGGCTTTTCAGACTGTAGATCCTCAACTTTTGAAATACTCTGTCCTAAAATACATGTATGTATGCATACACATTTAGAGTCATAAAAATATGCCACACATACATATAGTATAGGTTTAAAGTAGTATTTGGCAATAAACAGAAAATAACTTAATAGTAACTTTGGATGTGTTTACCAGCTAATCATCAAATCACACAAATTTTTAAACTTAGATCCCCTTCATTTATTAGACACTATTTTTTGTATAAGTAGATTAAGATATGCCTTAATTTTACCATATTTGCAGTTTTGTGGAAAATATTTCTCATTTCTGCAAGCCCTTAAGTTACCCCTCTAGGGTAACTTAAATTAAGAAATACTTATTCTCCATAATGGACCTATTAACAGAGCCCCAGCTTATTCGCTTTTCTCTAAGGTATATTCTGGTAGTTTAATTTACTTTCTCAAGCTCATCTTTAGTCCTTACACAATGTTACACAAATATTAGTAGGAATGAATGCTTGTAAGCATTAGTTCAATTCTGCAAGCATTGATGGAGCCCTGTAATATGCCATTCTCTGCTAACTAAGAGGGTAACGCAGAGCAGGAAGAAGTTGTGCCTCAAGGTGTTCATAACCTCAACTTGCAAGTTGAGTGTTGCAATATGAATAGCGTTATGGTGACAGTGTGCACAGAAACAGAGCTGCTGCCCAGATCTGGAGAAGAGGGCAGGGGTTCCAGGAGACTTGCAGGAGAGAACTCTAAATTAAGGCTTAAAAAATTACTACACAAAGAAGTGAGAATGACCTGATCCAGTGTGACCTTGTGATCCGCCCCCCTTGGCCTCCCAAAGTGCTGGGATTACAGGTGTGAGCCACCGTGGCTGGCCCCCGGCTCACTTTCAACAGGAATTAACTCAACTAGCAGAAGCCCAATTCCAAGAAATAGGGCCACCTTTATTTAACCCAGGAGATTTGGTATTGGTGAAAGCCCTCCCTTCTCTCTCTCTCTCCTTCCCTAAACCCAAGCTGGGAAGGGCCTTACACCATTCTCCTTTCCACCCGCTCAGTAGCAAAGTTTCAGGAATTGACTCTTGGATACATTACACTTAAGTCAAAGCCTGGAAAGCTGAGAGAGCAAGCCCTGACAGCCCAGAGGAACACCCCGGATATCAATGCAAAGAAATAGGAGATCTTACACTGAAAATCATAAAACACAAATAAACGAGTAAGGGCTACTCATCCTGCTCAGTCTCACCTTTACCTTACTAGACACTTTCAGTCATTTCTACTTTTCCTCTTGAGATTCACCATTAAACATTGGAGCTTCTTTTTGACACGTATTTGTAGGGAGATGATCCATGGGATTACGTTTGTAACTTCATAGACTCCCAGAGGGAAATTCTGTATCTTGGATTTTGCTTAATTATTATCCTTATAGTAGAGATAACAGTTACTGACAAGAAGTGAACATGAAGATTTTACTATCTCTGAGTCTGCTGGGATTTTTTATTGGATTTAGTGATATGTCACACCCTTTAGCTCCTACCATGATATAAGCCATGGCCCTTTTGTACAACAAGAGTAATTCCTGAGTCTGTCTTGAGCAGTTTGCTCAGTTCAATAACCATAAGAAACCTCTCAATGACCCAGAACTTACTGTCCTAGAGTTCTCTTTTTTAGCTTTACTTTTAACCCTTAAAGGCTTATCAGACATAACTGGGACATGGTATGGGAGCACATTCAATCGGATAACTAACTCCTCTCAGGAAAACGTTCCCCGCAGACCTCTGTACCAGGAGACACTCTCCCCAATGATAAGCTTCACACCCTCAGGCTGGGAAAAGTTGACCGAATCATAGCAAATGCCTCTCTCTGCTTTAAAAGCGGCAGGGAAGGACCATACCTGGGATATCTCATATATTATAACATCACACTTGTAATTGCTGATAACTCAGAGATCCGGGGAGGAAAATGCAATAGAGGTATAGTAAAGGGATTGGAAGCTCTATAGGGGGGCTTTCAAAATCTAGCATCTCCTCCTGGTTGGAAGTCCTGATGGGAATGGCATGCTCTAAGTAACCACCTTGACACATGGTACTATAATGTAAAGAATAACACATGGGCCTCTTCTAACATGCCCCCTCATGAAATTCCAGACCCCTGTACGATGTTTGCTAATAGTAGTGGCCTACAAATCTGTGGGTGAACAGGAGACGTCTGGACTGACAGCTCTTGCTGCAAGGATTATCTGAGATATTGGCCAGGACATATTATGTTCCTAATTTTTCAAAACTCCCTTTGTCAGGTGTACCCTTCTCATTTAGCATGTAAAGTTCCAAGTGGCATTGTGAATGACTATCCTGAGTATGGATATCCCTATCCCAAAGATGCTCCTATTATCTGTAAGGGGGGAAGCTTCTAAGATATGAGAAAGATCTGCCTCTGTCCCTCACAAGCCAAAACTTAGAACCATCCCTTCAACGGACAGGGCTATATTGCCTTTGTGACTCCTGGCTACACTTAATCCACCCCAGGCACTGGAAGGGAACCTGCACTATAGTAGCAGTCGTCCTCAACCTATTATTTTTAAATCCACTGACATGGCAGCATCATCTGGGGATACACCTAACCTAGGCTATTTATTTATTTATTCGAGATGGAGTTTCGCTCTGTCACCCAGGCTGGAGTGCAGTGGCAGAATCTTGGCTCACTGCAACCTCTGCCTCCCAGGTTCAAGCAATTCTCCTGCCTCAGCCTCCTGAGTAACTGGGATTACAGGCACCCACCACCACGCCTGGCTAATTTTTGTATTTTTAGTAGAGGCGGGGTTTCACCATATTGGCCAGACTTGTCTCGAATTCCTGACCTTGTGATCCGCCTGCCTTGGCCTCCCAAAGTGCTGGGATTACAGGTGTGAGCCACTGCTCCCAGCCTAACCTAGGCTCTTTTATATAGAGTGCACTATCTCAGATATGCTGAACAATAGAGATCTATCATTTTCATGCCCTCATATGGAGATGTAACTGAAAGAGAAGACTGGAGTGGGGGCATGCACATGACAATCCCATCTTAGAAAAACCATGGATAGGGAGTTCTATAGTCAGAGGCCTATTCTGGTTCGCTGGTATTCCTCTCCTTGAAAGATCAGTGGTTAATATTTCCATTACGATGTAATGAGGATGGAAGGCGACAGTAGGGGCCACAGAAGTACAACAATACATAAACTCTTTAGCCTATGTAGTAGCACAAAATAGATGGGCCTTGGACAAGTCCTTACGGCAGAGATGGGGGCTACCTGTGCAATTTTGAATGAAACATGCTGCTTCTGGATCAACACCTCTAGTCAAGCAGAAGAAACCCTACAGGTGCTTAAAAATCAAATTAGAATCATTGACACGTTAAGAGAAAAATGCTGGCTCCAGCCCCAGGTGGCTACAATCTCTCTTTAATTAACTCCAGTCTTCCTTGTGGAATTGGTTAGCTACTTTATTAAGCCCCCTCTTGATCGTATGTCTTATATTAATATTTGAACCTTGTATACTCACTACTATTAACTTGAATTGTTTCCTCTCGCCTAGAAGAAATCAAACTCCAAATGGTGCTGCAGGCTGAACCATACATGGACACACCTTTCTTTCAAGGACCCTTACTTAGATCAACCTCAGGAGGAGCCTTAGCTACTGTTTCCCACACTAAGCCTCTTTTCAGCAGGAAGTAGCCAGGAAGAGTCATTGTCCAACACCCACTAACAGCAGTTATAGGGTTACCACTCCTGAGAGGGGAAATAATGCAGGAGCTAAAAAGAAATTATGTAGGCAGTTAGTGAGGGTAAAGGAGTCCTCGGCAAGGCTTCTCTTTAACAAAAAGCCGCCCCCAAATCATTTCTTTTCAACAGAAAACAGTCTGTAAAATCGAGCTGCAGACATAGATAAGCGGGCTCGAAGCTTGCATGGGTGAATGCCGCCAGCTGTGCCAACAGGAAAAGGCTACCTAAGGGCCTGACAGGTTCAACATGGAGGCTCCATCTTCCCTTTTCCTTGTCAACCACAAGTACGGTAAAGGAACAGGCACCATGGCGCCAGCCAGGTAGATAACCATCTGCATAATAAAAGATTAGGGTGGGGCCGCCAGCTCCTTCACACACTATGCAAATGGCATACCTGGTCTGACCAACCTCTCGTGCCCTATGTAAATTAGACACTGCCTCCTCAAGCTTATCTATAAAAACTCCTGCACTTCACCACAGGCTGGAAGACCCCCTCGGGAGCCCCTCTGTCTCTGCAGGAGAGAGAGCTTTTCGCTTTTTCTGTTTCCTCTCACCTATCAAAGCCCTGCTCTTAAACTCACTTCTTGTGTGTCGCATCCTTGATTTCCTTGGTGTGAGATAATGAACCTTGGGTATTTACTACAGACAATAACGCTACTTCACTGCTATGGACCTTCTTGTATACGTTTTTGCTTGAACGTATGTTTTCAATTCTCTTGAATATATCTAGGAGTAGAATTGCTAAGTCATATGATAGCTCTCTGTTAAAGTTTTTGAGAAATTGCCAAACTATTTTCTACTAGGTCCACACCATTTTACATTACCCCCAGCAATGTATGAGGCTTTCAATTTTTCCGCATCCTCCCCAACACTAGTTATTGTCCCTTTGTGTTTATTATTATTATTATTATTATTATTATAGCTATCCTAATGGGAGTGAAGTGTATCTTATTCTGGTTCTGATTTGCATTTCTCTAATGATTAACGGTGGTGAGCATCTTTTCATGTGCTTATTGCTCATGTTATGTTTTCTTTGGAGAAATGGCCATTCAAAGCACATTTTTTAAATTTTCAGCAAGTCCAGTTTATCTGTTTTTTCTTTACTGGCTTGTGCTTTTGGTATTATATCTAAGAAACCACGGTGAAAGATCAAAGTCACAAACATTCAGTACTATGTTTTCTTTCAAAAGTTTGATAGTTTTAACTCTTACACTTAGGCCTTTGATCTACTTTTAGTTAATTTTTTGCTGTAATGAACAGATGCAAGTTACTTTCTTTGGATATCTAGTTGTCCCAGAACTATTTGCTGAAAAGGCTTCCTTTTCCCCCATTACATTGACTTGTCGCCTTTCCCAAAAATCAGTAGATGTATTAATTTATTTTTGGACTCCCAATTCCAGTCTATTGTCTATCCTTATGCCAGTATTATATTGTCTTGATTACCATAGTTTTGTAGCAAGTTTTAGAACTTGGAACTGTGATTCCGTCAACTTTTTTTTTTTTTTTAAGGATTATTTTTGTGTATTTCAGGTCACTTGCATTTTCATATGAACTTTAGGATGAGCTTATCCCTTTCTGCAGAAGAGGCAGTTGGATTTTTTATAGGGATTATATTGAATCGATAAATTTCAAGAGTATTTTCTTTTTTTTTTTTTTTTTTTTGTGGGGGGGTCTCCCTCTTTTCCCCCGGGTGGGGGGTGCGGGGCCCGGTCTCCGCTCACCGCCAGCCCCCCCTCCCAGGGTTACGCCATTCTCCTGCCTCAGCCTCCCGAGTAGCTGGGACTACAGGCGCCTGCCACCTCGCCCGGCTAGATTTTTGTATTTTTTAGTAGAGACGGGGTTTCACCGTGTTAGCCAGGATGGTCTTGATCTCCTGACCTCGTGATCCGCCCGTCTTGGCCTCCCAAAGTGCTGGGATTACAGGCTTGAGCCACCGCGCCCGGCCAAGAGTATTTTCATCTTAAAGATATTAAGTCTCTCAATCTACGAGCATGAGGTGTCTCCCATTTATTTGTCTTATTTAATTTCTTTCAAAAGTGTTTTGTAGTTTTTAGTGTATAAGTCTTACATTTTTGTTAAATGTATTTCTAAATATTTTTTCTTTTATTCAAACAATTTGGAATTTTTTGAATATCACTGTCAGATTTGTCATAGCTATTGTAGAGAAATGCAACTGATTCTTATATGTTGATCTTACATCCTACAGACTTGCTGAACTACTTCATTAGCTCTTAGAAGTTTTTTATGGGTACCAGAGGATTTTTTTTATATACAAGTAGAGATAATTTCACTTTTTCATTTTCACTCTGGATGCCTTTTATTTCATTTTTTTTTTTTTTTTTTTTCCGAGACGGAGTCTCGCGCTGTGTCACCCAGGCTGGAGTGCAGTGGCGCGATCTCGGCTCACTGCAAGCTCCGCCTCCCAGGTTCAGGCCATTCTCCTGCCTCAGCCTCCGAGTAGCTGGGACTACAGGCGCCCACCACCACGCCCGGCTAGTTTTTTGTATTTTTAGTAGAGATGGGGTTTCACCATGTTAGCCAGGATGGTCTCGATCTCCTGACCTCGTGATCCGCCCGCCTCGGCCTCCCAAAGTGCTGGGATTTTCTTATCTAAATGCCTTGACTAGAACCCCCAGCACAATGTTGAATAGAACTGGTGAGAACAGACATCCTTGTATTGCTCTCAGTCTTTGGAGGAAAGTGTTAAGTGTTTCCCCAGCAGGTGTGCTCTTAGCTCTACGTGAAGGATTCTAAGTAGATTGAAGGGTTACAAGACTGGAGGCATGGAGATGCAGGTTAATACCTGGAAAGTTTACTTTCTTTGCTTTATAAACTAAGGCCAATTACATTTTTACAATATTTAGCGTCTGCAGTGTTTCTCAGTGTATTGTTTCTCTCCATACTCTGTCCTCCTTACAAGGAAGAGGCAGCTCCTATCCTCCTGTTTCTAACAAGATCACTTCTCTCCCAAACTACCACACCGCCTCTGCAGAAGGGCTGAAACACTATCTCATAGTCTCAGTCACTCAGAGAACAGCAGTTTGCCCCAAGAGAACTTTTCTTATCCTTTGCTGTTACACCACTAGGAACTGTAGAAGAGAGCAGTGGTCCAGTGGCCCCATATCTTCCAGCTGATTGCCCAATTTGCTGGTTCAACATTTGTCCCGTTATGCCTCACACTGCCATTACCTTATGTAGCACTAGAATTTCAAGCATTGTAGGTCTTTGAGTGATTTGACCTGGTGTCCCATAATTCACTGGTCATCAACACCCTGAAGTAGACTCTTCTTTTCCTCAATAACCTCAACCTTTTTTCTGAAGTTCCCTTCTCCTTCTCCTTCTTCTTCGACATTGTTTTGCTCTTGTTTCCCAGGCAGGAGTGCAGTGGCACAATCTGGGCTCACTGCCGATCGCCTGAACCTCCCAGGTTCAAGAAATTCTCCTGCCTCAGCCTCCTGAGTAGCTGGGATTACAGGCATGTACTACCACGCCTGGCTAATTTTATATTTTTAGTAGATACAGAGTTTCACTATGTTGGTCAGGCTGGTGTCGAATTCCTGACCTCAGGTGATCCACCTGCCTTGGCCTCCCAAAGTACTGGGATTACAGCCATGAGCTACCGCACCCGGCTGCCTCATCTTCTTTTATAACAAATCTAGCTGACCCCTAATGAGCCCACATCTGCATGTCTCTCTATTCAAAACATTGACATACCCAATATATTACTTCTCTATTTCTACGTTAGCAACTTAAATCAATACAGATTTATTGATTAATTCAGTGTTCTGTAGGTGAGAAATTAATTCAGTGTTCTGTAGGTGAGAAGTCCTTTTGTTAATGACTGGCTCCTTTTTTGCATTTAGACTTCGGTTTAAACATCACCCCTGAATAAAGGCCCTCCCTGACCATTTTGTCTTAAATCATCTCTCAGTGACTCCTTATCACATAATGCTGTTTTATGTCTCTGCATAGCTTTATCACTATCTGACATTTTTATGTGTTCGTATATTGGAAACTCTCCATTAACATACTTATTTGGGGCCCCATTTTCCTTTATGTGCTCACTTTATTAAACTTTATTATTATGCCTATTATTTTTTTCAGTTGATTCTCTTACCTTTTCTAAGTAAACAGTCTAACATTGTAAGGCAATAACTTTGTGTTTTTCTTTCTACTTATTTTTAAAATTATTTTATTGCCTAAAATTTTAACGACTACAACAAAGTCAGGCTGACATTTTAATAGATGAATTTGGTCATTTACCAATCAGAAATTAATCAAGTCTAAATTCCTAAAGAATCTTTCCTGTTATTGCAGAATTGCTCTAGTAAAGTAATAGTTGAGTAAATGGTCAGACTTAGAAGAAAAATGCTTCTTTGCATGGGAAGATTCAGATTTGAAAAACAACTATCAGACCATTAATGAAAAAAATCAGCTCCTCCCTAATACAACAATGTCAGTAGAAAGAAGCTATCCCAAGAAAATGATTGAGCCTAAGCATATGGTTATATTATTTTAAAATGTATATTATTTGCACAAATTTCAAACAGTCTTTTTGACCTTGACTAACTCCAGATCCATTTCTCCTTTCTGAGGAGTATCGCAGAGCTCCTCCTCTCCCTGGAAGTCACAGAGCCTTGTCTGCCGATCACAGTGTGATGTTTGGAAAGGTCCTTAGGCTGTACTCATGCGAGGGGGTGGGGGGAAGACAGTGTAAAGACAAGCCACAGCAGAAAATATTTGCAAAAGACATATGTGATAAAGGACTGTTACCCACAATTTACAAAGAACTCTTAAAACTCAATCATAAGAAAACAACCTGATTTTTAAAATGGGCAAAAAACTTTAACAGACACCTCACCAGAGAAGATAAACAGATGAAAGTAAGCATATGAAAAGATGCTCCATATCATATGTCATTAGGGAAATGCAAATTAAAATAAGAATGAGCTACCACTACATATCTATTAGAATGGCCAAATTCCAGAACACTGACAACACCAAATGCTGATGAAGATGGGAAGCAACAGGAACTATCACTCATTGCTGGTGGGAATGCAAAATGGTACAGCCACTTTCGAAGGCATTTGGCAGTTTCTTAAAAAACAAAACATATTCTTATTTGATCCAGCAAACATAGTCCTTTATATTTATCCAAAGGAGTTGGAAAGTTATATCTGCACAGAAACCTTTCCATGGCTGTTTACAGCAGCTTTATTCATAATGGCCCAAACTTGGAGGTAACCGAGATGCCCTTTAATAGGTGAATGGATAAATAAACTGTGGCATATCGGACATGAATATTATTCAGTGCCAAAAAGAAATCAGCTATCAAGCCATAAAATGACACAGAGTAAACTTAAATGAATACTACTAACTGAAATAAGCCAGTCTGAAAAAGCTGCATGCCATATGATTCCAATTACATTAAAAGGCAAAATTGTGGAGGCAGTAAAAAGGGATAAATAGGCAAAGCCCAGAGGATTTCTAAGGCAATGGAAATACTTTATATGAACTATAATGGTGGCTACCTATCACTATACGTTTGACATTTGTCCAAACTCATAGACTGTACAACATCAAGAGTGAATCCTAATGTAAAGTAGACTTTGGGTGATAATGATGTGTCAATGTAAGTTCACCGATTGTAATAAATGTGTCACTCTGGTGGGGATGTTGATAATGGGGGAGGATATGCATGTGTTGGGGGCAGGTGGCATATGGGAAATCTTTGTACCTTCCTCTCAATTTTGCCTTGAATGTAAAACTACTCTTAAAAAGTCTTTAAAGGAAAATCAGAAATCTATAAGTTTATAATTTAAATTTTAAGTTCAGGGGTACCGGTGCAGGTTTGTTATATAGGCAAACTTGCGTCATGGAGGTTCGTTGTACAGATTATTTCATCACCCAGGTATTAAGCCTAGTACCCATTAGTTATTTTCCTAAACCTCTTCCTCCTCCCACCCTCTACCCTCTGATAGGCCCCAGTGTGTGTTGTTCCCCTCTATGTGTCCATGTGTTTTCATCATATTGCTGCCACTTGTAGGTGAGAACAAACAGCATTTGGTTTTCTATTCCTGTGTTAGTTTTGCTAAGGATAATATCCTCCAGCTCCATCCATGTCCCTGCAAGGACATGATCTTGTTCTTTTTTTGTGACTGCATAGTATTCCATGGTGTATATGTACCACATTTTCTTTACCCAGTCTATCATTGGTGGGCATTTACATTGATTCCATGTCTTTGCTATTGTGAATATGCTGCAATGAAAATACATGCATATGTATGTATATAACAGAACAATTTATATAACAGAACAATTCCTTTGGGTAAATAGCCAGTAACGGGATTCCTGGGTCAAATGGTATTTCTGTTTTTAGGTCTTTGAGGAATCACCACAGTGTCTTCCACAATGGCTGAACTAATTTATACTCCCACCAACAGTAAATAAGCATTCTTTTTTCTCCACAACCTCCCCAGCATCTGTTCTTTTTTGAAAAAGCCTGTAATCTTAACGAGTTACAGAACATGGGTATGACAGTAACTATTAAATATTCATCTCCTTCCTGAAATGCAGTTCTTAATCATGGCAAAAACCAAAACACTTCAATGGCACCACCTATGAAATAATAATGGTCAGAGTACCTTTATGTCATATTTTTAATTTTAGATTAATGTCTCAATTATTT
Organism: Papio anubis; assembly: GCF_008728515.1. Taxonomy (NCBI): domain Eukaryota; kingdom Metazoa; phylum Chordata; class Mammalia; order Primates; family Cercopithecidae; genus Papio; species Papio anubis. The sequence goes on from NC_044988.1 coordinate 32,021,301, forward strand.
GAACATTTAGTGTGATGTTTGCTATACATTCATGATATAAATTCTTTAACATGCTAAGTGAGTTTTAAAATATTAACTAATATTTTAACACAATGAAGATTAAATTTATTACTTTTTGCCATCTTTTTTTATTTTAGTATTTATGCATACTAAGTGCTAGATTTTATTAATAGGCATTCTATGTTAAATTATCCCTGCATTTCTTTGATAAACTGATGGCTGTTGTTAGTTATTATTTTACTAAACTTCTATATTTTATTATTCTAGCATAGAATCAATATGTGCAGACAAAGACCAAGAATTCTTTTTGCACAGATTATTTGGTTTATTTTTACATTTTTACTTCTGTGGAAGAGTAGCCTATTGTGGCTTTGCTCTTTTTGACATATTTTGGCAATCAGTGGCATGTTAACCTCATGAAAATGAATACAATGCCTTAGGAAGTTGACCAAAATGTTCCAACTGTGTAACAGTTTTAACAACATTGGAAATATCTAAGGATATTTAAATATTTGATAAAACTCTCCCAATTAACTATCTGAGTCCAGTAAAAAATGGTGTTAAAAAATTCCTCCAAATTATATACTTTCTTATCTTTGAGGACATATTTTCTGTACTATTAATATATGCTGGCTTCTTGCTTGGCAAACTTGTAAACCCAGGTTTCTTAGGCCAGTGCATTAGCAAAAACAAGAAAAAAGGTGGAAAAGTGGGCAAGTAGGTAACTGCAGGGTTATTCCACTTCAAACCCATATGATACTGTAGCACTTCTAGAGAAGTCTAAAATGATCAATGCAAGAATATCTGACTGTTGCCATTTTCTTGTCCTTGTCCTTTGAGTCTAGAGGCACGGATTTGTTATTGATTAAAAGTTATTTACTCTCAATGTAGACCCATTATTTAGCTACCAAGACAATCAGAGTTCTGAGGAATCAACTCTGTCAATACTTGCTCATAAATAAAAAGATTTATTTTAACTTATTTCTTTTTAAATTTTGAAAACCATGCTACTTTTGAAGTAGTGAGACCCATGCACATGTGCATGTACACACACACTTTTTTTTTTTTTTTTTTTACTAAATGTGATTAAGACAGGCTTTAAGAAACTGGTCCTACTGTCTAAACAGTGCCACCACAAAGAACTTCAGAGGAACCATTCATTGGTTTCTATCAAATAATCCCATGTAGTTCATCATCTACTCAGTCTCCTTGGTTTACATTTTACAAATAATTAATCTTGGAGAACACACCAGGAGTTTATGCTGCTTAAATCTAGCCTCTGAATGCTTCTGATGAGTTATGGATATGGTAGATATTTGGTTGCACTAGCTTTAATAACTTCTCCAGATTAAAATTTACTTCATGCTATATGGAGTAGAACTCTTGGTCTTAGTCTGCACATATTGACTCTTTGTTAGCACAGATGGAAATTTTTTTTCTTTTTTTTTTTTTTTCTTTTTTTTTGAGACGGAGTCTCGCTCTGTCGCCCAGGCTGGAGTGCAGTGGCCGGATCTCAGCTCACTGCAAGCTCTGCCTCCTGGGTTTACGCCATTCTCCTGCCTCAGCCTCCCGAGTGGAGTGGCTGGGACTACAGGTGCCCGCCACCTCACCCGGCTAATTTTTTGTATTTTTTAGTAGAGACGGGGTTTCACCAGGTTAGCCAGCATGGTCTCGATCTCCTGATCTCATGATCCGCCTGTCTCGGCCTCCCAAAGTGCTGGGATTACAGGCTTGAGCCACCGCGCCCGGCCATTTTTTTTCTTATGATAATATTGATCTTACCTTAAGTCCCTAGCCTCAACCTCTACCCTGCAGTTCACTCCCAACCAAAATATGTGTGTGTGTGAGTGCATGAAAGGTAGTAAGGCATGGGGACTAGCTCTACTCAGGCATGCGACCTTCTCCACCACCATTTTCATATGAGAATGTTAATTGCATACCCAGCTCAGTTGATAGTTAAACCATATGACTCCTTACTCAACTGGCTACATCAATGGCTGTGTAAAAGGAACTTATCCAGAAACATAATTTGGAACTCTGCTGCCCAGTAGCTATCAAAACCTGGGCTAAGTAAGAGTAATATTTATGAAAAACTGTCTCCCTCTATATTAAGCCAAATCATCACAAAGATGTATATCAAATGTCCATCCTTCCTCTTATACCTCTCCCCTTTGGCTTACCATTCCTTCTATATATTTTATAGAGACCACGAATTAATTATTTTTCAATTTTCATGCTGGTGGCTAAAAAACTTAAAGTGAAACTTGTGGTATACCCTTAGCAAGTACATAGCACAGCACCATAGGTTTGCTGTCTTTGACATAACACTAATGCCATTTCATAGCTTTACCTTTTTTTCTCTTTCTCCTTTTTCTACTTATAATTTACTTTTCTTACTATGTCTTACTTAAAACTTTGTCTCCTTAAATAAATTTTGGAACAAGATAGGGAACATATAAAGATAACACATAAATAGCTGATCGTTCTGCCTTTGAAATTCCTCCCTAATATTCACCCTCTCCATAGATGTTGAGTGAAATTTCTAATACACATGATTTATCATGGCACTGCCCTCCTTAAAACTCTTTGAAGGGCCTCCATCATACATGGTACTGATTCCAAATTCATTAGCCCGGGGCCTCCAACATCTGTTTCTCCAAATCTTCTATCTTATTTTAGGAGACAGTACAGCATAAGAGTTAAAAGTGTAAATTCTGGCTTCACCAAGTAACATATACTGGCCACTTGACAAATAATTAACTCTTTTGGGCCTCAGTTTCCTCATCTGTGAAAAGACAGTAACAGTAACTACTGTACAGGCTATTGAGAAGATAGAAAGAGTTTTTATACACAAAACATTAAGAACAGTTTGTGAGAACCTTCAAAAGTAGCTATTGTTATTAATCTTTACTCCCTTCTTTATTAATTGTGATCTGTTCATAACAAACTACTTGGAGTGACCTGTAGCTCCCTCTATATTAAATAATTCCTAAAACACTCCATGTTATGTTCCCAACCTTATCTACTTTTTACAGCAGGTGAATTATTCTTTCACCAGACCCAGACCAAGTGTCTAGCATCTGCAAATAAGTAAATAGAGTCTTCCTACTCCCTTCATCCCACCCAACCTTCCTGGCCTGCAAAGTTGAACAGAACAACTCTTTGTCTTACTATACTTTACTTTGTGGAGTCTTGTATTAGAGCACTTAGCTCACTTCATTTCAAATATGCATTTATCTATTGACCTTTCTTACTGAATTGGGAGTTCTTGGAGGCCCAAGATTATAACCTAACTACAACTGTATTTCCAGCAAAATAAACTATCAATATTTGATGAGCTGTGAATAAATGAATAAACGAATGAGCAACTGAATGAATGAATGATGGTACCGTATTATGAATAAATAATGTAAACCAAAGAAGGGATTTAAGAACAGAAGTAATAAAAGGAATTAATGATTAATGATCTGGGGGATCACAAAGCAGATTATGTTTTAGCAAGCCTCGCAAAAATACACTGAGATTTATAAAGACCAAATGGATAGCAATACACATTTTATTTCAAAGGCAATGCCATTATAAGTGAAGTGCCCATCTTGGCTAAGTGTCTGCTTCTAAGTTAACTGAATTTGCATCTCCATAGATTATACACATTGAATGAGATCTGTATATATGAGTAATGTTAGTCCCTTGAAAACTACTCAAAACTGTAAGATCAAAAAGTTAGGAAATGTACCTATGGGAACATTTTATGGTTAACTACATAACATGAACTCTTCTTCACATAATATATTATTACAGTTCTCAGTATGATATGGTCACCCTGGATTTATATTGACGCATATACATCCTTGCCCTTATGTCTCGGGGCCAATACTTAGCATTTTCAAGAAAGCTACTGGAGGTTACAAATGTTATCTGTGGCTCCATGACTCATTAAGAGTATTGTTCCATCCAAGAATGATCATGACATCTTTAGAACCACAGTCTAACCTATATATTTTCATAAAATTTCTTTCAACAGATCCATTAAAAATCTATGAATAAGATAAAACCTCACCTACCCAATTAAAAAAATCAGAAATCACCTAAAAGAACATACTTGAAAGAAAAAGAGACAGAGAGAGAGAATGGATTAGAAGGTCATGTTTATTTTATTGACTGGATCAAATTAAGTGCCTGCCTATTAGATTTTAAAGAAATTTGGTATTTTAAAGAAATTAGTTATTTAAAATTAAGTCAAAATTATTTAAAAGATTATTGATTTTCATGATATGAAATAAATTTAATCAGAATTTCATTATATACTTGTTTCTTTCTTTGATTTTTCTAGATTAAAGCATGCACGTTTTCTGGGAAACAGTAAAACACTTTTCTATAGCCAAAATGTTTTAAAAACTCACAATTTCACTATTAAGAAAGTTCCAAAAATGCATTTCCTCATCCTGTATCATATTCTAAGTAAATTCAAAATATAACTTAGAAAAGAAGTATGAACAAATCATAAGTGTCCAGCTTGATCAATTTTCACAAATTACACATATATCCATTGGGGTATGTGTATGTTTAAATTGCCAGTTTTCCAAAGTGGTTGTATCCATTTACACTCACATCAGGAGTATGTGAGAGGTCCAGTTGCTTCCCATTCTCACCGTTTTATGTCAGCTTTAAATTTTATCTACTGTGGTATGTGTGTAATGATATATTATTATGTCTTTACTTTTCATTCCCCTAATAACTAGTGAGATTAAGGTCTTTTTTCTCGTATTTATTATCATGTGGATACTCACCTTTGTGAACAACCTATTGAAGTTTTGTCCATTTTTAAATTGAGGTTTCTGCCTTTTTCTTATTGATTCATAGGAGTTCTTTACATACTCCAGATAAAAGAACTTTACTGGAGATATACTCTAACACTTTGTGTATCACATGCTGTCAGTCCTCCACACTATGCCCAGCAGTTACCTGCAGCTTGGTGGATGCTTCCCATTTGTGCCACTGACATTTTAGCAAATGTTTCTGTGCCTCTTTGCATGGTAGCTTCTGGTTCAGAAATGGGCTCAGCCCATACTCAAGGCAGGCTAGAAGCGCCGGGGAGTGAATGTCCTCAGGAACAATTCTCCATAAATGTGGGGCAGGAGATGGTGGATAAATAACCTGGTTTTCTCAGTTCTCAGTGAAACAATTCTGAGGCCTGTCCAATACAATTTCTCAGGGGATCTTTGGAACTGAGCCACAACTACCCCATGAACTTTATTGGGTTTCCTTCATTTTCTGTCTCATTTCCCTACTTCCTTGTTGTAGTTTTTGCTTTTACATAAGATCAGTTCCCAAATAAACTACTTTCACCCAATCTTTATCTCATGGTCTGCATTTGAAAAAACTCAAACTTAGGACTTCTCAATATTTTCATGGAGTCATTTGGTGAGTAAAAGTTTTTAATACACATTTCTATGCAGTCTAACTGTTGGAAAATTTTTTGTAGAAACTCTAGTTACCAGTTTTCTAGCTAAATTTGCTTCACTTCTTGAGTGTTATCAAAACTCCTTTTTTTTCTTCCAAAGAGCCTTTCTCATTGGCATTCTGTGCTCATTCTCTATTCATGACCTACCAGCACTTCCCTAAAAAAGAAACTCAACATTTGCCAGCAGAAATGTAGGTTGGCCTATTTGGAATAGATGGGTTAAATGTGTGTGCCAAACAAACACAGCTACAGACAGCATAGTGTTCACTAAGCAAGGTCTTTTATTCTCCCTTCTTTAAAATTCCATTGACAGACTACAAACAGAAAGTATCGGTCTATTCAGTGTGTATGGCACATAAAATCCAGCCAGCTAAAGCACTCTTTCCTGGTAGAGCCCACTCTGTTAATAGACAACTTATTGTCATGTAAAGACTCAGTAGGGTTGATGCACATAATGTCTGAGAATAAAATCAAAAGTTATAGAATGTTTCTTGATGCTCAGTGAGTTGTGCCGAGGACCACCAGCTGGACATTGCAAGTGTTTTCACCAGGATTCACTGAGAACCGTGCTTAAAGATAGAGCACTGTGATTTGATAATGATTTTTATATATGACTTGAGAGAATAGAATAACAGGGTTTTTTTTAGATTTAATTTTTAGAAAATAGAAAATAACCTAGACAAAGGGTACTGAATTCAAGATGAAAGTCTAAATTAGAGAAATGGTCTACAAGCACTATTATGAATTAGGAGGCAACTTGCTTTTTCAGTTAGTGAATCTGCTTTTTTTCACATTTGTATCTTCAGAATTTAGCACAAGCCTGGCACATATTAGAACTCAAAAATATTTTTCAATGAGTTAATAAATGAAAAAACATATAAACAATGCAGCATGTTAAATGTGTTAATTTTTATATCTAAAAATATGATCCATATAAATCAATGTTTTATGAAAGTAAATGATCCCTCTAAGAACTGAAACTTTTTGGGGGGGTTCAATAACTCTTTTTTTCTTTTTATGAGACAAGGTCTCACTCTGTCACCCAGGCTGGGGTGTAGTGGCGCAATCTCAGTTCACTGCAACAACCTCTACTTCCCAAATTTAGGTGCCTCTCCAACCTCAGCCTCCCAAGTAGCTGGGACTACAGGCACGTGCCACCACATCCAGCTAACTTTTTGTATTTTTTTCTAGAGACAGGGTTTTGCCACGTTGCCCAAGCTAGTCTCAAACTCCTGGGCTCAAGTGATCCACACACCTAGGCCTCCCAAAGTACTGGGACTAAAGGGGTGAGCCACCACACCCTGCCAATTTAATAACTCTTAATGAAATTTTTCTGGAAAAAGTTCACCACTAGATAAAATATGTATGCTAGTGGACAAGGTTTAGACTCTAACATGAAGAAATCAATAAATGACCTTCTTATACAAAACACTAAGCATAATTTAAATTCTATTAAGGACACAATCTTGCATCATCCTATGCTATAGTATTATATCCTCTGCAACTATTCATTCAACATACATTTATTGGTTGTGTCCTGTATTTAGGGTACGGGACTAAGTACTGGCAACAAAGTGCTTTACAAAATACACATGGCAGAGTTGGAAAAATAAACAATCATATAAAGAAAGAAAGAACAATATTCCATCATGATGGAAGGAAGTTGGAAAAGTAGACGTGCAGTGAGAGAATAGAACAGCAGATGTGATAGAGTACAATAACAGTACACAAGCAACTCACATTTATTGAATACTCACCATGTGCAAGACACTGTTATCTGCCCTAAATGGGAGATAAAAATAGAAAAGACAAAGATGTTGCCCTTGGGTAGGGGGCTACAATAATGAACCTTACAGACACATAATGCATTGGAGATACAACCATACAGACACACAATGCATTGGAGATGAAGAAGAGGGTCATAGCAAAACACAAATTGACTAAAATTAGTAAATAATTAAGATCACAGACTTTGAAGGCAAAATTTCTGGGTTCGAATCTAACTCTACCCCTTTCTGAGTGCCACTTGGTACATCACTTAACTTCTCTGTGAATGACAACAGTTATGAGGATTAAGTTAAATAATAAATATAAAGACCTTGCACAGGCCTGGTAGATTGTAAGCACTCAGTAATGTTAGCTGCCATTAAGATTATTCTAATTATGAGTACCATGCTACAAATGAAATCCTTGTTGTAAGAATGGGATTTCCACAGCAGACAAGCTCAGTTGTCTACAACATGATATTAATGAGAAGCAGGTCATATATTTGAAGCCTCAATGAGCTGATGGTTATCTCATTCTTTTCCATTATCATAGGCCTTAATTCTTGCTGACTGCCATGTAAATGGCTATAATGGTGCACAAAGAGCTCTGTGTGATTAAGGGTAAATAAGATGTGAAAAATAAGTTTGTGTATTACAGAAAAATTCTAGGAATAAGACCTATCAAACGAGACATATACTAGAAATAACGTATTTCTACAAGGAGAATGATAAGGAAGATCCAGGGAGTAAGCATTATGCTTTTCCATCATTAGTAGAATACTTCCATTTGGGTGTCCAAGTTTTGTTTAAAGAAGCATTAAATAAATTAGATTGAACTTGTAAAGATTCATAAAAATAATTAAATGAATAGAAACAGCACTTGTATACAATGGTGATATTGTCCCATCAACAATATAATCTAAAAAAAATATGAGGTTGCATTCCTGATAAAGATTGACTATGCCCTATTAGAATTAGTATAGTGTGCCATTTTCAGAGCTTTTAGCTTGGGGGCAGGCTTCAGTCTGCATACCATGCAGGGTGGGCAAAGCTTTGAAAGAAAATGTGCAATAATTCTAGTCTGAAGAACAAGAAGACATAATTTAGGGTAACCACAGCTGCCAGGTAGTGAAGGAATAACTCCAGAAAGAAGAAAGTTAGAGAACCGGAGCCAATTCTGTAGATAAACTCCATGCAAACACCTTTTGATAGGTAACCCATTCATGTATGAGACAAGCATTAAACACTTTAGTTGAAGCGAAATAAACTAAATTAGATTTAGGCTTCTGACCAAGAGATAGAATTTGGAGTTTGAATCCAACCAAGTTACTTCCCTGCATTATACAAAAATTCAAAATCTCCATAATGTAAAACTCACAATGTTCAGGATGCAACAACAAAAAATTGACTTATAAGTAAACAGAAAAAATGTAACCCACTCTCAAAGAAAAGACAACCAGCAGAAAATGCTTCTAAGATGATCCAGATGCGGAAAGAGCAGACCAAAATTTTAAAGCAGTTGTTTACATACGCCCAATGATGTAAAGGAGAATATAATTGTAATGAATTAAAAGATAGGAATATTAAGAGAAATAGAAACTATCCAAAAAAGAAAGGGAAATTCTAAGACATAAAAAAAAAATGTGAAATAATTTATAGAATGGGCATAATAACAGAATGAGATGAAAGGAATTACACAGTGAACTTATAATGGGTCAAAATGATCCAATATGAAGAAAAAAATATTTTACAAGTTGTGAAAAAAGTCTCATTGGCCCGTGGGAAAATATAATTTGTGTTTTAGAAGGAGAGAGAGAAGAACACAGTAGAGAAAATATTTAAATAAATATTGACTGGATGTTTCCCAAATTTGGCCACAGACATAAAATGTTAGATACAAGAAGTTCAGCAAATCCTAAGAAAGAAAAATGTCAAAAAACATGCCTATTTAATCTTACAAAAAGTACATATAAAAATAAAATCTTAAAGTAGCCACAGAAAAATAATATAACATATAGGGGAACAGCAATTTGAATTACTCTTGTCTGTAACAATGGAGTTTAATAGAGGATGAAAAAACACTTTTTAAGGTCCTGAAAGGGGAAAAAAATCGTTACTGGTATAGTATACCAAAAATTCTATATTCAGAGAAAATATTCTTCAAGAATAAAAGTGAAAGTAAGACATTTTTAAATAATGGAAAACAAATTTGTTGCTAGCAGACTTGCAATATTTCAAAAAATCGGGAGAAAGTTATAAAGGCTGAAGTGAAATTATACCAGATGGAAACTTGAAGCATCAGGAAAAAATTTTTTTAAATCAGAAATGGTAAATATATGTGTAAATGTATAATATTATATTTTTCTTAATTTCTGTATACATAATAGTTTAAAACAAACATACATTATAGTTTAAAACAATAATTATAACATTATCTTCTGAGGATTGTAATATGTGGAGATGTCATACATACACAAAATAACATGAACAATAGGAAAGTAGTAGAACTATATAGGTGCAAATTTTCTGCATTTTACATAAAATGGTACAATAGTAACTACCTGGCTGTGAAAAATTAAGATGTATGTTATAATCCCTTAATCAATCCCTAAAGGAGGCATAGCTAAAAAGTTAACGAATAAGTTTAAGTGGATTTCTTTAAAATATTCAAATAATCCAAAATAAGGCAAGAAAGAAGGAAAAGAGAAACAAACTACAGAGGGGGCAAGCAAACATTAAATGACAGACCTAAATCCAATCATATAAATAATTATATTATATCATATTATTGGACTAAACACTTTAATTAAAAGGCAGAGATTATCAGGATTAAAAAACAAAACCCAATTATATGCTGTCTATAGTAACTTAAATACAAAGATACTGATATGTTGAAATAAATACACACACACACACACATATGTGTGTGTGTGTGTGTGTGTGTGTATATATATATATATGCAATTAGTAAGCCCAAAAAGGAAAAGTTTGGAGTGGTTGTATGTATAGTAGATAAAATATATTTCATGAGAAAGGTATTACCAGAAACAAAAATAATCATTTCGTAATGATAATAGGATCAATTCACCAGGAAGACAATCATAAAGGTATATGTTTCTAGTAACAAAGTTTCAAAATACGTGAAGCAAAAATTGACAGAAATAAGACCAATAAAAAGTAAAAACATACACAATGTGAACAATGCTATCAACTATCCTGATGTAATTAATATTTCTAGAATACTCTCCCCAAAGCTGTTGAATACATATTCTTTTCAAGCATACAATGTGCTGACACCAAGACAGACCATATTGTAAGCCATAAATGAAGTCTCAAAAATTCTAAAAGGTGTAAAATCATATTGAGTATGTTCTCTGACAACATAGAATTAAAATAAGAATCAATAACAGGAATATATCTATTTTTAAAAACTCAAAATTCAACATTTAGATGAAATGGACAAGTTTCTTGAAAAATATAACTTACTGAACCGACACAAAAGGAAACAAATAATCTGAATAGCCCTATATAATAAAGAACTTTTATTTGTTGTCAAAAACCTTGTCCACAAATAATATTTTACCCTCACAGACTCAGATGGTTTTGTTGGTGAATTCAATGCCAAATATTTAAAGAAAAAGTAACATCAATCTCATATAAACTCTTTCAGAATATAGAGAAGGATCAATTTCCCAAGTCACTTTTGAGTTTCCCTAGCAAAACTGTAATACCAGAATCTACTCTGTAACAAAAATTAAAAATTACAAATTTCCCTTATGAACACATAAAAGTTCTTAGCAAAATAAAGCAAATTGAATACAGTAGTACATTAAAAAGGACAATACATCATGATCAATTAGGGTTTTTCAGGAATTTAAGGTTGCTTTAACATTCAAAAATCAATCACTGTAATTCAGCACATTAACAGTCTAAAGAATGATCAGTTCAACAGACAAAAAAATGACATAATTCAACAATCACTGAAAGTAAAAACTCTCAGAAAACTAGGAATAGAGAGAATTTTCTCAGTCTGATAAAAGGCATTTACAAAAGAAAACAACAACAAACATCATACTTAATGGTCTAAAAATGTTAATAGTCAAGCCACAGACTAGAAAACATTCTCAAAATATATTTGACAATATAATGGTACTGAGGATTTATGAAATACTCCCATAACTCAATCATGAGAAAACACAATCTCCCCTCAAAATGAGCAAAAGATATGACACCATTTTGTTTGTTTGTTTGTTTGTTTTTGTTGTTCTTGTTGTTATTTAAAAAAAAAAAAAGGCCAGGAGCAGTGGCTCACGCCTGTAATCCCAGCACTTTGGGAGGCTGAGGCGGGCGGATCACGAGGTCAAGAGATCCTGGCCAATATGGTGAAACCCTATCCCTACTAAAAATACAAAAATTAGCTGGGGGTGGTGGCACACACCCGTAGTCCCAGCTACTCGGGAGACTGAGGCAGGAGAATCGCTTGAACCCAGGAGGTGGAGGTTGCAGTGAGCCGAGATCACACCACTGCACTCCAGCCTGTAAGACAGAGTGAGATTCCATCTCAAAAAAAAAAAAAAAAAAGGAAAGAAAATAAAATAAAAACACATGGCATAAGCATCTGAAACAGTATTCAACATTATTACTCATTACTCACGAAAATTAAATTAAATTAAAATTACCAGGAAATACTACTGAATACTTGCCAGAATACTGAAATTAGAAAGAATGATAACACTAGTGGTGAGAATGTGAAGCATCCAAAACTTTTATGCGTTGTTGGTAGGAGTGTAAAATGATATAATCACAAGAAAAGGTCTAGCAGTTTCTTACAAAACTCAACATCTCCCCACTCTGTGACCCAATATTTTCAATCCTAGGTATTTTCCCCAGACAAATAAAAATATACGTCCAAAAAGGACTTGCACAAGAATATTTATAGGAGATTTATTCAGAATTCCCAGAAACTAGACAGAGCCCAGGTGACTATTGATAAAAATATATTTTAAAATTGCAGTATATTAGTACCATAGTATAAAACCCAGCAATAAAAACTGAACAAACTACTGATTCTCAATACAGCACGGATGAATCTGAAAAATATTATGTTATGTAAAAGAAGAATTATACAAAAGAGTACATAGTGTATGATTTCACATAGAAGACAGGCAAAACTAATTCAAGAAAAAGATACTGGAATAGTGGTTGCCTCTGGGGCAATGGATAGGTCCAGGACAGAGAAGGTTTCTAGGCAACGGTAATGTTCTCCTGCATGATAGGGTCTGGGGTGACATGGGTGGAAGCATGTGTACAACTCATCAACTGGTACTTGTAAGATTTATACATTTCATTTCATGTCTTCAAAAGAAAAAAGTAAACAAATACTGAACTTTATGGTATACACGTTGACGTGTCTAGGGAGAAATGTATTGATGCTTACAACTTACTTTGGCTTTATTGTGGCTTTTCTGTAACATATTTATTCATTTAATCATAAGAATAATAAGTCAATACATGTTAATATAAATAGCGTATTTTATAATCATTATTTTTTTTAAACAGCAAAAAAAATTGTAAGTGTACCACTGTTTAAATTTTTGAAAGCCCTTTTATATCTGGCTCATTCAAAGACAGCTGGATTGTCATATTTGTTTCTGTATTAAATCTGTCGCTGGGCCGGGCGCGGTGGCTCAAGCCTGTAATCCCAGCACTTTGGGAGGCCGAGACGGGCGGATCACGAGGTCAGGAGATCGAGACCATCCTGGCTAACACAGTGAAACCCCGTCTCTACTAAAAAATACAAAAAAAAAAATAGCCGGGCGAGGTGGCGGGCGCCTGTAGTCCCAGCTATAGGGAGGCTGAGGCAGGAGAATGGCGTAAACCTGGGAGGCAGAGCTTGCAGTGAGCTGAGATCCGGCCACTGCACTCCAGCCTGGGCGACAGTGCGAGACTCCCTCTCAAAAAAAAAAAAAAAAAAATCTGTCGCTGTATCACATGTCATGTAGCCTCTGCAAAACTCCACCATACACTTGTGAGAGAATGAAACTGAAATGATTGTGGAGGTCCAAGTCCAGCATGTGCTGCATAGTTCAGACGGCTTGGAAACCCAGGAAAATGATGCAGTGTGACTCCAAATGCAGTCTCATGACAGAATTCCCTCTTGTTTGGGAGACGTAAATTTTTGTCTTATTAAGGGCCTTGGACAGATTGGATGAGGCCCATCCACATTATGATGGATTATCTGTTTTACTCAAAGTCCACTAATTTAAGTGCTTTATTATTGTTATTTTAAATAGACAAATATTATATATATTTATGAGGTACAAAGATATGTCTTAAAATACATACACATTGTGGAATGACTATATCAAGTTAATCAATCTATGCATTACTCACATGCTTATCAATTTTTTTGTAGCGAGAACATTTAAAATCCACTCTCAGCAATGTTCAAGCATACAATACATTGTTATTAACTATAGTCACCAGATTTTAACTAGTTTCTTCTAACTGAAGTTTTGTATCCTTTGACCAACATATGCCCAATCCCCACCATTCTCCCAGCCCTCTGGTAATCACCATTTTACTCTGCTTCTATGAGTTCAGCTTTTTAGATTTCACCCATGAGTTACGTCACACAGTATTTGTCTTTCTATGCCTGGCCTATTCACTTAATATAATGTCCTCCAGGTTCATCTATGTTGCTGCAAAGACGGGATTTCCTTCTTTTGGGGGGACTGAATAGTATTCTATTGTGTATATATGCCTCATTTTATTTATCCATTCATCCACTGATAAACACTTAGGTTGATTCCATATTTTTGGCTATTGAGAATAATGCTGCAATAAACATGGGAATGTAGATATCTCTTTGACAAATTGATTTCATTTCCTTTGGATATATAACCTTCAGTAGAATTATTGGATCATATGGTAGTTCTATTTTCAATTTTTTTTGAGAACTTCAGAGTGTTTTCCATAATGGCTATACTCGAAAACTTATTTTGAAATGCAATAAGAAACAAAAAGGTGGATTTATGAATGGATAGAAAAATGAATTTATAGGTACATGATAAAGAAAACATAAGAAAATGTTAATGGTAGAAGCTGTGTATTGGGTATGTGAATGTTCGCTCACAATATAAAATTTTCATGTTAAATGGAGAAAATAGTACTTATGAAAATTTAGGTGACAATATTTTAAAGTGGTATTATCTTTAAAATGGAGAAACTGTGGCCATCATAACTATTTTGCATCATTTATATCATCAAAGCATACAAATCTGGAATATTACTTAAAATGTATATTTTTAAACAACTATGTTTATGTTATATAACATTTTAATCAAAACTGCATCAGAATATCCAATCTGTATCCACCACTAGAATATGATTTTGAAAGATGTATTTTGAAAGCCAGTTATGAATTGGTTTTGAATAATTATCTTCAAAATAGATAATTATTTACCTCAAACATTTTATATCAGTATGTATCAAGTTCTAATTACCTGAGAAACTTAACGGCTTTCTATTTTGAATTGTTTTGAATAAAGCAATCCTCTTTATTCAACTATTTTTATTACATAGGGAAGAAAAGAAAATAAACTTAAGTAGCAACATTTGTGTTAAAGTAGAATTTCTAAGTGGCAATTATAATTACTAATAATTTTACCAAGAAGGATTACAAAATTTCTGCTACTTCAGGTTTTTAAATATAACACAAATTATGAACATCTTGGAATTGTTTATGCTTTATGACAGATGGCTCCTTGATATATACCTGTAGTACTTCAGAACTGCTAACATAAACCAGAGAAGATAAACATATGGCAACTCATTTATTCAATGCAGACTATATTAATCCATCAGGGCACTCCTTCCCACCTAGTCCAATGCAGTCTCAGAATCCTTCTCAATACAGTGCCAAGCAGGCATTACTAGTTGGTCAAAGTCAACATAAAAGAAGAAATTTAGTGATCTTGACCCTTGTCTGTATGTGTATAGGTCATAGACATAGTAGTCGTGCTACTGCTGACTACAAATATGCCTTGATGGTCACATAGTTGAATTCTGTTGACTGTGGACACTCTTTGAAAACACAAGTTGGGCTGCTAAGAAATTTGTAAATTTTAAGTTTTCTGATAGTAGAGGCAAAATAATGCTTGTACTTTTAGCAAAACAAATTTGTATAGAATTGAAAGTAATATTAACAAAGAGAGTCAAAATTTGAAGATACCTGTATCATATTTTATTTAGTAACATATTCTACCTCATTCCCAAAAGGACTTAAATGTCCTGAAGAAGTCTTCATCACGAGAGGCTTTGTTTATTTTTTGTGTATGTGGTTTTTAATGAGGAACTTCTGGTCAAAGATGGTGGAGAGAAGATGTTTTAATTCAATTTGTCTCATTATAAGCCCACAGGATGATGTAAATGTGATAAAAGGACAGGAGGTACGTTTTGACTCCATTTTTAAAAGGCCAGGACTAACCAAATATGAGAAACAATGACATTATTTGAATTCCTGGGTAAATGCCTGAAACCAGTTCATTCTTTGAAATTTGTTACATTACTCTTTCTTACTTATTGCAATTTAAGTTGTGTTTCTGACACCTGTAACAATCCCCAGAAGTACATTGTTATTCTAATAAAAATACATACATAACTTGATAAAATAAAAGGGAATTTAGAACACTGGTGAAAGAGCAAAAACATTATCTAACATGTATGAAGAATTACATGCATTGTTCTAATTGTTTTGTGTATGGTACTCATTTAATTCTTACAAGAAATCAATGAGAAAGATTCTGCTGTCATCTTCCTTTGACAGATAAGAAAATGGAAACACAAAACATTGAGAAATTAACTTACCCAAGGTCACAAAGTTAGTAAATGGGGACACTGGCAATTGAGCCCAAGGTTTTCAGCCTCAGAGACCACCCTGTTAATCAATAGCCTACTCTACCTCTCTGCTTAAAGGTGGAACAAGTACACAGACATACATCCCACAGTCCTATACATTTGCTGGAAATGAGCTATCAATTTTTCTGAGACCTTCCTATCTGGTTGATAGCCTGGTTACGCAGAAAGATAAACATAATCAGTTACTGGCCCGCAATGTCTAGATGATAAATATGTATTAGTTACTCATGGAAATCAAGGATACATAAAGAAATTTGTTCTCTGAATTTTCATGAGGAAAACACAGAATGGTGGACAACGGTTTCCACACATCTATAAGAAACACCAAGGTAAGTTTCATACTGCTTCTACTTAACGTCATTCTACTGAAGTTGAGAATTTCAGGACAAACTGTAATTAAATGAGAAGCTATGCTCCTAGAGCTCAAAAGAACACTCTCCGGTCATAAATAGCCTAGTTTTATCCAAGATAAAGCCTAATCTATCTACAGGAAGGGATTACCTGAATTGTTTAAGACACCTACCTCTATAGTATTATCTTATATTGTTGAGTTTGTAAACTCTGGGGCAGCACATGGTTGTGTTACATTCTCTCTTAAGAAATTTGAATGCCCATGATCTGGTAAAAAAAAAAAAAAAAACAAAAACAAAAAACAAAAAAAAAACAGACAGACAGACAGACAGACCTACATGTTTTGATATTGAAAACTGGGAGGGCCAAGTAAGATAATTCCCCAAAGAATAAGCCACCCTGCTTTCACAGGGGGTAGACTCTATGATGGAGGACCAGTGGATAGAGCCAACATCTATTGAGGAAACAGCTCTGGATTTGTTTTTACCCAAATGAGATGGAAAGGATGGTACTCCATGCTTCTTTTAAAGATAGCAGGATTGTGATATTCTTTTTCCTGGAAAACTAGGCATTATCAATTGTGAGAAATGTAACTTTCTGTTGAACCCTCTGAGATGAATTATTTACAAAGTTAACCCCAAGGCAAGTCCTTGAGTTGACCTATTACATAGTTACATGATATAAACCAATTAAACACCACAGAACATCTGTTAAAAATAATTTCTTTGGTTAAGAAACAGTTTATTGCGGGCTGTAGTAGATTCTGCCAATAATTAGATTATCTAGCAGGACCAGCTGTCAGTTGAGTTCAATCCTAATTTGTGGTAATAAAACCAGTTCCCTTATATTTTTCTTGTCTATTTTAAAGGGATATGGTCTCAAAATTGTTTGACATCTTTCAAATCAAATTAAGGTAAGAGAAGAACTGGCCAAACTTATCCCAGCTTTACAGCATGAGGAATTCTTCCTTTCTGTGTAGATTCCCTGATTATTCCGATTTTCTAAGAGTATTAGGTTTGAAGCTCTATGTAAACGTCCGTAGACAAAGTTTTTACTGCGATTAAGCAGGTTAGCTGGCGTTTGTGCACAGAGTAAAAAAACAGAGGAAAGAATAATTTTAAAAATATGGAAAATATTACGTAGTTCCTGATATATTTCTCTATAAAATTATCTTGTATATTAGTAACCTGTTTTATGCTAGCTCTACCTAAAGCTCACTTGCTTTTTATTTAATTATTTTATTTTATTTCATCACAGTAAAAACACTTAGCATGATTTATACCCTCTTTAAAAAGTTTTAAGTGTACAATATATTACTGTTAACTATAGATACAATCTTATTAAGCAGATCTGTAGATATTATTTATCTTGCTTGACTGAAGTGGAATCATGCAGTATTTGTCTTTCTATGTCTGGCTTATTTCACCTAGCATAATGTCCTGAAGCTTCATCCACATTACAGCACATGTTAGAATTTCCTTCTTTTTAAAGGCTAAATAGTATTCCATCATATGTGTATACCACATTTCGTTTATTCATTCATCCATTGGTGGACATTTAGGTTGTTTCCACATCTTGGCTATGTTGAATATAGCCATAGCAATGAACATAGGAGTGCTAGTATCTCCTTGAGATCCTGATTTCAATTCTTTTGAAGAAATTCCCAGAAGTGGGAATGCTGCATCCTATGATAGTTCCATTTTTAATTCATTGAGGAACATCCACACCGCTTTCCATAGGACAGAACAAATTTGCCTTCTTACCAACAGTGTGCAAAGGTTCTCTTTTCTCCACAACCTTGCTAACACTTATCTGTTGGTTTTTATAATATCCATTCCAATATGTGGTAGGGTGATATCACTTTGTGGTCTTGATTTGCATTTCTCTGATTAGTGAAACTGAACAATTTTTCATATTCTTGTTGGCCATTTGCATGTTTTCTTTGAAGAAATATTTATTCAAGATCAAAGTCCTTAGCCCATTTTTATTTGGGTTGTTAGGGTTTCTTTTACCATTAAGTTGCAGGAGTTCCTCATATATTTTGAATATTAACCCCTTATCAGATATATGGTTTGCAAATATTTTCTTCCATTCCACAGTTTGCTTTTTCCTTTTGTTGAATGTTTCCTTTGTTGTGCAGGAGTTTTTTAGTTTGAAGTAGTTCAATTTTTTTACTTTTGTTTTTGTTGCCTGTGCATTTTGTGTTATATCCATGATTCATTATCAAGATCTTTCTCTTACGTTTTTACTAGAACTTTTACAGTTTTGAGTCTTACATAAATGCCTATAATCCATTTTGACTTGATTTATGTTTATGGCATAAGATATGGGTCCAAATTAACTTTTTTGTATGTGTATATCCAGTTTTTCCAACACCATTTGTTAAGAGGCTATCCTTTCTCCATTATGTATTCTTGGAACCCTTGTCAAAGATCAGCTGAACATATATGAGTGAATTTATTTCTGGGCTCTCTGTTTCTGTCCCATTGGTCAATATATCTGTCTTTGTGCCAGTGCCATTCTGTTTTGATTACTGTAGCTTTGTTATATATTCTGATATCAAGGAAGTTTTTTGCCTCTTAGTTTTTCTTTCTCAAAATTAATTTGGCTATTTTGGGTCTTTTGTGATGCCATAAGAATTTTAGAATTGTTTTATCTATTTCTGTGAAAATGTCATTGGAATTTGGATAGGGATTGCACTGAATCTGTGGATTTCTTTGGGTGGCATGTACATTTTAACAATATTAAGTTTTCCAATTCATGAACATAGGATGTTTTTCCATTTGTCTATGTCTTGTTTAATTTCTTTCATCAATGTTTTATAGTTTTCAGTATACAAGTCTTTTACCTCCTTAGTTAAGTTTATTCCTAGGTGTGTTATTCTTTTTGGTGCCATTGTAAATGAGATAGTTTTCCTAATGTCTGTTTCATGTAGTTCATTGCTATTGTATAGAAACACAATTGATTTTTGTATGTTGGTTTTTGTATCATGCAACTTTACTGAATTTGTTTATTAATCCTAACATTTTTTAAATGGAGTCTTTAGAGTTTTCTTATATTAAGATCATGTTGTCTGCAAACAGGGACAATTTTACTTCTTCCTTTCCAATTTGGATGTGTTTTATTCTTCCTGTTGCCTAATTGCTCTGGTTAGGACTTCCAGTACTATGTTGAATAGAAATAGGAAGAGTAGGCACATTTGCCTTGTTTCATATTTTAGAAGATAACCTTCCAGTTTTTCACTATTGAGTATAATGTTAACAATGGGTTTTTCTTATCTGGCCTTTATTATGTTGAGGTAATTTCCTTCTATTTCTAGTTTGTTGAGAATTTTTTATTATAAAACGGTGCTGAGTTTTGTCAAATGCCTTTTCTGTATGTATTAAGATGATCGTGTGTTTTTTTAATCCTTTATTCTGTTAGTTGTGACATGTCACATTAATTGACAAGGATATGTTTGAACCATTCTTGCATCCCAGGGATAAATCCCCCTTAGTCGTAGCATATGATCCTCTCAATGTGCTGTTGAATTTGGTTTGCTAGTATTTTGTTAAGAATTTTTGCATTTATGTTCATCAGGGTTATTGGCTTGAAATTCCTTTCCTTGCATGTCCTTATCTAGTTTTTGTATGAGTTAAATGCTGTCCTTTTAAAATGCATTTGGCAGTATTTCCTCCCTTTCAATGTTTTGGAAGAGTTTGAAAAGTAGTATTAATTCTTCTTTAAATGTTTGAGAGAATTCACCACAAAGCTATCTTATCCTGAGCTTTTCTTTGTTGGGAGATTTTTGATATCTTCATGATTTAGTCTTGGTAGTTTGTATGTTTCTAGAGATTTATTCATTTCTTCCAGGTTATAGTTTGTTGGCATATAATTATTCATAGTAGTCTCTAGTTTTCCTTTTATTTTTGTGGCATCCCTTGTAATTAATCTTCTTTCATTTCTGACTTTATTTATTTTAATCTCTTAATTTTTTTTAGGTTATCCAACTAAGGGGGTTTTCAACTTTGTTTTTCTTGTCAAAAAAAAAAAACACATCTCTCAGTTTCATTGATTGTTCTATTGTTTTTCTTTATTTCTGCTTTAATATTTTGTTATTTTCTTCCATCTGCTAACTTTGGGTTTAATTTGTCCTTTTTCTATATCCTTGAGGAATAAAATTAGGTTCTGTATTTGAAATTTCTCCTTTTTAATGTAAGTGTTTATCTCAATGAATTGCCCTATAAGTACTTCTTTCGCTGAATCCCATAAATTTTGGTATGTTCCGTTTTCATTTTTATTTCTCTAGAGATATCTTCTAATTTCCTTTTTTATTTCTTCTTTGGACCAAGTGGTTAAGAGTGTATTGTTGAGTTTCCACATCATTGTGAATTTTACACTATTCCTTCTGCTATTGATTTCCAGCTTCATTCCATTGTGGCCAGAAAAAACTTTGTATGACATCATTCTTCTTAAACTTGTTAAGACTTGTTCTTGTGACCTAACATGTGATCTACAATGGAGGAAGATTGGTATGCACTTGAGAAGAATGTGTATTCTGCTGCTGTTGGGCGAAATGTTCTGTAAATGTCTGTTAGGTCCATTTGGCTTATGGTATTATTCAACTTCTTTGTTTTCCTACTGATTTGGATGTTCTGTCCACTGTTGAAAATAGGGTGTTAATGTCCCCTGCTATTATTTTGTTGCTTTCTATTTTTCCCTTCAGATCTGTCCATTTTTAAGTATATAGTTAGGTGCTTTGATGTTGGGTACATATACATTTGTGATTGTGTTTTCCTGATAGATTGACCTTTAATCATTATAAAATTCCTGGTCGCTGTGACACTTTTTGACAAAGTCTATTCTCTCCAATATAATGTAGATGCTTCAGCTCTCTTTTTGCTACCATTTGTATACAATATCTTTTTCTGTCCTTTCACTTACAGTCTATATGTGTTCTTAAATCTAAAGTTAATTTCTTATAGACAGTAGTTGAGTCTTATTTTCTTTCAACCACTCGGTATCTTTTTATTGGGGAGTTTAATCCATTCATATTTAAAATAATTATTGACAGAGCAAGATTTACTAATACCATTTCGTTAACTGCTTTCTGTTAGTCATGTAGGTTTTAAAAATCATTTCCTCTCTTGCTGTCTTCCTCTGTGTTTTGATGATTTTTTGCATTGATATATCAGCTTTTATTCCTTTTTCTTTTTCTTTTGTTTAACTCCTATGGATATTTGTGTGTGTGGTACATAGAATTAACCACCATAGGTACCAAGGTACTCAATCATGTCACTTCTCCAGTTGGTCATTTTAGATGACTAGTTATATTAATTAACATCTCAAGGTGGGGAGAAAAAATAGTCCTGAATGTAGGTTAAAACATTTGATAAAGACATAAGTAAAGGGAGACAGAGATTTTCTTATAACGACTCCATAAAGGAGGCAAGCACAATCCTCTGGGCCTGTTCTCTGAATTTAAGAATCTCCAACTGACTGAGACCAGCTCAAATGCGTGTGTCTGTATTCTCTTTGCCTGACTCTGATTTTTTTTTTTATGAAAAATCTGTGATTCAAAAATTTTTGAGGTTATATTTGGAAAGTTCTTATTATTGGTGGCTCTATTTCACAGGTGAATCATCAGCTACAACTGGCATGGGGATGGTGATGTTTGACACAATTTGTGACATTTGTACCACATGCTATTTCCCAGATCCTGTTCATAGGCAAAACAAAACAAAACAAACAAAAACAAACAAACAAACAAAAACCACCACCACCACCAACAACAACAAAAAAACACAGAACACCAAATCCTAGGTTAGGCTAGGATTTGTAGCCATGTCATCCACGTTAGACTGACTGCATAGATTAGCTGACTGACTGGGATAAGAATTAGTGATAGGAAGACATAAAGCATGACTTGTATCACTTAATCATATAAACAGACTCTCCTTTTAGCTCTGCTACTTGACTGAGTACTCTGGGAAAGATATTTCTCTGTAAAACTAGTTTTCTCTCAGAAAAGCAGGGATATCGCTTGTGCTTTCTCCCCTCATAGGATTTGCACAAACCTGCTACAGGAGGAAATCATACAGATACTCAAGCAATACTGTTATATGAAAGTCAAAGACTTCAGAAAACTTTGCCTGATGGTGGCTTTTCAAATATAAATTTATGGACCATTTCAGATATTGATAGCCACAACAAACTTATTAACGTTGGAGAGCCACATTGAAAACTCCTCATTTCAGGAGAATATTTACTAAAATTATTCTAGTCCCACTTACCCTAATTTGGAATTGGAAACACGAAACATGGAAATTCACACATTCTTACAGATTAACAAACTGACTACTTTAATTAATTCTTCTTTACTGGATACATGACAAAAATTTCCTTGATGTATATTCTATCTCAGAACATATGAATAGGTTGCTATAGGTTTTACAAGCTAAATAAATCCTCAATATTATGAAACTCTGAAATCAGATCTTTGTTAATAGATTAAAATTGTTATCTTAAAAAACAGTGAGCTGTGCACATTAGTTATACAATACTATAATTGCATTTTATTCTCTTAAATAAATCTTCACTCAAAATCAAATGTTGTCCAAATAAATACACCTATTCCTTTAACTCAAAACAATTACCAAATTTTCTCATTAAGTAGCTAATTAGAAAAACCTTAAGGGATATGGCATATCTCTTATTGCTATGGCACATTGCTGACTATATGACCATTTGTATAATGTCGGAAAATCAGACAAACAGAATATTAGTACATCAATATAGATTGTTACAAGAATATTTGAAGAAGAAAAAAAAAGCTCATGTCTCCAAAGCACATTCTCACACAGTTTAAAAATAGACAAAGACATTACTAGCAACTGAACCCACTCAGCAATTGCAGGAAAAGGAAAAGAAAACAATGATTTTATTGCAACCATTTTTTTAAGTGGGGAGTACAAACATCATTTTTGTTCAATAGCAAAAGCTTGGGATTTTAGTATATTGGGCTTCATTATCAGTGATTATTACCTGATCATTAATTATTATTATTTTTTAACAATAATTGCATCAGTCTCCTCTATCGTCCTCCTAAAGCCATCTGACATTCTTCTTTTTTTATTATTATACTTTAAGTTCTGGGATACATGTGCAGAATATACAGATTTGTTATATAGGTATACACGTGCCATGGTGGTTTGCTGCACCCATCAACCTGTCATCCACATTAGGTTTTCTCCTAATGTTATCCCTCCCCTAGCCCTGACTCCCCAACAGCCCCCTCTATGTGATGTTCCCCTCCCTGTGTCCATGTGTTCTCATTGTTCAGCTCCTACTTATGAGTGAGAACGTGCAGTGTTTGGTTTTCTGTTCCTGTGTTAGTTTGCTGAGAATGATGGTTTCTGGCTTCATCCATATCCCTGAAAAGGACATGAACTCATCCTTTATTGCGCAAGACAGTGTGGCAATTCCTCAAGGATCTAGAAACAGAAATATCATTTGACCCAGCAATCCCATTACTGGCTACCTACTCAAAGGATTATATATCATTCTGCTATAAAGACACATGCACATATATGTTTATTGCAGCACTATTCACAATAGCAAAGACTTGGAACCAACCCAAATGTCTATTAATGTTAGACTGAATAAAGAAAATGTGGCACATATACACCATGAAATACTATGCAGCCATCTGACATTCTTATTCATAGTAAGTCACTATTCATAGTAAGTCACAATTAATTTTACCTTGAGAATTGTTTCTAGAATTTTCTAACACTGCTGAAATCACCGAATATATTCAGCATGTCACAAACCAGAAATGAGAATTCTTAGGTGATCAGAAAAATATCAAAGTTCATGATGGATTTGCTCCATCATGGGCAAGTTACATGGTGCAATTAAATAAAATGTATAGCACATTCCAAAGGAGCAATTATTCAGCCACATAATTCTTGGGTAATCTTGAGATGATCCCTCTACCTTCAACAATTAAAATGCTAGGGGTGTCAGCAACTTTGTATGTATTTCCAGTTGTTATTTGATAAAACAGTTATATGAATTTTACAAATCAAAATCCTACTTGACGGAGCCACAGAAATACAGTTTAGTAGAATTCTCTACAAAATAAATTGAACTATGAAGTAAGAGGAACTTAGTGAGCACCTACAGCATAAAAAGCAAAGAAAAATGAAAACAAAATAAATCAGACATAAATCAGATGGGCACCTCAGTGTGTGCCATGAAAAGGTCTGAGAAGCCCTCTAGAAAGCATGACAAACTTCCTCTGCTACAACAAAATAATCATTACATTCTCTCTGTGAGGATAAGAAGAGAACAACAACTGTGCTAGGCCTACAAAATTATTCTGCAGCATAAGAAAAACATATTAAGTAATAGTAAGGATCTGAAATAAAAATCACCTTTCTAAAACAACTGTATGGCAAGACATAAATTTTAATTGTATACTTCAAGTTCTCAGTAAGATAAAAGGAGACACTGTCCTTTTAAGGTAAAATATTACAAGAGGAGTACAGGCTAAGATAAAGCTAACCTTTATGAAAATTACAAATATGGTAATTAAAAACTATAATTGGTGTAACCTTAAATTACTTTGAAATTTATTTTGCTATATGGTAAAAAGTAATATCTCACTTTTTTATCCCTGAAAATTTTGCTATATAATATTTTCTCCAGCTGATAATCACAGCAATTTTATCATATACTAAATATTTTAAACACTAAATTCTCTTCCTGGACTATTTATGGAATCACAAACTTACTGTCCAAATTTGCACCAGTACAAAACAATTTTAATTTGGATAGTTTTATACACAGTAAAACTGGTAAAGACAAGTCTCCCCTAAATTTTCTCCTTTTAAAAACATATTTTAAAATTATTCTTGAAATCATTTCATTGAATTAAACTTCCAACAAATTCAATTGAGATTTTTATTGAAATCGTATTAAGCAAATTTATTAATTCTGAAACTCAAGAATGAATATTAATTCTGAAACACATAAATGAAAAAAGAATCCAAAATAAAAGACACAAGAATATTAATGATGATTATTTTCAAGTAATGGAATTTTGGGTCATTCCAAATTTCTTCTTGACACCTTTTTGTGTTTTTCATACCTTCTACAACAGACAATTATTACTATTATAATCAAGGATTGCTTACCTATAATAGTATAGTAAATCATAGATTCAACATTGCAGAGAATTGAATCATAGAAATATCAAACTTATTTCTAAGGTGCTTCTAGAACCCAGGTGAAAATGATAGAGTTCATGATAATTAATGATGAGATGTGTAGGGACAGGAAAATATTATATTAATTTTCTTTTATTTCATAGGAGTCAAATGTTATTATATTTTCTTTATATTTAATCATTATGTAAATGCAGATTTAAGAATACATTTAAACATTTGAAGTACGATATGTTAGGAAAAAATCAGGATGCCTAATTTTCCAAATATTTGAGGATGAAATAATATTAATGAACTCTACCATGTCTTGACTGCATATCATGTCCTATTTAATCCTCGGTCCACTCCATGAGATGGGAACTATTACAACAGTGGTAAAAACAACAGCAAGCCATAAAACTTAGCAGATTTGGGGTTTTAATTCATGATTGTTTGATTCCACAGTGTTTTATCTTAAACTCCATATATACTCCCTTTCACAGTACCATCCCACAATATCTCACAATAACATCCATGGTATGTGAAATTGAATACTTAGGTCTGTTTCTGTGATACCAATTCTCTTCCACTGATGATTCTGTTAATTGTATTTTGGAGGAAATTTTACTATCTGCATTAACAACAGTGAATCTTTCCAACCTGCAACACAATATGTTTCTACATTTATCCAAGTTTTTCATGGATTTTTGTAAAGTTGTAAAGTTTCTTCATGTAGATCCCTAGACACTTATGAAGGCTATTCCTAGAGATTTTATATTTACAGCAACAACTTAAACAGAACTTATCCCATTACATGTTCTACTATGTTTTTGCTCATCTGTGATCATGTTATTGATTTTTGTATATTTGTTTTGAAAATCTGGTCACTTAGCTAAACTCTCAATAATTCCATTTTTTTCAATTGATTCTCTTTAGTTTTTCTGGCTAGACAATCATATCAGCTATATATTTTATTTCTTCCCTTCTTTCTTATTTTTGATGATTGTTACTGAATTGGTTAGAATTTTCCAGAATAGTAATTGTTTATAGCAGGTGTCTTTGTCCTGGTCCTGACTCAAAGAAAAAGCCAGGACTAATTTTCAGCCAGTTTATTGGCATGCCTACAGGCAAATGAAGAACTACTGTCCTGACACCCCCAAGAAGCCCCCAGACTCCCACCAAAAATGTCAATGCCTGGCACAGCAGGGAACTTTAAAGAACTCTGCTTCAGCACAAAGGCTCCTGGCCATCCTGATAGATGGTGCCTACACTGTGCTTAGCAGCGGTTACAGCTTCTCAGATTTCATAGTAAGGAAACAGGCTGTTAGGTGAAGGTATGTAGCTGTAAACATTAAGAAAGAATTCTTTTCTTCCCTAGTTTAATAGCAGAAAAAAAGTAGTTCGAATATTTTTTGATACAATGACGCACAGTTATTTAGAATGGCATTTAGAGAAGTTATGTTTTAGCATACAGAAATGCTATGATATGATAAATTTTTTAAAATCACAGATTTTATGTACATTTGAAAAAATATTTTTTAAATGCTTAAAACAAAGAGACTTAGAAACACAAAGTATTAGTGATCATTGTCTTAGGGGATGGTTTTGGCTTTGTCTGCCTTCCAACTTTTTGTAGTTTCAAGTTTCCTCTACATAATGAGTCTGCAGTGCTTCTATACCAAGAAAAACCAAATGACTTTATGCTGAGAAATGAATGTACTTCAGTGCTCTCAAAAATGTTGACACAATTTGTATATATGTAAATTAAATAAAAATAATTACTGAGAAACATGTGGGGGAAAAAAGTACAAGAAATCAGTATACACTGAAGCATAGACATGCAGCAGAATACACAGTACTAGAAATTATTCATTTATTATTTACATCCCTACATAGTTCTGATAAAGATTTCAGGTTGTTTACAAGATTTGATGAGGTCAAAAAAGGGAAAACTTCTGACAAATCTCCTTGGAGAGTACAGGTGAACTTGGCATACATCGGTCACAATGCTTTAATATTGTGCTATTTTAGTATATCCCTGTGCATACCAGTCACTCTTACAACTGCATAGAGTTCTGAATCAAAGCAATGTTAAATACATACTGACAGTATTCTGAAAGCACTAACTGTGCTAAGCCATAAAATCAAACCAGCACTGATACTTGACATCTTTTGAACCCACCTATTCATTTTACTTCCTTGTTAGAAGAGCTGAAAAACAATGTCTAATGAATCCTTTTCTTTCACTGTTTGTCTGTAAGCGCTCACTGAAAGAAATAAAGACTTCAGGCTTAGAGCCGCTTTCAGGTGTAACAAAGAAAATAACTGGAGTATTCTCTACTGCAGAATCACAAAACGTAATTGAAAGACAGCAGTGGCCATGCATTCAGTAGTTAAGGGGCTATGAACCAAGCCACCCTCCACTTTGTGGAGATGAATGCATTAGCAATAAAACATGCAGTGCCAGCTCTCAACCGAAAGCTCCAACAAGATAATAGTCAAACTTTACCTGGTGTCCATGACATATAATTGGATCTGAGTGTGAATTAATCTAATAAAAGTCTTATATTCTCATTATAATTTAAATTAGCACAAAAATTGGGTATGTTACACTATGACAGTGCACTTCTGCCTAAATAACATATTGCCAGACATCTTTGTAATTACTACAAACAACCACCAAGGAGAAGTGAGCCAAATAAGTTTACTAAGCAACAGCAATTAGCTTGTGAGATTTTGGTTATTACCTGTGTAAGCGTCAATTTGCTCAACTCTAATCATGAAATGATGATGATGATGATGATGATGATGACACTTTTCTCATAAGGTTGTTGTACAGCTTAAGTGAAATAAAATGACCTACATGTAGTGCTTAGCATAATACCAATATGTGGTTTTGTAATCACTGCATAAACTTGTGCTGGTCTGTGACCCTCTAGTGGAGCATTTCATTTCTCTCTTTAATGCAGAAAATGTTCTAAACAAACTACTACAATGCCAACCAGTATATTTCATAACAAGCAGAGAGCAAGCCTAAATCCAGCAATCCCATGAAACCATTTTAAATTACTAGCAAATGGCCAAGGGACCAACCCAGGCAAATAGAGATGATAGCAGAACCCAGAGGTGCTGCTCCTTAACAACCAGCTTGAACATTCAGCCAGGATAATGTGCTTAAAATGAATGGAGGTCAAGTGAGTAACACAATTTCTTAAATGCTAATAGGAAAATGGGAAGTGAATGTGTGAAATTGTCAGACTTGACAGGCTGCATAATGTTTCCAAATCCTTGCTGGGAAGTACAGCCATATCAAGGGTATTGCTTTATCAAATGATTCTTAGAAAAGTAAATTCATACCTCATGCAGCTGTGTCCGACTAACTGAAAATGTGTACTAAAGAGTTGAAAGGCCTCTTTTCTGACAATCCTCTTGAAAAGGTTCTGATAACTTCATAAAACCAGCACCTCTACCCAGTGGAAGCCTGGCCCACTAATAGTCCCAGTGAAAGACTTTTAACTAGAACATCAGGTAAATTGATGAATTAGGGCTCCTGATTTTTGTTTGCCAAGATGTTATGCCTTGATGAAACCCGTAGCAACTCTGAGTGCTGGAAACTGTGAATTTCCATAAATAACCTCATTTTAATTTCGCACTTCTTATAACTTTCAGATCAAAAACCTAGACTCTGCTAGGTCTTCTGTGTGGTTCATCTGTTAGTTCCCGTGAATCAATCTATACTCATCAAATCATCTCTCTTCACAATAAAGCAGTAAGTTGACTAATACATTTGAAAATTCACAGAATGTTAGAGCTAAAAAGGTCCTTAAAATTTTCAGTCTGAAACCCTCATTACCTAAATTTTTTAAAATATAGTAGTACAGACTGGTTAAGGCACTTGATCAAACTTGCACAGCAGATTAATTTCAAAACGAATAAGTGATACTAGCAATGAGCATTTTGATGCTTTTTGAATATTCGTGGTTTTCAAATAACTTTTAAAGCAGAAATTTGTATCATTTTAAAATAAAATCCTATACAGAACTCCAACACATATATTGGTTGGTGCAAAAACAATTGCAGTTTTTGTCATTGAAAGTAAAGGTGAAAACTGAAATTACTTTTGCACCAACCTAATAATAATCAGAGATGCCTGCTAAAGGCCAGAGTAGGAATTGGCTAACCTAGCTTCTCCTTGCCCCTCTTCTCACTTATTGCCCCTCCCAAACCCTTTCCCAATTCTGTCATAGATAACTCCTCTGCAAAACCTTGGGATCTGATGGAGCGAACTCTGAAAACCTTTGTGCATATCATCATGGCCATTCTACCATTTCTGCTAAAATACTGGAGCTTGTTGTCTGTATCTTCACTATTGGGTTATATCACTATTGGGGATTATCCTCTGTGCTCACTGGACACATCCCTGGAGCCAGAGGCTCCTAGATTCCTATCCCCCATTCCTCTTCCTTTCCACCTGCTCCTGTTCCTGCATGTATGTGACTTAATTATTTCTCCTGCTGTTTCCTCTGCTTTTAGGCTATAGCCATGGATAACTTTCTTAACTGTTTTGGATGCCTGAGCAAATCTATTTTATTCTAAAATATATCAAAGCAAAGAAAAACAGATTTTCTGGTTCAAAATGTCAATACTGTTTTACAGTTGGCCCCTTCTTAACTTGGCAGTCTGTTGGAAGAAAAAAAATGGAAATGTTCTTTCCTGGGATTTCATCATTCTGACAGTGATCTGAGTGAACTTATTCTCCAGGGGCTTGAGAAGCCCAGCGTCACCAGTATGCATAGTCAAAACCAACATGTATCATTACTTTAGGCTTCAGGAAAATCATGGGCTTGAAAAACCAGTTCAGGGCATTCCAACTGAAAGCAATAGACAGAAAAAGAGTATTCTCAATTTCTAATTGCCTTTATTTTTACATATACTACAAGCTCAATGAAATTCTTTTCATACTATAGTATTTACACAACATAAATAATAATTTCTATTCCCTAGAATACCTTATTTCCCCTCTTCACTCAATGTTTCCTGTTGGCGTTTGGGAAAGAACAGTTTTTGCCATGTGTAGATTATCCTGTACATCAAAAGATATTCAGCATCACTGGCCTCCACTCACCAAAGGCCAATAATGCCACTCTCCAACCATTTTGTGGCAAGCAAAAATGCCCCTGTATATTCTAAACACCTGCTAGGAGTATAGAACCATCCCTAATTGAAAACCAATCCCTAATCATCACTTAGTCCATTATTTCTTTCGTGCTTTTCCCTAGGCCAGGCCAAGTACCCCTTGTCCTGTTCCCATAACACCTTTGCATTTCTTTGGCACTGTCCTTAATAAAGGTTTTTAGCAATATCCATTTATGCATCTGTTCCCATTGCCCTCCACCCCATCTATGAATATTTATATTTCATATCACATTTTGAATATCATATTTCGATTAGCCTTTGTATCCTATTAAATGCTCAGTTAATGTTCAGCAAATAAAATGAATAAAACAAAGATATATACCAGAGAGTCTAGTCTATGCTAAAGAAAAAAGGGGGAATATTTTTGAATTGTGCAAAATTTTGGTGCTTCCATCATTTCAACTCCCTGAAACTAGCCCCAAATTGGTAATTTTGGAAAAACTTTGTGGAGGCATTTGTCTTTTTTGGAAGAACTCATATTATTAGTTTCTAACTGCTATTGAACCTCTTTACTGTCATCATTAATAAGAAAAAATCTGATTCTACCACCAATAACAAATCCATTCCAAATAATTATACTAACCCTATGAAGATTTTGGTACAGTTTTAAAACCTCTGTGTGTAAAGGATTTTTTTTCTATTTATTACCCCTATGTAAAAGCATGAGGACGCAGTAGGTTAGCATAGTCAAACTAGTTGCAGAAAATGAAATAAAAACCCATATTTTACCTTAAGGGAATTTCAGGTACCAACACCAGATAAAAGGAGTATAACAGTACATTAGAAGGCTTCATCAGGGTATGTGAATTATAAGAGACACACCTAAAACATAAGGACCCAGAAAAGCACCCACGGACCCCTTATTGTATGAAGTTTCCACATGCTTCAATTTATTAAACTTTCACTATTTAATCCCCAAGAAGTGATACTAGTATTGTTTCCATTTAACAGATCAGGAAAGTAAGGTTCCCAGAGGTTAAGTAATCTCCCCAGAGTCACAAAACACATAAGTGGCAGAATCAAGATTTAAGCTTGGATCTGTCTGACACATCCACGCTCTAAAACACCATGCTCAACATTTACCCACACATAGAGGGCTAGACTCTTTCAGCTAAATTAAAGGTACTTAAACATAAGCTACTATATACTATTATTGCTACAAAGTCACACATTACACGGTCTTCATGTGTTACTGCTCCCACATCATGGCTGTTTTCCTAAGGGGAAAAGGTTTATGGGTTTTTTGATACCTATAATGTACAGGTGGTATGGTTTACAGTAAAATTTTAGTTAATCCTTATAATAAAGATTCCTGTGTTTTCAGATAAAGAAACTGAGATTCCAAGGTTAAGTCATCTGCCAAATATTATCTTTCTCTGAGGTCACACAACTAAGGAAGACTCAAACTGGGATTTTACAAAAGTTAAGACCCACTATTCCATTGTGCTGCCTATATAATATTTTAAAATAAAAACAATTGGAAGAGACTGAGTTTTCTAAGATGTATAGAAATATTGGCTCAGGCAGTATTTCCAAGATACCAAAACTTTAATTAAAATAGCTAATCCTGTTAGGGCAATCACTTAGGCTGGTAATCAAACCAAATGATAAAAATATTTCCAAAGAAAAAGAGAGAGGGAGATTTCCACTAAATTAATTAATTAATTAATTTTTTAATTTATTTTTCTTTATTTATCTTTTTTACAGAATTAAGAAATAATTTAGAAGAGGTTTTTTTGACCAATATTTCTCATCTTCAAACAAATTCTGGTCCATTGGCCAATACTCAGGAAAAATTTCATGATTAATAATTATATTGAATTATGCAAATAGAGCTGTAGTTCTCATCTGACTGCATTTTGTGCTTTATAACAGTCTTTTCTAATCAGTAAAGATTAGTGACAATATGTTTTGTATAAGTAATTATAAAACTGCCATGGTATTTAGTACACTTCATTATATTTTCAAGCATCAGACTCTCAGGTTATTAAATTAGACATGCTACCACTGGGAAATCTGGCAATTTTTCCTAATTAACAATGACAAAGGGAGATAAAAGGAAATATTGTTTCATGGTCCAAATGTACTTAGAAGGTAGGATCTTCTAAGAGGCACCGCGTTCAGCAATACTGGTGAAACACATACACACATCAGGCTCCACTTTCACTAAATAGCATAAAGGAGGCACTCAATAAAAAAGCAGTGCTAGATGAAATCTCTCTTTTCCCCCTATTTGTGCTTTGGATGCTATTTCAACACAATTAGAATCAAAATGATCATTTAAGGAAATGTTACAAGTTACATGTGGTCACCAATGAAATCAATATGGCCTCTCAAATAACAGTTCCAATGGAACAAATTATGCATAATTTTTACCTTCACAACTCAATGATGCTTGGAATGAAATCCCTTTATACCCTTTATGCATGTATGTCTTAGTAGTTAATGACTTGAAAAGGGGGGTGGTTATCAGCGAGATTTCTGCTACTGCATGTCCACCTCAACTTAAGGGGTCAAGAAGAGGTGCTGAATAAATGTATTTAGGTGCTCAAAGCACACTGTTTCTTAGCCTACAGAAAAATGCTACCTATTGGGTCCTCATGCTCTTACATAGGGGTAATAAATGGAAAAAAGAATATAATCCTTTATATACAAAGGTCTTAAAACTGTATCAGAATCTTCATAAGTCTCAAAATCATAGTTTCAAAGAAAAAATTAGAGAAAAAAATTCTCAATTTCCCATCTCTCTCTCTCCTTTCCAATATAGAATGTTTTTCCTGGGATATTACCAAAGTAAATATGGGCAAGATTAGATACAAGGAAGTATTTACACTAAGTCATGAAAATTAAGTCATGGATACATATATATGTATACACACATACACAAATATATATATGTACATACTTTTTCTAGAATAATAATGATGGCTAACAATTACCATAGTGCTATGTGCTAGAAACTGTTCTAAATGCTTTTCTGCTAACTCATATAATCCTCATCAGGTAGGTACTAATACGATCCTCGTTTTGCAAATGAGAAAATGGAGGCAAAGAGACTTTCCCAAGGACGTAAGTGCTGGAGTTAGGATATAAACACAGGCAGTCTGGTCCCAGGGTCTGCACACTTAAAGGCAAGAGCTGCTTAGCATAGCCCAAACACTGCATGTGCTAATACCTGCTACTCTCCAACTTCTTCAATATGCTCATCTTTGCTCTTCACTCCTAATCACACGGACTTCTTTTAGTCTATCCTATTCCCTATGCCAGTTGCAAGGCCGTTGAATATACTGTGCACTCTATCTGGATCACTCTGTTTGCTTCTATTCAATTTCAGCTTCTTTGTCACTTTCCCAGAAGCAGCCTTCCCTGACCTCCCTAATTACCTGCTGCCATGATTAGAGCTTCCGGCAGCACCATCAGCACCATACAGTCCTCCTTCAAAGATTATGATTATACTTGTCTGTATAACCATGTGATTGACATCACTTTCCCCCACTAAATAATCAGCTCTATGATGGCAGGAACTGGGTCCACTGCTGTTCATCCCCAGTGTTTCTGCCAGTGCCCCATACATAGTATGTATTGAATGACTGTAAGGGGAAATAATAAATAGACTGCTATCATAGCCTCTGAGCAGGTGTATCTTTCAGATGTGTTTTTCTGAGTTTGAAAAATAAAAATTACTCATGCATAAAAGACAAGTAAAAGGAGAGGGTATATATCAAAGAATAGAGGTTAGAGAAGGATAGACCATGGGCCTCATTCATCTGTTTAGCTAACAATCACTAAGCACCTTCCTGTTAAGTATCAAGTAACAGAGATTGATAAGGACAGTTCTAGAAGGGAATAATTTGTGATGAGTAGTTAAACAATTGCAATATAATTTAAGAGCAACATATAGAGGGAAGAAGATGGAGCATCAACTCAACATGGGCTAGTTAGGAATGTTTCCAGTGACAAACAGATCTCTAGCTAGGTCTAGGAGGAGGCAAATGTATTTTTCAGGCTGGCTGGAAAGAATTAGATACAATCTTATGTTCAAAGTTATAGACACATGGGAGAACTCAGTGTTCAAGTGACTACAAAGGGTTTGGAAATGCAATAGTGTATGGTAAAGTTGGGAATGAGTGGGAGAGGAGGTGGCTAAGCATTGGCCACATCTGGGGGTAATTTTATACCATGCACAATAGTCCTGACTCCGTGCATGATCAATGAGAAAAGTTTGAATAGTTAGTTATAAATGTATGACACACTTAATATAAAATGGCACAGATTATTACTCTATGCCTAAATGTTTCTTATCTGAACTTTATAGATTCTTCATGCCTTCGCCATCCTGGCCATATTTGCCAAGGCTTTTCGTTATCTCTACATTGGGGCCCTCTGGGTTTCTTTAACTTCCATGGCTTCAGGGATCCCCTCCATTGAGCTGATTCTGCAGACACCATATTTAACCCTGCACACTTTCTCAGTTTTATTCCCACAGTTTTTACTTTCATCTGGGCATTTTAACT
The DNA here is from genome assembly GCF_008728515.1 of Papio anubis. Lineage (NCBI taxonomy): Eukaryota > Metazoa > Chordata > Mammalia > Primates > Cercopithecidae > Papio > Papio anubis. The sequence continues at coordinate 32,056,699 of NC_044988.1, forward strand.
TGGTTTTTGGCTCCCTTTGTCCTGACCATTCAGTAGCTCCCCATCGTGACTTCTCTGTATGTATTAATATAATTTCATTCATGATTGGGGCCTCAAACTCACACTTCCTCTCTTGCTGGGCAAGTGAAAAAGTTATATTTATGTATATTAGAGGAACCTTGCTGGTAGCAATGTAGAAATTATATTTAGGTGGGAACTGGGGTGGGTACTAGAAAGGCCACTGAAGCCTTCCATGTATCTCCCCTCACCCTGACAGAGCTCTTCAAATATTTAAAAAGAACTACACTCTGGGAGAGAGGACCTTAGGTCCTGAATGTGGGTAAGGCTTCCACATACAGCTGTGTAGGTTTGACTACACACATAGGTTCCCAGCAAGGGGTTTATCAGGAGCTGAAACCCAGGCCATGCTCTTGTTTATCAAATCTTTTGTATCTATACAGAGAGAAGTATGTTTTTCTAACTCAATAATAACAGTCCTATATTTAGAAGTCTAACAGAGCAAACAAAGTTTAAGGTAACTCTGGAATCACACAGCAGAGATGCAGGAGGAAAAAGAAGAAACATCATTCCACTTAGAGAACTGAAGTTGTCTGTATCTTACACAATTGGAGCAGAGGTCTCAGCTGATTGACTGCTCCATATCCACATCCAAGTGAAGCTTGACAACCAACACACCCTGCCCTCTTACACAGAGCTTAAAACCAGGCTACTTCTCACTGAAAAGTAAAACGTGTTAGGGAAGCAGATACAAATGCAATGCTAGTGGAAACTCAGGCCAGTTTATAGAATTAATCACCACGCAATTGCATAAGAAACTTCTGTCAACCCTGTACAATATCAATCTAGTCTTTAAAATAATCTGCTAAGGATCATTTCTTCAAGGAAAACCAATGACATGAAAGAGAATAACCAAGAGAAATGATCAGACATTGACATCAGAAAAAATAGAAATAATTTACTAAACAAGAAAGATTATTTTAGAAGTTTTGATATCTTTGATAGAGAGATTTAAATGGATACTGCATCAAATGTTTGAATCTAGTTTGTGGGTTTAGGGTTCACTATACCCACCATTCAATGTTTTTTTTTTTCAAATGTTTTTCAATTGTGTTCAAATGTTTTTTAAAAGTTAGGTGTAATGCTACTATAATCAAAAGAGGGTAGTATTTGCAAAAGAACAGACCAAAAGATCAATGGAACAGAATACAGAGCCCAGAAATGCAAAGCTTGGTCAACTAAGCTTTGAAAACGAGTAAAGTCAATACAGTGGAAAAAAGATACTCTTTTCATAAAACAGCACTAGAATCACAGGACATCCATATGAAAAAAAAAAAGAATCTAGACATAGACTTTACACCCTTTGCAAAATTAACTCAGAATGAATCGCAGATCTATATCTAAAACTACAACCCCTCAAAGACAACATAAGAGAAAATTCAGATGATCCTGCATTGGCTGATGACTTTTTAGATGCCATGCCAAAAGCACAACCCATGAAGCAATTCATAAGCTGGACTTCATTAAAATTAAGTATTTCTGCTCTTTAAGAGACATTGTTAAGATAATGAAAAAATAAAACAGACTGAGAGAAAATATTTGCCAAAAAATCTTGTCTGATAAAGGATTGTTATCCAAAATATACAAAGAACTCTTAAAACTCAACAATAGGAAAACAACCCAATTTAAAAATGACTAAAAGACCTTAACAGACACTTCACCAAAGTATACAGATAGTAAAAAAGCATATGAAAAGATGTCCAACATCATCTCATTAGAGAAACATGACTGAGAATAACAATGAGATAAACCACTACAAGCCTACCAGAAAATGACCAAAATCCAGAACACTGACAACACCAAATGCTGATGAGGATGGGGAGCAACAGTTACTCTCATCCATTTTTGGTGGGAATGCTAATTAGCCCAACCACTTTGGAAAGTGGTCTGGCAGATTTTTATAAAAAACAAACATACTCTCACCATATAATCCAGGAGTCACACTTCTTGGTGTTCACCCAATGAAGTTGAAAACTTAGGTCCACACAAAAACATGCATACACATGTTTAAAGCAGCTTTATTCAAAATTGTCCAAATGTTAAGTCAACCAAAATGTTCTTCAGTAGATCAATGGATAAAATAGACTCTGGTACATCAGACAGTAAAATATTATTCAGCACTAAAAAGAAGCAACCTGTCAAGTCATGAAATGACATAGAGGGAAATTGAATGCATTATTACTAAGTGAAAAGAAGCCGATCTGAAAACGCTACATACTGTATGATTGTAACTATATAATGATCTAGAAAAGGCAAAACTTTGGAGACAGTAAAAAGTTCAGTGGTTGTTAGGGGTTAGGGGAAGGGGAAGGATGAATACGCAGGGCACAGAGGATTTTTAGGGCAGCGAAACTACTCCGTATTACTACAATGTTGGATTCATGTCATTACGAACTTGTCCAAACCTATAGAATGTCCAACACCAAGAGTGAATCCTAACTTAAACTATGGACTTTGGATGATAGTGATGTGTCAGTGTATATTCATCAAATGTGGCAAATGACCCTCTCTTGTGGGCGATGCTGATAAGGGGGAGAGCTATGCGTGTGTAGGCACGGGAATATATGGGAAGTCTCTATACCTTCTACTCAATTTTCCTGTGAACCTAAAACTGATCTAAAAAATAAAGTTTGTTTGTTTGTTTGTTGAGATGGAATCTTGCTCTGTCACCTAGGCTGGAATTCAATAGCACGATCTCAGCTCACTGCAACCTCTGCCTCCTGAGTTTAAGCAATTCTCCTGCCTCAGGCTCCAGAGCAACTGGGATTACAGGCACCCACCATTATGCCTGGCTAATTTTTTTTTTTTTTTTTTTTTTGTATTTTTAGTAGAGACGGAGTTTTGCCGTGTTGGCTAGGCTGGTCTTGAACTCCTGACTTCAAGTGATTCGCTTGCCTCGGCCTCCCAAAGAGCTGGGATTGTAGGCGTGAGCCACTGCGCCTGGCCAAATAAAGCTTATTTCTAAAAAGTTAACAGACAAAAGGATACTACTTCTATAAAAACAAAGACAAGGATAAGCTATTATAACTGAGGATGCAAAACAAACAAATAAAACTCTGAAATCAAATGGTGTGATTATTACAATGAAAAAGTCTAAAAACCAAATGAATGAAAGGGCCAGTAAATGCTGGTGAAGAAAAAATTTTAAAACAACAATAACAAAAGATTCAGACTCATTATGAGGTTTCAGAATACCAAATATAGAAACAAAGTAAAACCACTAAAAAGAAAAAATGATTACCTATTAAAAATGATATCAAACCGGGGACAATCTTCTGAACACACACTAAACACTAGGAGACTACAGAGAAACACATTCAAGTGTCTCAGGGAAAATCATCTCGAAGCCAGAATTAGATAGCCGGCACAGATAGAAATTAATTTCAGGGCAAAATAAAGACAGCATGGATCATGCAAGATTCAAAGAATTTACCTCCCACATCCCTAGTACAAGACACAATGACAGTAAGAATGATTTAGAAGTGGAAAGAAGGATCAAAAGAAATTAAAGAGAAACAAGGAACCCTTGATATTGGGACATTGTCCCTTGATTAGCGAGGGCTTAGAGATGTGAAATTACATCTTTTTTTAAATTTTAAAAAATAAATCCTAAGCAATACTTGGTTCTGTTTTCAGCACAAGTTAGATCATCATAACAGTAAGCTATGTTATTGAACTTAGAGACAAAACAAAGGATACTAACAGCTATGGAGCAAGGTATAAATGGTCAAAACATCGAAAACATGAACAAATATGTGCTTAAGAAAATCAATAGATGAAAGAAATAAGGTGAAAGTTAAAATGCTCTCACTTCTCATTCTGCCATAGCTAGAGCCAATACTTTGAACCCAAACTGCATAACAAAGAAAAGTATATCATTTGAAGCTGTAAACTTTTAAAGGTAGCTCCACATAAGGCATTGGATTTCAGCAAAGGCAAAAGTGAAGTTTTTAAGATGGTAGAGCCTTAAACATAGTCCACTTTAAAAATTCCTATTTAAAATGGACATATTGTAAAATTATCTTACATAAGGTGACAATAAATGTTCCTTTTAAAATATTTTCTCTTTTCATACTTTTTTTTTTTTAATCCCAGGAAGCCTCAATACAGTAGCAGGTGTATTTTACATAAATGACCAAAATGTAACAATATAAGTATGCCTCACATCTTGATCTCCATCTGTTTCCTTGTTAGAAAATTAAACAGTCTCAGAGCAGATAATCCTTTCACAAATTATTCTTTCAGATGGTCTCTGTGTGTGGCATATTCATTTGAGCCTTACATCTCTTAAAGTTAGAAAGACCTCTTTGGGCTCTGCTCTTGGGACATCACTGTTTTTCCAACACAAACTCCGTCTTTATATTGTGCCAGCTGACTATGAAATTCACTAGACTACAGTGAAGTCTGGCCTTCATGAGGAGTTCAGGAGTTAACCGCTACTGAAAAAAAAAATCTGTGGGAGGAAAAGTCTGTCATGGTTAATGATATGATTTATTGCAATTACAGAAAACTACCCTGATTGTTCAAATTGCGGTCTGTGGGCCTCAGCCAGATTAAATGCCAGGCTGCAACTAGCACAGGGGAGGTAATCAAATAATTGCCTTTGCTAAATAACACTGTCCTTAATTCACCCAGAAAACTTTTAAAAGTGTAAATTGGTATGACATGACTGAGAGAAACAAAACACCAGGATTTTAAAAATTAGATTATGCAACACAAATGCACCTAGTGTTAGCTGACCAAAACTTATTTTTAAGGCAATTTTTCTTCAAAGATATTTGAAGTCTAGTTGTTATATAGAGCCAGTGATGTCACATAACCTGAGATCTAGTTGTTACAAACTCTAACATCTGCCATTTGCAAAGCCAAGAAAAGCTTGTCATTCAAGAAATTTGAGGGAAAGAGAAAAATTGCAAAAATCAAACTTGGAAAGAAAAAGAGGAAGAAGTGAAATAGAGGTATCATACATGTTCCAATGAGATATTATCCACTGAGAAGATAGTCTGCCTGCACTAAAGGGGATAGGGTAGCATATTGGAAAGTCTCTCAACTATCAACAATTTGTTCTAGTCAAAATTAAAAAAAAAAACCATTCTGGTCACCTGCATTATCAGTGATATATGTGATGATCTGAGTCCTCAGTAGTTAAACAAGGACATGCTTTTTCAGTCCAAAAGAAAACTGAGCAAAGGATAATAAGGATAAGAATAGTTAATAGAGGGGCTGGGCGCAGTGGCTCATCCTTGTAATCCCAGCACTTTAGGAGGCCAAGGCTCACTTGCACTCAGGAGTTCAAGACTACCCTGGGCAACAGGGTGAAACCCTGTCTCTACAAAATACAAAAAAATAGCCAGGTGTGGTGGCAGGTGCCTGTAGTCCCAGCTACTCAGGAGACTGGGAGGCAGAGGTTGCAGTGGGCCGAGATCATACCACTGCCCTCCACCCTAAGCGACAGAGCAAGACTTTGCCTCAAAAAAACAAAACAATGACAACAACAACAACAAAATGAATAGTTAATACAGTATGCTTGCTATGTGCATTATCTTCCAAAACCCATTATCATCCCTAGCACATCCAGATGCAGGCATTTCCAAACAAATACTAAAGGGTATACATTAATTATAGCTTACAATGAGGTCATCAGAATCGGAAGAAGCTTTATTACATCCTCCCAAGAAGCATGAACTTGAACTTTGTTCTAAAGTTTAGAGATGCCTACACTGATTTTAAAATCTACTGAGGAAAACAGAATGGACAGAGAGAGATACCACAAATAATCCACTATGAGTCACCAGAGACACACATGGATTCTATCAACACAAGGAAAAAATGAAAATACATACACATAATTTAGGCACCTTAACACACAAATCAGTTTGAGGGAATGAGGAAGTATGAGATATAGATTGACCTGGATTAAGGTTAACTAACTCCAAAAACTATGTGATTAGACATTAGAGGGAAAAAAAAAAACAGAAAGAGATGTGAAATGTCAGAAGAAAGAGTAGACAGGCAGATGTCCTCATCTATTTCAGGACGTTGGCCATGGAGTGGGGCTTGATGGTATCAGAGGTATTTGCCTGAAAAGGCTTGTGGCTATCAGATCCACTCTGAGAAGCAAGAACCAACGTAAGTCATGAAGTTGAGGGCAAATACCAGGCACAGAACAATGCGGGGACAGGAACCAAAAGGAACCAAAATCAGAATCAAAGCTTTCCAAATATAGGAACATAAATAAAGAAAAAATAAGAAACCAAGAGAAACAAAGTTACAACAGAAGCAGGGAAAGGGGAAGAAAATAATTAACTACTTTCAACACTGGTGCTGGCTGTGAGCAGTTTTAGAGGACTGGACTTGTCATTCTCATGGCTAGGCATTTCCTTTGGCATCTGTTTGATTTGTTTTTGTGTTCTCCTTTTCCATAAACTCAACGTTCAGTAGAGACAAGAACTCTGACAACACAAAAAAAGGCCCGAGTCTCTGGGGTGAAAACCTGAGCTTGGTATCTTTTCTCAGACATGCATCCTGTTCAGAAAAAGCTTGGTGATTATTTCCTCATCTTTCTGTAATATAGCAATATTTATTTATTTCTAAAAGCAATTGTTTCTGTCCTTCTGTGTGCTGGTTTCTGTATCATTGCTATTCTTTCATTCCTGAAATACTGTCAGACAATTTACTAATACTGTTAGTTGTTTTAAAAATGCTACCACTAGAGTAACCAAGAGTAAATATTGAGATCCTTTGTAAAAGAAGAAACAAAATAGAAAATCTTCCAATATTAAAGTAACTTAACATGTCTACTTTATGCCAATAAGGAGCAGAACATATTATTATGTTAGTAAGAGAAATGCATGTGCTTGGCTGTCAAGATATATTGATGAATAAGCCACAGTACCTGAGTTTAGAATGTGTAAACAGCCACAGCAGAACATTACTCTAACCCTAATATTAAATATACAGTTGAAGAGTCGAGGGTACAAGACAACCAAATGAAATGAATTCAAAAGGTGACACGGCCCTCTGAGGAGAGATGAGAGACACAGATTGTTTCACTCTCAGCAGACTATGAAAGAAGGAGGTGACAGTCTTAAAAGCAGGAAGAAAAAGAACAACTGAAAGATAAATGCACTTGTGAAGACTGAAGGTGGACTAGCACAGCAATTTAGAATCCCAGGGAGCCCAGCACAAGTGGAGTCCTCACCTACTCAGCAACTGTTTTCTGTGAGTCTCTGCTGGGTGCTTATGAGAAACACTGAAGACAGGGTAGGAAACCCAGGAGTGCCATCTCACCCCTGATGGCGCAGGACTCAGAGCCTGATGAGTTATGAGAGGAGCAGGATGACCCCGGGAAGCCCATTTGTGTTTGGGCCCTTGCATGAGAAGAAGTCTGTGATTGACTGCATCTGGAAGGCAAGTACAACCTCATGTGTACCCCAAATTTTACCCTGATGTAGACCAAAAGACATCTGCCCCTGGGGAAGGAGTAAGAATCTCAGAAGTTGACCCTTATTTGAATATCTGTCCCAGGAGAGGGATAGAAAACCTGTTCCCCACCCTACATTGACATTAGGTAAAATCCATATGCTATTAAAAAAGGATCAGAATGCCTGTTCATACCCAAATCTTGTAATGATATAAAGCAAAATTCTGCCGATCCTGAAGGGGAACCCACTTACAGAAAAGACCACCCACCAATACAGGGTAGAGTTAGGCTGCTATGAAGGTAGAGACAGGGAATTTGCTTCTGACGTAAGCATAGTCTGAATAGAAAGGGGAGTCTATCTACCACTGGAGGAAGAGAAGTGAAGCTCAGGAAGTCCTGCTCCCAAAACTCAGGCCCACGGGGTCTGCCTAAGACTGAGACTGAGGAGGAAGTACTGGGAAATTGTCCCTCCTCACACTATGCTAACAGCACCTCAATGAGTAACAAGCAACAATCATGCAAAGAAACACCATCTGTGACACAGCCATGCAAAGCAAGATGAAAACTGAGGCACAGAAAGACAACAGCAAGAAAAAAGACCCACGTCAAGACATAAAAGCATCAGTAAAACCAGGCCCAGAGATGGCCCAGGTATTAGAACTGTCAGCCAAACAATTTCAAATAACTATGCTTAAAACATTAAAACTTCTATTGGAAAGAGTGAATAACACACACAAACAGCTGGAAAATTTCAGAAAAGAGATGGGAGCTGTCAAAAAGACTCAAATGGAAATGCTAAAAATGAAAAATATGATACCTATGAAGAATAATTTCAGAGAGTAATAGCCGACCAGACATAGCATAAGAGGGAATCGCCAAACATGAAGACAGATCAATAGAAATTATCCAAATTGAAATACAAAGACTAAAAGTGGAAGAAATAAAAAGAACAGAACATCCAAGAACAAAGAGGTATCAGATGACCTAACATATACATAACTGGAACTCAAAAGAATAAGAGACACAGAAGAGTCCAGAAGACGTGTTTGAAAAAATAATAGAGCCGGACACAGTGGCTCCTGCCTGTAACACCAGCAGTTTGGGAGGCTGAGGCAGGTGGATCACGAGGTCAGGAGTTAGACACTAGCCTGGCCAATGTGGTGAAACCCCATCTCTACTAAAAATACAAAAATTAGCCGGGCATGGTGCCCAGCTACTGGGGAAGCTGAGGCAGGAGAATCGCTTAAACCCAGGAGGCAGAGGTTAAAGTGAGCCGAGATTGCACCACTGCACTCCAGCCTGGGTGATGGAGCAAGACTCTGTCTCAGGGAAAACAAACAAAAAAACAAACAATAGATTCAAGAAGTTCAAAAAATCCAAAGAAGAAAAACTGTAAATAAAAACACACTTCTGGCATATCATAGTGAAAATGTTAAAAGTCAAAGATAAAATTGGGAAAGCAGAGGGAAAAAGACATTTTACATAGAATGAAACAAAGCAAAGAATACAATAGAGATCTCATTGGAAACTATGCAGTCCAGAAGACAGTGGAGAGAAGACAGTGGAGAGACATCCTTAAATAAATAAAATATAATACAAACTGGTCACTGTATAAATATACAACAAGCAAAAATATCTTTAAAAAATAAAAATACATTAAAGCTTTTTCAGACAAAAAAATCAATGCTGAAATAATTTATTACCAGCATGCCTGCAATATTAAAGGAAATAGTAAAGGAAATTCTTCGAGCAGAAAGAAAATACCAAATGGAAATTTGGATCAACACAAGGAACGAAAAGCACTGAAAACATACATAAAAGGATGAGGGACAAATGTAAAAACATTTTCAATATTTCTTTTCTTTTTTAAAAAAATTATACTTTAACTTCTGGGATACATGTGCAGAACGTGCAGGTTTGTTACATAGGTATACACATACCATGGTGGTTTGCTGCACTCATCAACCTGTCATCTACATTAGGTATTTCTCCTAATGCTATCCCTTCCCTAACCCCCCCACCCCCTGACAGGCCCCGGTGTGTGATGTTCCCCTCCCTGTGTCCATGTTTTCTCATTATTCAACTCCCACCTATGAGTGAGAACATGCAGTGTTGGGTTTTCTGTTCCTGTGTTAGTTTGCTGAGAATGATGATTTCCAGCTTTATCTGTCCTTGCAAAGGACATGAACTCATCCTTTTTTATGGATGCACAGTATTCCATGGTGTATATATGCCATATTTTCCTTATCTAGTCTATCATTAATGGGCTCTTGGGTTGGTTCCAAGTCTTTACCATTGTGAACAGTGCTGTAATAAACATACGTGTGCGTGTGTCTTTATAGTAGAATGATTTACAATCCTTTGGGTATATACCCAGTAATGGGATTGCTGGGTCAAATGGTATTTCTGGTTCTAGGTCCTTGAGGAATCGTCACACTGTCTTCCACAATGGTTGAACTAATTTACACTCCCCCCAACAGTGCAAAAGTGTTCCTATTTCTCCACATCCTCTCCAGCATCTGTTGTTTCCTGACTTTTTAATGATCGCCATTCATTGGCATGAGATGGTATCTCATTGTGGTGCTGATTTGCTACAAAGAGAATAAAATACCTAGGAATACAACTTACAAGGAACTCCCTTTGTGAATGGGAGTTCACTGGTCTCTCTAATGACCAGTGAGGATGAGCTTTTTTAATATGCTTATTGGCTGCATAAATGTCTTCTTTTGAGAAGCATCTGTTCATATCCTTTGCCCACGTTTTGTTGGGTTTGTTTTTTCCTTGTAAATTTGTTTAAGTTCCTTGTAGGTTCTGGATATTAGCCCTTTGTCAGATGGATAGATTACAAAAATTTTCTCCCATTCTGTAGGTTTCCTGTTCACTCTGATGATAGGCTCTTTTGCTGTGCAGAAGCTCTTTAGTTTAATTAGATCCCATTTGTCAATTTGGGCTTTTGTTGCCATTGCTTTTGGTGTTTCAGTCATGAAGACTTTGCCCATGCCTATGTCCTGAATAGTATTGTCTAGGTTTTCTTCTAGGGTTTTTATGGTTCTAGGTCTTACATTTAAGTCTTTAATCCATCTTGAGTTAATTTTTGTACAGGATGTAAGGAAGGGTCCAGTTTCAGTTTTCTGCACATGGCTAGACAGTTTTCCCAACACCATTTAATAAATAGGGAATCCGTTCCCCATTGCTTGTTTTTGTCAGGCTTGTCAAAGATCAGATGGCTGTAGATGTGTGGCATTATTTCTGAGGTCTCTGTTCTGTTCCATTGGTCTATATATCTGTTTTGGTACAAGTACCATTTTGTTTTTGTCACTGTAGCCTTTTAGTATAGTTTGAAGTCAAGTAGCACGATGCCTCCAGCTTTGTTCTTTTTGCTTAGTATTGTCTTGGCTATATGGGCTCTTTTGTGGTTCCATATAAAATTTAAAGTGGTTTTTTCTAATTCTGTGAAAAAAGTCAATGGTAGCTTGATGGGGATGCCACTGAATCTATAAATTGCTTTGGGCAATACGGCCATTTTCATGATATTGATTCTCCCTAGCCACAAGCATGGATTTTTTTTTTTTTCTGTTCATTTGTGTCTTATTTCTTGAGGAGTGGTCTATAGTTCTCCTTGAAGAGGTCTTTCACATCCCTTGTAAGTTATATTCCTAGGTATTTTATTCTCTTTGTAGCAATTGTGAATGGGAGATCACTCATGATTTGGGTCTCTGTTTGTCTATTATTGGTGTATAGGAATGCTTGTGATTTTTGCACATTGATTTCGTATCCTGAGACTTTGCTGAAGTTTCTTATCAGCTTAAGGAGATTATGGGCTGAGATGATGGGGTTTTCTAAATATACAATCATGTCATCTGCAAACAGAGAGAATTTGACTTCCTCTCTTCGAATCATTTCTTTCTCTTGCCTGATTGCCCTGGCCAGAACTTCCAATACGATGTTGAATAGGAGTGGTAAGAGAGGGCATCCTTGTCTTATGCCAATTTTCAAAGGGAGTGCTTCCAGTTTTCCCCCATTCAGTATGACATTGGCTGTGGGTTTGTCATAAATAGCTCTTATTATTTTGAGATATGTTCCATCAATACCGAGTTTTTTGAGAGTTTTTAGCATGAAGGGGTATTGAATACTATCAAAGGCCTTTTCTGCATCTATTGAGATAATCATGTGGTTTTTGTCATTGGTTTTGTTTATGTGATGAGTTACATTTATTGATTTGCTTATGTTGAACCAGCCTTGCATCCCAGGGATGGCGCTAACTTAATCGTGGTGGATAAGCTTTTTGATGTGCTGCTGGATTCAGTTTGCAGTATTTTATTGAGGATTTTTGCATCGATGTTCATCAGGGATATTGGCCTGAAATTTTCTTTTTTGTTCTGTCTCTGCCAGGTTTTGGTATCAGGATGATGCTGGCCTCATAAAATGAGTTAGGGAGGAGTCTGTCTTTTTCTATTGTTTCGAATAGTTTCAGAAGGAATGGGACCAGCTCCTCTTTGTACCTCTGGTAGAATTCGGCTGTAAATCCATCTGGTCCTGGACTTTTATTGGTTGGTAGACTATTAATTACTGCCTCAATTTCAGAACTTGTTATCGGTCTATTAAGGGACTTGAGTTCTTCCTGACTTAGCCTTGGGAGGGTGTATTTGTCTAGGAATTTATCCATTTCTTCTAGATTTTGTAGTTTATTTGCTTTGAGGTGTTTATAGCATTCTCTGATGGTAGTTTCTATTTCTGTGGGATCAGTGGTGATACCCCATTTGTCATTTTTTATTGTATCTATTGGATTTTTCTCTCTTTTCTTCTTTATTAGTCTGGCTAGTGGTCTATCTATTTTGTTAATCTTTTCAAAAAGCCAGCTCCTGGATTCATGATTTTTTGAAGGGTTTTTTATGTCTCTATCGCCTTCATTTCTGCTCTGATCTTAGTCGTTTCTTGTCTTCCGCTGGCTTTTGAATTTGTTTGCTCTTGCTTCTCTAGTTCTTTTAATTGTGATGTTAGGGTGTTGATATTAGATCTTTCCTGCTTTCTCCTATGGGCGTTTAGTGCTATAAATATCCCTCTAAACATTGCTTTTGCTGTGTCCCAGAGATTCTGGTACATTTTGTCTTTGTTCTCATTGGTTTCAAAGAACTTATTTATTTCTGCCTTAATTTCGTTATTTACTCAGTAGCCATTCAGGAGCAGGTTGTTCAGTTTCCATGTAGTTGTGTGGTTTTGAGTGAGTTTCTTAATCCTGAGTTCTAATTTAATTGCACTGTGGTCTGAAAACTGTTATCATTTCCATTCTTTTGCATTTGCTGAGGACTGTTTTACTTCCAAGCACTTGGTCAGTTTTAGAATAAGTGCTATGTGGTACTGAGAAGAATGTATATTCTGTTGATTGGGAGTGGAGAGTTCCATAGATGTCTATTAGGTTTGCTTGGTCCAGAGCTGAGTTCAACTCCTGAATATCCTTGTTAATTTTCTGTCTTGTTGATCTATCTAATATTGACAGTGGGGTGTTAAAGTTGCCCACTGCTATTTTGTGGGAGTCTAAGTCTCTTTGTACGTCTCTAAGAACTTGCTTTATGAATCTGGGTGCTCCTATATTGGGTGCATATATATTTAGGATAGTTACCTCTTCTTGTTGCATTGACCCCCTTACCATTACGTAATGCTCTTCTTTGTCTTTTTTCATCTTTGTTGCTTTAAAATCTGTTTTATCAGAGACTAAGATTGCAACCCCTACTTTTTCTTGCTTTCCATTTGCTTGGGAAATATTCCTCTATCTGTTTATTTTGAGCCTATGTGTGTCTTTGCACATGAGATGGGTCTCCTGAATATAGCACACTGATGGGTCTTGACTTTATTCAATTTGCTAGTCTGTGTCTTTGAATTGGGGCATTTAACCTGTTTACATTAAAGGTTAATATTGTTATGTGTGAATTTGATCCTATCATTATGATGCTAGCCGGTTATTTTGCCCGTTAGTTGATGCAGTTTCTTCATAATGTTGATGGACTTTACAATTTGGTATGTTTTTGCAGTGGCTGGTACCAGTTTTTCCTTTCCATATTTAGTGCTTCCCTCAGGATTGCTTGTAAGGCAGACCTAGTGGTGACAAAATCTCTCAGCATTTGCTTGTCTGTAAAGGATTTTATTTCTCCTTCACTTATGAAGCTTAGTTTGGCTGGATATGAAATTCTAGGTTGATAATTCTTTTCTTAAGAATGTTGAATATTGGCCCCCACTGTCTTCTGGCTTGTAGGGTTTCTGCAGAGACATCTCCTGTTAGTCTGATGGGCTTCCCTTTGTGGGTAACCTGACCTTTCTCTCTGGCTGCCCTTAACATTTTTCCTTCATTTCAGTCTTAGTGAATCTGAAGTTTACGTGTCTTGGGGTTGCTCTTCTCGATGAGTATCTTTGTGGTGTTCTCTGTATTCCCTGAATTTGAATGTTGGCCTGTCTTGCTAGGTTGGGGAACTTCTCCTGGATAATGTCCTAAAGAGTGTTTTCCAACTTGGTTCCATTTTCTCCATCACTTTCAGGTACACCAATCAAACATAGGTTTGGTCCTTTCACATAGTCCCATTTTTTCTTGGAGGCTTTGTTCATTCATTTTCATTCTTTTTTTCTCAAATCTTGTCTTCACACTTTATTTCATTAAGTTGATCTTCAGTCTCTGATATCCTGTCTTCCAGTTGATTGATTCGGCTATTGATACTTGTGTATGTTTCACTAAGTCCTTGTGTTGTGTTTTTCAGCTCCATCATCAGGTCATTTATGTTCTTCTCCAAACTGGTTATTCTGGTTAGCAATTCCTGTAGCCTTTTTTCAAGCTTCTTAGCTTTCTTGCATTGGGTTAGAACGTGTTCCTTTAGTTCAGAGGAGTTTGTTATTACCCACCTTCTGAAGCCTACTTCTGTCAACTTGTCAAACTCGTTCTCCATCCAGTTTTGTTCCCTTGCTGGTGAGGAGTTGTGATCTTTTGGAGGAGAAGAGGCATTCTGCTTTAGGAATTTTCAGCCTTTTTCTGCTGGTTTTTCCTCATCTTCATGGATTTATCTACCTTTGGTCTTTGCTGTTGGTGACCTTCAGATGGGGTTTTTGTGTGGACGTCCTTTTTGTTGATGTTATTCCTGTTTGTTAGTTTTCCTTCTAACAGTCAGGCACCTCTGCTGCAGGTCTGCTAGAGTTTGCTAGAGGACCACTCCAGACCCTGTTTACCTGGGTATCACCAGTGGAGGCTGCAGAATAGCAAAGATTGCTGCCTGTTACTTCCTCTGGAAGCTTCGTCCCAGAGGGGCACCTGCCAGGGTGGAGGCTAGCTGGATGGTTACCTCTAGGCTAGCTGGAGCTCACCTGTATGAGACCCCTGCTCTGTTGTCCCCTGCTGGGGGGTGTCTCCCAGTCAGGAGACATGGGGGTCAGGGACCCACTTGAGGAGGCAGTCTGTCCCTTAGCAGAGCTCGAGTGCTATGCTGGGAGATCCACTGTTCTCTTCAGAGCCAGTAGGCAGGAACGTTTAAGTCTGTTGAAACTGGGCCTATAGCGCCTCTTCCTCCAGGTGCTCTGTCCCAGGGAGTTTTATCTATAAGCCCCTGATTAGGGTTGCTGCCTTTCTTTCAGAGATGCCCTGCCCAGAGAGGAGGAATCTAGAGAGGCAGTCTGGCTACAGCAGCTTTGCTGAGCTATGGAGGGCTCTCTCCAGTTCAAACTTCCCAGTAGCTTTGTTTAGACTGTGAGGGGAAAACTGCCTACTGGAGCCTCAGTAATGCCAGACGTCCCTCCCCCCACCCAGCTTGAACACCCCAAGTCTACTTCAGACTGCTGTGCTGCCAGCGAGAATTTCAAGCCAGTGGATCTCAGCTTGCTGGGCTCCGTGGGAGTGGGATCTGCTGAGATAGACCACTTGGCTCCCTGGCTTCAGCCCCCTTTCCAGGAAAGTGAAAGTTCTGTCTTGGTGTTCCAGGTTCCACTGGGGTATGAAAAAAAAAAAACTCCTGCAGCTAGCTCGGTGTGTGCCCAAAGAGCAGCCCAGTTTTGTGTTTGAAACCCAGGGCCCTGGTAGCATAGGCACCCGAGGAAATCTCCTGGTCTGTGGGTTGCGAAGACCATGGGAAAAGCATAGTATCTGGGGCAGAATGCACCATCCCTCACTGCAGGGTCCCTCACACTTCTCTTGGCTAGGGGAGGGAGTTCCCCAACCCCTTGAGCTTCCCGGGTGAGGTGATACCCCACCCTGCTTTGGTTCACCCTTCGTAGGCTGCAGCCACTGTCTAACCAGCCCCAATGAGATGAGCCAGGTACCTCAGTTAGAAACGCAGAAATCACTCATTTTCTGTGTTGATCTTGCTGGCAGCTGCAGACCAGAGCTGTTCCTATCTGGCCATCTTGCCAGCAACTTCAGTATTTCTTTAAATGATCATTAACTCTCTCCCTGGCTAGAAAGGGCAACACCAGCCTAGTCATAGGGAAAAGCCAGATGAAGACAAACCAGACAAAAAGGGGGACTCTGTTACCTACTGTCTGTTGCCAATTAAGGGTAGTTCAACCATAAACCCATTTGTTCCCATTAATGTCATAATTTAGTTTTATTTTCTTTTTTCTTTTTGAGACGAGGTCTTGCTCTGTCACCCAGGTTGGAGTACAGTGGCAGCATTGAGGCTCACTGAGGCTTTGACCTCCCAGGCTCCAGTGATCCTCCCACCTCAGCCTCCCAAGTAGCTGGAATTACAGGCACAGGCCACCACATCCAGGTGTTTTTTAGATTTTTTGTAGAGACCGAGTCTTGCTATGTTGCCTAGGCTGGTCTTGAACTTCTGGGCTCAAGCGATCCTCCCACGTCTGCCTCCACCTCCCAAAGTGCTGGGATTACAGGCGTGAGCCACCATGCCCAACCTCATGATTTACTTTTTTTATGAAAAGGGTAACTGTGTATCTCTGCTTCCAGTCCAGATGAATTTACAGAGACTGAATTATGCTCCCACTTAAAACAACTGAAAAAAATATTCTCAAGAAATTGGACATCAGTCATCAAAGAATAGTAATGTCTGAGACATGGGAAACAAGTGAGGTGAGCCCCATGATTTTCCCAGCTTACTACATTAAAAATTTCCAGGCTACAGCTCAGTGTCAGGGGATGCAGTCAGAGCCATGCAAACTCCCAAATTAAAGAGGTGGAGTGCAGAGTCCAGAGAGACCAAGGCAGCTGAAGTTCATAGAACAGATTAACAGAAAGTAGAGAGCTATAGAGAAGAGATCTACAGACATCTGTAGATGATCCCCCTTGAGTATTTGCAGAGTAGTGATTCATGCATGCAATTTAGGCCAGGAAAGAA
Source organism: Papio anubis (assembly GCF_008728515.1). Classification (NCBI taxonomy): domain Eukaryota; kingdom Metazoa; phylum Chordata; class Mammalia; order Primates; family Cercopithecidae; genus Papio; species Papio anubis. The sequence continues at coordinate 32,073,502 of NC_044988.1, forward strand.
CCCCCAAAATGATTAGAGGAAATAGTGATCAGAGATCACACATGGCCAGGAATAATGCCTGATCTCACTGGCCAGTTGGGAAAACCCAACTCCTGGGACATGGAGTCCAGTACTTCAGAAAAGTCCTGCCTCAATATAGGGTATAATTAGTCCTACACTAAACCCTGCTCTGTTTGTATCTAACAAATCTTAAAAGCAAGATCTATAAAGATAAAAATTTCCAAATAACTGCATCCCAGAACAAACTCAAGAATATTTATAGAAAAACAAAGATATTCAGCATCCACAAAGGTAAAATTCACAGTCAATGGAATGTGCAATCTGAATTCAACTGAAAAAATACCAGGCATGAAAGGAAATAGGAAAATAATCTATGTTGAAGATAAAAATCAATCAACATCAACTCAAAATTGATGCAAATGTTAGAATGATCAGATAAGGACATTAAAACAGCTATTACATTAATAACTACATTCCATATGTTCAAAAGCCCCAGGGTTCATTCGGTAGTTCATGGCTGTCATCAAGAGTTGAGGCTCTTTTCATCCTTCTGGTCTGCCATACTTATATATTGATTATCACCTTCAGGCTTATTTTTTATGATGCTAAATTGACTGCTGCAGTTTTAATCTCAGTGAATTACACAAATAATATCCACAACAATAAGAAAGGCAGAAAAAAGGCTTCTTCTAATGGGCCTTCCAACTTTGCCAGAAACTAAATTCTTTCCCCAAATCCCTAAGTAAATCTCATCTTACATATCATTGACCCAAACTGGGTCAGATGCCTAAACCTAAATTGGTCACTAGAAAGGAGAATGGGATGGCTACGAATGACTTACATCAATCACCATTTATCTCTTGAGGCTTTATTCTGGTTGCATGATCAAATTGGGATTATATCAACAAGAAAAAAAAAACTTTGTTCTCCAACAAGGGTAACTGTTGGAGAATTGTAGAGAGCAGCCAGTTTCTCCACGACACCCCAGCAATCATGCATGCACCCACAGAGGTCATGCAAGCAAAAGTTTGTACTGTAACTAATCCAATTATTGGAGGAATGCCCTATGATCATTCCAAAACACAAGCAGGTAGGAGGCTCCTGAGGAACCATCTTGAAGCCATCTCCCATTCATCTCCCTATTTTTCTTGGGAGGCTGTCAGTTTCCTACTGCCTCCAGGTTCTGGTGAGTTATGGGGCTTCATGTCCCACTGCTCTTAGGATATATTAATAGCTCCACACTATAAAATTGCTTAGCTGTCATCACGAATTGGCTCCTCTGCCACAGGGCATCCCACAACTCACACTGTACTCATCTGGCCTTTTTTGTTTTGGTGTCATCATTTTCGGTGTGTGGAATGAGGACCCAGAGAATTGGCATCTCAGGGTACTCCTTCTTTAGCTATCTATGAAACTGATAAACAGTCTGAAAGTAGAAGGGCCTTATTGTATCTTACCAGCCATATCAGTCAGACGTTGGCCTCAGCCCTGCCTGCTGGGTACCTGACAGGAAATACCAATAGTATCTGCCATACCCAATAAACATCCAGCATAATTCGAGGGCGTATACACAGAAAATCAGCAAGCAGGATCCAAACTTCAGAGCCTCCATGGAAAACACTTATGTTGTATAAACCAGGGGTTGTCAAACTGCAGCTCATGGAACAAATCCTCAGTCTGATTTTGTATGATCTACGAGATAAAATGGCCTTCATGTTTATAAAGAGCTATGAAACACACATGGGGTCAGGGGTTAGGTGGAAGAGACTGAATGTGGTCCACAAAAGCCTCACATATTTACTATCTATCTGACACTTTATAGAAAACGTTTGCTAGACCCTGGTCTAAGCCGTCAGTCTCGAGACTTCCTAGGTTCTTCCTCCTTTTATAACTTAAAGCTTTTAGCCTAAATTATCCTGGATTTATGAGTGAAAGAGCTGGGCCTCCAAGAGCTTACATAGTATGCCCAGTTAGTGAGTGGCAGAGCAGATTCAAACTTCTGACCTGCTTCAAAGTCCAATCCTCCTTTAAATCTTCTACGACCAGTCAATATTTGTTCCATAACTAGCTAGCTTAAATTATTTTCCACAAAATGATTATTTGGGCATTCATAAATCTTCCAGTAGAGGAAAATTCTATAAATTTAGAATTTAGCCACTTAGTGATTCTACTAAGGGAAGCATTTGAATCTTAAAAAAGAAAAGAGAAGAAAAAAGAAAAAAGAAAAGAAAGCTACAAAATCAGCCAAATCCACGTTTAGATATTAGGTGTTTGTATCTTATATGCTCTTGTCTCCCTATTTTTGGCCAGTTCTACTTCCCTCTTTCAAAGAAAGTGGTTACAAAATGAAGACAAAATTCACTTAATCTTGCTAGCTATGAGGAGTTTTGAAAAATAGTTTTTAAAAAATGGACAGAGAAGAAAATGTAACTGTCAGCTTAAATATATGTAATTAACTCATTAAACAAAACATTTTATTAAACACTTATGTGCCAAACCTTGTGATAGGCAAATATTTTAGATAATATCAGAATTCCGTGTCCATTTTTACCTAGTCACTTCTGTAATAAATGAGATTCTGCTCTATTTAGTCTGGAATATTTTGCTTCAAATCCAACCTCATTCAGTTCTATGAGGTACCTACTACAGTGGTCACAAAGTGAAAGGCCTCCAGGGACCAGGCAGGGAAATTAAGAACTAGAGCTGATATCCAGGGGATGGAAACAGTAAGGAGGGATGTGGGCCACAGTGCAATGGAGAGAGTATTTCCTCGGCATGAGATGAGGCAAGCCTCTGTGGCAAGAGTTATAGATTTTTTGGAGGAAGCAGAAATCTGGATTTTCATGTAAAATACCTCCATTGTTTAATGTGAGCTCGACTTTAAAAAAATACTCTATGGGCCAAACAAAACCCATCCCTGAGGCGCAGCTTCAAAGATGAGTTTTGTTTGATCCACAGCATCATGTAACTTCTGCATAATAGGTAAACTAGTTTTACAAGACCAGTCTCAAAAGGAATGTGCCTTATGCAAAATCCTTTCTTTTTTATAATTATTATTATTTTTTTACTTTGAGATAATTGTCGCCAAGGAAAGGGTTCACATGCAGTTGCAAGAAATAATACAGAGAGAACCCATATATTCTTTACCTTGTTTCTCCCAATGATAATATCCGGAAAAAACTATACTACAATATCACAATCAGGATGTTTTTCTTTTAGGGTTTATTATTCCACTACTTTTTAAATAGAGGAAAAAACTAAAAGATAAGTAGATAGGTAGTTCTCCTGATATTCCTAGATAAATGGCAGCATACTGTATGTACATTTGCTATCACCCCTTAGAAGTGTATGTCTGTGAGTGTGTATCTGTATGTGTATATATCTATGTTCTTCATATTTTCATGCCTACTTATAGCTGCATAGTATTTCTCTTTATCAATTATCCAGTTTATTCAACTACTCTTTTATTGATGACATTGTATGTTTCCACTCTTTTGCTATTACTAATATTGCTGCAAATAATAGTTTTGACATTTGACTTTTAAAATTTTTGCCACTGCACCTTCAGGATGAATTCCTAGAAGTAGGTAAATGCCTGTATAATACTATTTTACACCCTCTCAGCAATGTGTAGGAGGGCTGTTTCCCCACAGCCTTGCCAACAAAGTACACTGTTAAAGTCTGATTTTTTTCCAAATGTAAATGGTGAGAAACGATATCTCAGTTTAGTTTTAATTTGCATCTCTTATTTTGATCAAAATTGAGCCTCTTTTTCACATGGATAGAAGCCATTTGCTTCTGTTTCTCTGTGAATGCTGTGCTCACATCTCTAGTCCATTTCTCCTGAATGCTGGCCTATTTCTTTGCTACTTAAGCCCCCCTTTATATGTTAGAAAAATCAACTCTTTATCTGTATTTTACATTTTACATACAACATTTTTAACATAATCAAATGTATCGATCTTATTCCTTATTGCATCTAAATTTTGAGTGTTTTAGAGAGTTTCCTCTATTCCCATGATACAGAGCTATTAACACATTTTCTCTTCTAGTATATGTAGAGTTTTCATTTTTTACAATTAATCTCTGAATTTAACCTGGTATATGAAAAAGGAATGGATCCCATTTTTATTGTTTTCCATATGTCTATTCAAGTATTCCAAAACCAGTTATCTGTTCTCAATTATTTGAGTTGCCGTATTTACTGTTACTAAATTTATATATGAATTGGACCTATCATGTCAAATTTCTACTCTTTTCCACTGGCCTGTTTGCTAATACAATCCTTCATTGACTATTAAAGCTTTGTAACATGCAGGACTGTTACATGGTTATTGGTAGAGCTGCCCACCCCCACTCCCATCCCTACCCATTTCTCTTCTTTTTAAAGATTTTCCTGGCTAATCTTGATTAGTCATACTTTCAAGTGATTCTTATAAACAATTTGTCTATTTCCAGAAAAGAACCTGCAAAAACATAATTGTATATTTGGGGATTTGTGTGAAATCTATACATTAAATTACAGAGAACTGACAGCTTTATGAAGTTGAGTCTTCCAAACAAGAACAAGTGCATCCTTTCTTTTGTTCAAGGTTATTTGTATCATCTTTCATAAAAGTATTTTAGCATTCCACATATAGGTTCTGGACATTGTTCATTAAGTTTATACATAGATATTTTCTTTTTACTATCATAAATGGAGTCTTCCTTTCCAAATATCTTCTAACTTTTCTTTGCATATATATTGGCTATTTTTTTAGGGTTTTTTTAAATTTTTTAAGTTGATGAATAATAATTGCACATATTAATGGGGTACACAGTGATGTTTCTATACATATAAAGTACAGTGATCAGATCAATTAGCATGCCCATCATCTCAAACATTTATCATTTCTCTGTGTTGGGAACATTCAGTATCCTCCTTCCAGCTATTTGAAACTATATAACATTATCGTTAACTCTTGTCATCCTACGGTAGAACACTAGAACTTATTCCTCCTATCTAACTGAAATTTTGTTTCCTTTAACAAATCTCTTCCTATCCTTCCCTTTCTCTTACACTTCCCAGCCTCTGGTGCCTTCTGTTCTACTTTTTACTTCTGTGAGATCAACTCTTTTTAGCCTCCACATGAGTGAGAACATTCAGTGTCTAACTTTCTGCTCCTGGCTTGTTTCACTTAACATAATGTGTTCCCATTTCATCTATGTTGCTGCAAATGACAGGATTTCATTCTTTTTGTGGCTGCATAATATTCCATTGTGTATATATACCATGTTTTCTTCATCCATTCATCGGTTGTTGGACATCTAGTTTGATTCCAGATCTTGGCTATTATGAATAACGTTGCACAATGTGGTTGGAACTGTAAGCCCTTTTCCTAAGTGAAATGACTCAGAAACAAAAAGTTAATAACCACATGTTCTCACTTGTAACTGGGAACCAAAGAACAGGTGCACATGAACATATAGCATGGAATAATAGAACTGGAGACTCCAAAAGGTGGGAGGGTGATGAAGGATGAAATGCTACCCATTGGGTACAATGTACACTACTCAGGTGATGGGTGCACTAAACTCACAGACTTTACCACTGTGCAATGTATTCATTTAAGACAACTGCACTTGCACTCCTAAATCTATTAAAAAATTTTTTTTTTTACATACTGCAATAAACATGGAGGTGCAGATGTCTCTGCAATATGCTGATTTTCTTTCCTGTGGATAAATGCCCAGCACTACCTGGATTACATGGTAGTGCTATTTGTAGTTTTCTGAGGAAACTCCATACTCTTCTCCATAGTGGCTATACAGGTTTACATTCCCACAAACAGTATATAAAAGTTCTCTATTCACCACATCCTCACCAGCATTTGTTGTCTTTTTAATAATAGCCATCCTAACTGACGTAAGGTGATACCTCATTGTGATTTTGATTTGCATTTCCCTGATGCTAAGTGATGCTAAGCATTTCTTTATACATTTGCTGGCCATTTATATGTCCTCTCTTGAACAATGTCTGTTCATATATTTGTCCATTTTTTAATTGTCTGGTTTTTTGGCTGTTGACATGTTTGACTTCTTTATATCTAATATTCTGGATATTAATTCCCAGTCAAATGAATAGTTTGCAAATATTTTCTCCATTCTGTAAATTGTCTTTTCACTCTGTTGATTGTTTCCTTTGATATGCAGATTTCTTTTTTTTCTTTTTTTTTTTTGAGACAGAGTCTCGCTCTGTCGCCCCGGCTGGAGTGCAGTGGCCGGATCTCAGCTCACTGCAAGCTCCGTCTCCCGGGTTCGCGCCATTCTCCTGCCTCAGCCTCCTGAGTAGCTGGGACTACAGGCGCCCGCCACCTCGCCCGGGTAGTTTTTTGTATTTTTTTAGTAGAGACGGGGTTTCACCATGTTAGCCAGGATGGTCTCGATCTCCTGACCTCGTGATCCGCCCGTCTCGGCCTCCCAAAGTGCTGGGATTACAGGCTTGAGCCACCGCGCCCGGCCGATATGCAGATTTTTTAGTTTGATATTGAAAGAGGAAAAGTTCCCTTGTCCCCCTTGCAGGGCCTGCAACACGGGGAGTTGCTTGCTTCTTCAGGGCTCTGCTGCTCAAACCTCTAGGGGAGCATACAGATGGAGGTGTAGGGCTCCAACCCCACAGCAGCATCTAGGGGTGGATATTTCCAGCTCCTGAAGCCCCAGTGGGCCTGTGCTACCGTGTGCTCTTTTAGTTTTGCCGTCTATAGGTGGCTTGTGTTAACAAGCTCAATTAGACCCTCTACCTTGTCACAAGGACATAGGGCTTTCCGTATCTCAGGCTCTTGCCTTGATGTACCAGAAGAATCGGATCACACCTTGGCCTGGAGAATGAGTCCAAGGTTTTATTGAGTGGAGGTAGCTCTCAGCAGATGGGGGAAGCCAGAAGGGAATGGAGCGGGAAGGCTTTCCCCTGGATTTGCACCACTTAGGGGCTGGGGCTTTCTTCGGACTGCCCTGGCCAAACTCCACCTGATTTTGCTCGTTCATGGCCTGCCAGAGTGCTGATGTCTTGTGCTCTTCCACCAGTGTGTTCCCCTAGACCCCCTCTCAACATCCAACCACTTCCGTCTTCTTCCGCCAATGACGTCCGGCTGCTTGTGTGTCTGCCTGCTAGGGTCTTGGGGATTTTATAGGCTCGGGATGGGGGCGTGGCAGGCCAGGGTGGTCTTGGAAATGCAACATTTGGGCAGGAAAACAAAAATGCCTGTCGTCTCCTAAGTCCACGGGCACAGGCCCAGTGGTGGAGCCCTAGCCAGGGACCACACCCTCCTTTACTCAGCACTTCCCTTCCCCCTTCTGTATCAGTATCATCTCATTTGTTTATTTTGCATTTGTTGCCTGTGCTTTTGAAGTCTTACTCATAAAGTATTTTCCCAGACCAATGTCTTGAAGCATTTCCCCTATGTTTTCTTCTAGTAGTTTTATTTTCTTTGGGTCTTACGTGTAGGTCTTTGATCCATTTGGAGTTGATTTTTATATAGGGTGAGAGGTGGTGGTCTAGTTTCATTCTTGTGCGTATGGACATCCAGTTTCCCAGCACCATTTATTGAAGAGACTGTCCTTTCTGCAGTGAGTGTTCTTGGCACCTTTGTCAAAAATCAGTTGGCAGTAAATAAGTGGATTAATTTCTGGGTTCTCTATTCTGTTTTATTGGTCTATGTGTCTGTTTTATGCCAGTAGCTATTGATTGTTGAATTTTAATTTTGTAACCTCCTTCCTAAGGAAGTTACGTTATTGTTTGTAATTGTTCTTCCATTGGTTATGCTATGTGTTTCATATATGAGACAGAAAAGGTTTAAACTCTTCATTTTTAATAATTGTTTTCCTAGCAGCTTTCTCCATTAATTTCTTTGGGAAATACTTTCAATACAATGCTACAGAGTAGTGGAAATACGGGCACCCTTGTTCCCAATTTTAACAGATAAGCTTCTCATTTCTCATTTGTCCCCATTTGTTGGCTTTGGAGTTGAAGCTCATTTTTAAAAACACAAAGTAATTTCTATTTGATTGGTTTTAACATATGTGGTATTGAACTTTCTAAAATGCCTTTACTACCTATATGGCGATCATACAATTTTTTTCTCCTTAATTCAATCAAAATAGTAAATTAAGTTACTAGATCACAGGAGTACTATGTACAGAGAGCCTTATGAGAACCACCACTCCAAGCCTTCCCAATCTATCTTTTTATTGCCTAATATGAGTCTGATATTAGTAAATATTAAGACCAATTTGACTGATCTAGAATAAATTAGAATATTTACTTATTTCTAATCATTAAGTACCTCTGTGACTCCCCACTTTTCCTCAAGATAACCAAGTTCAGTTCAGAATTCTTTCCATTCTCCAAACATCTGGAATATCCAACTCAGGAGACAAACTCACTTAGAGGAACTAAATCAGGCATTCTTAAATGCTTTCATGTTGAAGACCTCTTCAGCAGTCTGATGAAGCCTAATGGGAACCTTCTCAGAATAATACTTTTAAATGTATTAAAAAAAAGATTATTAAGAAAACTAATATTAAAATACAGTTTTCAGAACATAATATGTGCTTTCTTTATTAAGAAGTCAAATAGCAAGATCTAGCTGCAGTTCTAATAACTACCATAATTTTGAAGCAGTGATGTGCATAAATATTTTGAGGCTGCTGCAATTATTGTGATATGGTATGAAAATGTCTGTGATTTTATTTATGATAAAGTTCAATGATGACACTACTGTTGTTTGTTATCTACATTTAAAATGAAAGGAAACATCAAATTTCAGCTAAAAGTCAGTGAAAACAAAGATGTAATGATTCTTCATTCAAGTTTATGGACTTCTGGAGTTTATCCATGGTTTGCTTGGGAGTTTATAGATCCCAACTTAAGAACCTCTACAGTTGAACTTTTTCCATCCTTCCACCTACATTAGAATTCTGATCTCCCTTATTGGAGAACAGAGAAGCAAAATAGAGTCTGCTTTTTCTGTTTCCAATTAATATTCAACATTCACTCCAGAATGGTGGTCCATATAAGCAAAACATTTATTTTTTTTAGTTTTACTTTTGTTTCCTCAGTCTCAAACCATGCTAGATTGTATTTTTCTGATAAATGTTTATCGTTCTATATCAAGAAATTATTTATCCCTGGTTATACCTTTCCTTTATACTTGTTATTCATGGTCAATTACAATCTGTGCTAGAGTTCCTCATGCAGTTATACAGTCTTTTTACAATATCATCCATTTGTTCTTCATTGGAATGATACACAAGTTATTCTATCAGAATTTCATTTTGTATAAAATATCAATAAAATGGAAGAGCTTCCCAATCTGAATCTTGGGGAATAGTTATATACCCTTCCTAAAATCTAGAATATGTATCTCCCAATGCCCAGGGTTCTCCCTGACTATAAGAGGGCCACTTTTATTCAAGGTTCCTATCACTTTCACATCTCTAAATAATTATTCTCTAATGTGTTGAACTGGATCAACTATTTTGCTTTCTATCAGAAATTATCAACCAATTAAATCCAACATTTATTCAGTACAATATTTGGAGTACACAACAGGTAATTCAAGTTCCTCCCTAGTGGATATACAGATAACCAAATCCTCTTATCACTCCTATATCTCACTAAAGGCTAACCGGTGATTGCTGCCAGGCATGCAGCATATGCCCATGTCTTCCACTAGGTCGGGAATTCTACCTTACACTCCCAGCTTGACATCATCTCTGCTTGTCTCTTGTTACCTTCAGGCAAACGTTTTCCTGCCATCAATTTTGGATTTATATGTTTTTATAAACACTTGCTTTCCTGATACTTGGATTGGTTTTACTTCCTTTAAAAAAAGTTTATTTTCCTAAGAGACACCCTTCCCATTATAACCGTAAGTGTCCAAACCTCCTGGAAAGAGCCCAGAAAAATGTAATGCAACAAAATAAGCTGACTCAATCTAGTGGTCTTCCCAATATGCCATACTGTCTTATCTAAAAGGTGAAGGTGGATTTAGTTTGGTCTCAAACTATCCATTGACCTTTTTAGTACTTGCTTTTTTGTTTTGTTTTGTTTTGTTTTGTTTTTGAGATGGAGTCTTGCTTTGCTGCTCAGGCTGGAGTGCAGTGGCTTGATCTTGACTCTCCGCAACCTCTGTCTCTCAGGTTCAAGCAATTCTCCTGCCTCAACTTCCCAAGTAGCTGGGACTATGGGCGCGTGCCACCACACCCAGCTATTTTTGTATTTTTAGTAAAGACCGGGTTCCATCATGTTGGCCAAGCTGGTCTCAAACTCCTGAACTCAGGTGATCCGCCTGTCTCAGCCTCCCAAAGTGCTGAGATTACAGGTGTGAGCCACTGCACCCAGCCCCTTTTTTGTGCTTTAAAATGTTTAGTGACTTTCTAACACTCTGAAATACTTTTAAAGTGTCTGCCTCAAAGAAAAGTATCTTTATTTTTATGATATGTCTTGTATGTGCAAATACTTCCTGAATTTCCAATTCTGTGTGGCTAGCCAAGATCACTGGGTGATCTATATCTAATTCTGAGGTCCAGAAGAATTTTATACTATATTTTTATTCACTCTCAGAGAACTACAATTTGCCCACATTACACTGAGACAATGCAGCATAAACTTTCTACTGGGAGGCATGGATTATGTTTAGAGACAAGTGGTTGTAAATTAAAAGAATGAGTTGTCCAAATATTTGTTTTCTGTTTTTAAATAATCACATCCACATTATCTCAAAACATGAATGTAACTTACTGTTAGGTATTCATTTCCTGTGACTGCTGGAACAAATTACTATAGACTGGATGGCTGAAAACAACAGAAATTGGCTGGGCACAGTGGCTAATGCCTGTAATCCCAGCACTTTGGGAGGCCGAGGTGGGCAGATCACGAGGTGAGGAGTACATAACCAGCCTGACCAATAGGTGAAACCCCATCTCTACTAATAATACAAAAATTAGCCCAGTATGGAAGCGTGCACCTGTAATCCCAGCTACTCAGGAGGCTGAGGTAGGAGAATTGCTTGAACCTGGGAGGCGGAGGTTGCAGTGAGCCGAGATCGCACCACTGCACTCCAACCAAGGCGACAGAATGAGACTCTGTCTCAAGAAAAAAAACAAAACAAAACAAAACAGAAATTTAGTATCTCATAGTTCTGGAGGCCAGAAGCCCCAAATCAAGGTGTCAGCAAGGCTACGCTCCCTCTGGGGGGCTCAAGGGAGAATTCATTATTTTCCTATTCTAGCTTCTTGGTGGCTCCAGCTGTCATCTGACTTGTGCCTGCAACACTCCAGTCTCTGCCTCTGAGGTCACATCCCCTCCTCTTCTCCCTGTAATCTCCCTCTGCCTAGCTTGCATAAGGATACTTGTGATTGGATTTAGGGCTCACTCAGGTAATGAAGGATAAATGCCTCCTCTCAAAATCCTTAATCATTTCTTTTCCCATATAAGGCAATATTCACTCGTTTACCATATATGGTAACAGTCATAGCTTCGGGGATTAGGGCAGGGACATATCTTTTTGGATGCCACTACTCAGCCTGCTACATTTTTATTTATATAATCCATGAAATATGAATAGGGTAGATTTTTTCATAAGAGAGCAACTAACATAATTTCTAAGACATTGGGTAATGTCTTAGATCTTAATAGAAAATTAGCATCTAAAATGTCTTAATGTCGATATTCAGGATGGTTTTTATAAGTCCATCATTAACGAAAACATACATTCATATTTTAGAACTAAACAACAAAGGTGTGATTATTTCTACACGTCTGCTTAATCACTGCTGCTATAGATATTATTCACTAAGTCATCAGTAGGTCTAATAAGAAAAGATTTTAGGCCAGGCGCGGTGGCTCATGCCTGTAATCCCAGCACTTTGGGAGGCAGAGGCGCGTGGATCACGAGGTCAGGAGATCGAGACCATCCTGGCTAACACAATGAAACCCCGTCTCTACTAAAAAAGACAAAAAAATTGGCTGGGCGTGGTAGTGGGCACCTGTAGTCCCAGCTACTCTCGGGAGGCTGAGGCAGGAGAATGGCGTGAACCCAGGAGGTGGAGCTTGCAGTGAGCCGAGATCGCGCCACTGCACTCCAGCCTGGGCAACAGAGGGAGACTCCGTCTCAAAAAAAAAAAAAAAAAAAGAAAAAGAAAAGATTTTAATATTATTCCAAATTACACTGATGACTTTTTTTTAACTTATAAAAATTATAGTATTCTAAGATAAAACAAAGCACATTATATTTAGGCTACTTTCACACACTTTGAATCCATTTTTGTTGGCCAATATTCTGATCTAGTTTAAAGAAATGATATGTGAAAACAGTTATTTCTTTCAGGGAAAGCTCAAAACATAACTTAAAAAGTCTTAAATGCTTTATTTTTTATCCAATGTTGTTATGGCTGTCGTTATAATAGTAATTTACTGCTGTCTGTAAACCAGAATTAGAAGCATTAATAGCAAAGAGTGATAACCTAAGATACTGAATCTAGCAGCCACATCACAAGATCAGAATGTTTGAATCAGCCAAATTCTCCTGGCCCTACACTAATTTTAGAATGTCATTTCGTCTCTACCTGTCATTTGATTTCTAACCACACATTTTTGGTTTAAAGTACATGAAGACTTTTTCCCCCCTATAACCACTGTGTCTTTGTCCTTTAACACAAATTTCTTTCTGAAAAGAAAATAATCAAAACGAGAGTTGAGGTAGATAGAATGTTTTTCAAGCTTACGATGCTCAAACATCATAGAATTTCTATTTCCTCTATTTGTCCATCTCAGATAACTTGAGTATGATTATATTATTCATTTGAAATACAGTTCAATTTATTTCTGTTGGTACTCCAATTTTTCTCCTATGTTTATTGTTTTTATTTATTTATATTGATTACACAAAATATTAGCATAGATCCAAAACTTAGAACTATACAAAAGCATATATTTTAAAAAGTGTTAAATTAATCCTCTTGCACCCTCAGTTATTTCTACCCTTTTTACCCCATTCCCACCCACTCACTTTAGGTAATCAATGTCCTTAGTTTCTCATTTATCTTCCCTTTCTTTTTGGTAAATCTTCAGATGCACATATTTTCTTATTTCCCCTTTTTGCTCATACAAAAGGCAATAGACTATATAGTTTTTTCCACTTTGCCTTTTTCACTTAATCTGAAAATCATTCCACAAAACTTCATAGAGACCTTCCTCATTCATTTATTTTACAACTGCATAGTTCTTCATTGTGTGTATTTAACATAGTTTAATCTGTTTCTAGTGTTTCAGCATTTAGGTCAAGTCCAACATTGCACAATTATGAATAATACTTAATGAAAAACTTACTATATGTGTTTTCATGCTGTTAAAAAGGTACCTTCAGCATGAATTCCTAAGAGCAGAATTGCTGGATCAAAAGGTAAAGACGTATGTAGTTTATGTTCTTTTTTTAGATATTGCCAAACTCCCTTCCATAAGGATTATACCAATTTGCATTTCCACCTCCAATATGTGAGAGTGCTTGTTTCCTTAAGACCTTAAAAACAGAATGTATTGTTACATGTTTTAATTTTTGTCAATCTGATAGACAAGAAATGATACCACAATGTATTATTATTTTTCATTTTTCTTTTTAAAGTGAGGCTTTCATATGTTGAAGGTCCATTTTATATCTCTTTTAGTACATTGTTCATGTCTTTTGTACATTTTTCTATTGGATTTTAGTCTTTTCCTTTCATTTTTAATGATTTCTTATATATTAAGGATATTAACACTTTACTGCAAATATTTTCTCCCTGCTCAATTGTGCTTTGACTTGTAAACATTTTTAAATAATAAAATTTATTAATAGTTTTTAAAAAATTACATCAGCATTTTGAATCCTTGTTGGTCTTTTCCTTCACACCGGTAAAACAAGAACCATGCATGTTTTCTTCTGGTACTTACATGATTTTATTTTTTTATATTTAGATTTCTGATCCACCTGAAATGTATTCTTTTGTATGATGTGAGTTACAAATCTAATTTTAACTTTTTCCCAATGACTAACCTGTTGTCCTAAAGCCATTTATTTAAAAGTTAATTTTTGCTCTACTGATTTGAGGTGCCATCTTTACAATATGTTATAGTTCCAGATGTTCTTGAATCTATTTCTAGACTTTGTATTTTATTCCATTGATCTGTCTCTTCATGCTTTAATTATAGTGACTTTGTGGTGTTTCAGTGTATAGTAGGGCTACTTTTATTGCATAGATGTTCTTTTTAGTGTTTTCCTGGCTATTTATTTTTTCATATAAACTCTAATATCAACTTATTAACTATTTTTAAAGTTTATTGGTATTTCATAAGGATCATGTTAAATTAATAAATTAACTTAGGGAGAACTGACATCTTCATGATATGAGTCATCCTTTCAAGTGCGGGGTAGAGAGGCTCTCAATTTACTCACATACTTTTGTATCATTCAGGAATGTTTTGAAGATTGCCTTACTCAATTTTGCAAACTTACTGCTGAATTCATTTTAAATATCTAATTTTCTTTGTTGCTATTTAAATGGTTTCTCTAGCATTATGTCATCAAACTGGTTATTGCTTCTGTATCTGAAAACTAGTAATTCTGTTATGTTAATTTTATATTCAGTGATTTACTGAATTATTTTTCTTATTGGAGGACGTTTTACCATTGTTTTTCTAGGTTTTTCCAGGTACATGGTCATATCACTTGCAAATATAGATAATTTTACTTCTTCGATTCCAATTCTTTTCCCTCTAATTGCCTTTGCTATTACTTCCAGGACAAGGTTAAATTAAATAGATGGTAGGCATACTTTCCTGTTCCTGCTCTTAGTTGAAGTGTTTTCTCATTAAGCTTTCCCATTAAGATATGGGCTTTAAGACTAAATTATATATATGGGGATAAGTTTAATATACATATACACACACACACATATACATACATATATATTTAAGCTGGATTTCACCCAAAGAATTCTGAGCATCCAAAGAAATTTGAGCAACATGAGATATTCATATTTTTTTCTCCTTTGATCTGTTAACATAGTGTATTATTTGACTGCATTTCCTAATAGTGAACCAAGCTTACATTCCTGAAATAAATGTCATTTAATCATGTTTTATCAGTTTTTTATTACGATGTTGGATTCTGTTTGCTAATGCTTTATTAAGTATTTTTACATCAATATTCATACATGATATTGGTAATAATTTTCTAATTACATTGTCATTTGCATACTTCATTCTAAAAAATAATTGTAATACTCTGGAATAAGCTATACAGCCCTCAATCTATCTGGTCTTTGAATGTTTGGTAGAATTCCCCTGTGAAACTATCTGAGCCTGGTGCTTTCTTGTGAAGTAGCCCCCTTATAATTTTCTTTATTTCTTTGATGTCAGTTGGTTTCTTTAGATAGAGTAAATTTGTCTCTTTAAATCCAGTAAATTTCTTTAGGAAAGTGTTCAATTCATACAGGTTTCAGCATTTCAATTCAACATTTATTAGCATACATGTTGGCAAATGAGTGTCTAATTAGTTTTTTATAATTCTTCTGTTTCAATGATATTTCCCCTTGCCAATTTCTTATTTTGAATATTTGTGCTTTCTCCCTTTTATTCTTCATTAGGTTAATTAGCAGTTTTTATATTTTGCTAAGTTTTTCAAAGCCCTGCCAGGCTTTTGACTTATTAATTATATCTACTTTTATTTATTTTTCTCATTTTTTTATTTTGTTTTACATCTTGACATTTTCTAGGTTTTTCAGTTGGAAATTTAATTTGTTAATTTTCATTCTTTCAGTTTTATTGATAAAAGTGTTTAGGGCTATGAATTTGCCTCTAGTCACTACTTTAGCATATATCATATATTCTTTTATCCTCATCTCCACTTGATTTAGTGTTAGATATGCAGTTAAGTATATTAAATCCTCATCATCAGTCCTTTAATGAACATCATCTACTCAGGCCTTAGTGGGTTTCTAGTAGATTCTCAAGAAAGTTTCCTGGATACAAATTCCTATACTCTTGCATATCTAAAACACACACACACACACACACACACACACACACAGAAAACGGTGCTGCTCTACTGTTGATGTACTGTTTACTTTTTTTAAACAACAAACATTATGTTTTTGAATATACAAAGCCAGCCTAGTTCTTTTTACTTTGTAAGATATTTTATCTTTTCACCTTGTAGCTCTGAGGACTGTTTTTAATCTTTATAAATTCCAACAGTTTTACTCAAATAGGTCTCAGAGTTAGTAGTTATGGGTCAATATTCCCTGAGCTCTTTCAATATGTAGATTCTGATCTTTTATTTACAGAAATAGGTTTTTTAAATTATATTTTAAAATATGAACTTGTTCCATTGTTTTATATATCTCTTTCTAGAGAGCTAATTGGATTATTTTTGCTACATTTTATTTCAAATACTTTCTTAGTCTTTTGAGATATTTTATTTTAAAATTTTATTCATTTTTTAAAATTTCTTTTTGTTTTTTGTCATCTTGGTTGTTTTCCTGATTTTCTTCAATGTTCTCCTTAAATTTTCATTTGAATCTCTTATTCCTTAGAGACTTTCTAAATTAGTCTTCATTTTTTTGTATAACTTAGACTTCTATGTTTTCCTAAAATCAATCAACTTTTATTTTAGTTCTGCTTATTTTGCATTCATTTCTGTTCTTGGTGTTTTCATTTCTGTTTCAAAGTGGTTTGTACTGTATTTCATAGCCAAAAATGCTTATTTGAGGGTATTTCATTTAGTTGCATTTAGTGGATAAAATTTTTGTCATCTGGATTAATTTGATTCTCATTTTCTTCTATATTTTTATAGGGGTGATAGATCATTGAAGATTGCTTGTGCCTCTGCATTTCTGTGTACAGGGCTGGTGGTTTAGGTTTGAATAGGTTTCAGAGATTCCTAGTTCAAGAGTTCTGTCTTATGTCAGGGCAGTAAAATACGGTTGACAGGGTTTTTGCTGTTGTTGTTGTTGTTGCTGTTGTTTTAAACAGGACTGTAGGGTAGGGTTACTTGTCCTTTGCCTTTTTTCTTTTGGTTTGTAGGACTGCAAATGTGCTCTCTTTTTATTTCGATTCAGCATGTAGCTTTGAAAGAATTCCTGTCTTTTTTAAATTGTTCTCCTCAAATGTTACCTTTCCAAGGCTTCCTCTTGAAGCACTGTGTACAATTTTACCTTCCTCCTGGTTGTCAGTTTCCTGATCCAGCAGATCACTTTTTTTCCTCTTTTTATGGTGATGGTTTTAGATCAATATCAGGCCTGCTGCTAAGTCTTCCTTCTCCGTTCCAATCAATTTTTCAGAGACTACCCTTGTACTTCACAAGGACCCTGGGAGGAGGACAAGAGATAACTCACAGAGATCTGTGTTCATTTTTGTAGCTGCAGGTCTTTTGAAGTTTGGACATTATTTGTCTTCTTGTTATGCTGAGAGCATGAATTTTATTTCTTCTCATTGTTATTTAGGTGTTGGGAATATGTTGGGAGATTAAGATTTACACCTTCACTATTACCTTGGTTACCCATCAAATTAAAGTGTTTAATAATATGCCACCACATAAAATATTTCTAATGACACTCTGCTGTGAGAGCTCTAGTTTTCTACCCTGGTCATAATACGTACCTCAAAACATGCTCTATCTAGTAAGTGGTTGGTGCATAGCATTATATTTGATTGACAGAGGAAAGCTGGGTATCCTAGAACCACAGAAGACTGATATATATTTGAGGGTCATTCCAAAAAGATGCCCACAACCCCAGCAGTTAACCAGCTGGAGGTGAAAAGTGTGAGAGAAAAAAGGAAGCAGAATGTTGAGGAGCAGTTACATAGCACATAGGTGTCCAATGAAAGACTTACCCAGAGTAGAAAATATATTTGGTAGTTACTCTCTGAAGGCTATTATAAAAAGATAACCATGGCTTCATGGTTCCTTCTAGACTTCACTACTCTACCTCTCATGCCTCAGTTCTTCTCTGTTGTCTCTTGTCTCACTCTATTAGTATTGTGTTATTGATATCTTTAAAAGAAATTTCATTCCATGAGTGTTAGAGATAGTGGTCTCCATAGAGACAACCAGGAGCAACCAAGACCGAGTCAAGCAGTGAAGGGGCAAGAATGTACCTTTTCACAAGGTTAGGTACTCTTAGGTCTGCTAAGTACTGACATCAGTCTCTGTGTCTCTTAGGTCAAATCATCAAGAGTAAAAATCATATAAAATAACTGATTTTTTTTATTACTGTTGGGTAGTATAATGGTGCAGGCACTGAAAGGTGCTCAACAAATAATTGTAAATGAGTGAATAACTATCAAAATTTATTAAAATGACCATCAAATATCATAATCCTCCTACTTGTGAATAGAAAATGCTGCTCTGGAAAAGGTTTTTTAAAGTCTACTGTTCTACATCAAACAATAAGTTACTGTTTGGGATCTAAGCCCCATGAAGAAAAGTGTCTTCTCTGGCTTTCTAAGGAACTTGATTTATTCGAAATCATAGGACCCTTTTGAGAGATGAGTGTTACCTACAAATTGCAAATATGTTTTGCCCCACATGAATTAACAAAAACCATAGCAATACATTGAAGTAAGAGCCAAGGGACAAAAGAGTGGAAGGACCTGGAGATTATTTCCAAAACACAAACTGATGGTTCATTGAAGCAGACATTGCGAATTAACTCAACTGCTTCCCTTTATTTGTCACATTATTATTTTAAAGTTCAGGCACAGGTTATCTGAATAATTTGCTCTAAGAGGGACAAAATTCACTAATAAAAGCAAAGAAGAATTTGACTGATTTATAACAAAGATTGCAGACAAACTGGCTCACTGTCATAATGGCTGAGAAAATGTGATAAAAATTATTGGTCCATATTTTCCAAGAATAAAAGTATACGTTCTGCTCCAGAAGCTGTATAACTATATTCACTAGGTCCTACTGTATATCTTCCTAGGAATACAGAAATTATAAAGACACAATCCCGAACCTGAAAAATCTGAAAGGGAAGAGCCATATCAGAATCTGGGAAGGCACAAAGAAAGCAGGTCATACTACTGAAATGCTTCAACCTAGAGAACATATTATCATTCTAACTGGAACTTCAAAGAGTCAAATGCTTTATGGTGGGGGGCAGAGGGCCAAAGATTTCCTGTAAATGGAAAAGAAACATCATGACTATTCCTGGGAGTCAAGAGATAAAAACTGTATTAAATTGGTTAAGAGAATGCATTCTAAATATCGTCTATGAAGACTGGTGGAGAGAGTAGAGCTGACCATTGGGAGGACTGAGCACCAGCCCTGGCTCTTTATGAACTAGCTAGAGGAGTCTGCCAATGTTTTCCACCTCTATGAACTCCAGTCTCTTCTGATGATATTCTCTAGATTAAAAACTTAATGTTCATTGCCTGTAGTTGACATGTTCTCTGCTTTTTTGACCTGCTAGCCTTGACATCTAAGAAACAGAATTCATATACTGAAGGATTTGCTATCTGTGGAAACAAAACAAGAGAACTTACTTCTCTGAGAAAGAAAAAAATATGAAATCAGAAGTGAATGCCCTTGTAAGGAAAAAATTAGCTTTGTCCACAGGAATTTACATGAAGCAATTCCATGGAACTGTTTTCTGAGCACAGAGAACCATTATGAAAGCTCAGCCTCTGGACAACAGCTGGGTATGCATCTCAGCTCTGCTCTTTCCTCCTAATGTCTTAGACCAGTTTTTGAACTGTGCCTCCATCTTCTTCCAAGAGCAGCAAAGCATCTCATATCAGTTTGCAATACAGTATTTACAAACACCATAGACTCTGCACTGCCATTAGCTAGACTTTGTTAGGCTAAGAATGTGTACAATTCAGATTCACTTTCCTCTTCCCCATTCCAATTAATGGATTTTCATTTATCTTTTATTTTTCTGACACCTAAGATCCAAGACATAAGTGTTCTCTCAAGATGGTACAGAGTCTATCTCCATGTCTTTTAAGATATAAATTCTAAACCCAAGACTGTATAAATATCAAGGCTTATGAAATATGTTTAGATGATTACTTAAAGCCAGAAAACATAGCTAGTTTTAAAAAAATCAACATCCATAGAGTATACTATTCATCATCCCCTAAGATGCAACAAATCTAGTGAGGCTCCAGCTTCCTTTATTTCTCCCTTCCTTATTTCCTTACTTCCTCCCTCCCCCTGTCTCCCTCCTTCTATTC
Organism: Papio anubis; assembly: GCF_008728515.1. Taxonomy (NCBI): domain Eukaryota; kingdom Metazoa; phylum Chordata; class Mammalia; order Primates; family Cercopithecidae; genus Papio; species Papio anubis. The sequence continues at coordinate 32,093,762 of NC_044988.1, forward strand.
CTTTCTTCCTTCCTTCCTCCTTTCTTCCTTCTTCTCTCTCACCTCTTTGTTTCATTCTATAAAACCTCGTTGTAATTTCTGGTGTTTGAAACAGCAGCTCAGTATGTCTCTTTGTGAATGAGTTAATACAATATTTCAAATAGCATCTGAACCAAGACACAAGGTAAAATTTATCTTCAATACACCTCTTCCCTACAGAGAAGAAAATCTAGCTAAACCTCCCCATAAAGAAATGAAGTTGTGATGCAATAAACCTGACAAAAAATTAAGCAGAGGTTACCACAGCAAGGTCTATCTTCTTCAGAAATAAGAGCCTCTTCCATCCAGCTATACAAAGTAAAGTAAAGGGCTTGGAAGCCAGAAGCATACTGGAGCTTTTCTATTCCATTGATCACTGCCACTCTGCTGAGAGATGTTTATATATTTTATGTACATTCTTTAGTTATGCAATTCAATTGCAAACACCCTGAGGGCTTCAGGGCAGGACCATATCTGATAACTAATTTAAAAAAAGATTTCTTCATATAGTGCTTAGCAATAAACCTATTAGAAGCACAAAGTATGTTTTTCTCAAACAGGCCTGTAGAAAGTCATGCACAGAAAAAAGACCCTGATGCTTACTGAATAGCACTAGAATGCAAGCTCCATAAAAATCAATGGATTTGTTTTATTCACAGTTCATGGCAGGTAGACTCCAAGACAGCCCCCAATAACCCCCACCTCCTGGATTCATGTCCCTGTGTAATCTCTACCCAAGTGTGGACAGAGCTTCTGACTAACCAATAGAATATGATAAAGGTCATGGAATGTCACTTCTACGATTGGGTTCCATAAAATTGAGACTTTTATCTTGCTATTAGACTCTCCCTCTTGCTGGCTTTCATAAAGCAAGATGCCATGTAAGGCAAGCCCATGTGCCAAGGAACTCAGGGCACCAGGGAACAGCTAGCAAGAAATTGAGTTGAATTAAGCCAACAATCACACAGTCGGCTCAGAAGAGGGTGCTTTACTAGTCAAGTCTTTATATGAGACTTTGGCACTAGCTGGATCCTTGATTGTAGCTCCTGAGAGACTCTGCAGTGGAGAACTCAGCTAAGCCATGCCCAGACTCCTGGCCACAGAAACTCTGAGATAATAAATGTGTATTGTTTTAAGCCACTAAGTTGGTGGTTATTTGTTACACAGCAATGCACAACTAACGCACTGCTATTTCCTCAGTTCCTTGAACAGTGCCTGGCTCATAGTAGGTATGTAATAAATACAAGTTGCACAAATCAATAAATGAAATTAAGTCCTGTCACTGATACAGAGTTACTGAAGGTCAGTAAACTATTCATCACGGTGCTGCAATGTACAACTAGATGAATAAAGTCAATTTTTACAACAAGCTTTCTAACAAATTCAATTTTCTAAAAACAAACATGTACTAAATAAATACAATTTCTCACAATAAACATGTTAAGCAAGCTTTTCGGTCATCGTAATAGCCTCAAGGTTGGCTTATATTTTCTAGGAGAGAACAATAAACTTTATAGTTTAAAACAAAATAGCACTGGAGACCCCTTTTACCCTTCTTGGCTAAGAAACTGACCAGGAATTCAATTTCACAGTAACAACATTCAGAATATGCATTGCTCTAACCTAAATAGTCATTTAACCCAGCCTGGCTTGTGCTCTTTATTCTTTCTGCCTTTATGATTCCTAATTGGGAAATACGCTTCAATCTTCTCACTCACATTCTCAAAAGCATTTGGGTCAGCCTCTTCCCTTCCTCTCAAGGTTTCTCATTAAATTATCTTGTGATTTGTGGCCTGTGAGTCCAACTTCAATTTTAACCAAGGATAAATTTTTTAAAAATATTTTTAGTTCTCATTACCAGTTGTGATAATTGCTAGGAAAGAAAGAAGGCTGAGAGAAATGACAGCGGATGTGGTAGGAGCAGTGGGTGCTTAGCATGATGAGAACGTCTTTCTGAAAATGTGACTTTCAAACTTTGAACTAGAAGATGAAAAGAACCCAGATATACAAAGAGCCAGGATGGGGGTATGGGCGTAGAACAGCATTTCAAGCAAAAGGAACAGCACATCAAAAAGCCTGAGAAGAAGTTTCTCAGCAGAGTTGATTTTACAAAGTCAGCCATATTGTGAATGTGAAGGACAACCATACACAATCAGTTAGGATCACACACACACACACACACACACACACACACACACACACACACGAAGTCCAGCACAAATTATCCTAATGCTTTTTTTTGGATGGTACTAGAATGTAAGCTCCACAAAAGTAGTAACCTCTCTTTACAACTGCTTGTAAAAAATATCTTGATGTTATTTATATTTGTTAATTTTGACTCCATTTATTTTCAAAATGAAATCATTTTGCCTTTTTTTCACTTTTCATTATTCTATGTTATTATTATGATTTGAGGTAAAAATTACCCTAGCTTCCAAGAGAGAAAACTAAGGTTCAGGCAGGTTCCAATAAATCTTCTAAGGTCACAAAGCTCATAAATGGGGACATCTGACCTGGTCCCTCGCCAGCCTAGTCCTCATAAAACAGGGGTTAAAATGGTGAGAAGCGATTAAGAAAAGAAGGTCATGCATAATTTTATTTATATGGGTGTCCTGGATATTAGAAAACCTCAATTTTGTCCAAAATATGCCAAGAGTTACATTGTTAGTCACTCTACTGTCTCACTGAGGTTTCTAAGCTTATGAAGGGATCCAGCTCCCCCAAACAAAACTAACAAGCACTTCCTCATTCTATGGGCAAATCCAACTTGGTTTTGAGGCTAAAAGTCCAACTCTACCACAGGCCAAATGTTGGGTCACTAAATACAAGAAGGTATCATGGAAAGACGGAAATAATCAGATTTTGAGGACAACATACCCGTGATAAAATGGACCAGTAAAATGATGTCAATATTATCTACCCTCCAGATTACTGTATAAAGATAATTCATACAGCACATAACACAAAGGAACAGCTTAGGTGAATGAAGGTAAATATTTGGATCTGAGAGTGATCTGGAAAACCCAGAGGTCTCTCAGAGGTCTGACAAAACACTTTAATCAAGCATGTAAGGTCATTCCTCTGAGCAAAGGGTTTGTTTCTTATTAAAATGCTGGTGCACTGGGGAAAACCTGACTCCTTCCACTTTTATCAGCAAATCTTCAGGGTGAAACACTGGCTGCATTGGAGGGGGCGTGGGGTGTGAGAAAGGCTCTTAGACACTGGGAGTTTACGAGGGAGGAAAATGGTGGAAGGAGAAGGAGGAGGGTTCTACTTGGTGACAGAATACACTCACTTCAGACTTCTGCTTCAAACTGCCAGGGGTATGAGCGTGCACCATCTGTGACAGAAGCATGGGGAAGAGGGGAAAAAGAGGGATTTTCATCAGCAGCATGGCTCTAGTCTAGTACATTTTTATAAGCCTCATATTTTAAAGTAGTTATTTCAAACACTAAGAGTAAATCTAGAGATCTAATATACAGCATGAGGACTATGGTAATATATTGTATTGCATAATGAAAATTTGCTAAGAGAACAGATCTGAGGTGCTCTCACCATACAATAAAAAATAGATAACTACAGAAGCTGATGGATATGCTAATTTTCTTGGCCACAGTAATCATTTCACTCCGTATATTATAACACATCATGCTGTACACCTTAAATACATACAATTAAAAATTAATTTTAAAGACTCTGTGATCAATCATAACACCAAGCATAAATATTATATCAACGATACTTTCTTTCTTGCCTCAATAACCTCTTTGTTTCCAGTATTAACTCTCAAAATCAGGGGCCGACTAACCATGCTGTCTACACTTTACTCACAAGATAGCCATACCTCTTTTTCTTCAAAATGGCATTTACTATAAGTATCAATCAGTGGAGTGCCTGTCTTCAAACTGGTTTATTTACCAGTACTGAATAAAGAACCACAACTTAGTGCAGCTATTGAAAATGGAGGGGAAAAAGGACTATTTTAATCACTTTATTTTATTTTATTTTATTTTATTTTATTTTATTTTATTTTATTTTTTGAGACAGAGTTTTGTCACCCAGGCTGGAGTGCAATGGCACGATCTGGGGTCACTGCAACCGCCACCTCCTGGATTCAAGCAATTCTCCTGCCTCAGCCTCCAGAGTAGTTGAGATTACAGGTACACGCCACCATGCCCAGTTAATTTTTGCATTTTTTTAGTAGAGACGGGGTTTCAGCATGTTGGGCAGGCTGGTCTTGCACTGCAGACCTCAAGTGACCCACTTGCCTCGGCCTTCCAAAGTGCTGGGATTACAGGCATGAGCCACCGCGCCTGGTTGAGAAAAGGAACCTTAAAGGGTCTTTATTTGGCCAGGAAAACAAGCCTTTTCGTCTATTTTCACTTCTTTGTCTTCAGACTCAGCCACGTGGGGTTTTGAACAGTTTTTCATTTGTCATCTGCTCAAGGTACCAGTCCTGCCTGACAGAGGAAGGAAACACTTTCGCTTCACTGATACACATTCCATAACTGGACCCACAAAACCAGGGCTACCTGGAATTCTCAGTTTAGTCTCATTAAAGATCTTTCTCCGAAAGTTATACTGAAACCATGAAAGTATTGCTCTTGGTAAAATAACAATAAAAGAAAGAAGATACTTAGCAGGATTCTGACTGTATTTCACATTTTTTATTGACTCTTCAGTACAACAACAATATCTAAATTGTTGCTCGGGCGAAATGGTAGCGAGGTTGAGTTTGATGATGAATGTGAGGCGTAGTCTGCTGTTTGGGAGAGGCACTGCTGTGTCAAAGATGAGTGTGGTGTTCTTCGGAGTTTAGATGGAAAAGTGTGAGAGAGTATTGTGAATCTGTGATTGCTTGTGGGGAAAGATGGTGGTTTGTGTATCTTTTTCTCCCTCATGTCCATGTGAAAGGAGTTGTTCTAGCAACGCAGGAAGGTTGTTCGTCATTATCGCAGTAATTGGGGAATGGGGATGCTGACATATGTTGCCAAGGGGCAAAGGGTCTTAACCACTCTGCAATGTCTTTACAGTGAAGAATTTTCCCAGCTCAAGTTATTCATGCTCTGTTGAGAAATACTGTGCTCCAGTAACAATTTTGGTCTCTCTCCCCAGCTCCATTCTCTCTCCCTGGAGTTCTCTGATGGATATATTGGAAGAAGACATGAGCCTGCCCAGCCTAGCCCCCTCCACTCTTGCTTCCTTGTCTGTCTGCCCGCAGAGAAGTTGTTTTCTGGGATAGGCCTGCAGGTTGGTTGGTTTTGTTTTGTTTTTGAGGAGTGGGGTTAAGTTCAATTCAGGAGTGAAGAATTAGGAAGTCCATTGTGGGACACATCAAAAATCCATGCATTTACCTGCTTCAGTCAAAGCCCACCAATTTCAATATTAATCTCATCCAAAATATACCCTCACAGAAACATTCAGAATGCTTGATCAAATGTCTAGGCACTGTGGCCCAGCCAAGTGGACACATCACATCAGCTCCAGCGCCTGCCCAGAAGAGTGATGTGTTCTCGGATCTCCAGACCAGGCCAGTCACCAGCTGAGTGCCAGAGACTGACCTCAGTCAACGCCACAAAGGATCACCTGGCCAAGCCCTCCCTGGTCCTAACTCACACAATCTGGGAACATTATACATGGTTATTTTAAGTTACCAAGTTTGAGGTGGCTTGTTATGCTACAGTAATAAGTGGAACACTAATTTTAAACTTCCATTGCTCCCTCTCTCTCTTATGAAACTTCAGCTACACAGGCCACTACAAACACACATGCTCCCTCCTAGCCTCAGGCCCTTTCTACCTGCCATTCTTTCTGCCTGCAATATTTTTGCTCCAGCTCTTGGCTTAGCTGGCTCCTTTCATCTTTCCTTCCGGCTTCAGATCAAATATTACTTCCTCAGAGAAGTCTTCCCTGACCACACTCCCTAAATTGGCCTCCTTCCCTCTCTATGTAGCCTTTTTTCATTCTGTTAATTTTCTTCAAAACATTGATCTCAATCTGAAATTATCCTGGTTTCTATCTTTGACTATTGTTTTCCTCAATTAAAGCATTAGATCTGTAGGGTAGGTTCTTAGCTAGCTCATTTATGGCTCACACAATGATTGGCACAGAATATGTGTTCCATAGATATCTGTGGAAGGAAAATTAATGAATGCTTATCTCATATGTGGGTGACTGCCTTCAGGATCCTGTCCACAGGCCTCAACTTCCTAAGTCTGCTATCATAGAATTTAATGAAGGAAGATTAGAGTTCCCATGAGCTATAAAGGGTGTTTTTCTCTGACTTTTCTTCTGCTCTTTTTTTTCCCCCTCTAATGAGATGAGCATTCACCAGGGAACAAAAAGCCTAGTATCCTTTTACAATACCTCACAGACAAAAAATGCTGCATTTTCATATGTGATTATCTGTGAGACTTGTTTATAAATTTTCCTAACTCTTACGGATTAATTAAAAGACATCTCTAAACTGAAAAACGAAAAAAATTTTCTCTTATTTCCTGGAAATCCAGTCTACTCTTAGCCTTTGTGTAATACAGCCTCAGCTCTTAATTTCTTTCTTCTCCAGTCCCCCAGCACGGGGCTTACAGAGAGCTTGGATTAAAGGGTTGGGGAGAGGCAGAGGCAGGTCCATCCCCTACTTTTTTTGTTCCCCCCTTTTCCAGTTACTGGTTTGGATACACTTGAGGCATAAAAACCAACAAATATTTTTTCTCATCCCCTGAACTGAGGTTCTTATCCGAAGCCAGCACTCAACCCATGCTCTATACTTTCTTATTCTCTTGTATTCTGATTCTCCCTTGTTTTAACCATGTTTTTCATTTTCTGTATTCTGATGCTTCAACATCTGGGGTCTTTCTCACCCTGGAGAGACCGCCCCTCCCAAGGTATGCCAATTCCTAGAAAAAGTAAACAACTCACTTGAGAGCATGCCTTTCAAGTATAAATCAACCAGTCCAGAGTCCACAGCCCAACCACCTTTTTTATGGGGCTTTCACACTCTGGGCCACTATCGTCTGCCCTAATTACCCCAGGGCCAGGTACCGGACAACTAGAGACAACCTCTAAACCCTAAAGCCCACTGAAGTCATTCAAATCAGCCAACCCCCTGCCTCACCCATTCCTTCCCACAGAAAGCACAATAAAGGTTCCTGCTTACAGCTCCCCCCACCGCCCCGCCCCCTGCTTCTGCCCCTGACCCACCCAGGTGCTTCTCCATGTGACCCCCTTGTGGTGTGGTATGCCCCCTCCCATTGGGAACTGTGAGTAACAAACCATCTTCTCAATGGCAATTGTCTCCTGATCTGTTGACCTTACTGTACCTCAAATTTCTATTACCATACTGCATTTTAAAACATCTCTCTAGACTGCAAGTCAAGCCAATGTCTTAACTGTCTTGGGCAACTTGGATTCTGCACACTCAGTGCTCAGTATTTTAAGTTTTATTTTAGCAAGACTTAGAAACCTGTTTTAAAGCACTGATTCATTCAAGAAACATTTTTTGATGCCTCATGTGTACTTGGTATTGTGGAAGGCCCTGGGGATAGGAGGATGAATAAAACACGCTTTTAAGCAGGCTCCTGGCAGGATGGGGACTCAAAAAATATTTGAGAAAAGAAGAAATGAATCAATGTCTTCCCAGAGCTCACAAGCTAGAATCCATTGCTTGCTGGATCCCCTGGTGTGTTACCTTTATAAAATTGTGGTCAATTTTGCAAAGTTTGAAATTAGAATAGACTGGTTTGTCTTGTTCTGTTCCATTTTTTACATGTCAAGCTATTGAAATCTGGACTCTAAAAGATTGTTCAAATTTTTCAAGTTATTATTTAGCAGATTTAATGGTTTTGTTTGGAACATCTTTACCAAAATCTAGCCTCACTCACTCTAAGAAGAGCCTAAGGAAACTGTTATCTGGGGGACATAAAGTAAATATAACATTAATAATAGGTCAGGTGCAGTGGTTCACGTCTGTAATCCCGATGGTTTGGGAAGCTGAGGAGGGAGGATGGCTTAAGGCCAGGAGTTCAAGGCCAGCCTGGACAATATAGCAAGATCCCATCTCTACAAAAAATTGTAAAAATTATTCGGGCATGGTGGTGCATGCCTGTAGTTCTAGCAACTCAGGAGGCTGAGGCAGGAGGATCACACAAGCCCAGGAGTTTGAGGTTATACTGAGCTATGATCACTTCACTGCATTCCAGCCTGGGTGACAGAGTGAGAATTTGTCTCTACATAATAATAATAGCTAATACTTACTGAGCTCTTAATATATCCCAGGCATTGTCCTAAACATGGGACATGTAGTATTTTATTTAAACATTATAATTCATATTATCATCCTTATGTTACAGATGAGGAAATGAAGCTTAAATAGAGTGGATCATTCACTACAGGTAACATAGCCAGTGAGTACAGCCTGGATTCTAATTGAGGCAGCATTATCCCAGAATCTATCTACTTAACAACTAACTCTAGCTATGAGGTAAATCTGTATAATTTTCTCAGTGTACCTCGCTTAGACCCATTTCTCAAGTCCATGAAAGAATTTGGGCCAAATTTATTCCCAAAGAAATCCTAGACACTCAAAATTCTGCTACTAAATACACAATATTTGAGTCTGCCAGAATCTTTTTTCTTCCAATAATGTATTAGAATTTCTTTTTAAGCTTTCTCTCTCTGGTCCCCATCCACAGGGGCCTAGTTCGTGATATAATAAAATGAGCTACTTTAAAGAAAAACTCCAGAATAGTTTCTCTCCAAAACTTTCCATAAAAGGGAACTGAGCTTTAATAACTACATTCATGCATTGAATGCACCTTAGGACTGGAAAGTGAGTTTTATGCTTCCTTATTAATGAATCTTTCCCAAGGAATTCTGTCAAAATCTTGTGGCAATGACTACCTCCCTGCCTTAGCTTTAATTATTCTATTTCCATTAGCCTGTGTCAACACATACCACAGAGGTCATCTCTGGACTTGATGTATTGCATTAAAGGTGAGCTTCTCTAGGATAATTATGTCCTCAAAGACCAGGCACTGGGGTAATGCCTTGGGGAGTCTGCAACTCCAATCACCTTGAACTTTGGATATGTCTTCGCTTAACATATATTTGTGGAAAAGAAAACCATAGGACATGAAATAATGCACAAGTTGCAAATGTGCTCTTTTCTCTATACATGACTAGAGATTAAATATTGACTATAGCAGGCAAACAGAACTCTTTTCTGGAATCTTGAGTTTCGGAATTCCCAAAAGAAACATTAAAAGCTACTTCCTTTCTTCTCTTGCATCCAAAAGAGAAATCAATGAGCTATTGAATAAGACTTTTGATCCATTACCAAGACTCAAGCTTCCTAAAACACTAGTCAAATGGTATTTAATACTTCGTTTTAAGACCTAAACTTGCCCATCCCAGCCTACAGTAAAGGGAGAAGACACATTCCAGGGCTTGCTTTTGCTCCACAACAAGCATTTATTGAGTGTCTACTATGTGCTTGATCATGTTCTAAGTCCTTGAAGATAGAGCAGTGAACTTGTATCCTTATCACTGAGGAGGGAGAAGGCAGTACCTGCCGGTTACTTGAAATTCCCACTGGAACCAATTCACAGGGCAGAACACTTTAAACTCTACTCAGACTCTCAGAAGTTGGGTAGGAAGAAACTCCTTAAGTCTTTGGAGCCTCACAGATGCCTTATGGGCTCTGCTTTCCACACTTACTAGAGCCAGGTATTTAATATGAGCTGGGGACAAGAAGCATGAACCCCTCCAATTTTTATGCAACGTTTTGTGAGCAAGTATGAGCATTTGCTGGAGCCAAAGTCTACACATGTCCTCAAATTCTCAAAAAGATCTGGGATCCCACCAAGGTTAAAAGCATTCCCCTAACATACCCACAACTCGTGGAGCCCAGGTGACTGCGCTTGTACTTTCTTGGTGAAGGCTACATTTTGAACCAAAAAGCAATGCCAAATGGATGCCACACTGACTGCAACAGCCACTTAGCCTGGTGTACACCCCGCTTAGTCCTTTCTCAACTTCACAACTTTGCTCACCAGAAAGCTTCGGGTGCAAATGCAAGGCGGCCTATTTCTTTGGAAAGGAATGAGAAACACGTAGGCTTGGAAGTACTGAGACATTGGTGCCTCTCCTGTTTTGGTCCTGAATGGATTCCCGGCGAAGAAATCACAGGCCTGTTTTCTCCTGACCCCACTTTTGGCATCTATTAAGGCCAAAGCTAGTTCTCAGAGCTCGTCCGCCTACAGCTACTAAGTTTTCTGAGAGCAATAAAGATACGACGGGATCCATCTGGACGTCGTCGGGACAGGAGAGGCAGCCGGCATTTCCCTTCAGAGAGCTGCTGGGGGTGCACAGCGGCTCGGTGACAGCCGGAGTGCGCAACCCACACTTCACCCGTGCGCCGGGCAACATAGAGCACCTCGGTACACGCACGCGGACCGGACACACACGCAGTCCCGTACACGCCCAACGAGCGCGCACACACGCACTCCATGCACGCGCGATGGGCGCACACACTCGCATCCCTACACGTGCGCTAAAGCGCACACACCCGCGCTCCATGACCGCGCCCGCGCGAGAAAGAGCCGCAACTTCTGAGTGGGACTCGGCATACGGGGGTAGTGCCCGGTACTTCACCATCAGTCACCGTCGCGTCCGCCTCCTCCCCTGCTGGGTGCACCTCCAGCCGCAGAAATTTCCGGCTGGGGCACAAGAACTGCCCAGGCCGAAAGAGCTGCTCCTCCGTTACAAAACGCAGTTGCACGCTGTACTGCAGGCGCGCTGTGACCCGGGCCGGAGCCAGAGTCGCAGCCATGGACCAAGCGTCTCTGTCCGTGAGCCCTAGCAGTGCCTTCCCCGCGCTGCTCTGGGCACCGAAAAACTGCTAGGGCAAGGGGGAGGGACTTGGAAGCGCGCACCACCTTCCCCAGCTCCCGTTGCAAGTTCAATCTTCGACCTCCGAGACGCCCGGTGACTTCTGCTGGCACCTGTTGCCCTTGGTATCACCTCCCTCATCCCCCTGCAGGGCGAGCTGGAAAGCGGCGACTCCCCACCCACCGCACAGGAGCGCCCTGTAGACGCGCAGATGGGCCCAGCCACCCAGCGGGGCGGCAGCCGTGAACACACAAGTTTGGAGAGCGCGCGAGGCACCTGAAAGTGGTTGGGGTTTGGAAGCAAAAGGGTGACACCTGCTGTTCGCTGGGACCTCTCTGCGGGCGTGGGCGTCGGTTTGGAGACGGCCTTTGACTGGGCTCTCTGCTTGATGAGTGGGCACTCGCTCTTGGTGTGATTTTGCCGCAACTGGCACCCACGTGTGAGCGGCAGTCCCAAGGGCCGAGTTCTTCCCTCACTGACAGGGTCGAGAGAGCAGCAGCAATGTGGTAGGAAAGCCCGCAGACACTAGTGCAACTGGCTGGGCCCAAAAGACCATATTCGTCTTCCATTACTTAACTTGGGATTGCAGGTTTACTCGCTGCTGTATTGTGAACAATTTCCCTAGAAGTGGGCCGGCAGAGCCAGGGACTCTTGTCCCAAAGTTAATGCCTGTCTCCGGCAGCTACCCAGCATAGTCACTCGGCTCCAGCTTCAAAGGTTGGGCTCTCCAAGCCCTGAGTAACCCGATTCGCAGGTCCTTAGTCCTCTTTGCAGAGAAACTGATCTGCTGCAAAGTTAAGAAAAGGAAGTAGTTCTTCTTTTGACAAGAATCCCCCACACTTACAGATTCATGTGCCATAAAAGGACCTTTTCTTCAAAAGCTGAACTGCTTTCTGTGTGCCCCCAGTCTGTGACCTCCTAATAGAATGAATTGCAGGGAGGAAGCAAGGTTTATAAATCCATTCTGATCCTCTGGAGACAATGTTCCTCTTAACTAAGCAGGTTGACTTTAGAAGATCCAGCTTCCCTAGAAGTCCTGGGTTCTATGACTTCAGAGCTCCCAAGTGGGACTGTTAAACCCAGCCAAGCTGTATGAAATCCCGGGTCTCATTTATCTGCCTCCCACACCTTCTTCCTCCCAGTTCCTGATCAGGCTTCTCTGGCTTCTCCAATTTTCCTTTAAGACTTTTTCCTCCTCACCCTCCTTCTCTCTGTCTCTCATCTTTCTCAATCATCTAAGTACTCTACTCTTTTCCCTTTTTCTCATTCTCACATTTGGTTGCTGCATGGCTTTGATTCAGGCTCTGGAAGCCCTTAGGAATGAGATTTTCTCAGTCCGGCGTAAAGGCCATAGAACACTGCATCCCGCTTCACCCTCACACACCTTCCATCTGTTGGTGGATGAATGACAATGTTGTGACCAGAAGCTTGCAGGAACCTAACCCTAGGTATTTCCCCTAGGAGGAACTTTAGTGGCACCTTCATAGAACATAGCTGCCATAAATAACAACATTTGACTGTATTTTACAATGCCTTTTTTAGGGTGCTTAGCAAAGAGAGCCCAGTAACTACTAGATAATCTAAGTTCAGAGCTCCTGCCTTAACCCCAAAGAATGAATCCCTTTGACATTTAGGTCACATATTCTTGGTAGACAAGGTATTTTGGCTCCTAGGCTTCCCAGCCTCTCAGATCAAATCTTACACAGTGTTTCACTTATTCTGCCTGGATATAAGTCAGGATCTGGTCATAAAAAAAGAGGCTGCCTAATTATGAACTAACTCACCTTCCTGAACTCAGAGCTGGGCCCTCTCAAAAGTGCGGGTGACTCAGAATATAAAGTGCTTCCTCAAGCTCCTCTCACGTAGTTTACAGCCAAGAACAAAACTGGCCCATGTGGAAAGGACCTAAGTTTTTTCTGAAGTTCCTCATAACAAATCCTTTATGAAATCTTTATGGTAATGCTAATATTAATCATTGATAAAATTGGCTTGTTGTATTTCAATTATTATTTCTTTAGATGGATGTATTGGTTTCCAAGGGCTACTGTAACAAATTACCACAAACTTGGTGGCTTCAAACAACAGAAAATTTCCCCCACAGTTCCAGAGGACGGCAGCCTGAAATCAAGGCATCAGCATGGTCTTATTTCTTCTAGAGGCTCTGGGGAGAATCTTTCCTTGTCACTTCCGGCTTCTGGAAGCGTTCTCTGTTTCTTGGCTTCCTTCCCTGCATCATTCCAACCTCTGCCTCCATGGTCACATTACCTCCTCATTTTCATGTGTCTTCTCTTCTGTCTCTTACGAGGGCACTTGCCATTGGATTTAGGGCCCATCCAGGTTGTCTAAGATGATCTCCTGTCAATATCCTTGATTACATCTGCAAAGACCCTTTTTCCAAGGAGGGTTGCATTCACAGGTTTGGGAAGTTAGAATGTATATATGTCTTTTGGAGGGCAACCATTGAAAGAACCCACACATTCCCTGGTAGCCACCACTGGGGAGGAGAACATGCTTACAAGATATCAGTTCAAAGCTTAGGCCCAGCCCTTGCGTGTGTGACTTGGTGATGAGTACACTTTTTATACCTGGCAGACGTGAGAGAAGACAGGTTGAGAGAGGGATTGTGGGAGGAGATAGGGTGAGGAGATCCTGGTAACTAGACTGGATTACTAGAGGAACTAAAATGTACTGCATATTCCAGGAAAAGATGGAGTTTGTTATGAAAGATGGGAAACATTATGAAGAAAGTAGAATGTTTATCTTTTTTTGTTTTGTTTTGTTTTTGAGATAGAGCTTCGCTCTGTTGCCCAGGCTGGAGTGCAGTGGCACAATCTCAGCTTCCTGCAACTTCCACCTCCCCAGTTCAAGTGATTCTCCTGTCTCAGCCTCCCAAGTAGCTGGGACTACAGGTGTGTGCCACCACGCACAGCTAATTTTTTGTATTTTTTAAAAGTAGAGATGGAATTTCACCGTGTTAGCCAAGATGGTCTCTATCTCCTGATCTTGTGATCTCCCCACCTCGGCCTCCCAAAGTGCTGGGATTACAGGTATGAGCCACTGCACCTGGGCCATGTTTATCTTTCTTAAAAAATAAACTATATTGATTCTGCAAATCAGTGTTTTCCCAGGGACAGGAGAGGGAGAAAGAGAAAGAGAAAGAGAGTGAGAGCGAGCATGAGAGAGAAACAGAATGACCCAACCTTTACTCTTCATACCAGTGGTCTTCAAGCTGAGGTATGTTAAGACCCAGGATGGAGCATTTTAAGGAAACATATTTCCAGACTGTCTACTTCCACAAATAGTTTCTTTTTAAAATTGATCTTCCTGAGAAACACTAATGAAGATGCAGATTCCCCTTCTCAGTGCTCACTTTTTAAAGGAAAGGCATACCTCTCACTCACCCTAAATTTTATGACATCTAGTGTTTAGTTGTCATAGGTATAAAAATATTTACAGCACCAAAAAAAAAAAAAGATGCAACTCAAAATATTGCTGTCGCTGTAGAGAAAGTAAATGACTGTAATCATTTCAAAACTCAGATGGTAGCTAATTCTTTGTTCATAATAAAGTTGAGGGAGGCCTATTAAGTTGCCAACTGAGAGATCATTAAAACTAATCTTTGATGATAGATTACTATGTGACTTGGCAACTCCCAGCAATCACAGTGGCCATGGAATAAGGGGTCCTTAGACTTAAATTCCCTTACCTTCATAGCTATCTTCATCTATAATTAGTAATAAAAAGTATAGTGATAATTAAATCAAGAGTTTTTATGAGACAGATGGTCATGGAAGTTTTTTTAAGTTGCATTTAAATTTATATACATTTTAGTTGTAGCAGGTATGATAAGGTTAGGATAACAGATGTTTAAGTGTAAAATATATTACAAGTAGGATAAAATTCTATGGAGAAAGTACATTGGAAATAAGATTTGGAGAAGATAAAGAAAATATATATGATTTCTGACTATAAGAACTTGTCCAATATTTTTAATGGATGATAATGAATATCAAATAACCATATTAATTAGAATTGCTGGCTTCCTTTAAAATGTGACTATAACTATTCTTTAATGTCAATATTAGCAATGAACTGGAAATAATATTCATGTGAATATTTTAATTTGAAACATTCTAGATGTCAACTTTAAAATATGTGCAGGTAATGTTATAGTAGGTAGCTAGTCAGGCATGAGCAGGGCAGGAGAGGGCTACCCCACCACACACACACATCAGGAATATCAGGAGACCATCAGGTGTTGGTCAGGTGGTTGTCAACTTGCTCTCTAAAATAATAAAATAATTGGTCACAGCTGGCACCAGGGAAAGGCGGTCTACTAATGGATAGAAAACACCTGAAACTATTGATCAGCAGCTTCTCAATAAGATCTCGGGAGTTGGGTAAATGGGCTCAAGTATGTGCATTAAGAGGCAAATGGCGGAGTTTAACTGGTATATGACCTTCCTCTAGGAATGCTAGACTGATAAGGGAAGAACACCTCAAGTGAGCATCTGTACAACTCCAGTGTCACGCTCACAGTTGGGATCCAGCCCCAGCTGAGGTCTGAAGAAAGTGGGTGGATGTGGGGCAGGGAGCTGGAAGAACACTTGAGAGACACCAGCTTAAATGAGAGTTGACTTTATTCAGCAGCCCCTTCACAGGGTCAGTGTTACAGTTATACATTACACAGACAATAGTGACTGAGGAAGAACTTTCTCTATGTTGTATCTACATGGTTATGATTATATAAGACATGAGACTGTGTGCTTGCACCCCAATCCCACTAATTAGAAGCTGGGCCGGCATATCGATACCATAACGCCTTGCCTGCTTATCGGCCCTCGTATAACCTTTACCGCCCTTATCGACCTCGTATAGCGCCTTTACGCATATGGCACTCGGTATCACGTATTATAACCTTGCATATAGCACCTCGACACTCGTACTCTTTCCTTTGCGTATAGCGCATCATTATCGTATAACCCGCTGCGTGCTTGCCTCGGCCCTCGTTATGGCACGCTGTATGCTTGCTCATTTCATATAACCTTTAATGCCGCCTTTACCTCGGCCTCGTATAACAGCCTAACGCAGCCGCATCATTGCGTATAACATGCCTGTACCTCAGTATAAATGCTTATAACTTAGCCTAATAACGCACTCGGCCTATGCTTGTAACGCCCTGTCTTATGGCGAGCAATGACTTGCAATGTGTTCCTTACATACAGTAACCACACTGCGTGCTCCCCTCCCAAGGGCTGGCAGGCCACTATACATGTGGACAGCCCACGCCAAGGGAGGAATCAGGTGAGACATAACCCAAGACCCAGGAAGTATGCCAATGTATAAAACCCCAAGTCGAAAGGGCATTTTGACCCCCAAGTGCATTTGATCTCTCAAGTCACCCTCTTCCAAGTGTACTTGACTACCTTTCACTCCTGGTCTAAAGCTTTTTAATAAACGTTCACTCCTGCTCTAAAACTTGCCTTGGTCTCTCCTTCTGCCTATGCCTTTCAGTCGAATTCTTTCTCTGAGGAGGCAAGAATTGAGGTTGCTGCAGATCTATACATTCCGCTGCTAACAGTAATCTCTGAATTTTCAGAATTATCTTAGGGACACACAGTAAATAAATAAATAAGTAAATAAATAACATTGCTGTAGATAAGCAGAATAAAGAAAGAGGCATGGCAACATCTCTTTGCTGTTAGGATCTTGAAGATGCTTTGCCCCCCTGCTCCCCCACTCTTTCCAGTGGAACCTGGGTGCCAGAGACTACCTGGGACAGCTCTGCTGACGTCATGAGCACAGGATTCTAGCCTCAATAACTCCAACTTGGGAAAAGGTGCTTCTGGAGGAGAGGGAAGAAATTCTAAGGTAAATGCAACTCTCAAGGGTGAGGTCAGGTTTTTTGAGAAGAGTGAATGGGATGGCCCAAGTTAGAAGTCACAGAGATGGTCTGGTCTTAGAGAGAGAGGGTGCACCTGCCAAGAGAGAAGCAAAGGCAGGACCTGGGAGCATGCTGAGAGGGGCTTTCTGTAGCTCATGAGGAAAGTCTCATTTGGGGTATAGTTTCTCTTATTTCAGGGTAGAGTTTCTTCTCATTACCTCATTTCAATAGTTCAGTCTGTCAGTGTGGTGTGGGGTGAGATAGGGTAAGAGAGAGCAATGTGACCTGCATCTCAGGGAAGGAGCATTTTATCTAGAAGACTGAGTCCAGGATTGCTGGTCATTACTAGCAGGATGTGAAAGGGAGTCCCACAGGGATGGGAGGGCAAGGAAGGAGCAAGTCATGGTGGGGAGTATGTTAATGGGATCTGGAGGAGGCAGATTTGGGGTCCAACCCCAGCCCCACTCCTTATTGCCTGGGTAAATGGGGCCATTACGTAGATGCTTTGAATTTGGGGAAGCCTTTACAGCAAACCCAATATAACCCTATAGGCTTATTGTGAAAATTAAATGGCACTGTATAGCAAGCACTCAACATATAGTTAGTGGTTATCATTAGTATTTGCTGAAGAAAATATGGAAAAGTTAAAAAAGAAGCTTGAATGAACCATATCCCCTGGGTTTGTGCATTTGGTCTCTCAAGTCACCCTCTTCCAAGTGTACTTGACTACCTTTCACTCCTGGTCTAAAGCTTTTTAATAACCTTTAATAACCTCCTGGGTTCACGCCATTCTCCTGCCTCAGCCTCCCAAGTAGCTGGGACTACAGGCACCTGACATCACGCCCAGCTAATTTTTTTTATTTTTAGTAGAGCCGGGGTTTCACCATGTTAGCCTGGATGGTCTCGATCTCTTGACCTGAAGGCAATTATTGGAGTGATTTTAGAGTAGTTATTTCTTTTGTTTTTTTTTCTTTTTGAGACAGAGTCTCGCTCTGTCACCCCGGCTGGAGTGCAGTGGTGAGATCTCAGCTCACTGCAAGCTCTGCCTCCTGGGTTCACGCCATTCTCCTGCCTCAGCCTCCCAAGTAGCTGGGACTACAGGCACCTGACATCACACCCAGCTAATTTTTTTTTATTTTTAGTAGAGCCGGGGTTTCACCATGTTAGCCAGGATGGTCTCGATCTCTTAACCTCGTGATCCACCCTCCTCGGCCTCCCAAAGTGCTGGGATTACAGGTGTGAGCCACTGCGCCCAGCCTATTTTTTCTTAATTTTGGCATTCAGTCAGCTTTTATTGAATAGAAAGAGGAAAAGAATGTGAATAACTCCTGTAAGAGAGGACCTGACTCAGTTGTTCCCTGACAAGAGAAAAGAGGTTCATTAGTTACAAAATCATGTGAGTTTCAGCTTTTACTTATTTTTGTTTTTGTTGTTCAGTCATTCGTTTATGGCTTGTGATTTATATCATACTTATACTGAGAGGCACAGTGGCATGTTTTGTAAATCTACCAAATACATAGATATCAGCTATATTTTCCTATTTGTATGGAAGTGAAAGCAAAGTAGATTGGGAAAACAAGCTGGAAAATTAAGAGAAGAGGAAGTTAGGGGGGCATTTTCGAAAAATGATGTGATTATGCATAACTTGCCAATCCACATTCAAATCCAAGGTGAGACCCCCTGCAGGAGATGGCTACAAGGACATTATTTCCCTGATCATCAGCCTGGAGCTCTTTCCAGGGAGCTGATATGTCTGTGTGAGATTTGTACATGATTTCTCATAAGGTTCTTTTCTTGATCTTTTAAAGCAGGAATTATAAGACAGACATAGTAAGCTTGCTGACACATCTCTTATTCTCTCTGGAACTGACCATACACCAGAATACATTTGATTATCTGATTTAGTGGAGAACATAGTAAAAAGAATAAAATAGATGATATAAAAATTGCACCAGCATATACTTAACTAAGGTATCTATATCCTTTTCAATTGCTTCATACATAAAAGAAAGTTGCTACACCAGGTAATATTTCCTTCCAATTTTAATATTCCATGTATTGAGAATAATAGCTAATATTTATTCATTGCTCTACATGCATCGACTCATTTGTAAATATCATATGGTTGCAGATTTACCTTTAGGCCAGTATTAACATCAGTCCACATTCTGAAGGGCAGTGCTGGTTAAAATTTATCATGCATGAGAATCACCTGGAGAGACTGTTAAAACGCAGATTGCTGGGCCCTGCCCCCAGTGATTCTGATTTAGCAGGCCTAGTGCAGTGCCCAAGAACTGTTATTTCTAATTCTACTTCTAACAAAGTCTCAGGTACTGCTAGTGCTGCCATTCTAACACCTGTGGACTGAATGCAGCTCTGTTCTAAGCTTGGGAGGAGTGGCGTCCAAAGTCAAGCTGCACATTAAAACGTGCAGCAGGAAGCTGAAGAATTACATACAGATAATGGAGGATAACTGCTACTGTCTGAATGTTTGCATCCCTCCCAAATTTATATTTTAGAATTCTAACCCCCAAGGTGATGGTATTAGGAGGTGGGGCCTTTTGGGAGGTGATTAGGTCCTGCAGGCAGAGCCTTCATGATTAGGATGAGTGCCCTAATAAAAAGGGACCCCTCTCAGGATCATTCTTGTTGGTTAAAAACATTAATAAGATAAAAACTAAAAGGGACCCCAGAGACCTGCCTTCTCCTTCCACTGTGTGGAGACACATGAAAGGGCACCATCTGTGAACCAGGAAGCAGGTCCACACCAGACACTGGATCTGCCGGTGCCTGGATCTTGGGCTTCCCAGCCTCCAGAACTGTGAGAAATATATTTTTAGTTTTCATAAGTGACCCTGTCTATGGTATTTTGTCACAGCAGCCCACAGGGACTAAGACAATAACTGTATCATTTAATTACAAGTGTGTCGTACTTGTGGGCAGTTCACTTTGCCACACTTTAAAACTATTTCCACATCATTTCAAAGCTATAATAGTAGCTTATCTTCTTAGGGACGGCTTGACACAAATAAAATTCCTAGAAGGGGCAAATGAAGGATAGAATGATCTTAAAGAGGCTTAACTCCATGTGTATACTGACAAATGAGCACTTCCCTTTCATTCATATTTGTTGCATAAGCATCTGAGGCATAGTACAAAGAGCACTTTAACTTCTTCCATGTTTCCACTTCTTTATCCACAAAGCGCAGATGGTTAACACCTGTACCAAAGACTTGCTGTGAAGACTTAGTGAATAACGCATATGAAAGCAACAACACTGCCCAGGAAAACCATCCCTGAGTTGCCTGCAAATCAATCCCCATTCTCTCAGGTCACCTCATTCTTTTCTTTCAGAACACTTATCACGGATTGGAACTATATATTTGAGAGGGAGGATGGTAATTTGATTAATACATCTCTCCCTCATGCTACTGTAAACTCCATGAATATCTATTTTGCCCATCGTTAAATCCACAGCACTTAACCTGGTTGTGGTTCATAGTAGACAATCAGAAAATATTTGTTGAATGAATGACAATGTTTGGTCCATGGTAAAAATTCAGTTAACATCCATGTAAAAATGAATACAGTTATATATATACACAAAATATGAGGTACAATCAAAATGAGAAATTAAGAAAAGGAAGGTATTCTTAATAATTAGGAACGGCAACATGACACTAGAACTGACCGCGCAGTCAACACAGCATTGACAGAAAACTGCTGAGGTCTCTAGCTCCTTGCAACTATAAAGCAAACATGAAGACTCTTGTGTTTAAGAATTGGATCATTACCTACTAGAAAAAGAAAGTAAGCTGAGCCACTAATCTCTGGGGTTGTCCTTCTTTGTTTAAGAATCTACTTCGTGTTTTTTAGTAGAGACAGGGTTTCACCGTATTAGCCAGGATGGTCTCTATCTCCTGACCTCATGATCCTCCCGCCTTGGCCTCCCGCAATGCTGGGATTACAGGCGTAGCTGGGTGTGGTGGCGGGCGCCTGCAGTCCCAGCTACTCGGGAGGCTGAGGCAGTAAAATGGCATGAGCCCGGGAGGCGGAGCTTGCAGTGAACTGAGATCTCGCCACTGCACTCCAGCCTGGGCAACAGAGTGAGACTGTCTCAAAAAAAAAAGAAAAAAAAAAGAATCTACTTCGTGACTGGGTGTGGTGGCTCACGCCTGTAATCTCAGCACTTTGGGAGGCCGAAGTGGGTAGTTCACGAGGTCAAAAAATCGAGATCGTCCTGGGCAACATGGTGAAACCACATCTCTACTAAAAATACAAAAATTAGCTGGGCATGGTGGCACACGCCTGTAGTCCCAGCTACTCGGGAGGCTGAGGCAGGAGAATCTCTTGAACCTGGGAGGCTGAGGTTGCAGTGAGCCAAGATAGTGCCACTACACTCAAGCCTGGGCGGCAGAGAGAGATGCCATCTCCAAAAAAGAATCTACTTCATCTGTGATTTCTTCAAATGCATTGCCTGTTCTTTCCGAGCTCTCCTTAACAGAAAATTGAAATCAGTGGTAAGCACAGAATCTTAGAATTTACAAGCACAATGCAGATTTGCAGCTCAATAGTTCCTATAGGTCTGCCAAATTTGTCAAATTTATAATGATGGTCTGGGGGAAAAATTGCTCAATTAGATTGCCAAGAACACTGACATGCACAGAGAACGTAAATTTTTACCTTTCAAGGATCAAAATTAATTTTTGGTATAAGGACATTACTAGTATGACAGTTTTACTGTAGGAGTTAAAAATAGGACTTGCATAATACGACAAAGACACTGTATCACTGAGCTCTTAGTCAAGGTGCACTGCAATGTGTGTTTTCTTGAAAGAAAGAGAAATAAACAGCTCACTTCCTGAGGCAGAAGACAAGGCAGCAGCATATACAAGCTAATTGCAGACAATAAAAATAAATCTTAAAACAATTTTTATATACACCTAAGTGTAAAATAGACCATTTTAGACAGCTTTCCTGAGCTCTGCAATCGGAACCAAGACTACTGTGCTGTGCTGTTTGTCAGATACCGCATTAGTTTGGGAAGCTTTCAAAATAAATTCGAGTTTTCTATAGTTTTACAGTAACGGTCTGTGCTTCTTCTTCTGCCACTAATTTTTATATTTGGAAATCACATCAATATAGAAAAAGGATTCCTAGTACATGCTGAGGAGGGAATATTTTTGACATTTATGTATATAGTTTTCGGTTTATTATGGTGAAAGGAAACAGGGTTCCACGTCAGAAGATCTGTTTCCATCTCGTTTTCACAAGCTGGCATACGTTTTTGACCTGTCCCTCAAGTGTCCCCTTTCTGATGAAAGGGGGATGATAATAAAACTAACCCCCAGGATAATGGCCAGGGTTGCCTCTTCATTTTTATTTGGGCTAATTTAAAGCTAGTTTCCATTCCAGAAACAGGCACACTTCTATAGCCTAAGGCATGGCAATAGGAATAATACATACAAAAGTACTTAGTAATACCAAGAACTACACAAAGAAATTTATTGGTGTTATTTTACAAACCTTCCCAAATAAGGAAGGAACATAGCTGCTGGCCATTGGTAGAAACACTCCCAAATGGCCACTTGTGAGCCGAACCTCCTGCAGGTTTCCCAAGCCCAGGCCTCGTTAGGTCTTTCAGAGTGGGCAGTGCTCAGTGCATCGCATCGACCTTCAGTGGTACCTGCCAATTATCTTCCCCAGGTACCTGCTGAGAGGGCTGTGCTTTAGAACAGCTGCAATCTCTGCTCTTTAAAAATAGAAAACCACTTTAACTTGTGTAGGTTTAACACAAGTGGGAGCAGAGAGCTACCTCAACCTTATTACTATCAAAGATTTTTCTCCTCCTTTGTATCTTAAAACAATCTAGATTTTTTCCTTGAACAAGAACAAGTTGTTTTTCTGAATATTTGAAATGAACTGGCCAAACAGCATATTTCTTAGTGAGCCAATTTTAATGAAAAATGGATTACTGCAACTTTTTCAGTTTCTTCATGTACATTACTACAATTGAGAGAAATGACCATCTTTGAGCATGATTTTCAAACATCACTAGTCTACAGGCTATAAACCGCTAAATCACACAAAATGCAAATTAGCATATATATGCATATGAGTGTATACATTGTATATACATACACGTGTGTGTATATAAGATCAGAGACTCAAGCTTATTAAATCTGGAAAATGTGAAATGAAAATCTAAAGAAAACATTCTTCCACTTTGTCGAATTGCAAAAGATGTTTCAAGTTGTTTCAGTTAAGGGACAGAGAAATAAGTAGCACGTCACTGATTATGGATAGGTAAACTGGCAAATCTCTTTGGAGGATGGCATCTACCAAATTTCAAAGTACTCATGTCTTATTACTCAGCAATTCTGCTTCTAAAAAATGGACTACAGATGAACTGGAATCAAAAATTATGATGAGACTAGATTTTAAAGTCAAAATCTAAGCAAAAATCACAAATTTACCCTGAAGTCCCCTCAGTTCCCCTCAAAGAACAACGTATCCTATAGAGTTATAATGGCATATTCTGCATAGAATTGACTACTATTCTTATATGGATTATTTTGGAAGTCTGAAGTTCAGAGTTGGCCAGTTTTCAGAGGTGTTGACATTGTGTGCAGAAGCTTGGTTACTGGGGTGAGGCCGTTGTTGCTTAGGATGAAGAGGCATGTTTATTGGAGTGAGTGCCGTCCCTACAGGCTGACTTTTAGAAGGGTGGGGTTAACACGGATCCGTTGGCTTATCTGTGTTCTGGTGGCTCCTTGTTCTCATGGCCACAAAACAATCTATCTTTTCCCGAATTTGTGACAATTTTAAATTTTCTTTAGAAGAGCTTACTCAAATGTCTTTTAATGCAACTCTACTTCATAATCACGCAAGTGCTGGACATGTGTGGACAGGGATATTTACTGCCTAAAGAGATTGCAAACAACTTAATAAGGTGATTCAATACATTTGGTATAGCCATACTATGGAATACAATGTAGCTGTGTTAAACAGGAGGAAGACTAGATAGTACTGATGTGGAGCAGTCCACATGACATGGTGGTAAGTGAAAAAAGCAAAGACGCACAATAGGTTCTGATCTATACATACAACTCTCTGGAAGGATTAAAAAAAAGAAACTGATTAAAAGTGCCTCAAGAGAGAAGAACTGGGAGCCTTTGGGCGAGGTGAGCAGAGGAGACTTACTCTTCACCACAGACTCATTTCTTTCTTCTTTCTTTTCAAGGCTGTGTGCTCTATTCTCATTATGCTACCTCAGAGGGTCTCAATCCTGGCTGGACATTGGAATCACTTGGAAAGCTTTAAAAATAAAACCAAACCTGTGCTTGGGCCCCATCATAGGTGTTCACCACAGCTGTCAGTAAGTATCTGCAGCAAATTAGATCAGTGAGCACTTAGCCTACATGGAAGCAGAAGCAGCAGAGTGGCTTAAGATAGGTTAGGATTGCTGAATGCTGTGTCTCCATTTCCCTCAGCACCTGCATTTAAATAGTCACTGAGTCCTATGAACTGAATCTCCTGAAATACAGCTCCTTAGAGGCCACAAGTCATGGACATTAATGCACTATCCCATTTGATTTTCACAACTACTCAGAGGAGCCATTTTCCCATTTTTTTCTAGGGAGGGAAACTAAGGCTCCTACAAGGGATTAACAAGCTGGAAGTCAGCAGAGTCAGCGCTCAAAAACTGGAAATCTTCGACTCGAAATTCTATTCTCTTTCCACACTGCCCCATCAAACTCCTCTCTTTTACATGATTTTTCAGGTCAGTTTTCCAGACTGCTTTGCGTAATAGTAGTCCCAACACACACGTTGCATAACGATAGTCCCTTATCACGTCACGCCATCAGCCAAAACTCTCCTCTTATTCTTCCCCTTTCCCTTTGTTAAATGTTTTCTCAAGGTTTGGCAGACCTGGGGTGAACACCCTTCTTAATTCTTAGGCCAAGTTAATCAGATTCCACTTTCTTCTTCATTTTAGGCAGAATTACCCAGACATCTGTGCATCATACACTTCCCACCCCACCCCCTGCTCCATGCCTCCTAAGGGGGTCTCACTTACCCTTTGGGATGTTTCTGGTATTTATGTTCTTCATAAACCGGAAGTCTGTTTTCCCTACATTCCCTATTTAGTTAGTGCAAGGTTGACATATTCGCATGTATGTCTTTCCTCCGCCTCCTACATCAGTGCCTCCAGGGCCCCTGAAGTAGTTTTAGCAATCTTCTCTCAAATCTTTCCAGCCTCTTGCATACAATTGAGAGGCTCAGAACTCAACACAGCCAGCCAGGTGTGGTCTCCAGAGAACTCCGTAGCAATTATTACTACAGTGAGAAGAGAACTCATTAATTCAAAATAAAGTGGAGCAGGAACAAAGTCATGTCAGAATGACTGAAATTTCTAGGGCTCCAGCCGGTGTTTGGTGAGGGTTGGCTGGGGGAGGGAGAACAGGATACAAACCACCAGCAGAACACAATATTGACATGATGCGAGACCCGTGGTCAGATTGCTGAAGGCGCTGAAAGAGCAAAATATCCACACCGGCTGCCTGTTTTTTCTCTTGCGTTGGAGTGGGGTGGATTAAGTAGGTGGATTTATTCATTTTTATTTAACTTTCAACAATTGCACAAGTACGCCATAAGGAAAGTAGGAGCTACAGAAAGTAAAGAGAAGCAAATAAAAGTCATAATTCATGCATCCAGGGACAATCATTGTTAATATTTTGATGCATATCCTCCAGATAATTTTCCTACATGCCTGTGTCTAAAATTATTTTTAATCTGCACTTGAATGTGATAATATATCATGAACATCAAATATTTTCCATAACTTTGTACCTAATCATAAAAAAGCATGCTCTATTGTATAATTTTGACCACTGTACAATGTTAGGCATTTGGTTTTACCATCTTTTACTATTCAAAATTTTACACTACTGTAAGTAGCAACCACTTAGGTACCACATTGCACCCATTTTGTGTGGTTGGGTGCCCAGTGACAGAGAAGCAATAAATTGTTGTCGTTTTTAATGTAAGGAGGAGTCTGCCATTTGAGAGATTGCTGGCAAGTCTCTGCTTCCGAGGTGGAATGTGATTACTTTTGGAAGAGACTCCTTTTGTCTTTAAAACATTATCAAGATTGACCCTTCAGTAATCAAAAATCAAAACAATAGCCACAAATGTGTTTGTTTTGAGCTCAAAAGTTATCTCCACATCTGAATGTAGATACTGCAGACTCAAGAGGCAAGCATCTAGTTGAGCATCTAGTTTGTGGCATCTTTAGCTGGCCTAAAAGATATTCCAGTAAGAGTTAGGCAAGGGTTTTCCTACCAAATAGGTCTTTAACCTGAATGGTGGGTGTATTCGAACAAAATAGACTACTTGGTTAAACAACAGACATTTGTTTTCTCACATCGCTGAAGGCTAGAAGTTCAAGATCAAGGTTCAGCTGATTTGGTTTCTGGTGAGGGCTCTCTTCCTGGCTTGCAGACGGCCACCTTCTTGCTGCATCCCTTCTTTCTGTGTCCTCACATGAGCCTTTTCTTGGCTCATTTGCACAGAGGGAGTGAGCTCTCAGGTGTCTCATCTTCTAAGGTATTAATCCTTTAGGATCAAGGCTCCACCCTTATGCCCTTATTTAACCTTAATTTTTTCCTCCAAGGCCCCCCTCTCCAATTATAGTTACAGTGGAGGCTAGGATTTCAACATCTGAACTTGAGGGGGGACACAAACATTCAGTCTATAACAGTGAGCATCTACCTCCTGATGTTATTTAAGACTCAATAGCTTTTGGAGAGTGTAGTGTTAAGTTTCCTGATGGCCTTCTCTGGGTTGGGGAGATTATACTCTGAGATTGGCATAGAACTCCTCATGAAAGGGGTAGATATTCTTTCCATCTGTCGTACTCAGGTTAAAAAGTCGGTTATGATTGTAAAGTAGAGAAGATGAACCTACTGTCTCCAAACCCCCCAGCACCTGGGAATCTGTAGGATGCTGAGTTTGAGTTTAGGGCATTAGATCACCGTAGTTAAGGGCTCTGGCTTGGAACTAACTGAATGCAAATTGCAGCTGCGCCTCTTGTTTGCTGTTTTGGGAACATCAACTATTTAAGCCAGATTTTCCAGGCGGGCATATGGCAGCATGCTGGAGTACCACCTATGCTGTACCAAGGCCTGGGGTGGCCAGAACTCCTTGTTTATTTCCCTCCAGCCATGAGCAGCCTCCACAGACACTGTATAATGGTTATCAATGTATGTCATAACATGAAAAAGATTGGGAAGCACAAATTAAGCTTCCGTTTTCTTATCTGTTCTATACGGTTTAGCTTGGCCCCAGTTTGTTCACTCACTTTCTGCATCTTCTTAGGTGAACATTGAATCTACCTGGACTTCAGTTTCTACATGGGGGAAAACAAAGGGTTCAACTAAATTATTATACATTCCAGGTGCTTTCCAAGTGCACAACTCTGCTATAAACACTAATGTCAAAGAGAAAGAAAACAAACTTAGCATTATGTTTAAGTACAGAACACGTCAGAAACACTTTTATTATGCCCATCACAGAGGACAGAAAACAATGCCAGTGTCATTTTCTCCTGTACAAACTAGAGGGTTCAACATGAGGTCATAACATGGTTAAGTGATTGACAAGAGACACAAATATGTATTGCTACTAACTCTGGTACTAACTATTCTTTATGACTATGCAGATCATTCACCCATTCTACCATTTACCAGAGAACTACTGACAGCCTACTGTGTGCCATGCACTGCTCTGCACTGATATATAGTTATTCAAAAAATCCAAATTGCCTTCTTCATTGAGCTGATAGCCTAGTGGAAGAAGCAGGCAATAAACAAATGAACGATTAAATATATGACATGTCAGGAGGTAGGAAGGGATCTGTATTAAATAAAGCAGGACAAAAGAGATGGAGGTATCAGGAGTTGGGGGTAGGAGTCAGGGAAGGCTTCTCTGATGACATTTGAGCAGAGGATAAAGGTGTGAGACTGAGCCACAAAGCTATTAGGGGACTAGTGTTCCAGGTCAAGTCTTGATGTCCGTAAGATTCACCCTTATAATGTTAAAAGACCTTAATAATACACACACAAATGTTTATTACATATGAACAAAGTACAAATAATACTACTAAAACAAACATTGACATACCTACTACCCAGCTTAGGATAAAATATATATTTACTAGTAATTGTGAGACAACCCCCATGCCAAAGTTTAATTTTTCAATGATCTTTAAATATTAATTTTGATCTGGGCACAGTGGCTAACGCTTGCACTCCCAACACTTTGGGAGAACGAGGTAGGGGGATCATTTGAGGCCAGGAGTTTGAGACCAGCCTGGGCAAAATAGTGAGACCCTGTCTCTATAAAAAAATTAAACATTAAATTAGCCAGGTATAGCGGCAAACTCCTGTAGTACTAGCTACTTGGGAAGTTGAGGTTAGAGGACTGCCTAAACTTGGGAGTTCAAGGTTACACTGAGCTGTAATCACACCACTGCAGTCCAGCCTGGGCAACAGAGCAAGACCCTTTTCTAAAAAAAAAAAAGGAATTTTGTAGAAGAATATGAAAGAACAGGAGAAAATAGTCAAGCATATTATTAAATGAAAAAGGAAGGTTGAAAAGCAGCCTTACAATATGTTCCCCTTAATGTAGAAAACCCAGGTATATAATATTAAATAGCCAATAGTACTGGAAGCTAATTATGTGCACAGCTCTGTGTTTGTGTGTGTGTGTGTGTGTGTATGTGTGTGTGTGTGTTGTGGGTACCTAATGCAGAAATGCATTTAAAATTTATTTTTCATGGCTCTTTCTTAATAGTGGCATGCTAAACAATGTTTTACTCTTTTTGTATTGCCCTGTATTTTAAAGATTTCCACAGTGAGCACATATTACTTTGTATAAGCTGCTATTTAAAAATGATTGAAAGCTTTTTCAATCACTGATTGGGATGGGACTACAGGCATGATTGGCACATGTCTGTAGTCCCATCTATTTGGGAGGCTGAGGTGGAAGGATCACTTGAGTCTAGGAGTTAAAGGCCAGGCTAGGCAACATGGTAAGACCTTGTCTCTAAAAAAATAAAAGTGGTTTTTTAAAACATTACATTTTTCCACTAAAGGACATTTAAAAGGATTTACTTCAGGCAGAAGGCAAATGATCCCAAGTGGAAAGTGTGAGATACAAGAGATATGGTGAATGTGTGGGTAAATCTAAACCCAGCATTGGCTATGCAAAACAGCGGTAATAATGTCAAATGTGTGTGCATAGAGACAAGCCAGAAGTAAAAGACAGGCAACAGTGGTATCTAGCATGAGAGGGGGTTATCAGGGCCACCACATCACATAACTTCAACGGCATCGTTCACAAAGTGCAGACAGACCCAGGGAGTGGAAAGAGAAACGAAGTTTGCCTGAAGTGCTCTTTTCAAGCCATTGAAATTGAGAAAGAGAAAAAGGAGTTGCAGACCACATTTGAAGGAGGCATCTCCACAAAACATGAGGTCGAGATTTATATTTTAAAAGGTAAAGGCAGACAATACACCTTTGAGAATTGATAATCTCTTAGGAACTTAGGGTCAGGAAAACAAAGAATGGCAATAATTTATAAGTAAGCAAGCTTTTAGCAATTAGGCCATTTCATCTTAACAAATGTAGCTAACCACTCCCTATAGTTCATGAGGTATTCACAAATTCTCTAAACAAAAGCAATTTATTGTATGCAACACAGGCAACTAAAAGTTTGGTGAAATTGTTTCATAGTTTTAAAAATAATTTAACGTGATTTCTAATTGCACATTTTTTTCTCTTTCCACACTATGTATAAATCAATGCATCTTGGTTCCATTCTTCATCATTTGCTGGTAGCTAAATTATGGTAAATTAAGCTAAGGACATCTTAAAATCCTGTTTAATTTGTCCACATGCTAAATACCCCAGCACACAAGAGAAAAGGCAGCATTTGTACTTGGATAAGACAAACCTAGGTCTTCCATCGAGTTAAAGAACGGTCTTGGAAGTCTTGTTATATTTAATGTTTATTGAGTGGATGAGCAAATGAATGAATATACAAATAGTTATGCACACAATTAAGCAAACTACTTGATCACATTCCTCCTTTCGGTTTTGCTTCCTCTACCCTGTCAGCTGTCCTGAACACCTGCAGAGGGATTTTGTGCAGGACGGTTTCCCACATTGGCCTTGGGAGTTGAGAAAGCACCAGCTTAGGTTCTGCCAGGATTGAGCCCGTGTGCTCTTCCCTGACAGTGAGCGCTGCTGGCTGCTGACGCCTAGAATCTCAGCACGGGAGCTGCCCTCGTCACAGACCTTGGTTCCCATTCAGTCGAGCACCTGTGCAGTTGCCCTGTGGTCTGGCATCCCAGGCTCAGCAGTGACAGCTCCTGATGGGCTTTCACCTGACTTTCTAAATCAGTGCTGCTCACTCCGTCAGAGCTTGGTCACCCCTGCATGGAGGAGGAGTGAAGCTTATGTAAAAGTGTGGTACCAAACACACAGAGGAGAACACGGAGGAGGCCATATTGTAATAAAGAGGTAAAAAAAGATTCTGATAACATGAGAACATGTTTGAAAGTTCTTCTGACCAAAGATACAAATCTTACTCCAAAGGCGTGTATGTGGAGAAACATGGCTTATGAGTCAGATGTCAGAGAATCATAGACCCTTCAGAAATAGTGGGCATCTTAAAGTCACATGGTTCAAAGCTCTTGCCATAGAGGAAGAAGACAGGAGGACTAACTCTTGTCTACTCTCATACAGTATTGCAGGGGTGGAAAGTCCTCATTCATCATAAGGGTCACAGACAACACTCTTATAACAAAAGACAGGTTAACATGAGAAAATAATAACAAATTTATTTAATCAAAATTTCACTTGATATAGGAACCTTCAGAAATGAAGACCCAAAGACCCAGGGAATACTGTCTATTTTTATGCTTAGGTTCAATGAAGAATGACCAGCCATGTAAAGATGTGAGTGGACAAAAGTTATGATCTCGTGGTAACAGACTGAGGGGAGTATCCCAGCAAGGCCTGTGTGTTCAGATTCTTCCTGGCTTCTCTGTGTAGCATTCCTTCTTCCTGGGTATAGGGAAGGATCTCTGGAAATGAGAGTCTTTAAAGGAAAAGAGAGGAAGGACAGAGTGACCTTTTTAGGTTTTGTCTTGCTTTGGGGTCTAGTTTCTATGGCTCACTTTGGGGAAGAGGAATTCTGGTTTCTATGACTCACTTCAAAGAGGAAGGACAGGTGAGAGACAGGAGAACAGGAGGTCAGAGAAAGAGACTTTTCTTCTGAGCCTGCTTCTGTGACCTTCCAATCTCTTTTAGTTAAAAGTACAGTCATACCTCAGGAGATTGTAGGTTCAGTTTCAGACCACCACAATGTTGATGGTAAATATTGCAATAAAGCAAGGCACACTAATGGTTTGGTTTCCCAAATGCATATAAACGTTATGTTTATACCATATTGTAATCCACTGAGTGTCCAGTAGAATTATGTCTTAAAAACAATATAGCTACCTTAACTTCGTTTCTTTTTTTTCCTTGCTAAAAATACCATTTGAGCCTTCATTGAGTCATAATCTTTTTGCTGGTGGAAGGTCTTGCCTCAATGCTAAATGACTGCTGACTGATCAGGGTGCTGATTGCTGAAGGTTGGGGTGGCTGTGGCAATTTCTTAAAAATAAGACAACAATAAAGTTTGCCATATCAATGGACTTTCCCTTTCATGAAAGTCTTCTGTTGCATGTGATGCTGTTTGATAGTATTTCACCCACCATAGAACTTCTTTCAAAACTGGAGTAATCCTTGCAAACCCTGCGCTGCTTTCTCAATGAAGTTTATAAACATGTTCTAACTCCTTTGTTGGCATTTCAACAGTGTTCACAATCTCTTCACCAGAAGTATGTTTGCTCTTAAGAAATCACGTTCTTTGTTCAACTCCTTACCCATTACAGTTTTAACATGAGATTGCAGCAATGGTGAATCCTTTCTAGAAGTTTTTCAATTTACTTTGCCCAGATCCACCAGCGGAATCACCATCTATGGCAGCAATAACTTTATGAAGTATATTTCTCAAGTAATGAAACTTGAAACTCAAAATTGCTTCTAGATTAACTATGGCTACAGAATGAATGTTGTGTTTGCAGGCATGAAAACAACATTAACTTTTTTGTACATCTCCATCAGAGCTCTTGGATGACTAGGTGCATTGTCAGTGAGCAGTAATATTTTGAAGAGAACCTCTTTTCTTCTGAGCAGTGTGTGAAAATATTTAGTAATATATAAGTTCTTGTTACTACACCTGATTAGCACTCCAAAAAGTTAGTTATTAACTTTACTAGTTGATATGGTTTGGCTGTGTCCCCACCTAAATCTCATCTCGAATGGTAATCTGAATTGTAATCTCCATGTATTGAAAGAGGGACCTGGTGGGAGGTGATTGAATCATGGAGGCCGTTTCTCTATAGTGTTCTCATGATAGTGAGTGAATCTTACGAGATCTGATGGTTTTATAAGTGGCAGTTTCCCCTGCTCTCACTCTCTCTCTCCCTCTTATGTTGGCTGCCATGTAAGACGTGCCTTGCTTTCCCTTCACCTTCCACCATGATTGTAAGTTTCTTGAAGCCTCCCCAGTCATGGGGAATTTTGAGTCAATTACACCTCTTTCTCTCATAAATTACCCAGTCTCAGGTATTCCTTATGGCAGTCTGAAAACAGACTAATACAGTAGTCCAAAAAAAGAGGCTGAGATCCCAGAAAAATATTTCCCCCCACAGCATAACCATGGCAATGACTGGCCAAGCCCTCACCTCTGAACTGACCAGGGCAACATGTGTGGGACCCTCCCACATGGATGTCCTTGGGCCAGTCATAGAGCCCACTGATCCCTGGCAAAGCATATGTGTTATCTCATTTAATCTTCACACTGCTCTTATGTTGTGGGTTCCATTATTATCCCAATATTGCAGATTATAGAACTGAACTTTAGAAAATTGATTTCATGGCTACATAGCAGGTGGCATAGCAGGAATGGAGGCAGAAAACTGGACCGGAGAACTGAGTTCTTTCCTCTCCTCCGTAACTATATTATTGGTGGTACCCGTGAGCATTTCAGCAGGAGCAGTCAGGGATGTTTGGTTTCCCACAACACTCCTCTTCCTCAACACAGATGAAGCAGTGATGACTATTCAGAGAAGCATATGGCACTGGGAATTGACCTTTGAATAGCTATATCCAGAAGGTCAACATTCTGAAGTTCCTGCCATCATGCAATCTCAGGGAGTCAACCGTTAGCAGTCAAGTCGGCCAAGTGTTTAAAATAGCACTTGACTGATATTTATTGTCACCCAAAAACAGGGATTAATAAGAGAAACTATCCCGCAGGCTTGTTGGGAAAACTAAATGAGTTAATATGTCTTTTATATTATCCCCTAGAAAGCAAGCAGTCAGAAGTCACCCCCATACAACACCTTCCACCCTCTGAGCATGGCCAGCAAAGCGGTTTCTTCTTGTGGACGCTGCATCAGTCCAGCTCAAACTGCATTCCATTCTGATGAACATCCACACACAGTTATGAAGAAGACCCAAATGTCATGATTTTGTTCCTCTCAGAGAAGAAAAATATCATGATTCTAAAGGAGTGTTGGTGGGTGTTCAAGTCAATTCAGTTACAAGCATACACCTTACCCCAGTTCTCGTTTCTTCATCCTGAATTAGAGTTGTCCCCTGTCATCTGAATATATTTCCCATCGAGACACATTACTCTCACCCCTTCTATAGCTGTGCCAGGCTCAGTGCTTGATTTCTCAGAGATTTTTGTTATGTGAATCAGTCCAAAGTGTGTTACAGCAAGTCTAAGTCATCATAAGTCACGTGATCCACACATTTCCTATTTGTATCTTTGCTTGGTTGAGAGTGTTGTGGGGGGTTAGAATATATTTTGGTCTACTTGAACCTTTGTGTTCAAATTCACTCTTAGGTTGAAATAAAAATATAAACTCAAATTTAAAGAATAGCCTTCTTATAAAAGACAAACTTGGCTATGACTAAGCGGTTGTTACTTGGTGAGCAGAGAGAAGCCCCTTCTCGAGTAATTGGGGCTGCAGGAATGGAGTGGCTGTCTCCCCATCAGCATCCCGTCTCAGTCCTTCAGGTCTGAGCAAGAAGAGCGAGGGCCAGAGTCCCCCAGCACGTAATTGTCTTGATACCACAGACAAAATAATTTAATTCATGTAGGCGTCCTCATAAATCTGACAAATGTTTAGAAAATGGAAGCTTTGAAATGTGCTGAATTTGAGAAAGAAAGGTGTACCTTTTACAGGACCATCAGGTCATCACTCTGTCCCAGGAATTTTTATGTAGTGCATACAGATTTCCCAGTCCATAAGCTGAACTCTGTTACCAAAGTATTTTTAAAACTCAATTTACAGTTTTCATTCTGTGGGTTGGCAGAAAATTTAAACTAGTCGATTCTTGGTATTTTCAGGAATTTCGAAATTTTCTCTCTTTTAGGAGGTACAAGTCCCGTCTTCTCCCCCTTTTCCCCAAGTGGGTAGGCATTTGTGGCATCTAGCATCAGGATGAAAGTCCTTGCTCAGCCTCTCTCTGTGTTGGCATATCACACAGTGATAGGATCATAGTTAAAACTAACATTTATACTTTGCTCTCTATTTAAGAGCTTTAGATATAAAAATTAATTGAGGAGTAAATTATTAATAATTCATTTACTCCTCACAATGACTGTGCTGCTATTACACTAGTCCCCTCTTATCCAAGGGGGGCAGCTTCCAGGAACCCTGGTGGATGTCTGAAACTGCAGATAGCATAAAACGGTGTTTTTTCCTATACCTACATACCTATGATAATGTTTAATTTACCAATTGGGCATGGTAAGAGATCAACAAAAATAACTAATACAAAATAGAACAATTATAAGAAAACACTGTAATAAAATTTATGTGTGTGATCTCTCTCTCTCTCTCTCTTTCTCTCTCCCTCTCTTTCAAAATATTTTCAGACCACAGTTCACTTCAGATAACTGAAACCAAGGAAAGTGAACCTATGGATAAGGGGGAACTATTTTATGAACATTTTTATGAACATCCCCATTTTATAGATAAGGAAACTGACACAGAGAAAGGTCAGAGCCTAAAGTCATGAGGCTCGGAACAGGGGGAACTGACATATGAATCCTATCTTCCAGCTGGAGAGTCAGTGCACTCACACCACACTACACTCCCCAGCCCATCATCTTTCTCATTCTTGGCACATTTTTTGTTTGGTTAAAGAGAGGGGAAGGGAAGGGAAGGGAAGGAAAGAGAAGACTCACTGAGAGGTTGATGTTGCTATAAAAGTGACAGACTTTGATCCCATGTCTGCCACTCTGCCTATCTGCCTCTCCAGCTATGACACCACTTGGAAGCCTGCTCATTTCTTTCTGCAGAATTTATCTGTAAACATTAAAAAAAAATGATTACTATTTATTGTGCTTTTTTTCTGTCTCACATCTGCTTCTCACTATCTTTGAATTTAGGGGACTTCAGATGACAGTTGATTCATTGCTAGTCCTTAAAGAGAAGAAGACTCTTGCAGACCATCGAAGCGCCTGATGTCACAGTGCCCAAACTCCCATAGAATGTAAATTCCCCAATGCCAGGCTCCTTTCCCTATAAGTCGATAGAAAAATGGACAGAGTCTGAACGTGATATTCAATGAGGAAGTAGAAATGATCTTTAAATATATAAAATTGATGCTCAATCTTACTAATAAAAAGAAGTACCAGTTTATGTGGTTTCCTAGGGCTGCCATGATAAATTGCCACAAACTGGTAGCTTACAACAACAGATACTTACAGTCTCACAGTTCAGGAACACAGAGGTCCCAAGTGGAACTGTCAGTAGGGCCATGCTTCCTGTGGAACTGGGTGGACTCCTTCCTGGACTCTTGTTAGCTTCTGGCAGTGGCCACCAATCCTTGTTCCTTGGCTTGCAGCTGCGTCACTCTGGTCTCTGCCCTGTCCTCAGGTATTTTCCCTCAGTGTGTGTGTGTGGTTGGGGGGGGGGGGGGGGGGGGGGAACTCATGTGCACTAAACGTCTCTTTATTTATTTATTTATTTTTCTACTTTCCCCCTCTTCTTATAAGGACACTAGTCATATTCAATAAGGGCTTACCTTATTTACCTCACCTTAACTTGATTACATCTGCAAATACCCTATTTCCAAATAAGGTCACACGCACAGGTACATGAGGATAGGACTTGAACCTATCTTTTTGAGGAACATAATTCAGTGCATAATATATGTTATTTTTGTCCATGAAACTGAAAATTTATAAAAGTTTGGCTGAGTATAGGAAATGCTTATACATGTACACTGAAAACTAGATAATAAAATGACAGAGCAATGTGAAAAAATAGAATGTATGTACACTATATTACCTAGTAATCACATGGTAATCTATTTCTTCTCCTACAGAAATATTAACACATGCATATAAAGGTAATATAGCTGTAGATACAGATGCTTATTGCAGTGTTTGTTATAGTAACAAAAAAAAATTAAAAATCTAGATGTTGGCCGGGCACAGTGGCTCATGTCTGTAATCCCTGCATTTTGGGAGGCCAAGGTAGGTGGACCACCTGAGGTCAGGAGTTCAAGGCCAGCCTGGCCAACATGGTGAAACCCTGTCTCTACTAAAAATACAAAAATTAGTCGGGCTTGGTGGTACACACCTGTAATCCCAGCTACTCAGGAGGCTGAGGCAGGAGAATTGCTTGAACCCAGGAGGCGGAGGTTGCAGTGAGTCAAGATCAAGCTGTTGCACTCTAGCCTGGGGACAAGAGTGAAATTCTGTCTCAACAAAAAACAAAACAAAAACAAAACAAAAAAAATTAGATGTTGATAAGTAGAAAATGTATTAAAACATTAAGGCACAGTCGTAAAATTATACAAACATATTATTATTATAAAGAATATTTGATATAGATACACATGTATAACTTGAAAATAAGTTTTGATATATCACTATGATAGAATAGCAAATTATAGAAAAACATGTATGTTCAAACCTGCATGAGTTGTAAATAAATTTTATTTTTTAATAACTATGTTTTTATTCTGTAAGGATACACATCAATCTTTTAATAGCAGTTAACTTATAAAGTAGAATTCAATTGAGATAAAGAACTTTGACATTTTACTCTGTATACTCCTGTAAGATTTTACTTTATTATTTTATGAAAAAGGGTACAGTCTTCCTAACTCCTAATTATAATCCACTTTGAGCCAGGCCCAGACAAACCCATCCAATGTTGTTACCCATGGAAAAGCAATTGATTGATGGTGATGCTTCAGAATATTCTCGATCCTCCCAGAAGAACATGGCAGGCAGATATTGGAACTCAGAACACAATACCCCAAAGTATGGCATCTTAGCCCGCTTAGTACTTTGAACTCAAGGAAATTGAAAGGACCATAGAAGCAAGTAGTTCCCTCTGACCTTCTCCTGCCCTTCTTTCTCCTTTCCCCACTTCTCCTCCAAAGCAGGTTATGAAGACTAAAACTCCCCTAAAGCAAGCCATAAAAACTAGAAATGTAGCTCTCTGGCTTTCTTTCTTTTCTCCTGCCATGATTTAAATGTGCCCCTCCAAGCTCATGTGTTGAAAACTTGATCCCCATTGTGGTGGTGTTGGGAGGTGGGGTCTAATGAGAGCTGTTTGAGTCACGGGTGCACTGCCTCCATGAATAGATTAATGCCATTATCGGGGAGTGAGTTTGCTGTCACAGGAGTGGGTTCCTTATAAAAGAATGAGTTTGGCCCTCCTTTCTCTTTCTCTCTCACCCTCTTTTGTCCTTCCACTTTGGGATGACACAGCAAGAAGGCCCTTGACAGATGCTGGCCTCTTGATCTTGGACTTCCCAGCCTCTAGAACCATGAAAAAAGAATTTCCATTCATTATAAATTACCCAGTCTCCAGTATTCTTTTGTAGACGCACAAAATTAAGACATTCCCTGAAAGCCTTCATGTGACAGGTGTCCTGCCCTACACTCAGAGGAAGGAATGCTACATAGACAGGCTAAGAAGAACCTGAACAAACAGGCTTTGCTGGAGCAGTTTATGACCATAAAATTACACCCCTTTTTGTTAAATCACATTTCTACATGGCTGTCCATTCTTTATTGAACCTACAAAAACACTCAGTTTTCCCAGGGTCTTAGGGTCTTCATGTCACAGAAAACTTTGATTAAATAAATTTGTCATACATTTATCTTATTAATCTGTCTTCCATTATAGGAGTATCAGCCATGGTCTGTGAAATGGGTGAGGAAAAGCTATTACACCTTTTTGTCCCTACACAGCTATATTCTCCCAAGCCACCTCATAAAACCAGATGTTAGGATGGATGCACCTGTAGATCATTGTCAGGATTGGGCCTCTAATAAGAGGCTGAAATATTCTAGCGCTGGAAAATAAAGTTGTGTTTGATAAAAGCTGGAAATAGAATGGTGGGATGGAGAGGAGGGCAGAAACTGAGAGTGTGAGCATTCTCACTGCTCAGTAATTGAGAGTAAGCAAGGATGGGAGCAGCCAGAGGAGTGGGATGGACAAACCCTGGGGGTGACCCCTCTCAGACTCTCTTCATTTGTATGACACTGTTTAGCACAAGTGTTCCTGTGTATGATTGTTGCTGTTCCACTGGTCCTAAGCTGTGTGACATTTTGGATTCTGCAAATCATTCAGGATGGCCATATGGCATCCTAAATCTAATTGCCTGGGATTGGGCATATCACAGTGATAGCACACCTATCAAGCCAGTAAACTGTCCTATTTCTGCAACACAAACAGGTTGATTTCCTGACCATAATAGCTGCTGTTTCTTAAAGTTTCTCCTAGACATATTCTGTGGTCTTGGTTTGCTGCCACATGTCACACTGAGGTCTCTGTATTGTAAAGATCGCAGAGCTAGTACTCAAATGCACAGAGCCTGCTGACGTTAATCATCTGAATAGCCATTTGGACAAAGTGGAAAAACACTGGGCACTGCAGACCATTGAGAAACATTTCTGCAGAATAGAGACAGCTTGTGAATTTTGGAGACTTTCCAAAATTTCCTGTTCTGATTTTTTAAAGATGATCTAGTTAAAATTGTATCCTCTACTGGTAACTTATCAGATGCCCAGAGTTTTTTTTAAAAAGAAAATTCTTAATATTCATTTGTTAAATAAAATTCAACAAATCTATCCTTTTGTGATAAGATGTAAGAAATGGGGTAGGCAGTATTCATTTGTGATTATTAAACCATGAACATTTCATGGATACTTCTGGTCCAAGACATCACTGAAAAATGTGTTAAAAGTAGAGCTAGAATGCAGAAAATTACTCAGGATGTCTTTCAAGTAAAAGCTTAAGTTAAATGCCTCTTGGAC
The DNA here is from genome assembly GCF_008728515.1 of Papio anubis. Classification (NCBI taxonomy): domain Eukaryota; kingdom Metazoa; phylum Chordata; class Mammalia; order Primates; family Cercopithecidae; genus Papio; species Papio anubis. Next base: position 32,133,030 of record NC_044988.1, read on the forward strand.
TTCAAAAAATTATTGGATTTGGGGTTTTAAGCCATCAAGCTCTGCTAGAGAGGGGATTCTGGACCCAAACTAGTTTTAACTTTTTAAAATATCAGCTCAATAAATTATCTCTATGCAAATATAAAGATAGCCAATATACAGATCAAGAAAGAGAACATTGCTAGCACCTAAAAGTGGCCTTGAGCTCTTTTCTAAGAACCGCCGTTTTCTTCTCTTCAAAGGTAAACAATACTGTAGCATACTTCTGTTTTGGGGCTTTATAAATAGAATAACGTAATATGTATTTTTTCATATCTGGCCTCATGTTTCCATGTGTTTGTGAGATTTATCACGTTGTTACTTGTACTTGGTTCAATTTACTAATATATAGTTTCCACTGTATGAACAGCCTATAATTTCCTTATTCATTCCACATTTGAAAGGAACTTGGGTTGTTTTCAGTGTGATGAGATTATAAGTTACCTTTTTTAGGTGAGAAAGCTTTCTTTATAAAAATTATTTTTTTTGGCTGGGCGCGGTGGCTCAAGCCTGTAATCCCAGCACTTTGGGAGGCCGAGACGGGGGGATCACGAGGTCAGGAGGTCGAGACCATCCTGGCTAACCCGGTGAAACCCGTCTCTACTAAAAAACACAAAAGACTAGCCCGGCGAGGTGGCGGGCGCCTGTAGTCCCAGCTATTCGGGAGGCTGAGGCAGGAGAATGGCGTAAACCCGGGAGGCGGAGCTTGCAGTGAGCTGAGATCCGGCCACTGCACTCCAGCCTGGGCGACAGAGCGAGACTTCATCACAAAAAAAAAAGTGTTTTTTTTCACATTGAATTTAAAGAACATTTTCCTTAATACATATAATGAAGTGTTCTGAGAATATGAATATATGTTTAATGGGCTACAATTAAAATGACAGAGGTGTAATATGTTAACATAAGTGCTTAGCATTCTATTTACAATTCATACTCCGAATTTAACTTTAGGATGATCACTTGATGTATAAAATATTTATTTACCCGGAATGCATCTAAAATTAATATGACAATTATTGAGGGAAGAGTTCCAAATAATCAAATATCATTTTCTGAGTAATCAATTTGCTAGCTTATTTAGGAACTTTTGAAGTATTGGTTTCTCTGCTTGTAAAATGGCCAACAGCCCTAAATCAGATGTAAGATGTTTTTACTTTTTTTCAGTTAATTGGCTTCTAGTGATCTAATCCGGAGCTGTTGAAGGAGTTATAAATTGGTTCAAGGTTTCAAAGTAGAGTTTGGCAACATGTCCCAAAGCTTAAAATTTTGCAATTTATTGGTCCCCAAATTCAGCTTTTAGAAATGTATGTGGAGAAGAATCATTAAGAGTTATTTGTAATAGCAGAGACAACTTTAAATCATATAATTATTAGGTACAATCATAAGACAATTGGTTCCTTAATTCATAAAACAAATACTCATTGATTAAATTATATACCAAACAGTGCTATATATTGGGAATTCTGTAGTAATCAAGACTGAAAGTTTCTTGAGATAATGACGTTTGAAATTTAAAGGGAGATAGATGTTAAGTAAATATTCATCCAAATATTATTTAATGGTAAAAGTTAAGTACTATGCACATACTTTCAACACCTTGGGGTTTCAGATTTTTTTTTTTTTTTAATAGAGAGAGGATTTTGTTCTGCCACCCAGTCTGGAGTGCAGTAGTGCTATCACAGTTCACTGCAACCTCCACCTTTTGGGCTCAAGTAATCCTCCTGCCTCAACCTCCCAAGTAGCTAGGACTACAGGCTCTCACCACCATGCCTGGCTAATTTTAAAACATTTTTATACAGATGGAATCTTGCTATGTTGCCCAGGCTAATCTCACACTCTTGGCCTCAGGAGATAGCTGCTTTGGCCTCCCAAAGTGCTGGGGTTACAGGTGTGAGCCAATGCATCCAACTTATTTATTTGTTGATTTATTTATTTATTTACCAGTGATTATGAGACCCCTCATGCCAGAATTTAATTTTTCAATTAGTTTTAAAAAGTGGTTTTTTAGAAGAATGTTAAAGGACAGGAAAAAATAGAACTTGAGAGTGCTTTACATCTTTTGGATACCAGTCCTTTATCAGATATATTATTTGTAAATATTTTTTCCCAGTCTGTGGTGTCAAGGACTGTGAAGGGTCTGGTATTTTACCCTGCTGTTGAACAAACAAGTGAGGCCTGCCAGGTTCCAAGAAATGGGCAGGAGTTGGCAGCTCCTTGGTTAGAGTAAAGGGACTTGATAACATCACAACAAGAAGCATGAGTTTCACATTCACATCTGCTTCCATTGCCCACCCCTGACCCAAGACCCACGAGGATGTTGTGGCAAGGCCCAGGGAGGTCCTACAGACAAGGTGGGTTTATGTCACAGGTGAGATACTCCAAGCTTAGGAAATCCTAGATATTTAAAGGGGGCTGCTTGCAAGCCTACCCAACCTTTCCCCTCGCCCCTCCAAAAGACAATATCTTTATTATACTGGTCAGGACAGAAATGACCCAAACCCACAGGGAGCCATTATCTCTATCTTCCAAGGCTTTTTGCTGTGTAAATATCTTCGATGAGATGGGTCAGAACAAAAGTGGTGAATGCATTTGCTTGGAACACCTGCAGAAACATGAGAGACCCAAAGAAAATTGCCTTATTATATGACTTTTTAAAATTCTCTTAGCAGTGTCTTTTGAAGAACAGAAAATTATTTTGTAATGAAGTGCAATTTATCAATTTGATTTTTCATAGATCATGCTTACAGTGATATCTAAATTTTTTTTTTTTTTTTTTTTTCTGAGACAGTTTCATTCTTGTTGCTCAGGCTGGAGTGCAATGGCATGATATTGGCTCACTGCAACCTCCACCTCCCGGGTTCAAGCGATTCTCCTGCCTCAGCCTCCCAAGTAGCTGGGATTATAGGGACGTGCCACCACGTCCAGCTAATTTTGTATTTTTTGTAGAGACGGGGTTTCTCCATGTTGGTCAGGCTGGTCTCAAACTCCCAACCTCAGGTGATTCGCCCACCTGAGCCTCCCAAAGTGCTGAGATTACAGGCATGAGCCACTGCACCCGACCTGGTATCTAAAATATTTCTACCTAACCCAAAGTCTCAAAGATTATGTCTATGTTTTCTTCTAAAAGTTTTATAGTTTTAGGTTTTACATTTACGTTTATAACTCATTTTAAGTTATTTTTGTATGTGGTTGGTGTGAAATAAGGATCAGATTTCACATATGCATACCTAATTGTTCCAGCATCACTTTTTGAAAGACTATCTTTTCCACTGAATTGACTGCGTATTTGTAAAAATAAATCGTAAAAAAATCAATGGCCCATAAATGTGTGGGTCCATTTCTGCACTCTATTCTGCTCCATTGATTTGATAGGTTCCACTGAGGTATCTTGATGCAAATTCCACATTATTTTGAATATGGTATCTTTATAAAGGTCTTAGAGTCAGGTACTGGTATTCCTCCAATTTTGTCTTTCTTTTTCAAAGCTGTTTTAGCTATTCTAGGTCCTTTACATTTTCATATGTATTAAATTATACAATCAGCTTGCTATTTTCTATTAAAAGCTTGCTGGGATTTTGACTGGGATTGTGTTGAACCTATAAATCAATTTGGGGAGGATTAATATCTTAACAACATTGAGTCATCTGACCCATGAACACAGTATATCTCTACATTTATTTAAGTTTAAGTTTTCCCTAGTAATGTCTTATAGTTTTCAGGGTACAAGTCTTGCATATCTTTTGTCAGATTCATCATTAAGTTTTTAATAGTTTGTGTTTCTATTTCTATTTCTTTCCCTATCTTTAAACATTCAACCTTTCTGAGCCTTTTTACTTGTATGCAGTGTTATATTTTTAAAATCTCATTTGACAGTGTTTTCCTTTTAATTGGAGTATATAGTACATTTATATTTGTATTCAGACAACTCAGACACAGCTTCCCACGTCCCCAGTCATGCATGGAATACTTTGCGGTCTCAGGGCTAGCAATAAGCTGATGCAAATCAGGTCTCATCAGCATAGAGAAACTCTTTTGTCTAGGGTCCCTCGGCCTCAATACTCGGCTCGCCATCCAGCACCCATGAGGATAAGTGACTAACTTCCATTCTGTGGTATACATAAACATCACAAGTTACAAGTTTCTCAATGAGCAATCTTGACTGTCAAATACATTTTATGGAAGATTCTTTGATCAGTATCTTGTAGGTGGCAGATATTACAGGACTTTCCTCTCTCTTCAAGGATGATGTTCCAAGAAGTTCAAGGTCAATTCTTTAGCCTGGGGGAGAGACTCAGGGACCCATTCCTTCCTGGAACACCAGCATGAGAATTGAGAGGTGATGAGATAAATATGAATTATTTTGCTGCCTTGAGCTTTCCAGATTTCTGATCAAATAAGGAACTTTCTTTTCTTTGTTTTTGGAGATGGAGTCTTGCTCTGTTGCCCAGGTTGGAGTGCAGTGGCATGATCTCAGCTCACTGCAACCTCTACCTCCTGGGTTCAAGCAATTCTTCTGCCTCAGCCTCCCAAGTAGCTGGGACAACAGGCGTATGCCGCCACGCCCAGCTAATTTTTTGTATTTTAGTAGAGATGTGGTTTCACCGTGTTGCCCGGGTTGGTCTTGAACTCATGAGCTCAGGCAATCCGCCCGCTTCTGCCTCCCAAAGTGCTAGGATTACAGGCGTGAGCCACCGCGCCTGGCCAGGAACTTTCTTTTCTAAAATTCTCCTTAGAAATCTTTTATTATCCCACAGAGTTGATTCCTTTTCTCTCAACTTTCTGTGTCTACTTTTGCTTTCTCTCTTCATTATGCAGCATCCCATTCTACTAGGCTAGACATATAAAAAGATCTTTGAAAATGGTAATCACACTTGTAAGAAATTAAGCATGTTAATTTGACATCTCCTTTACATTTTTTCCACAAAACAGAAGGACACTGTCTCTGTGGGTTCAGTCTGAAATATTTTTTACCAGTTGGTTTTAGGCCTTGTGTAAAGGAATTCAATTTTTAAAATGTTATTCAATCATCTTGAGACATAGCCTGTGCTTTGAAATCTTTCTTTCAATGTGAGAACCTTTGCTATTCTCTTTTCTTAAAAAATCTCTTGCCCCTTCCTCTGTCAGATGATAGTAATCTGACCCCTTTTCTTAAAGATATGTCCTGCTTTCTTGTTTTTAGGAAGCAAATAAAAGGCATTAATGAAGTGCCAACAGGTAGATAATGAGGCATACTCTTTGCCTTTTTTTCCTACTGTGTAAGTAATCGAAGAACCAAAAGTTATTGGTTGATTGCCAGATTTGTGAAACACTACAGCAAAGTCAAACAACCAGCAAACTTCAGTCAATCATTACAATGCAGCTAGCAAGGGCTACATGAAATAGAAAGAACTTGAAGAAATAATAAAAAGTAAAGTTTAACTTGTGCCAGGCAAATTCCCTGCAGGGCGCCCTCTCTAAAAGAAGGTTGGCCTTCTGCAGAACAGAGACTGTCAGGTGCCTGAAACCTGCTATCTCAAAGCTTTCTACATTTCTGGCATAAGGCAGTCAATTCTGGTTAATGCTGAAGTGAAGAATCAAGACCAAAGACACTGATTTTCCAGATCACACAACTCAAGGCTTAGAACATGTGTCTGGGGAGAAAATGGTGCTCTCCTGTTCAATGAATGCTGACATTTCAGAAGGAGACCACTTTTTCAACAGCACATACGGCTGCTGGGTACCAGCATCTAATCACTCCAAGGGAGGGGCTGGTGCTTCCCCTAATTATAAAGCTCACAACTCAAGGGCTGGTCTCTCTCTCTCTCAGAGTCTGATGTCCAGCCATGCTAGACACTCATTCTGTCTCACAGTGTGATAGGCAACAGGGAGACCACACACCTGCTACCAATTCCACTCTATGTGTCATGAGTGAGGACTGCCCATTTGTCCTTGCTTGATAGATAAATTATATCTGGCAGAGAAGTTCAAATGCTAAGAACATGTGAACCACAAGTCAAAAACTCAAATGCACTACTGGGTATGTATCCAAAGGAAATGAAATCAGTATGTCAGAGACATATCTGCACTTACATACTTATCACAGCACTATTCACAAGAGCCAAGATACAAAATCCACCTAAGTGTCCTTCAGTGGATGAATGGATAAAGAAAAACATGGTATACATACACAATGGAATACTATTCAGCCATAAAAATGAATGAAATCCCATCATTTGTGGCAATATGGATGAACCTGGAATGACATTATGTTAAGTGAAATGAGCCAGGCATGGAAAGACAAATATTGCACGTTCTCACTCATTGACCTCACAGAAATAGAGAGTAGAACAGTAATTAGCAGAGGCTGGGAGGTTGAGGAGGATGGAGAGAGGTTGGTCAGTGGGTACAAAGTTACAGTTTGATAGGAGGAACAGGTTCTGGTGTTCTAGTGCACAGGAGGGTGACTGTGGTTAATAATATTGTATTGTATATTTCAAAATAGCTATGGTATGGTTTGGATGTTTTGTCCCTCTAAATCTCATGTTGAAATGTGATCTCCAATGTTGGAGGTGGCGCCTGATGGGAGGTGTTTGGGGAATTGTGGGGCAGAGCCTGCGTGAAAGGCTTGGTGCCCTCCCCATGGTAGTGGGCAAGTTCTCGCTCTGTGAGTTCACGTGAGAGCTGGTTGTTTAAAAGAACGTGGCATCTTTCTCCCCCATCTCTCTCTTGCTCCCTCTATTGCCATGTGGCATGTCTGCTCCCCTTTCATCTTCTGTCATGATTGCAAGTTTTCTGAGGCCTCTCCAGAAACAGATGCTGGCACTATGTTTTTTTGTATAGCCTGCAGAACTGTGAGCCAAATAAACCTCTTTTCTTTATAAATTACCCAATCTCAGGTATTCCTTTATAGCAATGCAAAAATGAACTAATACAAGCTAGAAAAGAGAATTTTGAATGTTCTCACCACAAAGAAATGATAAATGTAGGAGATGATGAATAGGCTGAAAACCCTGTGTTGATCATTACACAATGTATACATGTATGGAATTACCACACTGTAGCCCACGAAAATGTAGTTACTATGTGTTGATTAAAAACAAAATTAAAAATACCTCACATGCCTACAGGGTAAGGAAGGTAATAGAGTGGATCCAAAGTAGCAATATGGACACAACATAAAGTAGACGGGCCAAGTGGAGTGTACATGCCCTGTCTCTCTGGTCCCAGAAGACTGCCATGGGGGCATGGAGGCTCAGTGTTGCCTGATCCTCCCATGCTCAAGAGAAACCACAAACTAGATTTTACTTTGACAGAATTACTGTGAGATCTTCTGGTATTTTCAAATTTCTGACAGTAAATTAAAATAAAACAAATACACACACACACACACACATAAAACCACAAAAGCCCTTTGTAGCCTAACACTATGTAAGCTGAACATCACCTTCCTGTGATCCATAGCCTGCTAATGCACAGCCTGTGATATAGATGATAAGTGCTATAAGATTTGAGGTGGGGCCAGGCATGGTGGCTCACACCTGTAATCCCAGCACATTGGGAGGCTGAGGCGGGCAGATCGCCTGAGGTCAGGAGTTCGAGACCAGCCTGGCCAACATGATGAAACCTCTTCTCTACTAAAAATACAAAAATTAGCTGGCCATGGTGGCGGGCGCCTGTAATCCCAGCTACTTTGGAGGCTGAGGCAGGAGAATGGCTTAAGCCCGGGAGGCAAAGGTTACAGTGAGCTGAGATTGTGCCACTGCACTCCAGCCTGGGCAACTGAGTGGGACTCTTGTCTCAAGAAAAAAACAAACAAACAAACAAAAAAGATTCAGAGGTGGGAGAAAGTCTGTCCAGCTACTATGTCCACTAAAAACAAGACAAACTTAAAAGGCAGATGAGCTGACTATAAAAAAAAATTTACAGAGAGAAATGGGGACAGTCTATCCCCAAACTGTTGTTAAGTTTTCTGGAATACTTAAAAGAAACTCTGGGAGATTCAATGGTTGTTTTTTTGAATGCATGCAAGAAAGAAAAGCTCAGAAGCATCTAAGCATCCAGAAGAAATATTTTTACCTCCTGGGAAGCCTGAATTGATTGAATTAGAAAGTAAATTCTCTTTTGTCTGAAGTCTAGACTTCTGGAGATACCGTTTTTTTTTTTTTTTTTCCCGTTTTCCTTTTTCTTTGTTTAAATCAAGAATGCACTTTATCGGCAAAGCTTAATCACAGTTAAATAATATCCTAGTTGAGTCAACCAGACCCCACTCTAGAGCAATTTCTGGAAATAATAGGATAAGCCCATTTTATAAGATTACTGACTGGCTGCTAATGAAGTTCTCACACTTTTTATTTTGGAGGGTAGTTAAAGCAGGTTACCTGCAATAGTTACCTTTTATTGAGGGCTTGCTACGTGTGAGCACCTGCTAAGCATTTAGCAAATATTACACAGTCTTATAAATGTGTATTCCTCAATCTACCCAGTGAGGTCACATAGTTAGTTAGTTGTGGGGTTGGGATTCAAGCCCGGGTTTACCTGACTTCTAAGACTATCTCTTAACCAGCATACATATACCAATCTTTCCAGTCACTGCTTAGGGAAGAGATCTCATCTTCCTTCTAAATATACTCAGATTTGTAGAGTTAAGTGAATTTCTCAAGAATAGAAATCTAGTAAGTTGCAGACTTGTAATAAGACAGACAGTTCAGGCTTCTGACTTCCAGTCCTGAACATTTCCCCCTATGTGATTATCTTATTTATCTCTAAGTCAGGAGAATGTTAATTACTTTAAGACTAAGATGGAAATCCCCCATGAACGTGGAAACTCAAATAGCAGAATGGATGACACTCTGCAGGGTCTCGGCAACTCAGCAACACAGACTTCCCCTCACCAAGGCCATTACTACTGCTGGGCTGCAGAGTGCCAACCTGCCCATAACAGAAGTCAACGCTAAGCTTCCTGAAGTGGCCCTATTCCCCAGGGCGACCAAGTGGCAGGTTTATTACATAGGATCTTTTTCATCAAAGAGGGAAAAGCAACTCTCTTAAAGGAATAGAGAAATATTCCAGATGTAGATTTGCCTTTTCCATCATTCTTCCATTTATAGTTATTTTATTCATGAATATGATATCCTACACAATCCTCTACTGATTATAGAACTAATTATATGGTGAAGGGATGTGGGCTTTCACCACAGAATTCAGAAGTCTCATGCATTTCATCACACGGAAACAGCTCACTCCATAGAACAAGAAATAGAACAGCCTGCTAAAGGCTCAGCCATGATGTCAGCTGGGAGACAATAAATAGCCATCAATATTTAGCACCATTTCTTTCAGTTAGAATACATGGTTCCTGGAATCAAGGAATCTAGTTGGGAGTAGCCCCTTTTTACACCAAACAAGCCATTTACAAGATTTTTGCTTTTCAGGCCTCAAACATTGAGCTTAGTGACTTTGGAGGCCCAAATATTGAAGGCAGGACTGCTTCCACTTGGGAACCAAGTCATGATTTTATTAAACTGGAAGCCGAGACAGTCAGTCCTAAGACTATCCCTTGGCCAGTTTGGGTTCCTCATGGTTCTGAACCAACAGGTAAGGAAGGCAATTGCTCTAGTGATTCAGGTAGTTAACCACAGTTATAAAAAGGAAGTTGGATTATTGCTTCATTATTGGAGTCAGGAGGACTATCCTGCTACTTGTCCTCTCAGGAGTCTCAGCTTCAGTCAATGGAAAACTGTGATAACCCAATAAACAAGACTGCAAGGAATGAAGGGTTGAGTCGCCCTTTCAGCAACCTACCAAGCAGTCCCTAGCAGAGTAAGAATGTGCAATGAGTAGAGGAATTAGTAAGATGTGGTCATCAACTGAGGCCTAATGACCAACTAGGGAAGCGGGAACTATAGCAACCGTCTTAGTACTTATTTACCCAACTTGTATCTATTTTCTATATGAACAGAATTATCTTATATAAACATTTTATCATTAAAGACAAAAAAATTAACCATTAACACATCATTGCAAATACTCCATTAAGCTTTCCTCAATTCCTGTGGGAGTGTGCCACATAATTCTTGTCTTGAGTGGATACAGTTCTAGATGAAGAATTATCACCAATATCTTTAAAATCAGTTAATTCTTCAGAAGCTCCAACTGAATTATGCCATTTTGACTTTGTCATTGTTTCTATTGCATTGCAACCTGAGTACAAAATCGAGAGTAAATGGTTTGAGTTTGAAGGCTTCACTATAACTTTTTGAACCCAAGAGAGCATAATCTTTTAAGATTATGCAAAGGCTTGGGGTTTGTTATTTACTGTTGATAATAATGAATCAACATGCTATTAGTAATTATTAATATGCTGTTTCTAGACTTGTCATTTTATATAAGTTTGAAATTTAGTGGTAGCATTCTAAACAGTGAGTTTTGGGTTGCACATACTTTTGAAAATGTGATGAAAACTATGAAACTTCTTCGCAGAAATATGGGCATACACACAAACTGCAAAACATTCAAGTGTTATACAAGTTAAAACCTCAGTTTTAGAGGCTGCTCCACATTCACATGAATGTTTGTCTCCTTCGAGGTTGTGATTATTGATCATGAGAGACTAGCTATGTGAACTCCATAGTCTCAAGAAACTTCATTATCTTTTATTTGTATTTTCAAAGAGAGAGAAAGAGAGAGAGAGAGAGAGAGAGAGAGAGCAACAGAGAGAAACTACATTACCTTTAGACCAAAATGAAAACATATTTGGTGATCGAATTGAATGGGTAAATAAAAACAAGTTACATTTCTCTGGTAGTAGGCTGAGTTCAAGTTTTGAAATGTCTGAGTTCCAAAGCAGAAGAAAATAACATTAAAAACTCATCGCAGGACTAGTATTATAGCCAAGTAATGCACTAATTATGAGAGATTTGAAAGACCTAAAATTTCCAAGGGAAATCAAGTATGAAAATAAGATTAGAAACTGGGAACTCTTCATTTTGTATGAAAATTCCAAGTATTTCACAAGTGGCAACGGCTGCAACATAAAAATGCCTAAATTGGTCAGATTACTTTTCTTTCTACTCTAGTATTGTCTCTACTATTAGCTATAATTTTGCCTACGGTTCTTTCATTTGTTTATTAAATAACATTATTTGGATACGTTTCTAAGCTACTAGTTTAAATACCAATGTAAGTTAAAATGAATTTGGTGTTTCTGTGGGCTATGATGCCAATAGTGTAGCTGTTTTTATTTGTTTGTTTTTTAGACGGAGTCTCGCTCTGTTGACCAGGCTGGAGTGCAGTGGCACGATCTCGGCTCACTGCAATCTCCACCTCCCGGGTTCAAGCGATTCTTCTGCCTCAGTCTCCCAAGTAGCTGGGACTATGGGTGTGTGCCACCATGCCTGGGTAATTTTTGTATTTTCAGTAGGACGGGGTTTCACCATATTGGCCAGGCTGTTCTCGAACTCCTGACCTCGTGATCCGTCTGTCTTGGCCTCCCAAAGTGCTGGGATTAGAGGCATGAGCCACTGCACCCAGCAATAGTGTAGTTTTAGAGATAACTTTAGACTACGATCTGGAAGTATCATGCGGGAGATTCCAAAAAGTATATTTTTTGCCTTGTATTTCTTTTAAAGAAACCCCACATAAATGGGCTATTCCATATTCTAACAGGAGATATATATATATATATATAGTGATTTGAAAGTAAATTAAATGTGACATAAATCATTTTAAACTTGATTAGGGTGGTGGCTACATGATTGTATGTGTCTGTCAATACTCATAGAATTGTACACCAAAAAGTGAATTTTCCTGTAGGTATTCTATGGAAAGACACTGGCAGCATATCTTCTTAAGTGCGTTAAATTTTAATAAGCAAGTTGAATGTAAGAAAGGAACTTGAGTGCCAAATATCTGTGAAGTGACATAAAACAAACACACTATGCACATCCAAAAATCTGGATTTACAATGGAAATGTGACAGCTTCTGAAATTATATAGCACTCAATCATTAATTTTCTTTGAGGGTAAGATTTGTACCCTGCTGGGCTTATAATTTTCTCTTTTTGTGCTGTTCATGTGTAAATATTGCCAATTTCATTTGACACAAAAAAGGAAAACAACTTAATTTTGTTTCTAAGTTGATGAATGACAGATACTACCCTCCAGATGAGGTACTGTATTATTAGCTTCCAGGCAGTGATTTGAGGGGAAAAAAACCCAAGCCATTTCCAATGTATTTGTAACAAGGAAACAAATTTATTGATTTTAAAAGACAAGACACCATTTTGTTTTGAAAAACACAAGAAAGCTAGCCTGAGTTCAAGTCTGAAATATTCAGAAAAATCCTACTAATATCTTTAGTATGTTCCAGTCATTTGTTTAAACAACACACTAAAAGTTAATATATATTTTTATAATTATAAAAGTTCCCCAGTTATTGTACAGTACACAATACAAATCGCCCACAAACTATTATTTAGCTCCTGCCAATTTTGAGAGGACATGATATACTAAAAGATTTAGCATTTCTCACAAAAATCACATCAGGAAATACGTATTTACAAAATCAAATACATTATACAAAAAACCATCACATGTTATTCGGTAAAGATGTTTTTAAATAATTAAAAAGTTTATTCAACTGTAGTCCAAAAACTGGAAAAGAACATTACATTATCTCACACATACAATCTCTACAAAAGTTGCTTACCTCATTTACATAATATATTCAGTCGATTGTAAAATAAATGTTCAAATATCTCCTAGTGTTACTATGTTTCTGTGCTTGTGGGACTGAATAATGTAATCGGCCACTTACTAAGTGAAATTTAAATGATGGCACTTAAAAAAAATACAGTTATCTTAAAAAAACACAATGAAAGAAGTTTTACCTAGAAGGTACGAAAGCCCTGAGTGATAGTGAAGTTACTGATTGGTAAGCACTACAATTAACCTAATTAAAAGTTTACCACCTCAGGCACAAATTTCCAAGTTTTTTCAAGGCACTCACTTAAAGTTTCTGTAACCAATGCATTGGTCACCATCATAGGTCCAAATTGATGATGGAAATGAGTAGAGAAAAAAATTTGCTTTGGTACAAAAGATGCTTTTTAAACGAATAAAATTCAATAGCTTCTTTATTGGGTCATTTAAAATTGTTGTTTAGCAGGTTAAAACAAGGCGATCATTTCTTCAAAAACACTAATTTACTGAAGGAAAAATTTACTTGGTTATCAACAGTCAATGGGAGTTTTTATATTTTCTTTCCTCCCCAGAATCAAAATTCTTCTAAAAAAGATTTGTTGTCCTCATTATTGAGCTACATAAACAATTCTTACCAAAGATTTTCATTACTCAGGGCTTCCAATCCCAACATCATAATTTATTTAAAGAAACAAAGGAAAGAGGGGAGAAAAATAAAATAGAACAAAATAAAAGAAGAGACAAAACACATTTTTCTTTTTAAAAAAAGTATTATCAATTATTTCAAATGAAAGGAAAAAAAAATCCTAGGCAGTCACTTTGTAAGTGGCTTTTACTATTTAAGTAAAATTGGTAAACTAAACTCAGGTCTACTGGCACATAAAATCACTAGCAGCAATGATCAAGGCATGCAAACTGAGAAGCATTTACAGTAAATCATCATGAAGAATTCAAAAGAAGAGAGTTAAATTAAAACCCTTTGAGTATTGCATGTTAACACATGAGTAATTTGCATGGTTTGACTTCCTAAACTGCCTAAAAAGCAACGTTTACGGCATACTTGCACTATGCTATGGATGTCCTTTCACCAGACATCAGAATAGGTTACACTCTTATTTGCGCCCGGCTAGGGCAGCGCAAGCACATCTGCAGACAACACTGCTTTCATGTTCGATCACGCAGGGAACAGAGGGAATCAAGTGCACGGAGCGATTCCCTTGAACAAAATCAGCAATGGTGTAAGCAGACGGACATTTAGAGATATCAGAAGCAGTAGTCATAGCATCTCCTGACAGATGAGCTTAAAATCAAGTGCTTTGCTCTCCATTCTATCTATATATAATTTTTTGACAAAGTATTAAAGTTTTGGAGCATAGATAAAATTATGCCCTGTGTGAAATTCCCAAACAATATTTTATGAGCGATCTAACTCCAAATAGCCTAACTGCCCCCAAAGAGTTCAGATTCTCTTAATCCACTCGAACTCGTTTCTTCCTAAGGCTTCACTTACACTTGTACTTTCTAAAGCTAAATAAATGAGATCTTTTGTTTCATTTTGGGAAAAAAAGAAAAAAAAAAAGAAACTTAACCCTTTCCTTATACCTTTTAAAGGCAATCTAGGTACCTTCAATGTGCAGAAATCAGTTATGACATAGGTCTATCCAGGCCCATGTATTTGTCCTCCTTTTCTAGAAACTATGGTGTGATGCTAGAAAAGTTGATTTTTTTTTTTTTTCTGTAAACAGTACACTTACTTAGATGGCAGTGAATATTTGGGAATAAATATATCAAGCCCTCTTGAAGAAAAATTAAGAGTTGTATATAAAATGCAAGTGTTCGGCGTGGAAACACTTTCTCTTCCTACCCCCCCCTTTAAAAAAACAGCATAATTAGACATTTGGATATAGAGTATACTTTACCGGTCTAAGTCTAAATAAATGATCTGAAAGGCTTTTGTCCCCCATTGTATATCTTACAATGCTCAAAGGGTTAATACAAGGCATTACATCAAAGGGGTTTTCTAATACTAGAACTAAGCACTGAATTAATGCTTCTATTCCAGTTTTTAAAAATCACCAAACTTGCAGAAATACTAGGATTCCATTAATTGATTTGTTCTAACCATATACATGGAGGTTGTTCTGATCTAGCAACAAGCCCAATTTTCAATAGCACTGCATGCCAATCCTCCTCCCCCATGATCGGTGTGATTCATACAGATCACAAAAGTTCTGATCTCAATTTGTGGATGGTTGTTATTTTCTCACCAAGAATGTGTGTGTCAGGGGGATCTAATAAAGGTCAATTTATTGTATATAACCACTGCCTCAAACTGTACACAAAAGTGACTTGCCAAGTTTTTACTTTCTACTTGTGTCCACACAGGGAGGACCAACATCACAGTGACACACATTTTTTTTTTTCTTTTACACTAATGTTTCAAGCACAGCATTATTTTAGACATTTCAAATATATCATCTGAGGAATTTTTAAAAATTTGAAAATGCATTTAGCACTTTTAGACAGTGCATTCATATAAAAAGATTCATGATTACGGCACTAAAACCGTATTCATTCCTGAATGACTTTTACAGCATCTACAAGAACGTATTCATTTTTACTTGTTTACTACAAATCAAAGGCAGTCAATGCTGCACACTACTAATTTTAGGTATGCAGTGTTAAAACCATTTTCTAAATTTTACTTTGTTTTAAAGTACACCATCTAAAGAGAGGTGCATAAACCGTGCTATACAGTACGAGAAAAATCACACAAAGGAAAGCAGATTTCTGAAAAGGCAGTAAGACTTATACAGTCAGTCCAAACACAGTTTGGATGAAAATCCTGAATAAGTGACTAGCAACTTGATAGCCAAAGAAAAAATTGAAAATTGGGCCCTGTCTTCCAAGGAGCTGGTTCATCCATTCCACCCTATTGTTCATTGGTTTCATGAATGCAAATCTTCTGAGTATGATTTTCAAAGTATATGTCAAGATCAAACTATACCCATGATACTCAATCCTATCATATGAAAATATCTTTTCTGAAACTTAAAAACAGTCAACATACCTTCCTTACATGCTTCCTCACTGAAAGTGTAGCACTTGGTTTACGTAGGTATATTTCATGACTAGTGATTGGTTATAATTGCAAGAAATACAAAGAAGTCTTAAAATGTGTACTTGTGTCATCTGTGAATAAATCTGTTAAGAGTGTTAGTGTCTAATATTATTTAGAAAACCCAGTTTCAATGAATGAAAAAAGGGAAAAATGGAAATAGATGCAATAAATGTGATTGCTCAATTTGCTCAAATGTATAAATTATGTTTTTATTTTCTCAAATATTTCACAATTCAAATTTGAAATTGATGAAAATGTTTGTGTGTATGTGTGTGCATGTTTTACTGTGAACTACAAATAACCAGAAGTAGCATAAACCATAGGTCTTCTTTTTATGTTTTGATCCAAACTACTTACATTAGTCACAAAGAATATTCCTAAATATTCATAAAGGAGATCAGAATATTTTTACTGAGTCTAGTTCAAATGTAATCATGTTTATTAGTTCTTAATCTGTCCTAATTTAGAACAAACCATGAACAATTGGAAGAAATGTTGAATCCTGGAGCATCCCCGATCCCTAAGACTCATCAATCTAAATTTGCCCATTATTATCAGATTCCTGTAATGATACAAATATATCCAACATTAAATTAAAGGAAACAATGATAATAAATACATTTAAAGTCATCCAATAAACAAAATGCAACTAATAAATACATTTGGTCCAATACAGATATGGTATCATTCAAAGGATGGTGGGTAGAGACAGGAAACTGAAAAAATTCAGAAAGAAGAGCCAAAATGAAGAGTTTTTTTTCAATTTTTGATTTTAATTTTACCTGTAAACACTTCCTATGCACAATGAAGTAGATACATGATCTTTTGCAGCTTACCATGTTTTGTTTGCCTTTTGTGTGTGTGTTTTGGTACAAATCCATTGTCTTTTTGGGAGGAAAAAGGGAGACAGTAATTTAAATGATATTTAGATGAAGGTGATGCTACCATGCTAGTGAAGACTTTCAAATATATGAGTTGTAAAATAAAAAATTTGGATCAGTTTTTAAAATTGTATCTAAAATATTTAAATTTTACTTAAGAAATGTCGTTGATGTTATTTGAGTAGTCTGAGGCAATCAAGCAACAGCAGCTTAAATACACTGTGTATTACCTGATAAGCCATTTGGTATTTCTAACTTTACAGACTGGCTCACCTCTTCTTTCCAACCCCCCACCCCCCTTACCCCAATACCACTGGAAAGATAAACATCTTGGTTTTAATATAGGCCTCATTTGATAATCTGTCAATCATTTTGTGCTTTCCTTTTTTTTTTGGCTTTATTATCTATTTATTTTTGCTGATTAGTTTTTTACAACTATTTAAATGAACAGATGTGCCTTTTTTGTGTTTTAATCATTAAATAATTTGAGTGCTTAAAAGAACCTTGGCTTTTCATGCAAATTAAAATGGGGCTGGGTATAACTCTCTAGGATCTCACCTTCTGACTTTGTAGCAGACTCCTGCCCCATGGGCACTCATGTGTGCATGTGGACACACCAGCACCTAGACACACAGACAAACATTTAGACTGAAAAGATGCACTTCGATAAGTACCTGCTTACTTTGTTAACTTTCTAAAATTGTAACTAAATAAGAATGGTCTAAAACATATATGATTTTATGTAACAAGTTGGTATTAAAACTAGCCTGCTATTCCACACCCTTAAGCAGTCTGATTTGTAATCAAGTAATATTCAGCTCTAAGAATAAAAAATAGATCCACGGTCACTCAAAGAGGGAAACTGATTTTTGTCTTTTTGTTTTGCTTTGTTTTCCCTAAATTTCCTTTGAAGAACATGTCACCTGTCCTTACTTCGGGAATCTGAAAATGACAGGCACACTTTGTCAAATGGATTGAAGAGTTAGTCACATGAACAAAATAAACCTTACTAAACCTTAGCTTCAGTTCTGTTTTAAGGCACCATGTAATAGCCGAGGTACGATGATCCCTGATGTACATTCTTCAATGGCAATGGTCCATCCAGCCACCTATCCAAATCCTACAGAATTGGGGATAAGTAACAGTGAGGTGTGCCAGTTACACTGCCTTCAGGTTCTGTTTACAATTTAAATCCACATACTTTAGAAACCAGGAAATAGTTTTGAAGGAAATAACATTATGTAGGTTGCTACATTCCGTGCATTCTATAAATTCTCGTTTATAATAGCAGCATATTGAACTACTATTAGGAAAAAGACCTGGAATAAAAGAAAGTCATCCAAATGGAATGGTTTCCTGTATGTCCAGCTCAGCATAAGTAGCATGTACACTTAAAAAAAAAAGTCAAGTCATTTTTTCCTGCTTCAGTATCTAACTATAACAGCCCCCACTTAACAGCAGAATGCATCTGTGCAGTGGTCCCAAATACAGAATCAGTAGTCTTTAAACAGAGGAATTGGTATGCAAATAATAGTTAAAATTCAATGTTTAACGGAAGCTTGCATTGTTAACATGGTTTAATAATTATGTACACAAACTATGTACCTATTAGCATAATCTCTTGCAATTCTGTCATTTACTCTGAACTGATAAATGCACAGCTCAATTTTTCCTCAGAGAAAAATAGATGACCTTCCAAACCCTCTAGCACTATAATAAAAATGCTCTGTATTCTCTCTCCGTACTCAAAATGTTATCAAAATAGTGTCTTATGGTTCTGTCCAATGAAAAGCACCTTTCAAAAGCAAATTTGATGCATCTGCTGCCAAATGGGCATGCCTCCAGTGTCAATCAAAACAATCATTTCTTTTGATATTTCACAGAAGTGCATCTAATTTAAAAACTTACACATGAAATCATACACCAAGACTAACAATCAACAAGAAAATATTTTAAGCTACAAAAAAATGTAAATTACTTTTTAATTATAAGAAAACAAAACATTGACATTAAGTGTTGTAAAAATCCTTCTTGACACCTGAAACTAAGGGAAAAAATTCATTATTAAGAGGCAAATAATTTGTTTACGTTAAAAAAAAAAATCTGGCAAAATACATACACCCATTCCATTTCACAACTCCAAAAAGTTAATGTTCAGCACAGATAGAATTTGACAACAGTCGACCTTCAGGCTTATTAAATTTTCAACTTAAGCCCAATATCAACAGGGTTAATGTAAGCTGGAGAAATACGCTTTAATATTCTTTAGACTGCAGTGTAGGTATTTCCTGTAGCGCTGCACTGTCTGATAGTCTGAGTACTTGTGACAATGTGCTCGCTGTGAATTGGATTCAGGAGGCTTGGTTGCACGCCAGTCTCGAGAACAGGCTGCATGCAGCCCACTGGAAATGCCTGGCTCAGCTCTGTTTTCTCTCTTTTGGCTTGAGGCTCTGAAGAGTCATCCAGTTCTTCATCCATTTCACTTTCCACTTCACTGCCTTCATCTGCACAAATAAAACCAAGACTATTATCAGAAAACAAATTAGAAAATAGCAATCAACACGTGCTTTAGAAACACTTTAATATAGTACATTAAGAAAGCAACATCTTAGCTCTTCTCAGGAAACAAAGCTTATAGGTTTTCTTTTCATCGGAATGTATTCATATCAATGCTGTATTGATGCATCTATGATTCTTTCAAACATAGCGAGATTAATTTACTTTTGGCAATTTGTGATTGATACTTCATTAACTTTTTTAAAAAAGCCTTTGGAATTTCCATAAGTGTCTATATTAAATAATGGCATAATTTGTGTCATAATAAAGTAGTCACTTTGGTATGTTATGCTGACTTTTGAGGAATGTACTGAGCTGAAAACGCAAATACAAAAAAAGTTTTGTTTCCTCCAAAAATCTACACTAAATATACATTTTATCTGTGCTAGCGTTAATGTGAGTCAGAACTATGTTGATTCTTAATATTACTATTCCATGTATAAACAGAGGCTGCTGTAAGACTTTTTGGCATTCATCAATGTTATAGATGGTCACAGTATTAAATAAACCCTTAATTTTTATTATAAAAATTATTAAGGCTGAGGCAGTAGTATCAGATTAAAAATGTGCAATGGATTTCCATTCTTGGCAGCTGATACTGTTAATAGCTGGTATTCATTTCTGGAAATCAAATGTATTATATAATCACGGTTACCCCCAAATTGTAATACATTTTATATTAACTAAGGCATCATTATAATAGAATGCCATTTAATTTTTTTCCAGTATGCACTGTTAAAATTCAAAAGTACATTAGAGACAGAAAATGCACATATACAGCTTTACTATTGGGTGACAGTCTCCTCTGAATACCTCTTCATGAGGGATAATTACAGTGGCTTGTATAAACAAAGTCAGGTCTCCATTCTCTACTGTTCTATGGCATATCACATACAATGAATGTGCAACAAGTATCTCTTTAGTCAGATTAAGTTGGATTCTTTGCTAGCAGTAAAATTGTAGCTTTACCACTTGGCAGACACCCACAGCAAAAATCTCTGCTAATGCAGCTGTCTCTATAAACAAGGCCCCTTGACTTTTCTTATTTCATTAGGATCGGGGTAAAGCTGGTTCTAGAAAAAAGCAGTGAGAGGTAAAAGTGCTTCCATATATGGTTGTACAGTGTACAGCCACCAGGAGCAAGGTCTGAGAAATGGTAATTTGTGATTAAATAGGTGGAGATTAATATGCATTACCTAGAAATGTGTGTCATGCATTAGTGACCAATAAAACAAAGAAGTGCTCTTAGATGAGGCAAAAGATATCTTGGCCCACCTACTTTATCAAGTTACCTTTTTGCCTCTGGAAAATGAACTTAATGATAATATTTGAGTGTGTCAGAACAAGTATATTCAAAGTGTTGAAGGGCTACAGGGAGAGGGATACCTTTTGTAGACATTTGCTTCATCAAGAGGGTATACTTGAAACATGTTTGCATGAAATGTTTCGGTTTTTCATGTTTTTATACATAAAACAAAAATGTAAGGATCTTAACACAAACTCTTCATGGTGGTAGTCTCTTAGGGTTGTGATAATAAAGCTTCACTTTCTATAGTTTCTAATTCTCTGTATTATTTGAAATTTTTATATGGAGCAAATATCCCTTTTATTATCAGAACAAGAATTCTCATTTTGTGGGAGAAGACCTCAAAAACTCCTAGGATTTCACATTAAATCTTTAGGCCCTGAGTATGCCCATCGGGCTCTATCTCAAGAGCCATCAAGAGGTCTGGGGGTAAATGGGACCAGCGTGGCCACCTCCAGCAGGTGAGGACAAGTCACACTGCTTCTCTGCTCCCTGTCCACAGACTTCCCTGTGCCTAAGAAATTAGTGTCAAAATAATAAAAAAGGGAGCACTGAAAAGACAAAAACTCATTTTCAGGCAGGGAGGGCAGTGGAGACAAAGTGAGGAAAGTCCTTCTATCTATTTTGTTGTGGATGGAAAGGGTAGTGAGATAACAGACTGGACAAACTTAAGTGTTCCAGGTAGGTTTTGCTTACGTCTATCTCTGGGTGACAGGTTTCCTTTGGAAAATCTACAAAGCAACTTATAAAAGCAAGCCCGTTCTCCAGGTCCTAAGGACAAAGGGATGTAATTCTGTAGACATTTTATGCTTCTATAAAAACTTGAAGACATTTCCTAGGAATCTACGTCAGGTTATGGAAATTTGGTGCATAAAAACTAAAATAAGGTGCTACAGGAGTTTACAGAAGATTGTCGTTCAGCACTGTGTGAAGAAGCCTGGCTGGAATGCAGTCTCTGACTGAGTAGTAAATCTCTACTGCCCTTCTGGACACCCTGGGATGAAACCCCTAAATTTGGGTTATGAGGCTTTGGTGTGAGTACATCATCAGTGTTGCTTTATAATGGACATGGGTATCAGTTACCACGTTTCTTGCTCTAAAATTACTAATTAATATCATCGTTGACTTATTTTTCTGAGGGTTATTTGGTTACTCCTATAGAGTATATATTTGTAGTAACAAATTTTTTGGCTATAATTTTCTAATTTCCCTGCATTGCTACTGTACTGAGTACCTTAATATAGCACGCTCTGGAGAACAGCGCTGAACCTCTTTACAGACTCCCCACGTACTTCCTTTCACCTTATTTTCCCCAGTGACTCTGGCCTGGAAGGGCTAAGTGCATAGTTCTCCCCAGTTTCTGTGCATTTTGTACCTGTCTCCAATAGTCAATAACCATAAAAATTCTTTAAAACCTCAAGATACCTCCCTCCCTCCATCACCTTTTAAAAGAAAGAGCTCTGTTTCCTGCAGTGTTTAACAGAAAATTTACTTGTTTTTAAAAATTGCACTGGTATTTTTATCAGTATTGTTCTGCTTGTGCTCTGCTTATAAAGGTGGGTAAGATTTGTGTGCTCTATCCCCATTCTATCTCCCCCTAAGTCCACCTTGCTTTTTTTATTGTGTGATTTTGTTGATCCTGAGGTTCTTCAGAAATATATATCATGTTATCATATTATACTGTATATTAGAGTGGCAATACTATTAAAATTTCAGAAGTATATATGTTACCTTCTTTATCTATACCATTACTAATCTTGCATTTACAGTAAACCTCACTGCTATCTCTGAGTTCTTTTTCTACACAAAAGTATGAATTGGTGAGGTAGGTGAGCCGAGGAATCTTTTTTCTTGCCTGGTGGGCCTTGAATAAAAATGTCTCATCCAATTTTATCACTTATCTCCAGGACTCTAGCCATGGTCAGAAATAATTTCTTGTTACTTGTAATGAACTTCAGGCAAAAAGTGTAAAGAACTTTATAACTACATTTAAATTCAATTATCTGCAATTAAAATACCTCATATGTAGAAGGCATAGCGATGGGGAAAAATGGAGAAATAATGAAGACAGGAGTTTCACATTTATCTAGGATTTGTATGCCACTTCTGCAAAATCAGAGTATTGTAAACATACACTGTATTTTCCTCTATGAGAATTTGTGAGTGAAAAAAAGTTCTTAAAATGTACATTATTTTCAATTCTTACCTTTATCCAGATTTCCAGGAGACACGGCATTTAAATCACCAAACTGCAAAACAATAGTCATTTGTGCAATAGTTAATATGGGGCAGAATAATATCAGTCTGTGGTAAAAACACCAATCTATGACTCTTTAAAACTGCAAACTAGTGGCCATTTTGATCTCTAATTACATGGGTCACATAATTTTCCAATCAAACTTGTCAAATGTGAACAGTTCAAATTATGTCACAATTTAGCTGTCTTAGCTGCTTTGCAGAAGGATAACAATTTTCTCTGCTTTCCATGCTCCATTTTACCTTTTATTATTTCAACTCAGCAATGAAGAAACAGGGGCCTGGATGACTTGGATGAAGACTGATGTGGCAAAATGAATTTGGAAAAGCCCCAATCAAGCAAGACACATCAGCTCCACCCCCCATGCTTGGCTGATGAGTCCACCTGGAAGTCTCTACATTAGAGAAACAATATCCAGCAGTTTGGCTGAACTCTATTTTTAAAGCCTTTATTAATAAACATAAAAATATAATAGAAACTCCAAAATTGAGGGCTATTTGTTTTTATAAAATCTTTAATTTGAGACTTCTCTCTTAGATAATAGGGTCTCACTTTGAAAAGAAAGGCATTTGATCATTACTAATGTCAACAAAAAAGAGCTTGAAACAATATAGAACAATTAATAGCCTTCGGCTTAGCTATTATTTTCTAACTTAGTTCAACAGTTTGATAATTTTACAATGAGAAAACACATTTTGAGAATCTCAGAGTGAATAAAGATGGATACACTGAAATAAAAATTGAATAGAGTAACAAAGCTAATCAAAAAAAGGTTAAGAGAAACTGCAAAGCATCTACTTTTAAAACAGTAAACATTACTTTTTTAAGGTAATAAGTCATTATTAGAAATCCAGATTTCTCAACAGGCTTAGAAAGGATGAGGCAGAAATTCTACTTACATTCGGAAGTTTGATTATAAAGAGTTCCATGATAGGAGTATTTTTTTCATCTACAAGGTTTGTCTATAAAGTAATAAAACTGATCTTATTTTGCAAACATACACATATTTTTTTCCCTACCTAGACAAGTACTGTTCTTCACAGTAGCTACCTTGGGAGCTTATACATTTATTCCAAGGTCCAAAGTTCTGGAATTCCTCTTTGACAATTTTAAGAGTTAGTTTATGCATCATTAGGAAAGCCCATCTTGTTATTTTACATCCAACTATGCCTCCAAGCAACACTCCAGATTTTATTTACTATACTTGTTCCTGGGATGATTTGACTACTCAACAAAATTCAATTCAGCTCCGCCACAATTCAGGTTATTTAAAATAATGTCATTTTACCTTTACTTCTTAGCATTTCAGAGGCATTCCACAACATTTTTAAGCCATAGCAGCATTACTGGAACAAATGTGTAGCCTTCCTAGGTGACTGCTTTGAAGGAGACAGGGGCCTCCTAGACATGTAATTATTAGTATATTTATTTGAAAGTCTGCCCCACTGCTTTAGAGTTATTTTTTAGAGTTATTAAAAGTAAAGGCAAAAACCGCTATTACTTTTATGCCAACCTAATACATCCCACGGGGCAACAAATATAAATCATAAATACTGAAATTTTGAAGTTGTTCCTGATCACATAGGTCAGGTCTTTGTATAAGTCTAAATAAAAATCCAGTGTAAATTATGTGGGTTTTCTTGAATTAAAGAATATAATCTAAACAACAAAAACCCAAAGGGATTCTTCATCAATTTTTGGTATTATTTAAGTATTTTAGAACTATAAACAGAGAATGTTCAAAACTGAAGGATCATTTACAAGTTATTACTAACTGACATAACACAAAAAGATATAGATTTAAGGGAATACTTAACACTTAAGTTCTTGAAACGAGTTGGCAGTGATGATTCTAAACACAACTTTATACTGATAAAAAGTGAGTATTCTATTTGCTGTTGAAAAGTCTCTGAAAGTTGTTTGTAGCTAAGTTATTGTTGCTATTGCTGATCAATAATATCACACAGAGTGTCTAAAACCAAACTCTGGATATATTTGAAAATCCTCTTCAAAAGAAACATTGCATTTAGTTGCTACTTAACTCTGAAAACATGACAACTTCCTTAATACAAAGATTTTCCCCTTAGACGTTTCTACTTAATATGAATAAGACATTTGATAATTCAAGAGGCTGAAAACAGAAACGAAAACAGCTGAAATTTCAGTGATGGTTATTATCATTAACAAAAATCCATTTACATACTAAATTCCGAGGCTTGTCATTATGCACTATGTTGGACAATCTACAAAGAATCTCAGAGACACTGTCAATGCCTCTAGGTGTTTCTGGGATCAACGACGAAGTTTTACATGTATGACAAACAGAGAAAGTAGATTATGATTTTTTTAAATCCTCTGAAGAAGAGATCAGATTTTACTATCCTATAGAGCTGAAGGTGAAGGCTTTTATATGCATTTTACATGTGAGGGGAAAATAGATGTAAAATTATAGAGGAAAAAACACTTTAACCCTGTAGATAGACTGCATGAGATCAGCAAAATCAGTTCACTTATTCATTAAAAGTCGATAAATACTTATTGAGGATTTACTATGCGCCAGGCACTATGCCAGCCAATTCTACTCAGATCAATTTGGAAATACTCCTGTCTTCAGGAGGCAAGTAGTAGAAATTCCCTATATTCTGAAGGGTAGGTAGGTTAGCAGAAAAATGAGCAGCTTAGGAAACCTTAGGGAAGGTTTTAGAAGTACAGGGTTCAAGTCTCAGAAATGGAAACAAATTTCATGGGTTTATGGCATGCAGCAGGTCAAGCAGCAGGAAGGAAGGGTATGAACAGTGGCAGGGAAGATTGAGAGCAGGCAGAAGGAAAACAGTACCATAGATAGGGGCCAGATGACAAGATGAGGCCAGTACAAATCAAAAACAGAAGAGAGGCCAGGCATGGTGGCTCACACCTGTAATCCCAGCACTTTGGGAGGCTGAGGCAGGTGGATCACCTAAGGTTGAGAGTTCGAGATCAGCCTGACCAACATGGTGAAACCCTATCTCCACTAAAAATACAAAAATTAGCTGGGCATGGTGGTGGAGGCAGGAGAATCGCCTGAACCTGGGAGGCAAAGGTTGCAGTGAGCTGCGATCATGCCACTGCACTCCAGCCTGGCAACAGGACCGAAAGTCTGTCTCAAAAACAAGCAAGCAAGCAAGCAAGCAAACAAACAAACAAAAAACAGAAGAGGAGAAAGTAGTAAAAGATTTAGATTAAAAAAAAAAAAGGAGCTCACAAGAAAGTATAGTGATTATTACGAAGTTACAGCATCACAAATTGGGAAAACTTACTGTTTCGTAATTTTTCCTCTTGCACAAAGGATTAGAGGGGACTACTCTTCACTGACATGACATCTTACCACTTACAAGGTGTGTTTGCAGTTCAGTAAACGGTACGTTTTCTCTCAAACAGACTGCGAGTGTCACACTGTCAATATCGCTTCCCTGAAGAGGCTTTTCCTGGCAGCCCTATCTTGAGTATCGCTGTCCCTGTCACTCTCAGTCACCGCATCATGCTCACTTCCCGCAAAGCACCCACCACAACCTGCAAAACTTATTTTGTTTGTTTCCTCACCTAATATATGTCTTCCCAACCAAAATGTCACTGCCATAGGTAAGAAAGTTCCTTTGTTCTCTTCATAAATGCATCCCAGAACCTAGTATAGTGCCTGATACACATTAAAGGCTGAATAAATACTTACCAGATGAATAAATTTACTTCCTCATTTCAGCCTCACCAAAACAACTTAGGGATCTGGCAAGTTAAGTGCTTAGATTTCATGTTACAGCTATTGAAAACAATGAGTTGATTTGTCTAACGTCAAGTAGTAAATATGGTGCTGTTAGATTTGAGACCAGATATTCTCCTTGGTTTAGAATCAGAGAGAGAGAAAAAAAAAAGAGAGAAATGGGATGGGATGTGGGGTGAGAGAGAGAGGGGAGGGAGGGGAAGGGGAAAGAGAGAGAGAGACACCCACACATGGAGGAAGAAATATAAATTAAGGGATTTTAAAAGTGCTCTGGAGTTAGAAAGCATATGGCCTTCAATGTATGAATTCACATTCCATCAGTCAGAGAGATAAATAGGAAACGTTCGAAGAGAAACTAGAACAGACGGTACAGAAAGCATGTCTATTGTTGAGAGAGGAAACACTTCCTATCCTATAGACTATTTCCTCCAGGTCCTGACTAGGGTCAAAATAATGAACACTTCACTGGACAACAGCGGGCTGGGAAATGCATGCTCGAGGTAGACAGTGAGAGTCTATTAGCACATATATTCATGTAAGACCAGCAATGTCCATGAAGTGTAAGTGGGCAACAGTTTAGCACAGTCAGGGCAACAATGGGCAGGATCCCTGAGAGACCCTGGGTTGTAGCCAGGCAGCTGGGTTGTTTATTACAGGATTTTGAGGCCTAGTACTTGTCCCTGAGCATGGTCACCATGAGAGGAACCTGGCTCAGCATGGGAGAATGCAGCCTACAGGTGCATTGAAGAGACTGTTGCACATTCAGTTCAGCAACAGCTGACTTTTCATAGTGAGGCAGGCAAGCCTTGTTCTGTAATGTTTGGGCACTGAAACAATGCAGAGGAAGTCGGGGTGCCTAGAGAGCAAACAGGTGGGGATCCATGCGGGGGGCAAGAAACATACTGGAACAGAAGTAGGGCAGAAGGAAAGAGCTCAGGGGATTGGGATGAAGACCTCACCCTTAGGGACACCTTCCCTGCTAGAAGAGCTTACCTCACCCTGAGAAAGAGTTAGTGAGTAATCATAATCACATTTATGTTATACGTATCATTAATTCTTTGTAAGCACAGCCATCGCTTGCTAATTGTTTAAGCAAATCTGTAACAAGTTCCCCAATAGTGTTAATTTGGGTCTTTCCAAAGAACCAAGTTAAAGTACTTCACATAGTGCCTGGCACATAGGAAGCACTTAACAAATGACCACCATTATCAATATTGTTATTATTTATAAGTATCATCATTATCTCCCAAGAACTGCAGACCAGACATGCAGAATCAGTCTGACTCTACTATCCCAGTACTCTGAAAGGATACCAAAAGCTGTATAGAAAAATTGCATCTTACAGAACATCTCCCTGTTAGTATATCCAGATTACAGATTTATGGGTAAGCACATTTTCATCCTTCCTCCCTGTCTCTTTCTCTATTTATAAGTCCAAGTCTAATGTCACTATGTTAACTATCACCCACAAAACAAAATAAAACAAAACTGATAGCAGCAAAGTACAAAAGTGTATTGTCAAGAAGAGGGGCTGGTAAAGTTTTTCAGTAAGGGACCAGATGGTAAATATTTTAGGCTTTATAGTGCATTAAGACTCTGTCACAGTTACTCAACTCTACCATTGTAGTGCAAAAATAGCCATAGATAACAGGTACATGAATGTGTGTGATGTAGCTCTAATAAAACTTTACAAAAACAGGGCTGGGCACAGTGGCTTATGCTTGTAATCCCAGCACTTTGGGAGGCACAGGTGTGCGGATTGCTTAAGCCCAGGAGTTTGAGACCCCTGGGCAACATGGCAAAACCCCATCTCTACAAAAAATACAAAAAAGTTAGCTGGGCGTGGTGGCACGTACCTCTAGTCCCAGCTAGTTGGGAGGCTAAGGTGGGAGGATCACCCTCCAAGGTGGTCGAGGCTGCAGTGAGCTGTGATTGTGCCACTGCACTCCAGCCTGGGTGACAGAGTGAGACTCAGTCTCCAAAAACAAACAAACAAACAAACCTACCCCAAGACCCTACCCCAAGACCAACCACTTCACTTACAAAAACAGATGATGAGCTGGATTTGGCCTGTGGACCACTGTTTGCTGACACCTGACTAGAGGAAGAGCTTGTAAGACCCTAGAAGACCTGCTCCAGCTCATTAACAGTGAAGGGAACAGAAGATTTTTATCTTTGAGAAAGATATATAAGGACGTGGGTCACAGGAAGGATACGGAACCAGAGGCTTCAAGAGAGCACAGCTCACGCATATGGGCATCACTGATGAAGGTCACAAGGGAAAAAACAAGTGTCAGCTTTTAAAGACAGAGTTAGAAAAATAATCTTCCTCTACTTTTGCTGGGCACTTGCATATATAGGCAAAGAGAGACAGACCAAAGCTGGTGTTCAATTGTATGCATTCGTGGAAGAAGGAAGTCTAGAGTGACAGAAAAGATTGCATGAAAGTTTGCAAGACAAAATATTGGGGAAAAGTTACATGTATTATTAATTCAGGTGGGGCAAGCTTCCCTAATGGGACATTTGCTCCAATTTGGATGGCAGGTGAAGATGTAAAGAGAGAGTCTAATATAGAAGTTCTCCATAGGTAAAAGCAAATAGGGAGTGTTCCAGATGATGATGACTTTCAGGGTGGGTCATCAATGGAGAAAGGACAGTAAGATGTGTGGCAAGGAGAGGTGGAAGCAAGAAAAAAATAATGTACTGGAAGAAGAACCTATAATCCATAAGTCATCACTGAGCAATATTCATTCAGAGCAAGATAGCTTTCATTCTGTAACAGATACTTATTGCTGCTGCAACAAATTACCACACTTAGTGGCTAAAAACAAGACAAACTTACTATCTTGTCACTCTGGAGGTCAGAACTTCTAAATGGATTTGGAGTCACTAAAATCAAGGTGTTGGCAGAGTTGTGGTTCTTTCTGAAGTGTCTAGAAAACAATTTTTTTTTCCCTCTTTTTCAGCTTCTAGAGGTTGTCACCATTCCTTGGTTTCTGGCCTCCTTCCATTCAAAGCCAGCGATGTTAGGTTGAGTCTCACACACTGCATCACTCTGACACAGATTCTTCCACCTCTCTCTTCAGGTTAGTATGTCGTATTCTACATATGGTTTCTGGCCTCCTTCCATTCAAAGCCAGCGATTAGTATTCTAGTTAGTATTCAGTTAGTATTCTACATACTAACAATGTAGTTACTCTTGTAACTACATTGGGCACACCTGGATAATCCAGGATAATCTCCCCATTTAAATTCAACCAATTAGCAACCTTAGTTCCATTTGTAACTTAATATATTCACAGGTTCCAGGGATTAAGATGTGGACATCTTAATGCCCACCCTACTGCTTATTACACATACATAAGTTATTTTTTAAAATTATCACATTTGCTTGAGTGAAACCATATGACATTTTTTTTTTTCTAGTATTGGAGGAAACACATCCAACCAGATTAAGCTATTTGGAACATAGTAATTTTTTGCTGAATTTTGTTTATGTTCTTCACTAAGGGTAGGGTACAATGGTATGTAGGAATCAATTCATCTGTTATGATACATTTGTCACTAGTACATTTGTACTTTATTTTTCATTTACAGACTTTTAATTTTATATACAAGTTCCTACGGTCTGAAAGTGTTTACAGCATGCATTTCAAGGTCTAGACTGTTGAAACCATATATGCATCTAAAAAGTCTATGAGGTTCACAGAGCTGAACGTTGTTAAGGAAGTTGACAAGGAAGTCATTCAGAGAAAGAAGTGGAAACCAAAATTGAGGAAACCAAAATATACTGAGGGATAATGGGGCCAGAGCAGTCCTAAGCTCCATATCCAAGCGAATATGTTAAAGTACACACTAAAAAAGAGGATATATCCTGGTTCTCCGGACAGTTTCATGAGTACCAACCCATGCTACCAGCTGCACCACAAGCAGCCCCAAAGACCTTGGAAAGCCCTCTGTGTCAGCACTTCTCAATGGCTCCATGAAGATCCATGCTGTGCAGAGGAGAGCAGTAAGAGGCCAAGGTGCTGGCATGTGATCAGATGGAGGAAGTTACCACAGGCAGTGGACACGGCCCAGCACAGAAAGCAAACACCACATTGCCAGAAGCATTCCTGCTGACCTGGGAACATGATCATCAGCAACAGATAGTCCACATATGTGAAAATGTTAACCAGAAAAGACTACTCACTTGAGGGTTATCAGGTACCTTGGAGACCAGTTCTGCCAGCAATGGTAACTTTAGATAAACAAATGTAGGGGATAAAATATGTATGTATGTGTATACGTATACATTTTGCCAGTTTCTGTGAATTAATCATTTGCTCTAGGAAAGAAGATTTTTAAGCTGTCACAGGCCCAAAGAACAAATGATTATACAGTTTTCTGAAATAGTTTCTATTTTGTGGCTGGAATAAGATATCTCTTTGGGAAATTACCTTTTAACTTGCTTAAATTATATATATTATCCTTTTTCTCCATTTCACAAGTACTTATAAAACCTTTCATTCATTTCTACTAGTTAAGATTTAATTCAAGTCTAGCTATGACTGTCTAGTTAGAACTAATTATGTTTATGCTTCTTCTCTAATGTTCCCATTTTCTTTTCTAATTGACTTGTTTCCCCATTCTATTTTGTTGTTTGTATTTTTCAAAGCATTGAATTATTTTGCTTTTGATTACCACTTTGGCTACATACCAAAGAATGCTGTTGGATTCTTTGTAATTCCATGAATCATTTGACTCAACATTCAAAATCATGAATCATTTGACTCAAAAATTGTTTGCAGGGTATTCTTCCAGTTGCAGTACAATATTATCAATGCCTTCATGTGTCTTTTTGTCATCTGTTTTATCAATTTCAACTTTAAGTTTACCTTTGTATGGTCCAAAAAATGATGATCTAATTATATATAATTATTACTTGGATTGTCAATGCAGAATTGATTTTTAAAAATCTAATCCAGAGTAGAAGGCAATCAAATACTTATCAGATATGTATATATTTATGCAAAGGGAAGGAGATGGAACTAACAAAGATCGAGAACCTACTATGTTCCTGTCTGCCTGCCTATCTACTCTACTCACCTACGTAAATTAATCTTCACAAAAGCCCTATGAAGAAATGTCACCATTCCATACTTAGCTTGAACTTTGTAACATTCTGAATTTTACAAATAATATATAGCTTTGCAATCTTTTTATTAACCTTAGTTAATAAAAGTGATCAGGCCCAGGCGGGCAGATCATCTGAGGTCGGGAGTTTGACACCAGCCTGACCAACATGGAGAAACTCCGTCTCTACTAAAAATACAAATACAAAATTAGCCAGGCATGGTTGCGCATGCCTATAATTCCAGCTACTCGGGAGGCTGAGGCAGGAGAATTGCTTGAACCCGGGAGGCAGAGGTTGCGTCGTGGTGAGCTGAGATTGCCATTGCACTCCAGCCTGGGCAACAAGAAAGAAACTCCATCTCAAAGGAAAAAAAAAAAAAAGATAATAAAAGTGATTCAAAAAAGGTCGGTAATGGCAGCTATTCTGGATGTTTTTGATGGTGAAAAGAAACATCTTGAAATTTCAATATGAAGAGTCCAGAGCATTATTATTTTCTTTAAATGTTTCCCAAACAAGAACCAAATAAATCAAAGCATTTTGGATTTAGCATTGATACATGGTTTTACAACCAAGGAAAAGGTTGCTGACTTTAATTTCAGGTTTCATAATATTTGCAAGGATTACTAACATTCCATTTGGTAAAACTTTGTGTTCCTTGGTTACTTTTCTATGTATGTGTATGTGCACTTTTCTATGTATCTTTAAATAGTTTTTATTGAAACCTGCTAAGAAGGCCAAGATCTTTGGCAGTTTGCTCCACACGTGGGCAAATCCTACCGGTAGCTGCTGTTGGTCTTGCTCTTGTGGGCTAGACAGCTATCCTGGCAATGTGTGCTACTGGTCACTCTGTACACAGGGCAGCATGATTCTAACTGTTCAGGCTTTTCTGCCTGCCTTGGGCACACAGCAACAGGTGTACCTAAATGTTTTTAAATGCCTAAGACACACAAGTGAGTGTGCAGGCGGTGAAGTGTTCAGATTACAATATCAGCCTCAGTTGCCTTGGAAGAGAAAAGTGGTTTCAAAAACAGGAGCATTTAATACCACCATTAAGGCCAAAGTGAGAGGGGCCTTTGGCCCAAGACCCACACTATGGAGAACTCTGTTTTGTCTTTTCCATTGCCATTCCCTTTCTTACAGTGTAAGGAGTCCACAGAGCCAACTGGATGTGACTTCTTGGAGCCTGTGCTTTCCTCCCTCCTCCCAGATCACCTCTTGTTATCTGAGACCCTAGAATTCCCTGCCCCATGGCTCTGAGTTCCCTTCCAGGTCCCAGCAGCTCTCTTCTCCAACTCTACCATTCAGAGGCATGAAGAGATAGCCGAAAAGGGGCAGCTGTTTGCAAAACATAGACAAAACTTGAGGACTGGGCTGAGGTGTCCACAAATCTGAGCACAAAGCTGTTCATAACATAAGATGGGGAGTGATGAAGCAGTCTAGGGGCCAGAGGCTGGGGACAGGGGCTGGCTATGTATATGTCACTATTTTCTGGTATGGAACTCAGGGGAGACAGAATTTCAAATCCAAACTCAGCCTTCCAAGTTGTTATCAAGACCTATTTGTCAAGGCAGGTGGATAGAACAGATTTTATTTATAGTCTGATTCATAACTTTTAAAATATTTAGACATATGGTATCCTGGGCCCTGCAAATTGTAGGGCTAGGCCAGGCAGCACATCCTTTATGCAAGTAAAGCTATTGGGGAAATAGAATGAACCTTGCTCCTAATTTAATACTGGCTCCCCTTGAAAACACCTATATTATTTAATAGGAAAGCATAGCATTAATTTATTCTATCAGAGGACTATATCTTAAATTTGATTATACCACTTCTCTTTTCTGGAAATCATTAACTGGAGAGACAATCAGAGCGGCAATATAGAAACATGTTCCCTTTGTACTAAGAAAATCGTCACAACAAGCATCAACCACGTTTGAAGTGCTTGTATTATCATCACATAAGGCCCATATTCTTGCAGAAAATCTCTAATTTTTATGACATTTTATGGCAGTATATTTCACACAACGATGGTGTAAAGAAAGGCAGAAAACAATTCCTATGAATTTAGAAATTTACCTATCCCAAACAAGAGCTATTTATTTATCGGGGGGGCCAGCAACCACCATCTTCACCTGTGGTTGAGAGCAAAACCACCATAAAGACTATCTCAAAGCCAGAGCCACTTGATGACAGAGCGTGGCAAAGTGTCACAGGATGACAAAGTGTGGCAAAGTGGCCAGTAGGTGGCACCGTCATGCTTATTCTATGCCAGGGAATCTTTTTCTCTGGTTGGGTCTGCCCAAATAGCTGCAGTGCTACCGGAGAAACTCTTTACTAAACAAGTAACTTAGTGGTGGACTTTGCTGAAGAGGACTGTGTGCTGATGAGATTTCTCTCCTGATGTCTACAGTGACCATTTTAGTCCTTGAAATATGTTTAAAAGTCTTCAACTTCTATTTTGGTTTCTTTTCCCACTTCTAAGCTCTTTAGGAAAAGTGCTCTTGTAAGCACCTATGAAAGTCCAACTTTATTGTATTTCTCTGAAATAGTATTGACAGGCACTTTCTGAGGAGAAGGTACACTTTTTGGTCTAGGAGTTCCCCCCTCCCCCGGGGTAAAGAAATCTAGTGTATCAATCATGAAATCCAAGACGTCCTATCAATTGGCAGTCTGTCCTTCTCTCACTCCTTTGTACTTCCTTCCTTGAGTGAGTAGTTTTTGGGTACCTATTGTGTGATTGTTTAGATCACATTATAAGCAAAATTTTCTCCATTCCCTGAAGAGGATGAGAGGAGAGGTTATAGCCCAGAGTCAGCAGGGAAGAAAGCCATGCATAGGAAGCTAATGAGCAGGGATCCCAGAGGGAAAGAACCGTAGCCCTGGGCTGCTGAGTCAACAGATTCTTTTCTCAAATGCAAGAAGAGAAATGAACAGAATGACAAACCAGGAAAAAGGAAGAAAAATGGGACAAGGTGCCAATTCTCTGGAACTTTGGGGTCACTTTTATAATTTATTTTCAAGTTGTCAGAAATTGTGCTAAAGTAGATGAGCAGATTTACAACTAAAACCAAACTATGAATTGTTTAAAAAAATGTTTGATTTAGGTCTGATCTCAGGATGGGTGTAGAGGAGCTGAAGGGTGTAATTTGTTATTTTCTGGCAGATTTAGTTTTCCAAATGCAATTTGCTTAGACTAATATCCATTTAGTTTTCATATTCCAAACATCTACTAACAAAAAGTGCAAGGGGAAAAGATGGCAAGAGTATTAAGAGGCATCCTGTAAGGCAGAGGAAAAAAACTATGAAACAAAATAATAATAACTTATAAGCTAAGCACCTGGCTTGTGATTGTCAGAGAGAAAATGTGTGTCTATGTGTTTATGTGTTTTGGGGAGTTGCACACAGTTCCTATTCTGAAACACATAGTCCCTATTCTGAAACACATAGTCCCTATTCTGAAACTATGTAATTTATATGGTGAAAAACTGAAATATAGATTAAGCCCATCTCATTTGACTATTTGAAGTGAGGCAGTCCTACTTTCAAAACTTGCTAGTTTTGACTTGGGACAACTTTCAATTTCTGTTTTCCTCACTGGTGAAATAGGGATACTAAGACATCTTTTCCAAGGTTTTGGTCAATATTAAATAAGAATGTAAGACACCTAGCATAGTGATTGGCACAAGGCCTGCCCTCAATTAGAAAAATACTAATATAGTAAATAATAAGCTTTACTATAAATAACAATCAACAATATAACTTTTGACAAACATTCCTTACATTTTCTAAGCTACTACTGTTCCAAGATTCTATTTTTTTTCCTGCAAACTATCTTGACTTGTGATAATGTTCTTTCCTTTTAAAATACTCTGTTATAACAAGTCTATTGTTCAACAGGCACATTTAAAGTGTATTCCCTAGTCACACTAGCACAATGCTCGCTAAACTTTGTTTTTCTTTGGTTTGATTTTACTTTAAGCACCAATACTTGTTTACTGTGACTGTAATTCTACTTCCACCAAATGGAATTCTTTCACTGAACTTTTATCCCAAAAGCTTACATGTTCAATTATTATTGCACTTCTTCAGTTTTTAGGTTGAAGATTTTTTTTCCTTCCAAAAAAAATTAACCAAGTACATCAATTCTGATGAATCCAAGACATTTTTCTTTTGATGTTAAATTGTTACAGGTTAAATTTTTCTCAAAAAATATTACTGAAATATTATCTTTTCTATATTGATATTCACAATTAAATACTTAAAGACTCTACCGGTTCCTCTTTATTTGAAAATGGCTAAAGAGGTGGCTTAGATATAATATTAAGTATAAATTATGATTAAAAGAATTTAGATATATTTAATAGATTATTAAAAGATTTGTAACAAAATAATTTTATGAAGCAATAAAAATTTTACAGATTTAGTGAATATATTAATGCACTATGTATGTTTTAAAGAAATAAAGCAGAAAGATTCTAAACAGCCATAACACTTGAATAAAAGGACATTTTTCTGCTCCATTTTTCTGGTCAGAGTTGTACAGAAAGTTTTATGATTTTTAAAATTGTTTATTTAACAGGTGTGTAAACAGATGCAACTTGTTTATTTTATTCCTACTCTTAAAATTTCACCACTGCCAGAAAGCTTGTGGATAAATTTGTAATATTTAAATGAAAATTTAAAAATTATATAAATTCTAGCAATAAATAAATTGTTTCCTTTTTACCATTTAGGCAAAAATAAAAGAAACTCTAGAATTGCATATGCTTTAAATAATTTACTAGTCAGTATTAATGTAGTAGCATACTGACATTTAGAGGAAAATTTTTTGGGACTGTGAAGCTGCTTCCAGTTTAGGGGAGTCCACTGTATAGCAGTCTTTATTTCAGTAACACCAGCAACAATTGAAATGACAGTGTTACAGTGAATTCAAAAGTAATGGTTTGTATGCTTGTGTATTTTTATGTGTAAAACATGTTCTTTCCTGCCTGCCTGCTCAAATAATGTTAAGTAATGTTAATTTTAAAACTCATTTACTGAGTTCACATTATTGAAAAGATACATTCATTGTTCTTAAGTCACTTTAAAAGGAAAGTCTTTTTCTTTGCTTATGAAACTATTTAACTGACACCTTTTCCAAAGCAAGCACCTAAAAAGGCAAAACAAATGCCCAGCAAAGTTTGTGACTATTTTGCAGGTTTGCCCTTGAAACTGTTCTTACTCCAATCCTGCTCCAATCTGTAGCAAGTCATAAGCATGGTAGATTAACAGCAAAGACTTTGGTGCCTGACGGCATGGTTTCGGGACCTGATTTCACAATTTAGTAGTTGTGTGACCTCGGGCAAGTTACTTTTTGGTTCTGTGTCTCATTTGTTCTTCTTTTTATTTTTGGAGATGGAGTCCTGATTTGTCGCCCAGGCTGGAGTTCAGTGGTGTGACCTCGGCTCACTGCAACCTCCTCCGCCTCCTGGGTTCAGACAATTCTCCTGTCTCAGCCTCCTGAGTAGCTGGGACTAACTGTTTTGTATTTTCAGTAGGGACGGGGGTTCACCATGTTGGTCAGGCTGGTCTCGAACTCCTGACCTCAGGTGATCCACCGCCTTGGCCTCCCAAAGTGCTGGGATTACAGGCATGAGCCACCGCACCTGGCCTCTCATTTCATCATCTGTAAAACAGGTGTAATAATAGTATCCACTTACAGGTCTGTGGTGAGTTATTAACACATATATATGGCACTTAGAACAGTACCTGGCACACAATTGCTATGTAGGTGTTAGCTTCATTTGAAATTTAGACTTTCTATCCTAATTCAATTTTTCCTCTTGTCAGTTGCATTTGACAGTGTTTATTTGGTCTCCGTGGTGCTTGAACGTTAGGTTTCCCAGAAAAACTTCACCTTGGCTGTGCCCCCTCCCATCTGTCAGGGCCTGAGCACATTCCCCTGTGCCTGGGGTGTTTTTCACCCCTTACCTTCAGATTCTCTCTTCACAGAGTTAACATCTTTTGTCCTTTAGTTCTCACCTCAAACATCACTTCCTTGGGAAAACCTTCCCTGGTCCTACCAGGCTAGATTTAGGGCCCCATGCTTTAAGCATTCTTATATCCCTTTAATTTTCTTTCATAGCATGTAACAAAGTTTGTGGCTATAATTATGTGACTGTTTAAATATATATCCCCCACTTGAAATCTAAGCTCCTCAAAGGCAGGGTAAAAATCTATTTTGCTCATCATTGTGTCCCAATCATGATAGCTTTGGCATAGAGTATTTGCACAAGAAAAACTTGTTAATAAATGATACATCAATTTCAGAGATCAGAAGTCTGGAGTTCAACACAAGTCAACATGATTTGCCCAAGATTATACTAGTAGACACGACAGAGTTAGAAGTAGAATTCACTTCTGACTCAAAGTCCTTTATTGTTTCCAGGTATTACATCTTTGATTATACAAATCAAACAAAGAACTGTGCAATTAGTATTGTGGAGCTTCTAGAATGACAAGTAAAAGTACAAATCAGAAAGACTTGAACTATTTAAGGTATTCTGGAGGAACTGAGTCTCCCTGAGAAACTGATTTTTACAACATGAAGTAGGAGTTAGAATGGGTGCGAGGAGATGGGCAGACGCTTCTAGGTAGAAAGAACCATTTATGCCGCAGTCCAAGGATGAGAAAGGCTTGGTGAATGAAAACAGAGAAAAGGCCACTGTGATTGCAACAGAAAGAGTAGGAAGTGGGAGGCTGACGTTGATCAGAGGGGCAGGGCCAGATCATGCAAAAGCTCATGTTCGTAACACAAGGGAAAGCCACTGAAGGGTTTCAAGCGGGGGATGACACAGTCAGCTTTGCATTTTCATAAGACGATACTGACTGCACTCTGAGGGATTTCAGAAACAGAAAACTTGGTAATTGGTTGGAGATGGGAGTCAAGATAGAAGGACATAAAAAGGGAATGCTGATGTGTCTGGTATAATCAACTGGGAGGATTGTGGCACCATTTACTGAGAGAGCCAGTAGTAGATAGAGCAAGATTATTAATTTCGTTAAATATATGATATGCTCTCAATAAATAGTGACAATTGTTATTGTCTTTGTGGTTGCTATTATTAATCATTATTCCAAACCACTTGCTGTGACTGGGAGTGATGGTGATTTTTATGGATTTCAATGGATTTTGGCCTGATGTGTTACTCCCACTATGTACACAGGCACATCTGGAGTTGGTGATTGGAAAAGGAAGTCACCCAAGGGACCAAGAGAAGGTAGACTTAGGATAACGTGAGGAGAACATGAGAAAACAGACTTTTTAATTTTTTGAATTTCCTTCTCCTTTTTCCCAAATCAAGAAATTTTAGATATGATAGTATGACCATGGCCACTAGATCTATGAGAGCAAACAGGTGTATGAGGCATCAATGCTGTATGGGGAGACCAACCTATAAAATTAGTCTGAATTTGCCTTTTGGGGTAAATAACGGATGAGCATAGGCAGGTCAAAGGGCTTTCCTATAAACTGAGTAAGCAAAGAAATCAAGAAGTATGCTTAGATCTTTGACCGCGTTTTTTTTTTTTTAATTTAGATTTTATGTATATATCTTTGCCTCATGTAAAATCTGTCATGTTCATTTAGATCGTTTACATGTAGTAAAAAAAAAAAAAAAAAAAAGAATACCTATTAGGATGGTTAGTTGGCACTATAGATTAGGTAGCCCATTTTAATTCTGGTGCCACCTCTGCAAGCATACCAGGAGGTTGCTAAGCCTTCACACTGTGTGACTGGCTCATGTCCACTGCCTTTGTTCCCTAGAGATACAAGGAAAGCAAAGGCCATGCATCAGGATTAGCCACATGGTATTAATGAGAATCCCTGCCATCATTATCCTGTTTATCCTGTTAAAGAAGTCCTGGAGTGTATGAGGTAGATGGCAAATGTGTTAAGTATACTAAAAGACAAGGTCCATTTCTGAAGTCTTGAACCCTGAGTTAAGAAATTTTAGGGTACTGAGTCCACGTGCTAACTGGGCATTTTCCAACAAGGCATCTACAAAACAACTAAAGAAAGAGGCAACGAGGGGAAGTCAAATATAAGAAAAGTCCAGATTGCTTTGGTCACATGAGGTCCTGCTTACAATGAAAAGCCACAGTGATTCCTGCTTAATCTCACACATATATTTGGCATCATTAAAGCTTAACCATTATCAGGGAACATCATACAAAGACATTTAGACTGGTATACAGCAAGGGGTTTTAAAGAAGTGGAAAAGATGAATATTTCAAATGACCTTCTAGGCAAGTTTGACATGCATTTTATTTATACTAGAATATTAGGGAGGTCCTTGACGTATTTTAATGTATTTTTATTTATGCCTTATTATATTAAACTAGGAAAAGCATTGAATAATATCTATTTTCACTCTTTTTTATTTATATAAGCACATACACATAGCTTAAAAGTGAACATGTCTTTTTTACAGCCTTGGGAAATTTGTCACATTTTCTAATCTGGTATAATTCAACAAGGTATAAACTACCCCTGCCTCCTGCATTCAATGTAACAAAATAAGCCAGTGCTGAACCATTTGAGCATTTGCATCTATTCCTTATTATATGAACCAGCCCTTGTTTATATTCAGAGTTTTAGCTTTTTGATAAGCCATTTTGATTACTATTCAGAAATTCTGAAGAAGAGAATTTTCCCCCTCACATCACTAGTGGTTAGAAGCATGGGTTTGAAAATCAGACTGTGTTTGAAAAAAATTTCTACCATTTTTTAGCTGAGTAATCATTTAACCTTTCTGTGTCTTAGCTTTCTGCATAAACCTTGGATGCTTATTGTAAAACAGAATAAAGTAGAACCTATCTCAAAGACTTGCATTGAGTGCTTTATTACATGTAAAAAACATAGAACTGTGCCTGGCACATATTAAGTGTCCAAAAAATGTTAGTTATCATCATTACCATCTTTATCCTTCTAAAACAGAATCATTTACTTGTTCCTGGGGACTGGGGAAAAGAGTCTACAAAATACATATTTAACCTTTTCCATTGTATTCCTAGCCCTTTGCTTTATCAGGAGCATCAATCTTTTTCCCACTCAAAATATTTTTCATATTCCAGTGGTTCTCAAGTTTTTCTTTTAAATAGGCACCTGTATAATATAGAGAGACATTCCAGGAACTTTCACGATATAATCTACAATTTTAGAATCTTTTGATTAAGCACATAAGAACAGAGGAATTTAAGGAACTCTTGCAATAACTCTATAGCCCCTCCTGAGTCTGAGGCTGACTTGGTTAGGAACCATAGTTTTAATCAGTAATTAATATATTTAGACTGAAGTATAATTCTGGTTTATTTTTAATAACCCAATGGGTCACAGCTCTTTCAGTCTCTCTTACCTCGCCCATGACTGCTATGGGAGTCTCTCCTGTTGCCTGAGCAACACGATGTTCTACTAAGTAAAACATATATTCGTCGTAGAGTAGACGGATCAGGTGGAAGGAGCCAAAGCTAGCAGCACTGCGTAAGGTTAAGTCCCGAATAACCATTGAGCTGTTCCAAGAGAAAAGACATATATGCAGCTAATATTAATGACAAAAATTAGCACTCTACCTATTTTTCCTCTCAAAAAAAGTCAAGCTGGGAGTCTATATGGTTGGTATAGTATAAAACCTGCCATGAAATCATTTCATTATTGAAAGCAGTTGCCTCAACTCATTTAAATAGAATGATAAAGAGGTAATCCTCACCGAGACTTGATCCTTATTAGAGATAGATAGTCTTAGTGGAAAAAGTCACTTTACTATCATAGGCAAGTCTGCTGCTTCTACCAAACTCACAAATAAATCAGAATTCAACAAAAAATATTTCTGAAAGATTCAGCACTCATCACTACCCTAAGAAAAAGCAACTTGAAGTAAAAATCTTACCGATGAAGGTTGGCAGTCTGTCCCCTCTCAGTGATAATGACCTCTGGGGTATGCTTTAGGAAAAATATGTATTTCTGCCAGACAAAGCTTACAAAATATACTAAGCAATATTCCTAGATGTGGCAATATAGACTACAGGCAAGTATGTACAAGGATTCCAGCAAGTTTTCTTGGAAGGTAAACGTATTAAGTGCTTCCAGTTTCTTATGATTTCCACTTAAATTATGGCATATTTACATTAGAAATAAGCACAATAAAATCAATTAAGAAATCCATTATTTTTGAAAATGCATTTAATGTATATAATATGAAAATATAAGCAATATTATTAATAAAATAATAATAAACTCTATTATATTTAAAATGGAAATGAGTCCAAAATAAAATCTTGGCTTCAACATGCCAATCATTAAGCTTGTTCACACACTTCAAACCTTAAAATAGTCAAAATTTAGAATCAGAGTGATGTGTGTGTGAGAGTGTGTGTATGTGTGTATGTGTGTGTTTCTTACCACTTTCATTTATTGGCCTTTTTCTAAAGACTTTTGGCATACGAACACTAAAACCACCATTGAATTCTCAGGAGAAAGAGGTAAAATCTCACCTCTGCCTTGTTTTACAGTAAAGAATTGTAACACATTAGGCAAATGGAAAAACAAAGACTGTACTTTTGTTTTCTGTTTCATTTTTCAACCTTGTTTAAAGAGAGGCTACTAATACATCAAATTGTATGCATTCAACTTGGCAAGTGACAAATCATCATTGTCCATCTGAAACACAGAAGCCTTGAATTCTGATTCTGTCTCTTCATTGACTGTTGACCTCAAAAAGATCATTTATTTCCCTGAGATGTTTTTCCTCTTGCATGAAAACAAAACACTGCCTTTAGTCTTATCTAACTTACATGCTTATTTCAAGGATAAAATAAGTTAAAGGATGTGAAATCAACTTATAACTAGAATGCTATTCAAATATAAGTGATTGTGATTATAATACACAGAAAAAGAGAAGCTGACCTTCTCATTCTCATTTATTTATGGTGGCAAGAATAGCAATTATTATATGATGATGGCAGAGGGCCTCTCAATTCTGTAGATCTATTTACTAAGTTATAATAAGAAGAATAAGTGTGGGTTTGAAGTTACAGAGACCCAGGTTACCACTGTGTGATTTCAATTGTGATCACGTAATTTTTTGTAAGGTTCAAAGGTTAGCCCAAGAGTCAAATGAAATAATGTATGTGAAATCTTAAGAAAACTACCCATGTAACTATACTGTTACCTACATTAGTGTTAATAATATATTCATTATCATAAATAGTAGGTCTAGTGAATAATATCTTGTAATTGATTACCTTAATGAATTCCTTAAGTTTACAACTCTATAAGTAATTATTAAAAATAAATGAATACTTTCATTTGCATGCCAAAATATATGACAAAATTCTATATATAACTCTATCCATGACTTTTCTAAAATTCAGTGACATATTACCAATTTGTAAAAATAATTTATAAGATCATAATATAAGAGCTATGTGAAAATAAATGTTTATATTCCTATGGAAAAAAATTTTAAAGCAGTGAATCACTTACTAAAAAAAAGCAAAAACAACACAAAAATAGAAATAAAATGTTATGTAACATTTTTACCCATACTAACAAAGACTTGAAATAAATGATTTTTAAAGTAAAGCATGAACAGAATATTTGCTCCTAATTGCATTTATCTTGCTGAAGAAAGATAGCAAGTATCTAAAATTTTCAAATTTTAAAAATTTAAAGGATAAGACAAATGGCTAACAAACATAAAAAAATGACTCATTTTATTTGGAATTAAAGAAATGAAAATTAAAGTAAGATACCTTATATACTCTACAAAGCTGTCAGAGGTTAAAAGACCCAATGTTATAGTTGGTTTGGAAAAACTCTCCTTTACTGTCTCTATGAATATAAATTCATAAAACTTTTGTAGACGGAAATTTGGCAGTATTTGTCAAAATTTAAAATGTCAAAACTTTTGACCCAGAAATCGAATTCTAGAAATTTACACAAATAACCAAAGATAGTTACAACTGCAGCACAATATTTGTACTAGTGAGAAACTAGGAGGAGAAAGTAAATATCATTAAAAAGATAATCTAGTAGGATGCTGATTAAACAAGTTATGGCTCATTTAGATATAAAATTGTATGCATATAAGTAGTTAAAAATGAAGTAG
The DNA here is from genome assembly GCF_008728515.1 of Papio anubis. NCBI lineage: Eukaryota > Metazoa > Chordata > Mammalia > Primates > Cercopithecidae > Papio > Papio anubis. Next base: position 32,176,863 of record NC_044988.1, read on the forward strand.
ACATATCAGTAGTAACATGGAAAGATGTTTATAATATAATGGTTAAGTTGAAGCAAGATATATGAGCTCATTTACATAAAAACACTCCATACGTCAAAATATTCCTACCCCCAAGTAAACTGGAATATCTAATACTTTATTAGCATTGAGATCACACATTTCATTAAAGTAGTATTAGTTACTTTAAATGTTTATATCCTTTTACTTGAACTTATCCAAAGATATATGTACGATTGTATATGAAGATAATCATGATAGCATTTTAAAAAACTGTATCAAAACACCAAAACCCATATTAATGTTCAAGAATAAGGGAATGTCTAAATAATGTGTAAGGCATAAACATAATGAAATAGTACGAGGACATTAAACATTATGTTTCTGAAGATATTTAATGGCAAGAAATGCTTAAGATACAATTGCAAATAAAAAATGTTAAGAGAAAAATATAGTTAAATAGTTCACGGGAAACAACTGGATCCCAATTTTATTTAACCCAAAAAGAAAACATTTAACCAGTGGCAATTTCTGGGTAGAAGTTTTTGTATTTCCTAGATTATCTTTTTAAAAAATTAATTTTTTTTTTTTTAGAGATGGGGGTCTTGCTGTATTGTCCAGGCTGGGGTGCAGTGATGCCATTATAGTGATTCACTGCAGCACTGAACTCCTGGGTTCCAGTGATCTTATGCTCCTCACCTCCCATAGGCACTTGCTACCATGCCCAGCTTATTATTTTATTTTGTTAAAGATGGGGTCTCACTGTGTGGCCCAGGTTGGTCTCGAATTCCTGGACTCAACAGATCCTCCTGCCTCAGCCTCCCAAATAGCTGGGATTACAGGTGCAAGCCCCCATGCCTGGCCTGTATTTACCACATTTTCTAATGTGAGCATATATTAACTACATAATAAAAATATTTATTTTAAAAGATGTCATTCATTATATAATAATACAGAAAAACAATACCGAGTCAGGTGAATGTTAATAAATCTTTTCAGGAATGAATATCACAGATAGAGAATGAGTCTTTCTTTATACATTTCTAAGTTTGAATTTTAGGTCTTTGTATTTCTCTTTCTCTTTTTTTGTTTTGGAGATGGAGTCTCGCTCTTGTTGCCCAGGCTGGAGTGCAAGGGCATGATCTCGGCTCACTGCCACCTCCGCCTCTTGGGTTCAAGCGATTCTCCTGCCTCAGCCTCCCGAGTAGCTGGGATTACAAACATGCGCCACCACGACTGGCTAATTTTGTATTTTTAGTACAGACAGGGTTTCTCCATGTTGGTCAGGTTGGTGTCGAACTCCTGACCTCAGGTGATCCGCCCACCTTGGCCTTCTGTTAAAATACAATAACCCTGAAATCATGTGAACAACTAAGGAGAATGTTCATAACAAATAGTTTTCTGGTATCATTTTAGAAATGCAAATTCAACTTTTCCAAGAAAATTCACATTTATTTATTCAGCAGATATTTATTGTGTTCCTACTCTGTAGCAGGGTCTTGGTTCAGACAAGAGAGACAAAATTTGGTTTCAAAAAAGATCACATTCTATTAGGCGAGACAGTCAGTAAATATACAAGTAGATAAAAAATATAAAGTTAGAGAGTAAGAGATCCTATAAATCAGGGCCAGAGACTGGAGAGTGATGAGGGCAGGCATTTTAAGTTGGGGTATCTAGAAAATTCTTTCTGAGGAGGTGATATCTGAGCAGAAACTGGATTGAAGTGAGGAAATGAACACAGGTGAAGAATTTTCCTGGCAGAAAGGAGAGCAAATGAAAGAGCTTGAGACAGAACTGTTTGCTGTGTTCAAAGAGCAGCCAGGAGGCTAATGTGGTAGGAAGGCAGTGAGCAAAGAGAAGAATACGTGATAGGGTCTGTACGACTCTAGTAGCTGGACTGTGTAGGGTCTAGTGGCCATGATAAGGCCTTTGGATTTCATTCTGAGTGTTCTGGAAACTTCTAGATGGTTAGGCAATCACCTTATTTCAGCATAAAATGCACATGTAATACTAAATTCTGTTGGAAGTTTTTTTAAAAAAATGTATTGATCCTCAATTATAATACCTAGTTATTTAAAAAATACTGATATGTATGTCACGAAATTATTGTCATATGTTTAGAAAAGAATCAGCTGAATTGTATCATTAACGCTATATCTACTTTATTCTCTCTGTGTCAGGCTTCCGCTCTACATGCCAAGTATTAAATGACACAATTAACAGTTTAATTGGAATCCTATTGTCCGATTCAGACTTCCGTAAGATATGTTGTAAAATTGACTCCACTGAAGTGTTGCTAAGTTACCATGAATTCAACTCTTTTTAAGATCAGAGTTGTAAACGTTAATTATTTTATAATGGACAAGAAATACCTTTGTATATTTATCTTTATAATTCATCATGTGGAAATTGAAACATATACCCTAACATGTGAGAGCCAACCTGCCTCTTCTGAGTGTTTGAAGATGTATCACACCCTTCGGGTGAGAACATCACACCTGTGATCCTTATGTGAACTCACTCTTTGAAAAGTGCTTACAGTTGATTCAGAAAAGAGTATTACTTTTTGGAAGATTCATATATTGTCCAGTTGTAGGCAAACTAGGCACCCTGTGCCTACTTTCAAGCCACAATATCAAAGCTATACATTCCATTCTTTAAAAATGGGATATCTGAATGACCTTCAGGGTGGCCCTGAAGAATGCTTTCTTCTGTTATCCACAAAACACACAAGCTGAGAAATGGCCCACATAACTTCTCCAATTCTGCCCAAGAAAGGCAGTGATTTTTTTTTCTGCCTCCCAGGGAACCACCATTAGTCACTGAAAGCCAGGTTAGGCAAGGAGAGAGCCCCCATTCAGAGCAGAGACTGTTTGTAGCGCTGTATCAACTGCTATCATGATTCTCTGCAAGTTCATTTCTATATTTCAATGTATGTAAATACATACAAAAAATGTTAGAAATTAAGAGATTAAGCATCTGATTTCAGAACATGAAGGGCCTACTATGTATGTGACTGCCAAATTTATAATGGCATTTACAAATTTACAAATTTTTGGCATCTGCAATGCCAAAAACATTAAAAAATATTCTAATTCTGCTTCTCTGATAGTTTGTGAATGCAATTTTCACTACTCAATATGTTCTTATGTCTCAGTAAAAAACCGTTCAGATATTAAAGGCTCAAGTTTCTAAGCTATTGACTTTGCCTACCAGCAGGAGGTATGCATCTGTCTGAATGTGCCTTTCCTTCAGGGGCCCTGAACTGTATGCCTTCAAGTCTTTTTGAAACGAAAATAATAACCATAATAGTGTCTAATAACAACAAGCCAATTATCCTCAACTCAGGGAGGACAGAGGCCAGGCAAGTGATGATCTACTGGGATTGTATATCTGCAGAGAACAAGAAATGCAAGTAAGTAATTTTCTCTCCTTTCAAGATACCTGCAACAAATCTCTGTGGAGATGAAGGCTCCAGGGATGTATTTCTAAAATGACATCGACTAAATATAGGAAAAAAAAAAAAAAAAAAACAACCAACAATCACAGGTAGAGGTAAGGGCAAGTCTGACACTAACAACATAAGAAAGCAGTAGGAAGAAAAAAAACACCTTGCTTTTTTGGATGTAGAGGATGGACTCTGACTTTGGTCATGTAAGTTTTGGAACAGCCAGTCAAGTGTACTGCCAGTCAGTGTACTGCTGTTTCATCAATCATTCATGGAGCACATATACCATTTATGTTATTTTCTGGGAAAAAAACTTGATGAATAAAAAACAAACTCTTGGGCAACTGGGAAAATATCTGAAATCTTAAAAAATGTTCCCAAATCAAATTTTCTAATTCTACCATTACTACAACTGTTGCTGCATCTACCTCGAGAACACTGTGATAACGCATTTCAAATCCTTCTGATGTATCAAGGGAAAACATAATTTCTCATCAACACATTTCTCATGAACACCCAGATCCAAATCTAGCACTGGCTTCACTGACGCATACTAGTGGGTCACAGAGCCAGACAATACCTTAATAATTTGCTTCTTGAATTATGTGGGCTAAAGGTACTAAATATATGAGAGGCAGGACTATGGAATTGTACCACTAAAAAAACAAAAACAAAACAACAGCAAAAAACTGGCTGGCTTGCTTTCATTGCATTTGACCCTGGGCTAGACACTAGACGGCTATTTTCAGGACGTAAGGATAATTTAACTCTTAATGAAACATATGATGTGGATCTATATGTCTACTTCAATTTAAGAAATAAGAATCTGGACCAAATCAGTTGAGAAAGAAAAAAGTCACTTATAATAAAACCAAAGGAACTACCATCATAATTAAAAGACCTCTGATTCCATCATTATAACCAACGGTGGTCAATACAATATGGAAATCCTATAGTCTGGGTTTACTGAGTTCACAAGTACTATTCGTTCCTAAATTCTGTTACTTATTCATAGTCTTTCCCTCCTCACAACGAGCTTTGGATTCACCACTGATATCCAGATGATGACCATAGTGTAGACACAGCTACAGTCGGGCGTATGTCTTGTGGCCACCACTTTCTGATATGTGCATGGCTGCACAGATTCTACACTAGAGACTGCCTATGCTTTATAGCAGATATTAACCTTAGGGCCAAATCAGTGGGGCCAGCTTTCTCTAAAGCAGCTAAAAAATGAACTCTTACCACAAGAACAAATGCCAGAGTTAAAAATATAATTTACCCGACTTACAAAAGAATTCCATCCTACATATATGGTAAAGACACTGACTTACAAAGGTCATAAATGCTGGTTTTTTCTTTTTTTTAATTATACTTTATGTTCTAGGGTACATGTGCACAACGTGCAGGTTTGTTACATATGTATACATGTGCCATGTTGGTGTGCTGCACCCATTAACTCGTCATTTACATTAGGTATATCTCCTAATGCTATCCCTCTCCCCTCCCCCAATCCCACAACAGGCCCTGGTGTGTGATGTTCCCCTTCCTGTGTCCAAGTGTTCTCATTGTTTAATTCCCACCTATGAGTGAGAACATGCGGTGTTTGGTTTTCTGCCCGTGCAATAGTTTGCTGAGAATGATGGTTTACAGCTGCATCCATGTCCCTACAAAGGACATGAACTCATCCTTTTTTATGGCTGCATGGTATTCCATGGTGTATATGTGCCACATTTTCTTAATCCAGTCTGTCGTTGATGGACATTTGGGTTGGTTCCAAGTCTTTGCTATTGTGAATAGTGCCACAATAAACATACATATGTGTGTGTCTTATAGCAGCATGATTTCTAATCCTTTGGGTATATACCCAGTACTGGGATGGCTGGGTCAAATGGTATTTCTAGTTCTAGACCCTTAAGGAATCACCACACTGTCTTCCACAATGGTTGAAGTAGTTTACACTCCCACCAACAGTGTAAAAGTGTTCCTATTTCTCCACATCCTCTCTAGCACCTATTGTTTCCTGACTTTTTAATGATCGCCATTCTAACTGGTGTGAGACAGTAGCTCATTGTGGTTTTGATTTGCATTTCTCTGATGGCTAGTGATGGTGAACATTTTTTCATGTGTCTGTTGGCTGTATAAATGACTTCTTTTGAGAAGTGTCTGTTAATATCCTTTGCCCACTTTTTGATGGGGTTTTTTTCTTGTAAATTTGTTTGAATTCTTTGTAGGTTCTGGATATTAGCCCTTTGTCAGATGAGTAGATAGCAAAAATGTTCTCTCATTCTGTAGGTTGCCTGCTCACTCTGATGGTAGTTTCTTTTGTTGTGCAGAAGCTCTTTAGTTTAATTAGATCCCATTTGTCAATTCTGGCTTTTGTGGCCATTGCTTTTGGTGTTTTAGACATGAAGTCCTTGCCCATGCCTATCTCCTGAATGGTATTGCCTAGGTTTTCTTCCAGGGTTGTTATGGTTTTAGGTCTAACACGTACGTCTCTAATTCATCTTGAATTAATTTTTGTATAAGGTGTAAGGAAGAGATCCAGTTTCAGCTTTCTACTTATGGCTAGCCAGTTTTCCCAGCACCATTTATTAAATAGGGAATCATTTCCACATTTCTTGTTTTTGTCAGGTGTGTCAAAGATCAGATGGTTGTAGATGTGTGGTATTATTTCTGAGGGCTCTGTTCTGTTCCATTGGTCTATATCTCTGTTTTGGTACCAGTACCATGCTGTTTTGGTTACTGTAGCCTTGTAGTATAGTTCGAAGTCAGGTAGTGTGATACCTCCAGCTTTGTTCTTTTGGCTTAGGATTATCTTGGCATTGCGGACTCTTTTTTGGTTCCATATGAACTTTAAAGTAGTTTTTTCCAATTCTGTGAAGAAGGTCATTGGTAGCTTAATGGGGATGGCATTGAATCTATCGATTACCTTGGGAAGTATGGCCATTTTCATGATATTGATTCTTCCCATCCATGAGTATGGATTGTTCTTCCATTTGTTTGTGTCCTCTTTTATTTCATTGAGCAGTGGTTTGTAGTTCTCCTTGAAGAGGTCCTTTACATCTCTTGTAAGTTGGATTCCTAGGTATTTTATTCTCTTTGAAGCTATTGTGAATGGGAGTTCATTCACGATTTGGCTCTCTGTTTGTCTGTTATTGGTGTATAAGAATGTCTGTGATTTCTGCACATTGATTTTGTATCCTGAGACTTTGCTGAAGTTGCTTATCAGCTTAAGGAGATTTTGGGCTGAGACGATGGGGTTTTCTAAATATACAATCATGTCATCTGTAAACAGGGACAATCTGACTTCCTCTTTTCCTAATTGAATACCCTTTATTTCTTTCTCTTGCCTGATTGCCCTGGCCAGAACTTCCAACACTATGTTGAATAGGAGTGGTGAGAGAGGACATCCCTGTCTTGTGCCAGTTTTTGAGGGGAATGCTTCAAGTTTTTGCCCATTCAGTGTGATATTGGCTGTGGGTTTGTCATAAACAGCTCTTATTATTTTGAGATAAGTTCCATCGGTACCTAATTTATTGAGAGTTTTTAGCATCAAGGGCTGTTGAATTTTGTCAAAGGCCATTTCTGCATCTATTGAGATAATCAGGTAGTTTTGTCTTTGGTTCTGTTTATATGCTGGATTACGTTTATTGATTTGCACATATTGAACCAGCCTTGCATCCCAGGGATGAAGCCCACTTGATCATGATGTATAAGCTTTTTGATGTGCCGCTGAATTCGGTTTGCCAGGATTTTATTGAGGATTTTTGCATCGATGTTCATCAGGGATATTGGTCTAAAACTCTCTTTTTTTGTTGTGTCTCTGCCAGGCTTTGGTATCACGATGATGTTGGTCTCATAAAATGAGTTAGGGAGGATTCCCTCTTTTTCTATTGATTGGAATAGTTTCAGAAGGAATGGTACCAGCTCCTCCTTGTACCTCTGGTAGAATTCGGCTGTGAATCCATCTGGTCCTGGATTTTTTTTGGTTGGTAGGCTATTAATTATTGCCTCAATTTCAGAGCCTGTTATTGGAGTATTCAGGGATTCAACTTCTTCCTGGTTTAGTCTTGGGAGAGTGTAGGTGTCCAGGAATTCATCCATTTTTTCTAGGTTTTCTAGTTTATTTGCATAGAGGTGTTTATAGTATTATTTGATGGTGGTCTGTATTTCTGTGGGGTTGGTGGTGATATCCCCTTTATCACTTTTTATTGCATGTATTTGATTCTTCTCTCTTCTTTATTAATCTTGCTAGCGGTCTATCAATTTTGTTGATCTTTTCAAAAAAACAGCTCCTCTATTCATTGATTTTTTGAAGGGTTTTTTGTGTCTCTATCTCCTTCAGTTATGCTCTGATCTATTACTTGCCTTCTGCTAGCTTTTGAATGTGTTTGCTCTTGCTTCTCTAGTTCTTTTAATTGTGACATTAGCGTGTCAATTTTAGATCTTTCCTGCCTTCTCTTGTGGACATTTAGTGCTATAAATTTCCCTCTACACACTGCTTTAAATGTGTCCCAGAGATTCTGGTATGTTGTATCTTTGTTCTCATTGGTTTCAAAGAACATCTTTATTTCTGCCTTCATTTCGTTATGTACCCAGTAGTCATTCAGGAGCAGGTTGTTCAGTTTCCACGTGGTTGGGAGGTTTCGATTTTCTTAATCCTGAGTTTTAGTTTGATTGCACTGTGGTCTGAGAGACAGTTTGTTACAATTTCTGTTCTTTTACATTTGCTGAGGAGTGCTTTACTTCCAAATATGTGGTCAGTTTTGGAATAAGTGTGATGTGGTGCTGAGAAAAATGTACATTCTATTGATTTGGGGTGGAGAATTCTGTAGATGTCTGTTAGGTCCGCTTGGTGCAGAGTTGAGTTCAATTCCTAGATATCCTAGTTAACTTTCTGTTTTGTTGATCTGTCTAATGTTGACAGTAGGGTGTTAAAGTCTCCCATTATTATTGTGTGGGAGTCTAAGTCTCTTTGTAAGTCTCTAAGGACTTGCTTTATGAATCTGGGTGCTCCTGTATTGGGTGCATATATATTTAGGGTAGTTAGCTCTTCTTGTTGAATTGATCCCTTTACCATTATGTAATGGCCTTCTTTGTCTCTTTTGATCTTTGTTGGTTTACAGTCTGTTTTATCAGAGACTAAGATTGCAACCCCTGACTTTGTTTTTGTTTTCCATTTGCTTGGTAGATCTTCCATCTCTTTATTTTGAGCCTACATGTGTCTCTGCACGTGAGATGGGTCTCCTGAATATAGCAAACTGATGGGTCTTGACTCTTTATCCAATTTGCCAGTCTGTTTTTTTTTTAATTGGAGCATTTAGCACATTTACATTTAAGGTTAATATTGTTATGTGTGAACTTGATCCTGTCATTATGATACTAGCTGGTTATTTTGCTCGTTAGTTGATGCAGTTTCTTCCTAGCATTGATGGTCTTTACATTTTGGCATGTTTTTGCAGTGGCTGGTACTGGCTGTTCCTTTCCAAGTTTAGTGCTTCCTTCAGGAGCTCTTGTTGGGCAGGCCTGGTGGTGACAAATCTCTCAGCATTTGCTTGTCTGCAGAGGATTTTATTTCTTCTTCACTTATGAAACTTTGTTTGGCTGGATATGAAATTCTGGGTTGAAAATCCTTTTCTTTAAGAATGTTGAATATTGGCCCCCACTCTCTTCCGGCTTGTAGAGCTTCTGCCAAGAGATCCGCTGTTAGTCTGATGGGCTTCCCTTTGTGGGTAACCTGGCCCTTCTCTCTGGCTGCCCTTAACATTTCTTCCTTCATTTCAACTTTGGTGAATCTGACAATTATGTGTCTTGGAGTTGCTCTTCTCGAGGAGCATCTTTGTGGAGTTCTCTGTATTTCCTGAATTTGAACATTGGCCTGCCTTGCTAGGTTGGGGAAGTTCTCCTGGATAATATCCCGCAGAGTGTTTTCCAACTTGGTTCCATTTTCCCCGTCACTTTCAGGTACACCAATCAGATGTAGATTTGGTCTTTTCACATAGTGCCATATTTCTTGGAGGCTTTGTTCATTTCTTTTTACTCTTTTTTCCTTTAAACTTCGCTTCTCACTTCATTTCATGCATTTGATCTTCAATCACTGATACCCTTTCATCCAGTTGGTTGAGTCAGTTACTGAAGCTTGTGCATTTGTCATGTAGTTCTTGTGTCATGGTTTTCATCTCTATCAGGTTGTTTAAGGACTTCTCTACATTGGTTATTCTAGTTAGCCATTCACCAAATCTTTTTTCAAGGTTTTTAGCTTCTTTGTGCTGGGTTTGTACTTCCTCCTTTAGCTCAGAGAAGTTTGATTGTCTGAAGCCTTCTTCTCTCAATTTGTCAAAGTCATTCTCCATCCAGCTTTGTTCCATTGCTGGCGAGGACCTGCGTTCCTTTGGAGGGGGAGAGGTGCTCTGATTTTTAGAATTTTCAGCTTTTCTGTGCTGCTTTTCCCCCATCTTTGTGGTTTTATCTACCTTTGGTCTTTGATGATGGTGACATACAGATGGGGTTTTGGTGTGGATATCCTTTCTGTTTGTTAGTTTTCCTTCTAACAGTAAGGACCCTCAGCTGTAGGTCAGTTGGAGTTTGCTCGAGGTCCACTGCAGACCCTGTTTGCCTGCGTATCAGCAGCGGAGGCTGCAGAAGAGTGAATACTGCTAAACAGCAAATGTTGCTGCCTGATCGTTCCTCTGGAAGCTTCGTCTCAGAGGTGTACTCGGCCGTGTGAGGTGTGAGGTGTCAGTCTGCCCCTAGTGGGGGATGTCTCCCAGTTAGAGGATACTTGGGGATCAGGAACTCACTTGAGCAGGTAGTCTGTCAGTTCTCAGACCTCAAACTCTGTGCTGGGAGAATCACTACTCTCTCCAAAGCTGTCAGACAGGGACATTTACATCTGCAGACGTTTCTGCTGCCTTTTGTTTGGCTATGCCCTGTCCCCAGAGGTGGAGTCTACAGAGGCAGGCAGGCCTCCTTGAGCTGCAGTGGGCTCCACCCAGTTCGAGCTTCCTGGCTGCTTTGTCTACCTACTTAAGATTCAGCAACAGTGGGTGCCCCTCCCCCAGCCTCCCTGACGCCTTGTAGTTCGATCTCAGACTGCTGTGCTAGCAATGAGGGAGGCTCCATGGGCATGGGACCCTCTGAGCCAGGCGCGGGATATAATCTCCTGGTGTGCCATTTGCTAAGACCCTTGGTAAAGCGCAGTATTAGGGTGGGAGTGACCCAATTTTCCAGGTGTTGTGTGTCACGGTTTCCCTTGGCTAGGAAAGGGAATTCTCTGACCCCTCACGCTTCCCGGGTGAGGCGATGCCTCATCCTGCTTCGGCTCTCACTCACTGGGCTGCACCCACTGTCCTGCACCCACTGTCCGACATGCCCCAGTGAGGTGAACCCGGTACCTCAGTTGGAAATGCAGAAATCATCCGTCTTCTGTGTCGCTCATGCTGGGATCTGGAGGCTGGAGCTGTTCCTATTTGGCCATCTTGGAACCGCCTCATAAATGCTGTTTTTAATTTTTGTGGTGGGGTTATGGTCAATAGCTCATCCCATCATTTGATATATGTCATGTAATCAGAAAGCCCTTTTCTTCTGGGTGCTTCTATGTCTACAAAAGTACACATTTCTATCTATACTATTTTAGTCAAAAACTGATTTATATTATTAATAAGCTATGTTACTGTCAACTAGATTACTGGCAATCATTAGAATCACCAGGAGAGCTTTGTGAAAAAAAATCCTGATTATCTTCATTCCTAATCACTATCTTTTTTTTTTTTGAGACGGAGTCTCACTCTGTCGCCGAGGCTGGAGTGCAGTGGCACGTCTCGGCTCACTGCAAGCTCTGCCTCCTGGGTTCACGCCATTCTCCTGACTCAGTCTCCCAAGTAGCTGGGACTATAGGCTCCTGCCCCCATGCCCAGCTATTTTTTTGTATTTTTAGTGGAGATGGGGTTTCACTGTGTTAGTCAGGATGGTCTCCATCTCCTCAGCTCGTGATCCAACCACCTCGGCCTCCCAAAGTGCTGGGATTACAGGCATGAATCACCATGCTCAGCCACTAATCACTGTCTCTTACCCACCAAGATTTTGATTTAGTAGGTCTTGGGAGGCACTTAGGATTTGTTTCTTTGTTTTACATTAATTCTGATGTGCAGCCAGGTTTGAAAACAGTTATAACTGATAGAAGTAAGAAGGTAGATAGTTCTGGGTATGCATCAGAATCAACTGAAGTACTTTTTAAGACATAAATTGCTGGGCCTTATCTCTACAGGTTCTGATACAGGTAGATTTGGAGGAAGTGCTAGGAATTTGCATTTCTAACATGTTTCCAATTGATAGTGATGCTACTGGTATAGGGACCACATTCTGAACATCACTAAACAGAGAACTAAAGGAGACTAGTGTTAGGCCTCAAGAAAGAAGTCTAAATAATGTATGTTGCAAGAGGGAGTACAGTAGCCTTTTCTGATTATTGCTGAATACATTATCTAGACTGGAATCTCAGATGTTCCCATCTGAGGACATTTAGGGCTTTGAGCAAGAGATTTCTTTTCCTAGCAGAAAGTTCATTTCTCTAAGTTTCCTGGTACATTTCCATGATGTTGTAATCACTGACTTGGGTTGAAGGTAGTTGTAACAGGGAGTTTCCACAAACTAAAGTCTTTACTCCTTTCTTTTCTTTTGTCACAGAAGCATATACACACACATACACACACATATTTGCAGAATATGAAGAAGCAAGTCTAGGAAAAACCTAGATGATACCTGTAGAAAGACCATTTTAGCAGAAATTGCCTGGCGGCTTTAGGAAAACTGGGTCTTCCTTCATAGGGTTTCAGTGCTTGCATCATCACATTGTCAAGCCACGCAGCCCACTGCTCCAGGGTGCTCTGCTGCTGAAGAGTCATCTTGAAATCTGTTTCTAGTCTCTGAACCATGTTGTCATCACACTGGCACACCCAGGAAGCCTGCTCCTGAGACAGTAACACAGAAAGCAAAGGAAAAGTTCAACTCAGCATCCTTTCATTGAACATCAGCACACACACCAGATGCAAGAACAGAGCTTCACACAGTTAAATGAATCCAGAAAATAAAAAACTACTTGTCAATTGTTAGGGTAACACAATCTTTATCAGTTTTAAGGGATGAATATTTCTCGTTGCTCACTCTGGTACATAAAAAAGTGATGTCACATGTAAGTATGATTTGGTTTTTCTACATTAACTAGTCTGTGTAAAAGACTAAAATACATGATTACTTCAAAAAACAGAAGTCTGAACCTACAGTAGGCAGGGTCTTTCATTCTATGCAGCTTTCACACTGCTTTCAGAAGTTCTCTTTTTATTCCCCATCAGATAAAACTTTAAAACCAATTCATTTGAGAAGATTTAGGGTAAATCAGACAGATAAATAGATACAATCGGCCAAAAGTGGTCCCCTCAAGATTAAAACAGAAACAAACACTGAATGGTACTAGGTAGAAGCATATGCTGTTATGAGTTCTATGGATTGGGAACAGAAATCTCAAGGGCTATCAAGGCAAGGCTATGAATGCAAATTAATTCAGAGAACTGAAAACAACAATAACAACAACAACAAAAAATCTTTTGAGAAAATGTAGACATGCTTCCTGCCAAAAAATGTGATTATTGCAATTTTCCTTCTGGTTCTGGTTGGGAAATGTTTGGTAACAGCAATGAAAATAGCAAATTTTAAAGCTACTTTTCAGTGGTTGCCATAAGTATTGTGATGTCTCCAGTGCTATGTTGTATTTTAAGATTTAAAAAAACCTATTCATTCAAGGCAAAACATAATTCTTTGGTAATGTAATATTTGACGGGGAATGAGAAGACATAGGCTTTAGGGTCTGAATTAACAAAACTAACCTCAAGCAATTAATTTAGGTGGGCCTCAGTTTCCCTAAGCATAAAATTAAACAAATGAAATTTAATGAAAAATTTTAAGCTGGGTTCGTTGTGTCCAGATAATTTTGTCAAGACAGATTTCTTTGGAGAAGTGTCTATGAGGCTCCCAATAAAACCCTGTGAATATATACGTATTTTTCTCAAAAGGGTGTCTATAGTTTTTTTTTTCTATATGCTCTCAAAAAACAAATTCATTCAAATTGACAACTTCAACGGAATAAATCCATTATCTCCTTCTTCTAGTTCCAGGATCTCTCCTGATCCTACAGACTTTACCTATTCAAGGGACATTTCAACCTGGAGGCACTTCAAATGCAAAATGCCCCAAACTTAACTTATTTTAAATTCTCAGGGAAACCTACTGTTTCTTCTGTATCTCAGCTGATGATATTATTCACTGTCTTTTTTCTCTTAACTAATTAATCATAAATCCATTCAGATGTTACCTTCTGAATACCACTTTTAAATATTTTAAGTATACTAAAATATAATTATAGAAAAAACTGTAAATACAAACAAGCTAAAAAGGAACAAAACATTAAGAATACTTAAAATGGCAACAGTAAGAAATTATAGCATGTCATGTTGATGTATGTACCTTTCAAACTTTTCTCTGCATATATAAATATATATATTTATGCATATATTATAATACACACATACACTATATTATTTATGCATACATTTATATTTTAAATATATATTTGTATTATGAAACACTCATATTTATACATACATTTTATATTATTATATGCTTATACATACTTAAATGTTTAAAATAAAAGAGGATCATATTATATTTTCTATTAGATATTCTGATTAGTTTCACTTAGAAATATATAGTAACCATCTTTCCATGTAGGCAAATTAGACCTATATTTATTGTCCACTGAATGAATTTGTTTTATTGCATAATGTACTATTATTTATATAATCAATCCCACATAGTTAGACATTTGTTTGATTTGTTTGTTCCAACATTTTAGTATTACAAATAAAGCTGAAATTAGCAGGATAGGTTTTTTTGTTTGTTTACACATTGATAACTGGAAGGAGAAACTTACTAGTATCCATGAAGCAATTTAATTTCATATCTTACCATAAATTCAAACTCACTATTTACTTGGCAGTTAGTTTTTGCCAAGAAAAGATGATAATCTAAAACCTAACTTAGAGAAATAAACCACAGCACATTATTCTGACTTTTCAAACTAATTTATATTATACTTCATTTTACTGCTCTCTTCAGTGAAAATATACTAACAATAGAGCACATTGTAAATATTTCCCTGTGAAATGAATGTAGATATTTCAAGTCTATAATTGAAAAAGCTAAGGACATTTACAGATGTTCTTAACTTAGAAAAAAATATATATCCAAAATGAAAAGTAGTCAGGAGCTTCAAAATCAGAATGCTTTTAAATACAGAAACATAAGTATATGCAATAGCTAAGTTATCAAGTCAGCGTACCCAAACCTATTTAGCCCATAATGTGGACTTCAAAAACCACCCATTTACACAAAAAAATTACAGAATGATGCCACTGTAATACTATCAATTAAACAGGAAACCAACTGTACTGCAATAGAAAAATTATCTTAAATGCATAAAGAAAAGAAATTTTAATTAGAGAAGAATAGAGCAGTAAAAAGTGATATATGGATATCCTGAAAGGAACTTTTTAGCACTTTCAAGCTCTTAGTGTATTATATTGACACACATGTAATTTCATTGTTTTAAATAGAAGTCTCCTTATTACAAGAGCATCATTCTTATATTGTCAGATTATTGAGGTTCATGTTACAGGAGTTGGGACAACTTCCAAATGAACTGGAGATGGGGATAAAGGTAAAAAGGGAGGAAAGGGACTCTGGGAAAATCTGGCAAACTAGGAAAAGAAAAGGAAAGAAATAAGGGTGTTAAAGACGAAAAGTGCTATCTTGAGAAAGAGATTACTCATTAAAATGTATAGAGCTGTGAAAAGTAAAATGTAGGGGGAAATGAAGGACTCACTACAGTGTCATGGTACTCTGAAAAAAGGAAGAAGGTTTTGGAGGGCAGATGCTGAATCATACGGGTTTCAGCAGTAATGACTATCATGGTGGACCCAGAAAAACATGATAGTCAAAAATAGAGGAAAAGAAAGGGTATTCTCAAAGTTGGCAGGTAGAGGATAAGTAGTACAGTAGACATATCACTGATCATTAATATGCAAACATGTTCTCAAAGTTAATGCTTATAACCAGGGAAGAACTCATTTGTAGAAATACTTCACTGGAATGTAGATACACAAATACATTTATGTATTTATACATATAATAATACTAACAGAACACTGAAAAACTTTCTCAGATATTATTAGAAATAATTCTTTAAAATGTTTTCTGTTATTGAGTTTAAATTACTTTCTGAAACTAGAAGCTGCCTTCTTCAACTTTTCTTAAGACACTTTTAAACTTTTCTGAAAAAAGATTTGAAATAAATATTATAGTAAATTTTAAGGCAATATAAACTGTTAGTATTTTTGCATATTTAGTTAATATATCCTACTGAAATATGTAAAGTAAATGGTTTTGTAAAGCTGAGAAAGTTTGCTCTTGTAAAGATTATGTACTTGTATGTGTGTATGTGTTTTTGTAGATGGATAGATATTTTTTAAAACTTCATATATATAGTTTTACATTAGATACAAATAATATAAAATATTAGATATCGATATCTCTCTCTATATATATCTCAGAAGTTTGAACCCAGTCCATGAAAATCACAATGAACAACTAATTTATTGTACTCTAAAATGGATCAAGCCCAAATGTTACTTTTTGGTATATTTTAAATGACAAAACTAGGCAAGAAGTAGAAATTAAAATTTCTAGAAAATAAAATAATTAACAATTAGCTTATTTTTAAAACAACAGTATTGTTTTTTAACAGCTTTACTGAAATGTAATTCATACATTATACAGTTCATTCATCTAAAGAATACTATTCAAAGGTTTCTTCTAGTATATTCGCAAAGTTGTACATCACTCACCACAATCAATTTTAGACCTTTTTCATTTTTCTAAAAATAAACCCCATGACTCTTATTTGTTACCTCCCAGTCTTCTCAATCCCCCAGCCCTAAGTAACCACCAATCTATCTTCTGTCGTATAGATTTATCTATTCTGGAATTTCATATGAATGGAATCACAGAACATGTGATCCTTTGTACCTGGCTTCTTTCACTTAGCATAATGTTTCCAAGGTTCGTCTATGTTGCAGAATGAATCAGAACTTCATTTCTTTTTATTGCCCAATAATATTCCATTGAATGGATAGATCACATTTTGTTTATCTATTAAATCAGTTGACGAACATTTGGGTTGTTTCTGCTTTTATGTGGCTGATATAAATAGTGCTGCTATGTACCTCTATGTATAAGTTTTGTGTGGACATGATTTCATTTCTCCTGGGTATACAACAAGGAGTAGAATTGCTGAGTCATATGGTAACTCTACTTTTATCTTTTTGATAAACTGCCACACTGTTTCCCAAAGTGGCTACAGCATTTTATATTCTGACCAGCAGTGTATGAGGTTCCAATTGTTTACATCCTCACCAATAGGATATGTTATTACATGTCTTTTTGCTTAGACCCATTTTAGAGTAAATGAAATGGTACCTCGCTGTGGTTTTGACTTGTATTTCCCTTGTGGCTAACGAGATTGAGCATCTTTTAATGTGATTCTTGGCCATTTGTCTGTTTTCTTTGGGGAAATGTCTACTCAGATGTTTGTCCATATTTAATCAGGCTGTCTTTTATTACTGGGTTGTAATGGTTCTTTACATATTCTATAAACAAATCCTTTATCACATATATGATTTGCAAAAATCTTCTCACATTCTGTGGGTTGTCATTTCGTGTTCTCGATGGTCTCTTTTGAAATCCCAAAGTTTTAAATGTTGATTACGTACAATTTATGTATTTTTCCTTTTGTTGCTTATGCTTTTGGTAGACAATGATATTGTTTTTATAGGGTAACATTTAGATTCATTACTTTAGAACCAGAAATAAAGTAGTGATTGATATTGAAATTCTATAATACTGTTTCTAACTCAGCTTTTAAAGTGTACTTTAAAGTACAAGTGGGTAATGTGATCACAAGGTTAAACAATATTTTTCATCTGAACTATCACAAGAGCCGAACTTATTGCCTATAATTCTTTTTAAGTGAATAAGTATTTACTAGGCAGCTATAGTAAACTCTGAAATAGAATTGTTCTTAGTTCTTTCAAGGAGGGGCACTAAAATAGAAGTATCTATGCATGTCATGGTACAAATTATTAAATATATAAACAATAATCTAAGATAGGTGTTATAAGGTGGGGAAAATGAAGCCTACAGTAGTTAAGTAACTTGCCCAAGATCTCACAGCTAGTATATGAAAGAGTTTAACTTCTTGCCTGTCTTACTTCAATGACTGTGACCTTTATTACTCTACTAACTATTCAGCAAACACTGGTGATATGTTGTCTTTTAGGACTGTAAATGTGAGCTTACTTTAACCACAAACATGGGAGCGGTATAGCTGTATCTGGGTCAAACTCCTCTCTTTCAGGACACTGTGAATATAGATGCTGCCGGTATATAGATGAGACTTTGAAAAGAAATTTGATGATCCTAATTAAGAAGAACAAACTGGGTATCTTGCCTTAAGAGACATACTTTGCAAGGAAATAGAGTACCTGGACATTGGCAAAGTCGACACGGTTGAGGTCATTAAGCATCTGGTTGATTTGGGAAGTGTTCTGAAGCACTGCACGAGCTGCCTGGGCCAGGTGATTGAGCGACGTGTATCTTCGCAGAGTCTGGGCAAAGGCACTTACAGCGGCAACCTGTAAAGCAATCCAATTAAGTTGGGATTCTGTTTTCTCCAGTAAAACAAACCACTGCAATCTTCAGATCTTTTTTCCCTTGCCAAATTTTAAATGCTTGCCTCTGATACTTATTTAAAATTCATTTGGTGAGAGAGTTTACTTGTAAATTATAGCATTTAAATCTCTAAACCAAGTATTATTTTCCTTTTGAGTAGGTTGAGGTCAAGACTAAAACAAACTCCCACATTCTTTGACATCTGAGTGTAGCATTAATTAAATCAGTCTTGCAAGTAACTTCTTATCCACGGTAAGCAGGAAAAATGTTGGTTTTCATTTCTTTTTTTACTGCTCTTTGGACAGTCAAGTACAAAGTAGGCAAATTTTAAAAGTAGGGATGTGCAGTTTGGCTTTTCAAATAAAAAGAGATCTGGACATTCCTACTCTAAACTGACTTTAAAAATGCATGTCAGAGCATTACCATTCAGATTTATTCTTGCTACCTTTATTTTATAGAAACGAGTAATTTTGAGGTGAAATTACCAGAGGCAAACAACCAGAATAACCCTTTTTCAGAATTACAGTTTCTTTAAAACGGCTATGCAGGAAGTTTCTATTTGTTTCTCAAAATCTACTTTCCATTTTTCTTCATCTTGAAGATTGATCTGAATGGACCACATTAACCTCCCTCCTTGTTCTCTGGCTTCCACTTGGGTTTGACCAATGACAGGCACTATCAGGAGACGGAAGGATGGGAAGAAAGAGTGGTTACCATGGTACCTATTCACTACAACCTCTGCTTGCTGCCTGTTAAGAGTGGAGCCTGCTTTCCTTTTCTAATGTTACCACAGTCCTGAGGGAAAGAGTGGGTTTCCTAATGCCATCGCTTTTACCTCTCACCCCTTCATTCCTAGGGATGGTTAGGATTCTCACTATTGCTAGCCCTGGGATGCTTTACTATTCCTCCTTGGTTTTATCAACTTTGTTCATACCTTTGGAAATAAGCTCTTCTTAAACTCTCTTAGATTATCCCCACCTTTGGGTGCATGATTTATTTCCTGTTCACATCCTGAATAAAGCAGTTTTTTTGAAAGATAGCAAAGATAATGCAAAAAGTCTACATAAAGTCTACATTATCTCATGGAAATTTGTTATGTGCACAATACAGATCTAATAATTTTAATCTTTTAAAAATATATTTAAAAAATGGACAATTTACAGGAATGTATAATATTGCACTCAATCACTTATATGGGTATATAAGGTGTGAGTAGTTGAATGATCATTTGGGAGTGGTAGACGGTGTTCACAGGGAACAGGATGCTCTATCCTGACAGTGAGATGTTTGAGGACTATTTGGAACTTGGGGAGAAGCTCACACATCCTCAAAAAAGAATCTTATTCCATTTTTGTGGTTTAAATTAATCCAGTATATACTATGTGCCAGGCTCTGGATTAAGTGCCTTACATATATTATCCTATTCAAATCTCTTAACTATCTTATTAGACACATATGATTTAAAGAAGATAAGTAGCTTGCTCAAGGTTGCAAAGAAACTCCATTAGTGATGGGAATTGACCTGGGCATTTTGATTCCAAAAGCCACAGAAGTTGGAATGCTGTTTTCTCTGTCAGGGTAAATTATCTCTATTAATTGAATGCGGAGAGGAAAAGAGACTGCATATCAGTGAAACCAGAAGAACAGACGGCACCCTCTACTGTGGTGAATCATTCTGGTGAATCATTCAAGCAAACTCTGGAGGTCAATGAGACGGCCAATGTTGCAACTGGATTGTTACCACATTCACTTTGACAACACTGGGAAGGGAAGTGCTTTTAGCTGTTTGAGGCATTGTTATAAATGTGACCGAAAGTTGAAAGGATTCCTCGATCATAATCAAAGACCACCTCCTTTTTTGCACACCTCAATGTGGTACTTTACAACAGCACTGCCAAAGAGAAGAACTATCTGCAATGATGGACATGCTCTACATATATGCTGCCTAACATGGGTAGCCAGCAGCCAGAGGAGGCTACTGAGCACTCGAAATGTAACAAGTGTGACTGAGGAGCTAAATTTTTCATTTCACTTAATTTAAAATTCTAATTTAAATAGCCACATGAGGCTGGCCCTACTTGATAGCTACATGTGGCTGGCCCTACTGTGACAGCACAGCTCTAGAGGAACAATCTAATATGGGCATATCAGTGAAATGTTGCCTTCTATATATGTTTTAGAGAGAGAAAGTTTTAATGCAAACGTTAAGCCCAAGTGAACGAACTGGAGGCTACTTATGTTCCCACAGAGGTTTATCAGCTAAAATAACTTCAATTGACCAACTCTGCCCCCAGATTCAAAGGCAAAGTATATTGCTGGAGTCTGACAGTAAATACAGTCATTGACAAGAAGCCACAAATGTGATTTCTGGTACCAAAATTTAAATAAAATTTAGGATTAGTCCAATCTTGCTATGGGGATATGTTCACAGATTAACTGAAAGTAACATGGCTAGTAGGAGACAAAGTAGAGACTAAAATTTATATCTCTAGCTAAATAATCCACATTCCTGAGATATATTGATTAATTACGACTTAATTGTTCACTTGATTCGCAAAAGCATCCTCCAGTGTTTAGAAAAACACCAAAACATCCTGAAAAAGCAAAACAATATTAATTTCTATGAATTTTTCAGGATATGATAGGTACAGTAAGAAATTTTAGAAATAGAAAATTCCTTCAAATGAAAACTATTTGAATATTCTAGGCTATTATTTTAATATCTGAATTAAACACATAGTTTATATCTTTCTTATATATATAATTTAGAATATATATACCTAATATATTGTTTAGAAAGGGCTTGTAAATGCACCATGCTTGAAATGCTTCCCTATTCTCTTTGAAAGGAACATTGCCAAACATCTCTTGTGCAAGTTCTTTATTACATGGTTATAAAATACAAATATAAAAATCAGTTTTAAAAGATGATGTATATTATAACCTTAACATTTTACATAATACCGTTTGATAGGATAGATGTAAAGTTCACAGTTCAGAATAATTTCCTAAACACAAAAGAAAAAGCAAGGACATAAAGTATACCTTGGTTTGTATCATTCTCTGTGGAATGTTGTTCATGGCATTGGAAAGCCAACCTTCAAGGCTTTTTGCAAAATTTCGAATGGCTTGGGTCAAGGCACCTAAACATTAAAGAATAAAAGCAGAATAAAAAAGGTATGAAAGAATATTAATATTTGTGCTAGAATAAAAGAAAATGCTCGTACACAATATCTGATATAGCACAGAACTCATATTGTCCTCATTGATAAAACTTTATTTAACATTATTCCTAATTTTTAAAGCATCCAAGAATTATATTTTGGGCTTTTTCTTTTGAAGTTATTTTGTTCCCGGATACTTGTGACACTTTTTTGGGAAAAAAAGGATTCAAACATTTTTGCTTACAGCAACATATACCAGTTGTGAATATACTTATAGAATATTCTTGCTTGGAAAAAACACTCCTTTCATTAAGAGTTTTGTGCTAAAGATTATGTATTTTCTTTAAAATTCTTCGTCTTGTTCTTTCAAGCTCTTAATCTATTTCCATTTCTTTTATTAAAAAGAAAAATAATGCAAAGCTTTCTCTGTTTCTCTATGCATCTATTTACTTAGAATCTATGAATTGGAGTAATTCTCTCTCATCCTTGTTGAAAAGGTAAAAATTAAAATTGTCTGAATTGAAATTTTTGGGCAATTATTTTCCATTTCATTTGGCAGGTAGAGATAAAAGATCAGTATGATAAAATTGCTGTTAGGGAAACCCATATTTTTTTTTTTTTTTTTTTTTTTTTGAGGCGGAGTCTCGCTCTGTGGCCCAGGCTGGAGTGCAGTGGCGGGATCTCAGCTCACTGCAAGCTCCGCCTCCCGGGTTCACGCCATTCTCCTTCCTTAGCCTCCCGAGTAGCTGGGACTACAGGCGCCCGCCACCTCGCCCCGCTAGATTTTTGTATTTTTTAGTAGAGACGGGGTTTCACCGTGTTAGCCAGGATGGTCTTGATTTCCTGACCTCGTGATCCGCCCGTCTCGGCCTCCCAAAGTGCTGGGATTACAGGCTTGAGCCACCGCGCCCGGCCGGAAACCCATATTCTTAAGATATTCCTAAAATAGCTCATTCTGTATTCTTGACATATCTGTTAAAACCTGAAATAGGGATAGGTCCCATGACAGAAGATTTGATGGTGGTCATAAAAATAATTAGAAGTATCTTCAGTTATCAGTGATGACTATGACTATTTAATAAGAAAAAATCTGCTTACTGAGATTGCTATATAGTAGGAGACAGAATACTTTTCTTGTACAACAGGTAATTCAGTTAATAGTATTTTACTTCCTCTGTGCCCAAGGCTCCATAGTAGTATAGAGGACAATTATAGACATTTAATAGATAAGTGCCTGAAGCACCTACAACATAAAATTCATCTTTGTAGGTTCTCTATAATGGGGTAGGTATCAAAATATGTTACTATAAGAAACACAGTTATATTTTGGGCCAAGGTCCCCAAGAATATTAATGTTACTGATGGGCTTAAATTCCTTGGTTTTTCTTTCTGTTGTCAAATGAGTCTGACATGATTCTCTATGCTTCTGTTAAAACCAGGTTTTATAAATAATTTCACTTACTCAAGTTATTTGCAAACAATATAAATTTTACTATTCCAATAATAAAGACAACTAAATGCATTTTTAAGAGATTTGTTTAACTGTTAAAAACTGGAGAGACGAGACTGGAACAGGCTAAATTTTGGTTAGGAAAAACACTCAAGCAGTGCAGATCCTTAACCACAAGGATCGTAACTGGAAACACTGAATTGGAAATTTCTTGAGAACCAATCTTTTGAAACCTTCAAAGCTTCCCACATTAGCCAAAAAAGGAAAAAAGAAAGAAAAATATTTTTCTGTTGTATTATGTGCTAAAACCATGGAGGGCAGGCATGAATGGAAATGAAAAAGAGTGAAAAAAAATTAATAATCCCTTTTGAAACAGTAAAATTTTGTTCAAGGTTCATTTTGGCAATCTGCATTTTCCATTTTTCCTACAATTAATATACAATAATTATTTAATCTGAAAAATAACCCCCAAATATATAAATGTTACTTTAAAAATATTTATTATGGGCCTGTTTTATCTAGATAAATTTAATGCAAGGGTGATTAGATAAGAAAAGATATATTTTGCATTTTAAATAATTGTGAATTTTCACTTTTTCTACTAAATGATATTCTGGGCCACCTTTGGTTATACTTGTAATTGTACATTTAAGTGTTACCCATTGAGTGCTCATACAATTAACGTTTTTTCACTTTCAGATAAATGTATTTTAGAATATAGTAGCTTCAAGCTGACATTAAATTAGTGTGATGTGCAGACTTTTTTTTAGCTAAAAAAAGAAATCCCATCTGGACAGAAAATGGTACAGTGAAGTGCTAGTAGCCAGGAAAATACAATTTTTAAAAATAAAATTAAGTTTGCTCTCTCTATAGGGATTCATGTATGTACAAAATTGTGCAGATTGACTCTGACAACTTTCAAAGGCTCATGAATGGATGGTTTGGAATTTAAATTCTATTCCAACGCTGACTTGTCTCAACCTGCTCAAGATTAATATTAAGATGCATACAACCAGAAAACAGCTATCTAAGTTGTATTTTAAGCTTTATTTTGTTACACCTCATTGTAGAATGGGAATTAAATTTCCAAATTTCCTTGGTAGGATGGTATATCAATGCATCTTATAATTTCAGAGAGAGTATAAAACTATTTGGGCGTCTGCTTAATTTAGAGACAAGCTATTTGACAGAATAAACTGTTTTTAAAAATAAAAATTTGCAAAAGACAAAGGTCAGTGTGTTGTGTACTTAAAATTATGGGCTTGAATTAAACTAAAATTGATACAAGATTTAAAATAGAGAACTGTTAAACTCACAAGTTAAAGTCGTATGGTGCTGTTATAGAAGCAAAAGATGTTAGAACTGTTTAATGAATACTGATGTTGCTGATTTGCCTCAAAAAAGAAAGTACTTGCTGACATCCCTTCTTTTATCTCATGAGAAAAACTTTATGTTGGTAGTAAGATGTCAGAGGCTAACGAGCTACTCTATGCAACTTCTCATAAACATCTCTAGAGATTATCACTCAGAACACAGGGAGCAAGAGAAAAACAAGGAAAATCCGATTCTGGAACATAAATCAGTAGAGAGTTTAGCTAGTGAAACTTTCCATAACACCATTTTTAATCAACCTTTAGTCAGGAAACTTGGTGATAGAGTAGACTATATTAGCAATTTACAAAATTGTGAGATAATGTCAGCTAAGTTTTTTTTTTATTTCTTCCTATATAAATTTATGTGTGTTCATTAATATTATCTGGAAATATGTTTAAGCATATATTTTAAGGTGGTCGGGAACATATTAAAGATCTTATACCTTCTACTGCTGTCTATTGTTATTTAGAAAAAAAGAAAGTATAAGCATACACATGTTAATATCTTCCCCTTTTGTTCTACTAAATTCCTATTTTTGTATTTTCTAGAATAATTTAACACAAATCATCCGTGAATAGTATAAGTACACAGTAGCCAATTTCACAAGCTCTACGCTTGCTTTTACTTTATTAATGTCAATGCAGAGTAGAAACTGTCTCATTTCTTAAAAAGTTAAGGTCACTAGTGTGTACTCATATAGATGTAGGCATAAAATAGTTTCAGCTGCTTCTAACAGTATCTGTGGTAGCATTTATATCATTGATATTTGCAGAAAATAGCTTTGTTTGCTACAAAGTAGTTTAAAAAGCACCATCACTTAAAAAGATAATCTAACCTATCTATGTAATTCCCATTTTCTTGGTAGTGGGATTACAATGCTTGTGTAGTTACAAAGATTTTTCTCTTAAAATGCCAGTTAACCATTACTGTTAATGGAAACTGCATTTGTAGTTCTTAACATGATGTAGGTGACAAAGTAAATGCTTTTATAATGGAATTCAACTTCAGTGGAAATCAAGATAGATTCACTTCAAATCAAAAGCAACCATGAAGGAGGTTGGCCTAGCAATGACAGGTTTCCATAATTTTTGGCTTTATGAAGGGGACTGTGTCCTTGGGTAGAATAATTTTGACATGGTTGACCGGCCTGCTAGTGTTCTTGCAATTAGTTTACTTGGGTTGTTACATCTACAGGTTGGCTTTTTTATCAAAAAAAAAAAAAAAAAAAAAAAAGGAAGAAAGAAAGAAAAAAAAGAAAAACATAAGACAGACTGAAAAATAGATCATCTTTTCCCTTTTACTACTGTTTTGCTCTAGGCTGCTTTCACACAATACTCTGTGTTGCATGTTTTCTATCTGGCATATCTAAATGAAATTAGAATCATTATAGATTGCAATGTCACTTCTCAAAACTTCCTGGGTGGAATGTATGAGAACAAAAGCATCCGTACTCGTCTGCATTTAACTTACTAGGAATAGGTCTAAGGACGTCGGGGATGAGAATCTCCACCAAAGCCTGGTACATCCCATGGTCACAGTTACACATCCATTTCAGGATAGACTCATGTTTGCACAGAGTTATCAGCTTTGCTTTCGGAAGTCGACTTTCTATTTCACTCAGATTGCTGGTGTGAATAAATGTAGCAAATGAATAGATGGCAAATGAGGATAAAAAAGAAAATGGACTTTAAAAATAGTTTAAGTTTACCAAATATTACTGAGGTTAGAACTATACCACTATTGCACTGGTGCCATACAGCTGGCTATATATATATATAGAGAGAGACAGATATATAAAACACTCCCCCAGAGCTGTCTATGCACATTCGTATTTTCTGACGGTATGAAAGGCAGATATGATAGTAATTCCATGAGGATGAAATAACTACCACAGTCCCCCAAATCAATACAAATGGGAGTTATATACACACACTGAAACCTCAAGAGAGCAGTTCGTGGTTTATTTCTAGGATGGCCAAAACATCAATCTATTCACTTAATGTCATCAGGTAAGGTTCACAACTGGTATACATATCTCTAATTTATTAGCTGTGACATCTACTCAGCCATGAAAATGAATTGGAAAAGATGTTGATTCTGACCTCGATTCAGTAATAGTAGTGCCATCAGTTGGAGTAGAGGGAGAATAGCGCCAGAATGTTTGCCACAATTTTTCTATCAGGCTAAATTGAAGATTCACAACAACGTCCAATATTGCCTAAAAAACAAAATGGTACCAGTATTACCTTACAATATTACTTATGCGACTGTGTGAGGACAACCTAACATGACAAGATTTTATATGGTCAAGTTCTCCCTTGGGGTCATAAGTTAACATGCTGAAACCACACTAAATTTTACCAAAGGAAGTGGAAGAAAAACAAAAAACAAACCAACAAAAAAACTAGCTAGCAAGAAGATAAAAGGGGGAAAAAAACTCTTGGAAAATTAAGCAGGATAACATTCTTTTCATAATGTACTCATGCCACCCTCACTTCTACCTCTTTTTTCTTCCAGTTTTCATTCTTACTTTCCTTCCTCTCTAGTTACATTCATTCATTCATTCATTCATTCATTCCTTTACCTACTGCTTTCTTCTGCCTCTACAGTTACTGTCACCCTACCTATTCTCAGACCTGGAAGGGTATAGAACATAGATTCAATTTACAGCAGTCCTCTTAGGGCTAGGTAACCACTGGCCATCAAAGTGGGTGGAAGTGAAGGGTGTGGAGTTGCTTTTGTGTGGCAGATGGAGTTAGGGCTGAACTAGCTTTGTCTAAGGAAGCTGACCACGGGTTCCAGTGTGTTCCCAGGTAAACAGAGGCTGGGGCAGAAACCATGGAGTCAGCAGGCCTTCAGTGGATACTGCCTGTCTGGGTATAGCATTCAACATTAAAGAGAATCCAATCCTATCTCTGTACATCTCCTTTACAGAACAACCTTAAGACTATCTACTTTTCAAATCTCGGGGGCCTCACCTCCTCTTTCTCCTTAATTTAATCTCCTGGAACTATTTCCCAGATGCATCAAAGACTTTTTTTTTTATGGTGTTTAAATCTACCACTTTCCCTATTAACTGTCAATGATTATATTTAATTTTACCCTGCCTTTGCAATTAGTTTGTAAATAAGTCTTCAGGTAAAAGCAGGCATAAAACTAAAGAATAACTTGTTTGTGCCAATAACACATGATTGTGTGATTATTTTGGGAATTAAAAGACAAAGGTAGTCAGTATAGTATGATTGATGTCATCACCTTTGAGGCGAAGGTAAAACAGCCCCACAAATATCTATAAAATTCATGGAAGATAAAATAAATCGGGGGACAATCTAGAGAGTCTATCAGAGTAATGTAGGCAAAAACAGCAACCATAACTTCATGTTTGTCGAGTTTGGGCCACCTGTATAGAGCTGGCCCTATGCATGATACAGAGAATAACTGATATGAAATATGTTCTAAAAGTATAAAATGTTGCAAGTAGTTAAATATTGAAAATGAAGATAGGGAGACAAATTAATTAACACAGTCCTCAGTAACAATAAAAATGCAAAATGCAAGTCCTGAAAATAAAGGGCATGTAGATGTCCCTCATCCTAGCAAAGATCAAAATATTCTCAAGCAGCAAATTTTTTAACTGCTTTCTCAATTGTAGCTTAGGCACATTCCAAGAGACATCTCTAAAAGTGTGAGGCAACTATTAATACCTTATACATAATACCTTACATAGTTCTATATAAGAGATTGCTGTAAGAACACTTTTCTTTTAACCTACATTAAAATTAAAAAGTGTTTCAGCAACTTGTATAAAAAGTTATACTTGTTCCTTATATAACAAACTAGTGATACAAAAATATCTTTGATAAACAAATTGTGAGAATTCCCAATAATAGGCAAAGTAGGTATATTAATCTTTCTTTAAAAATATGTACTGTAGGAAATGTTAAATATAATCAGTGTATCTTAAATTCAGTATCTCTTCAAATTAAATAATCTCAAATAACTCTTTCAAAAAAGACATTCATAACAGCTTCATTTGAGGCAGTTTTACACATGAATAAAACATTTTATCATTTGTCCACCTACTTTCAAATATGTTCAGACTAAAATATATAGGCAAATATAAATTAAAATAATCCATATTCTACTGGCTTAGGGCAAATGACTATGGGACTACATATGAGATTCAGGCAGCTGTATTTCAAAAGTTTTTTCATATTTATTCAAAATGAATATTTATTAACAGGAAAAAATAATTAGAATTTTTCTTCTTTATATATGCAGCTCAACCCCGTGAGAGAGACGGCATGAACACTGGTAATTCTGAAATAAATGGGGATCATTCTGTGGACTGCCATTTTCCACACAGATTATAATACATGCCTCTATTTCTTTGTATAAAGTATATTTATTTTTGAAAATGGTATGTTAATAAAAATCTTATAATCCAAAGGCTCTTTCAACCTTACTCAGGCGAGTTTGTCACTTAGAATAATCTTACTGTATGTTTTGTAGCAATATAAATAATTATGCTCCAACTTACATTTTGAATAAATAGGAGAAATTTTAAAAAAATCCATCATAGGTTGGGCGTGGTGGCTCATGCCTGTAATCCCAGCAATTTTGGGAGGCTGAGGTGGGTGGATCACTTGAGGTCAGGAGTTCAAAACCAGCCTGGCCAACACAGTGAAACTCCATCTTTACTAAAAATACACAAAGTTAGTGGGGCATGGTGGTGCATGCCTGTAATCCCAGCTACTGGGGAGGCTGAGGCAGGAGAATCGCTTGAACCCAGGAGGTGGTGGTTACAGCAAGCCGAGATTGCACTACTGCACTCCAGCCTGGGTGACAGAGTGGGACTCTGTCTCAAAAAAAAAAAAAAAAAAAAAATTCCATATAGGTTGATTTGCTTAAAGCAAGGTTCACTTGAACACGCAGGAATGAGAAATTGTTTAGAGAATCTTTATACAAATCTTTATTGAATAAGATGATAGATGTAGAAAGAAATAATTTTTTTCTATATACATAAGGAAAATCCAGAACTTCTCTAATATGGGTAAAAGCATAGTAGTCAAAGGAAAATGAATATTAAGTGCTTTCATCATTCCAAGAAATGTTGGGAACCGGTAGGGCACGTTGAAGAACACTTCTGGAACATGCTATGTTAATAAGGAGAGAACCTGCCCTCAGTTGTTAATAATCTAGTACCCTTGACAAGCACTCAGATTTGCTCTAGCAATTCTTATTTCTGAAGTGGGGGAAAATATCTGTTAATGCTATGAGCTAAGACCTCTTACTGCATACTGCATTATCAGCAGCCAGGAGGACTGCCCAGGAAATCCAAAGGATTATCTTTTACTCCTAAGCAGATCACAAATATCCCTAGAATAAAGCTACTTAAATTCTAAATAGACTCTTCTTTCAAAAGGAGAAGCACTCGAGAAAACTCTTATTATAATCCATTATCCCCTTTTTGCCAGGTGAGCTGTGGTACATTAATATGCTGGCATGGAGAGAGTTCACCTCCTAGACAATGAAGCAAATTCTGATGTGGGATACTCAAAATGAGAGTAGGAGTAGGGCTAGAAAACACCAAAAGGAACCCTAATTAACCACAAAAGTGAAACAAACAAAACTGGAGCCTCAATGATCCCTGGAAAGAACACGTAAGGTGCTTTATTAAACATTTCCAGAAATTATTTTAATAGAAATATACGCATGATATAAAATTCAAAAGATAAAACTGGTCTGTTGAAAAGTTGAGTCTCTCCCCTCTAACTCCCAGTCACCCAGTTTCCTTCACAAAGGCAACCACTGTTAACATTTTCTTGTTTTTCCTCCTTTTGGAAGGAAAAGGAAGATACATACATATATACACATACATATACACCCATGTTATTTTTCACTGAAGTGAAAATATGTATACATAATTTTTTGCATTTGCTTTTTCCTTTAATATTAAATCTCGAAGTGATCCATTTTGGTATGTTTATAGAGTTTCCTATTCTTTTTGATGGCTGTATAGTATTCTACTCTAAAGATTGTATTAATACCATATTTTATTTATGCAGCTCCCTATTAGATAAAGAAATAATAATCAACCTTTAATTATAACCAATCTTTTGCATTTAAAAATAACGCAACAAATGTCCTTGTACACTTCTCTTGTCACCCATATGTTAGTATTTTTGTAGGACAAATATGTAGACGTGGAATTCCTACATCAAAGGATTCATATCAGGATAGGCTTAAGAAATAGAGAATAAAATTTATTCTCAATTTTCTGCATTTCTCATCTCTCCACTCTGAGACCAGAAAGAAGAAAAATGAATTTGTTAGTGCTAAAAGATATGCTCAAAAGAATTAGTGCTAAGTTCGTCTGTCCTTTAGGAATAAGCTTGATTATTTTATTTTAGCAAGTTGTCTGGCAAAACCTAGCATGTGTTCATACTACATTTGAAAAGACTTACCTCACAGTGCTCTCTATAAAGACTCTGCAGTGACTTGATATCCTCAAAGGTAGTACCATCTGGCAGAGAAGAGATTTCAACTTCTCCAAACTCTGGAAGTGCTCGAGATGCATCTGTTACCATGACAACAGAACAGAAAAAAGCTATTGTGTATGGTGCCAATTACAGATTAATGAGGGAAAATTTAAGAAGACCAAAAAGAAAAACAAATTTTAAAGGTCAGGGGTCCAGAGAGCAAGGACTTTTTATATTAATATTTTACAAGTAAAACTAAGCACCATCATCAGCACAAAATATAAAACTGAAGGGAACACTTAAGAATTTTCTAGAAACAAAATCTGCACTACAATTGTACTGCAAATAGTATACTGCATATCACAGTTTCTCTCAACACAAGGCCCCTATTAAAAGAAAAATATCTCGAGTTTGCTAGTACCTATTTTAGATATTTTTATTATGTTACTTAACTACATAAAAAAACTAGCTTTAAAATCATTATGTTCTTAACTGTTATAGAGTTATAAACCTAAAGAGTTACAAAGCGGATACAAAGAAAACTACAAAAATAACATACAACTTAACAACATTAATTTGATGTGATGGATGATGCTCTTGTCCTGTAACTAAGTTATCTCTTGCAACAAGGATCAGTATTGACTGCTGCAGCAGAGGATCTTTTGGTTCTGACAGGTCTATACCAACATGTGCTTTGTGGTGGCTGCTTCTCCCATTACTCTTCTATGCACAAATGACTGTGAAACTTTCCTCCACACAGAATACAGGGACATGATCTAGGCTTCCCTTGTGAGGGAGGCGTAATTTACATAGTAAGTCTCTCTCTCTGTTCTTTTCTTATTAGCTCTGGACAATTAATGTAAGACATTTTGGTGCCTATCTTATCATAAATCCAGGTACAAATATGGAAACTAAAATTGCAGAACGGTATTTAGTTCTAGTTTTCTAAGTAATCCAGAATATTCTTAGTTTTTAAGATGATAATTGAAGTGAAATCACAAAATAAAATTCTTGTTGAATGACCAAGGGTCCCCAAGAATATAACCCGAGGACTTCAGTCTGAGAAATGCTGCCATGATGTTTTCAACTTCAGTAATGATTCCAGTCTGAGAGTCTATTTTAGTTGTCTTTGTCAGAAAGTGCACATAGACACATATACACACACACAGACACATACACACAGTCACTCTCTGATAGCTTCTACTTATCTTGACTCGTTATATGGAAAATATGCATGTTCATCTCTAGAAGAGCTGTCAATTAAATTAAAGTGCCACTTTTTTGCCCCTTTGGCTATGGCAAAAATATGAAAAATATGCAAGTTTTTCTTCCTAACTCTTTCAATAACAAGAAATATGTATTCCATCTTTAAATTACAAAAAATTACAAAAAGAAAGTACTGTGATTAATTTAAATGAATAAATTACTTTTAAAAAGTTTATAAAATTTTTTTTTCTAATCTGAGCCTGTGCATGTGTAACTTTATACACAGGAAATGAGAATTCTTTTTGGCACTTGAAGTTACTACTGAAAGTAAACAACATAATTTTGATCACAAAAGCCAATTAATACAAATTCTGGAAAACAATTTCATAGCAATGAGTCTTTAATTCATATGCATAAAAGTCCTATACAGCTTGAGATTTTTAAAAATAAGCTCTAATAAACACGAAAGGCAGACATGAACTAGGACTGTTATACATATGATGTGCATAATTTTGGCACCAAAAAAATCTTTCTATGTCATTGACATCTATAATAGACATTGCACTTGGAGAAAACACTACCATTGTTCTCTTTTCAAAATCCTAGTAGCAACTAATATGCATTACACCTTAACATACCTAAAAACTGTTGATGATGTTGGCTTTGGGCAATTACAGTTTGCTCAACAGATGTGCCTGTCTGTTGACCACTTCCTGTGAAACCATCTGCAACCCCATCCACTTTCTGCATAGGCTTGTACCTAAAAATATTAGATGGAAAAAAACAAATAAACCAAATTATTCCTTGCTTTTTTGTACTACCCGAAACTTCCAAAGCATTCAGTTTCATACTATCTTCTTTAATGTCTCATGATAGTTGTAGGATTTTTTTTTCCTTGATAGTCTCATAAAGTTAGAATACAATATTTTTTTTTCAATTGTGAAAAGAAAAAAGGGGAAAAGGGGTGCATGGAGGGTACCCATTTTTGGAAATCCAGAAATTTACCTAAGAATGAAAGAATTATAAGGTATTTCTTTGGACAGCAGGAGCAAAGATGTCCATGATTAAGTTTTAATACACAGCTTGAAAGTAACTTTTAATGGCCAATGGATATATTGGAACTTTAATCTGAACAATGATCTAGGAGCTCAGGCCTGAGAAATGTTGATGAATGGCTTTCAATTAGATAATATCTCTAAAACATGATCAACCTACAAATCCTATCATATTGTTTTTCATATTTCCTAGAACCTTTCGTGCATCTCAACACATTTATCTCCATGACACTTATCAACATCCTCAAATACAAAGGCCATAAGCATCATTTTGTAGCAAAATATATGCAAGAATCCATCTACAAACAGAGTTTATCAAATTAAAATGAAGAATCAAAGTCAGCTAAAGTTATGTATCTTTAGATCCTAGTCATACGAACTTATGTACTTTCCATACAGCTAAGAGAGAAAAAATGTGCTTCAGTGGCATGGGGAAGAAGGAAGATGTCTTGGAAAAGAAGTATCATACACCAAAAAAAAAAAAAACAAAAAACAAAACAAAACAAAAAACACCTGGCCAAGTCTCCTAGGATAAGCAAAACAACATAAGCAAGCAGCAACTGTAATTTCTTCTTTTTCTCTGATTCCACTTATTTTTCTTCATTTCAGAAATTTGGAAATAACAGAAAAGCATAAGAAAAAATTAAAATCTAAAATAAACTTACTATCTAGAGATAACATTCACATTATGCTGTCTGGCCTCCCATTCTTTTTTTCCCCTATTTCTAATTATATTTACAAACAAAATAAACTAATATTCTCACCATCCAGACACTTGACCCCTATACTGATATTATAATTCAACTGCATCATTAATATGAAGTTACTATGAATAACAATGCCCCTAATATATGAACAGGACATACTCAAAGACACCTGCATGCTGACACCAGATATGAAGTGACTGAACCTGGCAGAACATCATACAAACTAATGCTCAGCTTGCCTTAGGAAATGAATCAATCTTGGATGTTATCAATTACAACTCAGATAAATGAAACTTTCAAAAAATTGCCAAATCTCTCATAATGACATTTACATGTATTTCTTATGTGACAATATCTTACAAACAACTATGAAAAACAAAAAATAAAGTCAGGGGGGGAAGAGACTGGAAATCAGTACGGCACTCTTCATCCTTATGAATATAATTTTAGTGATGACTCCTCATTACCAAAAAATTGATTGCTGTTTTCTAATGAGAGAAAAGAACTCATGCCTAATCTTTTATTTAATAGAAAAACCTTCTGGGAGGTGCTTTACAACTGGGGCCATATCCAAAGATAACAGAAGAGTTAGTGTTGTGATGTGCTATATGTCTTGTTTATAAAAAATTTAATGTTTTCCTGATTTTTTTTCCTCCTTAAAGAATCATCTTTGAGAAGCAAAGAAACTTTATGAAGCAAGCACTTTGTGTACATGTATGGTAGAGCAATTGCTAACCATTCTGTTGTAGCAGATTTGAATGATTTTAACCTTATTTTGTTCAGGAAAGTTTCTTGTCCTTATTGATTCATTCCAAGTTTCAGTTGATTTTAGCTTCCCCTTTTCAGCTATGGAATTGTATCTCATTAATAAAATAGCCTAAAATTGTTTAACCATGTTTCTTCATTTAAGTTAATGGAATTTGGGATTCATGGAGCTTAAATAAAAGTGGTTAAAGGAATTTGAATTATTAGTATTTACCCTGGAGAAGGAAAAAATGAAAATAATTCCAATAGACTTCAATTACATTAAGTTTTAATACAGGATTGTAAAGTTATTACAAGACTTTGCCCAGTTATGCTTTGCCCCACATTTCTTTGTCCTACACAGCATTTAACATACTACAGATGCTTAATAGGCACAAATATCAAGGGCAAATGGAATTTAACTATAAAAGAAAATGACTTATATTCCACTTAGACTAAGTTTTCAAAAGACAGATGTTACATCACAATCTAACTGCACACAATGCTTAGGAAGACTATAGCCTACAAGCAAGATTGTCTACTTCCTTAGGAAGATGGAGACAGCTGTTAGTATTGCAAATGGAAGTTCCTAATGAAAGGAGAGATTATAGTTTTAATAAGGAATCAAAATCATGATGCATCATAATTAACATATGATTATACTTAATGATACTGAGTGGGAAACACTAATTAGAGATAAACTATATTATGTGGGAGATGAAAAATGCATCAAGATCAACTTTCAGGGGAAAAAAGGAGGTAAGTTGGTAAATTCTGGAGAAACTACGCAGGTCAGTACTTAGGAAAAGATTTTATAATACACAGTAGAAATAAAGAAAAACGAAGAAAATATATTAAAACTTGGAAATGAGTGTTTTCATTCTAACCACAAGAGTAAGGGTAGCAAGGTGAACAGTGGATTGAAAGATGGACAAAATTGAGCAAAGACACAATATGTGCATCCATTCTTGGCTGCTTGGCTACAGGACCTCTGCAAGCCAGAAGCATATGTTATGCCTCCTGGGAAAAGGTCGAGGGATAAAGTTTAGGATGGGTTTGTGCCATAAAGAATGACATCAAGAAGGTAATATGGAATATAGCTCATGTACAAGAGGGCTAATGTGGGCCTGTAAGTATGAGAGAGCTTCCAGGTAGTGCTAACTTTTGCTTTTCCTGCTTAAGTAATGAATCATGTAGTGGTATTTCTGGCAATGGATTAGAACTTAGAAAAAATCCCTAGAAATCAGAAATAATGGACTGAGAAAGCCTAGATCCTCATTTTCATGGTACCCTAACTAAGGAAAATATCCTATCCCTACCCTCACCTCAGAATTTTGTGTCTTCCCAAAGAAGGAGGGAGTTTAACAGGAAGTCAAGAACAATTACATTAAAAATAGGCTAAACAAATACCAGTAGCAAGTGATTCTTCTCAGAAACAGTGGTTGTAGATTATATATCACTGGTTTTGAAATCTAAGTGCATATCAGTATCTAGGTAGTTTCTCAAAAAATTCAGGTGCCTAGGCTCACCCTAGACCCACCCCCAAAATATTTGAGAGTGGAGCTTAGGAACTGGTTATTCTAACAAGTCTCTGAGGTATTTCTTAAGTAGGTTGTATAGCCCTAGTCCATAGGAGGCTGTTGGTCCCAAATAGATTCCTTCAGCCCAATGTTGTAGAAATACATCAAATAATATTTTTTTTAAAAACCACATCATTTTAAATAAAATAAGTCATCAATTTTTAATTTTTCTCAAAAAACTGTATTTGGAATGTACAATAAATATATTTGAATGAATAAATGTTTAAGGTAACATGCTTGATTTTATCATATCATCAACTGATTTTGTACATATATCAAATCAATTTAACAAATATTTATTGAGCACATACTGTATTATGGGTAGGCCACTATAGGCACATGGTTTTTAAAATGCTGGGTATAAAAATAATTTTTCCAAGATGTCTTTTACATTCTATTGGCTCACATAATAATTCTACATTATGTTAACCTTGGTTGAATTTCAACTGACATTTTAGCATTGAAACATGACGTGCAGATTTTCTGACTCTCTATACTCTTCATAAAATAATCACCGTAAACTTTATCAAATCTACCATATGTGGAGAATAAATTAAAAAAAACAGGTGAGCTTTCTGTTGGGAAAAAAAAAAAAAAGCCAAACAAAAAACGCTTTCTGTTGAATCCTTTAAAAATACTGAATTTTTAAATATTTAAGAGTATTTTCCTCCCTTTACTTCCATTTACTTTACAAATTAATTATTTTTAGATTCGGTTTTCCCAGAGTAAACTCTTAGTACTCTTGCATTGTGTGTGCTCTGAGAAAGACCTGTGCTTTATCAAATAATGAAACAGCTCCTGGTTTCAAAATTAGTAAGAGGCAAATGATAATTTTAACAGCTTGGAACTCTATGGGCAATCAGTGCCAAAGTTGTTAATGATTAAGAAATAAAAGAAACTCTAATGCTTTAATAGCTGACTGTATGCATAAAACCTGTCATTAACACAGAAAAATTAGAAAATAATTAGGAATCTTCCTCCATGGGGTTAGTTATAGCTGCCATTTAGGACTTGGAGAGTTGTAACTCTATTGTAAAAGTAACATTCTGTCAATCCCACACACATGGATACTAAAACAGTCCAATGGAAGGCAAGAATGGTACATATTTACCATTACATTCAACTAGCAACACCAGGTGGAAGGATTTTCAACAGATTAAATGAAACATTTGGAAAATCCTTTCAAAATGGCTGAAAAACGCACATGCAAAACACAAAATATAAACTGTACAGGCAAAAGGAATCATCATCATGTTTTGTAATTCCAGAAATTACACAATCATTTTATTTGCATGAATAAATTGAAATACTGAGCTCAGAACAAGGTCAGGAGGCTAGAATTTTCTACTGGAATACTGTAATCTTCTTTGGAAAAAAACTGTCCCAGAAAGTCTTTAGATGACTTCATGTCTGAAATAAACCAAGTGATATAAACACTAATGGATCGGAAGAAAATAGTAAATATGAATAGCTCCATTCTTTTAGAATAGTAACTAACTTTGATGTCACAATGAATATATTCATAATACATCCAAATGACTTTTAACATCAACCCTGCTGGTTAATATAGGTATTCCATCTCTTCAATTCTTATTGGTGGCTCTCTATTTGTCTCTTCATTAGCTTTACATCTATAATTGGGCAAGAAGAGGTAGAAACAATTAAATTGAAATGGGCTATATGTTAATTGCAGCAGGTAAAGGAGGCGGTTGAAGCTGCTGGCGAAAATCAGAGTTGTGGGACATTCATTCAACAAATATTTAGAGAGCACTGACAATGTGCTTAGAGCTCTCCCAGGTGCTGAGGATGCAGTGCTGAAAGAGAAAGACATGATTCCCTGATCTCATGAATTTCTTCATTGAGTCCTCTAAGCATAGGTGGTTTATGGTTAGCTATATAGAACTGATATATTCTTGCTACAAGTATGCATGACACTTCTTTTATCTCTTACCCTTTCCCACCTTCTTTATTTAGAGAATGACAATCTGGCTCCATCTGATGCCAAGAGATAAACAATAACAACAACAACAAAAAAGGCATCTGAGGCTCTATCTAGGAAAGAATAAATTAGTGAGTTTTTGAATACAGCAAAATTAAGTGGTCCTCAGTTTCCTTATTAGTAAGTAACAATATAATTGCCAAATGAGATCTTGCGTGTAATGTGTTTACTGGAAAACATTTTAAATGTTCAATAAATACTACTTAGGAGCATAAGTGGTGACTGTTATTATTAACAAACTACATAAATTACTATAGTTTGGTAGTTATTGAATTGTGATTATTTATGTTTCTCCTCTCTTCAATGGAAAAGACGATTATTACATCAGGGACAAGAGCAGTGGCACGGTGAACATTAAATATCTTAATGCCAACATTCCTTAGTTGTATCCAAAAGCCAATTACACAGGCACCTGATTATTTTCTCACTAAAGACTCCTGCCTCCCTCAGCTGCTTCAGAGCAATTTACCAGCACTAGATGTTTAACTCTGTAATGACCCCAGGGCATTAATGTCTAGGAAAGGAATGATAAACTATTAACATCAATCAAAGTTAGAAACCACTGGCCTAGAGGTATAGAGAAATGGAAGCCCAATTTGACCAACTGCCAGGCTTCATTCTCCTTCAAAACACTAAATATTCCATAAGAAAGATATTTTTCTCCAGTACTCATTATATAATAGTGATCCCAATAATAATTATCTAACACTTGAACACTTTCAGTTATTAAACAAAATTTCAGATACTTTAATTCCACTTGAACTTCAAAACAATCTGTGAGATAGTCTATTATGAATTTCTATTTCGCAGATGAAGAACCTGAGGCTCAGTGAGGTTAACTCATACACTCTGTAGAAGTGCCCATGTAGTCTGTACTCAATTCCCCATTTTCCAATTCTAAATATAGGGTTCGTTTAACTAGTCTTTGAACCCTATATTAAGAAAGGCCATCTAATGATAAAAGTTCTTAAATTTCCTCTCACTTCTAAAAGAATGTGCATACTTTTACATCTATCTACAGCCAAAACAAAAGTAGCCTTGCTGTACCATCTTTCTAAATGACCTCTCTTCTCTCTTCTTAGTGACATTCTTACTTCACATCCTGTGAAAGAAAGGTTTATTCTTTCACAGAATCCAATTGCCGTGAAGAGACCATGAAAAGAGGCAGGAGGTAGTACATTTCCTCAATTACTTGAAACACACTCATTAAAATGTGATTTCTCCCTTTATTTCATATGCAAAAATTTTATTACATGTGTGTTTCTGTTTGGGTTATCTTACTTCATTGAGGGTGGAATTCTCATGAGAATAAAGACAAGCGTTCTTATCCTGGTTGCTATATGACTGTGGATAAGTTATTTAAACTTTATGGACTTCGGTTTTCTCATTAAGAGGGTAAGTTGGACTAGGTGATCTCTTCCTTCCATCTCTAACACTCTATGATTCTGTGTTATGTCTTTTAGATGTGATTGACAGATTGTTATGCAAATAACAATTGATAAGTATTTGTTGAAGAAATGACAAATGACATTTAATATTTTGAGAACAGCTACTGGGATCAAACACAGCCAAGCACATTATCAAAAGTATTTGGCTTTCACTACTGGAATTTGGAAAAATATCTAAAATATATGTGTCAATACTCTCTATGTACTTCTTTTCATTATTAAAACTAAACTGCAGCAAACATTGTACTTGGTTTGGAGAGCTGGAAATTACTGATCTCCTTTTTGCTCTAAATAATCTAACTTACTTATTATCTAAATTAGGGTAAACAAATTAGTCCATGAGTGAATTTCATCAAAAACTGAAGATCACCTCACTTCAGTGCAAAAAAATTATTTTCATATGAAGTATTTTCAATAGAGGTTTTTTTTACAAAAACTGTTACACATTCTCCTGCCTCCTTAACCATGGTATTTTACCTCTCCTTGATTACCCATAATGCCATCAATACGCAAAGCAGTTGTTATATTGTGTTAGGCTAGATTTTAGTCATTAGAGTGATATTTGAAGTATCTACTGGAGTGCCTAAGTCCATTTGCCCCTCCACGGAGTGTCCACAAACTGCTGTACTGAATAACTTTAAAGTAAACAGAAGAGCCTGTCTACTTGTATTTCTTCTTGCCAGCTGTCATAGTTCATGATTGTCTGTGAACCAAGTGGGTTCTAATCTCCTTTATTTTAGGTAAAATGGCTTGAGAATGGCTTCATCTTTTCAACTAAGTGAAACTGCAGGCTCTGTGACATCTGCTTTCCAATCAGAAGTTGTTTACATTTATTTTCAGACTCATGGCTATGTTCCATACAGTTGTATTGCTGGGAACTGGATTTATAGATAAATGGAGATCTCCTCTACCACCCTATCAAACCTTCAAGTGATACCTTACATAAAGGAGCTCAAGAAATTGTGAGCTATATAAAAACAATAATCACTATTATCCCTACAGTAACAATAATTCCAAATTCACAAGAAAAATGTACAAATTGAGTTCCAAAAGTTGAATTCAATTAACAAAATAATCACTGCATAGACTTGCATTTCTTCACTATAACATATAAAACATAAATCTACATTATGAAAGATAAGCACACATGGATACATTTAATAAACCTTCAAGTATTCAAATAATGTGAGTATTTTGAAATATCTTCTATTTTATACTTTAAACCTTTCACATGTCATTTGTATTTTTGCAAGAGACTGGCAGTCTCTTTACATAATTTTTACTGTATTCAGCAGAATCATTTGAATTTTGAAATCATCATTAAAAAATTTTTTAAGCCATAAAATATATTTTAAGAAGTTCTTTTCCCATTGTTTTCAACAAATATTCTTAAATTAGCCTATGTACACACCCATGAAAAGAAACTCCTTCTTTCCTGTCTAAATATTTCTGCACAACAGGGTAATTGGTTTCAGTTAAGTGTTGTCAGTGGACAGGTTCCTTCAGAGAGACCACAGAAGACTCCTGCTGCCCTATAAGAGAGGCCCATGCAATTGGCAACACTAACACTGCAATCAATTAGCAAGATACCATTTTAAGAGCAACTGTCTATAATCCTAAACTTGTATCATTAAAAAAGCCCAACAAATTAAAGGAAGTTTCAGTACTTTTATGGCTCTTTCACATTTTTGTTTCACAAGAAATAACAATCAAACTCAATTTATTAATACTACTGAGATTTTTATATCATTTCTCAAACGTCTCCATATTTTATCTGTTTCCAAACTCAGGTACCACTATCCTGAGAAGGTAAGGGTTTTTATGGCTTGCTAATCTTTATAGAATCTGTTTCATGAGGAGACCACAGAAAGTCCTAGGCTTTACTTATGTAACTCAGGTTTTTTATAAAGAATGTCCCTTGAAGGCTTCTGTTTCTATGAAAGCTTGCTAGAATTCCTTATAGTTAAATCACAGGAGATTCCTTGCAGTCAAATAATGGGCTTCAATTCCTAGGTATAATTTATTAAGTTTTTATTCATACTTAAGTTTGAGTATATGTTATTTCTGAAGCAAACTTTCTTTTTCTTGATTTCACCATCATCTCCACTGTGTAGTGCTGCTATGTATGAGTGCAGAAATCACACCAGAAAGTAAAGGCTATAAGTGCTGCCATTAACAGATGCAAAAAGCAATCATAATCCAAAACAGTAACAATTTATTGCAACTCACACAAACTCTATGAGGTACTATCCAACTCTATGAGGTACTAGTCTATAATTTATTTTACTATTTTTTTCAGAGACCTTATTTTTCACTGGCTATACATCAAAAAATAAGAATCAGCAATTAAAAAATAAGATTGAGAATCTGTAATAAAAAAAATCTAAAACCTTTAAGATACCTTTTATATAATAGCCAATCTTGAACTGAGTCTTCAGTCTGGTAAACTTACACTGGAAATTATGACTGTGTTAAAAAACCACTTAACAAGTATCCTTACCTCCAGTCTCTTTCCATTAAATATGTCTTGCCCAAAATCAAAAAGTCATCTCTCTAGAAAAAATCAAAGTTTCATTGTTTTGCTTCAAAGCCTTACATAGCTTCAAAGCTATGTTCTGCACAAAGAACAAACTTATTAGCTTTACATACAAGCAAATCCCTTAATATATGATCCAAACTACTTTTAAGATCTCATCTCCCACTAAACTACTCAATTAACTCCTTGATTCTCCTTCTGTAATACCAACCTCACTAAATATATCATGGACCATTTACCACAGACATCATGGACTTCACCCCTAGGTGAATTTTCCTTCTGCTTCAATATTTCTCTTTTTATGACTTCTCTAAGTTCCTACTCAAATAGCACTTTCTCTAGAAACTTCCCAATCTCCCTTTCTCCCAGAGTTTCCTGAAAACTCCTCTGTATTGTGATAGTTCCTTGATCAAAGTTTAATTTCAGCACTTCCCAGACTGCCTTCCATTTTTTTCCCATTCTCCATGTGCCTCCCCTTCTAATTTTTTAACTCTTCAAACATAAGAACTGTGTCTTATCTCTGCATGCAGGGTTTAACACACAGTAGAGACTCAATCAGTATTGGCTGACTAAATAGTATACAATTACTGTGTGATACATTCTTTTCTCTGACATTACCTTAGAGTTAATGCTTCTGAGTGAACTAGCATGGATGGGGAGATGTGGCCAAGGCAACTAATCACTACAGATCATTACATTGGGACCTATGCAGAGGCCTCCTTTCTCCTACCTAATTCTGCACGCTCACTTGAAAAGAAAAATCATAACTACTGTCTTGGTTGAGCTATGCTGGTAAAGAGGAAAGGATTTTTTCATTTTATTTACTCTAAATTGTGACATAAGTCACATGGGACTAGAAGGCCCTTTTGGCTATGCAACTTCATTATGGGCTTGTGCAAATCATTTAACCTCTCTGGGACTCATCTGAAAAAAACAGAGACTATTAATGCTTTGATTGTCATAAGGTTTTAAGGCCAGACT
The DNA here is from genome assembly GCF_008728515.1 of Papio anubis. Classification (NCBI taxonomy): domain Eukaryota; kingdom Metazoa; phylum Chordata; class Mammalia; order Primates; family Cercopithecidae; genus Papio; species Papio anubis. The sequence goes on from NC_044988.1 coordinate 32,219,875, forward strand.
AGACTAACATATTTTTCAATTCTAAGATCTATGATTCTATTCATTCATCCATCCATCTGTCCATACGTCCATCCATCCATCATCCATCCATCCATTCATGAATGCTTGAGATCTCTTACAACTCTAATATCAGCAATTCTGTATCTATGAAAGTTGGATTCAAAGCAAATGTAAGACATCCCAAACATTCTGCAAAAATTCATACTGTGTCAAAAAGAATGACTTGAGGGATGTGCAGAATAGCAAGTCAGAAGCTCATGAATACTGAAACCAATTTCTCCAGTTGGTATTTGCTTGGGTTTGCTCCTTATGTTTGTGTTTCATTTCCCTGTCTGAACAGTTTGGGATGTCACACTTAAAAGGGACCAAACAGGCTGACTGATAAGTAATTTTTAAAAATTTGGAAAACAGGCGGGATCACTGAAATTCTAAATCATATTTAAGAACTATCCGTAGTGAAAGCATGCCAACAATAAGAACATTCTTTTATACTTAGGTATTTGTTCAGAAAAAAGGAGACCCGAACAACTAAGAAATACATAGCTTGGACATATCAACGATAACTTCAGAGTCTACCTTTGTTTCTGCTGCATGGGTTGTTGCCTCATAGCCATATACTGCATGTCTTCTTGCAGACGATTAAGAGGGGAATCTGGCTTGACACGAATCCCATAGTAGTGGTATTTGGAGTTTCCTCTTCATTAGCGAACAAGAAACATTAGAAACAAAAGTCAGTCAAACTAATATTAATCACATGGGATGTCCATTAAACTTCACACTTGGAAAAATTTGGTAAAAACAGTATATTAATGTTATATATTATGATTAACCTGTTCTGAATACTTTTATGTTTTTATGGTGATAAAATTTGAAGAATCAAAATAAGAGTCTAAATCAATCAGCTAAAGGCCCTGCTAAAGATATTTGTTCATAAACTTTCACTTAAATATTAGTCAAACAGTCCATTTGTTCTATACAAATTACATTTCATTTTCAAATTTCTATTTTAAATTTAGTTAAGAAGGGTAAAGATAGGAAAAAAGTTTTTAGCCAGTAAAAATTAGTTAATAGGCCAACAAAAATCAGTCAGTGAATATGCATTCATTGTAAAGTATGTATACAGAACAAAGAAAAAAAATCTTAATTCTACTTTCCTGGATAAGTTCGACATTTTTCTCTTTACTTCAGTGATGATGAAGTAAGATAACTTAATTATTTGTTACAAAATGTTGTGGTAAAGACTTACTTAATATTTTGTAACCTAAAAAGAAAGTAAGTCTTTAATCTACTGATTTTGAAACACATTTTATTAGTTTCTGTTTTTATGGATTTGTATCAGTTCTGCAGGCTAAATAGGATTTGTCACAACAGACATGGGGAAATTTCTCTATGAAAATGGCAAATTTCCACCTGGAATAAAAATGTCACAATTTCGCCATGTTCATGAGAAAGACCATGTTTGCTATTAGAAATGATAAAGTTTTGCTCTGAATGGAATTTGCAAATTCTTGCAAAATATCATCTTATATATGTAAATTCTTGCAAAGAGAAAATAGTAGTTTTTCACAAGTCCATATATGGCAATACATCAGTGCTTTTTCCAATTTTTTCTTCCATTTACAAAAAGAAATGCAAGAAGAGTATGGATTAAATATTTTTTATAAAAATAGGGCAGAATTGTACTTCCAAGATTTAAAAACATATATTAAATGAACCTTATACATATTTGAAGACATTAAAATCATATTACATAAATTATACTGCTAGTTTAAAAAAAATGCAAGGCATCCAAATATCTACATGCTTTCAGCACAATAAAGCAGATAAAGAAACTTAATGCCCGTAAAGCAAGGCCTTCCACTTGCAGAGATTAGATCTTGTCTTGAAAATCCACTGCAGAAAGGTGCAATAAGCCAAACCAAAAAATTCCACATACCCAATTTGTGGTGTTCTCCTGTACAAACTGGGGGACACTAAGGAGTGGAGGTAGGGTAGGAAGCAGGAGGCATTACTTACAAGACAAAACTACAGAGGAAAATGACATCTCTCTTGTGAGACCTCAAATAGATGGGGTGCCTTTCCTACAAATTAACATTTTAGTTGGGTTGGGAGAGGTTCTTTTTATTTCATTGGGAATGGCTGGGGGAGAGAAGTATATCCATGGTCTTCTTTACTCAAACTTAACCTGGAGATGGGATCTAACAAAAGGTACCTTTTTATTTGCCTTTGTTTAAAACAGTGATTTGATTTACTTTTTGTTTACTAAGGTCCAAAAACTTTGGAAAAGATCTGGTTCTGGTTTGAGTGGTTTCACCAGATTATTTTATTGATGGATAATATTAATAATAGTTTTACATATAGTTCACTTTTTAAAAAAAGTATTTGATTTAGTTTGTCTCATGATTTACATTAATTTTCCATCTGTTCCTTTGATTAGGAGTAGAAAGTAAACGCAAAACAGTTTCTATGGTAGAAAGAATGTCTAGTACCTTACTCCTACAATTGCCAGTTTTTCTACATTAGAATTCTATCTTCGTAACACTTCATTTCTTTAAACTCCCTCCATAGTACTTATTTTTTCCTTATTTTTCTAGGCTTCGCTTCACAAACCTAATTGCAAACACTACATACAATTTAAAAAAAAAAAAAACAGGAGACATAATTCATAATTGTTACATAGTGGTGGGTGGGAGGAACCCAGAACATCAGAAAGTAAAAGCTGCAATATTGCAATATGTACTTACAGAGTATGGATTCTACCCATTCACAAAACCAAACAACCCCAATTTTGTCCCTTTCTATTTTAAAGACGTGTTTCAAGGTTTGAACGGAGCCTCAAAATAGGACCCATTGAAATCCCTTTCAGTAACAAAAGAAGCACAACAATACAGCTATTAGAATGTTGAATAAAGCCCAGAGTTTCAAAATATTGGCATGGTATGCATAACTACAGAGCCACCAGCTAGGAGATAGTAGGTTAGGTCCCCAAATAATGATTTTTGTGGTTTTGGGGGAAAAAAAATACTATAGAAACAAAAAGCTTTTCTCAAGGGAATGAAAGCTATTCCTTTAGTGTGAATAGACAATCATATTCTTCAGTTTAAAATATACTATCTTTTGAAGTATAGAAAGAAGGAAACATATTTATGAGAGAGCTAAACCTTCAGCAATCTAAAAGCTGTATAATCACTTAAAATGCAACCGGAAAGCAATAATTCATGCTTTGAATACATACAGGCCTTGTAAATCTCATAAAACTGAGACAGTGAAGAGGTTTAGGACATGCTATCCCAAACTATGGCACCTTGGCATTTGAGGAAACAACAGAAGCAGGCCACAGAAACTAGAAAAAATTCCCCTCACTCCTTCTCCTCTGAAGCAGGCCATAAAACCTAGCTTACTTTCTCCTGAAAACAGGTAATGGGACCCTCATTCCAGAGGGGTCCTCCTATACCTTGCAGAAAAGAACGTTCTTACTTTTGAAGACACAGGGATGCAGAAAAATCTGAACAAACAGGTCTTGCTGGGCCGGATGCGGTGGCTCACGCCTATAATCCCACGATGTTGGGAGGCCGAGGCGGGTGGATCACCTGAGGTCAGAAGTTTGAGACCAGCCTGGCCAACATGGCGAAACCCCATCTCTACTAAAAACACAAATTATCTGGGCGTGGTAGGTGGGGGGGGGCGCCTGTAACCGGGGTTACTCGGGAGGCTGAGGCAGGGAGAATCACTTGAACCTAGGGGGCAGAGGTTGCAATGAACTGAGATCAGGCCACTGCACTCCAGCCTGGGCTACAGAGCGAGACTCCTTCTCAAAAAATAAAACAAAAACAAAAACAAAACAGGCCTTGCTTAGTTTCCCCCAGATTAGAACCATTAGATCATACCTCTAGAACCATTAGATTATACTCCTTTCTGTCCAATTTCTCCAGAACTATTCACTTCATCAGACTGCATAAAATACATACAGTTCTCTCTGTTTCTTTGGGCCTTCATTTCTGAAGGCACTCAGTCATGTAAAACTTATATTAAACAAATCTGTATGCTTTTCGCTTGTTAATCTTTTGCTATAGGGGTCCTAGCTATGAGTCTTGTGATGGTGACAAAAAGATCAATCTTTTCTCCCCACAACACTCACTCCTCTTTTTGGTATACATTTTTAATGAAGTCAATTACTAAGGCTGTGCTTATTTTATTAAGATTAAAAACTCTTCACTTTGGGAGGCCGAGGCAGGTGGATCACCAAAGAGATGGAGACCATCTGGGCTAATATGGTGAAACCCCATCTCTACTAAAAATACAATAATTAGCTGGACGTGGTGGCGCACACCTGTAGTCTCAGCTACTCGGGAGGCTGAGGCAGGAGAATCACTTGAACCTGCGAGGCGGAGGTTGCAGTGAAGAGATTATGCCACTGTACTCCAGCCTGGCAACAGAATGAGACTCCATCTCAAAAAAACAAACAAACAAAGAAAAAAAAAAGCCAACAAAAAAAACCTCTTTGCTAAAATACTCTGAAGTTGTGCTTTATAGCTAATGAAGGGTAAATCACCTAATGTTGCATAGTATAGTATCTCTATTTTAACTTTTTATATGATTTCTATAAGATTTAGGAAATTAAAAACATCCATAGCCTTCTGTCCAGCTACTTAAAATAATTATCTTATGATAATTTATAGAAATATGGAAAGACAAAAATGAAGCTCCAGAGTTCTAAGTATTCTTTTCATGATGTTTCGGTTGGTGAAAACACTCTTATTTCCAAAGGAAGAAAAACCAGAGACTTCTTCTTCACATTGTTTCAATTCAATTGAACTATACTATGCTTTTCCTTCCACACACATATGGTTTCACATTAAGAGCAGAAAAAATAGTAGGGGCTAATGAGAGGTAAAATACAACTATCTTATCACTGAGGAATTTAAACACTATATTGCAAGTTTACCAAATGATTTTTAATTGGTCTCCAGAAATCAAATGAAAAAACTCTGCTTTAGCTTCTTACTCTAACTGAACAATTATTTATAAAGACAAATGTAAGTTTTCAAGAGTTAAGAGATACATAGTTTTCCATTTACTATGTCACTTAATGCATCATCATTAGTAGGATTTCTTTTAATAAGAGAATACATTTTTGTGTGTGTGTGTGTGTATGTGTTTGTGTGTGTCTTAAAGCACCATATGCAAATCTTGCATTAACAGGTTGGTCTACCAATTTCTATGTAGTTTGAGAATCAGCTCTTCTCAAAGCTTTGCTCGGTTAATGTTTTAGACAACATATAATTCTGGCTTGGAAATAGTCACTGAATAACGTCCTTTCCTTTTCCTGGGGATGTTATAAACTGAGCTCATTCTACGTATTTCCTTACATATTGTCTGTAATCAAGTACTTTTGTTTAAACAATATACTGAATTGCTCTAGTTTGAAAAACAGAGATTAGTTTATGATCTTATTTTTCAATACTAACCTAGTGCCCAATCTCCTGGTTCGTAGCCCCATAAAAATTGATCTTATTAATTTTCCAAAAGAGGCAGCATTGACTGGGTCCAGTTTGTGTTCCTGACAGTGTCGAAGATAGTGGTTGTATAGAGTGCTTCTGGGAAGGCTCACTCCTTCTGCTGTCTCGTAATTGTCCAACAGCCACTGGAGCTAGGGAAATAAGACACAGTAAACACAGACAAATCACATAATTTGCCAAAATTTCTACAAGACACTGCAAACGCAACATACAGAAATACTCAGAAGTTCTTCATCAAGTCTTATGATAGAGTAAACTACTGTAATTCAGAAGCTGGTAATCTACCTTTGAAAATGCTCAGAAACACTGTAAATAGCTGAACATCACTAAGGATCTCAGACAATATCCATTTCTTCAAATATTCAAGCACACGTAGAGACATACTAATTTTCTCTGTATTGATTGCAATTTTGAAAACAGATACCACTTCAAGGAGTTCAAATAATCCCATTAACTGGTCACAAATATCAGAAATATAATTGCTACGGAACAAAACATGTTACCAAGCCTGGTAGCATGGTACATAAGATGTCTTTAGTGTTGGCTTGTTATAACACATGAACAGCAGCCTGCCTGGTATCAGTGTTTATATTAAAGTTATATTCATTTTTATAGAATTTTAATTTATCTCAAATTACCACTAGAAAATAACAATATGGTCTACTGGGACAGATTCTGAAAGCAGAAAGGACAAAATGCAGTCATTTTGTCCCCAAATGAAAATAAACTAACTAGACATTGGCAAAGAGTTTACATGCAATGAAAATGAATCATTTATTACAACCATTTGAATTTTTCCGCCTCAAAACTGTGTTTATTCATAATTTTGGAAGGCACACTGCAATGGTAGTGGGTAACGCAATACTTTTTCAGTCTATGTTCACATTTTAAAGTTTTATGTTGTCTTGTGTACATTACAAAAAAACATCTTTAAAGCACTGGATGTACAAGAAAATTTTAGAAAATTGAATCCAAGTCTGTATTATTGAATTTTAACATTAGCAAAATTAAATTTTTTATTCATTTATTTAGTTATAAAAGGAAAACTGAAATAGACTTAAATTACTTTCTCAAAGTCACATATTGTTTCCATGCCTGAGCTGGTTTCCAATTCACATATCCTGATTACTCCAGACCAATGTTTCACAAAAGCAGTAAATACTTCACATTACTTGCCTCAAAAAAAAATTTTCATGCCATATATAAGACAGGTGTAATAAAGAGCTGACATTTAACACACAATTCAAGTTAATATAAATTTTAGAAGCCAAAGAATTCATTTATTGAGCACCAACCATGAGCCAGGTAATGTGCCAGGCATCTAGTGATGCAAAAATGAATGTGATCTCATCCTTGTCCTCTAGGAATTTCCAGTGAAATGCTAAAAATGATAATATGAACATCTAAATAAATAAAAAATTTCTCCATTTTGCTTACATATTTTAAGATTTGCAGTCAAACTTAGAACCTGAATTTTCAGACTTTTAATTTAAAAATTCATTAAAAATATTTTCAGAATTACTGATTTTAGTCATGACAACTAATTTCCAAAAACCATTTTAATGTCAAATATTCCTACATGATGTTTATGTAATTAAACGTATGTCATTAAACCCATATTGATAGTTGGCTTACAAAACATAGCCACCAAATCTACAAGACAATCCAGAGTACTTTTAAAAATAAAATTCAAATTTTGATCAGAAAGACTTGAAGTCCTTCACAGGGCACATATAGGAATGAATATGCACATTTAAATGTACATAACACCTCTTAACATATACAAGGCTGACCTATACAAGTTTAAAAAGATTACACAAAATAAACATTCGTTTTTACAATGACATAAAAGTATTACAGGCCAGAAGAACTATTTTGTTATGAATCATCTGGAACCTGATTGTTAGTAAACAAGTTGTCCAGGGGCGCTTAAACATGATTTCTGAGTATTCTAAGTGACACACAGAATAGGTTTACTACACATATTCATTTAGTGTAAAAGAGATAAGGCAGTCTGATTGGGAAATTAAGTTACTGAGGTTCAAATTAGTATTTTGCTTACAACAGTGGGACAGCATGTATCTTTAGTGTTTTGTTTTGTTTTTTTTAGTTTTAAGACTTTATTAGTTTTGAGTATAGTTGAGGGAGACTACACATAAAATGCAGCAATAAAATCCTGATTCATATATTTCATCCACATGCTTTGGTAAAATGATTGAGATTGGGAAGCACTTGAGTGATGTTATGGCAGTCCTAGTGAGCTGTACTGTACAACAGTGCTGGTTCTTGTTTTGTGTACGTATACTACACAGAGCAAGGGTTGACCACCTTCTATTGGCAGTCTTAATATATTAAAGAAAGGCATATAGGTTCTTGATATAAAGGACTATAAAGAAGACATGAAAGAAAAACATTCTGGAAAGGCAGACATAAAAAACGTTAATACTTTTTGAAACAGAGTAGTATTTTTCAGCTAAACTAATGAAGTTTCCACATCCACAAGCATGGAACACACAATATGTGTAAGTTAAAAATGCATGGAACACACAATATGTGTAAGTTAAAAACGCCAAAGATATGTTTGTATGTACATCTACATATCCTCATAAAATAATGCATATTGTCAAAGGTATAATAGTATGATTTCTTCTGAGTGAAGAAATCAATATTACTTCCTTTGCTAATGAACAGAAGACATACTATATAGAAAACTCTTAATTTAAAGGGCATTTTTTTTCAGAAATGGAATTAGTCAATATTATAATATGAACTTTACAACCAAAAGTATACAAATAATAAAAACAGATTAATGTAATTTTAGTCTGATAAAAGCAAATACAAATAATTTTAATTAACCAGAAACAAATAAAACATTTTAAAAACTGCCCTACTTGTATACTAGTCTTCGTGCATCATTTAATTACTTAAAAATAAAGACAAATATGTAAACATGAGAGCTTACTTATTTTTCATGATCATAGGAATTATCTTGTAGATTAAAAATTGTACTACAAAATTTGAAAAAGAAAATCCAATAATAGAATATTTGAAGGATACTGTAATAAATTACGTTTTATAAAAGTAAAAGTACAAATATTAAAGTTTAATATAAAATATTTTGAGTCCAATGGTATATTTACATTTATATACATATATATATATGGGTTAATCAGCCCACTCTTAATAAAGAAAACTTTTCATAGAAATAGTGAGATAATTATAGCAAATGTTGGTACAAACTACTTAGAAGCCTAAATGATATTACTTATATCCCAATTGAATAATTTACAGGAAGTGAACCTTTTACTGGATTGGCTAGGCAGGCCTCTGAAATGGCTAGGTAAGTCAAAAAATCTGCACTGTTTTATAAACTGATTGTTCGTCTTATATAGTTTACATTCTTAAACTGAAGAAATTCTGTTTAATTCTGTTTAAATTCTTCTTCATTTCCAAACTAGTTCAAAAATGTTTACATGTATACATGCATATACATATATATATTTATATAAATCACTGGTTAGTTTGAAAAATGGTATAAGAACAGGTATTTTGATGACTATTACTTTGACACTAGCAAAGCTACGTTTTGTTCCCTACCCGATGTATGCAGAAAGAGGAACTGTATTCTTTGCCAGATGCCTGGAGAGCAGGTTGAGAGAGCATAAGGAAGTCAAGTGGAGGTAAAAGCCCTGAAAGGATGGAGATGGATTTGCTGTAGCCCTGCAGGTCCCAGCTAAGAAGACTGCCAACAACTGCCCCACCTCGGGCTATATCTCCTAGAAATTCACTGTATTAACAGAAATTGATTTAAAAGGATCCACCAGATAAGACTTTGGCTGGGGATTATAATCTCCATCCTATATGCCAGTATTTAACTTTTACGTTTTGATACAGTGATGGAATTATAAATCAGACATTTGTGTCTAAAACATAGTATTAGAAAGCATTACTTTAATTGTAAGAGAAACTTGGCAGTTAAGTTTTTGTGTAAGTTTAAGTGCAACCTAAAGGCACAGGCTCCATGAGCTACCCAAGGGAAGTTAATGCCTGGTAAATATTGCTTCCTTGGGTTTTGTCTTTAATACAATGTATTTGGACATTCGTATTCCCCAATCTTAACATTCAGCAATTTAGGACTAAACAATTATTATTTGTTTTGCTCTTTTATAAAATGTCTTGTAAAATGTTTCCTGACTTCAAAAACCCGTAAAATAACAAGGAATTATTTCAAAAGCCCATAAAATAACATAGCAACTTTTAACCTTTATCTTTAAAACTTGATTATTCTACTAATGAACTAACATACACTCATTTAAGGGTGGAAACCAAGATAACTGCATCTTTCAACCTCTGCATTTAATCTGTATTAATCAAGATAGATTAAAGATGAATGGTTCCTATTTTTCCCAAAGGGAAATCCTGATTGACAAATAAAAATAAACAAATATTGCACTGCCCAATTAACATCTAAATGTAACATTTGTCATTTTTTCCCAGATGGATTATTACCCATCAGGATTCGTTTTTATTTCAGTTTACTAATGATACGCATTTTGACAGGCCTTATTTCTGTAATAACTTATATTTACAATACAGCAAAGTCAACGAAAAGTGAGTAAAAAACCAAGGTTTTGCTTTGAGCTGAATGTATTTTGGTAGCTAAAACTAGCAAACAACATGAAGTAATTATTTGCCAGATTGTGAGAAATACATAAAATAGATGGCTAGAGCTTTTCATAAACTTTAAATGGAATTTTAAAGAAATGTACAACCTTAAATTTTATGCGATTATTGGGGACAATTAACAACATTTCTGAATTCAAATTCACAATGTAAAATAAGTAGTTCGTAAACAAGTGAACACACCACAACCATTAAATACTAATTTGTATTAATTAACACCAAGAAAAAGTATAAAAAAATCTTAAGTCTGCAATGAAAAGAATTAGATATTCAAATTTGATTTAGGCAGACTATACATCACTTACCTATAGCATCTTCATATATAAAAAAATAAGAAACAAAAATATTTAAATAAAAAATTATCAGACTAATAGAATTCTGTAAAGCCAAATACAAAGAACCATTCTAAAATACCAGGAGACAAACAATGTCACTCTTGGCAAGAATTTTTTAAAAGATGAGATTGTTTAGAGAAAAAAAGAGTTATTTACTCTTAAACTGAAGGCTGCTTGTAGAGAAATAACAGAGTGGCCATATATTCTTTACTCAGATGGAATACCAGAACAAGACCACCCTTTACCAACAATGTTCACGTATACATCTACTAGAAGTAAACTTGAAAACAAAGGAAACAATACAATGAATATGAGTCTCCAAATAAATGTACACATGATTGGCAACGGCATCCTAGAATTCCTAAAATAATGAAGGTAACATAAGGCCTGATCCCTTTTATTGTTTGTTTTAATTCATTCAGCAAATATTTAGTGAGTATCTGTGATGTACTAGGTACCATTCTAGGCACTAGGGATGCACTGGTGAACAAAACATACAAAAATCCTTACTTTCTTGGAACTATCATTTACAATAAAGATTTGCTAACTGCCTATTACAGATGCTGGTACTAAAATAACTACCACCATGTTAATTCTCTTAAGAATATGTTGAAAATGGGATAAGAATTCAATACCCCACCCCATTTTCTAATGTGTGGAAAGGTATAAAGCAAAGCAATCAAGTTGGATTCTGCTGAGAGGGGATTATTTATCTTATTTAGTCCTAATAAGAGTTTTAAAAATTACTGTGAATAAGCAAATATAGAAAGAGAAAATAGGAAATCTTTGCTTACCCATATTCCAAAATAGAATGAGAATAGACTTTTCACCTCAAAAGTCATGATTAACACCCCTCTTTAGAAACAGGAAAAATATGGGATGCAAATTATCAATAATTTCTCCCAATTTTTTTACATAATAAAATTGATCCTGTGGAGATAGTGATAAATCAGGGAACTAATCATCATAAGGCGGAATTCATGTTCACCTTACAGAATCCCACAAACCTCAAATAATTCTATATTATGCCCTATGTAGTGAGAAATAAAGGTAGCATAGTTTACTGACATTTAAAATATTAATAACACTTTTTTTAAAAAACCCAATCTCTCCACTGAAAAAATTCTACGCAACATAAAATCACCAGTTAGGTTCACAGAATGTAAAATATATTTAGCAAGTAGTTATCAACCAGAATGCATGCACTAGCAAATTCCAGCTGTTTTTGATAAATCTCAGAAACGTTAAAAGCATCCTCAAATTTCCAAGGAGGAAAAAGACAACTGGATCTTCTTCTGCGTTTAGGAAGAAACTAACCTCACTGATTAGTCAGCAGAAGCACTGATCCTTTCTCCACTGTTTATAAACCATCTGTAGAATAATTTGTATTTCTAAATATTTGACTATAAATATAATTTTGAATGAACTTCACTGTGCCTCAGAGGTGTAATAAAAATGAGTCAGGATAGCTGGAGAAAGATTATCACTGCACTATCAACATTTGCTCCCACTCTTTCCACATACTGAAGTGTCTCCGGCAGTTGTTAACAGTATGGAAGATCAGACATATTATGTAATTAAAAAAAATGAAGCCATGGAGTAATAAACATTTGTCATTGTTTATGCAGCTTAATTCACACATTTATTAACCTTAAACATTCTTTCATGAATTCTATAGAGAAAAGTAATTTTTAAAAATCTCTAACACAGTTGAAAAGCTTCAAACAAATCAACAAATACATCTTAAAAATGTATAAAAAACATGTTCTTATACTTCCATTATTGTTCATAAAAATATTAAGATGAATAACTGAAGTTAAATTTAAAATTAAACATAACATATTTTACTAAATTATACATGTCAAGTAAAAATGAACTCCAAGTTGAATACGAAAGCACAACTTGGAAGTCTGAAAGCTGAAACAGGTAACTAGAAACTTCAGGTTTTTTTTTTTTCTTATGTCCTTGCACATTTCTGAGTAAAAGGAAGAACAATTTCACTTGCCATTTTCAAAGCATAAATACAAGTTGGTCATCACCCCCCTGACACACACAGCCTAGTAGTATACAGGAAATCAGCCTTTATAATACAATCACAGATACATACCAACATAGCAGGAATATACTTATGAAATATAAAAGAGTGACATACTAAATACCAATTTTCAGAAATGAAAAAACTTGTATTTCTTTTTTTTTTTTTTTTGAGACGGAGTCTCACTGTGTCTCCCAGGCTGGAGTGCAGTGGCGCGATCTCGGCTCACTGCAAGCTCCGCCCCCCGGGTTCACGCCATTCTCCCGCCTCAGCCTCCCAAGTAGCTGGGACTACAGGCGCCCGCTACCGCGCCCGGCTAGTTTTTTTTGTATTTTTAGTAGAGACGGGGTTTCACCATGTTAGCCAGGATAGTCTCGATCTCCTGACCTTGTGATCCACCCGCCTCGGCCTCCCAAAGTGCTGGGATTACAGGCTTGAGCCACCGCGCCCGGCCAAAAACTTGTATTTCTTAAACTGTTTCAAAAGGAAGGGCCAGAATATATGTTATTATCTTTAAGTTTATATGTATGATTTTTCACCAAAATTATAGGCATTCTCCAAGTTGGCTAACCTGGTTTTGTTTTCCATGATACTTTCCTTTGAAAAAACAAACAAGATAAAATACCCCATCTAAAAACAAATGTGTAAGAACATAAGGAGGTATTTAGTGCTATTTTAAGATTTAAAATGAAAATGTTTCAAAAATCAAGTATTTAAAAAAACACAGTTAAAACATTTTCTACGAGTAAGTTTTAGGTTCACTGAAAAAAAATCGTTTCATTTGGGTGATCTAATTTCGAGCTTTTCAGTTACAAAATATGAAAAAGAAATAAGAAGGCATAATACTTTATCCCTAAATTTAAGAACAAATTGTCAGTTGGGGGAGAAATTCTAATTCTTACTAAAACGTCACTAGTGTTAAGTTAGCAGAAAATCAATCTAAAACGAATTTAAATCATGGGTCTATTTACTTTTTTCCATATATTCAGAAATCATCTTAACAAAACAAATTTTTATTCAGCATTTTCATGGGTTTCGCAAATGTGAACAGTTGATAAAAATGTTTATAATTTCACAAAACTATCATCACCTTTCTTACACTTACCAGTGTCATAGTGATATCTGCATCTGATAACAGGGAACAGCTTCAGGAAATAGTAATGGTAATTGTTTTATCTCAATTATTAGCAATTTATGGCTTGTAGACAGTCTCCCTTTTTCTTCTGGTTCACTTTCACTTCTCTTTAGGTCTTAGGACCTGAGTTCAACTATAGGGCTGTCTACTGCCCACTTTACATAGTCTAACTGGCAAACAAATAATTTTCAAACAGTTTGTCATTGGATTTGACATTAATAATCTTTTTTCTACTTAAAGAATATTACCGGTCACACAAGTAGACATGGCTGTTTGACAGGGATGCAGATTACAAGTATTTGCTTCATAGTAAATGAATATCAAACCAGAACATTTTAGATATTGAAAATCACTATTATTACTTTTTACAAACACACGGCAACTTGTTACTAACTTGAAAATATTGTATCTGTACCCAAAGAGTACAGAAATCTAATAAGGCATTATACTGGAGACTCTTAGTTTTTGGATATTTCACTGTACAAAATAGCCATTAAATGACACAGAGATCATAAGGGGCTGAGAAAGGAAGGTTAAGAAGCAAAATAAATAAGTAAATAAATAAAACAAGCATTTAGAGGCAAGCAACACATGCAGAACAAGCAAGAGATTAGTGTACATGAAGAAGAGGCAACTTACATGGCTGTTGAGAAGAGAGCTTCTGTGAGTGGACAGACCGTCAGACTTTTGCAGCGTCTCAATCGCCATTTCAATCTGATAATAGATGTCATTAAAAAAAGGGCTCAAGACAAGATAGTAATAAAAGGCTGACCAGAGAATTTCTGATAGATTCTTTAAAGTTCAACTTCTTCCTCAATGGTTGTTAATGAATAGCTATCGCTTAATGTGTTTCCCCTCACTTCTTCCCCACCCTCCAGAGAATAAAATAAAAATATGCACACTAATAATAAGCCCATTCACAAAGTAAACCTTTTTTGAACATTCCATAATTATCAGAATGGAGACCTGAGGAGCAGGAACCCCGGTGGATTTTTCTCCTTATGAATAAACATTCTTGACTTACATAGTTCAGGATGTGGGATAGTAACCATTCTCTTTCTAAATAGTCTCCCACCTAAAGAGTATTTAATATTAGTGCTATTCTGTCATGAAAGGAAAATCATACTGCAGATTTTGAGTTTAATATGCATTAATATTTTAATGCAAATGAACAAGATTCTTTCATTAATGTCCAAAAGTTACTAAATCTATACATTCCTCCATTAATCCCGTATTAAAATATGGAAGTAGGGGGTGATTAGTACGACCAAATATGAAGAAGTAGTGCTGATCCCTACATTATATTTTAGGATATAGTGGTAAGGCAGAAATATTAGAAATGACAGCAGAAATGGAATGTAGAAGAGAAAATAATTCAGAGCCAACAAAGAGAAGGGACAACCACAGAAACAGCTTTATTCCATGAAATCTCAGCATAGCATGAGAAATTATTAAATACCAGCTGTTACTGATAAATGTGATATACTCTTAATAACCTCATATTTAAAGTTATCTATCTTTCAACTCCTGGAAGTATTGCAAGTTCCATTAAAAACAGGTACTGAACACCCTGTATTTGGACACTGAGCTATACTAACAATATTAGCTAAATTCAAAAGAAAAAAAATCACACCATGCAATTTAAGAGAGAAAATTGATTTCATTATTTTTAACAGTCTGATTACATCAACAATTCAGTATAAGCAGTTATAAAAATATTTAGAGCTTTAAAACATAGTTAACTGTCTTATACTTTGGCTATGGAAATCGAAAAAGATTTGAAATTTTAACATACTGCCCCCCCGCCAAGAAAAATAATGCAGTAATGTCCATTGCAAAGTCTTAATTTTCTACCAAGTTGCCAATTTCTTTATGGTAAAACACTTTATACACAGAATATTCAGTATCAATTATATCAACATTAAATCTAATTTTCTTCTAAACAACTTAGGAATTAATAGCTTTAATTTTATTTTACATTATTTTCCCACATTGCTAATTCTTCCCTGGAGTTAATAAAATGTAATACTGAAAAGCATATGTTAGGTTAAGAAATCATTAAAAAATTCTTAAAATAGATATTAAATTAATTCATAGGAAGATATAATACAATTTATCCTACTGCTAACTTTTTTTAGACAACAAAATTAAGTAAACTGGCTTCTAAAACATTCTCTGCCAGAATGGATGTTAATGCAGTTTATCACTATACTTGAAAATAGTGATACTGCACAAATGAAAACAGATATATTACAGAAAGAGTAATGTAAATGTAATGAATAAACAAACATTTTGACAAAACATTAAACTGTGAAACTATAAAGGACTTTGGTATAACATCTCTTAAAACATGATCAATAAGTGCTTTGTTTTCAAAGGGAAAACAGAGCAGAAAACAAGTCAAAGGATTCATGTGACTACAATTCACTTATAGGAAGAATTTGCTCAAAACCCTAATTTGCCATTATACCTATATTTTCTTTAATGTTTGAGTGTGGAGAATTTGAGGTAAGATTTCAGTCTAGCAAATAAAAATAAGATGATCTGTAACTTTTGATATTATAATTTTAAATGAAAGGTAAATTACCAGATACATAATTGCTGAGTAACACTAAAGAAGAAGTCCATGCTCTCAGTTTGTTAATAAGCACCTTTCAGTTGGATAAACCAGCACTTCTTTTTCTGGGGGAGAAAAAATCAGAGATCTGCTTCTGTTATTGAAGCTGTTATTTTATGGTGGTCCTAGATTTCCAGATGATTCCTTAGAAGTCCAGGCTTTTAGGAAACGGCCTTCTCATTTCTGGCCAGTTTTTTAAGAACTTTGGAAAGGAGCAAGGAAATATGTGGGTGAAACTGGATTCCCCAGGAATGTATACACTGACATTCCAGAATGCTTTGGACCTTCAGAATTTTGGTTCTTCTTTGTGTCACTTTGTAATATAGGTAACAAAAGGGGTATTTCTTTTGGCTTTAGGAATCTTCTGCCTAACCGACTTAGGCCTGTGCTGAATTTGTGGAGCCCGGGGAATGGAAAGGCAGAAACATGGAATGATAGGACAATCAAGAAACAAAGACTGAGTTTTTCTACAAGGAAGACACCAGTCTTAGCATGCATGTTAGAGCCTACTTGGAAACCCACTGGCTTCCAAATACTCATGAATTCTTTAAGGCTTATTAATTAGTCCAATGGGATAACCAGGTCATTTAGTTACCATCTCACTGATAAGAACTTCTGAGACGCATACAAAAAATTAACATTTATTATATTCATTTAAAAAATATATTGAAGGGAATTCCAATCTCATGAAAGGATCACAGCCCTGATTACATTTTTTAAAGAACAGTTTTTTTCTTTTTTAAGTACATAGTAACTGGGTGACTGTCATTTATAAAGTTGTGTGCAAAAGATCATGATTACAAAAATTTTTCATACTTCAATAGACATTACAATCCAGTAAGAGAGATAGGGTATATAGTCATATATATGAATAAATGCATAATTACCCAGATTTTATGGTTTGTCTGTGTCCCCAGCCAAATCTCATCTTGAATTGTAGCTCCCATAATTCTAACATGTTGTGGGAGGGAGCCAGAGGGAGGTAACTGAATCATGGGGGTGGTTTCCCCAACACTATTCTTGTGGTAGTAAGTCTCACGAGATCTGATGGCTTTATAAAGGGTTTCCCCTTTTGCTTGGCTCTCATTCTGTCTTGCCTGCTGCCATGTAAGATGTGCCTTTTGCCTTCTGCCATGACTGTGAGGTCTCCCCAGACATGTGGAACTGTGAGTTCATTAAACCTCTCTTTCTTTATAAATTACCCAGTCTCAGATATGTCTTTATCAGCAGCATGAGAACGGACTAATACACCAAACAAGACTGTTTGTAACAAAAATACAAGTATAGTTCAGAAAGGTGGAAGAAAAGAAGAGTAGTAGTCTTTAACTTTTGAGGAGTCTTTAACCCTTTTGAAGATGTAATGAAAACTGTGAACTCTCTACTTGGAAAAAATGTATGTAAGAACACCTAAAAAATTCACATTTATTTTCTTAGTTTATTGACTCTCCGAATTCAAAACCCAAGTATTAAAAGATGGAAGTATTCAGGGGGTAAAAGGGAAATCTAGGAAGAATCGACTTAATAGAACCAGGAGTCAAAAAAGCACAGGGTGTGTCCATAATAGGGAAATGGCAAAAAACCTAGTTTGTAGGGCATGAGCTATAAATATACATTTCATATATATATGGGAGCGGTATGAGTGAGGCTGAAAAAAATAGGTTGGAAGTAGATAATATATGTGGGAATTAGGGAAAAAGCGATGTCATTAAGGTTTTGAGGAAAGTGTAGGGATGTATGAAAAATGCTAATTTTCAGATAAAGCCAGGAGATGGGTTTTGCTAGGTATAATGGGCCATGTTAGTAGTAAAGTTAAAATAGGTAAGAGGAAAGTGTGCCCAATAAATGCTTGTGGATTGAATAGAAGCTTCTGGGACAACAATAAGGGAAGAGACTATCACTCACAGGAATATATTATGACAATGGCGGGAAAGTGAGGGTGAGGAAGAGGCAAGAGGAATAATGCAGAAATGGGGAAGAAGAGTAATAATGAGTTGGAATTTTGAAATTACAAAGATATGAAGGATTAACTAGCTGCATGATTCCAAATGGATTACTAATGTCACTCCTATGAATTCGTCCATGATTTGGGTTTATCATAGTTTCAAGGGGGTAGTTTCATGCATATGGGGAGGAGTTGGATAGAGGGACAGAGGGATAGTGTGCAAATTAGCTAGATGCTAGATAAAATGTTAGTGAATTAGGATAAGTTTCTACCAGTCTCTTCAAAGATTAAATCGATTTGTTAAATTTTCCATTATTGTAGATTAGATATTTAAGTAAATATTTGTTCAGTCTTCTGAGAGTTTACCAATCTCAAGAAAAAGATGGCACACATCAGCATTTGACACCCAAAATACTAATCCCAAAGTGGACTGGTGAGATCACATGCTTCCAGTTTATTGTGGATCACTTAAAAAGTTAAGTTCATTCCTTAGGAAAAATTTATAAATTCTGCTAAATAGAAATATGCGTAACACTAAATGATGTTTTACCATAATACTCATGACTGTCATATTTAAGACAGGAAATGATGATCAGTTAACACCGATGGAAAATTTGCCTAAAAGTAGGCTCACTGATCCAGAAGATTACTGGCCCAAATGTTCAATGCGATATTCTTATATATCATCTGAGGAAATGCTCCTAACCTCAACAAAGATATTATATCCCCATAGCTTCATGCAATGAAAATGATTACGTTACCAGGTAGCTAGAATTTAAAAGTGATTCAAATTCAAGCTTTTTTTTAAAGTATAAGAATAAAATCAACGAACTATTCCTCTTCCAGTATAACTATGGTGTGTGCTGCTGCTGATAGTGGGAAATTCGTTAAACTAGCAGAGTTTCAAAAATACATAAGTGATTAAAGGCAAACTGAATGAATTAAATAACTGAATACTACTGGAAGGAAGGGATATTACTTCTTGCTGTTACAGTTTGACAGAGCATGGGTAAGGTGGTTCTTTAGTAGAAAATTGACAAATAATACCAGGCATTCTGATAGGGGCAGGTTAGTGAACATTTTAGGCAAAGCAAACAAGGTAAGACTGCATAATGTAGGTTCAAGGAAGGGTAAGATTGGTGATATGACTTGGCTCTGTGTCCCTCCACAAATCTAATCTTGTAGTTCCCATAATTCCCATGTGTTGTGGGAGGGATCCAGTGGGACATGACTGCATCATGGGGCCGGGTCTTTCCTGTGCTGTTCTTCTGATAATGAATGGATCTCATGAGATCTCATGGTTTTAAAAATGGGAGTTTCTCTGCACGAGCTCTCTTTTTGCCTACCACCATCCATATAAGATGTGACTTGCTCTTCCTCGCCTTCTGCCATGATTGTGAGGCTTCCCCAGCCATGTTGTACTGTGAGTTATACATTAAACCTGTTTCCTTTGTAAATTGCCCAGTCTTGTGTATGTCTTTTTCAGCAGCATGAAAATGAACTAATACAATTGGCTGAATGATAACGTTCCTTTAAGGATAGGTAAATACGTACAGACTGCAATTTCATGGCTAGGAGTGTTCAGTTATACAGGATGTGGGCCATTGTTAAAAAGTCTTGAGAAAGGGAATTAATCTGGCATTACTTCATATATTATTAATAATTTGGGATATAATGTAGGATAGGAGAGAATCTAGACAGGAAAACCAACTTGGAAGCTATGATAATAGTCCAGGATTGAGGTGAGAAACTGGTGATAACACTGCAGTGAGAATGAAAGGGATGAATACAAATATTTTCAAATTATAGCTCTAACAGTGGGAGTCTAAGGGAGAAGGCCTGATAGTGCCGTATTTTTACTTGAAATGAACACAATGGCCTTTATTTCATCACTATGTGATTAGAACATTTCAAATACACATATCAAACACATTGACATGAATAGATTATAAAATGTTTTTCCTGCTCATTTCTCTGCTGCATAGATCATTTATTATTCTATATTCTAAGAATACAGATCATTTTGTTATTGAAATTTCAACTGTAGTGCAAAGTACGGTAATCACATTAACAAGAGGCCTTGTGACAACCTAAGTTAGACGAATTCAAAGCCTCAGTGATATCTCTCTTCTTGAGCATTGCACCTTCCTCTCTTTTTCCTCTTAGATTCTTTCAATTTTTAAAAATGTTCTTCTGCCTTTTTTTACTTAATGGTACAGAACCAATTTTTTTTAAATATTAAAAAGTTCATTTTTTCCATTAAAAATGGGGATGGTAAACATTCTCCATTTTTTTCTTTAAACTTATAAACCTTTAGACTATGGATATTTGAAAAATCAATTCTCTGAACTAAGACACACTGTCTATATATAATCTATTAAATGACCCTGGGACTGAGTCACTAATAGTGTACACCTCCTCCCTATGATTATCTAATGTTAGGATACATAGTGCTTGGGAATTAAGACTGGTTCATGAGGGTCCTGGACTATTGCCTCACAATCAGATAAGAGGCTATGGCAACTCCTGTTAAGATCAAATGGTGGGGTGAGCCATTGTTGGTTCTCAGCTAAAGATGGGAACCCTCCATTCAGTGCTACTGGAAGCCAGACATATTTTCAGAAGATGAAGAGGGGGTTTCAGCACTGCCTTTAGACAGACTGCTGAAATGTCAGAGTGACTGATCTCTGGGGCAGAAAAGTGATAAAGGACAATGAAAAGTTTCCCAGCCTTAGGAATTATATGTGGTCTCAAAGCCTGGCAAAGGTTGAAGAGTGAAAAGTTCAGGCAGTGTGAAGAACTTCCACATTACATGCCAATTTACATGTCAGATTTCTGATCACATACTACCAGGAAGATGAAAAGATCTCTTTGCAATGTGTCATATGACAAAGTGCTATGGAACATAAATAGAAAAATCAAACCTGGTTGGATTAACTTGCTGAGAGAGTGATTTACAATGAAGCCTATTCAGAGTAAATTAGATTTCATCAGAGGGTATAGAGACGACCCACCCCCATGCCATGACTTTTGCTGTGAATGAGTTCAACTGAGTGAAGAAAGAGAGGAAGGTGTATGGGTTGCTATGAGAAAATATCTGGAGCACCAGAGAGGAATTGGAGAGTTACAGTAAATATATTTGTGAGTAAGCTCCCCTAACCAAACTTTGAATCCTTGAAAGACACAATCCCAGGAGTTGCCTTTATTTGAGCAAAATGATCTCCACACTAAGCCTGGAGAGCTAGAGAGTATACCAATTAATTTGCTTCCAGTATAGAAAGTGGCATGGTCACAAATGTGATAAAAATATGACCACACAAGCACTCACCTGGCCTTTGTTCTTGTCGGGTAGATTCAAGAAAACAAAAATGCATAGATACTGTATGGCAGAGAATATTATTTCTTTTGAGTACATCAAGCATGGGTATTTTGTGACAGACTACAGCAGTGAAGGGAACTTCCATTATTTCTCAGGAATTAGGATTAGGAATTCAGAAAGGGCAAGGGAGATGTCATATTTCACACCCAGGGAGAAAAAATATCAAGTTTAGTGGAGCTCCAACAAAGATACAGCAACCCTTCTAGGAAGAACCTGTAGGGTACAGGGCACCTATCTCCTGGGGACAGAGACGGTGCAATAAATCCGTGGCCTAAAACTCAGGCTGAAAACAACTCCAATCACCAAGATGCTAATGCTGCCTTGTTGGAATGAGGGACAGGCAGACAGTCTCCAAGTATTCAAGAGCCACCCTGAGGCTTATGCCACATCTATCCAAAAATTAGCATCAAAAAAGAGATTTTTGGGAAAAGTTTTAACCTAAGCCAGGGGGAAAAGAGGATGAGGGTGGGGAGGAGAGGGTCAAATGATGTCCAGTAAATGTTGTGCTTGTGTTCTCTTCCCATGCTCAAAGAAGGCATCAATATTATATTTTTTCAAAGGCAATACATATTGTGAAAAAGAAAAATGTAATAGAAAAGAAAAAACACATTTTCCCTATTATAAGGGAATGCATTTTTTCTATTATAAGGGAACACATTTTCCCTATTATAAGTCCTCATTGCCTTCTAAAGGAGAGTCCTTCTCATAGGATGGCTCTTTGTTTTGCAGAGTTGCTCTCAGGTTTAAGTGTTCACTGAAACACTGAGAGATTTTGAGAGATTTAGAGGAGACAGAATGATCCCAGACCTGGAAAGACTGAAGGTGGAGGATCACTGGCAGAATAAAAGCACAGAGTGGGGAGAACAAGCTGGTACAAAGAGGCTTTGTGTGACCATCTTTTAGAGGGTGTGATGCTAAACAGTGCTTTCCCCTACAAAATCTTCAGTAAAACCGATGCCACGTGCAGATACTTCTAGTACAAGTAATCAAGACTGGCTGGAGCACAGGGATCATTTAGGGGCAGTTGATAATGCCAAAAAGGTAAACCTCAGTTTGAAATGTAGCAAAATGGGAAGAGGTGTTGAGTCTTTTCTATGATTTACATGGAACCAAAAGAGGCTCCCTTGGACATGTTGGTTACATACACATCTATTGAACATCCCAAACAAAGTATCATATATATGGACAATTAGAACTCTCTCTTAATGTAAATATCAACCTGTCATTCCATTATATGCTAATAAGGCAGGAAGAAAAAGAACAATTATATCATCTTATTTATTGTCTTTATAGGTCAAGGCATGTTCTCTCGACTCTGAAATGGCTTTTTAATCTTTTGTTAAAAGATTAAAGGTCAAGATTGATATATTCAACTATCACTGTAATTAAAATTGGTTTCATGGTAGAAACTTTCTTTTCTAGAACTGTTAAAGTGATTTGAAAATGGAATAGTACAATGCTTTATGAATTATAAAGGCTTTCTATATTAATTCTCATTTTATCTTCACAACAACTTTGTAAAATAGGAAAGGTAACGAATATTACCTCCTTTTTAACAGATTAGAAACCTGAGGCTATGTGGGATTGACAGATTTTCTTGAGCTTTGTAGACTTCCTTGGGTATTAACTATGAAGTTGAAATCCAAGATTTATCATGCTTAAATTCAACATCATTGCCATCATATACAAATATAACATGAATATAAATAAAGTATAAATATTTCAAATTGTTGTAATGAAATTATCTTCTGAGGAGTGAGTGGTTTATAAAACCAAAATTTGCTAAATGATTTACTGTTAACAAACAATTGACTTTCTAACTGGAAAAATTTAAATATGATCGATAAGCATTACTCAAAAATGACTTAAAATGATGAAGTTAATAGGCAACAAAAAGTTTTAACTAGATAGTTAAATTTTAATCATCAAAACAGTTACCTAATGTATAACAATTGCATTTTCTTGTTAATACAGGTTACTCTGTTAACCTCATCAGTGAGTGCTTTCTCAGAGACATAGCATTTCTGTTTTCTTGTGAAAACAGCAAATTATTTAAAGAAACTTAATGAAGAGGATACACTTAAAACCAGGAATTTCCTTCTGGGTAATTTCTCTTCTGATCTTTAGGACTTTAAATTTTGTTTGTATCTGAAATCAGGTAAGACAAAAACATTTCTACCTGGTTTGCGTCTTGAGATCAGGTAAGATAGAAACATTTCTACTTGGAGACTTATGTTTAGAAAAGATAATTGTGATGGCTGGCATCAGCATGTAGCCACCACTCACACCTGTGTGAAATGACAGCCTCCTGGTGTGTGTGAAGAGGAGGGTACATCCTACAGGAAGCCATTCAACCAGGAACAACAAAAGAACACTTTCCTTTTGCATTTAGTCTCTATAATCACTAAAATTGCGGTTCTTCAAATTGTGATCCTGAACCAGCAGTATCAAAATCATTTGGGTACCTGTTAGAAATGCCAAACAAGGCCGGGCGCGGTGGCTCTCACCTGTAATCCCAGCACTTTGGGAGGCAAAGGCAGGTGGATCACCTGAGGTTAGGAGTTCAAGACCAGCCTGGCCAACATGGCAAAACCCCATCTCTACTAAAAATACAACAAATTAGCTGGGAGTGGTAGTGGGCGCCTGTTATCCCAGCTACTGGGGAGGCTGAGGCAATTGCCTGACTCTGGGAGGCAGAGGTTCCAGTGAGCCAAGATTGCACCACTGCAAGCCAGCCAGGGCAACAGAGCGAGACTCTGCCCCCGACCCCCCCACCCCACCTCCCCAAAAAATGCCAAACAAAACAAACCCCTACAATGGAGACTCTGTCCCCAGGCCTTTCATACATGTATTGTAAATGCTCTAACCTCCTCTTTCATTTGCCCAAAGCAGTGTTTTTCAGAATGTAAGGTGCAACTAATTAGTGGGTTACAGAATCAATAATGTAGGTACTGACCAGCATTTCTAAAAAATTAACTGAATAGAGTAGAAAATAATCAGAGTTAACTGCACACAGTATGGATAAGTATTGCTTCATGAAACTTCAGTTTCAGTCATATGTATATACGTACATGTATGTACATGTATGTAGATGTGCACTCATGAATATATGTATGTGCATATGAGTGAGTATTGGGCCACAGTGTAAAGGTATTTCTCATTGTAGTTTGTGGCTTTAAAACTTCAAATACCCTGTAATAAGCAGTTGAAACAGTATCAGTTCCCGTCTGGTCAATGAATACTTTCTTCTAAGTATCTCCAGAGTGTTCCTTGAGCTCAGCAGACCTGGCAGATATATACAGAAACACCACCAATCAAGCTAAGGTTCTAGCTATGATACTGTTCTTTAAGTTGTATATTCAAACAATATGTAAATACATTACTTCCACAGCAATGTCAAGAAGTAGCTTAACTGAAGAGATTGAGGATAAGCTGTTCTTTTAATCCTCAATTAAAAAAAAAAAATCCAGAAAGCAAATCTAGCCAGCTTTGTTTTTCACATCCTCTCGAACCAGAAAGTAGCTAGTAAAGACAAAATCTTGTCTGTTTTATAAATGTTCAAATATATGAAATCTTTTCCTTTCTATTCACTGATAATTTTATGACATCTAGAGAAAAAAATTAAGTTATTATGCTTTCAACCTGAAATTTTGGCAATTTTGTGCCAAAGTTATAACCTGTAAAATGTTATTCTGAACATTTTCATAAGGGGGAAAAAAATGGTTGTATAAGAAACCTGTATAAATTGAATGTGTTCTGAGAACATTTGGCTGATGCTGGGATGCTGGGTTGAAATCAAGATTGTCTTTTTGGACTTCTTTGATTATTCTGTGGAGCCCAGATTCCTCCACCCTCACTAGAAGCCTAAGAGTCTGTGATGATAAAACTAGTTTATGAGACATGAAGTACAAAAGCAGTTGGGAGTTGGAATTACCCCTCAGAAATTTGTTGGGTTACAATTAAATACAGGATTTAAACTCCATCTTACATTTTCAAATGGTCCCTGCCTTTTGCAGTTTATTCTGAGTACTAAGAACACTTTCACTTTGTAGTTAGTCTCCATAATCACTAAAACAGGCTTTCTTAAAGTGTGGTCTTGGACCAGTATTTTCAGTATCCCCCAGGCACTTGTTGGAAATGCAAATTATGGGGTCCTTGCCCACACTGACTGAATCGAAAGTCACTGGGGTGAGATCCAGTGATGCATTTTATTAGTGCTCCAGAGGATGCACACTCAAGTTTGAAAACAGGTGCACTGAAACATGATCTTTTTTTTTTTCATTGCCAGAGTCAGACTGCAATGACTACTTAAGTGAATATAAGTAGGTTGGTAACGGGCATTCCCACAATGGTGCCAGTTAACTCTACTTAAAGGGTGATTCTGCAATCTTAAGTATCATTTGCATTCATGCTTCTCTTTCACTCTCTTGCTATCCAATCCTACCCAATCTTTAGGCAATTTTGAACTTATATAAGCAATATTATCAGAAGGTAAGTACAATTTTGATAAATCTAAAATTAATCAATTGATAACGTATTAACATTTGTGATTTAAAAAATAATGTGGAAAGAAAGTAGTTGAAACTAAGTCTAAAAAGAAGTCTGGAGGCTATTTGTGAATTTCTATTTTTGCCTTGCAGGATTAGGTACCTTTCAGTGCAGGAACTAGCTCCATTAGCCCATACTGTAAGTCTTCAAATTCACAGAAGCACACTGCCTGGTCAACAGTAATACCTCAATAAATGTTTGAGAAAGTCAGTGACTAAAAAGAAAAACCCAGATTCTCAATACATAAATACAAATACAAACATCAACTTCCACTCCAAAATATTGAACAATAAGAATGGCTCTAAAAATTTCTACTAAATTTAATGCCAACTTTCACTGTTTAAACTTTCAACAGTCTAATAAATGAGGACTTTATCTGAAACCTAGGATCAGGGTTTAATGTGAACTGTGACACCTCACAGACAATATTAATACTGGGCACATAAAGGATTTGTTTTATCTACATGCATTTGGGGAATATGACCAAATAGATATAATGTATAATCATTAACAGCTTGTCCAAAATTTTAAAAAATAACAAACGACTTTTTTTTAAATAGATAATATATTCATGTCTCCCACCTTTTATTCTTAAAGTATCCTTCCTAAAGATATCTTTAGGATTGGCTGGGCGTGGTGGCTCATGCCTGTAATCCCAGCACTTCGGGAAGGCGAGGCAGGCGGATCACTTGAGGCCAGGAATTTGAGACCAGCCTGGCCAAAACAGGGAAACCCCATCTCTATCAAAAAATACAAAAACTAGCCGGGTGTGGTGGTGCGTGCCTGTAATCTCAGCTACTTGGGAGGATGAGGCAGGAGAATCACCTGAACCTGGGAGTCAGAGGTTGCAGTGAGCCGAGATCAAACCACTGCGCTCCAGCCTAGGTGACACAGCAAGACTCTGTCCCACCACCACCCCCCCCAACAAAAAAAAATTAGGATATCTTATATTATGCACATAGCAATATGTGTTTCTATTTACACACATACACTACTTTTTGCTTTGTCACTCAACAATATGATTTGGAGATTTTTTTCATATAAATGTGTATACACGTGTGTGTGCATATATATACACACACATATACTGCCTATATATACATATATAAGCATGCTACATAGCATATATATATATACACACATACACATACACATATATACTGCCTCATTATCTAGGGGCTATATGTAATTCCACTTAAGAGATAAAAGTACTAACATTTATTTACATATTTCCCTGCTAATGGATAAGGTGGTTTCGAATCTTTTTCTTTTTTGAGACAGAGTCTCTGTCACCCAGGCTGGAGTGCAATGGCACGATCTTGGCCCACTGCAACCTCCGCTTCCTGGGTTCCAGTGATTCTCCTGCCTCAGCCTCCCAAGTAGCTGGGATTACAAGTGCCTGCCACCAAACCCAGCTAATTTTTGTATTTTTAGTAGAGATGGGTTTCACCATGTTGGTGAGGCTGGTCTCGAACTCCTGACCTCGGGTGATCCACTCACCTCAGGCTCCCAAAGTGCTGGGATTGCACACGTGAAACACCGTGTCCGACCCCAGTCTTTTTCTATTACAAATAAGTCTACCACAAATATAGTTTTTATGTAGCATTTGATATACATAAGAGTATTATCAGTATGATAAATTCCTGGAAGCACACTCACTGAGTCAAAGGATATGTGTATTTTTAATTTTGATAAAAAATTTCCACATTGCTCTCCAATTTTGTGCCAATTTAGATTCCCATCAATCATGATTGAGAGTATCTGTTTCCTTACACACTTAGCAAGGCTTACCAACCTCTTCCACATTGCTTGTATGGGATGAAAGGTGGTATTTCTTTGTAGTTTATTTTTTCATTTCCTTTTCATTGGACTGCCTGTTCTTGTATTTGCTCCGTTTTCGTTATTTTTTTCTGATGGATTTGTAAGAGTGGTCTACATATTTAAAAAATTAGTCCTTTGAGTATAATACCTCAAAACTTTATGCCAGTTTGTTGTTTCACCATTGCCTTTGTTTACTGTGGTTTTCTCAGCAGAATGTTTTCACCATTATATAACTGAGTCTATCAATATTTTCCTTATAGCTTCTGGATTTTATATTATGCTTCCCACTCCAATAATAAAACACATTTTTCTATCCAAGTGAAATTAATTTTGATATAAAGACTAATATATGAACCAATCTAATTTTCCTTTATAAAATATTCAGTTGTTTCAAATATCATTTACTTATAATCCATGACTTCTCAACTCACAGGCAATGCCTCCTTTATTATATACAATATTCCTGCACGCATTTGGCCTACTTGGTCTCTAGTCTTTCATTTACCAGTCTATTCATGCGCCTAGACAATTGTTTTAATTATTATAATTTTATATACATTGTAATATCTGATAGGTTGTTTCCCTCTACCCCATCCCTCATTACTTTTATTTTTACAAAATTTTCTATACAATTCTTGCAAGTTCATTTACATGAACAGCCTTTCTTGTCAAAAAATCTACTAGCATTATAACTGAGATTATGTTGAAACATTTTATGTTAACTTAGGGAGATTAAATGTTTAATACTGAAATTTCTTATCCAAGAATATGGCATGCCTTTCCAGTTATTCAAGTTTCCCTTTGTGTCCCTGGGGAACTTTAGGTATTTCTTATTCAGCAACTGGATCTTGCACACTTATTATTAGTTTGTTGCCAGGTATTTTTTGTTTTTATTATGAGATCTTTGTTTCTATTACATTTTCTAACTATCTAGAAAAGCTATTGATTTCTTTGTGTATTAATTTTGTGGCCGGGCGCGGTGGTTCAGGCCTGTAATTCCAGCACTTTGGGAGGCCGAGGCAGGTGGATCACTTGAGGTCAGGAGTTCAAGACTAACCCAGCCAACATGATGAAACCCTGTCTCCACTAAAAATACAAAACATTAGCTGGGTTTGGTGGTGGGTGCCTGTAATTCCAGTTACTAGGGAGGCTGAGGCAGGAGAATCGCTTGAACCCAGGAGGTGGAGGTTGCAGTGAGCTGAGATTGTGCCACTGCACTCCAGCCTGGGTGACAGAGTGACACTCTCTCTCGAAAGAAAAAAAAATTGTACTGCCACCTTACTAAAATGTCTTATTAGTTGTTATAGTTTTTAATTTCATTCTCTATGATTTTTATCAAGTACACAATAATATCATCTGCAAGTTCTGACCTCTTTACCTCCCTTTGATTTTCACATTTCCTTTCTTTGGCCTAACTGCATCTTTCCTATAATTTTAAAAGCACAATTAAACATCACATCTTCCGTTCTTATGAGACAGATGAAAAAGTCACTCAAACTTACACTTAGTAAATTGGAAGTGTATATGTAAAATTATTTCTAAGTCCTTAGTTAGATTACAAAACTCCTATGTCATGGAATTTACTAACACCAATAGTTACAATCAAATGCTGTAACTAGAGTTTAAAGGAAACCAGATAATTCTGTGGCCAATAAACACAACAACTGGAGTTATGTGTACTGAGAAAGTGGTAATCAAATCACACACTTTGGGGGATGAACTAATATGCACAGGAACATGGAGAAATTCTCTCTCAGAGAACTGACAATTGGTCACAGGCACTGTGTCGTATTTTTTCCCTTTAAATTAAATACATGGACCAGTAGAAGAGGCAGTATTGAAACTTTTTGAGTCTAATATTGACTCATATGTCACTCATAGACTATGATATTAATATTTTAATTAATATTTTAATCTGCACCAAAGCATTTCATATTTTATCTGGATTATCTAATCTTTATAAGTGAAGCATTAAGTTGGTGGAGCTTTTTTCTTTAAAAATTATGCTGGTTTCAAACTAGTAACTTAACGTAAAACTTGACTTGTAGACCTAAGGAAGGATCAAGCAAAAGATATTTAAGAGGTTGCCTGAGATATAGGTTACTTTAATATTTATAAGTACAATTTTTGAGCATCATTAAACTTTGCTTATCTAGATCTTGTATGACAAAGAACCTAGCTTTTTCTGGCATGTTACCCATACACCTGTGTTCTGAAATGCTGTTTCAAATATGAAGTAGCTAAAAAATAAAATAATTCATTATATTTTGCTTTAAAATTCAGAGTAATTCACTGGCTATGCTCAGGAAAGAATGAAGGACCCTGTCATTCTCTTTGTCTTAACCTGCTAGTTTATCAAGATTTCTAGGAGTGGAATGTCTTACAGCTCTAATGGTAAAATTACTGCCTCTAGATCTTATCAGCTTCGAGGCTGGAACAGTGTGGAACTGACTGACAGCTGAATGGAATACAGATGAAGTGATGGAGACTACAAGTCATTCAAAGTCCCATTTTATTAAATGCTTTGAAAATGAGGCCCAGATCCTTCAGTCAATTTATGGTTTAGTGTAGGAAGCAGACGGTTCATGGTACTCTGTCTGAGGAGTTTCATTTGAGGGACTGAGTTGGCCCAGGGGAAAAGGGACACAGGAAAACAGAAAAAGCTAAGATCATAATGGTGATACATGTTTCTGCCAAAATAAGTGGACAGAGTTTTTTAAAAAAATATATTGAGGCTAACTGTAAAACTTAGTAAATTATTTTAAACAGAAATTACTGTTTTTCACATAAAATAAGAACTGTGATTTATGCATAATTTATGCATACTTCTAACTTAAAATTTCTTCTAAGCGTATCTTCATATATGATAATTAGAAGTGTTCATCTCATGTGACTATATTGCTTTTCTGTCTCAATGTAGTCATAACCAATAATCTAATATTATTTCAACATTTTTTCCTCCGGTAAGATAGATGGGCAATTCAGCTCCTTCTAATATAACCATTTCCCTTAAATATAAGGAAGTCCTTCATATACTAATATGAAACAAAAAGTCTCCAAGACATAAGATGTGGCATTTTTCTTACCATTTGTGTAAAAAAAATGAAAAAGAGAGGGAGTGAAAAAATATATATTCTGCTTGCATATCCTGCTAGAATATTGCTAGAATAATACTTCAAAAACTTGGTGGCAGGGCACGGTGGCTCATGTCTGTAATCCCAGCATTTTGGGAGGCTGGGGTGGGCAGATCACCTGAGGTCAGGAGTTTGAGACCAGCCTGGCCAACATGGTGAAACACTGTCTCTATTAAAAATACAAAAAACTAGCCGAGCATGGTGGTGGACACCTGTAATCCCAGCTACAAGGGAGGCTGAGGTGGCAGAATCTCTTGAACACGGGAGGCGGAGGTTGCAGTGAGCCGAGATCACGCCACTCAACTCCAGCCTGAGTGACAGAGTGAGACTCTGTCTCAAAATAATAATAATAATAATAATAATAATTTTAAAAAAAGATAAGAGAGAACGTGGTAATATTGGTTGCCTCTAAGGATGAGAATTGGGAAACAGGTGACAGAGACTCATGCACTTTCTTATATCTTTTGAACGTGCAACTTAAGAACGTGTAACTAATTCATATAAATAAATTAAAATTTTAAAATCAAACACATGGCCGTTTGTAACACAGAAGCAAAAGAATAAGAAGGTAAAATTATTTTGGAGAGCTAAACATATTTATCCTCTTAGAAAAAGCATTCTCTTACACCAAATTCATAAACATGCCAAGCCAAGAATAAATAAATAAAAGCACTCACAATTCTAAAATTAATTCTTAACTTTCTATTAATTATATAAACTAGGCCAAACTTTTACTTATATAGCAGCAGATGGACTTTCAAATTTTCCTCCAAATAATTAAATAAATTATAATATTTTACATTAATCAAAAGAGGTGGAAACATGAACAATATTAATTTCAACATATTTTTCTTGTGCCTCTTGGTGGGATCTAATTTTAGCAACATCCCATTAACATATATAAATACTAAATGTATATACATAAAGGTGTAAAAATTAACTTTCATATCACAGTCTCAAAAATGATTAATGTAATCTTAAGTATTAAGAAGAATTAAAAAAAACTCCATACATAACCATCTAAGAATAAAAATATTATTTTATGTAAAAGTGAGTAAATAAGGCTTTTTAAAGCAAGTTGGTAATTACTGCATACTCTGGTATAAGATAAATTATGTTGTGATGAGCACCAAAAAAATCACTAACTACATTCACAAACTTTTAATCTTCAAGTGAAAAGTATGTTCAGTTCCAAAACTCTAAAATTCTATAAATGATGTGATTATATAGAAAAATAATCATGAAAAATACATTAGAATATCAAATGAATGAAAACAGAGGGAAATATTATGCTGATATAGTTAGATGTATAATGAGTTCAGATTTATGACTGTAGCCAATTCTTCTACCTTAATGTCCATGTGCTACTGAAATAGTAGCAATAAACAGATCCCTAACATATTCAGGTCACAACTTAGCTGAACCCATATCCAGTGATAATTCAATAAAAATGTTATAAAATCTTTCTGAAAATTGCTATTTAATATTATCCACAGGAAATGTCTTTTAAATGTATGTGTATCTATTTACATACGTAAAAACATGGATGTATATATCTATATACATAATTATACACACATGGACCATATAAAAGGAAACAGTAAATCAAAGGAGAAATAGTATTTTGACTAAATTTGAATATTAGTAGTTGACATAATGTATTCATCATATAAAATTTGTTACCAAATTAACAAATGCTGACTTTCTAAACTTTTGTTTTAAGTTCAGGGATACTTGTGCAGGATGGGCAGGTTTGTTATACAAGTAAATGTGTGTCATGGGGATTTACTGTACCAATTATTTCATCACCTAGGTGTGAAGCCTATTATCCATTAGTTATTTTTCCTGATCCTCTCCCTCCTCCCACCCTCTACCCTCCTCTAAGGCCCAGTGTGTGTTGTTCCCCTCTATGTGTCCATGTATTCTCATCATTTAGCTTCCACTTGTGAGAACATGCAGTATTTGGTTTTCTGTTCCTGCATTAGTTTGCTAAGGATAATGGCCTCCAGCTCCAACCATGTCCCTGCAAAGGACATGATCTCATTCTTTGTTATGGCTGCTTAGTATTCCATGGTGTATATGTACCATATTTTCTTTATCCAGTCTATCACTGATGGGCATTTGAGTTGATTCCATGTCTTTGCTATTGTGAATAGTGATGCAATAAACATATGCATGCATATGTCTTTATAACAGAATAATTTCTATTACTTTGGGTGTATACCCAGTAATGGGACTGATGGGTCAAATGGGAGTTCTGACTTTAGGCCTTTGAAGAATCGCGACACTGTCTTCCACAATGTTTGAAGTAATTTATACTGCAACCAGCAGTGTGTATAAGCGTTCCGTTTTCTCCACTACCTCACCAGAAAAATGCTGAGATTTCTAAGTACCTTGAAAACTGAAAAACTGTACAATGCATAAGCCAAATATTAAGACACCTTTATGCAAATTTTTTTCATTTAAAGTTATAAGAATAAATCATATGCTCAAATAAAATTTTTCTGTTAATGACTCAGAGATTCTTCCAGTATGAGAAAGACGGTGTTAGGTTTTATGTTGAACATTAGACTAAGTAAGAAAAGTGCTAATCATTTTTCTTAGTAGTGGCTTCAATATCAAATCAATTCACTTTTTTTCATTAATATATCTCAAGAAATTGATTTGCACATTAGGATAAACTTTTCGTTTTGGTAAGAAATTATTCCTTAAAATTTTAAATAAAAGTGTTTTTGTATAGGTACAGGTAAATGTAAGAGAGAGTGTCAAGGCAATTATTCTAAGAACTGGAGCAGAAAACTTTGCCACAGGAACTGGGCCAAGTGTTTGGTTTGTGCTATTCCCAAGTACCCAAACACAGCTAGTTTTACATCAACTGAATTAACTGACTATGCATTACACTTACTGATAGTCCCCTAAGGAGTGACCCAAAGGACGATTTCTCAGTCAAGAATTTCGGCCACAGTATAGGCTACTATTGCACAGTAAGTTGCATCAGTCATTCTACAGGTTATATGTTGAACACTAAAGAACAGTAAGGAAAACTGAACTTATATGGTACAGATGGGCTCAATGTTTGCAAAGAAATGGCTTGAGTCTTGACCAACAAATCTTTAAAGATTGTGTTCATATACAATCTTTTGTACGATTCTCCAGTAAATGAAAAATATACATAAACTCAATTAAATCCCATTTAATGACATGGCATCTCCTTAAAAAAAAAAAACAAAAAAACAAAAAAAAAACTTGATTTTTAGGAGTGAAAACAACCAAAAATCTATGGTTAGCATTTCTAACATTTGGCAAGAGGCGGATGATACGAAATCTTAAATAGGTTTCACGGGACTTCAACTTTGTTAATTTTACTACAGTAACAGATGTGAAACTGTAAACTGAGAATCACAACCTCACTGTGAGTCAAGCAGATCTTCAGTATAATTGAGAAGGGGATTTAAATCAAATATACTTTTCAATAATCAATTCAAGGTAATACAAAAACACTAGCAGAAGTATATTTAGACAAGTACCACACTATCAATCAATATGGGCTTTGGTGAGATCACTGTGATTTTTCCATGCAAAAGTTACCTTTTTTCTTAACTTTTTATTCCTTTTGTTAAAAAGGAAAATTTTCTTATAAAAAAGAAAGCAAAACCAAAAAAAAGAAAAAAATCACCTTAGAATTTTTATCCTTAACAAAACAACCTCAAATATGAATATTTTTAGTACAAAATTAATATATACAATTGATATTATAAATTGGTGTTTTGTAAAAGTTTTCAACTATTCCCAGTTTTTATAATTCAGTTACTTTATCTGTTTAATTTACCAGTTAGTATAATAAAAATCACACATCAAATTTGTATAATGGATAACTTAAGGAGTAATGCCACCTTTCATACCTACATACCTACATAGAAAGTGTATCCCTTATAAAAAAAAATAGAAGAAGAAGAATCAAACTATAAAGGTTAGCAATGCAACTGTATTTACATGAGCTGGATTAAACAATTTGGTTAATTTAGTGAGAGAGCAAGTAAATTTAGTAAACCCACATCCAGTTGATGAGGATGTTAAACAGGTATCAGAATCAGCATGAAGGCAAGTAGGAACACCTAGAGGAGGTAAGGCAGGAAAGGAATGGGGTTTCAAAGGATAGTATGTTAGAATAAGAGAGGGTGGGTGAAATGAAAGTGGGAAAGGCAAATTTTGCCCCGTTTTTCAGTTTTCCTAAGGCCTTGATAAGTGGTATTTTCCTTTCACTGAAAATAATTTTCTAGGTGGCTTATAGGAGGAGTGCTATATACTATTGCCACCTTTGTCTATCTCTTTTCTTTTTATGTTGAAGATATATTTTTACATCTAGAATATTTTATAATTCCTTTGTAAATCTAATGGTTCTAAAGTAGGAGGAAATTATGAAATCATTTAGTCTAACCAACGTCTTATTTTATTGATAAGGGGAACTGAGATACAGAAAAGCTATGGTTTATTAGTAGCAATTCCCTTGCTTCTAATCTACATAAAAATACTAGTGTGACTAAAAGGTTTAAAATACTGTATTTAATATTATTAAAAGCAAGAGACAATAAATACACATAAGAAATGCTTCAAAATTACAAAGAAAAAAATTACAAAAAGGAACTCTCCGCTCAGAAGAGCTAGTCATCTATTCTGATGTTAGTAACAAATACTGAATTAAAATCAAGAGTTTTTAAAAAATGTATTAGGGAAAAGGCACTGAATGATTAAAGTAGGAACACAAGAAATTACTACAAATATACAAAGTATATACAGAGTACTTACCAAGCACATATAATATCCTGGAGAAAATCCATAAAATGAGAAATATAAAGCTTCTCATATTACTATTTTCTCCCCAATTTATTTCTATCTCTATTTCATTGCAAGAACAAACTATATGATGAGATGATAAAATGGGATACATCTCCTTAATTCAAATCCCCAGCACCCTTTTATATGTAACACCTAGAAAATCTATTCCATTGCTGCTTTAGCTATGTGGTTCTAAATGACCATTCTCATATGCTTAGTTGAGGTGAAAAACAGAAGTTCAGGCTAGAGTTTGATGATATCAAATTCTGCAAAACTTTCTATGGCTATTTCTATTACATCATTTCAGTACATTAAAATACACTGTGTTGGCCGGGCTCAGTGGCTCACATGCTTGTAATCCCAGTACTTTGGGAGGCTGAAGAGGGTGGGTCACCTAAGGTCAGGAGTTTGAGACCAGCCTGGCCAGCATGGTGAAATTCCATCTCTACTAAAAAAAATACAAAAATTAGCTGGGCATGGTGGCATGTGCCTGTAGTCCCAGCTACTTGGGAGGCTGAGGCAGGAGAATCACTTGAACCCAGAAGGAAGGGGTTGCAGTGAGCTGAGATTGCACTACTGCCACTCCAGCCTGGGCCAAAGAGTGAAACTTCATCTAAAAAAACAAAAACAAACAAACAAAAAAACCCCACAAACAAAGAATAACCCAATGTGTTAAAATAAATATATCTATTAAATTTAACTTAAATATGTATGTTCCTAAGACTAAGATACTATTCACTCATATCTATGATCAGAGCCAACACAAATATTTTTCATCTGAATCACCTATACTAATGCTTCCTAAAGTATCTCTCTGGTGGAATGAAACACGAATTTACACATGACACGTGAGTAAATATTTTTAATTTTACTATTTAAACACTGATTTCAATATGTATTAGGAAAAAATTACACACGATTTTCTATTTTAAAAGTGAGTCAACTTAGAAAATGTATTAAGTTAGTAATAATACAGTTGGCATGAGAATATGGCAAAATTTACATATTTAAGGTTTGGGAAATGCTGGCTTACATAATGTAACTTCTCTGGGGATGAGCTAGCATAAATATTATTGTTGAAAGAAGTGAAAATTCCAAGCTAAATTATATTTTATTCTCTGTATTACTGCCTGGCTTTTATCTCATAAAGTAAGCATAATATGAAAGTGAGTTCTTTCTATATAAATTTAAGATATTTTACTGATGGAAGACAGCTTATGAAAACCAGCAGTTCAATGAGCAAAACTCACCTTTCTAATTTGCCAGTAAAATTAAAAACTCTAATTCACCTGATTAGAGGGCATACGTATCAGTAACATTCTGCATAATACTACATAGACTATATTCTGCAAACTATCACAATATTAAAACTATCTAACACATTCTTGCCCCAGTCCCATCTGTGTTGTTCTTTTCCCTCTATAAAAGGAAATGTTCATTAGAGACTATTAAAAGCTAAATTAAACTACCAAAAACTCAAATACTTACTGTCGCTGGGGAGGCCCGAGTTGTGTGTGTCACTGAGTGACCAGAATTCTCCATTGAGTTGCCGATCAGATAGGTTCCTCCAGAGCTGCTGATGAGTTGTCCTCCTGTGACGCCCATCTGAATCCCACCAGTGCCCACCATACTGTGGGATGAGACCACGGTAGTCACCTGGGCGGAACTCCCTTGAGTATCAAAGTAATTCCCTCCAGTGTTTTGGCTGTACATCTGCGTCTCTGTGTAAGGATACGTTGTTGTTCGGCTTTAGAAGAAGAAGAAGAAAAAAGAAATTTACTAGCTTATTTATGTCATCTTATTAATTTTTTTCCTAATATGAATGTAATTGAAACATATTGGTTGGCTTAGCTCTCGGAATATGGCAAGTTTTGCATTTTGTACAAAACTTCATTCCCAGAAACAGTTTGATTTACTTTTCAAATTAAGGGTTTACCCATTTAAATAAGTACCTCAACTAGTTCTGTACTACAGAGATTTTGCCCTCTCCTGGTGCCTACCTCCAGCATATAAATAAGCTCAGGTCTCTTCCCTCCAAGAAATCTTGCTGAACAACTTCAATTGCTTATAAAACGTACTACAAATCCCAGTTTTAGAAAAGCTGGAACCTGGAATAAGTAGGAGTAGTGTGAGTAGTTGACTTAGCTCCTACTTTGCTAATACTCAGACTACTTAACATTCCTGGGTGAGTCCCAATAAACCTCCATGACTAAAGGAGCTAGCATGGATCTCTTTCTTACC
Organism: Papio anubis; assembly: GCF_008728515.1. Lineage (NCBI taxonomy): Eukaryota > Metazoa > Chordata > Mammalia > Primates > Cercopithecidae > Papio > Papio anubis. The sequence continues at coordinate 32,258,100 of NC_044988.1, forward strand.
GCTACAAGGATCTTAAGCAAATAGTTTACTCACCTTGGACACTAAGTCCCTCCCTCATCTCTCTCTATCCCTTCACACTTAAGCTCCTCTTTTATAAGATGACTATTCCAACTCTTCATGTCCTCACTTTCCACTTTCCAACAATTACAGTCAAGCTTCTGCCCTTAGCCTTTCATTAGAACTGCTTTTAATAAGGTCACTTGTGACCACAGCTAAATACCAAGCTAAAAGACTCCTGTCAGTCCTTATCTCTTGTGACCTATCTATAGTATGACACTGTTGGCCACTCCATGTTACCCTTTCCCTCCCTTTTCTGTTCTGATTAAGCTTATTTGATTCATCTATTTTTATTTTCAATTGACTATAACTTCAATTTTAAGAGGATCTTTTTAACTTTTTATTTTAAAATACTAAGTTCTCAAGAAGTTATAAAAATATATATAGAACATGTTTTAAACATTCAAATACAAAATAGAAATTCCCAGTTCTTTTGCTGTTATCTTCAATGCTACCTCCTAAAGCTAGCCATTCCTGAGAGTTTGGTGTGTATGTTTTCAGACATGTCCTATATGTATCTTAAAGTCTGGACATCTTAACCTCTTTTGTCCCTTAATTTCTACGGCCCTTCTTTTCCACTTTTTGCTTTTTACCATAACCTCTCAAGAGCCTTTTGGAATCTCCAATTTTTCTACCACATCATCAAATATTAATATTTTTCTGAGTTTTCTGTTTTGAGCTCTTATTTTTATTTAGATCAAAGACCTTTACTACATACAGTACCGTATAATCATTTACACGCTCTTAGTAAACAATCTTACGTAAGTTGGTATGATTGCTCTCTTTACTTCCTAGTTATACTTTAAGAATATTAAATCTGGGTTTCTAACAGCCAAGTGGTCATCACTACTCAGAACTCCTATGAAATATGGGAGGCTGTGTAAAATGTAACATGATGAGATTCCTTTCCTCTCTTGTTCTTTCTTCCACACTTCCGCTTCTCAGTAGAGGGCAGCACCACCATCCTCAGCGTTGGAAATTATTGATTACTCTTCCTTCTAACTGACATGAGTTGCTGAGTCCTGTCAATTTTATCTTCTAAATAATTTTCCAATTCTCTTTTTCCATTATCATACACACTACTTTAATTCATAATGTTCTCTATTATACAGGCTGAGAATACCTTATCAACAATGCTTGGGACCACAAGTGTTTTGGATTTTGGATTTTTTTCAGATTTTGGAATATTTTCATATATAAAATGAGAGATCCTGGGGATAGGACCCATATCTAAATATGAAAGTCACTTATGTTTCATATACATCTTATACACATAGCCTGAAGGTAATTTTATAAAATATTTTAAATAATTTTGTGCATGACACAAAGTTTGTATATATTGAACCATCAGAAACCAAAGATGTCACTCTTATGTTGGTGCTCAAAAACTTTCAAATTTTCGAGCATTTCAGATTTTGGATTTTGCATTAGGGATGATCAACCTGCAACTGCCTTCTAATTGATTTTCCCTTCTCTAATCAGTTGCTCTTGCAATCTATCTCCAACTTTGCTGCCAGGAGAATGTTCTATAATGCAAATATAAAAATAAAACTGCTTCAAAACCTTCCTATGATTCTCTCTTGCCTTCAGAAAAAAGTTCAAAACTCTTGTCCATCTTACAAAAATCATCAGGGGGTCGTGACTATATAATCTCAAGACTTGGTATTAGCCATGTTATCAAATGCTCTCTTCACTCGCATCATATTGGCCATTTTTCTGGTCCTGCTAAAGTGCCCTTTTCTCTTGCCTTTCTACTTCACTACATAAGAATTCTTCTGCCTAAAAGGCCTTTTCATTTTTTTCCACCTCCCTTCCTTTGTCCTAATCATCCTTAAACTCCCAACAGAAGCTCCTTATCTCAAAATTATTTTCTGCATCCTTTGCCCTCTATGGCCACTCCTCACAGGGCTGTTATGTTTTATGCTCTGTACTTTCCCAACATGCTTTGAATTCCTGAAACATAGCTCTTGATGTGTTAATTTCCTCGAGTCTTCCTACTCCCATCAGTACTCTCAACACTTAACACAGTTGCTGGTACATAGCTGGCACACTAAGCAGTCAACAAATAAAAATATTTAAAACTACAGTAGACATAATAGCCAGTTTCATAAATTTCTGTATCACAAATCTTTTATTTTGTTAAAACATAAGAAATTATGCTAAACTACTCCAAGATTTTTGATTAATTTAAAACAAGTACTTTTAACTCATTATAAATTATACTTGTAATTTACAATACATACTTTAGTAAAATAATAAGGGTGTTCTGAAAATATTCCACACTGGGTAAAGTGCCCTTTCCAGAAAGAGCTGCAGCAAATCCAGGTAAAAAGTTTAGTCTGGGGTGATGATAGAAACAGATTCATAGAAAATGTTTTTTTTTTAAAGTGACATAGAAAAGTGTCACTTAAAATACATGTACCATTCTTCTCATCACTGCTGTATTTCCCAACTGGAAATCTCATTTGTTTCTTTATTTACATGTTTATTTAATAAAATAAAACAGCCATGTTGGTTTCAAATTTTGATAAAATGAGAACTGGGGTCATTTTAATTTTTGTCTACCAAATATGACAGTGGCCCCACTTAACTATGCTTAAAACAGCACAATCTGATGTTGATATTTAAGTATAGTCAAATAAGCTGTAGAAACAGATATAGGACAATAAATACTTTGACAGATGCAGGACATGGTGCCCCCTTTCCTTTTTATCATCCAAGCAGGATGATTCAGGATGCCCCCTACTAGTAAGCAGATTTCTCAAATAAAACATAATAATAGCTAAATATAGCTAATATTTACTGACCATTTACTATGCAACAGGTACTATTCTATGTGCTTTTTAGGCATTAGCTCATTAAATTTTCATAATAATTCCATGAGGTAGGTGTTGTTATATTAATAATTCCTGTTTCACATACAAGGTGAATAACTGAAGTTTGGATTGGTTAAATAACTTAGTCTACAGCACAGAGCTGATGAATCATGGATCTGGAATCTAAACAATCTATATTCTCAACCATTATGTCAAAAAAAAGGAACATAACTTTTTACATCTGTCAATGATACATGTCAACAACTACTAAGGAATAGCTTAACAAATGGAATAGGGACCATATGAACTTCTTGTTGCTATTTTGAGATTTCCTTACAGCTTACTTTACTGTTTTCTAGCACTACACTATTCTCCATTATTACCCAGAAAGAGGCCTATAGACGATGTACTTGCAACTGTAAAGAAGCAGCCATGGAAAAGGCAGGGCCATTTCAGAAGATACTTAGCACTTCAGATTGGAATTTTAGATGTTCTGTGATCATGGAAGTTGCTACCCCACCATAAGAAAAACATCCCAAGGGATCACTGCAGCTTTTGGGCCTGTCCTCTTTGTATCATTATACTCAGTAAAGGACAGTAATGCAAATAAATGCATCACAGATATATAAAATCTCTATATAGCCCTCAAAGTCAGTTCATAAGCTAAAAAATGACCAAAGAAGAGGAGAAGGGATAAAGTCACTAAAGAGTATGCCTAATCCATAAACTATCCCCATTACTACATTGTGCGACTGTGGACAAGGCTTGGCTACTCTATAAACACACACTGGGGTAAAGAGTAGCAATTTTTAGAGAGAAAAAGCACACAATTATATTAAGGAATGAAGTGTGATAAATTGTCTGAATTTGGCTTTGACAAAAATACACTTGCAATTGGAAATGGGGGAGACTTTCAAACACTGGGTTGAGTAATACAGGCAGATTATAATATCCTTAGCTGGGCCAGGCACGGTGGCTCATGCCCACAATCCCAGCACTTTGAGAGGCTGAGGTGGATGGATCACCTGAGGTCAGGAGTTTGAGACCAGCCTGGCCAACATGGTGAAACCCCGTCTTTACTAAAAAAAATACAAAAAATCAGACAGGCATGGTGGCACACACCTGTAATCCCAGCTACTTGGGAAGCCGAGGCAGAAGAATCGCTTGAACCTGGGAGATGGAGGTTGCAGTGAGCTGAGGTCATACCACTGCACTCCAGCCTGGGCAACAGAGCGAGACTCCATCTCCAAATTAATCATCATCATCATCATCATATCCTTAGCCACTGTCCCTTAAAGGTAAGAAGACAAGCATGAACCCACTTGTTGGAGTCCCTGGAGCCAGAGCCAGAGCCAGAAACATGCACAAGTAACAGGTAACTCCTAAAGGTTTTTTCCATGTCTAAATACTTTAAGTTCCTGAATAAATACTTAAGAATTAATTTTAAAAAGGAAGCACCAACAGCAAAAATAAACAGTTCTTTTTAAGGTACCAGAAATAGACTCTCTAATTCTGATATCTCAGATCAGCTCATCTTTTATATTGTATACTGAATATATTCTTCATAAGAGTTACTGCTTGCACACTATTTTCTCCAGAAATTTCCTAAACATATGTTCAAGAAAACGACTCAATTTTTGGCATATCAGATTGAAAGCAGCTAACTATTTCTGGACTGTACATTCCTGAAATAGATAAATCCCCAAGCAATTCTGTGCACATTTAAAAGATACCGCTGTGTTCATTTTGTTTGTTCTGTATTGATTACCATAGACTAAATCATGAAACTATGTTATATTATTTCTATAGCAGCATAGAAATCTTTCCATTGTTCTGCATATGTATCCAGTAATGAATGTGAACACATCGATATGTGTATACTTGCTGACAGAAGCTTCTTCATAGCTGACTCTATTATAAGGTTCTATGTAAATGTCAGGACTCTGATTCATTGAATTCAGTAATTTTGTGCTGTTTGTTTCCCATTGTGCCTTAGCACTACCTTGGCTAAGGATGACCTTGAATATTCCCTACTTACTTATTCACTAGAATGATTATGGCAATTTATCTTAGCCATAACCAATTTTTTCTGTTTTCTTTATCTTCAGGTGTCTTATCCACAATTCCAGATACTCAGTATCTCTAAATTCTGTATTTTGTATTTTACTAAGATTTTGAATATCCTCCAACCAATAAGCTTGTCACTATAAAATCAAGCAATGGCATGAAAGTGATAAATTAAGGAAATAAAGTAGCTTGTAAATCTCATACCATAAATTGTATTATAAAGATGGAATATAGATATGGTAACCATTATCTTACATGGGTACAACATTTTATTGCTTTTAGGCTACTCTGCATACATTCTTTTAACAAATATTTAATAAGCATCTATTCTGGCACCTAGAATAAAAGGAACAACACAGACATGACCTCTACTGTTATTAGGGCTATATAACACAAGGAGAAAGTGGGCAAAAATAAGAAAGAAAATAAGACAATTAGAAGTTTTCTTCATTCCTATGAAAGCAAAAAAATACAATATAAAAGTAGAATAGGCCAGAGGCTTGGTGTCTCACGCCTGTAATCCCAGCACTTTGGGAGGCCGAGGCAGGCGGATCACAAGGTTAGGAGATCGAGATCATCCTGGCTAACACGGTGAGACCTTGTCTCTACTAAAAATACAAAAAATTAGCTGCACGTGGTGGCGGGTGCCTGTGGTCCCAGCTACTGGGGAGGCTGAGGCAGGAGAATGGCATGAACCCAGGAGGCGGAGCTTGCAGTAAGCCGAGATCGAGCCCCTGTACTCCAGCATGGGTGACAGAGCGAGACTCCGTCTCAAAAAAAAATGAAAAAAAAAAAAAAAAAAGTAGAATAAATAAGAGAGAGCATACTAGATAGGATAGTTAAGGAAAGTTATCCCTGAAAGCCAGATTTTTTTTTTAGACTGAAACTAAAAGATGAAAAGGAGTCAGCCCCACGGAAAACAGGAAGAATAATATTTTAGGAAGAGAATACAAAAACTCACAACATAGCACACAACACAGGAAAGATACTGATATTTAGAAAGAAATTAGAAGTCTTAAGTATTTTAGATACAACATATGAGAAAGCTGTTAGAAGGAAATGAGGTTAAAGTAGGTAAAAACTAAACATGCATGCAGTGTAAACAATTTTCTTAACTGCAGGCCATGATCCAGTAGTGGGTCATGAAATGAATTTTAATAGGTCACAACAGCATTTAAAAAAGAGACTAGACTAGACTAGAAAACATCAGTGCTTATTACACTGAATAAGAATCATTTTTAGAAATTTTGTTTCTATCATATACAGAATATACACATAAATGATGTGTGTGTGAATGCCCGGGTATGTGTGTATGTACTTACCAGAGTATGAAATGTATGCCTAACTTTCTCACAGTGGGTGATAGTTTTAAAAGCTTAAAAGCCACTGTTACAGACTATTGTAAGAAGTTTGGATTCTGATTTGGGCTGGGATAGTGGTAAAGGCCTTATGGGTAGGAGGAGGTAGGGCAATGTTCTAGCCAGAGAGCCAACCTACAAAGTCCTGAGGCCAGACAGGTAAAAATACACCATGAGAAAATGGAGTTGCAATCAGGGACCATGACTGTGATGGGCCATGTAAGATGATTCTGGAACCTGCGAATTAGATACAACAATAGGAGGTGATCTTATTGGAAGCTTGCTCAGTGAAGTGAGGGCATTTATATGTCTGATTGAACTAGACTGAGTTAATAACTAAAGGCAGTCAGAATGAGCCACTTTTTAGTATCTTAGAAAAGTTTGAGAGCACAAGAGGTGCATTTGGGAACCAGGGACAAATGTTTTTAAGAGACAGGGGGATATATTATCTTCCTTAATCTACATGAAGTTAATCATACAGGTTAGAAGTTGTTACCCCACTTCTATAGATGGGGAAAGTAAGATGTGAGGAGGTAAGAACACTTGCTCTGAGGATGACACAGAGAGTGAAAAGATGAAGGAAGACTGGAACTCTGGTCTGGCTATCTCCCAGTCCAGCGCTCTTTCTTTTATGCTACCTGTTTGAAATGTGTACACACTACCAAATAAACTGGATTTAAAGAGGAATGGCAAATTAAAATTTTCTTAGAAAACTCGCTATATGATTAAGGAAATCAGCCATATGTTTTGGAGCAGGATAAAAACTGGCCCTACACTTTTTTGTTTTGTTTTTATTTCTAAGGACTTGGAAGAGAAAGTAATATTTGGTTTTTAGAGAAATCTAGTAAATATTTTATTTCTTGCTGTAGAATTTTCTTGTTTTTTTCAGAAAATGTCCCATGAATCCACACACTCCTTACCAAAAATAATTGACCAGGAAAACCATTTCAGTCAATATTAAAAACAAACAGTAAAAAGAAGGTAGGACGCTCTTTTCTTCTCATTATTTAATTACTTTTTAAATTACTTTCAAGCCCACTGGTGTGTAGACTCTTTTCCAATTAAATTTATATATTAACTTCAAAGTGTCAAATGGATAAAAGTAGAACATGCTCCAGTTGAAGGGGGGACACAGATGATGGAGCAGAGTCTGTTTCTCTCTTTCCTTCCCAGTACAGCCCCCTCTGCGCCTCTCCTCCACCGTAGAACTCCAGGGCTCCACAGAACACAGACAACCAGTGATTAATTGATTGATTCCAGGGAACACAGACAACCAATAATTAATTAAGTGATTCTGTCAGTTGATCAACAGATAATTATTGAGTATGTCTCAAGAACCATATTTTGTAACAGATAAAACAGCATATAAAGCATAGCAAAGTCACTACCCACAAAGGATTTAAAATTCCTTAATTCAAAGGAATTACTAATATCCTAAATACTTATTCCACAATTTTAAGCATTGTGATTTATGGCCAGAAAGACCTATAGCCTATATCCCTGCCTAGGAATCTAGTCCATTTTTATCATGTTGAAGATTCATTGAAGTAGAGATACTTATCGTAATTTCTGTTCGTTATACAGCATCTGAACTCTCTATGTTTGTACAGTTTCTTAACTTGTGAATGTTGGTGGGAGACTAATCCCACTTCCAAATATAATAGCTCAAAAAGCCAGGTACTGGCTTTTCCAACCTCCCTTATAAACAAGCTAAAGGAAATCAACTTAGCACTCAAATAACCAGGTGGACTTGCTCTAAATAAGGAGCTAGGGGCACAAAGCAATGGAAATGGTGACACACTGTGAGAGACATGTCAAGTTTACAGTGGCAGTAGGGCCAGGATCCAAGATCAGTATCCAGGGGTAGCAATGGCAGACAGTGTTTGGGATGGCTGCAGTGGTGTGGTGTCTGTACTGCACTCTCTCTGTGCTATGGTTTTGTGCAAGGTCTGCCTGCTGCCTGACATTACTTGTGCCTGCCTTTTCCCAGCGTGATTCTCCAGACTTCCTGGAAATTCTGTGAGTAACAAATATCTTTCAATAAATTCTTTGTCTTAAATAGGCCAGAGTTGGTTTCTGTTGCTTGAAACCAAGAACCTCTGCCTTAAACAGCTTCAAATTATGTAGTTTTTACATGGACCACCAAAGCCCTGCAAAGAAGTAGCTACATTATTTGGAATCTTCAACAAATTGCATACACACACACACACACACACACACACACACACGTATATATGTAAAATCTCTGCCTGGCCCACATGCACTACTTATTGACTTATTTAAGTTTCAAAACAGATATTCTCAAGTGCTCCACATCAGACTGAAGGCAGAGGATACACCAGAAAGATGACATGTCTATTTTGTGGAAGACACCAAAAGGAAAACAGTACTTCAGAAAGGAATTCAATTGACCTGATATTAAATCTCACCTTATTACATAAGAATAAAAAACAATAGGTTAAATATAAAGTGATAAATACTACTGAATATCACTAACAAAACATCTGCTTTCACTTATATTCAAAAGACATACTTATTTCTTCTAACTTCAACTGCCATAATAAAAAGTAAAACAATAAAAAGCATTTATTCAGCCATTGCTATACCTACTGGGGAGGAAATGCAAGAATAAATGTTAAAAGTCAGTAATACTTCTTGTAATAATTTACTGAGTTTTCTCCTTCATGTGTCGTATTTTCATTACTATATATGCTGATAATATAGAGTACTGGAATCATAACTTTATACCATCGTATGATTATTTTGTAAGGAACTGCACATCTTTACTTAGCATTTAAATTCTTTATTTCTGTAGGGTAGAACAGTGGTTCTCACACTTTTGATGTGCATCAGAATCACCTGGAGTGCCTGTTGCAACACAGAGAGCTAGGTCCCACCCCCAAAGTTCCTAATTCTGTAGAACTGGGGTGGGCACCAAAAGCAGGCATTTCTAACAAGTTCTCAGTTGATGTGAATGCTACTGGTCTGGGGAATACACTTTGAGAACCATTGTACTAGTTGATACTACAATTATGAAACCTGATTTTCACAGGAATGAAAGGGAAAAGGTGTTTTAAAATTTATTCTAGGCCAGGTGCGGTGGCTCACGCCTGTAATTCCAGCACTTTGGGAGGCCAAGGCAGGCAGATCACGAGGTCAGGAGTTCAAGACCACCTTGGCCAATATGGAGAAACCCTGTTTCTACTAAAAAGTACAAAAATTAGCCAGCTGTGGTAGCGTGCGCCTGTAGTCCCAGCTACTCAGGAGGCTGAGGCAGGAGAATCGCTTGAACCCAGGAGACGGAGGTTGCATTGAGCTGAGATGGCACCATTGCACTCCAGCTTGGGTGACAGAGTGAGACTCCATCTCAAAAATAAAATAAAATAAATTAATTCTTTTAGCCTACTTGAGTTTAAAAAAAACCCCGAACTCTACTGTTATAAAAAGTAATTTTATATTCTGTGGCAGTTGCTCATGATAACATTACCAAAATTTCCAGTGCTATAATGGTTTTTGAAGCATACCAAAAAGATATACATAGTCAGTACATATATGAGTCACTTGCCCTGACAACAGAGGTCAGGGAAATAAATATGGACTTAAATCAATTTTAGCAGAAATGCCATTATAAAAGATTTGATTTGAAGTCACTGATAAAAATTTATAAACAAGAAAAACTGAGTAACCACACACATGTAAGTCTCAAAAGTTTTTCACCAGAGGAAAAAACACAACAAAACAAATAAGAAAGCTATGTGAATGCTACATCAGCAGCATCTCAATTCAGTTTCATTCATTTTTTCCCTGTGTACCTAAAGCCACCAAGTAGTCAGCTCCTCTCTCACCTATCATTCAATGCTAGTCTTTAATTCATTCAACAAATACAGATTGAGCACCTATCATGGGCCACTGTTCTAGGTATTAGAGAGAGAACAGGATGCAAACAAACCAGGTCCCTGCCCACATTAAGCTTACATTCTAGTGGGGGAGAGATAAGTGATCAGTTAAGAATGATAGCCAAGAGAATGACAGATAGTCATACATGTTATGGAAGAAATGTGGTCTCTCTTAGAGAATACTGGAGAAATATGTACACCAATATGCTTCTGAAGCTAAAGTCACAGAAAACTTATCTGGTCAATAATAAGAATGAGGAGAAGCAAATAAGATAGGAAGAGAAAAGAATATAGAGTCAGAGAAGCCAGAAAAAGACACTGATTTAAGGATAGAGTGGTTGACTGATTGATGGCTAGAGATTAAGTAAATTTAATCTAGAAGGATATCTGTTAGATTTAACAACTGAAGGTCATCAATGACCTTGATAAGGGCAATTGTATTGTAATGTGGAGAAGCAAGCAAGCTTGGAAGGGGCTGAAGAGCATGTGGGCAGCAGTATCTCAATTCAGTTTCATTCATTTTATCTCTGGTACTTAAAGCCACCAAGTAGTCAGCTCCTGTCTCATCCATCATTAAATGCTAATCTTCATTTAACTCATTCAGCAAATACAGATTGAGTACCTATCATGGGTTTTAGGTATTAGACAGCGAACAGGGTGCCCTTTCATGGTCTTTTCCACATAAGGGCAGTCCTCTCTCCAAGAGAAATTTCTACGTAACCAGCCATAATACAATTACTGAAATCTAAATGGCAAGTGGATTCAAAAACCAACTCCTATATCAGTCAGAATGTGTACACAAGTAGAAGCATAAATGAAGAAAGCACCTCCGCATCTCAATTACAGAATTCCACGTAACCATTTCTCTTAAGGAGACAGCATTTGAATAAGAAGAAGAAAGCATAATTTCACCTGCAAATACTGAAATTTCATATTCCACTTATAGAAGAAAAGAGACTGAAGAAATATTCCTTTTAAGGTTTCTTATTAATCATTTAAACTGTATGGGAAAATAATTAGATGACTTCAAAAATGCACTAATACATGATTTTTCAAGAGATGACTATAGGTATAGTACTTTAAAAATGGATTTTAAATTATTCAATGTCAACATATATTAGTGTACCATTTCCCAAAGCATAACATGTGATTTTATTAGATATTATTCAGGTAAAAGTGTTCTGTGGTTCTACACATTTCTATAGGACTTTTCAGAGCTTTGAAAAGGGTAACAGGAATTGAGTGTTCTAAAGAGAAAGTGAATCACATAGTGTTTCCCTGCTTGTGTAACCACAGAACTCTTAAGGGACTAATGTATAATGGATCATGGTATGAGAAGTTATGTATTGGAGTTGAGAAATCTATAATCTAAACAGGAACACTACTAGAACAGATATACACACAATGAACAATTTTGCGTTTTAAAACACTGATTATCTCTAAACAGTGGGCAAGCTTCAAAGAATGGTTTTATAAGAAAATCCTTTAAAATAAAGATTTCTTAATTTGACCACAATACAGCATGATGTCTCTATTTCCACTTTGACTAGCATGATGTAGGAGCAAGTGGGGGAGGTATGAGTCAAAAAAGAGTGGGGGAAGAAAAAATCTTTTTATTTAAAAAAAATATTTCTTAACTACACCAAGAAATTTCCATTGAAATGAACTCTCTACATGGTATGCAATGTTTCCCAGCAGGTTTAATCATAGTATTCTAAATGATTAAATATCATAAATAGTAAGAATTTATAGAAATAAAGATAATGATCAAGCCTTTGGGAAAATCTTGGAAAAACTACTGCAAGGAAATACACAAATGATGTAGCACAGGTTCCTACAGAAGCAAGGATAAAATAAACAGGGGCAAAAGTGAATTAAATTACCTTCTCCCTTGAGCAAAAAGCTACTATATTCCAACACACAGTGCTGTAAGGCAGTCTCAGTTGTTTAACTGAAATGTACGCTCACTCACTAACCCACACTGTTATGCCTGCTTTGCTGGCAGTAATTGTCCATATTCACAGGGAGAACCAGGTAAACACTTTAGTATCATCAAATTATAATGATTACACTTTTTCATAAGTGACGACACATATCTGTGAGAGCTGTCATCACCTCTTGAGTGAGACCCCATGCATTATGGCTACATGACATGGGGACACTGGTGACAAGAGCATTAGTAAGCATGCACAGGTTGTAGGGCCATGTATTGGGTGCTCAAAAGTTCATGATAAAGATCAGAGTCCCTATTTTCTGGAAGTATCATTAGCAAAAAGCATTTATTATCACATAGAAGTGGGACTCTGACTGTGATACAAGTCAGGGATCAAACACTAACTTGCTATTAATTCAGTGTGGTAGAATAGAAGAATATGGAATATTCTTTCCTAACATACATGGAAGTGTGCCAAATAAAAAGAAGTCACAGAAAGACCCTAAAATGAACATTAGAGACAAAAATTGTAATAGTCAAATGTCAGCACTACAAAATTACAGAAAGACTGAAATAGCTTATGCTGAAAAAAATTTTCTAGTCCTATTTGAGAAAAAATATTCATAGTCCCTAGTTGCTAAAATTTTGAGTATAATTCATGGCAACACAATGACATTTCCTTATTAAGTATAAAAATGATGCTACAGAACCTTTAGTCAAAAATCATCCTTGATAGTAAAGAAAGGTTTTTAAAGATGCATCTTCTCCCTCTTGACCAAAAGTGCACATTTGTGACATTATCGGCTAGAGTTGAGGATACAATTTGAGTCCACACAGACCAGATCAAAGCTAATTGGACTTTGTGACAAATGACCTCATGACCTAGACCTCATTAGTCATGATCTAACCAACTGAGCTAGTGGGCCATAGAAAATACATGTTAGCACTAGATATTTGCTTTGAATCATTTCTGCACTTAAACGGGCTCTATAGTTTTAAAGAACCTACCTTACAAATGCTGTTTTTCTAAGGTTTTGTGAATGAATGAATTCATTCAACTCATGTTCAGCTATTATGTGGAAGACCCTAAGATCATTGGTAAAGCAGTTTAAAAATGCACAAGACAATATGCAGAATTTAGAACTATAAGCAGTAGTGAAAAATGTAAACGAAGTGCATAATTTTACAGCAATAACTAATGTTTATTGAGTGCTTACTATTCTTTAGATGATACATAAAGCACTTTTGATTAACTGAGGTTACAGGTTGAGTATCCTATATCCAAAATGCTTGGAACAAGCACTGTTTCGAATTTTTTACTTTTTCACATTTTGAAATATTTGCATTATATACTTACCAGTTGAGCATCCTTAAGCTGAAAATCTAAAATCTGAAATGCATGATGAGTAGTTCCCTTAAGCATTATGTTGGTGCTCAAAAAGTTTCAGATTTGGGAGTATTTTGGATTTCTGATTTTCAGCTCAACTGGTACTCCATTTCATACTTAACAGACTAATCTCTCCACCTTAGCTTGGACCAATACAAAATGAGAAATAACTGTGATAGGTACTATACAGTTAACTCTCTCAATACCCATTCCAACTGCCCTTTCCCTTGTCACATTGTACCACAACAGTCATGAAAGCTACAAACTCCCATTCTCACATTCCCCTGCAGGTGACCATTACTGCTTATCACAGACAAAGATGAAATGACAACTGACAACTGGGTGACCTCTAGCAGTGTCTAGAAAGCCATTTATTTTCCCTAAGAGCATAAAGGTCGAAGTGGCAGGTGTCTTTTTCATTTGGTATAAATGCCAACAATAGATTAAGTTTACGGTAAAGATTCCAAAATCATGCTCCAGGGGGCCCTGGACCTAAACAACAAGTAAGTAGAGTGAAAAACATTCACAGTGTGTCTAAAATATGTAAAGAGGTATAGATTTAAGAGGGTAACAGAAATTTACTGACTTTATCATGGGCCAATCACCTAAGTAAATGTAAATAAAACAAAATGCCAAGTTTCCATTCAGGGAGAGTCCTTCCTACTATGGGAAACATAAACAAGCATTCATAGTACAATGCTGTAAGTAAAAGTCAGGGGATAATGTTGCCTTTTATAAGGGAAGGATAAGCTAACTGCAGAGAAGGAGAGTCAGGGTCCATGTCACAAAGAAGGGAGTAACATGTCTGTCTATAAAGATCACACTAGACTGGGTTTGGGGAGACTGGGAGGAAAGGAGAGAAGACAGAGAATGCTATTTCAGCAGAGAAAATGACATGTCCAAAAACATAGAAGTATGAAGGGGGAATATTTGGGGAAAAATGCACAAAGTTGGTTATGCCTAGAAGGTAGAAAATAAGGCTAGGGAAGTAGGAATGGGGAGAATGCCAGTGTGGAAAGTTAGATTTTATTTTATAGGGAATGGAGGTAGCGTTAGGCAGTAGTGATGTGGGTAGATTCAGTGACCAAATATAGCAAAAAATGAGAGAAGGAAGAGTCAATGAAAAGCTTCTAGTTTTGTATCATCTATTATGTACCAGGCTCTGTATTCAGTACTTTAAATATATTTCCTTGTATCCTCACAAAAACTCAATAAGATTGAGATTATTCTCCTTCCACTTCCATGGAAACAATAACAAAAAGCTCAGAATATTTAAGTACATTGGTCACAATTATAAAATGAATATGAAGTTAACCAGAATTCTGTTTTTAGTTATAATAATAGATAACAACAACTGAACTCACAGGTCATGAATACTTCTGATGTTAAAAGTTATTACAGTGGTGAATAAAAAAAAAAAGTCCTGCCTTCATGGAACTTATAGGTTGAAATCATGGAAATAAATGAAATCACTCAAGGAAAGAGTAGATGTAGTTATCATCCCGGGGTACACCAACATCCATGGGAGGTGGGCAGAAGAGTCAGTGAGAGAACCTGAATTCATTTTAGGTTAACCGAGGAAGCCTATGGGTTGCAAGCAAAAAAGCCAATTTGGAAACAATCCTAGTGACTTACAATAATTCTTAGTTCCTTTATTTACAATAACATTCTGCATCTTATTCCGAAGCAGCTAAGAAGCCTAAATAAAAATGTATATTATTGTTGAGGCAAAAGAGATAACCTGGTTTTAGGCAGGGGGTAGGTTTAGGTAGGAAAGTAAGATTTATTGAGTAGCAGGCAATTTTATGTGGAATATCTTATTTTAAAAATGTTTAAAAATCCCAAACTCCATCACATAAAAATTGACCTTGTACATAAAAACAAAAAGCATAGAGTTTAGAAGCTATCATTAAAATACAGATATCACTAACAAGGGGTATATACATTTTTTCTCTGCACAAGAATAACTATTAAAGGGCATAAGACTTTTAATAATTTAAAATATCCTGTGGGGTTAAGTGAAAGGAAAATGAGTGCATATTCTTAATAAATGTAGATAAAAGCTCTAAACATCAGCTTAATTTCAGTAACTCTGTTCTAGTACAAAGTTACTTTGAAAAAAAGGAAAAAATCTGGGAATAGTGGGAGGTGTTCAAAAGTACATTATTTTTCTCTGAGTGGGGGAATTAAAAAGACTTCCACATATAAACTTACATTGCTCCATTGGTATAGACAGTATCGCTTCCTTCCACATACTGCACCTGAGCTGGATAGACATGTTGTACCTGCTGCACAGTCTGTACCTGCTGTACCTGAAAAACAAGTATTAGGACCTTAGTAAGAGGTAGGTATGATAGGAAGAATACACAGCATTAGATCTACCTCAAAGGTTTCTCTGGTATTATTGATAAATGTGAGAATGACTTATAAGAAAAACTATTAGATTCATGCTGTAGTTTCAAGATAAGTACGTGTTGGTTCCAGAGCAACTGCAACATTTATGTAGAATAAATTCTGTAACATTCCTGCAGGTATAAATGTATAGACACATTTCAACTGTTCAGGTTTAAAATTATAAAAGTTCTTGGCCAGCCACGGTGGCTCACGCCTATAATCCTAGCACTCTGGGAGGCCAAAGTGGGCAGACTGCCTGAGCTCAGGAGTTCAAGACCAGCCTGGGCAACACACTGAAATCCTGTCTCTATTAAAATACAAAAAATTAGCCGGGCATGGCGGCGTGTGCCTGTAGTCCCAGTTACTCGGGAGGCTGAGGCAGGAGAATTGCTTGAACCCGGAAGGTAGAGGTTGCAGTGAGCCAAGATTGTGCCACTGCACTACAGTCTGGGTGACACAGTGAGATTCTGTATCAAAAAAAAAAAAAGAAAAAGTAAAAAAAGAAGAAAGTTATTATTTTGATGACATGAAATTCTATTCCATTTTAATTTAAAAAATTAAAGCTGAATTTTTTAAAATTAAGAACAATTCATAATAGAAAATTTCAAACACTCAAATTTTTAAAAAATATTGTAATAACCCTATGTACTTGTCATCCAAGATAATGATCTTTTCTGTTTATTCCCTTCACAGGATTATTTAAAAGTATTAACAGAAGGCTGGGTGCAGTGGCTCACCCCTGTAATTCCAGTACTTTGGGAAGTGGAGGCAGCTGGATCACCTGAGGTCAGGAGTTCAAGACCAGCCTCCTGACCAACGTGATGAAACCCCATCTCTACTAAAAATACAAAATTAGCCAGGAATGGTGGCGCATGCCTGTAATCCTAGCTACTTGGGAGGCTGAGACAGGAGAATCACTTGAACCCAGGAGGCAGAGGTTGCAGTGAGCTGAGATTGTGCCATTGCACTCCAGCCTGGGCAACAGGAACGAAACTCTGTCTCAAAAAAAAAAAAAAAGGAATTCCAGAG
The DNA here is from genome assembly GCF_008728515.1 of Papio anubis. NCBI lineage: Eukaryota > Metazoa > Chordata > Mammalia > Primates > Cercopithecidae > Papio > Papio anubis. The sequence goes on from NC_044988.1 coordinate 32,275,037, forward strand.
ATTATATCATTTCACTGGTAAATATTTTCATTTGTATTTCTAAGAGATAGGAATTGTTTTTAGCATGAACACAATAATATCACATATAAAACATTAACTATTCCTTAACATCATCTAAAACTCAAGTCATTGTTAAAATTTCCCTGATGAGTCCAATCACTATATTACTGGTTTTTTCAAAGTAAGATCCAAACATGGTCTACATAATGCATTTGGGTTGATATTTTCTTTCTCTTTGAATCTCCAACAGTTCCCCCATCATTTTTATTTCCTGCCTATTACTTATTCAAGAAACTGGGTCATTTATCTTGGAGAATTTCTGGCACCTAGATTTGATAAACAGCATCCTGAAATGTCATTTAATATGTTCCTCTATCTCATGTATGCTGTATAAACTGGTACACGTTGGGGCTTGAACAAATTCAATTTTTTAAAAGTTGTGTACTTCCTATGGTACCATATCAGTTGACATATAACAACTAGCTGTCCCTCTTCAATGTTAAGTTTGACCAGTGGAGTCACATGTTGTCAGCTGGATCTGTCTATTAATAGTATCCTGCTCCCTATCCATGTTTTGCCTGAGGATATTAGTAGCCATTGATGATCATTTCCTACAGATATTATTTTAATAAATAAAGGTTGTTAACTTGCGGTAGTCTATTATTCTTTCTTCATTTATTAGCAAAATCCTTCTATAAAGAATAAATTCCTCTCATTAATTATTTAGTTACTTTGAGAAGTTTTTATGGGAAGAATAGGATAAGTACATGATTCTTTTATATTACAGCACTGAAAATGACTTTATCCCCCAGTAACCTCCAGAGGTGATCGATGTGTTTTTTCACTTTGTTTTGTTTGTATCCTTATGATTCCCAGCTTTTGAACATATTGAATGACTTTCAATCCTAGCAGTCTTTTTTCCTTGCTAAAATTGGCCAATGGTAGTCTCTTCAAACTGGTTCCTATGACATAACCCCATCTTTCTTTTTTTTTTTTTTTTTTTTTGAGACGGAGTCTCGCTCTGCCGCCCAGGCTGGAGTGCAGCTGGCCGGATCTACAGGCTCACTGCAAGCTTCGCCCGGCTAGTTTTCTGTATTTTTTAGTAGAGACGGGGTTTCACCGTGTCGGCCAGGATGGTCTCGATCTCCTGACCTCGTGATCCGCCCGTCTCGGCCTCCCAAAGTGCTGGGATTACAGGCTTGAGCCACCGCGCCCGGCCAACCCCATCTTTCTTAACTCTGCTACTTTCTGCTATAACAAATGTTCTAGACTTTTGTCATATTTTCTACTCAAGATCTGGAATCAGACATTTCTTCAAAAAGCCCTGGCTCTTCTCAGTGGAAAATGGTATTCAAAGACTACAACTGGAACCCATGAATGCTCACTGCTAGGATGCTATTCATATTTCTAGGTCCTTTCATTGATCAAAGCTAGATATACAAATATTTTTGAAGGATAAAAATACATATAAATTCATACTAATTTTTTCATTGAATTTTAAATAGATACAAATTAAATATATCTTTGATATATTTGCCCATCTTTGCTCTTAATGCTACAAATTTTGGTTACTAGAGATTTTAACATGATTACTTATTTGCTTTATCACGAAATTTTATGGTTTCAAAATAAAAATACCATATTACTAATATTTGAGTATCAAATATTATTTGTTTCCTCCAATTTTTCTGCCCTTAAGATATATGCCCCTAGAGATGTATAACTGTATTACTATAAAGTCACTTAAAATAAGTCATCAGCTTGATACACAGTTAAATTCATGTGTTTAATTTTCTTTTTAATTTTAGGATTTGCTGTATTTAATTTTGATTTAATTTTGCTTTATTATTACATAAAATATCTATGTGGTTCCAAAGCCAAAATTATAAAACAAGGAATATATTTGGACAGATGATCCTCCTTTCATCCCTGTTGCCTCTATCATACTAACTGCCCCCCACACCCCCCATAAGTAACCATTTTCACTATTTTTTGGTTTATCCTTTCATTGCCTTTTTCTCTGTATCTTTTTAGACATACATGCAAATGTATATGAATGTGTATAGAAGCACCCATATGTGAATACATACACACCTCATTCTAAGAAAAAAACCCAGCATTTTACACACACTGTTCTGAACCTTGCTTCTTAAACTTAACAATACAGCATACATTTGAAGATCATTCAAGTATGATACATTATGACATAAAATAAAAAAGGAACATATTTCTTTTTACTTGGAATTATGAAAAATTTTCCTCACTACAAAATTCAGAAGTGATAAAAAATACTTTTAAATAAAATTGTAAACCTGTTTGCAAGGTTAAAAACATAATAAGCAAAACCAAAGACAAATGAGCATCCAAAATTTTGAGAAAGAAAGACTGATAATCCTATTTTTAAAATGTATAGAAAATCTAGATAACCTTGGGTTGGGTGATGCCTTTTTAGATATAACACCAAAGGTGTAATTCATCGAACAAATAATTCACAAGCTGGATTTCATTAAAATGGAAAATTTCTACTTTGAAAGACACTGTGAAGAAAATGAAAAGACAAGTCACAAACTGGGATAGAATATTTGCAAGACTGATCTGATTAAGGATTGTTACCCAAAATTTACAAAGAGCTCTTAAAACTCAACAATAGGCGGCGGAGCAAGATGGCCGAAAAGGAACAGCTCCAGTCTCCAACTCCCAGCGCCAGCAACACAGAAGACCTGTGATTTCTGCATTTTCAACTGAGCCTCTGCTGCTGATACCCAGGCAAACAGGGTCTGGAGTGGACCTCAAGCAATCTCCAACAGACCTACAGCTGAGGGTCCTGACTGGTAGAAGGAAAACTATACATCAGGAAGGACACCTACACCAAAACCCCATCAGTACGTCACCATCATCAAAGACCAGAGGCAGATAAAACCACAAAGATGGGGAAAAAGCAGGGCAGAAAAGCTGGAAATTCAAAAAATAAGAGCGCATCTCCCCCTGCAAAGGAGCGCAGCTCATCGCCAGCAACGGATCAAAGCTGGACGGAGAATGACTTTGACGAGATGAGAGAGGAAGGCTTCAGTCCATCAAACTTCTCAGAGCTAAAGGAAGAATTACGTACCCAGCGCAAAGAAACTAAAAATCTTGAAAAAAAAGTGGAAGAATTGATGGCTAGAGTAATTAATGCAGAGAAGGTCATAAATGAAAGAGATGAAAACCATGACACGAGAAATACGTGACAAATGCACAAGCTTCAGTAACCGACTCGATCAACTGGAAGAAAGAGTATCAGCGATTGAGAATCAAATGAACGAAATGAAGCGAGAAGAGAAACCAAAAGAAAAAAGAAGAAAAAGAAATGAACAAAGCCTGCAAGAAGTATGGGATTATGTAAAAAGACCAAATCTACATCTGATTGGGGTGCCTGAAAGTGAGGGGGAAAATGGAACCAAGTTGGAAAACACTCTTCAGGATATCATCCAGGAGAACTTCCCCAACCTAGTAGGGCAGGCCAACATTCAAATCCAGGAAATACATAGAACGCCACAAAGATACTCCTTGAGAAGAGCAACTCCAAGACACATAATTGCCAGATTTACCAAAGTTGAAATGAAGGGAAAAAATCTTAAGGGCAGCCAGAGAGAAAGGTCGGTTTACCCACAAAGGGAAGCCCATGAGACTAACAGCAGATCTCTCGGCAGAAACTCTACAAGCCAGAAGAGAGTGGGGGCCAATATTCAACTTTCTTAAAGAAAAGAATTTTCAACCCAGAATTTCATATCCAGCCAAACTAAGTTTCATAAATGAAGGAAAAATAAAATCCTTTACAGATAAGCAAATGCTTAGAGATTTTGTCACCAGCAGGCCTGCCTTACAAGAGACCCTGAAGGAAGCACTAAACATGGAAAGGAACAACCGGTACCAGCCATTGCAAAAACATGCCAAAATGTAAAGACCATTGAGGCTAGGAAGAAACTGCATCAACTAACGAGCAAAATAACCAGTTAATATCATAATGGCAGGATCAAGTTCACACATAACAATATTAACCTTAAATGTAAATGGACTAAATGCTCCAATTAAAAGACACAGACTGGCAAACTGGATAAAGAGTCAAGACCCATCAATCTGCTGTATTCAGGAGACCCATCTCACATGCAGACATACATAGGCTCAAAATAAAGGGATGGAGGAAGATCTACCAAGCAAATGGAGAACAAAAAAAAGCAGGGTTTGTAATACCAGTCTCTGATAAAACAGACTTTAAACCATCAAAGATCAAAAGAGACAAAGAAGGCCATTACATAATGGTCAAGGGATCAATTCAACAGGAAGAGCTAACTATCCTAAATATATATGCACCCAATACAGGAGCACCCAGATTCATAAAGCAAGTCCTTAGAGACTTACAAAGAGACTTAGACTCCCATACAATAAGAGTGGGAGACTTCAACACTCCACTGTCAACATTAGACAGATCAACGAGACAGAAAGTTAACAAGGATATCCAGGAATTGAACTCAACTCTGCACCAAGCAGACCTAATAGACATCTATAGAACTCTCCACCCCAAATCAACAGAATATACATTCTTCTCAGCACCACATCGCACTTATTCCAAAATTGACCACATAATTGGAAGTAAAGCACTCCTCAGCAAATGTACAAGAACAGAAATTATAGAAATTATAACAATCTGTCTTTCAGACCACAGTGCAATCAAACTAGAACTCAGGACTAAGAAACTCAATCAAAACTGCTCAGCTACATGGAAACTGAAAAACCTGCTCCTGAATGACTACTGGGTACATAACAAAATGAAGGCAGAAATAAAGATGTTCTTTGAAACCAATGAGAACAAAGATACAACATACCAGAATCTCTGGGACACATTTAAAGCCGTGTGTAGAGGGAAATTTATAGCACTAAATGGCCACAAGAGAAAGCTGGAAAGATCTAAAATTGACACTCTAACATCACAATTAAAAGAACTAGAGAAGCAAGAGAAAACACATTCAAAAGATAGCAGAAGGCAAGAAATAACTAAGATCAGCACAGAACTGAAGGAGATAGAGACACAAAAAACCCTCCAAAAAATCAATGAATCCAGGAGTTGGTTTTTTGAAAAGATCAACAAAATTGATAGACCACTAGCAAGACTAATAAAGAAGAAAAGAGAGGAGAATCAAATAGACACAATAAAAAATGATAAAGGGGATATCACCACCGGCCCCACAGAAATACAAACTACCATTAGAGAATACTATAAACACCTCTACGCAAATAAACTAGAAAATCTAGAAGAAATGGATAATTTCCTGGACACTTACACTCTTCCAAGACTAAACCAGGAAGAAGTTGAATCCCTGAATAGACCAATAGTAGGCTCTGAAATTGAGGCAATAATTAATAGCCTACCAACCAAAAAAAGTCCAGGACCAGATGGATTCACAGCTGAATTCTACCAGAGGTACAAGGAGGAGCTGGTACCATTCCTTCTGAAACTATTCCAATCAATAGAAAAAGAGGGAATCCTCCCTAACTCATTTTATGAGGCCAACATCATCCTGATACCAAAGCCTGGCAGAGACACAACAAAAAAAGAGAATTTTAGAACAATATCCCTGATGAACATCGATGCAAAAATCCTCAATAAAATACTGGCAAACCGGATTCAGCAGCACATCAAAAAACTTATCCACCATGATCAAGTGGGCTTCATCCCTGGGATGCAAGGCTGGTTCAACATTCGCAAATCAATAAACGTAATCCAGCATATAAACAGAACCAAAGACAAGAACCACATGATTATCTCAATAGATGCAGAAAAGGCTTTTGACAAAATTCAACAGCCCTTCATGCTAAAAATGCTCAATAAATTTGGTATTGATGGAACGTACTTCAAAATAATAAGACCTATTTATGACAAACCCACAGCCAATATCATACCGAATGGGCAAAAACTGGAAAAAATTCCCTTTGAAAACTGGCACAAGACAGGGATGCCCTCTGTCACCACTCCTATTCAACATAGTGTTGGAAGTTCTGGCTAGGGCAATCAGGCAAGAGAAAGAAATCAAGGGTATTCAGTTAGGAAAAGAAGAAGTCAAATTGTCCCTCTTTGCAGGTGACATGATTGTATATTTAGAAAACCCCATTGTCTCAGCCCAAAATCTCCTTAAGCTGATAAGCAATTTCAGCAAAGTCTCAGGATACAAAATTAATGTGCAAAAATCACAAGCATTCTTATACACCAGTAACAGACAAACAGAGAGCCAAATCATGAATGAACTTCCATTCACAATTGCTTCAAAGAGAATGAAATACCTAGGAATCCAACTTACTAGGGATGTAAAGGACCTCTTCAAGGAGAACTACAAACCACTGCTCAGTGAAATAAAAGAGGACACAAACAAATGGAAGAACATACCATGCTCATGGATAGGAAGAATCAATATCGTGAAAATGGCCATACTGCCCAAGGTTATTTATAGATTCAATGCCATCCCCATCAAGCTACCAATGACTTTCATCACAGAATTGGAAAAAACTGCTTTAAAGTTCATATGGAACCAAAAAAGAGCCCGCATTGCCAAGGCAATCCTAAGTCAAAAGAACAAAGCTGGAGGCATCATGCTACCTGACTTCAAACTATACTACAAGGCTACAGTAACCAAAACAGCATGGTACTTGTACCAAAACAGAGATATAGACCAATGGAACAGAACAGAGTCCTCAGAAATAATACCACACATCTACAGCCATCTGATCTTTGACAAACCTGAGAAAAACAAGAAATGGGGAAAGGATTCCCTATTTAATAAATGGTGCTGGGAAAATTGGCTAGCCATAAGTAGAAAGCTGAAACTGGATCCTTTCCTTACTCCTTATACGAAAATTAATTCAAGATGGATTAGAGACTTAAATGTTAGACCTAATACCATAAAAATCCTAGAGGAAAACCTAGGTAGTACCATTCAGGACATAGGCATGGGCAAAGACTTCATGTCTAAAACACCAAAAGCAACGGCAGCAAAAGCCAAAATTGACAAATGGGATCTCATTAAACTAAAGAGCTTCTGCACAGCAAAAGAAACTACCATCAGAGTGAACAGGCAACCTACAGAATGGGAGAAAATTTTTGCAATCTACTCATCTGACAAAGGGCTAATATCCAGAACCTACAAAGAACTCAAACAAATTTACAAGAAAAAAACAAACAACCCCATCAAAAAGTGGGCAAAGGATATGAATAGACATTTCTCAAAAGAAGACATTCATACAGCCAACAAACACATGAAAAAATGCTCATCATCACTGGCCATCAGAGAAATGCAAATCAAAACCACAATGAGATACCATCTCACACCAGTTAGAATGGCGATCATTCAAAAGTCAGGAAACAACAGGTGCTGGAGAGGATGTGGAGAAATAGGAACACTTTTACACTGTTGGTGGGATTGTAAACTAGTTCAACCATTATGGAAAACAGTATGGCGATTCCTCAAGGATCTAGAACTAGATGTACCATATGACCCAGCCATCCCATTACTGGGGATATACCCAAAGGATTATAAATTATGCTGCTATAAAGACACATGCACACGTATGTTTATTGCGGCACTATTCACAATAGCAAAGATTTGGAATCAACCCAAATGTCCATCAGTGACAGATTGGATTAAGAAAATGTGGCACATATACACCATGGAATACTATGCAGCCATAAAAAAGGATGAGTTTGTGTCCTTTGTAGGGACATGGATGCAGCTGGAAACCATCATTCTTAGCAAACTATCGCAAGAACCGAAAACCAAACACCGCATGTTCTCACTCATAGGTGGGAACTGAACAATGAGATCACTTGGACTCGGGAAGGGGAACATCACACACCGGGGCCTATCATGGGGAGGGGGGAGGGGGGAGGGATTGCATTGGGAGTTATACCTGATGTAAATGACGAGTTGATGGGTGCTGACGAATTAATGGGGCAGCACACCAACATGGCACAAGTATACATATGTAACAAATCTGCACATTATGCACACGTACCCTAGAACTTAAAGTATAATAATAATAATAAATAAATTTAAAAAAAACCCTCAACAATAAGAAAATAAACAAGCTGATCTTAAACAGGGCCAAAGACCTTAATACAGATGACAAATAAGGATATGAAAATATTCTCCCATCATAAGATACCAAAATCTAAAACACTGAATTACAATGGCCAAAACCCAGAACACTGACAATACTAAATACTAGCAGGGATATGAAAAATATAGAAACTCTCATTCATTGCTGGGAGGGATGGAAAATGGTACAGATACTTGGGAAGGCAGGTTGGTAGTTTCTAACAACACTAAACATAATCTAGTCATATGATCCAGCAATCACGTTCCCTGGTATTTACCAAAGGAGTTGTAAACTTATGTATACACAAAAACAGGCATACACGTTTATAACAACTTTATTCGTAATTGCCAGAACTTGGAAACAACCAAGATGGCCTTCAGAAGGTGGATGGAAGAATAAACTGCACTACACATCAAAACAATGAAATATTGTTTTCATTAATTCCAATAATGGAATATTATTTTGCACTGAAAAGAAATGAACTACCAAGCCATGAAATGACATGGAGAGAACTTGAATGCATATGACTAAGCGAAAGAAAGTAATCTGAAAAGGCTACATACTGTAGGATTTCAACCATCTCACATTCTGGAAAAGGCCAAATGACGGAGACAGTAAAAAGATCAGTGGCTGCCAGTTGGGGAAAGGAGAGATGAAAAGGCAGGGCCCGAAGGATTTGCAGAACAGTGAAACTACTCTGCATGATACTGTAATGGTGGATACACGTCATTATACATTTGTTCAAAACCATAGAATGTACAACACCAAGAATGAATTCTAATACAAATTTTAGACTTTGGTTGATAATGATGGGTCAATGTAGGTTCATCAGTAATAACAAATGTACCTCTCTGGCGGAGAATGTTTATAATGGAAGAGGCTATTCATGTGTGAAGCAAGGGGTTTTATGGAAATCTCTGTACCTTCCTCTCAATTTTGCAGTAATACTAAAGGTGATTTAGAAAAATGAAGTGTTCTCAAGAAACTAAAATCTTTTTTTAAATGTGACTGCACATACATATGTCAATATACAAACATATTCTAGTTTGTTTAAATAATATACAAATGAATAGAATAAAATAAAATCATGCAAATATTTATAGACCTTGAAATGAAGAAACCTCCCTAGAAACATTCAAGAGCCAGATGCCAGAAAAGCCAGTCAGATTTGAACAACAACAACAACAACGACAGTTTAGAACAAATAACACCATAAACAAAGTTCAGAATCTAGACATCATTGAATAAATAGTTTGCAATATACTTAATAAGATATAGTATCCCATATATATAAATACTCCCTATAAATAAAAAAAAAGAACTAAAACATGTTGGAACATAGGTGTGTCACAAAATTAAAATTACAGATGAACGACAAATGTCAAAGTTAAAAGCTCAACATTAAACATAATCAGAGAACTTCAAATGAAAAGAAAACTACTTTTTACTCTCTAGAACTATAAAAATTACCAAGGGATTATATTAATTAAAGACATTATTTTAAGAAAACAAGCATGCTTACATATAATCAGTAGTAATATAAATAGGTTCTTTAGGCAATTTAAAGGTAATTTATAAAATTTATAAATTATAAACAGGCATATCATTTGACATTTTTGTGAATTTCCTCAACAAGAAAACTCAGTATCTGAAGAGTTGCTGTACAAAAAAATTTCAAAAAATATGTAATTTATAAGAAAAAGGAAAACCTTAATGATGATGAAACCTGACATTATCAAGTCAATTTTAATTCGACCATTCCATAGAATACATGGCCGATATAAAGGAATAAAGTAAGATTTAGATGTATTTTAGTAGCAAGATTTCCAATATATATATTACTAAGTTAAAAAAGTATGTTGTGGAACAATACTTATTCTTACAGTATTATTAGCTTTGTGCTTACAAAAATAAATTTATGAATATAGAAACATAAATGTAAATAAAATGTGTGTATGTGTGTGTGCATATATGTATCAGCATATATGTTTGCATGTGTATACGAATTCATATAAAAGAGAACCGAAGGATATACATCAAACTTCTAAAAATGGTAACTCTGCTGAATGACATGAAAAGAGGTGAGATGGGTGAAAAAACTATCTTTTATTCTGCATATTTATGTTGCTGTTAGATTTTTTAAGTGAAAATGAATTCATATATTATGTACATATTAAAATCATATTAAACATAAAATCATACTTAAAGTCTTACCACTATGGCTGGTCACATCTTAAACATCTCTGCACCTTACACATTAAACACCTTACACATCATATTAAAATATATTCAAAGTTTGTAAGACTTCCACTTCAGGCCATGCTGGAGTAAATACTACTGGAAATGCCCTGCCACATGAAACAAATAGAAAACTTGACAAAATATATAAAATAATGTTTTCAGTCATGTGACAAAAGGCATCATAAGATGGTGATCCTTAAGAGAACGGACACAAACAAGGTGAATCCTGCCATGATCCTGGCTTCTGACCTAGAACCATTTTCCACACTGCAGAAAAGGAAGAGAGAAACTAGGACAGAATGATGGTCTCACTGAGATAAGGAAACAAAGATTAGAAATGGGAAGGCTTAACGGCCGCTGAAAGGTGGGAGCGGAGTATTAGAGAAGGCATTAGAGAAAACGACAGCAACAGACCCAAGAGAATCTCTCATCATTTTCTGAACTGCACACGTGTAAGGTGCAGAGATGTTTTAAGATGTGACTACCCATAGTAGTAAGACTTTAGTGAACCCCTAGGGCATTCTGTAGATGTACCAGAAGGGGTAAAGCCTTAGTAGTAGGGCTATACTAGCTCTAGAGTAAAGACAACTTTAGGCTCATCCTAATGACGCTAAATAACAAGACTTGACAATATCAGTCTGAATTACAAGCAGTGTAACTGACTACCCAAAACAAAATGTAATATGTTTAAAGGAAGACAGCAAAATCCAGACTTACAATACCGTAAGAATCATAATGCCTAGCATACAATAAAAAAAAATTACACATACAAAGAAGCAGGGAAATGTGACCTGTAATCAGGAGAAAAATCAATCAATAGCAACAGACCTCGAAAAGTCAGAAATGAACTATCAGGCAGAAACTTTAAAACAGCTATTATGAATAGACTTATGATTTAAGGGAAAACATGAACATGATTAGAAAACAAGAAAGAAGCTATAAAGAAGAACCAAGTACTATTTGTAGAGTAGGAAAATATAATATCTAAAATGAAAATTTCACTGATTAGGATTAAAAGCAGATAACACAATGAAGAAAAGACCACTTAAAATGAAAGCCTAGCAATAAAATCTACTCACCATGAAGAACAGAGACTTTAAAAAAGAAATGATGAGAAATAAAGTATCAATGAACTACGGGACAGTATTTAGCAGTCCCAGACAGAGAAGTAACAGAAAACATATTGAATAAAGAGTGGTAGATTTCTTTTTCCAAATTTGATTGAAATGACAAACACAAATGGAAGAACATCATCAATGTACAGACAAAGAAGCCAAAGTAGCAGGATCACCTGAGGCCAGGAATTTAGGACTAGCCAGGGCAACACAACAAGACCCTATCTCTACCAAAAAAAATTTTTAAAAATGAATAGAGAAAGAACATTAAACCAAAATGCATTATAATTAATGTGCTAGACCCAGTAATAAAGAGAAAAAAATTAAGCAGACAGAAAAAAAGATAGATACCAGGCAGCAAATATTAGAATGATTGAAAACTTCTCAGTCAAAAATAATGCAAGTCTGAGACAAAAAAATAACAGCTTTAAAATAGTGATAGAAAAAAAATTTCAACCTAAATTTCCGTAACCAGTGAGATAGCCTTCAAAAATGAAGAGAGGATCCTTTTTCTGACAAACAAAAGCTGACAAATACTTCTCCATCAGACAGTCAATGAAGATAATGACAAAAGAAGTTCTTCAGACTGAAGAAAAAGAATACTAGATGGAAACTGAGATCTATATAAAGAAATGAGAAACATCAGAAATAATAAATTTTTAGGTAAGTTATAGGAATTTTTTGTTTTCTTTTACTTTTCTGTAAAAGGTAATTGACTACGTAGAGCAAAAATAATAATGCCTAGTGGTGCATTATTACAATACATGTAGAAGTGAAATGCATGAATGACAAAAATAGCACCAAGGACAGAAGAGAGAATTGAAAATACTCTTTTATAATATTCATATGTATTTAGTGGTAAATTATTGGTTGAACACAGACTGATAAATACATATTTTTAAAAATCATTGAATACTAAAGAAAAAAATAATGAAGATAGAGTGTCATACTAGAAAACAGTCAATAAATCAAATAGAAAGCAAAAATAAAGGAAATAAAAGAACAGATGGGACAAATAGAAAACAAATAACAAGATGCTAGAATTAAATGCAACCATATCAATAATTACCTGGAATCTACAAGATTCAAATCCTGATTGTCAAGAATGGGTAAAAATGGGTGAGATCCAACTATATGCTATCCACCAAAACACAATTTAAATATACAGAAACAGGTTAAAAATAAAAGGATGTAAAGAGATAAACTTTGCAAATACCAATTATAAGAAAAAATGAACTGGCTATATTAATATCAGTCAAAGTAGACTTCAGGACAAAGAGTATTACCAGATAAAAAGAGAAATATTTCATTAAGAAAAATATCAAGAAATAACAAATCCTATATGTGTCTGCTCCTAAAGACAGAGTTTCAGAATACCTGAAGCAAAAACTGATACAATGGAAAGAAGAAAATTGAAAAATCCAGTAACAGTTGGAGGTTTCAGGGTTCTTTTTTCCATAATTGATATGCAAAAAAGACAGAAAATCATTGAGAATATAGAAATTATCAATCAACTTAACCAAAATGACTTTCACGTCATAATCTACGTAACAACAGCAGAACAGGTATGTTCTGATGCACATGAACATGCTTCGTGAAAGTTCAAACAACGAGGAATAAAACAAGTCCCAACAAATTTAAAAGTATTAAAACAATACAGAGCATGCTCTCTGACCAAAAACATTAATTCGACATCAAAGACAAAAAGATATCTTGGCTGGGCGCGGTGGCTCAAGCCTGTAATCCCAGCACTTTGGGAGGCCGAGACGGGCGGATCACGAGGTCAGGAGATCGAGACCACCCTGGCTAACACAGTGAAACCCCGTCTCTACTAAAAAATACAAAAAACTAGCCGGGCGAGGTGATGGGCGCCTGTAGTCCCAGCTACTCAGAAGGCTGAGGTAGGAGAATGGCGTAAAATCCGGGAGGCGGAGCTTGCAGTGAGCTGAGATCCGGCCACTGCCCTCCAGCCTGGGCGACAGAGCGAGACTCCGCCTCAAAAAAAAAAAAAAAGAAAAAAGAAAAAAAAAGATATCTTAAAAAGTCCAAAATATTTGTAAAATGAACAATATACTTATTAATATAATCTATGGTTTATATCATGAAGAAATCACAAGGGAAATTAGAAAATGTATTGAACTGAATGTTACTGAAAATATATCATAATTTTCAGAGTGCAGCCAGAGCCTCATATAGAGGGAAATATAAATTCCCCTCTATAAATATATATATGTTAGGGGGAAAATATCTAAGGCAATAACCTGTTTCCACTTTGTGTTAAAAACTGAAGAACAAATCAAACCTAGGATAAGAAGAAAAGAAAGAAAGAAAGAAAGAGAGAGAAGGAAGGAAGGAAGGAAGGAAGGAAGGAAGGAAGGAAGGAAAGAAAGAAAGAGAAAGAAAGGCTAATAAAAGAAATAAAAATCTGAAAACAGAAAAAAATAATTGAAACAATAGCAAGGTAGACTTATCAAAGAGAAAAAGAAGACATAAATTACAAATTCCAAGGATGAAAGGGGAAACATCACTATACATCTTTAAAAAGGTGGTAATAAAGACAATGTAGTGTCAGTAAATTCAACAACTAAGACGAAATGGGCAAAGTTTATAAAAGACACAAATGACCAAAACTTGCGCCAAAATACTCAATCCCAAATCATATATATATAAACTTGAATTGATTCCCACAGAGGAAACTCCAGGCCTTGATGGCTTCACTGGTAAATTGTAGGAAACATGTCAAGAAGAAAAAAATTGCCAATCTAACACAAATGTTTTAAAAAACAGAGAACAACAGAACATCTCCCAACTGTTTTTATGAGCCTAGCCTAAAAGTGAGACCAAAACTAGAAAAGATATTACAAGAAAACAATACTACAAACTAATGTCTCGCATAAACCTAAATGCAAAAATCTTTAACAAAATATAAGTAGATCTAATTCAATAATATATTTACAGGACAATACATCATAATCAGGTAGGGTTTAACCCAAGAATGCAATGCCAGTTTAATATAAATATTAAACCCACAAATACAATCCACGATATTTACAATATAAAAGAAAAAAACACATGATCACCTCAATAAATGCAACAAAACTCAACATCCATTCATGGACACACACACACACACACACACACACACACACACACACACACAGAGTAAGCTAAGGATAGAGAAAAATTTCCTTAACCTGACAAAGCATCTATAGAAAAAAATACAAATATTATATTTAATAGTAGGAAACAGAGCGTTAGCACTTTCAAAAATACTCACATTTTTCATAATATAATGCCTCTGTTTAAATTCTTAAGTGTGTCCCAATCATATTTTAGATAAAAACAAAATAACCAGGACATAAAATCATTTCATTTATAATATGTAAACATTGATGGATATTTTCAAACATAGCCTCTCCCTCCTTTATAATCATCCACTAAAATCTTGCATATTCTTGCTACCTTCTCATCACTTATACTGTTTTCTCTGCAGAAATTATCTCATCAACCAATAGAAATCCACTATTTCCTGAGGCCTAATTAAAAATTTAGTTTCTCTACTTTTCTAAATTTTTAAACAACATAGTATTTTTATTTTTGCAGTTATAATTACAAGATAAATTAGAACATATTTTGAATTTAAAGATAATAAAAACAAAACATAAAATTTGTGGCACGCAAGAAAGTAGTGTTTAGAGAGAATTTTTACTTAATTGCTTATATTAGAACCAAATTTCACCAGAGGCTGGGAAGGGAAATGGGGAAGGAAGGATGAAGAGAAGTTGGTTAATGGGTACAAAAATACAGTTAGATGAAAGTATAAGTTCTAGTATTTGGTAGTACAGTAGGGAAATTGTAGTGAATAATAACTTATTATATATTTCAAAATAGCTAGAAGAATTGTAATGTTCCCAATACAAAGAAAAGATACATGTTTGAGGTGATGGATATCCGAACTACACTGACTGGTTCAGTACACATTGCATATGTGTATCAAAATAACACATGTATCCCTGAAATATGTACAACTATAATATATATTTTAAAAATTAGTTTCTCTAAAAGGTCTTCTATAACTTATTTTATCCCATAAGAGACTATTCCTTTCTTTATGCTCTCAGGATTTATGAATACACAGGTAGCAACACATAGCTTAGTAATAATTCAGATTCTCAACTGGTTTCCTTCATGGTGGCCAATATGGTGAGATGGAAAAATTGGTTACTTTGAAATTAAGAGGTTCTTGTGCTGATACTGGATATTAGGGTGGTCAGTTATTTCTTTAAGCAATGATTTCCTTGTGTATAAAATACAAATGACATCGAATCTATCAAAAGGGTTTTTGTGAGGATCCAAAGCAATTAAGTGTAGATACAAAGCATGGTTTAGGTCTGTATGACAATTATAATACATCTTGAATAATTGGCGAAATTATGAAATACTTCAAAAACAAGAGTCTTATCTTTATGTCTGTGCAAATTTCATCTTTAGATCCCATTTGGTTTCAGCCATAAATGTGCACAATAAATGTTCATCAAGGGTCCCTTAAAATCATGAGATTCTATAATTAAAGTAGAAATGAAACTTGGAAAATGTCAAGAATCTTGGAAAAGAAATCAGGATAGATGCTGGCTAACTCGTCTAGGACAGCAATATATAAATATGTCTCTTGATCACATGGAGACTTTACAGTACAACGTAAAAATAGGGCACATTTCTTTACACTACCTACCAAATTAACAAATTGACAAAGTGAATGGAACACCAAATTAAATAGTGAAAATACTGAATTACAGCATATTTTGGAGGTAACACCATTTTTATGATTATCCAGTGTATCAGTCCATTCTTACCCTGCTATGGAAAAATACCCGAGACTGGGTAATTTATAAAGGAGAGAGGTTTAAGTAAATCACAGTTCCACAGGGCTTGGGAGGACTCAGGAAACTTCCAATCATGGCGGAGGGGGAAGTAAACACAAGTCCTTCTTCACATGGCGGCAGGAAGGAAAAAGATTGCCAAGTGAAGGGGAAAGCCCCTTATAAAACCATCAGATCTCAAGAGAACTCACTCACTATCAGGAGAACAGCATGGGGGAAACTGTTCCCATGATTCAATTATCTCCACCCAGTCCCACCCTTGATACATGGGGATTATTACAATTCAAGGTGAGATTTGAGTGGGGACACACAGCCAAACCATATCATCTGGTATGTATGGTTTTTCTGCCAACCTTTAAGAATCTGGGCCTACGAGGCCCTTCAAACGATTTGGTGAAGGTAAGAAATGGAATTGGGCATAACGCTTATAATTTGAGAAGGGATTTTTTTCAAAGGCAAAAGATAGTGGAGGAAGGAAAGAGGGATTTAAAAAGGGCAGACAATGAAAAGAGGAACCAAAAAAGGGAAAGTATCTCATGTATACCTATCTCATTCTACCAGTGAGAAGTTAAGAAGTTAAGACCCTCGAGAACATTTTCTTTACCCTAGTTTTTAGTTTAGAGTTTGTCATTTTTGTTGTTGTTGTTGTTGTTGTTTGGGCAATGAGGTTCTGCCTTTGTTATAACAGTAAAAGTGGACTGGAAAGCCATAGATATGCTCTCTTCTACCCAAAGTAAAGTCAGTTAGGTCCAGGAAGAGAACTGTGACCAGAGAGCCAGTCTATCAGGATGTATACATCCAGACACAGGATGGGAAATGAGAATAAAAGAATTCCAGCCCATCCCTAGCCCTGGCCCAAGTGCACATACAGAGAGAGCAGCAGCATTTTCTATATTTGTTGGTATGTTCCCAGAGTCCAGTAGAGGGCAAATACACTATAAATATTTAAAAATTATTCACTAACAAACAATGCCTAGAGAATATTATAAAATTGATAGAATCTTCTAAATGGGGATGTGTATTTTTTTAAATAAACAAAGAAATGTTTAGTTTTTCAAAGTGAACTGATATGATCACTTTTAATACCATTAGTGTATCAGTAAAAACCAAAGGTGAAATTTTAAAGTAAAGATGCATGCTATTTTCTTTCTAAAATGATCAAATGTGATTCAAATTGTTCAAATATTAGTTGCTACTATGTTAAACATTAATTTTTGTTCAAATATTTACTAAGTTATCTATTAAAGTTTATTTTCTATTTTAGTTGCCATTATCTTAGTGCAGGAACTATTCAGTTTGCTTTTCTAAAAGAGATGGGGAAACCAGCATCTTGTAGTCATTTCATTACCATCCCCAATAATTTTATTTCCTACCCATCTTTGTGAAGTCTTTAAACTAACACATTTACTATTTGTACTATCTAAGCACTTAGAGAAGAGATAATTAAATAAACTCTCTATGAAATTAATCATCTCAATTTCATTGCCTTTCCCAAAATAAATTCCCAGAAGTATTTCCAAAGAGAATAAAAAATATTTTTCACTACTTTAAAATGTAAAAAAAACAGTGAAATGGGCAAAATGTGAACTGAAAAGAGAAGGACAAAGGTGGAATTAGCAGGAATAATCAGTAATTTCAATAATTAAGTGTTCAATGAATTAAAATGACCTGACCATATCAGGTTTAAAATGAACTTGAGTTAACTTTTAAATGGTTACCTAGTACTCATCAGTATGTTGGCAGCAATGAAGTCTGACTGTAATAACATTCTGTACCAGAATTTATTCTGTCAACTGAAGGGAAAAAAAATTATCCCCAAATATAAATACATGCATGATGTATTTACATTCATAAACACTAGATGAATTAAAAAACTTAACACTCTCTTACTGATGCATATTTAAATATATGGAAGCACCTCATACTACTATTCAAATGCTGTATTACAAATGCATTTGCTAATTTTGTGTACTTTTTTTGTAATTTGTATTATTTATAAAAAAGTGAGTATCAAAACAAATTATATACCACAGGAAAATGTGCTAGCTCAACAGAATCAATTAGTATATTTTGAGGACAAATTTATACAATATGTTATTTTGGATGTGCTTCAAGAAAATAAAATGAATCACACTTCAAAACAGAAATCCTTTTCAATAGTAAATGAGTTCATTTATAATTGTTAAGCTTATTAGTCAGCTAAGAACAATGCTAGTCTCTTTGTAAAAATTTCTTTATTATGTCAAGGCCTTCATTGCCTTTCACACAGAAGAGCATTTTTTACACATTTGGTTGGCACCAAACATTTCAAACCTTAGTTTTCAGAAATGTGAAAAACTGTATTAAGATCATTTTAACAGACCTACAAGAAATATGAGAGCTCTTAGCAGATTAAAAACATAGGATATTAGAACAGTTATGGTAGAGGCTGCTATGTGACTGACCAAATGTGAAACAGGAGGAAAAAGGACCCACATTATAACAGCTATTAATAAAAGGACAGTGGAGAAGTAAGCCATCCAGAGTAGCAGCAGGGAGGTTAATTACAAAAGTAACCTTGTGAGAAAAGAGAAGGAATAGAACTCAGTCGGTATTTCTGGCCCAGTAAAACCATAGGGAAATGAAACAATAGAGGAAAGAGAAGTCAAAAAGTTGAAAGCACAGTATGGGTATGCTAGAAGGGAAGACATAAGAAAAGAAAAAGCATACAGGAAAAACTGATTTTCTCCATAAGCAAGTGTTATGAAAATAGAAATCATAAACCTGAAAACAGCTTTTGCACCAGGCACAATGGCTCATTCCAATACTTTGGGAGGCTGAGGTGGGAGGACTGCTTGAGCCCAGTTCAAGACCAGCCTGAGCAACATAGTGAGACCTTGTTTCTTTAGTGGAAAAAAAAAAGTAAAAAAATTGTGAGAACTTTGGGAGGCCAATATGGGAGGATCACTGGAGCCCAGGAGTTTAAGATCAGCCTAGACAACATAGGGAGAACCTGCCTCTACAAAAAATAAAAAATTAGCTGGGCACGGTGGCACACACCTGTAGTCCCAGCTACTCAGGATACCAAGGCAGGAGGATTGCTTGAGCCCAGGAGGTTGAGACTGCAGTGAGTCATGATTGTGCCACTGCACTCCAGCCTAGTCAACAGAGCAAGACCCTATCTCAAAAATAAAGTAAAATAAAATAAAATAAATCATATGTCACAGGCTATTTAATAAACCTTGCCCAAAACAAGTTCTACAAGTATTATGAATGTTTGGTATAATTTGTAGGTAAAGGATGTTTATACTTTATGAGCACGGGATCACAGAGAACAAAAAGCATGGTTAAGGGGGTTGGAAAAAATATTAGTTAAATTCTCTCTCACTGTGTTTATTGCGCAAGAGCCAGGAGTTTCCCTGGATCTTTAACATTAATTTGCAAAGGACTTCCTGGGATATTCAATGTTAAGTACAAAGTTGCTGTGAATCTTCTAGGAATGGTAGCCCTTCCATGTCAAAGAATGTGATGAATGTCAAAGATTAGAAAACAGTGTATTGTGAATTTAAATGACAGAATTCATTTTATGTAGAAAATAGAATTTGTTTATTTACATTATAAATTCACTCACTGCCCCTGTGCTAGATGACTCTATCACTTATAAACCATGTAGCTTCTTGTTTTTCAGAAAATCTTAGCTGTTTGGATATAGTTTTTTTTTTTTTTCATTAGACCTTAAAAGATGCTTCCAGCAGATTCAAATCCAATAAACACCAAAGCCTGCTTCTTCTACAGGGTTGCAGTTA
Organism: Papio anubis; assembly: GCF_008728515.1. Taxonomy (NCBI): domain Eukaryota; kingdom Metazoa; phylum Chordata; class Mammalia; order Primates; family Cercopithecidae; genus Papio; species Papio anubis. Next base: position 32,295,182 of record NC_044988.1, read on the forward strand.
AACATGAAACTTATGCTTTATAGGAATTATTTACTAAAACTACATGATTGCTATAGGCAACTCTAACTTGTGAGGATAGCGTAAGTGTAACAGTGTTATGCTTGAACTTTTTGAGAGGAATAATATGAAGGCTGACATAGCAGTAGGGTCCTGGCTCTCTTGACCTTGTGACCATCTGAGAAAGGAGGAATTAAATGGAAGTGAATTAGTTCAATAAATCATCCCTAGATGCCTACCATTTATTTCTCCCAAAATAGACTGGCATCAAAGAGCAGAAGCTACTTGGGAGAAGTAAAGCAGGTTTCAAAGGCGAGAGGGGGAGTGTGTCTGGGAGCAGGAATGTTTCTCAGAAAAGATTTAGTTTAGAATAATTTCTCAGTGACAAAACAGGATAGATATTACATAAAATACATAAACCTATTTTTGTGAATCAAAAGGAACATAGTAACCATTACTTCTTACAAAGTGAATAATATTTTATCAGGATTATAATGCTGTCTTAAGTATTATTTCCCTTGGGTCCTAGCAGAGCCACCAATGCTAAGATTCTACTAAAGTAAGTAATAATTTATTGTGAAAAGCATTTACTAAATAATACTATGGTGACCAGAAAGAGCAAATGAGCAAAAGATGTCAAGCTTACTGCAGTATTAGGAGAGTTCTTTGTAACAAGAGGCTTCTCTAGTCTTTCTAGTAATACATGAAACTACAAAAACATAAAATATCAATAAATGTATGCAGCACATCAAAATATCTAACTGCGCAAAATTAAGTTTGGCAACTCTAGGGAGATCATAAGAATATGTACTTTAAATGTATTTTCTGGTGTGAATACATAGATACAGATTCATATTTATTCCCAATGTCTATTGATATTATGCATATTTGCAGGAGAGTAAAGATGTTGGCTCTTTCAGGGTATAGTACTGGAAATTACAAGAATGAATTATTTGTTTCAGCCGAAGCACTATAGCCTAAATAACAGAACTTCTTACTTACACATGATTATTAAACTAGTGCTAATACTATTATTAATAGTGATATGCAATAATATTTCATTTGATCTTTGCAAAAATCCTAAGGTGAAGTAAAAATGGTAGGCATTTTTATCTCCATTTTATAAATAGTGACTTAAGTACAAAGATATAATGACAACGCAAAGACATGGTGTCAGCTGGCAGTGATTCCAGATCTTCTGACTTTAATCCTAGAATTCTTCTCACAATACCAGTGTTTCCCCAAATATGGAAATAATGATATTGGTAGTACAAAGGCAAGACATTAAATAATAATAAATCATATACTAAAAACTCCATTTTCTTTTTCTTTTTTTTTTTCTTTTGAGACACAGTCTCACTTTGTCACCCAGGCTGGAGTGTAGTGGCACGATCTTGGCTCACTGCAGCCTCCGCCTCCCGGGTTCAAGCAATTCCCCTGTCTCAGCCTCCTGAGTAGCTAGGACCACAGGTGCATGCTGCCATGCCCGGCTAATTTTTGTACTTTTAGTAGAGACGGGGTTTCGCCATGTTGGGCAAGATGGTCTTGATCTCCTGACCTCCTGATCAACCTCGCCTCCCAAAGTGCTAGGATTACAGGCATGAGCCACGATGCCCAGCCCATTTTCAATTCTCTTTACAATCATTCTGTTTTGTCAAGGAAAAGGTCTCAGCCTTTACCATCTATAACAATTACTAATTTCACTTTTTTTTTTTCAATTTGAAAGCAGTCACTTTAGTAACTGACTAGATTACATAAATAATCATGGGATACACCTTAGCTCATCCATTTAACAAGACTGTTGGTCTGGTCTTCCCTGTTGCCAGCATCTGCACCTTTTACAAAATGGGTGGTCTTTTTCTTCATTCCAACTCCTGAAGAAGTTAATTTGAAGGGCCACAGGAATTTATTTGTTTCTTTGAAGTGCTTTCCAACTGTATAGATCTCATGAATTAAATCCTCCAGGCAGATGATGGCATATTTAGAAAGAGACTGAGCAATCAAAATGTTATCTGTCAAGGCAATTTGCATCTTATTAATTTGGCCATAACCATGCTTGTAGATTAGTTCATTTGCTGACTTCAGGTTTGGATATTCCCATGCAATATATGGTTCTACAATCCTCAGTATGTTAACTGAAGCCTTCTTAAGCTTAACCAAGGTTCTATTGAAGAATAATCTCACTTTTTAAGAGAAGGTAGGTCTTAGGACTGTGTCTTTTCAAGCAAATGCAGCGAGCCAAATCTCATAAGTATTATTTCATTTTTACTATATTCAGTTTTATGAATACAAGATAAATCTTATGTTTATATCAAGAGATGCTGGCTTTTCATTTTAGGTACAAAGTTTTTGTTTTAAATTAATTCTTTTAAGTAATTGTATAGAAAACAGTTAAGTGAAAAAAGTAACAGGCTGGGCGTGGTGGCTTAAGCCTGTAATCCCAGCACTTCAGGAGGCCGGGACAGGTGGATAACGAGATCAGGAGATCGAGACCATCCTGGCCAACATGGTGAAACACAGCTCTACTGAAATACAAAAAATTAAATGGGCGTGGTGTTGCACACCTGTAGATCCAGCTACTCGGGAGGCTGAGGCAGGGGAATCACCTGAACCCGGGAAGTGGAGGTTGCAGTGAGCTGAGATTGTACCATTGCACTCCAACCTGGTGACAGAGCGAGATTCGTCTAAAAAAAAAACAAACAAAAAAAGTAACAATATAATGGGCATCTTGGATAAAGCAAAAAAATCATGAGGTAGTTTGCAAAAGATAGAACGTTAGAAAATAATGCACTGCATATCATACACTATAAATTACACTCTTCATAAAGACATGAACAAAAGACTTCTACTTTAAAGATTTACATTTCATGCATGAATTAAAACAGAAATAGCTGTTTCATTGTATCAACTTACTATTCATCTAAATCCCTGAAGAAAAGAAAAAGAGTAGCAATCATAATACTCCTCTAGCAAGAGTAAAGTTAATTTTGAAGCAAACTGCTAGTGTATTACCTACTTTTTAGGAGAATTGCATTTTATTGATCCCAGTATTCTGATAACAAAAATTATACATATACACAGTTTCATAAAGTATTCAGACAATGAAGAAACAATCCAAGTAAAATGCAACTGCATCCTTTATGCTCACAATTCCTGCTATTCCACTTCACAGAGATAATGTCTAACCACAGGATGGTATACAATCCTCCAACACCCTACCAGTAATTTCACCCTCATGTGTTTATCTGTGTCTGCACTAACTAGGAGAGTTAACACTAACAGCCACAAACACAACTTCCCAGTGGTAACTCCAAAGTTACCTCTCTAACTTAGAAAATGTTTCTAAGTTAACTCTCTAACTTAGGAATTACCACTGGGAGGCTGTCTGTGTGGCAGTTAGTGGTGCAGCAGGTCCTGCTCCATATGCTCACTTAGGGACCCTGGTTAACAGAGGTTCCACCACCTTTTAGTTGTGTCACTCTGATGTAGGCTTGCAGCAGCTGAGAGATTGTAGAAGCATACTAACTCCTAAATGTCTTGGCTCACAAATAATACATGGTACTGTTGCTCATAGCTCACTATTGAGAATATGCTACAGGACCCAATATAAATACAAGAGAAACACTATAGGTGAGCATTTTATGCCCCTGATGCAGTGTCTTTTATAGGAGAGTACACATAGTATAGGAACCTAGGTGAGATATGTGTGTTTTCCTACTTCTTCTTCTTTTTTTTTTTTTTGGCACTTAACAATACATCTTTGGATTGTTTCCAAGTGTGTATACGTGTGTGTCTGCACATACATACATGCACCAACTACTTTGGTTTCAGAGTACTCCACAGTATAGACGAAGCTTAACTTATTTAACTATTTTACTATTAATGAACATCATGAACTAAGTTTTCATTTATACAGTGATGTGCTTATTTATTCCTGGTCTGATATCACTTCAGTTTTGATTACCAAAACTGTATAGTATCTTCTGAGATTAAATAAAACAAGTCCTGTCTCTACCATTAGTCTGTTTTTGGCAAATTTTCTTTTCTTTGCTTTGCTTTGTCATGTCTTTTTTCTGTTCTTTTCTTTCTTTCCTTTCTTTCTTTTTTTTGGCTATTCTTATGTATATTCAAAAGTCATCTAGATGTTTCAGTTGGATTGTATTGAAACCATGCATGCACTTGGGAGATAAATGCATTATTTATAATAAGGAGCATTCCCATTCAAAAAAGTAGTAGTTTCCCCATATATCCTTTGTAGCAAAACTCTCATTTTTGAGATTTTGTAGCAAAACTCTCATTTTAAAATTTAGGCCTTCTTAATGCCCTTTCATATGTGAGTTATATGCTTCATTCTAGCTCACTGGCTATGAGTAAAGTATTATGAAGACTGATAATAGATTTCAAAGTGGTAGGGTAAGCAGAATTCTAAAAATGCCCCCCCCCCAACCAAGATTAGAAACTCTAATTCCTGTAACTTGTGAATACAATGAGAAATCCCTCCCATGATTATGTTATGCTATGGTACAGCTGACATTAAAATCGAGTAGGCCTGATCTAGCCCATGAGTCCTTAAAAGTGGAGTGCTTCTCTGGCTGGTGGCAGCAGTCAGAGTCAACACATAAGGCCATATTGTTGTTTTGAAAATGGAGGGGCCACAAGAGAAGTCAAGCAGGCAGCCTCTAGGAGTGGAAAACAGATCCCATCAGACAGCCAACAAGATAACACAGAGGCCTTAGTTTTGCAATTCTGCCAACAACTCAATGGGACTGGAATGGATCCTTCCCCAGGATCTCTAGACAAAAGCCCCATGTGACAGACACAATTTCAGTCTTGTGAGACATGGAACAGAGAACCCAATCAAGCTACCCTAGACTTATGACCTACAAAAATTGTGAGACAATAAGTGGGTGCTGTTTTGAGCTACTAAATCATTGTGATTTGATATACAGCAATAAGAAACATAAGTCCAGACAGACTCCAAAGGAATTGTTACCAACATTTTACACCTCCATGGGTTTTCAGAATTCCCCAGGGAAAAGGAAATACACTTTTGTGTATTTCTTTGCTTTTACCTTCATTGACATTCCCTAATTAAGAGTAACACACATAACAACCTAAATCCTTAATTTCCTGCTAAATGTTAAGGCTTTGGTAAAATACAAGGATAATTCCTCCTCAAAAAGTTCAAATATTTAAGTTACAAGCAAATTGAAAACTAAAAATATCAAAGGACAAGATGAAATCTCAAAGTCAATGAGTAAAGTATCTCACGAAAATTAAGGAGAATGCTATCATCAAACCCTAGAATCGGAAATCTATTTCACAAGAGGTTAGGATATATAAGATAACCAGAGCTATTTTAGTATTTCAGCTACATACATGCAGTGACTACAATGTTTACATGAGAATTCAACATTTTTGTAAAATAGGAATTAATCCACAATCTCAGTTCCACTAGCATAAATTGTTCCACTGCTGACCTTCTGCCTCTAAGTGAAAATGCAATTTATTGTATAATACATTACATTTCTAAAACTTTTCATACTCTAAGAAATATTACTCTGAAAGCAGTTTACAGAAATCCAAATGCTATATAGCTGATTTATGTAATTTTAAAAAAGATATCTTAAAAGACAATTTTAATGATACCAGGATGACAAGACAAAATAAAATAAGCTTCACTTTGTCTGTGTGCTTCTATTCTATCTGAATCCTTTTTAGTAAAATGTGTTGCCTTTAGCACTTGTATGACATTTTTAAAACAAAAGAATAAATAAGGTAAAGCAATAAAAAATTAGTGAATATTAAAGATAATGATTTCAGTTTCAAGAGGACTGAGAACAACATAATTAAGTTTTAGAATCTTAAATCTAGAGAAAAGAAAAGTAAAAGGGCATTGAAATAATTTAAAGATAAGAAAATGGTCTTACCAATAAGATAGACAGGGATCTCATTTCCTTAACTGATTTTCTTTGACATCTCCATGGTTTTTGGCTTAGTAAACAAAAGATATTATTGATCTAATTACCAAAGTGTCCCTGCACATTGATGTAACAAGTTTCAGTCAATTGACAGTCACTGGGAATGCCTAGTCACCTAAAATCCATCACCCACCTGCTTGGAACCCTTCAACAAAGAATGACTCCTAAGCACTGTTGTTTATAACGCGAATTGGATGACAGAGTTAATTTCCATGTTCTGTCATCCACTTACATCTTAGTATAACTAGCTTCCCTGCAAAAACAATGGTAGTTCTGATGCAGATGAGAGAAAGATAATTTTATTTTGTAAGTAAGCTCCATAAAGTCAGGAACAATGTCTATTTCTTCTTTACTACTTATCACAATTGCTATTAATAGTACAGAGGGAATCCTTAATAAGGATTTGGTGAAGGAAAGGAGGCAGATACAAACTGAAATATGACAAGTAGCTTTGAGCTTCCAAGGAAAAAATCACACAGGCAAATGGCATACCAGGAGAAAAAGTTATGAAGATAGTGAAGAGTGCTGGAACTATTCTTGTTTTAGTCTGTTCAGTCTGCTACAGCAAAAACTGGGTAACTTACGAACAACAGAAATTTATTTCTCACCATTCTGGATGCTGGGAATTTCAAGATCAAGGCAGATTCAATGCCTGATGAGGGCCTGCTTTCTGGCTCATAGACTGCACCTTCTTCCTATGTCCTCACATTGTAGATGGAAAGAGGGGTCTCTCTAGGTTCTCTTTTGTAAGTGCACTAATCCTATTCATAAGGACTGCATCCTCATAACCTAATCATTTTTCAAAATCCCCACCTTCTAATACCATCACTTTGGGGGTAAGGATTTCAATATATAAATTTTTTCCGCAGACAAACACAAACATTCAGACCATAGATATTTCCAAATAAAGGAGTTTTATTTTTCCTTATTTTATGACTTTCTTATTTAATACCTCCACCCATATGCTATTTTATAAGAATAAAAGTTATTGAAATGGTAGAAATTAAAATCCTACCATAAAAGGACTGCTTCTGAAGATGTAAAAAAGCTTTGTACGCAGTGACAACAAATCAGATAATTACTTAAATACTTTTACACTAGAGGAAGCAAATGATATTTTGAAGCCAACAACAAATGACTAAAGAAATGGATCACAAATTGCTGATGACTAATTTGGGGCTGAATTAATGACCAATTAGGTTTACAGAGCAGTTATTTTAAGATTGCTGGTTAGGATGTTTCAAATTATTGAAAAAAAAATTAAATGATCCCTAGAGCAAGTTATCCAAAGAGTACATATAGGTAATATATATTAATTCAATTATTAATTCAATTATTTCCCCTCAGAAAACTGAACAAAATACTTATTAAAAAGTAAGTACTACTGGAAATTATATTTTTATGATTCCTTTTTCCAATCATAGTATCAATATTCAGTCCCTTGCCTACTCAGTGGTTCAAAACAGTCTTCAATAAATTGACAACTGTACCATTTCAAATAGTCTATGGAGTACATGATTTTTAAAAATTATTTGTTAAAAAACTATTAATTATATAATCTGTGAATCAGAACAGTGTTTGTTTCTGGGATCGAGGGATGGGGAGGCTAGAGACTGGGATGAGCCAGAGGAAAGTTTTCTAGAGTGATAAAAATGCCTTAATTTAAATTGTGGGTTATACAATCACTTTTCAAAACACAATAAACTGCATAAACTGAGATCTGTGCCCTTTACTGTAAATAAATTATAGCTCCCTAAAAATTAAAAGCAAAGAAGTATATAAAATATTTCTGCTTTCTCTACTACATAAAATACATGCTTATACAATACAACTGCAAACTGAGATTAAGTATTTTACTTTACAATGTCCAGAGAAGTAATTCAGATTGGTGTGTGTGTCTATGACGTGTGGTGTTTCCCCTCAGAAAACTGAACAGAAATGTATTAAGTTTCTCAAAATGACATATGGCCACAATAGAATGACAAAATGTCTGTTGGAGTAATGACCAAGAATGTAATTAAAAGCAAAGATTCTTGAAAGTACTGTTTTAACATAAGATGAATCCTTTTTTAAAAAAAGCAAAATAATTACTAAATTACTTAATGTTTGCGGGAAAGACTAATTAGAAGTAAAGTCATTCAATTTATTCGCTATTGTATATGTATAACTACAAGTGAATATTATTAGTTGCTATCAAGGGTAAGTTTTCTAAACATCAGGGTTGCCTGTTTATCATTTACAGTGGCTCCTATTTTCAAAAATTCAGATGTTTCTGTTTTAATAGCAACAGTACTTTTTTATTTGCTAGTGGAGTTAAGATAAAGCAAAATGAATTTAGATACTTTAAAATAATGTAACCAATTCCATTTCTTTAGCAGCACAATTAATTCTTACTCTTTAATTTTAATACTTTATATTAGAGCAAAGTACTTAGGATTAAATGAGTGTTTCCACTTACACAGCTCTAAAATATATTACAATAACTATCAAATAATTGATATAGATATGTTATGACTTTGGGGATAATTTCAGTGATCTGTATAACTAAAATCATTTAAATTACTATTCAAATGATGATAATTAATAAATTATGAAGTTTTACATGTGGCCAGAAATTTAAATTATATAAGACTTCTTTTCATTAATTGTATTATCTTGAAAAAGCAGCTATAGAAAATAGACTCATCAACTTAACTAGGATGAAAAGACACTGGAGGAAGTCCAAGAAAAAGTAATATAAATTACTAAATGATTGGGAAGTGGCATAACAAAGAAAACCTAAAATAATTTGGGTTAGTAGAGAACAGAAGGCTAGGGTAGAAAGTAATAATAGTCTTTATTCAAATAGATGAAGGAATACTACGGGAACTGACACTTTCAGTACTTTGCCCATTGAGAAAAGGATCTAAAAACAAATTCAAGAAGCAACTGGAAGGACTATGTTTAGGTACCAAGAAAAATTCCCTTTGCAGTTGCAAGACTTTACAGCCTAATAACAAAGGTGGCTATAAATTCATTTTATCTTTGAAAATGTTTAGCCACATTAGCTAAGGTAGTCATTATTCTAGTACCTAAGGGGTAAATATTATGTGCCCCAAGTCTGTATACATTCACTCTTACCTCTTCAGTGTACACCAGTCAAGCTTCTCACTACAGCACCTGTATTTCTTTGCCTGAGAGATTTCTTGGTCCCCTAGTACCTTCTTTGCCTACCAGCACATCAGCTAGCAATACCAGGAAATTAACCACCCCTGTATCTCTCTGCCTGTGACCAAACAAGTAAGTGTATAAACACCGTAGGCTTCCTCACACCTCAAGTGGGATAACTCTGAGATGTGGGATAATACTGGCTCCCAGATTTCTCCATTGTGATAATTATCCACAGCTGTATCTTATATAATAAGAAAAACTGTATTGGATAAAGCCCCTTTCTGTCTCATTTTCCCAATATCCTACCACTATTTCCAGGGATCACCTCCCAAATAAACTACTTGTACTCAAATCCTTGTATCAGTCTGCTTCTTTAGTACCCAAACTAAGGCAGTATATATGCCATCTCCATGTAGCACCTGCCAATTTTCTTTTTTTGAGACAGAGTCTCGCCCTGTCACACAGGCTGGAGTGCGGTGGCGCAATCTTGGCTCACTGCAACCTCTGCCTCCCAGGTTCGAGAGATTCTCCTGCCTCTACCTCTGCCTCCAGGGTTCGAGTGATTCTCCTGCCTCAGCCTCCCGAGCAGCTGGGAGTACAGGTGCCCGCCACCACACCTAGCTAATTTTTGTGTTTTTAGTAGAGATGGGGGTTTTACCATGTTGGCCAGGCAGGCTGGTCTCGAACTCCTGACCTCAAGTGATTAGCCCGACTTGGCATCCCAAAGTGCTGGGATTATAGGCATGAGCCACTGTGCCCGGTCTCACCTCTTATCTTACATACTTAACAGTTCTTCCATTTTTTACTTAAATCTCTTGGGAAAAAAAAGTTGCAAACACAAGAAAAAAACAGAAAACTACTATCTTCCATCTTTCACTGTTTTAAAACAAAACTAAAAATAATATCAAAACAGGTATTTAGTACTAGCCAACTATTTGTTGCCATATCTCTATGTTTGTATCTCTAAGCTTGAATACTACTCCTTAGTTTCAGGTGTGTCAATAGGTATAGGGGAAGACTAGCAAACATTCATGAGGTTTTACCGATACTCTGCACCAAACTGACCTCACTGACTATTCCGAGAGAATGAGAGAGAATGGATGAGGGAATAATCTCATCACTCTGCAATTCAACATTTTCTTAAAGCTCTTTCCCAAAATCAACTGAAGTCCATCTTTTATCAGCTAAGGTCACCTAAAATCACTCCACATCCCAATAGAATAAATATTCCACACTTCAGACAATATCAAGCCACTGACTAGGTAACCTGAGAAAGTTAATTCACAATCCCACCCAGAAAAAATCATTAGAGATCGTTTAAGATTTCTTTGACACCTACATAGTTTAAGAAAACTTTTAGAGAATTAAAAATTTTAGTCCTGATTTCCTGTGTGGCTGCAGCCAATGCACTTCATTTCCCTGGGTCTCAGTTTCCTCAGCCTTAAAATAAGAAAGTTAAAGAGATCTGTGTTTTCTCTTCTGTTCTCCTCCTGACCCCTTCAGGAATAAAAGGGATAAGGAAAGGTGAATCTCTAGGTTTCCCAGTCCTGTGAAGTTCTGGGAAGATCAATTTTATATACAAACCTGTTTGCCAGAAGCAGGAGGACAAAAAGTATAGGAGGAGGAGAAGGTGAAAGATTAGGAAGAGAGAAAGAAAAAGAAAAATCGACTTTTAAAAATACAAGTACTGGCCGAGCGCAGTGGCTCATGCCTGTAATCCCAGCACTTCAGGAGGCGGAGGCAGGTGGGTCACAAAACAGGAGATCGAGACCATCCTGGCTCACACGGTGAAATCCCTGTCTCTACTAAAAATACAAAAAGATTAGCCAGGAGTGGTGGCATGCGCCTATAGTTCCACCTACTCGGGAGGCTGAGGCAGAAGAATTGCTTGAACCTAGGAGGCAGAGGTTGCAGTGAGCCGAGATGGCACCACTGCACTCCAGCCTGGGCAACAGAGTGAGACTCCATCACACACACATACACACACACACAAAACAAAACAAAAACCAACTACCACTTTACATCCATTAGGATGGTTACTCTCAAGAAAAGAGAAAGTAAGTGTTGGTGAGGGTGTGGAGAAATTGGAACCCTTGTGCTCTGTTGGTGGGGATGTGAAATGGAAAACAGTATGGCAGTTTCTCAAAATTTTAAAAAAAGAATTACCATATGATCCAGCAATTCTGCTTCTCAGTATATACTCAAAATAATTGAAAGCAGAGTCTGAAAGAGATATTTGTACAGTCTGTTCATAGCATCATAATTCCCAATAGTACAGCTTGTTCATAGCATCATACTTCACAAGGGCCAAAAGGTGGAAGTAACCCAAGTGTCCATGGGAAGATGAATGAATAAACAAAATGTGGTATATATGTATACAATGGAATATTATTCAGCATTAAAAAGGAAATTCTGATACATGCTACAACACGGATGAACTTTGAGGACATTATGTGAAATAAACAGATCACAAAAAGACAAATACAGTATGATTCTACTTATGTGGCAACTAGAGAAGCCAAATTCATATAAACAAAATTACAACAGCAGTTACCAGGGGAAATGGGAAATTGTAATGGGTAGAGAGTTTCAGGTTTGCAAGATGAAAAGAATTCTGGAGACTGGTTGCACAACAATGTGAATGTAATTAATGCACTGAATTGTACACTTAAAAATGGTTAAGATGGTAAAGTTTGTATTTTACCATAATTTTTAAAAACACAGGTTAAAAAAAAAACTGGAGTAGATAATATTTAAGACTTCTTCCAGCTCCATAGTCTTCAAATTAGCATTAACAACAATTACGTAATTTATCATTGTCATGATACAAGATTCATGAACAAAATTAGAACAAAAAATTATTTATCCCATAAATATTATCCATACTATTTGCAGTATGTACATTATAACCATTAATCTCTATGATCCAAGAAATGAGCCTCAGGGACTAATACTCAAGTTCTCTACAGAGATTCTCTAAAGTATTACCTAAATGTTGAAAATCTTATGGTCAAATACAAAATTCTGCAGATTGAAGATTACTACTGATCTCTTTCCAAAGCTGTCATCTCCACTTTGAAGGCCATTAACTCCCAGTCAGAATTATAGGAGTGCACCTCATAATACTCTCTGGTCAGACAGGTATCAGGATGAGCTGTGCACATGTCTGCCATTTTACTTTGATTCTGATCCCAGTGAGCAAGCCCTCGCCATAATGTAGCTTATTTGCCTTATCTAACTCTGTCCATGGCATGCTGAGGCCACATTTAAATTTATTCAAATTAGCATACCATCTACCCATAAATTATCAAGTTTCTCAATACAAGCTGATAAGATTTCTAAATTAAACAAATTTCATATCATTTTTAGTATTCCATTTATTTCTTACCAAAAACATGACCTCACTTATGTTACTTTTTCATTATTAAAGTTATTTTATTCTTGCTTTCCTTGGTTTTAACTTAGAATTTTAAAAGGTTACTTACACCTATGTAAGTGTATTATAGAAATCCATTTAATTAGACACAAATTAGCCAGGCATGGTGGCTCACACCTGTAATCCCAGCACTTTGGGAGGCTGAAGCGGGTGGATTACAAGGTCAGGAGATCGAGACCATCCTGACTAACAAGGTGAAACCTCATCTCTACTAAAAACACAAAAAATTAGCTAGGCATCGTGGCACATGCCTGTAGTCCTAGCTACTTGGAAGGCTGAGGCAGGTGAATTGCTTGAACCCAGGAAGCAGAGGTTGCAGTGAGCTGAGATCGCACCACTGCACTCCAGTCTGGGTGACAGAGCGAGACTCTATCTCAAAAAAAAAAAGAGACACAAATTAGGTACTCACTATTTTAAATAAAAGTAGAAAGGGAAGAATAATAAGCTCTCAGTAGGCAAAGATATTAAAATATATAGTTGGTCAATAAGCACATAAGAAGATAGTATTATTAGTCATCAGAGAAATCAGATTAAAACCACAATGAGATACCATTATATAACTCACTTGCACAGCTAAAATTAAAAATATTGGCAATACCAAGTTTGACAAAGATGTCAAGCAACTAGAACTCCATATACTGCTGATGGGAATATAAAATAGTATAACGAGTTTGAAAAATAGTTTGGCAGTTTCTTATACGGTTCAAAAAACACTTACCACGGGACCCAACAAGTCCACTCCTAAGGGTTTACCCATGACAAATAAAAACCTATGCCCAAAGAATATATGAATGTTCAAAACTAGAGACAACCCAAACGTTCAACAACAAGCGAAAGGATAAACCAACTGTAATAAATATTGGTATAATGAAACATCATTCAATTCATCAATTAAAAAAAAACCACACACTCATACACAGAATAACATGAACTCCCAAAACATTATGGTGAGTGCAAGAAGCCAGCTTGCACAAAAGAATATATGTTGTATGACATCATTTATTGGAAATTCAAATAAAAGTTGTAGAAAAGACAAAGCGATCTAACAGAAAGCAGACCAGTATTTTCCTAGAATTTGGATCAGGGAAGAGAGGTACTAACAACAAAGAATAGGGAAGTATTTGGGGTAACAAAAATGTCCAATATTTTGACTTTGGTGGTATTTATACAGGTATATATGTTTGCCAAAACTCATCAAATGGTACACTTAAATAAATGGATTTTATTGCATATAAATTATACTTCTTAGAAATTTTTTAGTTCAGTAGTTTCTGAATGTTTTTTATCATTTGCTTCTTGGTTAAAAATACTTACTTATAAATTATATACATGTTCTAGTGTATAAATATAAGTATACACTTTACAAAACATATAAAAATAGGAATTACAAAATAAAAAGCTAAAGATCAAAGATTTAAATATCCTGTTAATTGAGGCAACTTCATTAGTCTATTTTAGAGCACAATATATATTTGGGTAAGAATTCATCACCGAAAATAATAATACATACAATAGACACAAATCCATGTGTCAAAAATCTTAGAATTTGGAACTTTTAGAGCCAACTTCTTATTTAGGTAATGTCTTTAAATTGTTACATGACTGTCAAAGAATTGGACAGGTACTCATTCTGCCCTTTTCTTGTTTCTGCCTGTAATACTCATGCAATCTTCAATCTGTAAGCTATATGTGGAAAAATTTTTAAGCCACTTGTCAATATTATGAAGTTAGTTTAAAATCAGACTACATAATCCATTAATCCACCCTGCTGAAAACAGAAAGTGTAACAAACAAGTTGCATTTTTGCCCCTCAGGATGCCTCATTTATATATATGATATGTATAAGTTTCTATATCTTGGCCATATTTATTTTTAAGTAAAAATAAATAGAAATAAAAATTCTAATGCATCTTTTCTATACTTTTTTTCTTTTCTTTTCTTTTTTTGAGATGGAGTTTCACTCTTGTCGCCCAGGCTGGAGTGCAATGGCGCAATCTCGGCTCACTGCAACCTCTGCCTCCCGGGTTCAAGCAATTCTCCTGTTTCATCTTCCCAGGTAGGAAGAATTATAGGCATGCTCCACCATGCCCATCTAATTTTGTGTTTTTAGTAGAGATGGGGTTTCATCATGTTGGCCAGGCTGGTTTCGAACTCCCGACCTCATGTGGTCCGTCTGCCTCAGCCTCCCAAAAAGTGCTAGGATTACAGGCATGAACTACCATGCCTGGCCTTCTTTCTCATATTCTAGTAAGTCTTGTTGCACCAACCTGGAATAGAGATGCTCCATTTTGGATACATCAGATAGTGACTGCTTACAGTATTCAGAAATTATAGTTTAAAAATTGGAGTGTGTGTGCCTGTACATATTTAACACTAAACATGTAAATAAATTACTGTCAATTTAGAAGGCAACTCAGTCATAACCTAGTTCACTCATTATTTCAACAAACATTTACTGAGGACCCATTATGTGCCAGACATACAGTGCGTGCAAGGTTGGACTATGGTGGGAGCAAAGGGAGACATGGTCCCTGGATCATCAATGTACGATACAGTTTTGGGGAGACACACTAATTACATGAATCATTTAAGACCATAGTAATGAAACAGTCTGTGAAGGAAAAGTACATGGGCTAGGAGAGTGCATAACAGAAAGTTAACCTAGATAGGATGAACAAGAAGGATTCCCTGGGGCCATAACTGCTGACCTTCAGTATTCACAAAATATTATTAAAACATAAGCAAACACAAAGTGAGGAATAAACAATGACAGGGTGGGACCAACTAGTACAATGAGGTTGGGTTGTGGTTTTTTTTGTATTCAATTTGCCTGTGATATCACTTAGCTTTAACATTTTCATATTAAGACTGGTTCTCTTCCTCATTAGTGCAAGACAATTATAGTAGTTTAACCTAGAAGGAAAGACAACATAAGCAAATACGAAATACACTGAAATTGAGTGGCAATATCAGTTATAATGTGGTTATTCAGCTCATTTATTAATAGATTCAATTTGTAGTTTCATTATAAATTTTATCTAAACAAGCACATACACCTGCACACACACACGGAGATAACTGAGAATACATCCATATACTACACTTTGAGAAACACTACTCTTTGTAACCATTTGCCTATCTCCAGTTCTTAGCACAGTATGTGACATACAAATCAATAATTTGTACTTATATCTGTAAAATGCTTTGCAGTTTGCAAAACACCACTACATCAATTTTTTTTTCATTTGACCTTTATAACTTATGGGCAATTTATTTATTTATTCATTTATTTTTAATTTTAATTTTTTATTTTTGAGACAGAGTTTTGCTCTTGTTGCCAGGCTGGAGTACAATAGTGTGATCTCAGCTCACTGCAACTTCTGCCTCCCAGGTTCAAGCGATTCTCCTGCCTCAGCCTCCCAAGTAGCTGGTATTACCGGCATGCGCCACCATGCCAGGCTAATTTTTTGTATTTAGAAGAGATGGGGGTTTTAGTAACCATGTTGGTCAGGCTGGTCTTGAGCTCCTGACCTCAGGTGATCCACCCGCCTTGGCCTCCCAAAGTGCTGAGATTACAGGCATGAGCCACTGCACTCAGCCTCATTATGGGCAAATTATATTTCAAAGATAAGAAAACTAAGACTGAGGGGTACCTTGAAGAAGTACCACCCTCTCAAGAAAGTTTCCCACAGTTTCCTCCTCCCATCAACTGAGTCACCTCTTTGCTCCCACATCCCTGTATGTATACCTCAGGCACTACCATCCTCTATGTCATCTGTTTACCTGCCAGTCTCTTTGGCCTAACATCAAAGTTCTTTATATCACAGCACCAAACAGGTTCATGGCTCATAACAGATGCTCAACCAGTATTATAAAAAGTAGAGCTAAGGGAGGTTGAAGTGATTTGCTTAACACCATATAGCTTATAAGTGGCAGACCCGGGATTCTGATTCACCTACATCCCATTAGATCATATTCAAGTCACTATCCCTTTAGTTCATATCTCTAACATTTTAGGGCAATATTATTACTGCTTCATAAGAAACAGGACAAAAACCACATTAACTGAATGCTAACTTGAAGTACTACCAACCAAAACAAAGACAGAAATATAATTTAAGCTCAAACATTAACAATATTTTCCACGTGAAATAAATTGTCAACTTAGATTTAACACAATTAGTTAATAACCATCTAATTAATTAGCATTGTTAGTAATGCTATTTTTATACTGAACATTTTTATACTGAGCTATAAATTTAAAGAGTATGAATTTGTTTTATTACACTAGCTTCTCTAGATCCCTTTTTTCCCATGATAAAGTTTCTCAACTTCTCTGACGCACTTTTGCTTTGCTATTTTTATATCTAATATAGATATCTTAAAAATTAGATATTTTAAATATCTAATTAAAGTAATTAAAGAAACACTCCATTTTTCAAAATGTATTTCTAAAAGTGCTTGGGAAAATTAAGCATAATCACGAGTTTTAAATATTGTAGCTGTCTACGAAATCAATGAACCCATAGGCAACAAACTCTCAAAGTCAAGGGAACCTCAAATTCAAGGAAAAGCCTTGAAAATAAGCCCAAAACAAAGACCAAAAAAAAATTCCAAATATTATTGGTAAAAAGGCTTTTCATAGAATTATTATGTTATGAATGGTCATAAACAGGACTGTAACTGATGATCTTATCAGTCCCATTAAAAAAAAAATCCATAAAAAGGTTATCACTGGGATCTGAAGCTTAGGCTTGTTCAAAGTAAAATTAATTTATTTAGTATCACTTTCCAAAAAACTTCACAAATAATTTTGCTCTATCAATTCAACATGCAGATTTTATAGATATGTTTACAAACAAGAAGAAACATGTAAATCTGTATTATGGTTTAATTCTGCTAACGATGAGATACAAAGTTAACTTGAGATTCACAAATGGGACAATGCTTCTTTAAACCTAATTATATTCATAAGCATTTTTATTTAATAATATAATTCTGTTCTTCATACTTTCTTAATTAATATATTTTCCTTGATTTCTCTTCTTTAATCCTACTATTTATAAATAGCTGAAATTACTACTAATAAAAAGCACAGATTTAATAGGATCCAAAGCTATCAACACTTAATAACCTTGAAACTCCAAGTAATAAAGGAAGACAGAGAAAAAAAAATCATGAAAAATCATGTCCTTGGTTAGATAAGTAGATTTACGAGAAACAGCTTGACCAATCCGTAAACCAGAAATAAAAAGTTATATATATTACTACTTTCAGTTTTGAGCCTTTTTTGTTGGTTTGTTTGTTTTTTCAACTGGAGAACGTTCCATTTTTCTCCATTTGACACTTCGAGGTTAATATATAAATTTATTATATGTTAGGGGAAAAACAGATTCCACTCTATCTCCTGTGTCCCCCTTCAATCTCTCATCCAGGCTAGAGATGCAGTGGTGATCATAGCTCACAGCAGTTTTCAACTCCTGGGCTCCAGTGATCTTCCTGCCTAAGCCTCCCAAGTAGTTGGGACTACAGGCACATGCCACCACACTTGGCCTGAGGCTTACTTTTAAAAGTCACCTGTTAAAACTATACTTTACAGAAATAAAAGATAATATTTTAAAGCAACATTTAAGAAAATTATAAAATGATGAAAAGTTGTACCTTTGTATTTAATTTAAAAATTTGTGTTCTGCCCCACATTCGATAATTAATAGGCAATCATAATATGAATTTGGGTGAGTTTAACAGTTTTAAAAAAATGCTGATCAGTTGATTTAATTAATCTAGGTTTTCTTAGAGACTGGGGTGGAAACTGCGGGACTTCAGTCTACTAAGATATATATCCTACTAATTAAAACAAAAAGCAAAGCCACAAACTGGCAAATCATAATTTTGAGTTTAATACCTAATTTCTAATTTTTAATGCTTTTGTCTTTTTCTTGACAATCATTTAGTTTGTATTTTCTAGCAATGAGGTTTGTGAAGTAGTCCAATTGTACCACTAATTCCTTATACAGACCTGTTTTAAAAATAGTCCTTTAGAGTACCTGTAATTCTTAACTATCATCTGTTTTATGTGTTTTTCAGACAAATTTATTTTCTTGATAGTAATTATCAAGACAAGAGCTGATGGGAAATGTAGAGAAAATCAGGCAAAACTTCAGAATTTATTTTTCTCTAGATGATTTTCTAGGTGACAATAAAGTGGTTTAAACTGGATACCTTTTTAAAGAGCTCATATTGCTTAGAATATATAAGGCAA
The DNA here is from genome assembly GCF_008728515.1 of Papio anubis. Taxonomy (NCBI): domain Eukaryota; kingdom Metazoa; phylum Chordata; class Mammalia; order Primates; family Cercopithecidae; genus Papio; species Papio anubis. Next base: position 32,314,008 of record NC_044988.1, read on the forward strand.
ACTTTCAGTTTTCATTTACTTAAAGATAAAATACTAAATAAATACCTATGTCTATTGACTATAATTTATTAGTAGTTCATATTGCCACTTTTTAAACTTATTTCAGATTGGCAAAGTTATTTATTTTAAGATGTCCTTCTTTTAATACAACTTCAGATGCCCAGAAAAATTGCAAGAATTATACAAAACACTCCTTTCCACAGATTACTTGATTGCTAATATTTTACTACATGGATTTTACCATTTTTCCCTCTTTTTTTAAGGTTCTATATTTATTGATGTTCATACTTAGAGTCTGAGTTTAGACAGGGCATAGGAGGTTCAAGGACCATGTTTTAAAATTTGCTAGTTATTTTGCTCAAAAAAAAAAAAAAAAAAAAAGTCCTTTATATCCTGGGTGCTCTTCTTTGCTTTCCTACTTTTGCTTGTGACACTTCTTGATAATGCATAGTGATTGATAGAGCTAAAATTAATCCATCTTGACATAAAGTATATTATGTTCTTTGCCATGGGGCTGCCATGTTTAGTACTGCTGTCAGAGGGCTTATAGCACTTAACAGTTTATCTTGTTTAATTCATTTGACTGCTTTATCTCTGGAAGTAGAGCTTGAAAGCTCATGAAGTCAGGTGACTTGAGAATGACTCTTGGCCAAAAAAAAAGGGCTACAGCAAGGTATGTTAGTTAAAATATTAGACTTAAGACTTAGCAATGAGCTACTAGGCAGCCAGGACAAAGAGAGTGGCTCCAGTTTGCTCTAAATAGAAAGCCTATCAGTTCATAAGGGCTGTAAGGAAAATGAACCATCAGAGTCTTTTCAGAAATGGTTTGACTGATGTCAACACAAGTTTTGTTTTGTTTTGTTTTGTTTCGGGCAGGGAGAGAGTGTTCTGCATGGGGATGGAGGTTTCTGGTAAGTGGAAAGCCTGATAAATTCTAGAAGATATGTAAAACTTTCAACACACATTTTCAAAGAAAATACAAAGGCATAACTTGTGCATCTATTTCTAAAATCAGCCCTGCATTTTAAAAAAGGTACAATACTTAATTTTCAGGGACAGGAAAGTAAGTGTTCCATTAAATTAACCCTCTGATATAACGGTTCAATTTGATATAGACGTTGAAATTTTTTGATGACCAATTCATTTGGCTACAGAAAAATCCAGGAGAGATGATTCTCAAACTGTATTCCATAAATCCCTAGAGGTTCCACAAAGGCATGGCAAGAGCTGCTATCAGGGGCAAGTGGAAACTAGCAAGGAAGGCCCAAGTCCTTTCCCTTCCACATACACAATGATGCTATCAGAATACCTCAGTGTTTCCATTATTTAATATATTTCTCCAATTCATACTGAGCATTTACTACTGGCCAAGTATTTACTGGTTTCATGAAAGAGCCTTTGAAAAAAAGAATCATTTGCTAAACAGATAATATGTGCCCCACTCCTGAAAGCAATGTAACATCAAGCTCACACACATTCATTTTATAATTACTGCCTTGGAGTATACCTCTCAAATACAAGCACAGGCTGTCAAGACCAAACATAAGACTTGTTTATCCAAAACAAGTTATTTAAATTCCTTTAGGCCAAGTTTCCTCATCCATAAAAGGCAGATAATACCAATTACCTTATAGCGTTGTTTTAAGCTTGAGAAATAATGAGCCGTGCATTAAGCATAGGGAATGGCACATAGTAAGATGCTCAGTAGATGGTAGCTTCTATTACTATGATCCATTGTTTCAATTGGACTTCTGACAGAAGTAAAATGGTAGGTAAATTCAAAATGATAGCTATTATTGAAAACTTAAATACCTTATAGTACAGACGGAAATATTATTCATAAGCTGAAGATACCAAGACACCTGTTCAGGTGCCACCTAACACCCTACTTCAACTCTTACCACTCACCCCTCCCATGCTCTCCCCCAGTCATACAGACTCTGTTTCAACTCCACAAACCCACCAGCTCCTCTCTTGTGCCAGGTCTTCATACACACACTTCCCTGAATAAACACTCTCTTTTATTCCCTCACTGTTACCTCTATTCCTCAAACCTTAGCTTAAAAGTCAGTCCCTCTGGGGAAACTTCCTTGACCAGTTCATACTATAAATGACAAATTTGATTTGGACCTTAAAGTTTCCCTTTCTTTCATACACTGATGACAAACAGACTCAGCCATACATTGCGATCTGTTAGAATGAGGGTGTATTTTTAGCACACATAAATAATTCCTCTAATTTGCTGTGGCAAAAGGTAGGTGTTCTGTTTAAATTACGTTGCAAACTATTCAAATTATATCTAAGTGCAGGTGCCAGTTATCCTAAAGTTTTCTATTTTCTACTCATGTAAAACATTTTATAGGACACATTGAATTTTCCCAGCAAAAAAAGTACTAATGTTAAAATTGATAGTTTGATAGACAAATTAGATATTAATAGGAAAGAAATTACATGTCTCCAAGAACAAAACTATGGAATCAACTAATGTAAGTCTATACATAGTCTTACACAGTAAGTGATTTGTTGAAGAAGAAAACTCCTTGCTTGGTGCAGTGGCTCATGCCTGTAATCTGAGAACTTTGGGAGGCGAAGACGAGCAGATCACCTGAGGTCAGGAGTTCATGACCAGCCTGGCCAACATGGCGAAACCCTGTCTCTACTAAAAGCACAAAAATTAGCTGGGCATGGTAGTGTGCACCTGTAATCCCAGCTACTCGAGAGTCTGAGGCAGGAGAATCACTTGAACCCTGCAGGCAGAGGTTGCAGTGAGTCGAGATCGCGTCATTGCACTCCAGCCTGTCTCAAAAAATAAAAAATAAAAATAAAAATAAAGAAAGAAAAGAAAACTCCTTGCAATTCAACTCTGGAACATCCTTGGGAATAGTTGCACTACAAGAATAGTTTAAGCCTCTTCTAACTAGAAACTCAAATTCCAATAAGGTCATCTAAAATAATAATATATTATTTCCACCCTAATTTCCTAAAGTCTTCTATCCTATCACAATGCCACACTTGATCCAAAACTATTATATTTTATGAGGTAGATAAAATGGTGGAGGTATCTTTATTGAGAAATCTTCTGGCATTTTTTCAAATGACTGATGACTACACTGGGTGCCTATTCAAAGTGAAAGACACCACCACCACCCCTGCAGATCAGATGAAGTTGATGTTGGTTCTGATCTGGAGTCTGAGCGTCCTCGACTCTTAATCCAGTCCAATACAAGGAAGGAGGAAGAAAAGTTCTTGCCTAGTAAAGAAAATGAAGCACTGGTTTGAAGACTAAAATAGCTACAGAGGATAAGTTACTTGAAAGTGAGAGCAAAGAGAAAGTGGCCAAAAGCCAATGTTACAAAAAAGGGAGTTTAAAAACTCCTAATTTTTTTATTAGAAGATCATGAATTCTACTACTATTACTACTATTAATAACAACGACGAAAATAATAATAGTAAAAAATAATAAATGTATTAAAGGCTTATTTACTACCCTAAATATTTTAATAGAAGTATTATTTAATATTTTTAGCTAAAAATGAACAAGATATTGTTACAACTATTTTATAGATAAGAAAACTTGAGTTTCAGAAAAGCCAATAAGTTGCCCAGTCATATAAGTAAAAAGGGCTAGAGTCAGGATTTAAATTTATATCTTCCAACTATAAAGCCCACTCAGTTTCCACAAAATCTGCTTCCCTTTATGAAGTAGTCCTCAAAGAAATACAAGAGGAAGCCCAGAAGCCATGGAAGAAAAGAGAGATAATAGTCAATAGTATCAAGTGTCAAAGAAAAATCCAGAAAGATCCTAGAGAATAACATTGGATTTAGCTTGCTCAGAAGTGCACACGTTTCAATAGTTGGATGGGCAGAATCCAAATTTCATAGGATTAAGAACTGAACATACAGAAAGGAAATGTAGTAGGCAAGTTCAGATATCTCTATCAGGAAAACTGGCAGTGGGGGAATACCTAATGAAATAAGTCAACTGAGTAGGAAGAAAATGAAAATGCTAGGGAGGGGACACATATGAAGGCACCACAAATGAGTCATCTGATTCAACCTTCTGCAAAGAGGCTCTTGTGCAACACTGTTCCATATCCCTCACTTCCCAGGTTCCTCTCCCACTCACCTTTACAGATTGCCTTATTTCACTTGAAATCTTTCATGCTTTCCTTGACCAGAGATACTTTCTACCAGTTTGTTTCTCTTGTGAATTCCAACTTTTCCTTCAGCATGCAGCTCAAGAGTCACATCCTTCACATTACTGACCCTCACTCCCAAAGACAATCTTCCATCTTTGCTCCTAAGCACTTTGTATCCAATTCCATCAAATTTGTATTTTCTTCAAAAGCTGGCTTCCTACCCATCAAATACCATCTCAAATTTCCTTAGAAACCCCAGCATTTAGCATAGTGCCTGGCACATTCGTCTTAGAACATGGTATCTAGAACTGATCATGATGATCTAACTCTGGATAAAAAAATATTTTTAAAATTACTTAATAGAGAATCAAAGCATACTATTACTCAACTACTTAAATAGTACAGCTCTCATTTTCATAAATATTCAGTAGAGATGGACAACCAAAGGGCCTTAATATTAGATTGGTACAGCAAGATTTGTTTCCATTGTAAATCAGCACGGTCCTTCAAAACACCTTATTTCTTTATATTGGATACCAAAATTTTGCAGTTCTGGTTCTAAAAATAAATCTTTCCAAGAGCTAAAATCATTGTCTTTTTTTTTTTTTTAAAGACATTTATTTGGAATTCATTTTAAAATGTAACTCCACCTTTCAGGATGTCTGCCACAATCTTAATTATGAGAACACTGTCCCCCTCAGGGAACCAAGCCAATGGGAATCAAGTCCCAAATAAGAGCAAACCAGAAAAAAATGCCTTTGTTTCAACTGCTTATATGAAATAATGGTCTCAAATGAAAATAATTCTATTCATGTCCATCAATGCTAGGATTCACAGAAAGCAAACCTCTTGACCTTGAACAGAAAAGAAAGATAAAGACAAGAATGATGGAGTGCACTATCTTGGGCATAGCTCCCTAAACTAACAAATTCATTTAAGATATTTTTTAATCAAAATTCGATCCAAGAGAATATTCTATTATGAATTTAAGCAAACTATAGGCAATTTTAAAAAATCACTACTGATTGTTTTCACAGCAATAACTTTATCATAGATGTAATTCTAATTATCAGGGTTTCTTGCTGGTTGTAATGACATACTACTTAGAATACGGCAAATAGAAGTGAAGATGGAAATGACACAGTATTGAAACTATGGTCTAAGGAATGTGAGGATCTGAGAAGTATTCATATTAAACTTAAATTACTAAAATCTATTTCCTAAAGATTAACAGATCATTTTGTAGATACCCAAAATAAAGAGATCTAATAGAGACTATTCATTTAAAACTTACCCTACTTGAAGATTGCCCTTCTCCTGCAACCTAATTTACAACTCTGGTTAGATTTGTTCCCCAAAGAAAATGTCATTTATCTTTTTGACCACAAGGATAATATGCTCAGTTTGCAGGATATACCATCTTTTATGTGGAAAGGGTAAATGTGTGACAGACTGATGCCAACCAAAAAGAACCCAATATAGCCAACTAGCTATCCTATTCCTTTTAATGACTCAGATTATGAACAAAGTGTCCTTTTCTATTCTATTCAGGCAATTTATAGAAAAAACAAAGGTTCTTTCCTGAATATAGTCTTGAAATGAGCTTTTATCGCATAAAAAGGGGTTTCAAATATCCCAATTACAAACCAAAAATCTACCAGAAACAAACTCTCTGAGTCCCTTAGCAGGAAAAGGTAAAGACTACAATTTCTAATAAAAGAATTTCAGCAAAATTGAAAGCTTCTTTGAAAAAAAAAAAAAAATCTGGCTTTGAATTCAATAGAAGTCCCTCAACCCCAGGGTTCCACTGTACCTTACGTGTTACATTTAGAAGAAACAATATAGAGACAATACATTTACTCATTTTGAGATAGAAAGATTTGTGCCCTTCTCCAAGAAAGAGGTAAGACAGACAGAGGTAGTACAGAGGAGGACTTCTGTTGCGAAGGCAGTTAAAACTGAAAAACCTAAAAAGGAGAAAAAAAAAATCTTAGAGCCGTGGTCAAGATGGTTTAGAAATTATCCTCGATGTTAGCAGTACTTGTGGAATACCTGGAGCCCAAGACTATAACAAGGAATAAAAGTTCTGACTTCTTTCAAAGTTCTACCTTGAAAATAAAACTAATCTGGCTGGCTATGGAATAGCAGGAAGACATTTTCCTTTGTCTTTCTCCTGGATGTTTAACTCAGTTCTAGGACAAGCAGGGGTTAGACAATCTCCTAGGTTGGGGCATAAAATGAAGAACAACAAAAATCTACAAGAAACTCTTTACTGAATCATTCAAGAATGAAGATTGAGAAGGAGCAATCCATTGCTAGTCATATTCTATAGAGACCCATCAGTCCAAAAAGTCTTTATAAAGATGATAAGACGGGTAATATCAAATTTTGAGTTTCTAGTCAAAATACTAAAGATATTTTTATCGATTTTATTGAATTGGACAACAATGTCTGTATCTGGAAATAAGATTCTATGATGTTCTGTGAGATAATGAAAAGACAGGAAATTTCATATAGCATTTCAGATTGAGTATCCCTAATCCAAAAATCAAAACGCTGAAATGCTCCAAAATTCTAAACTTTTTGAGTGCCAGTATGACACCACAAGAAGAAAATTCCACACCCGACCTCAAGTAATAGGCTGCACAAAATTACTTAAAATATTGTTTGAACTCATCCTCAGGATATGTGTATAAGGTATACATAAAAATACATATATTTCATGTTTAATGCCAGGTGCCACCCCCAAGATCTCTCATCATGTATATTGCAAATATTCCACAATCTGAAAAAAATTCCAAAGCAAAAGTACTTCTGTTCCCAGGTATTTCAGGTAAGTAATATTTGCCCTGTACATAGTAAGATCTTGCTATTCTCTGTTCAGAATTCTCTATCCTTGAACCATATTGTCTAAGAAAGTGTGACAAATGGATACTTGAGGTCATATAAAAAACAAAAAACCATAAAAACAATTTTAGAATTGTTTTATTCAGTACTTACTACACGGTGAAATTAGACGTCTTATGGCTTTGAAGAAACAGAAGAAGTGTGTAACACTGGAATCCTGAAATTTTCTGGTTTCTCACTGATATGGTTTGGCTGTGTCTCCACCCAAATTTCATCTTGAATTATAACTCCCACAATTCCCACATGTCTTGGGAGCAACCCTGTGGGAGGTGATTGAATCATGAGGGGTGGTACAGTAAATTGGTACCAGTAAAGTGGGGCACTGCTGAAAAGATACCCAAAAATGTAGAAGTGACTTTAGAACTGGGTAACAGGTAGAGGTTGGAACGGTTTGGAGAACTCAGAAGAAGTCAGGAAAATGTGAGAAAGTTTGGAACTCCCTAGAGACTTGTTGAATGGCTTTGACCAAAATGCTGATAATGATATGGACTATGAAATTCAGGCTGAGGTGGTCTCAGATGCAGATGATAAACTTATTGGGAACTGGAAAAAGGTGACTCTTGTTATGTTTTAGCAGAGACTGACAGCATGTTGCCCCTGCCCTAGAGATTCATGGAACTTTGAACTTGAGAGAGATGGTTTAGGGTATTTGGTGGAAGAAGTTTCTATGCAGCAAAGCATTTAAGATTTGATTCTTGGGTGCTGTTAAAAGCATTCAGTTTCAAAAGGGAAACAGAATATAAATGTTTGGTAAATTTGCAGCCTCACAATGCAATAGAAAAGACATTTCCATTTTCTGAGGAGAAATTCAAGTCAGCTGTAGAAATTTGCATAAGTAATGAGGAGCCGAATGGTAATCACCAAGACATTCTTGACTGAAAGGGACCAACACAGAGCTCGGGTGGTGGCTTCAGAGGGTGCAAGCCTCAAGCCTTGGCAACTTTCCACATGGTGTTGAGCCTGCTAGTGCACAGAAGTCAAGAACTGAAGTTGGAGAACCTCTGCCTAGATTTTAGAAGATGTATGAAAACACCTGGATGTCTAGGCAGAAGTTTGCTGTAGGAGCAGAGTCCTCATGGAGAACCTCTGCTAGGACAGTGTGAAAGGGAAATGTCAGGTAGGATTCCCCACACAGATTCCCTACTGGGGTACCACCTACTGGAGCTGTGACAAGAGGGCATCTGTGTTGCGGGAAGTCAGAGACCCCAAACGGAGGAACCGGCTGGAGCCGTGGCAGAGGAACATAAATTGTGAAGATTTCATGGACATTTATCAGTTCCCAAAATTAATACTTTTATAATTTCTTATGCCTGTCTTTACTGCAATCTCTGAACATAAATTGTGAATATTTCATGGACATTTACCAGTTCCCAAATAATACTCTTATAATTTCTTAGGCTCGTCTTTACTTTAATCTCTTAATCCTGTTATCTTCATAAATTGAGAATGTATGTCACCTCAGGACCACTATTGTACAAGCTGATCGTAAAACATGTGTGTTTGAACAATATGAAATCAGTGCACCTTGAAAAATAACGGAATAACAGCAATTTTCAGGGAACAAGGGAAGATAACCATAAGGTCTGACTGCCTGCAGGGTTGGGCAGAATAGAGCCATATTTTTCTTCTTGCAGAGAGCCTATAATTGGATGTGCAAGTAGGAGAGATATCGCTGAATTCTTTTCCCAGCATGGAATATTAATTAATACCCTGGGAAAGGAACACATTCCTGGGGGAGGTCTATAAATGGCTGCTCTGGGAGTGTCTGTCTTATGCGGTTGAAATAAGGATTGAAATACGCCATAGTCTCCTGCAGTACCCTCAGGCTTATAGGGTGGGGAAAAGATCCCGCCCTGGTAAATTTGAGGTCAGAACGGTTCTCTACTCTCGAACCCTGTTTTCTGTTGTTTAAGATGTTTATCAAGACAATATGTGCACAGCTGAACATAGACCCTCATTAGTAATTCTAATTTTGCCCATTGCCTTGTGATCTTTGTTTTGCCCATTGCCTTGTGATCTTTGTTTTGCCCTTTGCCTTGTGATCTTTATTGCCCTTCAAAGCATGTGATCTTTGTGACCTACTCCCTGTTTGTACACCTCCTTCCCCTTTTAATGTCGTTAATAAAAACCTGCTGGTTTTGCGTCTCAGGGGACATCACAGACTCACCGATATGTGATGTCACCCCCAGCAGCCCAGCTGTAAAATTCCTCTCTTTGTACTCTTTCTCTTTATTTCTCAGACCGGTCGACACTTAGGGAAAATAGAAAGAACTTACATCGAAATATTGGGAGTTGGTTCACCTGATACATCGGTCCTCCAGACCCCAGAATGACAGATCCACTGACAGCTTGAACTGTGCACGTGCAAAAGCTGCAAACACTCAAGGCTAGTCCATGAAAGTAGCCAGGAGGGAGGCTGTAGCCTGCAAAGCTACAGGAGCAGAACTTCCCAAGACCATAGGAACCCACCTCATGCATCAGCATAACCTGGATGTGAGACATGGAGTCAAAGGAGATAGTTTGGAACTTTAAGATTTGACTGCCCCACTGGATTTCAAACTTGCATGGGGCCTGTAGCCCATTTGTTTTGGCCAGTTTCTTCCATTTGGAATGGCTGCATTTACCCAATGCCTGTACCCCCATCATATCTAGGAAGTAACTAACTTGTTTTAGTTTTACAGCCTCATAGGCAGAAAGGACTTGTCTTGTCTCAGATGAGACTTCGGACTGTGGACTTTTGAGTTAATGCTGAAATAAGTAAAGACTTTGGGGGACTGTTGGGAAGGCATGATTGGTTTTGAAATTTGAGGACATGAGATGTGGGAGGGGCTGGGGTGGAATGATATAGTTTGGCTATGACCCCACCCAAGTCTCATCTTGAATTGTAATTCCCACATTTCCTGCATGTTGTGGGAGGTAACTGACTCATGAGGGCAGGTCTTTTCTGTGCTGGTCTCATGATAGTGAATAAGTCTTATGAGATCTGATGGTTTGAGAAATGGGAGTTTCCCTGCAAAAGCTCTCTCTCTTGACCTGCTGCCATCTGTGTAAGATGTGATTTGTTCCTCCTTGCCTTGTGCCATGATTGTGAGGCCTCCCCAGTCACATGGAATTGTAAGTCCCTTAAGTGCTTTTTCCTATATAAATTACCCAGTCTCACATATGTCTTTATTACCAGCATGAAAATGGACTAATACACTCATCATTCTAGTATATTAGGTTGGTGCAAAAATTAAATTAAAATTAATGGCAAAAACCACAATTACTTTTGCACCAACCTATATATAATATTGAAATGTCTCAAAATTTTAAAACATTAGCTATAAACTTTCTCTTTATGTCAAAATCGACAAAGCAAAGTTACAATGAAAAATTGAATCAATAGAAGTAACTACCTTTGACATCAATATCATGATTGCTATATCCATTACGGGTCAGTAACCAAAGCTAGAAACTTTTAAAGGATTTTACTATAGTTTGCAAACCCAAGATAACAGCAGCACACTAACAATTCAAACATTATAGGCATGTCAGAGGAGTAAGGAATTACAGCACTAATCTTGTCAGTTATAGACAAGTTACATCCACAGGGATACCGCTGGAATATACTGGGGAGCTTAAACCTAATACTGTTCTACTTAAGAAAAAATAATAATAATAATGACAAAGAAGAAAAACAGGCTTCCAAATAATTCTGGGAGGACAACATAACAAGGGTCTCCAGGCAAATATCACAACAAAAAACTGCGTGAAATAAAACACTTTGTTGACAAAAAGAAAATGAGAGTTCTCACCTTCTTTGCTTGGTGTAAAGGAATATAAGGTATCACCTGCCTTGAATGTCCCAGAAGAAAAAGCTAACTTGAGGAACTGAAAAATATGCCTGCTAGGGGTGAGCCATATGGTACAGTACAATGTTTTTTCCAAAGTGTGGTCCAGGTGTACACAAGATTAATTTTTATGAGGTCAAGATTGAAGTGTTGCGGGGGGGTGGTGAGGGTGTGTATGTATAATCTTCTATTTATGGTTAGTGACACTGATTTTCCACTTCTGACAGAAATCCAATTTTTTGTTTTTAATATATGTATTTAATATAAAACGTGATTCTATTTAAGAAGCAATCAGGCTCCCTCTACCAACCCCTATGCAGTAAGGTGACTGGCCTTCCCTAACTTTAGTAAAATGTTTGGAGTTTGTTCTTTGGTTTAATCTCTGCATTGAGGAATACCAAGCACGGGTAATATCACATGAAAAAAGAGAAAGATTAATTAAATTAGTGCAATAAATACCCAACTCTTTCCCCAACTCAGCTCCCAGGCAGCCAAGCATTCCCCCACTAGGCAGGAAGTTGGACAAGTCTTCTTAAAAAAATTGACCAGCCAAAGAGGAAAAACAAAGATACTGAACATCAGAGGGTTCTTAATTAAAAAGCCTCGTCAGTGAGATGACCCCATTTTGAAGTCAATAAGACTCACTCATACATTCAAATCAGTATCTTATACCCACATTTTAAAATATGGATAAACACCCACAGATTATCAGACATCAGAGAAAAGCTGTTAACATGAAAGACAGAGACATAGTAAAAAACAAAAGAAAACAGAATAGGGTACCTTAAAAGAGACAAGATAAAGAGAAAAAAAAATTCAACAACTTAAAACAAATTAGTATCTTCAGAGAGGAAAAAGAAAACCATGAAATAAAACATAATATTACGAAAAGGAACACACAGGAACTTTTTTAAAGTTCTTGAAAATTAAAAAAAAAAAAAAACTGATAGAATTTAAAAATAATAGAAAGGCTAAACAATGAAATTGAAAATAGAACAAAAAAAGTCCAGAAAGTGAAAAACACAAGAAAACAGAGGGGGAGGGAATCATAAATGAAAAAACTGAATAAAGTTTCCCAGAAATGAAAAAGCATGAATGTCCAGACTGAAATGGCCCATCAAAGGTTCTAGCACAGTATTTGAAAATAGGCCCGCATCAATGCACATCATCAAAAAGTTCATAAAACTGGAATTTCAAATATTCTACAAAGTTTCAGAGAAAAAAAATCACATAAACCACATAAAAAAGATCAGAAATCAAATTGGTGTTTGGCTTGTCCATGGCAATCCTGCAAACCAGAAGAAACACAATCATTAAATCTAAGAAAAATAAATGAGTTTTACGGGAAAGGAAGGTAATCAACGCTTACTACAAGGCTGGATTTGAAGAGCATTTATATATCATGGTAGTGTAAGCACTGAATACTTATTTACTAAAATTAAAACATAACATAGATTGAGACATATGAAATTATTGTTTTTGTACATAAAAAAAATATGGTTCGATCTGTCAAGAACATGAGGAATCTGAAGGGTGGGCGGGTGGGTCAGGTTGTGTGTTTGTGTGTTAGGGACCAGAAGAAGAGTATGCTAAGATAATGCTTTAAATGCTTAAAACTAAAAATTCAAGATGCAGTAAAATATGTATATTATCTTTAAGTAAATGGAAGTAAATATCAAAATAACAAGTTTAAAGAAGTCAGTGTAGTTGCCTATGAGGAGTGGTTTGTGGGAGAACGGGGAAGGTTAAAGATCATATTTTTAAAATAACAAACCGTGCGAAATTTTTCGACTCTTTACACTATTATATGACCTATTAAGACCTGGTGTAAATATTTGATAATATGTAAATTCAATAAAAAGAAAACTTTTTTCATGTTTACAGAAGGCATCTTCTGGAGATAGGAACACCATTTTCATCACACTCTTGTTAGTGACAGGCACTCTCTCAAAACCATTCTTCCATAGAGATGAAAACCAGAGTGAGTTAAATGTTCAACATTGCCTTTAAAAAGATAACTGTTATCTTTTTAAAGTTAGTTATAACAATGTCTGCATTGTTCTTTACTTGCTCTTTGGATGACATGACATAAGCTATCCCTTTCTCAATAAGGTTTGGAGTCTTAAAATTGGTGATGGCATTACTAATAGCAGAGCCTTTTAAATCAATATTTTGAGGACTCATTTTTAATGGTTAAAAAATATATAAAAAGATAAAAACATAACCAATAATGTGGGCACTAAACAATGGGTACACATGGACATACAGATGACAATAATAGATACTGGGGACTCTAAAAGGAGAGAGGGTGGGAAGGGGATAAGTGTTGAAAAATTACCGATTGGGTACAATGTTTGCCATCTGGGTAATGGGTACCCTAGAAGCCCAAACCCCACCATTATGTAATTTATCCATAAAGCAAACCTGCATATGTATCCTCTGGATCTGTAATTTTAAAAAAGACAGAATATGTTTAAAAGAAATAAAAGAAGCATAAGCAATAGATTGAAACATGTAACACTGTTTAAAGATCAAAACTACATACAGTTCAATCGAATAAACTGGGAGCTTGTGGGATGGGAAAGATGTGTATGTATATATGGTAGAGTATGCTAAGATTTTTTTTTTTAATGTCTAAAAAATAAACACAAAACAGCCAGGTGCAGTGGTTCACGCTTGTAATCCCAGCACTTTGGGAGGCCGAGGCGGGCAGATCACGAGGTCAGGAGATCGAGACCATCCTGGTTAAAACGGTGAAACCCCATCTCTACTAAAAATACAAAAAATTAGCCGGGCGTGGTGGCGGGCCCCTGTAGTCCCAGCTACTTGGGAGGCTAAGGCAGAAGAATGGGGTGAACCCGGGAGGCGGAGCTTGCAGTGAGCCGAGACCGTGCCACTGCACTCCAACCTGGGAGACAGCAAGACTCTTATCTCAAAAAACAAACAAACAAACAAAAAGAATAAAACACAAAACAATTATTTCAGATGTCTTTACTTATCCCAAAAGCCAATGACTTCTGTACAATTCCACCACACTCCCTGCCCAACCCAATTCTATATCCTTTAAAGAATATAACCTTGTATCTATCATTTACAAAAATGTCCTTCATCATCTATAACCCATCTATATCCTTCTCCCTAACCACTTATTTATAATTGTAAGAGCAACGTTTGCTAAAGAGTCTCTTTAATACTAAGAAATTATAGGCAAATCTTGAATCTCAAGATAATGTTATATGACATATGATCTTTCTCACTTATGTTCTCACCACTCTTTAGAAGAAATCACAGGCCAGTGTGCTCACAATCCACATACATGAACAGCATTACTTTGTCAGTATCTTTCCAAAATAAGTCAACTGCCCTGCATATGAATAAGACCTGTAGTAAATATCTGATGATAAATTCGCTTCCAACTTTTAAATGGCATGAGTCAGATCTCCAGACCTTTAAGATTATTCTATTTTCATTCAACAGTATTTATCAGCCACCTAATGCCAAGGCACTTTCTAAAATACCACAAAGGCAAAATCTCTGCCTGGAAGGTACATACATCCTATTAAGTACTACTGTGAGCCACCTAATAATGAATAATATTGCTGACATTTCAATACGAAAGAAATAGAAAGTTGTGATAAACAATGGGGAGTGAAGAGAAGGAGAAAACTTTGGGTGGTCATGTCAGAAAAAATAACTCACTTCAGGAGTCAAGACAGGCTGTTTCAGAATAGAGATTGTAACTTAAGTATTCATTTTTGTATCCCTATAGCCTAGCACAGAAAGAAGCTGGCATATCCAAGAAATGCTCAAGAAACATTTGCTGAATGAACCTAAAAACTGAAGTATGCCTGTCATAGCAAGACAGTAAAGTCCAAATAATCTTTGGATACAGGTATGTTGGACAGCCAATATAATGAAAGTAACAGCATCTTATCTAAGTTCAGCAGCTCCTTACCTGTTGTTGTACTGGTACTTGCTGTACCACCTGTGTAGGCACTGCTGCTTGACTAGCCACCGAAGTTTGTAAGGTCACTGTCGAGCCTGTGTCTGACCCAGTCTCTGATGTCTGCATGATGGTCTCTGAAACAGATTAAAATGAAATTCAAGTTTAAAATGTTACTCCTCCATGACTAGCTTCCTTACAATTGTTCTTAAAATCCTATACTAAAACTAACTTTCAACTCTTATACCTCTTATCCCAACATACTACCATGACAGTCCATGCACATATGTATATAGTCATTTTGACCACTTAATAAATACAGAAAATTACTTATCCACGTTCTTTAAAAAAATTCCCATTAGCACCACTTATCCTGAGACTATCTGGGTTAAATTTCATTGAAAGCTACCTTCTATCTCATCTGTTACAAATTGTTTAAATCCCTTCATAAACTATCATCCAAAATTATGTCAAAATGCTCTTATAAGCCAATAAGCCACCTGGGAATGCATATCAGAAGATAAAACTACCAATAAGCCACCTGGGAGAGCATATCAGAAGATAAAAGACATAGATTTGGAAATTCGCCTTCTATGGACTATATTCAACTCCCCACTCTGGTTTTGTTTGATGTAAATGTCACGAATTCTACTTTCTAGACACTTTTATAGGCTGTCAGGATGTCACCAGAGCATAATTTAGAGTAAATCATTTCTAAGGTCCTTTCCAACTTAAAACAGAGAGTCAAATCATGAGTGAATTCCCATTCACAATTGCTTCAAAGAGAATAAAATACCTAGGAATCCAACTTAAAGGGATGTGAAGGACCTCTTCAAGGAGGACTATAAACCACTGCTCAATGAAATAAAAGAGGACACGAACAAATGGAAAAACATTCCATGCCATCCCCATCAAGCTACCAATGACTTTCTTCACATTATTGGAAAAAACTACTTTAAAGTTCATATGGAACCAAAAAAGAGCCCACATTGCCAAGTCAATCCTAAGC
Organism: Papio anubis; assembly: GCF_008728515.1. Classification (NCBI taxonomy): domain Eukaryota; kingdom Metazoa; phylum Chordata; class Mammalia; order Primates; family Cercopithecidae; genus Papio; species Papio anubis. The sequence continues at coordinate 32,329,836 of NC_044988.1, forward strand.
CAAAAGAACAAAGCTAGAGGCATCACACTACCTGACTACAAACTATACTACAAGGCTACAGTAACCAAAACAGCATGGTACTGGTACCAAAACAGAGATATAGTAGACTAATGGAACAGAACAGAGCCCTCAGAAATAATACCACACATCTACAACTATCTGATCTTTGACAAACCTGACAAAAGCAAGAAATGGGGAAAGAATTCCCTATTTAATAAATGGTGCTGGGAAAACTGGCTAGCCATCTGTAGAAAGCTGAAACTGGGTCCCTTCCTTACACCTTACACAAAAATTAATTCAAGATGGATTAAAGACTTAAATGTTAGACCTAAAACCATAAAAACCCTAGAAGAAAACCTAGGCAATACCATTTAGGAAATAGGCATGGGCAAAGACTTCATGTCTAAAACACCAAAAGCAATGGCAACAAAAGCCAAAATTGACAAATGGGATCTAATTAAACTAAAGAGCCTCTGCACAGCAAGAGAACTGCCATCAGAGTGAATAGGCAACCAACCTACAGAAAGGGAAAAAATTTTTGCAATCTGCTCATCTGACAAAGGGCTAATATCCAGAATCTACAAAGAACTCAAACAAATTTACAAGGAAAAAAAACCCCATCAAAAAGTGGGTGAAGGATATGAACAGACACTTCTCAGAAAAAGACATTTATGCAGCCAACAGACACAGGAAAAATACTCATCATCACTGGCCATCAGAGAAATGCAAATCAAAAACACAATGAGACACCATCTCACACAAATTAGAATGGCGATCATTAAAAAGTCAGGAAACAACAGGTACCGGAGAGGATGTGGAGAAACAGAACACTTTTACACTGTTGGCGGGACTGTAAACTAGTTCAACCATTGTAGGAGACAGTGTGGCAACTCCTCAAGGATCTAGAACTAAAAATACCATTTGACCCAGCAATCCCATTACTGGGTCTATACCCAAAGGATTAGAAATCATGGTGCTATAAAGACACATGCACACATATGTTTATTGCAGCACTATTCACAGTAGCAAGGACTTGGAACCAACCCAAATGTCCATCAATGACAGACTGGATTAGGAAAATGTGGCACATATGCACCATGGAATACTATGCAGCCATAAAAAAGGATGAGTTCATGTCCTTTGTAGGGACATGGATGCAGCTGGAAACCATCATCCTCAGCAAACTATCGCAAGGACAAAAAACCAAACACTGCATGTTCTCACTCATAGGTGGGAACTGAACAATGAGAACACTTGGACACAGGAAGGGAAACATCACACACCAGGGCCTGTTGTGGGATTGGGGGAGGGGACATGTATACATGTGTAACAAACCTGCATGTTGTGCACACGTACCCTAGAACTTAAAGTATAATTTAAAAAAAACTATTTGGTGATCTAAAACAATTAATGTATATCCAAAAGCCAACTGATATACCCTAAACTTAGCCAAAGAATCAAGTTAATAATTTTGTGTATCGTATAATATGGTACTAAAATCAAAATTTGATTATAGTCTTATACAAAGATAGCCCCAAATCCATAACATTTAATATAGTTGAAAGATGGGGGAGACTACTATCATGTAAGTGAGATTTGTAAACAAAGACATGTACTTTCTCTCATTCACAATTAAACATGCCACGTTTCTCAGTTTTGCCTGACCTGCCAACATAGGAGTAAATTTTGCATTGTTTACTCTAACAAGAATGCTTTCTCCAGCTTCCTGGCCTTGACATCCCCTTTTACTACTTATGCATTCAATGAAATGAATATGAATTTCCTTGTTATTGAGCAAAGACCAGATTTCTAACTTTCTTTCCTGGAGGAATGGAGCAAAAGAAACAGTGTTTAACTGGTAGCATAAGAAAAACACTGCATCATAGTTTAAATCTATATGAAGTATAGTGAACATGAAGTTTCATTAAGAAATTTTTGAAAGAGTATTCAGTTTTTCAAGGAGAAAATTAATCCCTCTTGGCATCTTTTGTCACAGCATGACTTCTTGTAATTTTCCCCAAAACCTTCAATCATATTCAATTTCAGAAACGGACCTCTAAAGACAACACATGTATTTGTCTTTTTTATAAATGAGGACACTAAATCCCAGAGAAATTAAGAGACTTGTTCAAGGTAACAGGAGTAGACTTGGGACTGCGCTTTTTCTCTTTGAATCTGTGCTTAATTTTCTTTCTACACTTTGACATTGGCATCGTTCTAAGTGATTATTTTCTCATTCTTTTGTTAGTCAACCCCTAAAGCGGCACAATAAACCTTGTACATACAAAAGGCATAGCAGTAACAACTAGCATTGATTAACATATGCTAAGAATTATTTTAAGTGCTTGATGTATTTATTAATTTAAAAATTAATCCGTGTAACAACCTAATGCGGTTGGTATGATCATAATTTGCATTTACAGATGAGGAACCTCAGGCATAGAGAGCAAAAGTGACTAGAGGTTTACAAAATAAAAGGAAAGTGATAAATTCAGTGCCTAATTCTCCTAGATGGGTTAGCTAATGTTCAGCTCCAGCTTATCGTATGTGGGAAACTTCCTTCCATTTTCCAAAAGAAGCTGACAATCCAGATTTTTATGTGAAATCTCACAAATGGTGGTTTATTTAAATGTAGTACTGATCTCCAAACACACACGCACACACACATACACACCTTTGAACTAGCATTAAGACCACAGAAATGACCAAAAATGTTTACTAATGACAGTATTTTTTACTACACAAAATTCTTGCCTAACGAGTATTACTAGAGGACCTACAGTTCTCAAAATTTGTGGAGAGAATACACAAATTAAGAACCCAGTCTGTGCCTCTTCCTCTTTCTTCTACCATAGATGGGGGGTGGTTAGGGGGAGTGGGGAAGAAAGCAAAAGCCAGGGTCCTTTGATTTATTATATATTTATATGTCATTTATGCCATAGCAGAGGAACTATTAGTAAGAGTGAGGCAATGCTTTTCTGGAAAGAATAAGGAATGAACCAGACATTAGATATCATCTTCTGTGAGGTTTTTTTCAGCCTCTCTTGCCAACTCCAAGATGGCTGGTGGCCTCTGTCAGTTTAGTGTACAGATGAGGAAGACAGCGTTGCCAGTTATAGCTTCGCCTTTAGGCTGTTCAATTAGGAGTAGATGAGTTTCTTACAATGATGTCACTCGCACTAAATCTGCCTATTTCCCCCAAAGCTGGATGGGAATGTTCCAGAGGCTAACTTGTTTGTGCATACATTGTATTACAGACTAGTCTGCATACTTTTTTGGTAAATGACCCATACTTTGACATCTACTGTTTTAGATCAAACACATGCAAGAATGTAAAGAAAAAAGTTCTCTTTAAAAATTAAAACTACCTTTAAAGTAATTCTTAACAACTCCCAATAAGCCTCCTGGGAGAGCATATCAGAAGATAAAACACATAGATTTGGAAATTGGCCTTCTATGGACTATATTCGACTCCCCACTCGGGTTTTGTTTGACTCAGAGTGATTACAAAATTCTTAATTGCTAACATTTGAAAATCAGAAAACTTTGTACTAGAAAACAAATTTCCAGGCTGGGCACAATGGGTCAAGTCTGTAATCCCAACACTTTGGGAGGCTAAGGTGAATGAATCACCTGAGGTCAGGAGTTCAAGACCACCCTGGCCAATATGGTGAATATGGTGAAAGCCCATTTCTATTTTTAAAAAAACAAAAAAATAGCTGGGCGTGGTGGTGGGCGCCTGTAATCCCAGCTACTATGGAGGCTGAGACAGGAGAATCCCTTGATCTCAGCAGTGAGCTGAGATCGCGACACTGCACTCCAGCCTGGGTGACAAGAGCAAAACTCCGTCTCAAAACAAAACAAAACAAAACAAAAAAGTTTCCAGAATTTCTTGAAATATCTGAAAGTTTTAAAGAGGTGAGCACATATTATGTGTTCTACAGGCAAATTATTTAAATGGCCATACTCTTTTCAATTGACTGGCCTCTATAGGAATTTGAGTTTGTGACTCATTCGAGGGTAATCAGAAATCTATTTCTACAAATAAAGATTGAAAGTAGAAAACTGCTTTTTGAGGGGGCCAGGCGCGGTGGCTCTCGCATGTAATCCCAGTACTTTGGGAGGCCAAGGGGAGCGGATCACAAGGTCAGGAGCTTGAGACCAGCCTGAACAACATGGTGAAACCTCGTCTCTACTAAAATACAAAAATCAGCTAGGCGTGGGGGCGCACGCCTGTAACCCCAGCTACTCAGGAGGCTGAGGCAGGAGAGTCGCTTGAACCTAGGAGGAGGAGGTTGATTTGAGCCGAGATCGTGCCACTGCACTCTAGCCTGGACGACAGAGAGAGACTCTCTCTCAAAAAAAAAAAAAAGAAAGAAAGAAAATTGCTTTTCGGGTTTAAAACAATATTGATGACATTTATACTAATTTTACACAGAAAAGTAATACCCAAGCTTAGACCATTTTACTGCTAGAAATGTATCACTAGATTAAAACTATGATTTTCCTCATTTTAAAAATGAGTTAACTGAGGCCCAGAGATGTTACATCACTTACCCAAGGCCATATAGACACTGCACAAAGAGAAGTAAAGAAAGGCAAACTGATGAATTTTTAGAATGAGATGGGGAAAAAAGAAAAAGTTGTGAACTATTTAATAGGAGGAATCTTTATAGAATAGAGTGGGGGAAATAAGATAGGTAAAAAAACAATGGTTGTAAAACATAAAGCTAGTGGAGTCATACAGAACTTTCCATCTAGCCTCCAGCTATATCTATAAACCACATCCAAACTGTTACATAAAGCCTAGTCCTGCACAACCAAGTATCACATCAAGTATCAACCAAGTCCTAGCACATGTTCTGTTTATTCCCAAATGACTGCTCATAGGTCTGATCGACTTGGTTCCTGGATTATTGGGTCATGCCAGTTGATAAAAACTTAGCCTCTCTTTCGTGTCTCCATTTTCCTTCATAGACACAATTTCATTTTCCTCTGATTTCACTATCTTCGGCCTTGACAGAGAGGCTCTCTTTGCCATGCTTTATGACATTAGAGGGTATCAATCATATCCGTTCCACAGATTGACTGAAAAGATCATAATTTGGCCTCTCATTTAATAGGTCTTTTCCTGGTGCCAGGCATTACACTAAGTGCTTTAAATACATTTTCTAGTTCAATCTTCAGAAGAATCCCCTGATGGAGGTGTTATCCCCACTTAAGAAATAAAGAAACTGAGGCACAAATGGATTAAATAACTTGCCAAAAGCCACAAAACTAGAAAGAGAAAAAGCCTGAATTCACTTGATGTCTGTCTGACTCTAAAGCGCATGATATCAACCAGTACATAGACTGCTTTGCAATATCATGATGGTAGGGCTTCCAAAGAAAAGCTAGAGACTGTTGGTCTAGACAGCAATCTTTGGGGTTCTCAATCGATATTACATGATTTACACTTCCAACAACAATAGAAAGACATCCCCTCTTTCTGACACCAAAGTTAGGAAGTATTTCTTCTCTTTCAACTGAGACCATATAACCCAACGAATACGTATCTTTCCAGAGGCATTTTTAGTGATTAATTCTGAAGACCTGATAAAAACAGCAGATCAATTAGAATGTTAAAGCATGTTTGAGGAGTATAACCCTCCTGCCAAATTCTGCTAAACAGATCACTGAAGCCCACTGACATATTCATAGTATTCTGGTAGGCTTCCAACATTTCTGCAAAGTAAGGATCATCACAGGAGAGCAGTGTCCTAGCATGCTCCATTTTAGGTTTTGTTTTATTCCCAGCATAATCACTTATGAGTACATTTGAGGTGTTCCCATTCATCCAGCAGTGGTTTCTGGTGTTTTGTTTATGTTTGGGAGTAATTTGGTTAGTTTACTTTCTTCACAGCCTTCTTTCAAGTGATATTTGTTTATCAGTCACGAATGCCGTCACATTAATCCATTTTGATAAGCTAAATAAACCCCTGCAGTTTGTCAATGATGCAGCCCATATGTAAATGAGTTGTATATTCTTACAGGAGAGATATGCACAATTTCAGTCTAGTCATTCTCGTCTAATGTGGCTGTCAGGTGTGTCATGAGCAACAGATGCTTGTTTGACAAAGGACCTTTTTATTCTGGCTAATTAAGCAGTTGGACACACCCGCCTGTTAACGGTTCTGCTTTGTACAGCCAGCTCTGACTGAATCATTTGAATCTACAGCTAAATAGGCCACATTTTGAAAGAAGGCTAATTAACCCCTAGGAGAAGGAAAAGATATTGCAAAAACCCAGCTGCTGAATGGAACAAAATTAGCATTTCTTCAACCTGATGGGTAAAACCTAGGCAAAGCAAATGTGTTTGGAACAAACATGTATTATTGCAAGTTTTAAGGCATTCGAATGTTCTTTGTGGAACTTCCTGAACGTTATTTAATACACTCAAATTCACAGCTGGATTCCTTTTATCACTCACAATGTATATGCCAGATTAAATGGATTAATAGTCTGACCTAATCAATTACTTATCAAACACAACTATGTTACTGGGCTAGCTTAAAAATAGGTAGTATCCACCTAATTTTTATTGGGGTCTTTCATCCTGAAATAATTTGCTCTCCTAAAGAGCAAAGTGTGCAAAGTTTGGTTCCACTACACTTACTGTATTATTTTTAACACTGAGGAATGTAACAGGTTTTAATTCAGTATAGAAAACAAAGACCTGTAATTTAATTTTCAAGCTCAACAGAGAATTTCCTTCCTTTTTCCTTAGCATAGAAAGACAAAAGATGCTAGCTCCCATTCCTACTTGAACCAAATTAGCCAAAATTATGATGATAGTTACTTAATGGGTATAGTGAAAATAAACGACATCTAAAATGTGATCATATTCAAGAATAACTTATTTACAAGAGCATTAGAAACCTGGTTCAACATAAGATCATAGAAATGTCATTTACGGAAAAAAATGTTTTGCAGGTGAAAATTACTATTTTTAAAACATAGAACAAGGAGTTTAACATTGGTGTGTTGGTGTGCTTTTACATAAAGATCCAAAATTATTGTAATTGAAGTTCTGCAGCATAACACTTTTATTACTAATGCTCTGATTCAGCATCAGCATTCCTAAATAAAAGCTGGAAAATAATAGTAGCATATATAGTGTCTATAGCAATTAAAATTTCTATTAAAATTAAGACAACTAAAATGAACAATGCTTTTGGGGAGGAACTGACATTTAACATAAATTTAGTACAAAATGTACAAAATTCTGACTATTCTGGAGTAGATAATGAACAATATTAAGATAACTGTAACAACAACAAAAAAAAAACCTAAGGACATTAGACAACTTCAAGAAAGACAATGTACAATGATGAGGCATAGTAGAAATTATTAATGCATATATATGTTACACATATATAAGTATTTTAAACATGTTTAGTCACATGCTACATTTAAATATATGTTTAAATAGTCACGTATTAAATTTAGTTTCTTAAAACTCTGGCAAAAAATATATTGAGCTGATTACTTCACCTACAAATTTCTTCCACCTTCACCCAGTACAAATGAAAAAACTAGTTAAACTACAAACTGTAGTCAAACACCAACCCTTCTTTATATAAAACACATCCTTGTGAAAATTTATTCATTGTAAAACACGGGGCTTTACCAAATCAATAAATCAAGTAAATGAGGAATGTAAAAAGAAAATTCATGATTTTCTGTATTATAAAAATGCTGCCTCTTTATTTAGGTTTGATGTTGTAATCCTCATGACTGTGTACAATAAATCTTTGTACTAAACTGATCTGTAGAAAAATGATGGAATGATAATAGTGTAGACTGTTCAGCAGTCATCTTCCTGTGATAACTGATGACAGTGATTAATGTTGAAGATGATTAATCAGCACACTGGTAACATATACAGGTTGCCTGGGTAACTTTTTTCACTTTTCAAAGGTTTTCTCTTAACTAATTCTTTCCTTGACTCGGAATAGATTATGAAAAACTATTACTTAAAGAGAGAAATGAAATTACTGTAATTTTTATCTTAAAGAACTAATTACCAAAATCTAAAATAAAACAATCCCCTTAACACTGAAGCCAAAGTGCTGGAAAGACATACAGGACAGGAGCAAAGGGAGGCAAAGATGAGCTTAAAAGGCAGCATTATTTACAGAGCCACAAAAGAAGCGAGCAGGTAATACTGCACCAGAGTTTCCTTTAGATTTTATAGGGAGTGACAGCCAGAACAGAAATTCTTAATTTTCTTCACATCAGAAAAGACTCCAATGACAGTGTTCCTCTTAGATTATCTTGCCTACACAAGAATTTTTTTTTTCCTCTCATCTCTTTTTCTTTTTATAAAAGTGCAGAATAGAGTCTTTTGCAGTTGCTAACTATTCTGACAGGCTCAAAGAGATCAACACATCTAAAAGAGAAAAATAATACTGTATAATAACATTGCTAATAATGGAAACAATATACCCCATTTTAAAAGTACAATATCTTAAAGAACAGAATTCTCATTACTGCCATTTTCTGGCAAATGTAGTGAACATGGGTGTAAGTGGACCTCAAAAAAACCTCTATATATTCATATACACATAAATTCTGAAAACGCTTGCTGTAAAACATAATGCTATTAAATTTTTACATTGATTTTCATTATATGTATATACACTTGGAATAAAGACTTGGCCAAAGGATAAAAATGTAAACAGATTAAAGACTACAGCCAATTCTGTAAATTCAGATACTTAACAGAAAAATTATTTCTCTGTAAAAATCAGTAAAATTTGAAATAAGTCATATACTGAATTACAAACAGTTCCACTGCTACTTATCTATGGGAACTGGTGATGCACTCTGTGGATGGCTGTCCTTCCAATTTGGTATGAAGCATTTTCTTGCCTTCAGAAACAAGAATTCCTTTAAAATCTTATTACTATAGCTACATCGTCTAAAGTTGGTTATCCTAGGCTATCTCATAAATCATGAGTTAATATCCTTAACTGGGTTTATTATAATGCTCAAAATCAACTGTAAATTCTTTACAAAAATATAGTTGTCATTATATAACATTTTAGATAAGTGTGAAATTTCATATAATAAGTTTCATTGTCATCTCTCTCATTATACTTTGGTGGTCTTCCATAGAGACTAAAATGGGGAAAAAACTCTTCTTTTATCCTTGATAATACATTAATTATAACATCCCAATCACTACTTTCATCACCAAACTTGTTCAGAAGAGTTATCTACAGTCACTGTCTTCATTTCTGCCCATTCTACTCCACTGCTGACACCTTGTTATTTAGTTTCTGCCATATCCCTCCAAGAGAAGATCATCTTTTCCAAAGTCACCAAGGAACAATCTTTTAATCTGCAAATTCTATGACCTTTTCTTATTTTTCACACTCATTGTACTATCAAATTACACTTGAAATTAATAACAATCTCTTTTATCAAAAAGCTCTTCCTCCTTGCCTTCCAAGACATTCAATTTTTCTGATTTTCTTCCTAGCTGTCTGGCCAGTCTTTCTATTTGCCTCAGAAGTTTAATTTCTTCTCTTTGAACAGGAAAAAAAAAAAAAAAAGAGTTGAGCTGGGGTGTATTCTGCTCTCTCAACACTCTGTTTTAAAGAGTTTGGTCACTAATAACTATTATCCGTATGTGAATAACTCCCAAATCTGTAACTCTATCAATAATCTTTCCTTCTATTGAGCTACAGTTCTATATCTTTAACTACCCATTGAATCTTTTTAAATACCCTATCATCATTACTAGTCCACCTGTTTACATGAAATCATCAAAATTCAATTTAGATTTTCATCCTTTCTGTTAAACTTTCTGCCAATAACTGCTGTTACATGCCTTGGGGGATACACAGTCTGCCCTCAATGAATTCAAATTCTACTGACAGCATAAGAAAAAAGTGGTAATCTTGGGATCCAGTCATCTTGGCATCATTTTTTCTCAAAGAAGCCTAGTAAGAGCCAGATTTCTTTTTTTCTCTCATCTTCCAAATTTAATAAATTACTGAGTCTGCTTCCTAATTATGTCTCAAAAATATACCCACATATCTATATCTTGCCACACAGATCCCTAGAGTTCAGGCCACTACCTACAATAGGTTCTTAGTGCCCTCCGAATAAACTGCAAACCCTTAACAAGGCTTAGGAGGCTCTTTAGAATATAGCCCCTGCCTACTGCTGTCTTCCCAAGAGTATATACAGTCCAGCCTTATGGAACTACCCACAGTTCCCCAACCCTGGAGCATTAGGTTTTTTGTCTTGTTTTGTTTTTGTGAGACAAGGTCTCACTGTGATGCCCAGGCTGCAGTGCAGTGGCACAAACTTGGCTCACTCTGCAGCCTCGACCTCCCAGGCCCTGGTGATCCTCCCATCTCAGCCTCCTGAGTAGCTGGGACCACGTGCACGTACCACCACGCCTGGCAACTAATTTTTTGGATTTTTTTGTAGAGACAGGGTTTCACCATGTTGCCCACCCTAGTCTCAAAGTCCTGGATTCAAGCAACCCACCTGCCTCAGCCTCCCGAAATGCTGGGATTACAGGCATGAGCCACTGACTCAGCCAACTCTGGGGACATTTGAACAGGTATTTTCTTCTGCTTGAAACAATTTTTCCTTCTTACCTCCTCTAATCTTCACTTTGTCTTTCAGGTCTCAGGAGAAATCCTACTTTCTCCTGATAGCTTCCCAAACAACCACTGCTTTTCCACCTTGCTCTTAACAAGTCCGAATCTAGTGTCCTCCTGGTATTCCCATAGCACACTATCTTTACTTAGTACACAGCAATTATCACATCTATAGTGTAAGTGTGTCTCCAACAAGACTACAAACTCCATGAATTCATGGACTATACTTATCTTTTTCACCTACATATGTAGCCACAGCACCCAATATATACATAGAATCTTTGATTTGTTGAAAGAATAATCTCCAAAGAAGATGAGTTTAAGACCCTATTGAAACATTAATATTAGAATATGCTGTACTAGAGGCATCTTCTATATAATTTTTTAAAAATTCTACATAAACGTAATTGTATATCACAGCCATTTTAAATCAAATTATTAAGTGTTTTTTCTTAATTTTCTAATGTGACTTCATGTTCAATTTCTATTACAACAGAATTTTATAACAATTCCCATATTCAAAGAATTAAAAGACTCAAAAGACTTTGGGTATAGTTTTTTAAAATAAAGAAACAAGATAAGGATTAAGTAAACTCAAATGAACAAATCAAGTCTTCAGCTATTGCTCTGAACCTTCTGACATATCATTTACTGTGTTTTAATAAGTACACCTGATTCACTGAATTGTGGATTCAGATCTAATGCTCTAATCATGTCATCTTAGAATAAGTGGCCTGGTATGATTCCTTTGTTTTTATGAGACAGAAGCACTCAGAGATCTTTAATAGCTGAAATGCTAAGAATAAGTAATTAGCCTAATAGTAATTGTTCTGACTTCATTGTTAATTAACCACTTGAAATATATTTGAGCTTGGTAACATTCAACTGATATTCTACTATGTTCTCTTAATAATCATTGAAACTTTCTACCAAAAAAAGGTATTCTAAGAAGCCTCTAGTTACTAATTAGTTAACACACCTAGAAATCCTGATGTAGGTACTATTATTATCCCGTTTATTATGGATGAGAAAACTGAGGCATGTAACTTAAACAATTCTATCAGCACCAAGGTCATATAACTTCATATAACTAGAAATGGGCAGAGTGAGAACTTGAATATGCTATACCACCTACTAGATCAAGGAGCAACATTTTGTTTCATTCTTTTTTAACCTACCCATATGCAGTATTAGGCTAAAAATATGACAACTATTTAGATGTTTAACACACCAACTATTATGTAGTCCTGTCTAGAGTCTTTTCTATGTTTTCATTCTTCTATATTATGGAAATTAGATATGCTGTAATTTTTTAATCCAGTTAATAGTTTTCCATGATAGATCATCCTCTAAAAAAATCTTAATTTCATTTCCAGCAATGCAGAGTATCTGACAAGATGACTGTCTATTCTGTAGATCTTAGCTAAGACTAATAAAAATGACTGAATCATGGAATATTCAGAGTTTCTATACTACCTCTGCTGAAGCATCCATACAGACGGGCTTGTTGGAATTTGAATTAGAGCTCAGAAAATGTTAAAAATCAATGTGCCACAATACAATATCTTTTCTTTCTGAAATCTCAGAGTTGAGCTCTCAGGTACACACCATCACACCTACTTCTAAAGGAGTAGGAATGACGGCCTACAGCTTCTCAAGACGCCAAAAGAAAGGGCAATCTCAACTCATTCATTCACCAATGAGTTGGTTTCAGTGAGTCTCCGGTACAGGTGCCAGGGGTTGTTGCTCCCTGACCTTTACATTTGATCACAAATTGCATTCAGCAATGGCAAGAAAATGATATTTAACTCTACTTACTAATGGCACTGCAATCAAGAGCAATAACTGAGAAACAGACAGAGCTTTAAGGAAGGCTGTAGGCCAAAGACACTGTTCAGGGTAATTAAGCCCCATAGCAATCCCATAGGTAATCCTGCAGTACAACTAACGTCTCTATTCCTGCTTGAGCACAGGGCCACCCTTCCTTGGTGCATGCCAAATAATTCATCATATACCCTGATCTTTTCATTTTGTTGTTTCAGTCAATCATGCTTATATAGGACATGTTTTGTTACAAGGATCGGCCACGCAGAGGAAAGTAAAAAGCAATTTTTCAAGTCTCACCCAGGCCTTTTTATTGTACTACTTCGTTATTTCAAAAAAGTCTGTGCTGTAGGAGTTATCTCTGTCTCTCTCTCTGTCTCTCTCTGTCTCTCTCTCTCTCTCTCTCTCTCACACACACACACACAGCCACACACACAGACAACAGGTCTTTGGTATCAAAAGTTAAGTTGGACACACAGTACATCACACAGGCACATGCAAATAAACACAGAGGGAGACCTTCCCAATGGTTCCTACTTGGCTTATAGGGTGTGACTGAGGAAAAAAGTGTTCTAACTCCAAATACAGTAGTCTTCCACTAGTGCCTCTTTTTCCCCATCCCTGGCAGAGATGGTGATGGGGTATGATAAAACTAGGTCTACTTTGCCAAAAATAAACTTATTTTGCCAAATGGCCAATTTGACAAATTACCCATTCAGTCAAAACTTTTCTTTTAACCATTTACATTGTTAACAGCTATTTGTACTGAATAAAATAGTTTCAAAGAATCTTTTAAGAATTCTTTGATATTTAAGTTGACGAGTTCAAGCTTTTAATTTACCTGAAATACTGTTGTAATCCAGCACTGTGGTCTACCTATGTTATATTCTGCCATTTTGCTATTTTCTGGTCTAACAACTTTTGGGGATCAGAATCTATTTATTTTAAATCAAAGGGTTATGAATGTTTTGAATACCAAAAAGTGTATAAATTATAGTACAGAAGATTTGTTTAACACACTTTCTATCCACTTAAATACATTCTATACTTCCCTTAATTCACACACTTCTTAACCAATAGAATTGGATGAACATGTTGCTTCCATTTTAAGTAACTAAAAAGCATGCAGTATTTGAAGTATCAATGATAAAATTGGCATTCAGCTGAGTTAGACTGATAAATAATTCTATTGCAAAATATCAGGTTTGAAATTGCGATGGAAAAATTAAAATCAAATTAAAACTTAATAATTACTTCCCACTAAAAATTTCAAAAACTTTTGCAGCTATTCTATGCAGCATGATTTGTGATAAACTTTCTATGTAGCTAATACAAACACATTTCAGGCAGTTTATAATTTAGAAAACTGGTCATTGGACAAAATGATAAATCAGAGTATTAGGTAAATTTAACAAAATAGCCATTCAGTGAATTTATGTTTCAGCAAACTGATTTTTAAAAAACTATCTATCTATTCAGTGAATTGATCACCCAGTAAATTTTCTTTTGGTGAAGGAGTAATCAGTTTTCAGATAATTGACCTGCTTCCCAAAATCACAGCCCTTTAAAGCTTAAAAGTATTCAGATCATCGAGTGCAGGCTCCCATTTCACAAAGAATCTGAGAAAAATCAACCAAATGGATCCAACAGTATCAGATCAAGCATTGGAATACAAGACTCCCAATTCCCAGTCAAAAGCTCTTTCTAACAGACTATGGTTAATAAAAAAAGGAGGAAGGCACTCAGAGGTAGGAAGGCCTGACATATGTGCAAAGCGCTTATTACACAATGAAAGAAATACTCATATAACATGGAGAATGCAATCTTAAGAGTTTCTCTTAGACGTTTCCAAGTTTCTTTCTCACATAAATGAGTAAGGCTCTGTTTCAGGATGTTTAACAAGATTTCAAGTGAGGCAAACTCTGCGTGTGTGTGTGTGTGTGTGTGTGTGTGTGTGTGTGTGTGTGTGTGGCGCTATCAACTAAAATGGTTCACAGGACTTTATATTCTATAGGAATTCTGAACCATCTTGCCAACTTGTTTTTCTCTATCTACCAAAATACTTTACATGGAGTATCTTGGTGTTCCATGCTCAGTATTTTATTATTATACAGCGTTTCTGAGTGTTTCAGGCTCAGAATTTTATTATTACATCATCTCTGGATGCCATTTATAATATGCAAACTGACTCTATTTACACTGAAATAAAGAAACCAAAAACACTAATTTCTAGTTTTCCTGGAAGAGGCAAAAAGCAAAATTCAACACAACAGTAATTGTAACCAAAATAAACAGGGAACAAATTTCTGAATTTTCACTTGCAGCAAATAAGTGTAATTTTGGGGTGTGAGATGGAAACCTTTTCAATGTAATGGTTTGTGTAACAGCTTTTACAAGGTGCACTTTTCACTGTCAAACAGCATGAAATGCTCATAAGGGTAATCAGTTTTAGATGGCAGGTTTACAAGCTTTCCACAACATGTACTATTTATCCACGTTAAAATGCTTCCCAATTACCTCTTTACATATTATGTTCATGCATTCTTTTAAAAATATTTAAAAACTGCTTTGTATAAATATAACTCTGAAACCAACCATACTGCTTGATTTCTTTAATCATCTGATGCATACTATTGGCTTTTACTAGCTCACAAGTTGCCTATGCCTAATTTTCATAAAAGTAGTATTTCTACAATATGATATTAAGGCAAGGTAGAAGCAAACACCTCCCAGTATAACTGACTCAAAAATTTTATTTTCTATGTAATCTTCCTTATGAAGGTAATATAAATGATATTCTTGTTGTACCATAACAGTTAGCTAATATTTACATATTATATTCAAAATCAGATACAAATATGGGCTGATTATTTCTCATGATCCATGGAGCCACTTTTCTCACAAACCAAATTTATAAGGATGGTGTTTTCTAAATAAAACTAAAAGGTTATATACATACAAAAACTCTATTCCCTTTCCCTATAAGGTTTACTCAACATTGAATACATAAATTCTTTTTAAATTAAGACAGCAATGGAAGTTTTTTAAATGTAGGACAGCGAATCAATCCATCTTCCCCTCTCTCTCTCTTTCTCCCTTTCTCTCTTGCTCCTTTCTCTCCATTTTTTTTTTTTTTTTTTTTTTTTTTTTTTTTTTTTTTTGAGACAGGGTCTCATTCTTTTGCCAAGGCTGAAGTGCAGTGGCACGATCTTGGCTCACTGCAACCTCCGCCTCCCAGGTTCAAGCAATTCTCCCAAGTAGCTGGGATTACAGGCACCTGTCACCAGCCTGGTTAATTTTTGTATTTTTAGTAGAGATGGAGTTTCAGCCTGGGGGAGCCTCTGCCTCCTGGGTTCAAGTGATCCTCCCACCTCAGCCTCTTGAGTAGCTGAGATTACAGGTGTGTGACACCACACCCAGCTAATTTTTTCTTTTTTTTTTTTTTTTTTTTGTAGAGAGGGGATTTCACCACGTTGGCCAGGCTGCTCTAGAACGCTGGACCTAAAGTGATCCTCCTACTTTGGCCTCTCAAAGTGCTGGGATTACAGGGGTGAGCCACCACGCGGGCCTCTTGTTCTCTTCTCTACCTTTCCTCCACCTCCAGTTATAAGGACCTAGTCAGTCGCACAGCCAAACACTGGCTACACAATGGCCCCTCCAAAATACTCTACATATAAAGCCGAATCAGGAGTGCAGCTTAATTGTATCATTTCCTTCTTTGAAATTATTTTCACACATCTGGATGACTACTTGTAACATTATCCATAGGATCTTATAGTCACACCATTTTAAACATTATGGGCATCAAAAATAACAGTTAAGCTATTTTCAGTACTTAGACATAAGCCACCTGGCCAAAATATTCAGTGTCTCAAAACAAAGCTTACTGTGAAATAGGATCAGTATCTGATTTGAGTATTCCTGGCTTGTTCTTTCCAAAGTACAGTAGAATTACTTCATAATAAGACCACTGAAGGTCAACACTAATCATGTCATATTACTTTACTTTATCTATGTTCAGAGAAATGTAAGCTCACAGACTCTAAAGCTGGACAGGCCTTCAAGGTGACCTTGAGTCATGGTTAGTGCCATGATCTATTTGAATATCCATAATGAAGCTCTACCATACCACTTTATAAGGAATGTTATGAATTATAGAATTGAGCTCTTAAGTTGACTCAACGATAATGCTATTTTTGTTTCAAGTAAATAAATAGTAATTACCTATAGAGAAGTAAAAGAAAGGCTTCAAACCATTTAATAAAGATATATTAATTCATTTTTTTTTCTTCTTCTTGAGAGGGCTCTAAACAAAAATATCATCTTCCTAAGGTAAATATGTAAGTAAAAGGTTGTAAAAGAAAGGTGCAAAGGGTGAAGCTGGTATTTCCTGAAGCTCAGGGTTATTTCAGGACATGCAACATGGTTGCAGTAAAAGCTATCACCTGGCTTAAAATAATAGGATTCAGTCCACTTTTTAAGCATACCAATTCTGTTAGTTATTCTTAGAAAGAGAGGGAAATTTATAACTAGCTTTGAATGACCAGAAAAAACCTGCAAATTTCTTACTTTTAAAAGTTATTGATGCTGGCAATTCTACTGGTAAATTCATTTTTCTTCCAAACTGAATATTAACAAAGCTACCACCAATGTTGAAAATTTGTTTATTATTTAATGTCAGCTGAATAAAAATCAATAACTATAGAGAATAGGGTAACTTCAGAAAACAAGATTCTAATATGTTTTATATTGATTCTAAAAAATCACACTTCTTTAACTGGTTAAAGCACAGGCTTTACATATAGAAAATTTTCTCAATTTAACAGGAAAAACCCAAAAATCTCTCTCCTTGAGAAATACACAGAAATTTTTACAAAATTGTCATTTTATATAGCAAGACTGAATTTTTTTTCAGTTACAACCTATTCTCCTAAGGATACTAGTCCCAGCTTTTAATCCAAATTTCCCAAACAGAAACAACGGCATCTTCCTAAGAGAATATTAAAATACTTGTTAAAGCACAAGGTAATGTATACCAAGTAGAACTCTTTCAGTGCATTCAATTTACTTAGTAAATTGTTTTGTGAAATACTATAAGACTTAATAAACAATTCATAATTTAGGTAATTTATGTTCTTTCTCAAGGATACACAATCAAATTATTTTTATATGGGAGTTTAATATTTTAGGAACATCATACTATAGCTTATGATTTGTTTAAGTTGCTAAGAAGTGAACACTTTTATTTTTAAGTGGCCCACCTTTAGTATTTAGATTATGCTCTTTTTCATGTTTCAGTTTAACTTTACAAGACAAAAAAAGAACCTCAATAAAGAAAAATATCTAAAACTACTGCAGATCCTAGACACAGTTTCTTTAAAGAATTCATCCCTGTTTATTTCTCCTTGCTCTGAAGACAAGAACAAATGCTTCCTGAATGTGAAATTTACCCTAACAGTTCATTGCTTTAACACCTTTTGAGTAGAGGCAGTTGGAGCAAATATAAGCTAAGTTCTGCAGTGTAGCAGTTCTCTTGACAATTCTTAGTAAGGTTGCAAGTGAAAAACCTTTATGCTTTTTTGAATAACATCCCAGTGTGGGAGGATGAATACTAAGTAATAAATCAGGAAAAGAAAAAAATTGTACTCTCCACCTAGATAACATGAAGAATGGTAAGGCTAGTGTTTGGTACTTGCAAATTCTCCCAATAAATCTATAAATCAAGATCCCAACAAATCAAGATTGTCTTCTTTCATCTTTACCTCCTCTGTTACATCCAATTAAAAATTTTAAAAGCTGCTATTTATTGAACACCTATCACATATCTGCTACTAAACTTAATACTTTAATTTTCACAACAACTTTGTGTGAAAATTATGTGTGTGTTGGTTGCGTACTTTATTGAAATGGGACACTGAGCTTCAGAAAGATCAAATATTTTTCTTAAGAGCTCAGCATTGGCAAGACAAAACCAGGACACACATGAAACTACATCTGACTGTAAAGGCTATGCTCCTGCCATATTCCAGTCTGCTTAAAATACCTGTAATGTTTTCTGTATTTCCAAGCTAAAAGAAACAAAATTTGCATTTCATATTTGAAATATTCAAGTTATGAGAATGTCAATCTTGAGTAAAATCATTATCTTGCAAAATCAGTGAGAAATTAAAAACACTACAGTTAGTTAGCTTTCATTGTTCATACTAGTTGAAAGACCCAAAGACGTATTTGCTGCCTTACCAAAAGAGCACATTGCAGTAGATACCACTATATATATAAAGAGTTGGGATCTTGCTCTGTTGCCCAACCTGGAGTGCAGTGGTGCAATCATGACTCATTGCAGCCTCGAACCCTTGGGCTCAAGCAATCCTCTTGTATCAGTCTCTCAAAGTGCAGAGATTACAGGCATGAGCCACCACGGCTAGTCAACCAGTACCATTTTCCACCATGCCTGGCCAATGACTAGCATTTTTAATATACACAATAATAGTTCCAGATCTATTTAAGAATAAAACTAACAAGACCTACATCCACTATAAATTCAATAAAATATTCCATTACTGAAGGCAGGTCACAGTTGTTAGATGCTGGGAAAGATCCCAAAATGAGGAAAGCATTAACTTCCTTGGCTATCTCCTCTTTCTTCTCTCCTCAATAAGGACTAGTCCCCTAAGATACATCCTTTGCCTTTTCTGTTCCTCTCTGTACACACTCTCCCTGCATATTATTTTGCAACTTCAACTTTCACTTGCGTATCATGATGACTTTCTAATCTCTTGCTCCAAATCCTTCTCATTTACCTAAATTCTAATTCTATAATATGAACTACCTCATTGCAAATGCAACACAATGAGATCCAAGATTATATTCCCTCTCACATCACATCAGTGCTGACCCCTCAATCTCTCTATCAATTCCTAGAAGACAGCAGGCAACGTTCCTGAATGTCCCCGCCACTAGCCTTCCTGAAGCTTTATTCACTACCTAGATCTCTTCAAACTCTGAACCTATTTGGTTTAATTATCATACCCGCTCATAGTAACTTCAGTTATATTAATCATTGCTTCTCTAACATGTGCACAAAATGTTCCAAGGTGTAAAGGACTGGTTAAAGTCTGTAGAGATAATTTACTGTGTAAGTAAAATAAGAGCACTTACTTGGGAGTCAGCCAATTACTTCCAGAATCTTTACATGACAAGTATATTTGAAGTCCTGCCAAGCAATTTAACTAGGTGCTTTATAAATACTATCCCATTTAGACAACCAAGATAGAAATCAAGTGTTGTATGAGCACATGGGACAAAAGCCCTATAAGGTGATTATTCTCCATATTTTAGCATGATCATTATACTGGTTAATTAACTTGTCCAAGATCACATATCTAGCAAGCAAGAGTTACTAGAGTTCAAATTCAGGTGTAACTGACTTAAAGACCAGTATTCATTATATTATGCTATGTTGGGCCTGTTTCTGTCATTTACTAAAGCCACTTTAACCTGAGCCTCAGTGTTCTCATCCAGAAAAAGAAAGGATGTTATCAGTATCCTTATTAGGGGGAAAAAAAAGGCAATAGAAGGGCATCTGAAGTGAGGAATTCTCAAAGCTCCTATATGTGTACCCAGTATGATTCCAGTATGGTCCTTTATCCCATTGTCCCAGGTGCTGTTGAGAATCACTGGCTTTTCTTACACTATACATGAAGTGACGCATTATTTGAAGGTACACTGTGATAAGTTAAAGCAGCATACATTAAACCATATAGTAACCACTGAAAGAGTAAAACATAAATAGAGCAATAAGCCAATTAACAACATAAAATGGAATCATAAAAATTATTCAATTAATCCAAGAGAAGGAAAGAAAAAAGGAAAAAAGGAACCAAAGAATAGACAGAACAAACAACAAATAAATGGCAACACAGCAGATTTAAACCCAACCATATCAATAATCACATTAAATAAAATTCAAAAACACCAATGAAGACACAGAGATTGTCAAACCATATAAAAAACAAAGACAAACTAAATGCTGTTTACAAGAAATGCACTTTAAATATGACACAGATTAAAATCAAAATTATGTAAATATATATAATGCTATATTAATGTCAAAGGAAATTTCAAAACAGGAAATATTACCAGGAATAAGAGGAGTCATTTCATAATGATAAAGGAGTCTATTCATCAAGAGAATATAACAATCCTAAATGTTTATGTACCTATTGTCAGAACTCCAATATACATAAAACAAAACCTAGCTAATCTGAAAAAGAAATAATAAAATGCAGTATTATTGATGGATACTTTATACCCTTCTTTTAATACTGATATAACAAGTAGTAAAGATATAAAAAATTTGAACAGCATCTATCAATTTGTACAAACTGACATTTATAGAATATTCCACCCAGAAACAACAGAATTTATACCCTTCTCAAGTACATACAAAACATTTAAGAAGACAGACCATACCTGACCACAAAACAAATCTCAATGAATTTTAAAGGATTCAAATCTTACAAAGTAAGTTGTATGATCACAAAAGAATTAAGTTAAAAATCAATAACAAAAATATAAAGCAAATCAAATATTTGGAAACTGAATAATACATTTCTAACTAACCCATGGGTCAAAGAATTAAAAGAGAAAGTATTTTGAACTGAATGAAAATGAAAACATATTATCATCTGTGAGATGCAGAACCCCCTCAATAAATTTGGGTGAAGAACAAAAGAAAAAGAATTAAATGACTAAACAACAGTTTTACAAGTGAACAATTTCAGGAATTAAGATTAAAGGAAAGGGGATCATAAATTCATAAAATATTAGAACAGGAAGAATTCTAGAAATCCTTCTAAAATTTGTAAACTCACAAAATTCACATAGAAAACAGGAAGAACATATGATTTACTTAATAGGGTTTATAATAGCAAGTATTTTTTAATAAGCAGTCTTTGCCAGTAGTGACATTATATAAATATCTGAGTTCTTTAAATGACTATTTTCACCTAATAAAAGCAGATATAGATTCTACAAAATAGATGTGCATATTTGTTGGCCTTAATCTGAGTAATGTGAGCATTTTGTGCTTTATCTGTAAGTTTTCTATATTTCACAAAACACAATGAATAAGAATGCTGAATTCTCTATCCACATTGCCTAAATTCATACTGTAGCTTTACCACAGTTGAGTAGCCATGATATTGGTCAAGTTACTTAAGTAGTAATGCCTTAGTATTCTCAAATGTAAAATAAGAATAAACTATAAAATGAGTATAAATAGTTCTTACCTCCTTACAGTGATAATAAAGATTCAACAAGTTACTGCCTTCTGTGGGCTTACAACAGTGCCTGGTGCATGGTAAGAGCTCAATAAATGTTAACCATTATTACATAGCATAGCATTGATTTATAAATACTTGAAGCATTTTTTTTTTTTTTCCAGAGACGGAGTCTTGCTCTGTCACCCAGGCTGAAATACAGTGGCACGATTTCGGCTCACTGCAACCTCCGTCTCCTGGGTTCAAGCAATTCTCCTACCTCAGCCTCCCAAGTAGCTAGGATTACAGGCCCCTGCCACCATGCCCAGCTAATTTTCGCATTTTTAGTAGAGACGGGGTGTCACCAAGTTGGCCAGGCTGGTCTCAAACTCCTGACTTCAGGCGATCCGTCTGCCTTGGCCTCCCAAAGTACTGGGATTACAGGCATGAGTCACCGTGCCCAGCCAAATACTTGAAGCTTATTAATCAAAACACTGATTTGAATTTTTTAAATTAGGTAACATCAATTAAAATAGGACATCATCATAGAAAAATAAGTTGCTTAGAATTCATATTTTTAATAAGACAAGTTATTCAAGTTATTTGAATGCCAATGTTAAAACAAAGCTGGAAAAATCTCTTTTCAAAGCAAGAGAGATGATCCAATGGGATATTATGTATTACATGGAGTATTTTTGGATTAATCAATACATTTAATAATATCACATGAGATACAAAAGTTACCTATTAATGTTGTCCTGCTGCCTTCAACTATTTCTTATTATATGCTCCATTCAACCAGAATTTATAGATTTGAATACTTTAATTTTGAAGGTTAAAACATTTATTTATGAATTTGTTTTAAATGGCTAAAAGGCAACATTCAGCCTTTTAGCACTGGAACAATTTCCATTTGGTTAAAATAAATAAATAAATAAATGTGGAACACATTTCACATTTTTTTATTTTGTGCAACTTCGATGCT
The DNA here is from genome assembly GCF_008728515.1 of Papio anubis. Lineage (NCBI taxonomy): Eukaryota > Metazoa > Chordata > Mammalia > Primates > Cercopithecidae > Papio > Papio anubis. Next base: position 32,352,566 of record NC_044988.1, read on the forward strand.
TTCAACGCTGCATACATTACTAAAAGCATAAATAGATGCTGTACTATCAAATTGTAAAGAATACCAAATTGATATAATTATACTTTATAATTTCTTCCAAGTATCAAAAGGACAAGTTTTTGTTTTTTCTTTAATTAAAATAATCTCATGGGTCTCTTATATGTTTGAGAGAATAAGATAAAACAAGTATATTTTTTACTAAATATCTTAAAAATATCATATTTTAATAAAAACTGCTATTTGTAATCAATGCTGTGTTTTTTGACACTGAGGCAAACCCTTCTTACCTGGGCCAAATGAGCATGCACCTGAATCAATATGGTAATAAAATACCAAATAAGTCTGTAAAGTATCAACTTATCCTGTTGTACTCTTTTGATAACTAAGTGCATTATTAAATCTACTGTACCTTTAACAACCTGCAGTTGCCCCTTGGTATCTGCAGGGTATTGCTTCCAGGACCCCCTAAGGATAAAAGGATCCATGGATGCTCTAGTCCCTTATATAAAATTCTGTAGTGTAAATTCTATGTAATAGTTGTTATACTGTATTTTTCATTTTTTTATTATGTTGGTACATATGTATGGGGTACATATGAAATTTTGTTATACGTAGAATATTTAATACTTTTTAAATTGTTTTTATACTCAAATATTTTCAATCCATAATTGGTTGAATCTGCAGATGCAGAACTTGCTCACAGAGGGCAAACTGTAAAATGTCAACTACAACCTCTGCATTTGTAAAATCAATCACCTTTTTCTTCTCCTCCTACCACACTCAAAATTATAAGGAAGTTTGTCATCATGGTACATGAAGGCAGTGAGGAAGACTAGGTAAATGTGGCAGAAACGGGGCCCACAGCACCACTTGTTCCTCAGAACCACCTCCCAGCCACCATCCATCCTTCAGTTAGCCAGCAGTAGATTAAAGCTCTCACCATGTGTGCTGCCTTCTTCCAGATTTTTGCAATGAAGCACAATAATCAGCAGCTTTCACCACTTGGGAGAATGATCAAGGCCAGGAAAACACTAATACACAGGTTGAATACTAACAGGACATTCTATGGTTCATGAAACCAAATGCCTCTACACAGAGGACAGCTGAAATGTGAACACAGAAGCCCAGAGCAACATAAGAAAGCTATCGTAGTTGCGAAGACCAACTGTGGTCATAAATATCATCACCATCAAATACTTAGCTACAGCTTTACTATTTACAAAACATTTTTACATACATTATTTTACTTGAACCCCGCAACAGCCCTTTTAAGAGGCAGTATAGATATTTTTATTAATACCTGTATTTTGCAGGTGAAGAAACTGAAAAAGGTTAAGAGACTTGTCTAAGGTCATTTTAAGTGAGCAGTAACTTGACTTCTATCTTCCCCCAAACTAACTGTAGATTTCAGAGTCTTTCAGCTGCAACACCATATCCCACATAGATAAAAGAGGAGTAAATTTTAAGAGGCAGGTTCCATAGCAAAGTCAGTAATTATTTCTATAAACCCCTGTATTCTTCCATAACTGCCTTTATTCATCAGTACTATTATTTCCTTTACTTCCTTACCTCCATTCATTCCTGGTTCTTTTCTTCAGATAATCCAAGATGTCAGAAACCATTTTGTCCATTTAAATCCCTTAGATCCTGATCTGCACAACCAAAGACATCCTTGGGTCAAATGCGAAACCAGTAAATATGGATCTTTCCCATCTGTAAAGTTCTGTGGCTACTACAGAAACTAGCCTAAGGAATAATGAAATCTGTGGACTCTCAGAGATAAATATTTCTACTATGTGCCAAAAAAAAAAAAAACAAAAACCAAAAAAACAAAAAACAAAAAACAAAACAAAACAAACAAACAAAAAAAACAACCAAGAAAGCAATAAATAATCAACACAGTATCTCCTGATGCTCTGGACTGACTATTCGCTACAGGATGGCCACATTCAGTGACTGAGCCAGAACCAACATTGAGAATAACTATTAAGCCACAATCAACAGCAAAATAAGACATTAATGAACCTCTAAAGAACTACCCAGATCATCATGTTAAAGGTTTACAGTATGTTCTGAACTCAAAGCTTACAAAGTCTTGAGGAGCTAGTCAAAACCAAGTAGAGAAAGCTAACAAAAACAATGGAGAAGAAACCCCTATTGATTAAATGCAACTGTTAGGCAGCATTACTTATAAAGAGTGAATATCCTCCTTTCATCTAAAATTTAAAGTAAAATAAACTTTATTATAGAAAAAAGGAACATTTAAATTACCAAACATCCAATTCCATAGAAATAACCATGGTTAACACCTTCTAGTCTATTTTGTAAAAATATACGACAGAAGGTGCGCGCATTTTTCAAGTAAATACTTTAGTCCTTATTGTTGTACAGAATAGCAGAAGATTAAAACTCTCAGCATTTCAAGTCCTTGACCTATATGAATTCATTTGCTCATCCCATTAACCTAATGACACTGGTAGTATTACTCTGTTTACAGATGGACAAATCAAAGCACGGAGCTGGTTTACTGTCTTTGTAGGTAGAGTTGCTGTGTGACACAGATCACATATGGAAAGTAAACCCTCATAGACTAATGCTGGCTTCCTCTCACATCACCTCTAATATATTTTCTTATCCTCTGCCCCTCTGGTCTTCCATTCCTAATGCAATGGCACCTAAGAGAGCCTATCACAAAATTATTCTAGCAGGCAATTTTATTCCAACAACAGTATGTACGGTTCCGCTGACAGGAACTGATAGGAACTCTGAAGCCAGAGACTGTGCTCTTCTATATTCTCCTGGGGATCATGATAGTGTTGTAAGTGACTTTTCTTAAAAAATATAAATAAATAAAAGCTAAGGAGGCATTTGGATAAGGAGACCTGATTTCTTCTTCAGAGTAGAAAAGATACCTAAAGGAAGGCAAGAGAAGCCCTAAAAATGACTAGTATGACAAGAGGCTGAAGAACAAAACTCAACCCATGGGATTTACCTCAGGTGAAAACTCTAAATCTTCCTGGCACATATATACAATGAACATTATCCCACTCACCCAAAATGAAAAGTAGTCTTGTTTCAGCTCGGCAGGGCTGACTCCAGAGTCAACAATGGCTTTTTTCTACATTCCCAAACTGATCCTGAAACAAACTTGGGCTTTGTGTTGCTGTTGTTGGTAATGGTGGTGGTAATGGTGGAAGTTCACGTGTGTGTGTATTTTAAAAGAGAAGAGATGACCTAAAGTTAAACACAGAAACACTGTGGCTGTTCCACCCTGGCATGGGGTAGATCTGCCCAACCTTACAAGATTATTTTGAATTACTAGACAAAGCAAAGGAGAAACCCTTCTGCCTTATTAGAAGAAACTCTTTTCTACCTTTGATGCTACTGGGAATCAAAGATCTTTTAAGTGATTTACAGATCAAATTCAACAACTTGAATCATTCATTATGCCAGTTAAGAAGACTTCAAAATAAGTCAGATTTATTATTTTACAGTTTTGTCCAATTTAGCTACTGGCATGAATGGTAAATAATATACATTATGAAGTAAAAATATGGTATTCAAAAAATGGGCACTGACTGAACATCTGCACTATGTAAGATATCTGCTATATATAAGACACTGGGGTTCAGGAGGTTTTATAAAAATAAATGGATTCAAAAAGAGAAATGTATTTCAGAAATGTGATTTCTATATGATTACAGTAGGATTGCCTATCTGGATTATGACAATGGAGCTATATTTTTAAAAATAATAAAAAACCTCTATAAAAATAGTACTTTTGTCAAGAAAATAAAGATCTATGTGAAAACTGACAACCTTGGGAAGATAAAAGACAAAAAAATAAGTTATTTCCTTATTGTTGAACTATCCTACAGTTTAGTCAGACCAAATACAGACTCCTGATGACTACAGGCTTCTTTCTTAATATTAATTTAACACTATCCAAACATATGGTGAGAATTCTATTCAACTTTAAAACAATGAGTAGATACAGAACAACTGGAGCTCTCTGTTAAGGAAGGAAATGTTTTCAAATGGTACAACCACTTCAGAAAGCACTTTGAAAGGTGCTTCTGAAGTCAAACATATAGTAACCATATGACCCAATGTTCCACTCCTAAGTATTGATCTAACAAAAATGAAAACATTTGTCTAAACAAAGACTTACAAAGATTCATAGAAACTATGTTCATAATAGCTAAAACTGAAAACCAAATATACCTCAAGAGGTGAACGGACAAACTGTAGTATATTCATAAAATGCACTACTACTCTGGAATAAAAAGAACTATTCATATGCTATTCATACACATAGCACATGAGTGAGTCTCAACATTAGGCTGAGCAAAAGAAGCCAGACACAAGTGTGCATAATGCATTTGTTAATCCATTTATATGAAATTCTAGAAAACAGAAATCTCACCTAGAGAGACAGAAAGTAGATCAGTGTTTGCCTGGGGCTGGGGATGGGTACAAGGGAGCTTTGGGGAGTATAAAAATGTTCTACAACTTGATTATGGTGGTGGTTACATGGATATAAATTTTAAAAACTCAACTGAACATTTTTTAAAAGGGTATATTTCATTTTATGTATTATATATTTTCATATATTATATATTTTGAGGTAATTTTTAAAAAGAACAAAATCTTAGAATACATTTAAAACAAGGAAAAAATATCCACACTATACTTATTGTACTGTTCAGATCATATCAAGGGAAAGAAAATTAACAGGAGGGTAAGCTGAATGGTGAGTATAGCTAGTAATACAGATACAGGTGGAACTAGGATCTATCTGATTGAATCAGAATAAATATCAGGACTTCTGTTAGAAATACTGAAAACAAATATTCTTTTTCCCAGTAGAGGTAAATATAGAACTAGTAAGTCTTAGAACCTATCAAAAGCCATAGCAGAACCATTTTATCAGAGCCATATCAGCCTATCAGTAGTAAAACGACTACTAAATGGCATACCAAGTAAATATGGAAATAATAAGCCTTAGGAGCTCCTAAAAGCCATATCAAGAGCATCACAATAAAGCAAACACCAGGAATCCAGAAGAAGGAAATGGATGTCACTAAGCTGGTGGAACACTGCTGAAATAGCCCCATCTTTGGACTTTTGAGTTAATTAGCTAATGTATTTCATTTGTGGCTTAAATCCACTGGAGTCATTTTTTAGGCTTTTTTACTTTTTTTTTTATTATTATTTGCAACAAAAGTAAAGTAATGCAAAGGAAAATAGACTGGAATGAATAAGATGCCAGTAAGACTTTAAAACTGGTTTCAAAATTTATAGCTAAATCTGTAAAGTAATTCTGCTGTTGGATAATATAAGTTCCCATTCATTGAGCATCTTTTATTTGTCCTATGTGGATATTTCTCATAAGCACTTATTTTAAAACTTGTAAATATTTTTAGATTCATTTCAACTACCTGCTCCACATCAGCCCCAGACTTAATGGGTCTGGGCTATAATTCTTGAATTGGTGGAGCAAAAACAGGGATATGTTATCTCTAATCTCAATCTACCACAATCGAACAGAAGTTGGGTCGAGGTTCTGGATTTCAGGCGGTTAGCTCCAAAATGGTAAGGAAAATGTAGGTGCCCTCTTTTCTATGAAGTTTCTCACAATTTTTCTTGGACTTTTTTCCAGGTCCCAAATAAATCACAGCCCTGAGGATACAAACACAAAACTTCTAAAAAAGAGATTTACAAAGTTGCCAGATGATAAAACTGCTAAAAGAAAAGGTTTTATTAAATGCAAAGACTCCCAGAATTAATGTGATTCATGATTTTAAATATTTCAGTTAAAAACTATAGAGAAAAAATCATAATTAAATACTGGTAAGGAAAGACTTAATTGGTCTCACTAACCACTTTGGAATTTTGAGAACCATTGCAGATTCCAGTTTATATTCCTCTGATAAAAAAATCTCTGAATAAAGAAGAAATAGGAGGCTGTCCCTGGTGAACTTCAGGTACAAAATCACTTGAACTTCATTTTGTCCAAATATCACTTCAACGAGAAAAAAAATTAAATACCCAGAGATGTCTGTGGAAAATCTTCAGCAGGACAATATCTTCCCAAATGTGTGGGAGGAAGAAAGATAAATAGCAACAGTAGAGTCACTCTAATTCCATAATTAACTCTCTTAATAATTAATAAAGAAATTATGTATTCAGTTTTTGTAATACAGAAATTGCAAATATAAGCTACGTTCATGCTCTGTAATTCCATAATTTCTCATCTATAATTGGTATATCTCTAAAATTATACATATATAATACATATAGATTGAATTCACATCCTGAGATTTTCTCACAAAAAGAATAATACTAGTCTCAACTTAAGATAAAAACTTCAGGTGGAGATGAGAGTTTAGGGCTTGTTTTAGAGAGTAATATGCCTTAATAAGAAATGATTTTTTGTTGGCCAGGCACAGTGGCTCATACCTGTAATCCCAGCACTTTAGGAAACCAAGGCAGGTAGATCACTTCAGCTCAGGAGTTCAAGACCAGCCTGGGCAACATGGCAAAACCCTGTCTCTACAAAAAAATTAAAAATTTTAAAAATTAGCCAGGCATGGTGGCCCACATCTGTGGTCCCAGCTACTTGCAAGGCTAAAGTGGGAAGATTGCTTAAGTCCAGGAGGCGGAGGTTGAGTGAGCCAAGATCACACACCACTGCCCACCAGCCTGGCAATACAATGAGACCCTGTCTCAAAAAGAAAAGAAAATTTGTTTTTGTTTAATGATTCCCTACTACGTGGCAAAAACAAACAAACTAGAAATGTGGTAGCGTAAAAGGGTCAAAGGCCTTGTGATCACAGGCAAATTTTATATATCTGTATGGTTATGAATTTCTCCAGTGAGCCTGCATTATTTTATGATTTGAAAAACATTGTTTTTAGTTTTAAATAGACCCACACATTCAGCAAAACCTTATGATTCAACATTTTAAAATGTATAAAATAGCCCTGCCTTCCCTGTGCCATATCCTTCCCCATGTGAAAAAAGTTAGTGGCTTCTTCCTGAATAGTGTGGAACATATAGAACCCACTGAAATAACAATTAGGTATTTCAGCAGTTTAATGTGGCACATTATAGTATATTCATACTGCTTGGGGTTTGCTGAACTTATTGGATGTATAAGTCAATGTATTCTTAATCAAAAATGGAAAATTTTCAACAATTATTTCTTAAATACTTTTCATGCCCCATTTTCATGCTCTTCACCTCTGTAACTACAATTATACATATACTAGATCATAAGGTATTGTACCTTAGGTCCCTGAATCTCTGTTCATTTTTCTTTAATTTTTTTCTAAGTTAATCAGATTGAATAAATTTCACTGATATGCATCAAGTTGAATGCTATTTCTTAACAGCACGTTGGAGATGGTAAAGTCAATAAATTTTTGATTACAGTTATTGTTCTTTTCAGTTCTTGAATTTTCACTTAGCTTTTCATACACAGTAGAATTTATTAAAAACAAAAACAAAAACAAAAAAACCCCACCATTCAATTATTTTGGAATAATCATCTTTTTTAAATATACAGAACTGGATTTACTTGTATTTTATTTACAACTTTAATACCATGTTTATGAACAATGTTTCTGTTTTTGCTTTTAAGCACAAAAGACAGTTTATTGGCTCATTTAACTGAAAAAGCCAGTCATAATTCCATCTATGCTTATAAATGAGTGATTGTTGAAGTTTTTGTTTAACTGACATATTCATGAGGTACACAGTGATGTTTTCATACATACAATGTATCAGGTCAGCATAATTAGTATATCCATCATCTCAAATATCTATCTTTTTTTTTTTTTGTATTACAAACATTCAATACCCTTCTTCTGGCTATCTGAAACTATAAATAATTGATAACTATAGTCATCTTACAGTGGTATAGAACAAGGTTCGCAATCTCTCAACTGTCTGTGAAACCTACCCAGGTACCGGTCCATGTACTGTTAGGAACCAGACCACACAGTAGGAGGTGAGTAGCAGGAGAGCCAGTGAAGCTTCATCTGTATTTACAGTCACTCCCCATTGCTCACATTACCGCCTGAGCTCTGCCTCCTGTCAGAGTAGTGGCAGCATTCGATTCCCATAGGAGTGCAAACCCTGTTGTGAACTGCTCATGCGAGGGATCTAGGTTGCATGTCCTTATGACAATCAAATGCCTAATCTGTCACTGTCTCCTGTCACCCCCAGATGGTACTGTCTACCTGGAGGGAAACAAACTCAGGGCTCCCACTGATTCTACATTATGATGAGTAGATAATTATTTCCTTATATATTACAATGTAATAATCATAGAAATAAAGCACACCATAAACGTAATGTATTTGAATCATTCCTCCACCCCCTAGTCCATGTTAAAACTGTCTTCCACAAAACTGGTCCCTGGTGCCAAAAAGGTTGGGGGCCACTGGTATAGAACACTAGTAGTTTCCATTTCTCTGCCAAGATTTCTAACCCATTTACTCATTAAGATCACTATTTGTTTGTTTAAGTCCTTTTGCTGGTATGCATACATGAGCCTTTGTCAGCTAAACGCAACAACTAGGCCATCTCAAGGTCTACTGCTAGTAACTTTATTTTCTTTTGACTATTGGTCACATTTTTCCCTTTTCTTTTGCATGTGTAGTAACTTATTATATACTATACTATATAATCTATAATACAATATATAAATAAAATATATATAGTACTATATATATAGTATTATATAATAATAAAATGCAGAGAACCTGGATTCTGCTATGATCCTCTGAAGAATGATAATCTTTGTTCTCAGGCAGTATAATTACTGGCTAAACACTCTGAATTTGTTTATGTTTTGTTAGTATTAATTTGAGAAAATCCCAAGGTGTTTCTCAAGCTCCTCTCTTTTGGCAGAATTAAACGTCTATATGTCTTCCTGGTAGATTATGTTGAGATCTAGTTTTAAACATATGAGGTGAGACATGTTAGGTTGGACATTCTTACTCTAGGATGTGGTCCTTACTAAGTTACGGCCTTTTTTTTTTTCCCTCAGCTGGATGCCTATGATGTGTTCTTGGGACACAGCTCCAATATCTACCTACAATCTCAGATCCATAGTAGGAAATCTCTAGTAAGCCCACAGTTTGATTTGCCATATGTACACTTCATCACTCAGTCAAGGACTTGAAGTGAACCCATATTCAGAATTCTGGATCCCCATTTCTGTGCAGCCTTCACCCTTCTGGTGCCCCACTCCAGATTCCAGCTGCTTTAACAGCCCTAAATTCTGGTCTCTGCCTTCTCAGCTCAGAGATGCCACTGTTTCTGCTTGGACTCCAAGTCCTTGTTACACAGTCAGGAAAATGTCCCTACACAGAGACGCAGAGAAAATGTGGGGCTCTTTTTATGTATCTGCCTTCTGTCAATAATCACAGTCTTGCACTATTGTCCAACACGTGAAAAGTTGCCTCATATATTTTGTTCAGTTTTATCACAGTTTATGGCAGAAGAATCAATCCAGCATCAAGGTATTATATCAAGGCATTACATCAAGGGAAGTTGCAGAATCAAGATATTACATCAAGGCAAGTAGCAGAAGCTCTTGCACACATTCCTTTAAACTGTTGTTATTCTCTCTCACTCTTTCAATTTCTATTTCTCCTCTTTTCTCCCTATCCCCAACTTGTATAATTTATGAGCTTGAGTTGAATGAATAGGTAGTGCTAAATAATTTTGATAGAATATCTCAGAACTTTAAGATCTTGTAATGATGATGGAACACTTTGAAAGTATTACAATCAAGTTTTGTAGAGTTTCTGAAGTTAAGCAAAAATGTTTAAAATTTATTTTAAAAAGTCTTTCCTCCCACACTTTTCCTTTTTCATGAACAAGCGAATATCAGCAATACTCTGCTACCATGTTGTCCTTCATAAACCTTCCTTTGCTTATTTTTATTCAAGTCAAAATAAAAAGAATAGAAAATTCAGAAAATCTCAAGTGATCCAAATTCTCATTTCCCTATTTGTGAAGTTAGTCTGATCTCACTGCCACACAACCAATAGAACATAAAGGTCTTTCTAGCCATATTTAAAGACTGTGGAAACCTATCTGTCCCCAGACAAACTACAAGAGATTTAAATGACAAAGTAAACAAAAGAAAGTTTAAAAAATTTTTAAAACATTTACATGAAATGAATAGCTCCACAAATAAAGCATATTTTTGCCAAGCATGAGTTTCTCAATTGTTCTAGATACTAGATATGCTCATTCAAACAAATGCTTAGAAATAGACAGGGTTAGCTTACCCATTAGGCATAGTGCCAAGGGCCCATAATACTCTCAAGGGCCCACGAAAAATGTTTTCATTTCTTTTAAACATTTCTTTTTAATTTTTAGTTATTCTTATGATTAAAAATTTAGGTCAAAGAAAATGTTTACCATATAATCTTAATATATGCCAATACTGTCGTAAAATATAATTGTGTGTTTGTGTCTGTGGAGATAGGTATAAACTGACAACTATTTTCGGATTTTCTAGAAACCTCAGTTTCTCATAAAACCCGAACACTGTCTGATTGTAGGGTGTGAAGCCCCAGGTATTTTTCCACTGGACTAGATAAGGCATTTTTCCCTCTACGTTCCTGGAGGTGCTAATCTCATCCTAACCCATTCCCCTCTTACATTCTGGCTTGCCTGAACTACACTGACTTGCAAAGTAGTTGGGCAGGCCGATAATTAGAAGATATTGGCTAGATGGTACTCTGGGTAGCTACATATCTCCATGCCCTCTTTTAATTTACTATATAACAGATATATCTTAGCAGCTGCTATACATCTGCTTTACATTTGCTTTAAACAATAGAAAGATGGACTTGATATCTCCCTATTTCAAAGCCCTCAATCTCTTTGAAGCAGCCCACAACGTAACAGGTTTCTGTCTAAGCACTGGCTTCCAACCCACAGCCCATTTGCAGAGCCAGGATAATAATCACATTGACAACTCTTAAAGTCTCAAACCTTAGTTGACTTAGGTTACCAGGTTCACTGAGGTTCCCAAGTTTTCTTAAATACTTATCAGTCATAGCTGTTCAAGCAAGTGATTTCTATATTCAAATTATTAGTTTCATAACAGAAGTACTCTTTGTATTCAGAGTGACCAACATAATTTTCAACAAGAGAAAAGGATATGTAAGAAAATAAAATGCTGTTTTCAAAGGCATTCAAAAGAAATCTTACATGTAAATCTAATATGCAGGATAATTAATAGCAGAGTGTTCTGGGTTAAAGCTTGGAATGAAAGATGGATAGCATGCTAGGCTCTAACCATCAATCTCCTTAAATCTCTTTGATTCAGTGAATTTTAATCAGCTTAATCAGAAGGCATAGATCCCAGTTAGTTCCAGCTCTACTACTGTTGTACTCACTGGCAAAACACTTTTGCTTTAATTTTAGTATCAGTTTCCTCAGAAGTAAGACAGACATATAAACATAAGTCTTAGCAATCTTCAAAATACCATTACCATCAAATGAACATCTGTGCCTCAAAGGCATTTGGTAAAAATTTTTTAGATAAATAAATTTATACTATTGTTGTTCTTTTATTTCATCACAATGACACCAATATTTTAAATTTCCTAGGTCTTTTCTCCACTTGCCATAATGGTATCCATCACAAAATCTGATTCACTCTTTTGAATTTTTAAATGTTTTATATATCAGACTTCAATGTAACGCTGACCCTTGAAGAACACAGCTTTAAACTGTGAAGGTCCACTTATATGTGGATTTTTTCCAAAAAATATATTGGAACATTTTTTAAAGATGAATAACAATTTGAAAAAAAAATCACATAAAGAATGAGTACCCCAGAAATATCAAAAAATTAATTTGGAAGTATGTCATGAATGCATAAAATATATGCAGGTACTAGTCTATTTTATCATTTACTTCCATAAAATATATATAAATCTATGATAAAAAGTTAAAATGTATCAAAACTTATGAACTTAGAATGCACATGGTACCATTTGCAGTCGAGAAGTGCAAACAAATGTAAAGATGCAGTATTAAATAACAGCTGCATAAAATTAACTGTAATACCTACCGTACAACTATAATAATTTTGTAGCCACCTTGTGTTGCTATTGTGGGTGAGCTCAAGTGCTGGGAGTATCACCCTATGATGCTAATCATCTCTGAGTGAGCAGTTCATCTCACTATGACACGGATGCTTCTATGACATGGGCGTTAAAACACAGTGGAAGAAGGGTTGGTACTGTAAAGAAACATTTTTAGAGAAACGAAAAAGCAAAAAAGTCAGATACAAATTACAACGTACAGTTGTCCCTTAGTATACATGGGGGATTGGTTCTAGGTTAGCGTGTAAGCTTACCAAATCCACGTATACCTAAATCAATATATACAAAATCTCTGAATACTCAAGTCCTGCAGTCAGCCCTGCAGAACCCAAGTATACAAAAAGGCAGCCCTCCATACATGTGGGTTTTGCATCCCAAATACTGTACTTTTTATCCGCATGTGGTTGAAAAAAATCCAAATATAAGTGAATCCCTGTAGCTCAAGCCCATGTCGTTCAAGAGTCAACTGTATTTCCGTCAAGTCACACAAAGTGTGCCTACCTCTGCTTCTACCTCCTCCACCTCTTCCACTTCCCCAAGACAGCATGACCAACCCCTACTCTTCCTCCTTCTCATCCTACTCAATGTTAAGATAACCAGGATGAAGACTTTTATGATTCTCTACTTCCACTGAATGAATAGTAAATATATTTTTTCTTCTTATGATTTTCTTAGTAGCATTTTCTTTTCTCTAGCTTACTGTAAGAATACAGTACATAATACAGATACATAGAAAATATGTGTTAATCAACTGTTTATGTTATTGGTAAGCCTATTAATAGTTACGTTCTGAGAGAGTCAAAAGTTATAGCTGGCTTCTGTTTGGATGGGGGTGTTGCCACCCCAAACCTCTACATTGTTCAAGGGTCAACTGTATTTCATTTGTATTGTAGATTACAGGCTAAAAATGTGTTAAACCAATGCTTTTCAGAACCTTTCAAACACTGCCTATTCCACAAAGCTTTTCACAATCAAATAAGTAAAAATATCTATCCTGCTATTTGTTTATGGACTAGAACAAAGGGTGGGACACTTACTCTGTAAAGGGCCAAGTAGTAAATATTTTAGGCTTTGTGGGCTAGAGCCGCTGTCACAACTACTCAAATGCCCCATTGCCTGTGAAAGCAGTCACAGATAACATGTAAAGAAATGGGCATGGCTGTCCCAATAAAACATTATTTACAAAAATAGGCAGCCAGATGGATTTGGCACCAAGGCCATAGTCTGCCAAACCCTGCTCTAAAACAGTGTTTCTCAAGCTATACTGTTCATACTAATCATGTGAAATCTCAGTGGAGATTCTGATTCCATACATCTGGGTGGGGCCTGAGATTCTGCATTTCTAACCATCTCATAGTTGACTGATGATGATACTATTCAAAGAATCATATTTCTGAGTAGTAAGGCTCTGATAAGCCCCATGAGAAGAGAGGTCCTACATAATTAGTAATTATTTACTATCTGGCCTGAGTGCCTAGAACAGTGTCTGACATGTAATAAAGCCACTCAATAAATATTTAAGAAATGAACAAATACACTTCTAATAGAATATCATGCTCTGCCTTATATCATTATTAAGTGTGTCATCCTTTATGAGGCTCATCCTTATGTTCCCCTTATTAGCATGTAAGCTTACCAAATCTAGCAATCTCTGTAACACGGCAGATTTTCTAATAAATGCTAATTGATTAAATCAGAGCTTTGGTCTATGTACACACTACAAAAAGCAGTTGTTGACAAATTCATCCCAAATTCTTCTACTGTGTTCCTCCACAATGATCATCTTGTATTTCCTTAAGCTTTCTACAGCCCTTGTACTTCAAGGTCGTTGTACATTCCAGTTTCCTTGACAGGAACATCCTTCCCTAATCTTTCAAGTCTAAAGATAAATATCACCTCTTTAAAAAGCAGTGCAGTAAGTGTCCTTACCTTCTCCCCACCCTCCTTCTGCACTCCAAATATAGTTCTCTAGCTCAGCCATGGGTGTCTTCTTTAAAGCACTTACCACATTTCACAATTACAGTCATGCATTGCTTAACAACAGGGATATGTTTTAAGAAGTGCATCATTGGCAATTTCATCATGTTGTAAACATCATGGAGTGTTCTTACACAAACCTGGATGGTACAGCCTACTATACACCTAGGATACATGATATAGCCTATTGCTCCTAGGCTACAAACCTATTCAGCATGTTACCATACTGAATACTACCGGCAATGGAAACACAGTGGTAAGTACTTATGTATCTAAACATATCTAAACAAAAAAAGTACAGTAAAAATATGGTATAAGAGATTTTTTAAAAAAGGTAGATTTTAATTAGGCACTTACCAGAAATGGAGCCTATAGGACTAGAAGTCAGGTCTGGGTGAGTCAATGAGTGAGTGAAGGCCTAAGACATTACTGTACTCTACTACAGACTTTATAAACACTGTATACTTAGGCTACATTAAATTTATAAAAATAAATTTTCATTCTTTAGTAATAAATTAACACTGGCTTACTGTAACCTTTCTACTTTACAAACTTTTTAATTTTTTAACTCTGACTCTCGTGATAACACAGCTTAAACACAAATACCTTGCACAGCTCTACTAAAATATTTTCTTTATATCCTTATTCCATAATCTTTTTGTATATTTAATTTTTTTTCCTTTTAAAACTTTTTTTGTTAAAAATTAAGACACAAACATACACATTAACCTAGGCCTACATAGGTTCAGGATCATCAAGACATCACTAGGCTATAATAATTTTTCAGCTCTATAATAACCTTAGGGGACCACTGTCATATATACAGTCCATCACTAACTGAAACATCATTATTCAGTTCATGACTACATTTTATTTACATTTTTAAAAATCCCATTTACTCTACTAGAATATAAGCTCAATACTGTATTTACCTTACTCACCACTGAATCCCTACCAATTAGCATAGTTTCTGACACATGTAAACACAAAATTATATTTATTGACTGAATGGATAATTACTCACATTCACAAAGAATTTATTTCGTTATCCTTATATTTAAGAAGTATCTGCATTATTTAAAAAAAAAAAAAAAACATAAAACAGTGCCTTTTATCTGAGTGGGACCACAGAAGCCAAATTTGCACTTCATGATGCTGCTCTCTCAACAATAACTAATTAGATCAAGAGGGAATATCTGCTCTGAGTTGGTCTACATTTTCTCTCGTGGTATTTTCGGGAATGGGACTGACACTCTGGTGTCTCTCTGCGGGTCACTTTAACTGATTAACTAAGTAGTAGTGGTAGGTAACTATATTTGGTCATGTACATCCTTGAAAGTGCTAAAAAGTAAATCTACAAAGTGTAAAGAAGGAAGAGACATGTAGATAGAAGCAAGCATAAAAGATGGGAAGAGTATTACCTATGTTCCTAACAGCTTTACCTATGGCAAATTCCAGTTCTTCATGAAGCCAAGATGTTCTTTGTGATTTCAGGAGTTATCCCAATATCCTTCTACATTTCCATTTTCAGATAGGCTGAAATGGGTTTCTGGTAATTACAACTGGTATTTTTCTAACTAAACATATGCAGTTTATAAAAGAACATACAGAAGCAAAAATACAGCCCAGAAAGTGTGTCAAAATTGCAGGAGGGAAAAATGTTGAGTGATCTTCAAATTTTCAATAACTAGAGTCTAGTAATCAAAGGTATGATTATAAAATGTTATATTTTTAGTGAAAAGATAAACACTATCAACAAATAAGAGTATGTCAAAACTAATATACTTTAAAATGAATAAATACTTCAATAATTCCTCCAGCAAAACATTTGTCATCAATGGACACTTAGTTCCAAAATTATTCAAAATACTACCTGTGAGGTGGCTGGTCCTAAGTACATTTTTAAAAGTAAAAAATTAACAATCCTTTGCATCAACTAATTGAAATAAATACTTCTTTAACCCAAAAGAAACAGGAAAAGAGAGCAAAATGTTGTGCAATATTTGGGATAAAAATGAACTTGAGAAGAGAGAAAGGATAGGAAACGATCACACCCAACTAGAATTCTATTATTCAGACATACAGGGAAGGAGATGTGACAAGCAAGAAGCCTGAGCCAATAAACTCCCTAAGAATCTCCTACAAGCCAATCACCTCAAAATGTCAATCAGTTCTGGTTACTCCTGCAGCCAACTATTCCTATTAATTAAAAAAAAAAAATTGCTAATTGAGTAATCCGTGTTTTTGTTAGGAAGTTGAAATGGAAATGACAAAATCCTAGTAGTTTTATTTTATAGCACAATTCAAAGTATACATTATTTTCCAAGAGCAAATGAAAATGTCAAAAACATTCTTGCTGTAGATATTTAGTTGTTTTCTGCCAAATTAATGAAAGGAAAATATTGCACTTTGAATTGGTTAATTACCATGAATCCTTCTGCAAAGGGCTCCTGCTTGCAGAATTAAGCCAGCTTTAGTTGGCACACTGCCCTAATATTCATGGAGACTAGACTATAGGCTCCACTGTACTCAAGAGACATTTTAGTTTTTGGCATCATTCATCAGCTTACAAATCATCAGTCCTAACTACTAACTACTATAGACATTCAACTGTCTGAAATAAACAGGGCAGAAAGCACCTGCATTTAATGGGGATGTACCACATTCTGCTTCTTTGAAATTTTAAGAGCTAGACTTAGAATACAGAATGAACAAGAATACCCTGATTTATATAGCTTCTAGAAACTAGAGCTGCTTTAACAAAAATCCTCTGGTAACAAAGCTACTCCAAGGAAATCCTCTAAGAAGGCGGCAACTTCACACAAGGGGGATCTTAGAGAAGTTATTTTTCTTCAGTACTAGGCCAGGGTTCATGGAGCTATTTCAGGTTTAGGTCTCTTAAGAGTCCGTACATAGACCTCGTTCCACCCTACTTCCTGGGATTTGAAGTTAAAAGGTGCTGATTTGCCTATTTCAAAACCTCATTAAATAACCATTGCAGTATTCAAGCCTAATCCTATCTCTCCTTTCACCCTTCTTCATGTGATTCACTTACCTGGAGAAACTGCAAGACCTGAATGCCCTCTCTCTATGTGAGATGGCATATTAAATATATTTCCTTAAAATTGGGTAGGGAAATGCTTCTCAACTTTTTGAAAAATATATTCTACCAACCCTTCTATATTTTAGAATGGGTAGAGAAAGAATGGGTAGAGAGACAGAGATGAAAAAAACTAATTATGTATATATTTTCTTTTTCCTTTCCCTAAATAAAATGGAAAAAAGAAGATCTTGAATAAAGATAGAAACACACTGATAAACCTAAGAATACAAGCTGGCCATCTCTCCAAGATGTTCTCCATATGATCGTAAATAAGCATGTCAGGCTTCAGTGTGTCACTTCCTCAGAGTCTTGCATCCGGGAATGGGAAGAGCGAAGAAGCCAACGGTTGATCCTAAAAAAGGTCATTCAAAACCAACTATAATGTTCATATACTTTCACATTTAAGTATTATGGCAAATGCAAAATTAGCAAGCAGTGCTTTTTAGAACTGACAAAATAACCTGTACAAATCCTCAGTCAAAAATACTTAGATGACATTAGACTTCAGTCTTGAAGAACTTAATAGAGTAAGTCCATATCTATCTTTAAATAAATTGGAGTTATGTCAGGAGGACAGCTGAGATGCTTAAAGGGTCTAGAAACCATGAAAAATATAGTGTAATAACAGAAAGAAGGTAAAAAAAGAGAAAGAAAGAACAGATGGGATAAAGAACGAACGGCAAGATGACAAAAGGAACCATAGCAAAAATAATAGTAGTAAGTGCAAATGATCTAAACACTCCAACTAAAAATTAAAAGGCAGAGATTAATAGACTCCTATAAAAGCAAGACACAACAACATGCTGCCTTTAAGAAATACACATTAAATACAGACACATATAAGTTAAAAGCAAAAGGACAGAAAAAGATATACCACACTAATACCAGTCAAAAGAAATCTAGTGGCTATAGTAGTATCAGAAAGAAAGTTGATTTCAGAACAGAACTATTATCAGGAATACAGAGAATAATTTCATAATGATAAAGTATTCAATTCATCAAGACGACATAATAATTTTAAATGATTATGCACCAAATAACAGAGCTCAAAATATATGAATCAAAAACTGACAGAAACTAAGATTTATAACATTCTGGCCATAAAACAAGTCTCAAATTTAAAATGATTCAAGCTATAACAGTATGTTATCTGCTCACAATTGAACTAAATTAGAAAACAGTAACAGAAAGGTCTCTAGAATACCCCCAAATATTTTGGAGCTAAGTATAAAACTTCTAAATAAACCAGAGGGTCAAAGAAGAAACAAAAACAGGGATTAGAAAGTATTTTAAACTGAATGAAATTTTTAAAAAAACAAAAATTATAATAAGCCACTAAAACAGTACTTAGAGGGAAATTTATCCTACTAAATATCTATATCAGAAAATAAGAAAGGTCTTAACTTAATAGCCTCTGCTTCCACCTTGAGAAATCAGTAAAAGAGTAAATCAAGCCTCAAGAAATGAGAAGAGAGAAAGTAAGGATCATGGCCAAATTCACTGAAACAGAAAACAGAATAATAGAAAAAAAAATCAGTGAAAACGAAATCTCATTCTTTGAAATGGTCAACAAAACTGATAAACCTCTAGACAGACTGATCTGAAATTAAAAGATACAAATTAGGAATTCCACAAAGGAGAGGTGGCATCATTACAGAATCTATAGATAATATGGGAATATTTTAACAACTTTATGCCAATAAGTTTGAGAATTTAATAGCAGAAGTAATCAATTCCTTGAAAGACCAAATTACCTAATCTCACTCAAGAAGAAACAAATAATGTAATATACCTGTATCTATTAAAGAAATTGAATTTGTAAAAAAAAAATTTAAAACCCTTCCCACAAGAAAAACTCCAGGCCCAAACGACTTCTACCAAACTAAAGAAGAAACAATACTAACAATACTAACATGTTTGCCAAACATTGCAGAGGAGAGAATACGTCCCAACCTAGGCTATGAGACCAGCGTTACTTTAATACACACGGAGATATTACAAGAAAAGGAAACCACACACCAGTATTTCTCATGTACATAAATGTAAAAATCTTAAAAGGTTGAATCTAATATTCATAAAGTATAATACATCAGAACTACATAGAGTCAGTCTCAGGATCTGAAAGTTTGTTTAGGGCTTCAGATCACCTTAAATGTAATCTACCATACTAAGACACTAAAAAAGAAAAACTTAACGATCATCTAAATAGGCACCTGAAAGTATTTAACAAATTCTAACATTCATTTCCGATAAAAACTCTCAGCAAAGTAGCAATAAAAGAATTTTTTCCACCTATTAAAAGGCATCTATTAACAACTTGCAGTTAACATCATATTTAAAGATGAAAAATTAAGTATCTCTTCTCTTTGATCGGGAACAAGACAGAAATGTCTGCTTTCATCACTTCTATTCAATACTGTGCTGGACATTCTAGCTAGTGCAATCAGCAAAATAAAAGAAATAAAAAGTATCCAGATTTTAAAGAAAGAAATAAAATTATATTCAGACAACATAATCATCTACACAGAAAGTTAGCATCTATAAAATCATTATAAGAACGAGTGAGTTTAACAGGGTTGCAAGATACAAAACCAATATTTAAATCAATTGTATATCTACCTACTAGTTATTAAAACTTAAAAGCTGCAATTAAAAAATAAATTTATAATAGCATCCACAAACACAAAATACTTAGGAATAAATCTGACAAAAGATGTGCAAGATCTATACACTGAAAACTACAAAAAATACTTCTGAGAGAAATTAGAGGGCTAAGAGGTATAACTTGTTCATGGGTTACATGACCCAATATTGTTAACATGTCAAGTCTTGCTAAATTCATTTAAAGATCTAATGCAATCCAAATCCCAAATCCCAATAGGCTTTTTCAGCAGAAATTAACAAGTTGATTCTAAAATTCATATGGAAATCCAAAGGACTTAGAATAGCAAAAACACCTTTGATAAAGAAAAAGTAAAAAGGAGAGCTACCACTACCTGATTTGAAGACTTACTGTAAGTGTGCAACAACCAAGCCAGTATGTTATTGGGTTAAAGACAAACACACACACCAATGAAATAGAATACAGAATTTCAAAACTGATCCATATATAAACAGATAACCAATTTTCAAGAAAGATGCAAAGGCATTCAAGTAAAGAAAGAATAGTTTAACAAGTATTGTTGGAACAAATGGATATCCATATTTTCAAAAATGAACTTTGAGCCACAGCTAACACCATATACAAAACTAACTAAAAATGAATTGCAGGATACAGGCTAACAACTCTGAAGTTGTTTTATATGTATACTGGGTTTGTACAACCAAGTAAATGGATGATGGAAGCCATGTTTCTTATTGTTGGAGAGAGACATTAACGATAATAAACCAAACTAAAAAGAATTACAGAGTATGAGATTAGAGTCAGAGACACCAGTATGAATGCATTTTGTTTATATATATATACAAATAGACAGCTACAGAATTAATTTGAGAAAGAGTGAGAGAGATCCATGGGTTAGCACATTTACATGTTTCCTGGTTCTGTCTGCCAAGCAAACCTAGACATAGTGACACCCTGTGGCAACAACCAGCATATTCAGTGTCCAGGTCTTAATTTCTATATAATAAGCTCTAAAAACAAGAACCAAGGTTCCTCTGAGAAATGGATGATTCTGGAGCTGGGGCATAGAAAATAAAAGACTTGGGCATCTCGCAGTATCAAAAAATAAAATGTGCTCAACAAAAAAGATGGAGGGTAACAAGTTAAGGAGACACAGGAGCCAACCTAAGAGTTCCCAATGGCCAAAGCTGGAACGAGTAACAAAATAATGTACTATTTGAATGTAAAGTATGAAATATGAGGCCATACTGATAAATGATTGAAGAAATAAATGGGAGAGAAGAGATAAATTATTTTTATAGAAGAATTTCAAATAACTTATGTAAATACCCACACCTCTAGGAGATAGAACATAATTCCCTCCTCTATAAAACCCTCCCATCCTCGGGCATAGGCTACGTGACTTGCTCCCAAAAAACAGAATATAGAAAGAGTAAAAAGATTGAACTTTACCGGCCTGGCATGGTGGCTCACGCCTGAATCCCAGCACTTTGGGTGGCCCAGGAGAGCAGATCACCTGAGGTCAGGAGTTCGAGACCAACCTGGTCAACATGGTGAAACCCCGTTTCTTCTAAAAATACAAAAATTAATCAGGCGTGGTGGCATGCACCTGTAATCTCAGCTACTTGGGAGGCTGAGGCAGGAGAAACGCTTGAACCCAGGAGACAGAGGTTGCAGTGAGCTGAGATCACGCCATTGCACTCCAGCCTAGGCAACAAGAGCGAGACTCGGTCTCAAAAAAAAAAAAAAAGAATTAACTTTACCTTAGAGTAACCTGGCTAATACTACCTTAGTCAGGTAATCAAGGTTAAGCAACACCAATGATAAAGGTATGTTGTTATCATATGATGTGATGAAAAAGGCACTTCTCCCAAAAAAAAATCCAAACCCCTGTGTAATCAAGAAAAAAACATCGAACAAACCAAAATTTAAGGATACTCTACAAAATATCTGGTCAGTACTGCTCAAAACTGTCAAGGTCATGAAAAATAAGGGAAGACAGAAAAGTCATCAAGGATCAGAGCTAAGGAGACACAAAATCTAAACAAAATGTAGAAACCTGGAACAGAAACAGATATTGGTGGAAAAACTGATGAAATCCAAATAAAGTCTGAAATATAGCCAACAGTAATGTACCCTCTAGTTGCCTAGTTGTAACAAACATATCATGGTTATTTAAGACGCTCACAAAGGGAGAAAATGAATGGGGGTATATGCGAACCTCTGTACTACCTCTGCAACTTTTCTGCAAATCTAAAATTATTCCAAAGTAAAAAGTTTATTATAAAAATGGATTATAGACTTAAGTGTAAAAAATAAAAACATAAAGCTTCCGGAAGAAGACATAAAAATATTTTTGGCATTGATTTTGGCAAAATTTATTAGTTATAATGCTAATAGCACAATCCATAAAAGATAAATTAGACTTAATCAAAATTAAAATTTTGTACTCTTTGAAAGACACTGTACAGGAAGGAAAAGAAAAAGCAGGCGAGGCTCTGCAAACATAATCGTCTTACATCTATAATGTAAAGAACTCGCAAAACTCAAAATAAACAACCCGATTAAAAGTGAGCAAAAGATTTGGACAGTCACTCAAGAAGACATAAAGTGGCAAATATGCACAAATTAAGAAGGTATAAATTAATACCACAGAAAGAAACCACTACACATCCATTAGAATGGCTAACATTTTATTTTCTTCAACTTTTAGGTTTAGGAGTACATGTGCAAGATGTGCAGGTTTGTTAAATAGGTAAATGTGTGTCATGATGGTTTGCTGCACAGATCATCCCGTCACCTAGGTATTAAGCCCAGCATCCATTAGCTATTCTTCCTGATGCCCTGCCTCTCACCACCAACCCTCTCCAAAAGGCCCCAGTGAATGTTGTTATCCTCCATGTGTCCATGTGTTATCACCATTCAGCTCCCACCTATAAGGGAGAACACGTGGTGTTTGGTTTTCTGTTCCTGTGTTAGCTTGCTGAGGATAATGACTTCCAACTCCATCCACGTCCCTGTAAAGGACATGATCTCATTCCATTTTATGTCTGCATAATATTCCATGGTGTATATGTACCACATTTTCTTTATCCAGTCTATCATTGATGGGCATTTGGGTTGATTCCATGGCTTTGCTA
Organism: Papio anubis; assembly: GCF_008728515.1. Taxonomy (NCBI): domain Eukaryota; kingdom Metazoa; phylum Chordata; class Mammalia; order Primates; family Cercopithecidae; genus Papio; species Papio anubis. The sequence goes on from NC_044988.1 coordinate 32,375,552, forward strand.
TTTTGAATAGAGCTGCAATAAACATACACATGCATGTATCTTTATAAAAGAATGATTTACATTCTCTTGACTATATACCCAGTAGTGGGGTTGCTGAGTCAAATGGTATTTCTGCCTCTAAGTCTTTGAGGGATTGCCACATTGTCTTCCACAATGGTTGAACTAATTTACACTCCCAATGATGTAAAAGTATTCCTTTTTCTCTGTAACCTTGCCAGCAGCTGTTTTTTGACTTGTTAATAATAGAATGTCTAAAATTTTAAAAATTGACTACATCAACTGTTGGTAAGGATGTAGAGAAATTGGAATTCCCAACAACGCTGTTTGGAATCTAAAACACGGCAACCAGTCTGTATAACAGTTTGGGAGTTTCTTAAACATTGAAATACATACCTACCATATCACCCAAGCAATTCTACTCCTAGGGATTTATCCAAAAGAAAGCATTTTTCCAAAATCATGTACACCAACAGTCAGAAGAGCTTTAATCATAACAATCAATAAATAGACATAACTCAATTATCTACCAACAGGTGAATATACAATAACTCACAATAAACTCATTGTGGTATATCTATGTGATGAAATACTACTCATCAATAAAAAGGAATGAACTGCTATTATAGACAACAATATAGATGAATTTCAAAATAATTATGCTAACTGAAAGAAGTCACACAGAAAGAATGCACGGTGTATTATTTTATTATTATAAAGTTCTGGAAAATGTAAACTAATACATAGTGACTGAAAACAGAAGACAAATTGCAAGGGTAGGGAGAGACAGAGCTTGGTGGGGCAGGGAGAGTCAAGAGAAAGAGAATAGGGACACGGAAACTTCTGGGGTGACAGTATACACACTATCTTGATTGTAGTGTTAGTTTTCACAGCTATATACTACATCAGAACTTACCAAATTACACACTTTAACTATATGCTGTTTATTGTATGCCAAATATACCACAACAAAGTTGTTTTTCACAAAATCATGACTGGCAAAACTGGGAATACACTAAACCCAGAAATGATGAAGCCTCAAAAAAGCAATCCTGGCATTTGCCAAACAGCTGATGGCAGAGCAAGATTTGGTCTGTGTGGTTTCAGGAGAGAATCAGTACCCACAGAGGAGAAATTAAAAGGAAGCTGTATCAGCTACACCAATGGAATATACTGACAATTGAAGCTGTCTGAACATAGAATGGACTGCCTTGTAAGATAAAGCTCTCTCTCAGTCACAGAAAGAGTTGAAGCAGAAACTCAAATGATCACTTTGTTAGGTGAGGGTCTAGGATAAACTTCCATGTGGGACAGGAGACAGACAGTACTTCCTGAACTTTAATGCCAGTCATCAGGAAATCAAAACAAACAGTTTGTACTTGGGGATAAATATATTTAATCACATTCATCAAACTTTAAAGCCACCAATACCCAACGTTTTGAATGATTTAAAGTATTTGGGACCCTGTGGGTTAATGAATGCGCTTGTCAATGTTCAACTGAGTTATCTTTCACGTAGGGAAAGCAATAAAGAAATCTTCAAAGATAAAATAGTTTTCTAATGTGTATTTGTCTTTCTGTTTGTGTTTTTCATATAGTAAGTTATTACAAATTTATTCAGAGAAGGGAGCATTTATAATGTTTACTATGCAATTTTAAGCAGTTAAGAGTTCAATACATAATATTAATAGCCACTACTTACTGAATATTTATCATAGGCCTAGAAATTTAAGCAAAACATCTTGAACACATGAACTTAACAATACTTCAAGATAGCTATTTTTCCTATTTTACAGATGAAATATCTCAGGGTGAGTGAAGTTAAGGGGATCTGCAGGTTGAGGATCTGAAGTCAAGCCCATCTGGCTTCATAATCCAATCTTACAAAATCACTCCTAGTTCACTGAAGAAATAAGGGCCATCTGATGATCACTGCGTACAGACTCTTTCTTCATTCTCCAAATATTTCCTATATTCCCACCCAATTTATTTTTTAAAAATACAAATTTTCTCATGCTATGCATCCAACTTTGATGGCTTTTGTGCCTTATAATTCCTTAGAGGCAAAGTGTAAATTTGTCAACATGGTGGATAGATCTTCCCACCTACTTTTCCAGCATCATTTCCTGTTATTTCTCCTGTATTCTAGACATAATAAGATCTTTCGGTCCTTTAAAAATGCAATGCATTTGTACTTGCTGTTCTCACTTTTCTGCATGCCCTGATTTCTGGCCTTGTGAATGAACTTTTATCTTTTCAGGATCAGTTTAAATATTGTTTCCTTTGGTGAAGTCTTCTTTAACATTCCAGGCACATTTAGATGTACCTTCTTTTACATGTACACCACTCTATTCATACTGGTATTATTTATTTGTAGGTTTGCTTCCTGTAAAAACATCTCCTCAAAGACAGTTACTCATCCCTATATCTCCAGTGCCCAAGCCCAATGCCTGATATATGAGAACAGTTCAATAAATGTTGATTGACTGAATGGATAGATGATGGACAGGTGAATGAGTAAACAAACTGATACACAAACTAGTGGTTGAGATTAAGGGGTTACTGGAGGAGTATATAAAAGAAATAGTACTTACATAGGACAGAGGTATACAAGTTGCCATAATTATAATATAGAACTATACTTTATTAATTTATATTATTTCATCCTAAATGAAGTCTTCATTGAAGCAACTATTACTATCTGTCCTACTTGTGTGATCCTATTAAAAGAGTTTATTTAGTCAAAGGTAAAGGCATTATATAATTTGATGCAAAAACTAATTCTCAAGAATGTAAAATGGTTGGAAACCAGGAGATCTGTGAAATACTCTGATTACTTGTCAAGAAGGAGAAAGCCAGAGGAATAACCTTTCTGTGACCTCCTCCCACAAACAAAACTATTCAGAGATTTTACCATTTCAAGATGTAACCTTGTTTAGTGCAGTCCTTCTGCAGATAATGAGACTTACAAAAAAAAAAAAAAAAAAAAAAAAAACATACATACAACTCTCACCATTTAAAATTTCAGACTCCTTTCCCTCTCCATTCTTTATGATTTTCAAATAAAATATTTTTATGCCTGATCAATATGTTCGATTAGTTTCCTAAAATCAATCTTAATAAATTGGGGTAATGTATGATACATTTTGGTTTTAGGGGCTTCTTTTATCATCTATTCTCTCACACAGACTTAAAATGGAAATAATTTGGGTTCTTGCTGGACAATGCTGTTTTATGTTAAAATCAGGCTAAAACTAATTCTTTTTTAAAAATGCAAAATAAGATGGAACTTTAAAAAAGTCAAGAAGCTTTGAGAACAATCCTCAGCTAATGGAAAAATTATTTTAATTACATGAAAAATGTTCTAAAGCAATCTTCTGGGTGAAAACAAAGCATTACTTATTCGTTGAGGAAAATGCCTTCTCTAAAGAAGTGTTCACATGTCAGAAGCCCTTAGTCTATGAAATTAATGCCTTATACATGTAGGTTAAAAAAAATTCACACCTTGATAATTTTCTCCTAACATGCTGCCTCATTATAGCAATAACATTTTGATTTATGCTAAAAAGCATTCCTTTCTGAAGAATTAAAATGTCTTTTAAAAAACACACAGAAAGAAAAAACTGAAGTGCTCTATAAAGTACTCAGTCAATAACAGTGGACTTCACCTCAGAAGGACAAAAGAAGCAGCAATTTTAAACTCCATTAGGTATACTCATTTTTTTCTGAAACATGATAGTAACACGGAAATAATAACTGAATGATTTCAGAGCCCAGCAATGCAAAAGTTGACAAACGAAAAATGAAAAGACAAAAATAAAAACTTTGGGCTAAGACATCCATTAAACAAAAGAAGACTATTTCTCAAAAGCTGATATAATTTTCTCAGGTTAACCAGAGAACACAGGATATACAATTTGTTTTGATTTTTTCTTTTACTATTTTCATCTTTGTTCTTGCTCCTTTTATAAATATACAGGTTAACAAAAGGAGGTAACCGATTTATTATCACATTGTCATCTTTCAAGGGAAACATTTCAGTTCATTCAATATTTGGTTTCATTAAGCATTTTTTGTGTCTCCTGCATGAAGGGATAATAGCCTATAAAATGAAAGGACACCATGCATGAATTAAGAAAGAAGCATTCATAAGAGAATCAAAATCTAATTAGATAAACACACTTCCCTACAGGTGGATATGAATTCAAAAGTCTCTGAAATCTCATATTTAAAGCCTAGCAGTGCTTTTTTAATTATGCTAAAAGTCCCTTGTCTGCTTGATCTCTCATGAACAATTTTAATCAGGCAAGCCTAATATACTCCGTCTCACAGACAACTTAACAGAGCTTTCAACTATGAGCTAATGGGAAGACAAGGAATCACAAGCATTTTTATTAAAAGGGAAGAATGGCCAGCCTAGAGATTTGGCCAGCAATAAAGCAAGATTAAATCATGCTTTTCCCTCACTTAACCTACTTAACTTCAAGAACTACAGACATATAATTAATTTGCTCTTGAGATTTACTCTGTAAACATAAACACATGATTTTTAAAAAATTACATTCTTACAATTCACAGGGGTTTTAGTTATTTTTTTTTCCCACTCACAAATGGACTAATATACTAACAGTCCTTTTGCCAGAGTCTAAGAGTAATCTCTTAAAAACAATCCTTTCCAAAAAAGGAGAGTCAAAAATCATTCTCTACAGTTGGTAGGGATCTTGACAAAGGATCCTGTTCAAAGTTCCCTTTCGACCTTTGCATCCCCAAATCCATTTGCTACATCAGCTGTATCACCAAGAGTCCTCTGTCCATTCAGAGGCCCTCCCACAATACAGCAGTTTATTATAATCCACGTATTTCTTTTTCTTCTTTAAAAAAAAAATAGAGAACGGTCTCACTCTGTCACCCAGGCTAGACTGCAGTGGCACCATCACAGCTTGAATTGCAGCCTCAAATTCCTTCCTAGTCCCAAGTGATCCTCCCGCCTCAGCCTCCCAAGTAGCTAGGACTACAGATGCATTCTACCACATCTGGCCAATTCTTCAAATTTTTTGTAAGGAAAGAGTCTTGCTATGTTGCCCAGGCTGGTCTCAAACGTCTGGCCTCAAGTGATCTTTCCACCTTGACCTCCCAAAGCACTGGGTTTGCAGGTGTAAGCCACTGCACCCAGCTATAACCCACATTTTTAAACTGCAATAAACTACCTAAATCTAAATGTAATAATTTTAAACTCTTTTCTTTTAACCAATTCAACCCAGAAAACTCCAAAGAAGTACTGATGGGTGACCTAGGCCCTAAAAATCTGCACCTATGCTACACCTAGTTGATTCTATTATCTTTATCCCCAAACTACTTTAAAATTAAAAATGAGGCCCTTTGAGTTTACCCCCAATTAGTTGCTGTGTGATTTGCAGCATGTTCTCAACCCCCTTTGTACCTCATTTTCTCCATCTGTCAAATTGTTACTAATAATACCCTCCCTCAAAGAATAGAGGTAAGAATTAAATGATATCATATTAATACATAGAAGAGCAACACCTAGCATACTGTAGACACTTAATTTCCTTCTGTCTTGTCCAAGATCATTGTTTCTAGGCTCTTCAAGTGTGGGCCTCAACATTTCAAAATTATTTCCCCATCTCTACACTCAGTTCCATCCCTCTTGAGGATTCCCAGCTATTTTCATCCTAGAGCTCTTGGAGCTTCTCTGCCTCGCACAGTTTTTCTATGCACTGGTCATGTTTGCTTATTTATTAGAGATAGTTTCATTTACCCTTGCCTCAGTTTTTACCTGCCTGGTTCTTTTCCTCATTGGTGCTGTGCTTCTTCACTAATTACAACTGTACACTATCGGTTTATTTGACACTTTTCTATTCACATTGATTTAAAAGACTATTCTTCACAGTTAAACTAAGATATGGAAAATTGGCCAGGCACAGTGCCCCACACCTGTAATCCCAGCAACTGGGGAGGCCAAGGAGCTCCTAAGCTCAGGAGTTCAAGACCAGCATGGGCAACATGGCAAGACCCTGTCTTTGCTAAAAAGGAAAAAAATTAGCAGGTGTGGAAGTGCATATCTGTAGTACCAGTCACTCCAGAGGCTGAGGGAGGAGGATCGTTTGAGCCCAAGAGATTGAAGCTACAATTACTGAGGCTGCAGTGAGCTATTATCACACCACTGCACTCTAGCCTAGGCAACTGAGCGAGACCCTGTCTCAAGAAAAAAAAAAAAACCTAAGACACAGAAAATTAAAATGGTTTAGGACAAATAGTGATCATCGTAGCCCAGGATAAAAACATTTGGTTAATTCTTTGAAAATGATTTTGGTTTTTATAGTTTATGCACTCACCTATCAGATCCTATGATTCTACTGACCTGGTTGCTTGATGGGCTGTAAAATTCAACTTGTTTATTGAAATGGTAGATGCTAAAGAGAATATTTGCCTGGCAAGGCAGAGAAAAAAATAAAATTAAAATATAAGCTTCAAAAAGGTTCATCAGTACTACTAAGATTGCAATCACACACATACAAATAAATCCCTTTAAAACCTCTAAAAATGAGATGTTTGATCTATGTGAAAATACCCCAGATTAAGAAAATCTCAATTAGATTAAGAAAATCTCAATTCTGGTGTCAGAAAGACGAAATACATAAGAGGGAATGTCTGTTTAAAACAACATAAAACATAGTTAAAATGTATTTTAACTGTGCTGAGAAGGCATTTTTTTCTTTTTTTTAACTATTTTTTTGTTTTTCTCTTTCCTTAACAAAAGATTCTCCCCAATCATCTGTTCAACACACAAATTTGAAATGTTTGGTGATACAAAAGAAAGTACTATTATTTCTTTTAAAAAGAACATTTTTTAAAATCTTAGATGTCTGAAGGTGGAAGAAAGTATTATTCTTTTACATAAATATGAATTACGTGTCTTTCATAGACTACATGCTTGTTAATTTTCCTAATGGAGTTTAAAGTCTTTCCAATAATCCAGAGTTAATCTCAACCTGCTTCAGATGACCACGTTTTGAAGTTTTGCCTCAAGTTTTTTGGTCAAGGACACACACACAAAAAATCAAATCAAGTGATATCAAGTACAGAATTTTTTTTAAAGAGTAGCAGAAAAGAGTAATAAGAATTCTTAGAATTTTCCCTTAAAAATCCTAGGATCATTTCATTCAATTCACTCATGCAAATTTTACAGTCCAGTGAAATTAAATAAATTATTACAATGCCTAAATTTAGTACTACCTGGGAAAATGGCTAAAACTTCCTTTTCTATTCAATATTTGGTTTTAAAAGAGCTGCAATTACAACTGGCACCCAGATCTTGGTTTCCAACACTATTTTCCAGTAAAAAGAATCAGAATTCCATGGAAAAAGAGCTGAATCTAGGAGTGAAGCAGGAAATATAAAAGGCAAATCTGGAGCATCCTGTAGTGTAGGAAAGTGAAGAAGTGCTCAAAAAAGAAAACAAAAATAAAACACAATGATGAAAGTGTGTTAAAGAGATAAAGAAGCCAATTAAAAGAGCTCTCAATGGCCAAAGCTGGAACAATTTGAGCAATAAAACTGTAGTACTGGATTATAACCCAAAAATGATATAATCCATGAGCCATATTTATGTATGTAAATGATTGAGGCTGGGGATGGTGACTCACACCAGCAATCTCAGAACTTTGGGAGCCTGAAGTGGGAAGTTTGCTTGAGCCCAGGAGTTCAAGATCAGCCTAGGTAACATGGTGAAACCCCATCTCTCAAAAATTACAAATATTAGCAGGGCATGGTGGTGTGTCTGTAGTCCCAGCTACTTAGGAGGCTTAGGTAGGGGGATGGCTTGAGCCCAGGAGGTCTAGGCTGCAGTGAGCTACAATTACACCACCGCACTCTAGCCTGGGCAACAAAGAGAGTCTCAAAAAGATAATAAATAAGTTTTGACTGAAAAAATAAACAGAATGAGAGACATATCTCTTGTGTAGAAGCATTCCAAATAATTTACTTAGCCCTCATGAAAGTGGAACATAATCTTCCACTCCTTATGTGTGGGCTGCATATAGTGACTTCCTTCCAGAGTAACTTCATAGTGGAGAAACCTATTAATAATAGGGGAAACTGGGTATAGCGTACATGGGAACTCCGTTTAATATCTTTACATGCTTTCTGTAAATCTAAATTTATTCTAAAATAACAAAAATGTATTTTAAAAGTTATTTTGTTTTTTGTTTTTTGTTTTTTTTTAAATATCTGCTACTGACTTTGGTTATCTGAAGTTTGCTACTTAGCTTACCAGTAGAAACCCTTAGTCAATTTTGGAATTGTACAATTTCAATTGTACAACTCTTTGTTACACTCTCAAATCTGCAAGTCACTTGTGCTGAAATAGAATTGGAAAAATGAGAAGCATATTTCTGCATCTGAGTTGTGCTCCACCTGCAACTGTCTATATGACTTAAATAACCAATTTTCTCATCTATGAAACAAGGCAAACCTGCTGCAAGGGCTTTCTGTTACCCCTATGGGGACGGTGGGTAACGCTGATGCCCTGAAAGTGTGTCATCTGCATCCTTCTCCAGCCTTCTCTAGCTTGGCCCACTCAGATGTCAATCTGGTACAAGATCTGGCTCTTTTAGTTTTCTTAAGAATTGATGTTCAAATGTCATTTTATAAAAAACCAACTACTGGCCAGGTACAGTGGCTCAAGCCTCTAATCTCAGTGCTTTCGGAGGCCAAGGAAGGAGAATTGCTTGACACTAGGAGTTCGAATCCAGCTTGGGCAACATAGGGAGACACCAGCTCTATAAAATAATAAAAATAATAGCTGGGCCTGGTGGCACATGCTTGCTAGTCCCAGTTACCACAGAGGCTGAGGCAGGAAGATTGCTTGAGCTCAAGAGTTTGGCACTGCAGTGAACTATGATTGTGCCACTGTACTCCAGCCTGGGCAAAAAAAATAAAAATAAAAATAAATTCATGTTAACACCATATTTGGAAGAATAACCATAATTTAGGTACAATGGTTGCTTCCGTGTGGGGGAATAGGAGGCTGGTGTGGGAAAAAGACATACTTTACACTCCATAGACACTCTGGCTATCTGAATTATTTTTTACTATGTGTATGCATTAGCTATTTAAAAACTTATTATAAAAGCAACAAGAAATCCACTATTACTCAGGGAATACTACAGGTTTCTGATTTCAACCTTTGTATCTGCTATCTGTGTATTATCTCTTTTTAATATAGTACCATAAACAGTAGTATGGCTCCAGGAGATTAGACTAAAATGATTTCAATCAAGTTCTTTTGTACCAAATCAGCTGTTTCAAGATAGCATAGCAGTCTTGGAATCAAAAGTGACTTAGGATGGAACATAGCCCTTTCTACTTACTAGTTATTTAACCTCACTAAATCCAAGCTTCTTCATCTGCAAAACAGGGATAACAGTACCCACATCCCATAAGACTGTTGGAAAGATTAAATAAAAACACATGTAAATTTCTTAGCCTAGTGACAGGCACATCTATTATGGTCATTATCAGTATAAATGGAAGTCTGCGGAGGAGATCTGATTTATCACTCTGTCATGTCTTCTACTCAGCTATGGATCCAGAAGCAACTCCCAAGTGTAAACACCCACCAAATGCAATTGACTTTCAGCAATTATTATTCCTAGTTCATTAGGGAACTAAATACTTATCAGTAACTAACTAAAATGAACAGTATTTCTTCTGCATAGAAATGCCCCAAATCCTAAGACACATGCAGAAGTCATACCTACTTAGAATTGAATGATTCCGTCTGGGCACGATGGTTCATGCCTGTAACGCTGGCAATGCCAGAACTTTGGGAGGCCAAGGAGGGTGGGTCACTTGAGGCCAGGAGTTCGAGACCAGCCTGGCCAACATAGTGAAACCCTGTCTCTACTAAAAATACAAAAATTAGCCAGGCATGGTGGCACATGCCTATAATCCCAGCTACTTGGGAGGCTGAGGCATGAGAATTACTTGAACCCAGAAGGCAGAAGTTGCAGTGAGCCAAGATGGTGCCACTGCAGTCCAGCCTGAGCACCAAAGCAAGACCCTACCTCCAAAAAAAAAAAAAAAAAAAAAGTACTTCTAATGAACAATAAAGCAACAAAAAATTTAAGAACAGTGACATAAAACATGTTTAATAGTACAGAGTGCTACTGTTGAAATTGTCTTTGGCATTATCCCAGAAGATGGCATAAATTTAGATGTTTTAAATATTTTAAATATATTTTTAAATATACCCCAGCCTTTTGCCTTAGTTCACTGTAATAAAAGGTATGTCCACATTTAAATTGAGCATCAGTTTTTGAGACTAGTGATAAGATACATAAATAATTTTAGTAAAAATACAGGTTGGAGTAGTACATATAAATATATTAGCTGTTTAAATGGATATGTGAGATTTTGTGTGCACAAATATGTGAATAATTAATGTTACCTACACGCACTCTTTGCTATGAATTAGGAATGTTATTCCTTTCCTGCCTCAAGAAAGTAGCTAAACAGTATATTTTACCCTGATTTCTATTTTATCTTGGGTTGTAAAATAAACCATTTCAAAAACTAAAGGTATATTTCTAGTCATAGGATCTGTATTTGCATAGCTTCCCACAAAAACATACATACACACAGGCAACACTCAAAATACACGTATATCTCTTATGTACTTGAATGTAACTTCAGATATGTATGTTCTACCTTACCAAAAGATAAATTGAGAATTTTTTAATACTTTCTAATTCTTTGCTTTAGATTTTGCTACAAGATTCCTTAAATTGCCTCTTACATCTGAGATAACATATAAGAGAAAGACCATGTGTAAAACTGATTTAAAATCACATCAAGCTACTTGGTTGCCACTAGAAAGCCAAAAAGCATGGACCTGCTATAAATGTTTAGGCTGTCCTTGTTAGTAAATGCTCCAAAGCAACTGAGAAGAGATAGGGAAATCTGAAACTACGACGATTAAAATCTTAAAGAATCATCTATTCCAACTAGTTAAGACTAGGAACCACTGAAGAAATCCCATTTTATGACTAGGCTAACCTGTCCAATAATGGCTATTATTGACTATTTTTTCCAGACAAATCTTTCATTTTATATAATGTTTCACAGTTTATAAGCCATTCACATATGTATCAAATCATCTAATCTCAACAAAACCTATGAGAAAAATGTGGTACAATTAAATCAGGGACAGAGAAATAATGTGATTTACACAAGGCCACTAAACTATGAGTGGTAAAACTGAGAAGCATACCCAAGGCTCCTGCCCCTAAATGTATCTTCATTGTCTCCCACCTCATCTTCAGAACTGAATTCCACTTTCCCCGATAGGTCCTATTTCTTGCAGCACAATGCCCCCTCGTCCACCCAACTGGAGTTCTTCCTTAGGTGTTTTACTAAATGCTCTCTAGTCAATTCCCCACACTGTAGCCAGAAATATCTTCCCAAATTTAAATCAGATAGTCTTCTATGTAAGACCAGCAAATGTTTCTCACTATTTCTACATAAGGAATAGACTTCTTTACCAAGGTCTTTACAGGCTAAGTGGCCTCATCCCTTCCTACCATTTCAGGTTTAGAGCAGATTCTGTGCACATCAGACAGGCTGTTTTTCTTAAGCACCATGCTTACTCACCCTAGATCCTTCTCCACTTCTTTTCACCTAGTCAATGCATATTCTTTCTTACTTCAGGCAAGCCTTCCCTTCCCTTCCCTTACCTTACTAAGTAAATCAAATGCTCCTACTATATACTCTTTTTCATGACACCATATACTTCTACTTCACTGAAGTTACCATAGTTGCAATTTACATTTACTCATGTAATTGGTTAATGTCTGCCTTTTCCATCAGACTGTGAGTGCCATAAAGAGTAAAAAGGAGGTCAGTTTTTCTGTTTTTACTCACTATTATATCCCCAGTGCTTGGCACAATTTTCAGCCTGCTAATAGATAACATGATTTAAAAGCTGAGCAAATATAGAACTAGGTTAATTCTTTCAGCCTTAAATATCTGAAAATAGTTATTATTCTAATAATTTCTCTACACTACACACACAAAAGTTATGTTAGAAAACCATTCTGATTCTTCGTAATTTTTTTTAATAATAAAATTCAACAGCCCTTCATGCTAAAAACGCTCAATAAATTAGGTATTGATGGAACGTATCTCAAAATAATAAGAGCTATTTATGACAAACCCACAGCCAATATCATACTGAATGGGCAAAAACTGGAAAAATTCCCTTTGAAAACTGGCACAAGACAGGGATGCCCTCTCTCACCACTTTTATTCAACATAGTGTTGGAAGTTCTGGCTAGGGCAATCAGGCAAGAGAAAGAAATCAAGGGTATTCAGTTAGGAAAAGAAGAAGTCAAATTGTCCCTCTTTGCAGATGACATGATTGTATATTTAGAAAATCCCATCGTCTCAGCCCAAAATCTCCTTAAGCTGATAAGAAACTTCAACAAAGTCTCAGGATACAAAATAAATGTGCAAAAATCACAAGCATTCTTTTACACCAGTAACAGACAAACAGAGAGCCGAATCATGAATGAACTTCCATTCACAATTGCTTCAAAGAGAATAAAATACCTAGGAATCCAACTTACAAGAGATGTAAAGGACCTCTTCAAGGAGAACCACAAACCACTGCTCAATGAAATAAAAGAGGACACAAACAAATGGAAGAACATACCATGCTCATGGATAGGAAGAATCAATATCATGAAAATGGCCATACTGCCCAAGGTAATTTATAGATTCAATGCCATCCCCATCAAGCTACCAATGAGTTCCTTCACAGAATTGGAAAAAACTGCTTTAAAGTTCATATGGAACCAAAAAAGAGCCTGCATTGCCAAGACAATCCTAAGTCAAAAGAACAAAGCTGGAGGCATCACGCTACCTGACTTCAAACTATACTACAAGGCTACAGTAACCAAAACAGCATGGTACTGGTACCAAAACAGAGATATAGACCAATGGAACAGAACAGAGTCCTCAGAAATAATACCACACATCTACAGCCATCTGATCTTTGACAAACCTGACAAAAACAAGAAATGGGGAAAGGATTCCCTATTTAATAAATGGTGCTGGGAAAATTGGCTAGCCATAAGTAGAAAGCTGAAACTGGATCCTTTCCTTACTCCTTATACAAAAATTAATTCAAGATGGATTAAAGACTTAAATGTAAGACCTAATACCATAAAAACCCTAGAAGAAAACCTAGGTAATACCATTCAGGACATAGGCATGGGCAAGGACTTCATGTCTAAAACACCAAAAGCAACGGCAACCAAAGCCAAAATTGACAAATGGGATCTAATTAAACTAAAGAGCTTCTGCACAGCAAAAGAAACTACCATCAGAGTGAACAGACAACCTACAGAATGGGAGAACATTTTTGCAATCTACTCATCTGACAAAGGGCTAACATCCAGAACCTACAAAGAACTCAAACAAATTTACAAGAAAAAAACAAACAACCCCATCAAAAAGTGGGCAAAGGATATGAACAGACATTTCTCAAAAGAAGACATTCATACAGCCAACAGACACATGAAAAATGCTCATCATCACTGGCCATCAGAGAAATGCAAATCAAAACCACAATGAGATACCATCTCACACCAGTTAGAATGGCAATCATTAAAAAGTCAGGAAACAACAGGTGCTAGAGAGGATGTGGAGAAATAGGAACACTTTTACACTGTTGGTGGGATTGTAAACTAGTTCAACCATTATGGAAAACAGTATGGCGATTCCTCAAGGATCTAGAACTAGAAGTACCATATGACCCAGCCATCCCATTACTGGGTATATACCCAAAGGATTATAAATCATGCTGCTATAAAACACATGCACACGTATGTTTATTGCGGCACTATTCACAATAGCAAAGACTTGGAATCAACCCAAATGTCCATCAGTGACAGACTGGATTAAGAAAATGTGGCACACATACACCATGGAATACTATGCAGCCATAAAAAAGGATGAGTTCATGTCCTTTGTAGGGACATGGATGCAGCTGGAAACCATCATTCTCAGCAAACTATCGCAAGAACAGAAAACCAAACACCGCATGTTCTCACTCATAGGTGGGAACTGAACAATGAGATCACTTGGACTCGGGAAGGGGAACATCACATTCCGGGGCCTATCAAAGGGAGGACGGAGGCGGGAGGGATTGCACTGGGAGTTATACCTGATATAAATGACGAGTTGATGGGTGCTGACGAGTTGATGGGTGCAGCACACCAACATGGCACAAGTATACATATGTAACAAACCTGCACGTTATGCACATGTATCCTAGAACTTAAAGTATAATAATAATAATAATAATAAAACAAAAAATAAAGTTCCAAGATACTTCTTAAAACCTGGAAACCATAAATGAATACAATGGTATCTCATCATCAGTACAGAGACTGCACTTCCCCATTCCAAGTACTTCACTTCTATTAAAACAGTCTACACTTGTGTTTTAGTTTGTGCTGACAGAGCAATACCTGAGACTTGGTAATTTACAAAGAACAAAAACTTATATCTGGCAATCCGTGGCTGGAAGTCAAGGTGTAGGCAGGTTTGGTTGTCTGGTGAGGGCTGCATCCTCCAGAGTGGAGGAAAACTGTGTCCTCACATGGCAGAAGGCAGAAAAGCAAGCTCCTGAAGGCTGTGGAAAGCTGCTTTTACAGTGGTCTTATTCCCACTCACAAGGGAAGGAGTCCTCATGACCTTATGACCTCTTAAAGGTCCCACGCTCTAATAGTATCACATTGGCCCTTAAATTTCTACATCTCACTTTTGGAGGAGACACATTCAAACTATGGCACTGTGGGACATGGCAGTGACAGTTAAGCCACAACTTCCCAGGTCTTTTCACATGAACTTCCTTTAAAACATATCCATTTGATTCGTGGCTAGTGTGATAATTTGACAAACCTATATGTAAAATTTTATGTTAATCATTATTACAGACCATCTTAGTTTCAGCCAATCACTTCAGATGGCTAAGCTTTTTTCAATCCTAATTCCTTCATCCAAACTATTAGCTTTTGCTCCCAGCTTTATGTGATATGCAAATATGATGTGCCTGTTTAATCCAAGTCCATGATAAAAATGATTAATAGAACAGAGTGAGAAAAACGGCCACGTCATGTCACTGGAAATACCTTTCTCCAAGCTGACATCAATTCATTCATCAAAATATTTCAACCATCCATTAATTTACCTGGCCCAATAACCCAACTCCCAATTTGGCCATCTGTTAAATATTTCATAAACATTTCATGAGACACTGTCTGAAACCTTACTAAAATCAACTTACTCCAACTATATAGGGAGAAAAAAAAAATCACGTTTAACATGACACACTCCTGGTGAGCCCATGTGGTCCCTAGAGGACTGCTCCTTTTCTAGGTAAGTCCTCACAAGTCATCTGTCTAATCATCAGTTAAAGAATTGTCCCAAGGGCCAGGCACGGTGGCTCATGCCTGTAATCCCAGCACTTTGGGAGGCTGAGGCAGATGGATCATGAGGTCAAGAGATCGAGACCATCTTGGCCAACATGGTGAAACCCTGTCTCTACTATAGAAATTAGCTGGGCGTGGTGGTATGTGCCTGTAATCACAGCTACTTGGTAGGCTACGGCAGGAGAATAGCTTGACCTGGAAGGCGGAGGTTGCTGTGAGCCGAGATCATGTCATTGCGCTCCAGCCTGGCAAGAGGGCGAGACTCCATCTCCAAAAAAAAAAACAACAAAACAAAACAAAAAAAAAAAAAGAAAAGAAAAGAATTGTCCCAAGGACAAACATAAAACCTACTAATCTTAAAATAGCAGAATTCTACCTTTTTCTCTCTTTTTTGAAAATAAAAAGAGTATCTCCATGATCATTAGTTTTCTGTCATCTCTGTTACTGGTCATAATGGTTCAAAGATTACCTAACCATTCATATTTGCAAGTCTTTTAATCCTAGGACATTAACTAGTTGAGAGCAAAAAAGTGCTTTCTCATCATTGTTTTACCTTTCTTAACTTCAATTCCCTTGCTACTGTCATTAGTGTTCTTTACTAAACTTGAATATCATTTTCTTTTGATAGAGAAATTAAAAACCCAGGAGTTCCATAACTCTGCTTTCACTCCACTATCCAGTGTTACATCTGTCCCAATCAGTAGTTTATTCTTTTATTATTATTTTTTTCATGATCTGAACATAACATGTTCCAGTACTTAGTATCTTTACAAGCCTCAATTCATTTTAGGATTCAGCTTCCTGTATGCTATTCTCTCAGCTTTATATGACATTTGTATTTGTGTCCCAACCTTTTCTTACTTATGAGAACCATTTTTGCTTAGATGGTCAGTGTTTCACTTTAAGGAACTCCACACAATTCACTCATTCAATGAATGTTTTACTGATTGCCATCTATACGCAATTCACCAAACTAGAGTAAAGAATACAAAGATACCTGAGATCTATCTGGTCTCTGTCTTCAAGGAATCTAGACAGATATATAGACTGCTAGGTGGAATTGTAGGCTTCTATATTCCCAAGATAAAAATAAGTGCTGTGTGAGCAGAGTACACAGCAACTAGCTCAAGCATGAAATAGCTGCTTAAGTCTTCATCAAGGAAATGACATCTGAGTTGAGTCGTGAGGAAGCAGTCATTAGAAGACTGGAAGTATCCTAGGGAACAGCATGTGCAAAGGCATGGCAATATAAAAAAGGACATTGTTTTCATACGGGAATGATGCAGCTAGGATTTAAGGTGCATGAAGTGTAATTCCAAGAGATAACTTAAAAATATGGGGTCAGTTATAAAAAAGGCCTTGTAATGTAAGTCTCCAATATATAGAATAAATAAAACAAAGCAAATGCTCTCTAAAAAATACTACACAGCAGTTAGGAGTAGCAATACAGATGTATGCCAATGATACAGGCAGATCTTTAAAACAGTGCTGAGGTCAAAATAAAAAATGTCTAGAGCATAACACAAGTAATGCAAATTTAAAATACAGGCACGTCCAGTATTTGTCTGCACACAAAATAAATCTACATGTTTTACAAGGACACATACAAATAAAAAGATTCAGATCAGAAACATCAGAATTTACCTATGGAGCAGAAGAGTAATGGGGGTGGGAAATAGAAACAAAGTGATTTTTTTTTAAAGCAGATATACACCTGTTTTATGACCCCCAAAGTCTGTATGTTTTCCTATAGGTGACAAAGGCTTTAAAGCCGGGGAATGGCAAAATCTAATGTAGCTTTTAGGAATAAAGTTTGGCACAGTGTAAAGAATACAGTCCTGTAGTTGTAGTTTCTTCTGGAGTCAATGAACATGGGTTCATTACCTTTTATCTACACATGCTTAATAGATCTTTGTTATTCTGTAAGAAAAGGCTAAGTATAAGACTAAACTACCAATAAGTAAAGATGGATGTAGAAACTTTGGTAGTAGAAGAAAGTGAAGACAAGAGCTGACAGGGAATAAGTAGTTACAGATAAAAGCAGCATCTTAAAACTCAAATTTGATTATCTGCCAAGAATAGTACTGAAAACATTCCTGCATTGCAGCAGACACTGAATTAAATAAATGCTAAGAATTTCACCAAATTGAAGATCTGTTCATTTTCTTGTAAGTGTGCCAAAGGGAGAGCAATGAGAAATTAAAACAATGCCCCTCTGACTATGTCTTGGGAACTCAGAGTAAAGATCTCTGGAATAAACTCATATGCGCCCTATCACTTGAGAGATGAATCTTGCATTACACCAAGAACTGCTTCATCTGTACAAACAGACTTTCTATAGAACTGTAACTGAACACTACAGGCAATGAGCCAACACTTTTAAATTTCATCAAGCTCTAGTGCCAGGTGACAACTGTTTGCTGTGACATGATTTATGCAACACATTTCATCTAGTTATCTCAGAATCAAAGGAATTTTACCAAAGGGTTCTCATTCAGATAAACAGGAAGAATTTCTACCCCAATCACATCTGTGAAAAGTGGAAGACACGTGGTAAGTTTCAGGACAAGATTCTACTGATTAAATTCTGAGAATAAAGGACTGGAAAACATAAAATTGGCACACTTACTGGGCACTCCTCTATTATGAAGACACTGTTTTACATTTGGATGCAGTGAGCTAACTAAAAAGAGACACAAATCAAAATAAATGGTATGAATAATAAGTGAAAGTATACATAATACATAACAATACTTATTTATATAACTTTACATTTCCATAGACACACTCGTGAGGGTCAGAATTTTTTGTTTTGCTCTTCCCTTTTTGTTCTGTGCTTCAGTAATTTCATGGGGATTCTTTTCCTTCTCAATCTTCTCTTGAAGTATCACTTCAGCCCCTAGTTATCTCATTCTACTACATTCTTATCCATTTTACTCAGAGTAAGTTATAGTTTGATAGAAGGTAGAATTTAAAAGAGGACATCTTCCAATAATGACTCTAACACAATTTCATTTTGAAAGTATTTTACCTAAAGAAGGGTATCTATGTTATCCATGGATGGTAAGAGTATGGGTGTAGTTCCTTTCCTCTTCATAACGTATGTGTTCCTTTTGTAATCGAGGAAAGGGGTTTTAAACAATGATATAGTGACATGATGGAGGAAAAAAACTTTATTATAACAAATGTTCAACTAAAAAAGATGGTTGGTTACACATCAAAGGACCCTAGTCTGGGATCTTCCTCTTGCCTTCTACCATTACTCTGGCTTACAACCCAGCTTAGATATGAATACACAAACCATAAGCTTTATTGTAGGGAATGTGACGAATTGAACGATGGAAGGCAGGGGCCAATAAAACCTAAAATTTACATTTCAGGTACTTAGAAAAGATACTAAATCTATTCTGGGCTCTACAAATTACATTGTATTTTACTAATATGCTCAATTTTCTTATGAGATGCAAATTAAATCAACACCAATTTAAGAACACAAATCCTCTTGCACCTCAATCTATGCATGGATGAAACTAATATTTTAACAACATCACATAATAGATTTAATATTATTTTTAAAAAGTCCTTGTTCCATAAAACAATCATCACCCTATTTGCCCAGTCTTCCTCTACCTTGTACTCATCAAGTAAGATAAACCAACATTTTAAAAAATATAATTTTCAATGTTCAATTTTACTTTTCTTAGCTCTAAACTTGAAGTTGATAAACTCAGTCATTGTAAAACCTTATTCATGTCACTTAGTTCATTTCGGTCTACTTTAAACGAAGCAGGATTTCACAGACTCTCAGAGCTAGTACCTTACCTCCCTTAATCCCATCCCAACCCCACCTCAGGCTTAGTTAAAAGCTACATGCCCACTATCAAAAAAAGTTTCAAAACACTGTACTATTTTCTTGCCATTTCCAAGTATGCATGCTTCTATTTCTACAGTAAGAAAAGACAACGCTTCCCTAATCACTTAACCAATTTCCTAACAACATATTTTTATTACATGTCTAACACAGAACTATAAACGCCTCTCAATACTTCTCCTATAGTCTTACTCTAATGTATTTAATATTCTCACAGATTATTTTTCTTATAAGATGACAGGTTTTCAATATTTATAAAATCTGGTATTTTTTGGTACATTTTAAACATCCATCGCTGAGATTTACTATTTCTTTTTTCTCATTATTTATTTAAAATATGTACTTAATATCAATAATATTTATCAAAACTAGGTAGACAAAATATATGTAGCAAATGTTTACAAAGCTCTTCACAAGGTTAAAATTCTAATATTTTTTAAATACATAAGAGAGCAACAAACTATTTTCATCACATAAAAATATAAGTTGAGTTTCATGTTTGTCACCCAATAAAGTTCACCATTTTTATTCATTTAATTCAACTTCCCAATCATCCAAAACAATTTTAACAGATACCGTTTTAGATGGTAGACAGCATTTGTCATCCTGATCCTAAAGTTCACAGAATGCGCTTTGGATGAAAATAGAACAGTTTTAACACCAACATGTAAAAAGTCACCCAATGAGGTCAAATCAGTGACTAAGCAATCTAAATACATCTATCAGTTTTCTCATCTAAATGGGATACAATTTAAAAACTACTGCATGTTCAAGGAATAGTTTCTTGCCACAAAGAACTGTTAATAGAACAATATTATGCTAGAAAAAGAATTTTTTTTAAATTTAATGTAACGTAACAATTACCACTGACAAGTTGTTAAGTTGAAATATAAACAAAGTATGACAATGAGAATGTACAAGAGATTTCACAAAATGTTTACATGAACAAAAACAAAATAATATAAGTATTAACATCTCTGTGAATATATTTTCATATACCATATCTATGGTTTATTGATATTAAATTAATATCCAAGGTTATTAAATTTTAATTTGCATATCAACTTTTACAAATGCCTATATAAGCATACCTACATAAGCTGTTTTATTTTCTGTTTTACTTTTTGTTTTTACATACAAATAATCATTTGGAGAACATCTGAAAGGGAGAACACGCCCTTCAATACTAAAATATTTCTTATTTCAGTCACAAGAACTAAGTTGTTTGAGTGCCACAAGTGAACTTTTGTGGTTTCCAATTCATAATTAAGTTGGGGTTTAACCCTCCTGAAAACAAAAGGGGGAACATTTCCCAACTCATTTTATGAGGCCAGTGTTACCCTGATTTAAAAAAGAAAAAAGTGATAAACATACTACAAGAAAATTTAACTACAGACCAATATCCCTTAGGAAGACAAATAACAAAATATCTGTAACAAAATCCTATAAAACTCAGCAACATACATATAAACAGATAATGACAAAATGGGATTTATCCCAGAATTCAAGGTTGCTTTATCATTAGAATATCAATCAGTATATTTTACCAGATTAACAGACTAAAAGAAAAAGTATAAGGTCATCTCAATTTAACATTCACTCACAAATAACCCTCAGCAAACTGGGAATGGAAGGGAATTTCCTCAGCCTAATAAAAGGCATCCAGAAAGAAACTATAGCTAATATCATACTTAATAGGGAAGGACTGAATATTTTCTTTCTAATACAAGAGGGCAAGGATATCCTCCCTCTCCATTTTTACTCAACACTGTAGGTCCTAACCAAAGCAATAAGGTAAGAAAGATTAATAAAAGGCACACAAATTAGAAAAGAAGTAGTAAAAACTGTCTTTATTTGCAGACAACATGATTGTCTATGCAGAACACTTTTAAGAGTTTACCAAAAATTAAATAAAGCTATTAGAAATAGTGCATTTAGTACACCGCAATGTTACAAGGTCAAAATATAAAAAGCGTACCATACTTCAATACTAGTCATATTGTATTTCAATACTAGCATTGCTAATATTGCATTGCTAGCATTATAATAGCATGTGATGTCACTTATAATAGTATTAAACATATAATAGGAATAAACTTAACAAAAAATACATGCAAGAATTATGCACTAAAAACTGCAAGACACTGGTTAGAGAAATTAAAGACCTAAGTAAAGAAAGAGACATATCATGTTCGTGGATCATAACACCCAATATTGTTTAATATATTAATTTTCTTGAAACAGATCTATAGAGTCAATGCAATTCCAGTCAAAATCCCAGTAGGCTTTTAAAATTTTATATGAAAATGTAGAGGATGTAAAGTAACCAAAACAATTTTGAGAAAGAGAAAGTGGGAGGACTTATATATTACTTAACTGTAAGACTATAAGCTACAATAATCAAGAAAATAGGGTATTGTCATAAAGATAGTAATTTAAAAATGTAATAGAAATAAACTCACATATATATGGTCAATTAATTTTTCAATGAAAACGCTAAGGTAATTAAATGGAAAAATTCTTGTCTTTTTCAGCAAATGGAACTGGAACAATCACATACCCATTTGGAAAGATACGACACATCACATCATATACAATAATTAATTCAAAATGTATCAGAAGCCTAAAAATGAGATTATAAGCTACTAGAAAAACATACGAGGCAATCTAAATGATATTCGTTTAGATAAAAATCTTTAACACTCCACAAAAAGCACAAAGGAAAAAAATCAATAAACTGGGCTTCATCAAAATTAAAGGCTTATTCTTTGAAAAGGCACACTTAACAAAATGAAAGCACAAGCCGATAGACTTGGAAAAAAAATTGGAAAACATCTCTGATAAAGGACTTGTACCTAGAATATGTAGAGGTATATATAGAACTCAATAAAAAGGAAAAAAAGAACTGTTTTTTCAAAACTAGGGGCTGGGCACTGGGGCTCATGCTTATAATCCCAACATTTTGGGAGGCCAAGGCAGGAGGACTGTTTGAGCCTTGGAGTTCAAGACCAGCCTGGGCAACATAGGGAGACCCCAGTATCTACAAAAAGCTTAAAAATCAGCCAGGCATGGAGGTACACACCTACGTTCCCAGCTACTCAGGAGGGTGAGGTGGGAGGATTGTTCGGGCCCAGGAAGTCAAGGCTGCAGGGAGCTGTGATCATGCCATTGCACTGCTGCCTTCATAAATACAAATGAAAATAAAAAATAGGGAAATGGTTTGGACACTTTACATAAGTACATATGCAAATGACCAAGAAGTACATGAAAAAATGCTCAAACAATTAATCATTTTAGGGAAATAAAAAGTAATGTAACTGTAATGAGTTACCATTACACTTTCATTAGAATGATAGCTAAAATAAAAAGAACTGTTAATACCAAGTGTTGAAAAGGATATAGAGCAACTGGTAGGAATGCAAAATGGTACAGCCACTTTGGAAAACATTTTGGCAGTTACTTAGAAAAGTTAAAACATACCCTTATCATATGACTCAGCAATCGCTTCGTACACATTATCCGAGTAAAATAAAAACATATGTCCATAAAAACACTTATATTGCATAACACTGTGTCTGCATAACTGTTTTATTCATAATAGCTAAACCCTGAAAAAGAAAAATTCCAACATATAGTAATCAGAATAAACAAATTGTGGTATAGCCACACAGTAAACTACTGCTCAGCAATAAAAAGGAACAAACTGCTGATCCATATACAGGTAAAATCTAAAAGAGGCCAGGTGCAAAAACTACATACTGCATGATTCCATTTATATAAAATCCTAGAAACAGCAAAACTGTAGTAATATAAAGTAGATCTGTGGTTGCCAGGAGCAAGGAGATAGGGTAAAGGATCGACTACAAAAGGGCAGGAACAAACTTTTAAGGGTGATGGAAATGATCCATATTTG
Organism: Papio anubis; assembly: GCF_008728515.1. Taxonomy (NCBI): domain Eukaryota; kingdom Metazoa; phylum Chordata; class Mammalia; order Primates; family Cercopithecidae; genus Papio; species Papio anubis. Next base: position 32,398,848 of record NC_044988.1, read on the forward strand.
GTTGTAATGGTGGAACACAACTGTATACATCCGTCAAAACTCATCAAATTGTACACTTAAAATTGGTGAATTATACTGTAAGTAAATTACATCCTAATAAAGCTGATTTAACAAATAAAAGCAATTAAATATATGTTGAGGACTTTTACACTGGTGGTAATGTTTGATAACTTACCCATCCAAGAAACAGTTCCAACTTGTTAGATTTGAACAGGTCAAAATGTAAATACTAAAAAAAAAAAAAAAAAAAAAAAAAAAAAAAAAAAATTCAAAAGGTATCAGTGGAAAAGTAAGTGTCTCTCTCATCCCTATGACTCTATGCCTTTTACCACTTAATTTATATTCACATGGAAACAATATTGGTATTTAAGAACAGTTAATTAACAATATGTTAAAGGGGTGCTTTATTAAAATAGAAGAATCACTAACTCATAACAATATGCAGGTCACTCTTTTCCAGAGGGGAACCCTCCCCCAAAGCCCTTGAAATCTGAATTCTTTACCCCTATAAATCAAGGGTATCAGTAGTATGACAGCATCTTAGTATCTCACTTCTAACAACCTGCCAATCCTTGTTCTAATATCTTGTGGCAAATACAAACCATTTCTCATCATATGTTAATCTGTTTTTCTTTCTTTCTTTTTCTGAAACAGAGTCTCACTCTGTTTCCCAGGCTGGAGTGCAGTAGCATGATCTCAGCTCACCACAACCTCCGCCTCTGGGGTTCAAGTGATTCTCCTGCCTCAGCCTCCTTAGTAGTTGGGATTACAGACATGCACCATCACGCCCAGCTAACTTTTTTTTTTTTTTTTGTATTTTTAGTAGAGACAAAGTCTCATCATGTTAGCCAGCCTGGTCTTGAACTCCCAACCTTAGGTGATCTACCTGCCTCGGCCTCCCAAAGTACCGAGATTACAAACGTGAGCCACTGCACTTGACCCATATGTTAATCTGGATATACTACAAGTTCGATGAAAATATCTTTAAAGAGTAACTACAAAAATCAAAGCTATTATTCTTGTTCTACAGGAGTTTACAGTATACAAAGAAGAGAAGGTATATAAACAGGGCATTTTTATTAATAATACAAGATACCATATATCTCAAAACAGAGCAGTAAGTGGGAAAGACAGTAAGTATTGCTATGGTGAAAAAAAGCAAAAGCAAAAGTGGACTCAAAGGAGATGGGGGAACTTGACTATTCCTAAAAAACAGGATTTGAAAAAAAAAAAAAAGTGAAGGACAGCATTCTTAGCAGGGCAAAGAATAGGAGAATGACGTAGCTGTGACCATATGAACAACATTTTCAGTGATCAGAGTAGAGACAACATATTTGAGTGGGAAAATAAGAGAGAAATACAAGATTTGAAGTACAGAGTTTATTCAAACAGCATTTATTAAGTACCTACTATATGCCATGCATAGTACAGAAATGAGCTGTTTGAAAAGAAATTCCAGACTAAGAAATTTTGTCTTTTTACTCTGTAGCAGGAAAATAGAGTTCTAAAGAACTCATGGCAATTTTATACAACATTATTTTAACCAATCTTGGCAACAAATAATTTTAAATAATAGAAAAACAGAGACTCAGGAAGGTATACGCATATGCTTAAAATCATATAGCCAAAACCAAAGCAAAAATCCCACATCTTCCTATTCCTAGCTCCATGCTCCTTGTCTTGCTCTACTGGCTATATCCTTTAGTCTTCTTCATTTTCTCAAGCAAATAATAAATTATTAAAAGAAAAAAAAGTGATGCAATAAAAGTAAAGTTTTAGTCAAATGCATATGGCTAGGTTGTACGGGTTGAATTAAAAGGTAAAGAACATGGATAAAATGAAATCTATTAGCATAGGTTGGCACAAAAGTAACTGTGGCTTTTGCCAATTACTTTTGCACTAACCTAAAGTTACTGTAATAATCTAGGAATTGGTGGTAGCAGTAGGAACAGAAGCCATTGGATATGAGACTTTGTATAAAAAGATTCAATTTTGAAAATACCAAGAGATTCAAAGATAACTAGGTGATTGGTAAGTAGAGCCACTGGCAAGATGTAAATATCAAGAAATGAGTCTATTTTGTTGGGGAAATCATCTACTGTGGTCAAATTATTGCCCAAAGTCAAAGATATTAGATCAAACATTTCACAAGTTTCTATCCCTGAAACAGAATAATCCAGAGTTTACTACCATCCTTGGATCTTTTATTTACAAATACTTATCATTTTCTGTCTAGACTTAAAGCCTAGACACCACCGTCTATCCAATCCCCAGAGGTATTCATATCCATAAAGCCCAATAAGAGTTTATGCCCACTTCCTGGAAACCTCTCAGAGAGAGCTGATATACCTAAATCTAAAGAAATACACACACACACACACATGTACAAGCTGCCAGTGTACAAGCACGTGTGTGTGTGTGTGTGTAATTAAGTCTATCATTGAGCCAAAGCTTTCTTTCAGGGAATCAGGGTTATTTGTCAGTCATAAGTAAATGACTAATCTCTATATCATACATTAAGGCTTGCAACTGAGAAAGTATTTTTAAACCTACATAAAGATGAATCTATCTTCCCTCTTACATGAAAATTATTTCTCAAGGAAAGGTTATATTCATAACTTCTTTCAAGGTCCTGAAGAATTCCATTCACTTATGATATTAATTTTTTAATGAAAATACTGGACTAGTAGCTCTTTAAGAATTATAAATGAAGACATCCAACAGAATAACTAGTCTTCAAAAGAGGATAACAAAGAGGATGAGGATCAAAGAAGAGCTAAACCCAAGTAAAAGCATATGAAACCTGGAATGTAAAGAACAGAGGTCAATGCTGCTCTTTGCAATGGCCAGTAGAGGCTGCCAGTGTACAAGCACACACAGGGCTTCCCCTCCCCGCCTGCCACAGACACAGAGTTGTCAACAAAATAAGAAACATTTCCATGGTATAATATGAAGCCCAGCACTCTAGGCTCATCATAGAGCATCATGAAGCAGCAAACACCAAGGGTCCTTTCAACCGTGGCTTCTCAGTATATGTCATGGGAACAAAAGAATGCCAGAATATTTTTCGAGTACTTTTGAAACATGATCGCATTTAGCCACTGTCTGACCAAAAGAAACCACCAATCCTATGTCATTACCTTTCCAGAAATGATACCTCAAGTTTTATAGACATGTAAAAATGGGTACCTTCCATGAAAAATAACTCAATTTGGGGCCTTCAAAATCCTTATTTGAATAGATGTATTACTCGGCTTCTTCAAATACAGTGAATTGTTACAGCTAAAAGAAATTTTCAGTTACTGAGTACAGAGACATAATTTTTTATCTAAAATTTATAAGTATCATTCTTAAATTACAAATACTAACATACTTAAAAGGAATTTATTGATATTCCGCAGTCAGGTGAGATTCTGTCCATCTGCGCCCCTCACCCAGAGCCAAAACATAAAGACACTCAAGTACACCAAGTGGCAATCACTTTTTAAAATTCATTTCATGAATCTGCTCTACAATTTTAAGAATTATGTATCTGGCCCTTTTTGAGCTCCACAACACTGCTGTTTCTTGTAGAGAGAAACTTTGCCGTCAATCACTGCTCCCTTTTGCCACGCAAATATGTGCTGCAGCTTTCACTTGTCACTCCTATTATATGTAATGTAGGCAGCTTAGCACTAAATCAATTTAAGGAACTGCAGGAGTTAAATACATACATTATTATTATGATGACTGAAAAGGCAATGAATGTCTTGCAGCTCCATTTGCTTTCTTTGTTAAGAAAGAAAAAGCTAATTATCTGCAGCTGTCAACCATGAAGACCTAGACCTATTTAAGTCAACATCAGCCTTGGACAACTGAAAATATTTCTCAGATTTTTACCCGATTGTTTTCTTTTTGAAAAGAAAGAAAGAAAGAAAAACCACATACTTTCATTACAAAATATTAGACATTCTAAAGGGTAATGTAAAAACAAGTTGAAAAATGTAAAACTACATACTTGTATCCCTTTTCATAACCAACTCATTTAATATTTTTTAAAACTGCCTGTCAGTTTTTCATAATACCCACTCTCTAATTAGTGTAGTCAAAATTTAGAAAAATGCAAAGCATCTCCACATAAATTCGTAAAAAGAAATTCAAGTGAAAGCCCAGACTATTGGTTACAATGAAACTATGTTACAGATGATCAAGGGATAAATTCTGTTCATTTATTTAACAAGAGAAAGAAACACACGTCCAAAGTTAAACTGCTGTAAAAAGACAGAAAATGCACACTGAATTTGTGTTCAATGTAGGAACACCAATAGGTTATGCTTCTGTGTTCATATACTATTTCATATATATTATTTTCTTTACCTACCAATCTTCTATTTTCTAGTCTAGTATCATTAGAATCTAGAATTAAATACTTGGTTTTGAATTTTCTTTTTTCAAATTTAAGGATCAACTTGGGTATTTTTCCAGGACACCCAATAAGGATGAAAACAATATTTTCAGTAAGTCAAAGATAAAGTCAATATATAAACTATGAAACCTCTCAACGCTGTGTTCAAAAAGTGGACAAAGGTCATTATTCTTGATTGTGAACAAATTTTTTTGCACTTGTTTTTACTGGTAATGATTAAATATTATTTTCCTATTATTTTCTTTGGAAGAGTTCTTCTCATGGGAATACACTTAAAACTATTTTACAATTTCACATTAAAATACTGTCCAGTTAGCTTTCAAATAATTTTTAGACACCAATATAGATAAATTCAACCGTACAAAATCAACAATGTAAGAAAAACATGACATGTGACCAAAATAATTATAGTTTTAAAAATTATAGCTCATGTTGCAGTGAGCTGAGATCACACCACTGCACTCCAGCCTGGGCGACAGAATTTATTTATTATGTATCAAAAAAATAAATAAATAAATAGCTCATGTGTAAGTCCCTAAACCAGTCTTAAAAAGGAAGTCTTTTCAAAGTACACCTGACCTAGAACTCCAAGATGCTGATTTGCCACAAGCACCCCCTGCAATCTTCAGGGATCACTATTGTAATCCCCAGTCTCAAATGTGTTAGAGACAAGAAAGAGAAGGTCAAGAACCATTAGTATAAGTAATATAAAAATCAAACACATCTCAGATCCAAAGAATGATATATAAAAATGGAGAGCCAGTCAGGTTTAAGTACAGACATAGACACAGCCTATGTGGTAGGTTAAAACAACAACAACAACAGAAACAACAACAACAAAAAAAAACAGTATAGTTATGTGGCCACAAAATACTAAGTAAATTTTTCACTGTCACAAACTAGTAACTTCTAGAGACAAGTTTCCATACAAACTCTTTTTTTTTTTTTTTTTTTTTTTTTTTTTTGAGACGGAGTCTTGCTCTGTCGCCCAGGCTGGAGTGCAGTGGTACGATATTGGCTCATGGCAAGCTCTACCTGCCGGGTTCATGCCATTCTCCTGCCTTGGCCTCCCGAGTAGCTGGGCCTACAAGGTGCCCACCACCACACCCAGCTAACTTTTTGTATTTTTTTTTTGTTTTAGTAGAGACAGGATTTCACCGTGTTAGCAAGGATGGTCTCAATCTCCTGACCTCGTGATCCACCTGCCTCGGCCTCCCAAAGTGCTGGGATTACACCCAGCCAAAGCCCAAATTCTTTTCACAGCCTGATATTACCTCCAGAGTTCATCTCTGATATGGCTTTACATTTTCAGAAATCTGTATCTATTGTGATTGAGAGACAGTTGCTATCCTTTATAATTGATGATGCTAGTGAGAATGTTATCCTCTATGCATATAAACAGAGCAGAATTGATAAAAATATTAGGAGGTGATCCTTGTCTTAAAATGAGCAGGATAAGACAGATGACCTTCAAAGGTTCTTCCAGCATTCTAACATTCTATGAGTAATTTATTTTATTAAGATGTTTGGGAACAGATAAAAAATCTCTGGCTATTTTTTTCTAACTTTCTGAAATCTGTTCAGGATAATAACTCCTACCCCATCACTATTTTACAAACATTTAAATATAGTATCTACATTAATGTAATTCTCACAACTCTGTGATGTTGATTATTTTATACAGAGAGTACTGAAATTCAAAAAGATTGTGGTGCCTTGGCCCAAAGCACCAAATTACTAAACAGCAGAGCAATTCTAAAGGCAAATCTGTTCTACTCACAGCTCAGGACATTTACCCTTATATATACTAGATGCTGCCATAGTAACAGCATCCATTTGTACATCACTGTACCTTTGTCACCTGTTCCCTAACAGTCCTCAGAACAACCCTGCAATAAAACAAGGCAAGTAATATCATTCTGGCATCATTTTACAAATAACTGAGTCTTGGAGAATTTAAATCACTTGCTCAAGGATCCTTACAGAGTAGTAGTAAAGCCAAGTCTCAAACAGAGGTCTCCTAACTCCAAGTCTAGTATTTCTTTTGTCACTATATCTGTCAACTACAAGTTTGGCTTCAACATACCTTTGAAACATTTCTATGCCTACCCTGCTTAAACTTGTCTCTCTACGCATGAAATTCATTAAGTGTAATTGAACTCATGAAAGTACTGTTTATGCTTATGTGTGGCACAATAACTTATGTTCCCAATATAGAATTACTTTTAAAATATATTTGTCTAAGACTTTCAAGAAAATTCTCACCCAGATTTTGAGTGATCAAGAATAAGGTGGCTAGTTATTAGAAAAAATCCTCCTTAAATCCCAGCAAGGGGGGGAAAGGGATGCCTAATTTGGGAGTTTGTTGAATTATAAATCAGCCTTTTCCATACATCCAATTTATAGAACAGACAGTAGTACTGCCTAGAATTCTGTCTTCAGTTCCTCAGAATCTTTCTACCAAATGCACTGCGATTACTGAATGATCTCATTTAGTGAATCAGCTTCTTGTCCCTTCATTAGGTCCTAATCTAAATTATAGTATAAAGACATAAGGTTTTCTACTCGTGGCTTACTTATGATAAACAGCACTGGCTGGCCATGTGGCCTGATGAGGTCCTGAGACACACAAGGGTCTTTTTTTGGACTTTATCAGTCTTAGGGCAGGCAATTTATTTTGAGCCAGAAAAATAAAATATAATCTTAGGCCATCTGGCTCTGTAACACACTGTATTTGTTTAGAAAGGTCACTGTTGTCAAGTTATTGAATGTTATCTCTAGAATTGACAGGAAGAGGGAAGTTTTTGAAAGAAGGCCAAGACTATTAAAGCACCGGATATTAAGGTGTAAAGCAGTATATAAAAGCTTGGGCTTTAGTGTTAAATAGACTACAGTCCAAATCCCAGCTCCACCACTTACTACTTAAATGACCTTGGGCAAGTCACTTTCTTTCTTAATTCAATTTTCCCAATCTATAAAATCTAGATAACACAACCTAGTAAGATATAATGAGAAAAGGATGTAATACATACATGTCACTAGCTCATAGTTATTCAAAATTTATGTAATAATTATTTTCAGTCTAATTTTTGTTTTGTCTGAAACCAAAATTTTCATTACTTTTATAAACACTTTTCCAGACAGCAAAGTATAATTCCAATATAGAATCACAATTTATACTATACAAAAGATACAGATTGAACCTATCCCTAACAAAAACTTCAATCTATCTTAAAGATTTAAGCAACATTCTTTTATTTGTTAAATCAGATATGTAGCAACTACTATTTTGTTAGTGAAATGACTGAGTTACTGTGTCAGTGAAGAATGAATACTCGGTATATCAAATCAACTTCAGGGGGACTAATACTGCTGTTTTATTGAACAACTGTTACAGTATCCTGACGTTGCTATGCAATAGTTATTTTCTGCACATGACATAGTTTTCTATTAATGCTGCAAAGCAGTACTGTGATCTAACTATTGCAGTAACAAGATGATCCAGAGTTGACTTAGGCTATTCAGGCCCTTTCCTTTTGTGGATTAGCAATGTGGTTAAAAATATACTAATAATTAAAACACTCATAAAAAAGTAGCTCAATCAAAACTCCATTTAGAACGTTGCTGAGGAGAAACGGTTTCGATTCAGCAGGCCAGAGTCTGGATCCACTTATATAACCCTTAAGGATCTCAATAGTAGGCAAACACTTCACCTGTGGAATTATCTCCACACATAATTGGATTTCCCAAATCAAAGTAGGCACTATAAGCCAGGGCAAAAGCTGGAGTCAGGCTAGAGAAGAAGATTTCCATCTGTTTTCTACTTCAAGTATTAGCTGCTACAGAGTTTCCCCTTTGGTGTCATAATAACAGGCACATATTTTTCATATGAACTACTGGGTTCTCTTATTTCTCCACAATACTGACCTGAGAGATCTGAAAATCATCAAAAACAAATTTCTAACTCTGGGGTCTAGCCAAAAAGACTACCTACAGACCAACAAAAGTCGAAAACATGCATATTGAATTAGGGGTTATAAAGATAAATGGATCCAAGAAATCTATAAGCCTATATAAAATAATACACATGAGAAGCTCTCTTGATCAAGCGTCACTTACCCAGCTTGCTATGTAAACGCACATTGTTCATTTCCTCTTTAACCATACTGACAAGATGCTCACAGAATACTGAAAACTCACAGCCTGCAGGACTCTCTCTAGCATGCCCCTCAACACTTCTGCTCCCAACTGCTGAGCTGTATATTCACCCAGAACAATATTTGTTCCAAAACCTCAACAGGGGAGTTTTACTGTTATTGTAATTAGCTAATTTAATTAAATATCACATAAACCATGAAAGCAAAAATAAAAGGTCTTGTATCTTTAAAAACTAAGTCAAATGCATTGAAAAGACTTGATAAAGGCAAGTCACTATAAAACACTGCTGTTGAAACAGGCAAAGGTAAGAGAAATTTTTAAAACTGGGAAAAATAATAAAATATAGAATATAATGTTTCTCAAAATATAGCATGGAAGCCAAGAATAGAACGCTGAGCCCCACCTTCCACAGTTTCTGATTCAGTAGGTCTGCAGTGAAATCAAAGAATTTGCATGCTATGAAATTCCCATGATGCTGACGCTGCTGGGCTGGGAACCACACTTTGAGAACCACTGCTCTGCAAGTGTCTCAATTTTTTAATCTATATTAAAGAAATACAGCATAAACTGGATATGATTTTTTATAGATGTAGATTTATGTAAGACTTGCAGTTGCAGTCAGCAAGCCTATATTGAAAAAAAGGCCCTCGACCCTAGTCACAAAAACAGCCTATTTATACATTTTGCACATTTCAAGTTAAAACATTAGTGAGAAGTGTGCAGCAGTTTTTACGACCTACTGTTTTAACTGACTTTTTCTATTAACAGTCAAATGACAAGAACCAATCTCATCAGAAAAGATCCCTTGTCAAATACAGACTATGAAAGTACCACTGAAGTTTCAAAGTTTCTTTACCTTCACCATTTGCAAGAAGGAAACTCTGTGATTGTCTCATTGGTTATGAGACTTCCCAAAACACAAACTCATAGAAGCTCATATCAATGACGCTTTTAAAATAAAAGTTAAAAGGTTTAGTATCACTCTCTCCAATTTATACATGAGATTACTGACCCAGAAGAAACATATCTAAAGGTAAGTCAGCCAACAAGTGGCAGCCAAGACTCTGAATACAGATTTGTCTCCAAAAACAGTGCTTATTTTCCCAAACCACAAAATATTGCCGTATAATCTTTAAAAGAATCAAAGACAGGTTTGCAACAATACACCATTAGAACCCTAATCAATCCAAATGTCTGCAAAACAGAAAATGACCAAACTAGCAGCCAGGTATGGTGGCTCATGCCTGTAATCCCAGCACTTTGGGAAGCCAAGGAGGGAGAATCACTTGAGGCAATCCCATCTCCACAAAAAGTAAAAAATTAGCTAGGTGTGGTGACACAGTCCTATAGCCCCAGCTACTCGGGAGTCTGAGGCAGGAAGACTGCTTGAGCCTAGGTGATCACGGCTGCAGTGAGCTATAATTGTGCCACTGCACTACAGCCTGGGCAACAGAGGGAGACCCTGTCTCTTAAAAAAAAAAAAAAAAAAAAAAAAAAAAAAGAAGAAGAAGAAAGAAAGAAAATTGCCAAATGTAAACAGTTATAACAGGATGATTATAAACATTATATCTTTATCTTGAACATAATCATAAACACCATCCATAAGCTGAACTTATTAAGTGGCAAGAGAGGATCATCAAACATAGGGCACTGTAAGGGAGCTAGTTACCAGCATTGATGCGAAGTTTAGTATTTATGGAGTTCTTGAAAACAGAGGAAGAGATGAGGTAGCCCAGTGATGACAACTGCCATTAAGATAATGCCATTAAACCAAGTTAATTTTAGAAACTAGAGGCAGAGACAAACAGCACCTTATCTCTGCCTTATAAGGTAGTGATGCATTCATGTTGTATTATAAATTCCAGAAGAGAACCATATCTGTAAAACTATGAAGGAATCCATCTTTATGTATCACAAGCCCATCAATACAACTTCGTAAGAATTGCTTTATTCAGTAGTGTTTTAAGTAACTCGAGAAAAATGCATGTATATGTATTTTTATATATGTCTTTCATAATGCCTGTAGTTACCTTTAACCATTCCTCTTTCTTTATTTCTTCACACTGATTAAAATTTACCATCAAGTGTCCTTTCATTTCAACCTGAAGGACTCCCTTTAACATTTCTTACGAGTTCGTGAGAATCCTTTCAGTTTCTGTTTATTTGGAAATCTTAATTTCACTTTCAGTTTTGAAGAACAGTTTAGCTACACAGAGAATTACTGGTTGACAGTCTTTTTATTTCAACGTTGAAAATGACTTCTGGCCTCCAGGGTTTCTCATAAGTGAGCTATTAAGCCTATTGAGGATTCCTTGTAACAAGTCATTTTTCTCTTGCTACTTTCAAGATTTTTCTTTAAATTCAACTATGATGGTCTAGGTATGGATCACTTTGGGCTTATTCAACTTGGATTACAGTGAGCTTCTTTAATGTGTAGCATAGAGTAATATTTTTCAGCAAATCTGGAAAGCTTTCCGCCATTATTTTTTTTAAATATTCTTTCTGCCTCTTTCTCATCTTCTCGGAATCCTATAATGCCCATGTTGGTACAACTTTCGATGGAGTCACCTAAGTCTTTTGAGGTTCTGTTCATTTTTCTTTCTGATCCTCACACTGAAAAATCTCTATTGTCCTAACTTTGCGTTAAAAGATTCCTTCATTTGCCGATTTATATCTGTTGCTGAGCTCCTCTAGTGAATTTTTCATTTCAGTTATTATACTTTTAAGATCCAGAATTCCCTTTTTAAATAATTTCTATCTTTATTAATATTCTTTCTCTGGTGAAATACCATTCTGATACTTCCCTTTAATTCTTTAGACATGGTTTCATTTAGTTCTTTGAAAAGCTAACTTAAAGACTATGAAGTCTAAAATCTAGGCTCCCACAGGGACTTTTTTTGTTAGTTTTTTATTATTATTTGTCTCTATGTGTGGCATATTTACTGCTTCTTTGCATTTCTCAATTTTTGTTGAAAACTGAACATTTTAGGTAATAGATTTTAACAAATCTCATATCAGATTGCTCTACATTGTTCCCCTTTTTAATCATCAGTGTGTTGTTTTTCTTGATGCTGCTTATTTAGTACTTTCATGAACTAATTTTAAGATCCTGTATTACCTGTAGTATGTGGCCCCCAAGTTCTCCACTAGAACTTTTTTTTTTTTTTAGGATCTTGTGTTTATTTACAAGCCTGGCTTCCTAGAAGTCATACATGGACCAGTATAATGTAGCAGTCAACCAATCATCATTTAAAAGATTTCCTTAAATGCTTTACCTATATGTCTTCTATCCTTTGCCAAAGAAATCATGAAAAATCATACCTTCAAACTTCAGGAAGCTTACAAATAGCATTGATTTTCACTTCCTGCTTACTCAGTGCCTCAAAATCAGTCAGAGTTGACATTCTCCATTCCCAGGTCATTTCTGGGCATGTGTACAGACTTACACTTTGTACAACCTTTTAAATACCCAGGAATATGTCAGAGCTTTCCAAAGTTCCCTATAGTTGGCTAGTTCTCCAGACTTTCCTTGTAAATTCTTGGCCAGCTTCTTCCTTTGCCTCAACTGAAATCACAGTCTTAGGCAGTTGACATTTTGCCAAGTATGCTATTGTTTCAGTAATGCCCTGGGGGTAAGCTTTTTCTTCCCCCAACTGAGCTGAGTTCAGAGTCAAATCAAATATCCAACCACTCTCCAAAAAGAGTTTTCCCAGGGAGCTGCAAGTTGGGACAAAATATTAACTATGCTCTGGGGATGGTGCCTTTAATGGAGATCCAAAAGTGGTCAGCTATCTCCATTGTCTGCAGTACTGCCAGCTTTTGGCTACACCACTAAGCTGAAGAGAGAGACGAGAATAACCCCAAGTTAAAATATCACAGATCCCACTGGTCTTCCCAAGATTCACTAGTTTTCTCTTCAACAGATAATTTTCAATTTACACTCCTGCTTAATTGCCAGAATTCTAAAATGGCTGATTTTCATTATTTTACCCATATTTTTGTTGTTGTATAGGGAGCACAAATTCACCGAGGCCCTCACTCCACCCTCCTGGAAGTTGATCAAGTTCCGTAATATTCTGAATTCATAATTTTCATGACAAAAAGATCTTACCCAAAAAAAAAAAAAAACCCTCAGTTTGGTTTTTTCAAAAATACTTAAAATTTTTAGATCACTGATTCTTATCTCTAATAGAAAGTTACGAAAAAAATCTGTATTTCAGTACTTAAATGAGAGTGAAACAGATCTGTGAGACAGGAAAAAATAAACTGCATAAACAATTTATCACATCTTTCCTGTTAACTAATACGTGAATCATCAAAAACAAAGGTGATTACTGGTCTCAGAGCCACTCTCAGACCCAAACAGCCTCTCAAATCTTTTGGGGACAACAGAAACAAGTAAAAGTGAGGAGGAAAGCCTAGTCCATCTTGTCTTACTTGGCTGACTGAGGCCAAAACCAACTATACTCTGATAGTAAGAAATTTTTTAAAACCACAGAAAACTGGAAGTGGGAAATCGACAGAAAAGAAGAATCAGACACTTGACTTAGGAGGCAACCCTATCTCTTGAGATTTCTCTGAAGAGACTCAGAACAAAGATTGAGTTTACCTCAGATTCACCCAAGTATAGGCCAAAATCATGGGCTTCTGGAAGAGAAAAGAGTTGTTCATTACTATTTCTCTTTTGTTAGCTGGTATTGGCAAGCCAAGGAAAGACCAAAACTGTCAAGGTAGGCCAAGAAAAGTAAACATCTTTTAGCAAAGCTTTTATTTTCAAGAATATTGTCGCATGTTTCTTTTGCTTTTCTATTGTTGTGTAACAAACCACCCCAAAACTTACCAGCACAAAACCACCACCATTTTATTTGGTTATAATTCTGCCATCTGAGCAGGGCTCAGCTGGGTAGTTCTTACACTCATCTTGCTGGTGGCCATTCATACTACTGCTTTCAGCCAGCAGATGAGAAATGAGATCAGCTAAGATACTAGCATGGCTGAGTGTCACTCTCCATGAAATCTCAGAAATTCTCCCTTCCACGTGGCCTCTTTTCCACTGGGTCTCTCCAGGAGAATGGTCAGATTTCTTACATGATAATCCTGTCTCTCAAAAACATAAAAGCTTAAGTTGTTAGGTCTGTTTGCACCCAGACCTGGAAGAGCTTTAATTCCTTTGCATTCTCTTTGTTAAAACAAGCTACAGGCCCAACTCAAACTGAAAGGAAAGTGACTTCACAAGGGCATGAATGTCATCAATGTAATAGACAACTAAAACATTCAGGCCAATGTTCAGATGACTGGAATGGATGCAACCACAAGAAACTATAAAATGGCTAAAGCCTGAAGACTGGGCAATTATAGTCAGATTCTATTCTCTGTTCTTTCCCACAAAAAGAGTCAATCTAGGTTCACTGGGAATCTTAATTATAAGTGGAACCTGTTAATCACTTAAAAGCCGTATGACCTTAGACAAGTCAATGAATCTCTCTTAAGCTTCAGCTGCTGTATTGCAAAACAGGAAAAATTACACATACCCTGCCTGTCTTAAGAGGAATGCTGTAGAATAAATAAGACAAGAGCTTTGAAAACTGTAAACTGCTATATAAATACAAGGAAATATTATTTACCTGACAGGATGGTAAGTATAATCAACCTAGCTAGGCTCCATCTCCCTATTAATAAAATTATAATCATCATCATTAATTACCCTATATGCTAAATTACTACCCTTGCAATAATATATGTAATAGCAAGCTAAAATCACATTATGTTTTGTTACTGTGAAGAATAATAATACTAACTACAATTTATTGTTGTCCAATTATATGTCAGGTGCTGTTGGTTACTTTCAGTAATCTATAATTAACCCTTACAATAACTCAATAAGGTAGGTATTATCCCTCATTTACAAATAAAGAAACTGACACTTGGCTACTTTAAGTAACCTGCTCATAGTTACACAGCTAGTAAACGAAAAATCCATTCTTAGTATCTAATGCATAATAGGCACTTGATAAATATTTGTTGGATAAATTAAAGAACAAATAAAGCCAAGGCTATCTGGCTTTAATGTAACATTGTTCAACTATTATCAAAGAATTTCTCTCTCACAATCCTTATTTTTATATACAGCTATTAAAACTGTAATCATGGGCCGGGCGCGGTGGCTCAAGCCTGTAATCCCAGCACTTTGGGAGGCCGAGATGGGCGGATCACGAGGTCAGGAGATCGAGACCATCCTGGCGAACACAGTGAAACCCCGTCTCTACTAAGAAATAAAAAAAAAATAGCCGGGCGAGATGGCGGGCGCCTGTAGTCCCAGCTACTCGGGAGGCTGAGGCCGGAGAATGGCGTGAACCCGGGAGGCGGAGCTTGCAGTGAGCTGAGATCCGGCCACTGCACTCCAGCCTGGGCTACAGAGCGAGACCTCGTCTCTCTCTCAAAAAAAAAAAAAAAAAAAAAAAACTGTAATCATGGCAAACACATCTAACTAACATGAACAATTTCACCTTGTGCATCAAGAAAATAGTTTCCCATCTGAAAAGTACCTTTTTTAAAAAAAAAATCTAATATTTAACCTATCTAATGAATTATTTTGAGTTATAATAATCGTGTTACAATGTGGGGACATCAACTGGAATGAAAAGCAAAAAAAAAAAAAATTTGCATACAAAAAATCACTAAAACAAAAAACCTATTTTTAAATAAAAAAATAGGTGCATGATGGATTACAAATTTCCATATCCTATAATATGAAGAGATCTTGAAATTTAAGAGGAGGAAAAGAAACTGCCCAACAGAAAAACAGACGGAAGATATAAATGGACACTCAACAAAAGAAATATGAACAGCTAACGAATTCTTTATATTTTTGTCATTAGTTATTGAAGAAATGTGAATCCAAGTGAGATTTTTTTCAACTATGCGATTGCCAAAATAAAAAATAAATAAATATAAAGACTGATTATATCCAGTGTCAGAGTAAACAAAGAAACAAAACATCAAAGCATTACTGCTTGGCATACAGAAATGGTACAACCTTTCTAGAGAACAATCTGATAATTGACAAAAAATATTCTAAATGTACCCAGCATTTACTCAGCAATTCCATTCCTAGGAATTCATATAAAGAAAATAATTGGACAGCTACACAAAGATGCACATACATGCCAAAATACTGTATAGGATACCACCCAAATGTCTAGGTACAGAATTGTTTAAATACATGATACATACATACGATGCTAACAGAGATATAAAATTTTATTCATTACCATGAAAAGATGTTCAAAATATGAGTGTGAAAGTAAAAAACAAACGGTATGACCCAATTTTCATAATAAAGTGCACAAACTTTCATTTGTAGGAGAAAAGAGTGCATACACACACAAGCAGAAGCACACCAAGACTGCCAGGGTGAGCCCATATGCACTCACAGAGAAATCCCGAGAAGACATGACAGTAATGCTGCAAGCAGATACGTAGTCATCTGTGAGCAGAAGAATATATATATTTTTACTTTCTTTGTACATTTCTATATTTTCTGAATGTTTCCCATTAAGCATATACAACTTTCGTAATTGTAATTTAATAAAATCATTTTCACTTAAAATAATGTCAACTGTCATAAGCATGGACAGGTTCTGTGAACTTTGAATGTTAATTACATTTAACATAAAATATTGCCCAAAAAGCAGCTTATGTGGATACTCAATGAAGATTTACATTTTATTCCTTTTTCAAATGATGGATTCAAAATCATAAAACCTTCATAGTTGTTTCTATTCACATGTATTAGAATTGGGAATTTATTTTAAAATGTAACTTAAAAATGAAAAGTGAAACAGATATGTATAAGTGTTACAAGATACACTTAGTGTAAGTGTGCTATATTATATGTCTTTGAATAACTTGCATATGTAAGGGCCTAGAGACCTTGATTCTATAATGAAAAAAATCCAACATCACTTGGTATGTCCACTTGGGAGCTTATTAACTTATGCTTATTATTTACACAGTATAATGGGAATTCTCAATTAGCCATGGGTAGTCTATCCACAACCAATCTTGCTTTTGAGTTTAGCCATTGTACCGAGAGTATAAGCAGTTTAGCTATTTGCTTCCTAGATCTCTCAGCTGTTTATTTTGTATTATGCCAGGATTTAGCAAAAGAAATACTTAAAATCAATTATTCCACTTGGACAGTGGATAGGCAGGCAAGTGGGCAGCTACTACTCTCAGGGCTGAGGCTGAGTATCACTCAGATACACCACTACCTGATCCCTGAACAGGAGACTCTGGGAAATGTTTAGGGTCATTTTAGTTGTCCCAATGATGCGGGGAGGGGAGTGATTCTAATGCCATTTTGGCCCAGAGATGCCAAATATGCTGCAACATGGGGTACCCCACCAAGATATGTCTAATCTATAGTAACAATAGTGTCCCTGTTAAGACAAGTACCATTTTCTTGCTCAATGTTGTATTTCCAGCCTACTGCGTAACAGGTATTAAATAAATATTTGTTGAATAAAATCAAAATATGCAATTTATGGCACTGAATGAGACACAGATAATACAAAGGAGGAAAAAGAAGTGACAACAGAGAAACTAGATTCTACCTCTACCCTAAGACAGGCCATAGTGGCCAGGCTCTGTTATACTTAGGGGAACTCTATAATCAGACACATTGATACCTAAGATACTTATAAAAGCACAATAATTCACATTCAAATCCAGATTATAGATATCCAGGTATATGCTTTCCTCTATTAGTAAAGATCAGCAACTGTGTCAATTGAAGACATACATACCAGTGCCAATCTTGCCGTGGCAACACCGTGGTTTTAGAGTACAGTTTCTGGAGTCAACTGCTGGGTTTGAGTCTGATTTTATACATGCATCACCTGAGTAAATTACTTGATATCTTAACATACTATTTATAAACCTGGCAACTTACCTAATGTCTTCTAGTATCAGCCTTCTTATCTACAAAATGGAGTAATGAAATAGGTTCACCACCCGCTACTCTAAATATATGGGCCAGATATATTACACAACTCAAAATTTTTTGAATTTTGTAAAGTAATACCAAATATATATAACATCCCAGGTGAATACAGGGCAGCAACTCATAATCATACACACTAATGTTTCTGTAGCAAAAAATTAAAATAATGTTCCAGATGTAGGATACATAAAGACCTTTATGTAGCTTCATCTCACTTAGTTCAGGTTTTTTAGCCAAATTAGTTTGCTATAAACATAGGGAAACATCTTCAAAACCTCTGAATTTCAGAAATGAATATAAAAGATCACCTACTTCCCTCGGAGACAGCAAGTAAAAATTAAATGAGTTTATATAAGGTGCTTACCCCAGTGCCTGGCACACAACTAGCACTTAATAAATATTAGTTATTGTTATGAAATGGTAGCTAGCTAGTGTATGAAATACAAGACAATGCAAGGTAGCTAAAGGAGTCAGCAGACTTACAGAGCAGGAGGTGGGTAGGGATGAGTAGTGGTCAGAGGGACCTAAGATAACTAGCTAATCAAAATAAAACAAAATGAGAGTTGACTAACCATAAATTGCAAGAAAATAATGTATCTGCCACACTGAACTCTTAAGTACACATTTACTTCCTTTTGATAGATGGGAGTTTCTCCAAAAGTTAGTATTTGAAAACATTTACTATTTTCTACTTCACATGTGGTTTTCTACTTACAACTCTATGTAGCTTTCTTACTAAAAGGAGATCAAGTTTTTGAAGATTTTTAATCAAAGTAGGACCAAAACTGGTTTCTCCCTAAGGTAATAAACCAATTAAGTTTTTGTTGCCTACCACAGAATATAGTAAACTTTGGGCAGTTAAATAGTACACAAAGGCTGGGTGCAGAGGCTCACACTTGTAATCCTAACCCTTTGGGAGACCAAAAAGGAAGGCTCACTTCAGGCCAGGAGTTCAAGACCAGCCTGAGCAAAACAGGGAGACCCCCTCCTCTCTACAAAACAAAAAAAAAACTGGGCATGGTGACACACCTCTAGTCCTAGCTACTTGGGAGGCTAAGGCAGGAGGCTGAAGCAGGAGGGCTGCTGGAGCCAGGGAGTTCAAGGCTTCAGTGAACTATGAAGGTATCACCGCACTCCAGCCTGGGAAACAGAGCAAGAGCCTGTCTCAAAACAAAATTAATTAAATTAATAGTAAATGCAAAAAATAAAAATAAAAAACATACTGAATACCATTTCCCCTTGGAAATGACTGGAGTTAAATCTGCCCCTATATCACCTCCCTGTTCTATTAGTTTTTCCTAATCCAATCTACTGAATAAACTTTCACATTTACATAAGAAATGAATGAAACTATTACTTCTGAAGCACTGTTCTGTGCCAGGCACTGGATTACGCACTTTGCATAAGTCCTTTACGTAATTTTCACAAGTCTTCAGGGTAACAATTAATGTCCTCACATTACATAAAAATATTGAATTAGTAAGTGAGTGACCCAATAGTAAAACTCAGGTTTGACTGACTCAAAAAACCATGAGCTGCTTACACTAGACCACTTTGCCAAACGATGCTGCTTCATTCTCACATTGTTGATAACTTTTTTGCTTCCCTCTGTATTTGTTATCAATTATTTTTAAAGTGTACATAATACGGAATTTGTAATCTCTCCCAGAATAAAAGAATTTTAATTCTTTCTATAATCCCAAATTTGAAATGAACTTGTAATTTTTATCTTAGTTTATCTCTGAAAAACAATTTAAAATCTCCAAAAATTACATGCATCATCTTTAGTTATAAGAGCATATTCATAAATATATAGCAATACATTTCCAAGCAATTAGCATCCGAACTATAATAAAAGAACTTTAAACCTGGTAAAGACTTTAACAATAATAGATGCTGGCTGGGCACAGCGGCTCACACCTGTAATCCCAACACTTTCGGAGGCCGAGGCAGGCGGATCACCTGAAGTCGGGAAATCGAGACCAGCCTGACCAACATGGAGAAACCTTGTCTCCACTAAAAATACAAAAATAGCCAAGCATGGTGGCGCATGCCTGTAATCCCAGCTACTCGGCAGGCTGAGGCAGAAGACTCGCTTGAACCCGGGAGGCGGAGGTTGCAGTAAGCCAAGATTGTCCCATTGCACCCCAGCCTGGGCAACAAAAGCGAAACTCTGCCTAAAAAATAATAATAATAATAATAATACAGATATTATTTAGATGAATTACTAACCATTCTGGTCTTAAAAAATTTTTGTGGGGTATAACCTACCAAATATCCCTCTATACCCTACTCCAGAGCCCAATGAACTTTTAGGGTCTGTCTTCTTTATGACAAATAAAAATCACCCTTTCTAAAAGCTTTCAAGGCAACAATTTACGGCTCTCTAACATATTATGCTGCTTTACCGATTTTAGCTGGCAGTTTGTAACAAAGAGTAAAGAGAAATACAAATAAATTTGAAAACTAATTTTAAGTTATTTCCCCTCCTTTCCTATATGAAATAGTTTCCACGGCTCCAATTTTTTCTCACTGCTGTCAATATCCATTTTTTCTGCCCTTTTCAGTCTCTCCAACTGTTTTATGCGCAGAATAAACTATGGACAAAGTAATCAAACTTTATCAGTTCAGAGTGTTTAGTGTAGTACTCTAAACTAAAAGCTCAATGACCAAGTTAAAGAAAAATAATAATCACCAGCTTTTGAATATTAAACTCCAGAGTCATGTTCATATCTAAAAGCACAAAATCGTTAATACATATTCAATTTGTAGACTGCTATGATTTGTGTCTAAACAATTTTTTTGAATTTGTGTGATTAACTTCTAACCCTTATTAAATGTTATCACGTTTTTGATGGGCCCCGATATGGTTTATTTCCTGTGTGCACATAAGTAATTTCATAGACTGTTACAATAAGATTTAAATGCACATTTGAGTAAAGTGAAACCATTATTTTGGAACTCATTATTATCAAAGACTCTAGAATTCTACAATATGAAGAAGGAGCCATTTCTAGAAACTATTACCATTACTCATAAATGCTATCATAACTTAGAATTTTCTTTCTTTTTTTTAATAGAGACAGGCTTCCCTGTGTTGCCCAGGCTGGTCTCCAATTCCTGGGCTCAAGGGATCCTTCTACCTTGACATCCCAAAGTGCTGAGATTACAGGCAGAAGCCACCACGTCCGGCCTAGAATTTTCAAAGTTCTATAAACAGACAATAGCTTATGAAAATTATTTTCAACAACCAATGTACTTAATTAAATACCAGGCTTGGGGTTACGAAATTCAAGCAATATTTTAATTGTATAAAGAATGATGATACTTACTAATGTCACTTTATGCCCAAGACATGCTATGTTTAATATGGATAGTTTCTATTTTAATGTTTACAATTTTTCACATTTATATTTTTAAAACTATATTACTCTTTAAAGACCAATTGTTATTGGCCCTGGTAAAAGGTTAGTAACTTGTATATCCTGTGTGCAGTATTAAGTCAGTAAATATTAGTTGGAAAGCAATAAAAGTAAAGGACACTGCCAAGAGTCTAATTCTTATTTCTAGATCCACAATGCCATTAGAAAAAGCAGCATATAACTTTAATCATCACTTCTAGCAACTGCAATAACAAAAAGAGAGGTATAGTTTACTACTCTAATTTAAAGTCCTTCCACCTAGGAAAGCAATATAGAACAGCAGCTTTGAAACAGTCTCCCAATAAAGTACTAGAGTCCTAATTTAAAAAGAGACAAAAATGGACCTGCTCTGCTTTCAATCATCCCTCCAAAGGTGTCCCCTGAAAAATTTCAGTAGAAATTTTTCAAATTATTAAAAATATAATTTAAAAATTATTAATAGAGTGGATACAAATACTACAGTAAGAGTCAAAAGATCTGGAAAAGTGTTTCTTGACCTTTCTGTCTTGGTTTCCTCACCCTTAATTTGGAAACAATTCCTTCCCCATATAACTTACTGTTGGGAAAAGCTAAATAAGATGCTACACACAAAAGAGCTTTGTAAAGCATGACCTTTGTGTAGCATGACCCGTGAAAATATGAGGCATATTATGATTACTGTTCTATATGCTAGGCAATATTTTAAAATAAACGTACTTCTTTTCGTACCACTCCAGTTCCCAAGATACTTCCTTACTTCACATACCACAAAGGAGTTTAATGTCATCAAAATGAAAAGAGGTCCAAAAATCAAATTAAAAGAGAAAAAGAGGGAAGGAGAAACACATATAGAATTGTTCTCTATTGCTTCTCTCAGATAATTTAAGATAAGCTCATTTCCTATTACTTCACCAACACATGTATTGATTAATTTCCTCTAAACTACTTTTGATAAATAAGTTTGTAAGCACTTTTAATAAAATATACTATGGAAATGCTTTTCTTCAAATCCATAAAAACATTCACAATTATTAGGTATAATATCAATGTCCATAGTCAGATATCTTCAATCATGAAAACTGATAAGGGAAAAGAATGTCCGACTGGTTTGTTTGACACAGACAACTCAAATGGTTTGAGAAATATAATAAAACTGTAATTATTTCCTAGGAAAAATACTTAAAAGAGTTGGTACTAAGTCCCTTTAAATATACTACCTATGATAAGGATTATTATAACTCTTAAATTGTAACTTCTATACATAAATGCAATTACTAACTATAAGTAATGTTGTGAAGGCCTTAGACACAAAACTACTCAATTTCTCTTTCAACCTTATATCCATAAAATTTTAGAAAATGCGTAGGGTAATTTTGTATTTTACAGAGGACTTATGCAGAATCACAAGTTTGAAATGAAGGATACAACTTCAGCTTATTCCTCTTCAGTTTTGTCTCTTAACCAGCAGATTGAGTGTTTATCTTCCCAAAGAAACTAAAGAGTATCCTCCATGGTAATGGCTACTAAAACAGAGACCATACATCAAATTGAAATAAGGAACACCTTGTTCTCTGTGACGACTGATGGATTCTATTTCATCATCACATCTTTGATTGAAACAATATGAACACAATTTTTAGAACTTAGAAATTAAAGTGTAGTATTTAAATTATTAACACTTTTTAAAAAATTACTAGATTATATATGCTTACAAAAAAGTGAACCACATGATAATTTTTGAATAATACCAATTTTAATCATATAGGTTTCATTTATAAAAATTAAGAAACATTATAATAGCAATGTTTGATCATCCTCAATGGGCTGGCAATTGCATTTCAACTCTTTGGAAAGGTAAGGAAGTAATTTGGGTGCAAACATAACCTCAATAACCAATGATGATGAACAGCTTACAAGTACTCAGAGACACTATGCCTATCCCTCTGACACCCTTCCCACCTATCCACCCCACCCTGACTCCTGCTCTTTTCACCTTTCTGAATGCCAGTGGAAGGCCTCTCTTTAAAGTACTGTTTGTAGTGGAAGCAGAAGTTCACACAAACAAGCTGCTGTATCTTCCTACATAACAAAACTATTATTGAGTAGGGGAATTATGACATCAGCAGTATGTTAACCAATTACTCTACAAATACTTAATATCTACTGATAAGCATGCTATTGTATCATTGGCTGAACTTCAGAAAGTCAACTATTATTTTTCTACCTTTAAGTGTAACTTACTTTGATATAGGCTTAATGCTTAGTCTATGAAACTACTGTGAAAATATATGTGGCATATACACTTATTTGACTCCCATTTTAGAATGACAAACCCACACATTATGCAGGGTCACATATGGTTATCAAAGGACAGGAAAAGACTAACCGATGAGTCTCACATTTGTGCTCTCAAACCACTCTGAGTACTGCCTGAAAATCTTACATTATTGGAGTTCCAGTGCTCTTTCTTTATAGTTCCTCTATAAACTCTGTGCGGCAGTTATGACTTTTAAATGCAGCATGACCTTAATCCTACCTAAGGCAGGTTTGGTTGGTATGGGAACTGGGTAGGTAGAAAGGAATTATCTTGTGGTTTTTACAGCACCACAGAAAGCTAGGTTAACGGAAGCATTTAAAAATATGAACTGAAAACACATAACTATGTAAAGAATAATACTGTTTTCTTGAAAACATATATAGTAGTGACAGAAAATAAAGTTATTCACTATATTAACTATTGCCAACCATCAAGAAAGGAAAAACATCAAAATAT
Source organism: Papio anubis (assembly GCF_008728515.1). Lineage (NCBI taxonomy): Eukaryota > Metazoa > Chordata > Mammalia > Primates > Cercopithecidae > Papio > Papio anubis. The sequence continues at coordinate 32,422,589 of NC_044988.1, forward strand.
GAAAAAAGAAAATTACTATTGAAAAAATCCAGATATGAGATTCCATATATGACATCTCAAAATACTCTGTATTGTATATAAACAGTTCATTATTTATAAAGAACATGTGTTCAAATTACCTCATATTCTTTCCATGAGCCAAACTCAATGTATTCTCTACCATAAAATGCGAGAATGACCAAGAGGCCTAAAATATTAAAAGCAAGAACAATTAGTTCACATTAAAAATGAATTTTTTGATATGTAGAAGGCATGTGACTATTTAAAATTATTAAGTTTATAGCTAAGTATTATATTAATTACATAAATTAAAAGTATTTCTTCACATGAATGCACTGATATTTTTAAATGTTTGTGATTTAGTCAAAAAAGATAGTGTTTTTGATTTTACATGAGAGAATTTTTAGTGTTCAAAGAATTATAATTCAAAGAATAATCATGGTATTGTGATAGTAAGAAAAATAAATTAGGGGAAATCTGAGAAAAAGGATTCTTTAAAAGAATACATGCTTTTACACTGTGAAGATGAGACAGCAAACGATTCTGAAAATCACCCTGCTAATTTCTTGCAGAAAAGCAAAAGTGAGAATGATTTAGCAGCTGACATGCATTTGCTCATTCCTTAAAAATAATTTAGTGTTATGGAAATTTTTAAAAGAAAGATCTTTTGTTCAGGGAAGGAGAATACACAAGTTATTTTTAAACTAATGATCTTTATTGGCTAATAAAGTAAATGTGGAGTAGCAATGATATACAAACATACTTACATGTATGTATTTATATATGTTCCCTAAATTTGGCCCATGATATCAGAGATCAACTTATTACAAAGTATATCTGATAATTTAGTTAACTATAAAGAGCATCGTAGTTACCTGGCACGATCTGGCTTTACCTTTTTTCTTTAAAGGTAAAGGTGACATTAAGTGACAGTTGCCATCAATTTTTATATTGCTCCATTAGACACAGAAAAGTAACAAAGCAAACAGGCACAGCTGAGTATATATGAATAGGCAACAGTCTAAATACACATATTTGGGATTACTTGAAGAAGACAAGACAAGGATCACTAAAACAATCACAGGTGTTTGCTGTGTATTTAGGTGATAACAAACCAGATACATCAAAAATGCAATAATCTACAATAATCAACACACTTGGATTCTCAAAAAGAACTTGGCAATTTTAACCATATTATTATATTTTCTTACTTACTCTCATTATAAAAATATTTTCTGACATGAGGCCTTATTTGTAGTACACATACATGATTAACTAAGCGACTACAAAATACTTCTTAACAATTTTGAGCAACATGAGTCTAACATATCTGCAGTTAAATGTTTATAAAATTCAACTTACTCCATTAATTATAATCCTTTTCTCCTACTACCTTTCCCTATGTATACCTTGTAAATATCAAGTGAAAAAGTCAGGCCAGTCTACAGTCATCTGTGTCCTTTACTTCCTTCCAAATTGATTACAAATAAAACCTATTCTTTGAACGTATCTTTCACTGTTTCCTATCTCATTGTGAGCAAAAACCACAACTGTTCAGGATCTCCCTGTTTTTTATGATTACAACTTCCTCAGTTACACCAGTTTACTGATGATACTAATTTTTGTCATTCATCATAACTTGAAAATCCAATTCATTTCTTAAAAGTTCCTTCTTGGCCGGGCACGGTGGCTCACGCCTGTAATCCCAGCACTTTGGGAGGCCGAGGCGGGTGGATCACGAGGTCAGGAGATCAAGACCATCCTGGCTAACACGGTGAAACCCCATCTCTCCTAAAAATAAAAAAAAAATTAGCCGGGTGTGGTGGCGGGCGCCTGTGGTCCCAGCTACTCGGGAGGCTGAGGCAGGACAATGGCGTGAACCCAGGACGCAGAGCTTGCAGTGAGCCCAGATCACGCCACTGCACTCCAGAATGGGCGACAGAGAGAGACTCCGTCTCAAAAAAAAAAAAAAAGTTCCTTCTTGTATAGTATTCAAGGATTCAAGAAAGACCAGCTGTTTGGTATCACACATACAAAAATTAAATATATAATACAGTCCCCCCACACTAATAGTTTACAGATGACTATGCTAATCAATGCTACCTACCTCACATCCAAAGTGCTACATTGGCCTCACCCACAAGACCTTATTTTCCTTCTTTCTATATTCTACAATGACTTTATTTTCATCTCTGGCACAGCTATTCAAAGTATCTATCCTGTCCTTCAAAATTTATTGAGTCAATACTAGATGTTTGGCAATGTGCTAGGAGGTAATTAGGTGCTGGAGGATATAATGGTGAGCAAAACATGGCTATTCTACATTCAGGTCCCATTTTACCGACTCCCAAATACTGTCTTACTTTCTCAGTGGCTCCATCATTCTCCTGAAACCCAGTGATCTTTCATTTTTTTTCACTCGCACTTTCTCATACCCCATAACTAACAGTAAGTAAGCCATGTTCATTTGTCACTCATGTCAGATGTCCCTTCCAGCACAACCCTGAGACTCAGGCGAGACGGGCCATTGCCCTTGGGCCACACACTTTAGAGAGCTTGCTTTGGCCCTCTGGCCCGGTACCTCCTCAGGAGGCAAGAAGTCTGCACAGCCCAGGGCCACGCTCCTTGAATCCTTCAGACTCTACTTCAGCACATTCCCAGTACCCCAAATTCCCATGCAAAGTTCTGGACTACACTCCCCATGACAGGAGATTCAGGCATACTCAACTCTACGCATACGGGGTTGTCAACAGATAGCTTGTAAGGGGTGGGGCAACGTTGCTTGCAGGAGGATCTTGTGGGCATGCTATGGCAAAGAGCCCAGGATATGAAAAATGGAGGTAGACTGCAGGACACAGACAGGTGACAGACTCAGCTCTCCCTTTGCCACTATGCTCTAGAACAGAACTGCTAAAAAAATCTGAGAATTCTAAGTGGTTATTTATGTCATTATAAAGCTGCTTCTGGTCATGTTAGGAGGTCACAGGATGTTTGATTTAACCATTTCTTTACTGACACGCAACATTTAAGTATGTAGAAATATAATGAGTGAGGTTTCATTTGTATTCTTGCTCTTACTGGTGTTGGGGTGGGACTGATTCCCACACATCCTATTTCCAAGGATGGTTCCCCAGCCTGAATCTTCATTATAATCCATCAAATAATAACAATATTATCATTATAGTAGTAGAAGTAGTAGTCATAAATGTTGTATTGATAATAACTTACTGAGGGTACTAGCATGGTGCCAGACATCTAACCTGTATTAGGCTCTTTCACACCCTTAGTAATATTTACAACCCCACTGGCTAGTTGTTATCTACATCTTATCCATGAACTGAAAGTAAAAGACTAGCAGAAAAAGGATTTCAACCAAAGTCTTTCTGAATTAAAAGCCCAAGTTCTGTACTCTATGCTTCCTTTCAGATGATTGACAGGTTTCCCTGACTTCAGATACACTCTGCTATCTATACTACACAGACCTGTCAGATTAGTCTCCCTAAAGGGCCACTTTCATCTTAACATGTGATCTACGTTTAAAAAATATACAATGGGCCGGGCGCGGTGGCTCACGCCTGTAATCCCAGCACTTTGGGAGGCCGAGGCGGGTGGATCACGAGGTCAGGATATCAAGACCAACCTGGCTAACATAGTGAAACCCCGTCTCTACTAAAAATACAAAAAATTAGCTGGGCGTGGTGGCGGGCACCTGTAGTCCCAGCTACCCAGGAGGCTGAGGCAGGAGAATGGTGTGAACCCAGGAGGCGGAGCTTGCAGTGAGCCGAGATGGCACTAGTGTACTCCAGCCTGGGTGACAGAGCGAGACTCCATCTCAAAAAAAAAAAAAAAAAATATATATATATATATATATATATATACACACACACACACACACACACACACACACACACACACAGAGGCTAGTTATCCTATAAACTTAGTTAAGGTCCAAATCCTAAGCCTTTTCCTTTCCAGTCCATCTGCTTCACAATTTCCCAACAAACTCTTCAAACTCTTTATACCAAAATCACACTTGCCTCTATGCCATCACAGCTTAACCTCTTCCCCACAGCCAGTATACCTCTAAAACCACCTTTTAAGATCCATGCCCTGCTTTAACTCATCTCTGAAGGTTTCCCTAACCACTCAAGCCCATAACCCTTTTTCTTTCCATTTTTCTATATGCCCATAATACCAACAGTCTCGAACCAGTCAACAAGTATTTAACCTATGTACTTAGTATGATGAGAGCCACAAAAGATATCACATATCTTTTGACTTCAAATCACTTTGTGGAGTTAATCTTGTTGGAAGACACTAGAGAAAAAAAGACTGGTAAAGTGACTCTACAGACAAGAGTACCTGGCTGAAAATTCTGCCTCAATCATATATTTGCATAGACTCTGGTGTTAAATTTGCATAGTATAGTAACAAGCAGCAGTTCTGTGATAAGCAGAGTTGTTGACCTGGAACCCCTTCAGATCTTAAATTTTTTGAGAATCCCAAAGAACTTTTGTTGGGATGTGTTATATTCAGTAATGTACTGATAAATGTTTAAAACCAACTCTTCCCCTTTTCCTTCTCCCTTTTCCACTCTTTAACTCCCTACCAAAAAAAGTCAGATTTGTGATTTCTACTAATTTCCATGGTGTGTATAATTCTGGAATGGCTACTTTTCAACCTAGAAATGTGACATTCTGAATGCAGAATTAAGAAGAGATGAGCAACAGTGGCTCTCTCCAGCTGGTAAGGCTTCAGAAAATCATAGTTGTACCTATCTATACTCATCCTATTAGAAAAAAAAATGGAGAAATATAATATTCATTAATTTAAAATAATAATCATTTTATGTTAATAATTTTTAAATTATAAAATAATCTAAATTTTCCAAATAAAAAAATCTGATAAGTATGGAACTGGTTTACGTTTTTATAAAGTCCATTAATGTCTTGCTTAACAGAAGGCAGATTCTCACATCTGGTTCTGCACTCAATCTGGTGTTTTATCGGAAGTTATGAAGAAAATGCAGCCTCACACAGAGAGGGAATTGAAAAAGGGCCTCCAGGGGTCTTCCATTCACACTTTGAGAAGCATTTATATATAGTGTACAGTTTGCATAAAAGATTTTGGTGTTAAAAGGCCATACCAATAGTGAGAATCTGCAAAAGTTTGGTAGTTTAATTAGTTTTTCTCACCTAGTAATTGTATCAATATGAAGAACTCCAACTTTAAATTGACCTGAAAAGTCCACACTATTTCACATGTGTATGTATATTTACATATGTATGTATATTAATGTATATGTATATATAAAATACTTTCCCCTATTCAACCATTCAAACTGCTCAGAATATCAAGGAAAAAAGATAACCATAAAGCAAGAACTTCTCCATTTTTAGGAAAAAAGAATTCTATGTAGCAAGAAAATTTATGAAGCTAATGTATGAATCTTCACTGAGCTAGACATAATATGCAATTAAGCATAAAAGGTACAATTATGTTCTACATCTCTACAAGTGGTCAACTGTACTGTAGCATACATAAGTGAAACATTGCACCACACAAAATAAATCAGAATTACATATTCATTGATGTAAAAAAAAAGCAGCTATCAATAGAATATATTTTAACTCTGAAATTTAACATTTCTGGATTTATTTTTGGCAGTATTTAATTCTTTAAAATGTCATTAAACGGCTTAACAATATGCACACATAAGTTGTACTCAAGAAAAAAATCATTAATTTAAAATGTGCAGAACGACAGAATCAGCTAGTGGTTTTAGCTGAAAGACTGTATCTGCGTAACTGTATCTGTGTAAGTACTGTTTCCCCTAGCTCTAAAAGTATCACTTTAGCCTGGTTTTCTTCTCACTCTTAAAATATCAAGGCAATGTTAAACATGTTCTGTGCCTCTTTCTTTCATTAATCTTAGGCTGGATTTACCCTCCTCAAAGAATAGAATAGCCACTACCTAAACCAGTTTAATCACACTAGCTACTTCAAACCGTTATTATATTTCAAACCACTTCTACTCTTTTAAAAATATTACCTTCTAATTAAAATAAATGCCTTTATGGTCACTTAAGCAACAACAGAATATATTCAAACATAATTACCATATTTTGTAAATCAATGATGAACACATTAAATAGTTTTAAGGGGTGGGCCAAAAAGTGCCAAAAGGTAATCAAACTTTTATGTGACTCCACTGTTGCCTTGCTTCTTCTAAGCAGAAGCTATATTCATTTTCAGTTCTCTTATATCAACATTGTAAGGTGCTTACACAAGCCTGGGCAGTTTAGTCACTTCTGCTCGTACAGATTTTTACACGGAAGAAAATTTTAAAGAGAGGCTGTTTAAATAATACAAGCCTCATTGTACATATGTACTAAAATAACTAAGCTTGTTCTATTAATTAAATTTTACTCTTTGGCCAAAGTCATAAGTATTTCATCTCTTAGTGCATATTTTTTTCTATCACTGCTCCTGTAATCTTTAAAGATCCTGCCTCAAGATTGAAATCTGAGAGGTCATTTTATAAAAGTTTAAAGAATTCTTAAATCACTTACCAATACTGAAAATGACTTATTATATAGTACATAACATTCCTCTTTGAAAACAAATTTGTTTCCGATTGTCTACTGCCATATTACTATTTTCAGCAGCTACCCTCTCCTGCAAAACTCTCCTCATATCCTACACCACAAAGACTAAGACAGAAAGATGAAAATAAGAATACTAGTTTCCACAGTTTGAGTACTAATTCTGCACCATCATGTTAAGCTCTCTATATACACTTATCTCATTTTCCCTCTCACTTTATCTTTCATTTTAAACCCCTAAAGAGTAGGTAATAGTCTCATTTTTACACTAAAAATCTGGGATCAAGGAAGTTAAGGAACTTATTTAAGGATAATTAGCTATCAAAAGACAAAACCAGGATTTGAACTCTGGTCTCTCTTATTCAGTAGAACTCACATTTTTCCCTAACAATTTTGCAAGCTAACACACCTTATGCAAGATGCATCAGATTAAAATAATTAAGCTAAAGATGTAAGTCAAAGATATTTGTGTATGTGGAACTGGCATACAAGTGTCTCACACAGCACAGTTTGCATCTTTGTGGAAATTTTACAGATCCACGCAAGTACTACAACAAGCCTTCTATTAATGTTGTGACAGTCCTGACAAAAATCTACATTCAAGATTAGTTGCAGGAGGTAACCTTCCCACAAATCTGCTTCATATTGAACCTGTGTTTGTGTCTTCAAGAGTGAGCTGTGATTTGATACTCACAGGCTGATCTACAGTGTTTATGCCTTACCTCATGATGTCAAATATAGGGACAAAGTCTTGGAATGTTACAATATGTACCAAGACAGGCTACTTAACTGCTAAACTACAATCAGAATAATTGATAGGCAGTACTATTCTATAAAGTGCTATAGTCACTATGTAACTCACTATACTATATAACAAAGTAAATAGAAATATCTTGAAGGTAACAAGTGCCACAAGGAATTCTTCTCTAAAAAAGCAAACAATTCAGTGTTCTGAAAGTGATGCCCAAATTCAAATATTAAATTCACAGTGGCTCCAGTGGATTATTAAAGAAAATAACAACCTCGTGGTGAAACTTCCAAAAATTAGAGTTTTGCCTGGTAAAGGCAGTATTTACATTGAATTGGAGCTGTAACTCATCACTTATCAGGAAAAAGATTCTTTGGTGAAGTCATGCTGATCTCTCGAACTATGATGCCTCATAATAAGGTCCCCTAGTAGGAACTAGTATGATATTAGATGGGTGTATAAAAATATCTCAATGGGAAATGCCACTGTGGGCAAACTATTATAGGAATATGAAAGAATGTACCACTTAATCACTGATAAACATCTCTACCTCAAGTAAATGTGTTACAAAAAAAAAAAATTGCTTACTCTATACCATTTACTTGTTCTATGCCATAAGCTTGCTTAAAGAGGTTGATTTTACCTTTAGCTGAAGCTGTGTATGTTCTAATCTGTTTAGGGCAGCTGTCAAGTAATCAGAGTAAGCAGTGCCATTTTAATAAGGAAGTCTTTTAATGAAATATAATAGGTCACAAATACCTAATTTCTGTTCTTTACTGTAATTGCCAGTCTTTACTATAACTGCCACTTTAACAATCTTTTCCAAATGCTGACACAAAAGATGAACAAATCAAGGGTATTAGCATGTGTGTATATTTACAGCTTATTGCTGTCAAAGACTGTAGTTCCAACTCCAGCAGCTATATGAGGATCTGATTCTTTTGATGGGAACATCTTGTTTCAGGTTGTGAATGTATCTGAATTAATCTCCTTTTCATGTCTACATTAGCAATCACACACTAAAGGACACAAAGGAGAAATGTTAAGTTACAGCACAATATTACACTCTTAGGAATATCACAGATACTTTTACTGTCACTGTAAAGGATTATATGTTTTAACAAAACTTTACTCTTCTTGAATAAATTCTGTGCTCCACTACTTATTAGTTCTTAATTTCAAAAAATGTTTTTTATATAAAGTTCAAATAGCCTGTTTTTTTAAGTTTATTATAATCATCAGTTTTATATAAACATCACTTAAATCACACAAAACTACAAGAAGCTGCTGCAAAATTAAATAGAGGATCACAACAAGAGAAAACACAAATAAAAATTTTTTATTTTTAAAAAGCATGATTATTTTGCTATAGTACACTTTTTAAGTTTTTGATAAACTCTTTAAAAATACTTCTCTGAAAACTTCTTTACATGATATCCTTTTTGTTGTTGCTGTTTTATTTTGGGTATACTATTTTTAAGCAGTAGCTGTTTAAATTTGGTACTATTATTGCTATTTTAATACCACAAGTCCTGTGCACAAACAGTAGTAGTTTTATAAGAAGGTTGCCCATTTTTGAAAGGCTAAGCTTCCCCAAATCAAACTAGCTTACCGTGAAAAGAAAACCATGACAACTGTTTGTACCTCTTGCTTTATTATTACATCCGGCCTGGTCACTCTTAGAAATTCAATCTATTATGGTTGCTAGGAGTCTGTTGCTGTGCAACCTAAAAGGGTATGCTGTGCTTTCAGGCTAAGGAGTGCTAATAAACCTGTAGGCTTCCCTCTATGGGTCCAACCAGTGTGTTTAAAGGGCTTAATACTTTTCAAGAGTGATTGGCCCACAATTCAAGACACATCCTATTAAAAACAAGTCACACTGAGAGATTTCTAACAAAGGGACAAAATGTTAAACATACACAAATATTCAAAACGTATCCTCAGAATCCCTAACTAATTTGGTAAAACAAACAATGAACAGATTATGATCTACATTTCAATTATACCACCTACCATCCCCAAGTTTTTATTTTCATAGAGTCCCCTAAAAGGTCATAATGGGTATAAATGAACTGAGCAACTTTTAGGGAAAAAAGCAGTACTAAGTACCTTCAACTTTTATAAACTTCAATAATAGAAAAATAAGTTAAACCTAGGGGCCCAGAAGTCATGAAGTTAGTAAAAATAAAAACCATTCCCCCCAAAATATTATTTTAAAAATAAAGAAGTTCCACATTTCATTACAAAAATGGAGAATTTTTTTTCATCACTTCTGGACAGTAATAATTTTATATTAATTATAAAATCTATACCAGCCTATCATATGCACATTCTATAACTTTAAAGATTTAGCACTTAATAAATTATTCACATAAATTTACTAAAATTAGATAGCATTATTTGAATGTAAATGAGAAGAAAAGCACAGCACAGTTTATCAATGAAATACTGTTAAATCAAATTGTGTGAAATGGATTTTGAAAAGTGGATAGACATTAAGGGAGAGCTTCTAATTCCTTTAGAAATTATACTAATTTGTGTTACTTATTTTTAAATAAGCCGTTTTCATAAGATATTTGGAGACCAAGATGAAGGTGTTCTATCATAAAATACCAAAGACCACACAGACAAAAATAACAATAATCATCTTAACTGAAAATCTATCCAGAACTTTACACGGATATTTTTGCTATATTAATATTGCCTGCAACTTTGGAAAGTTAATTTTTTTTAAGTTAGACATTTTCTCTACATTCTTGGAAGCATTTAGCCCTTCAACTTAACTATTCTGAGCTGGGAACCCTTTAAATAACCTGTCAACTGCACTACCTTATTCTTTTTTAAGAGCCATGGTTATCTGTCCTTCAATGGTTGGTTTCATTTCTTCTCATTACACACTATAGAAAGCAGAGTAAAAGAAATTAACCGTTTCTCTAAAAGTACCCCAGAGCAACAAACAGAGGAATGTGGAACAACTATCCAAAAAAGAAAGGCCAAGAAATCAACAATGAAGGAGAGCTGAAGTACGCTGAAAGGTGTAAAGGCAACATCTGACGAAAGAACTGAGGCTGAAGCAAGAAGAGAATGGGTTCACTAAGGTGGCTGAGAACTGAAACAGCCTATAGCAAAGCAAAGCACAGCAGAGCAGAGCAAATGGGATAAAAGGGGTAGAAAAAAATGAGAGACAAGAACATGTTAGAAAGAGAATTAAAAGAGGATTTGTTAAAAGAAATGCGGATTCATTTTCCGAATGAAAAGGAAAAAAGACAAAACAAATATGAAAGTTTATATTCAATAATTACATATTCCTTGCTTCATCCTTACTTCTTAAAAAAATGCAACTCAGAAAAAAAGTTCTTAAAGGATTCAGTGATGTCAGCAGACACAATGTGAAAACCAAGATTAGTAACTTCTAGGCTTCACTTAATTTTACAAAGAATTAATTTGAATACTTTCTAGTTCTCCTGTATGACAATAAAAATTTAACTTGATTCTGTAGGGTCTAATGTATGAAAACCTTTTAAAAGCAATTTTAAAAATTGATATTTCCCAAATAAGAACAAATCATTCGCCGGGCGCGGTGGCTCAAGCCTGTAATCCCAGCACTTTGGGAGGCCGAGGCGGGTGGATCACGAGGTCAGGAGATCGAGACCATTCTGGCTAACATGGTGAAACCCCGTCTCTACTAAAAATACAAAAAACTAGCCGGGCGTGGTGGCGGGCGCCTGTAGTCCCAGCTACTCGGAGGCTGAGGCAGGAGAATGGCGTGAACCTGGGAGGTGGCGCTTGCAGTGAGCCGAGATCGCGCCACTGCACTCCAGCCTGGGTGACACACCGCAAGACTCCGTCTCAAAAAAAAAACAAATCATTCAAACACACACGCTACACATACACACACATTAGTCAATAAAGTTATTAAAGTCAGATTCCACTGAGGAGTATACTAGTCACGAGGCATGTGTTAGGCAAATGTGTTAACTTCCAAAGCAGTTATTTAATACTTGGTCAATTACTAGTTGAATATATTAAATAATTCTGTAAGGATCTGATCTTAAAGAATCAAAGTTCTAAACTAGTTACATGAATACTTAGGATCCTGTCAATACTATTAACTGAATGCCAAAAATAAAACCAGCAAGTATGGATATCTATATTGGCAGTGTCATCGGAATGTGCCTTCTGGTATTCATTGGGTCCTTGTCTCCTCAAGGCTACAAAGCTTCAATATAATTAAGTGTGGCATCCTTAAAAGAAACTATATACTATGTAGCTATAGAAAATAACATATTCCTCCATGCAATTAAGCCTCTTTTTGGAAAATTCCAGTTTTCTTGGACTAGTAACACCCTATTACATTTGCTTCATCTCCATTTACCCACCTTCCTAAAAGAAAATTTTTAAAAATCAAAGATCTTCAGTAAATGCTGCCAAACAGATTTTTTAAATTTCATAATTTTTATCAAGAATTGTAAATTCTTTGATATATAATTAGAGTTGGTAACCAAGGACTTGACTTACAAGTTAGAATACTTTTTTGTACACACGTATTACCAAGTATAAAAAGAAAAATAAAATTACTCCGAGGGCCAAAATTAAAATTATTCCTTTCTCCTGACAGAATACTTCCTTATTTTGTTTCTTCAAATTATTTCAACAATTCGTTTAGCCAAGTACAAAAAGGATGTTGATATACAACAAGATATTTTTTTTTTCTTTTTTTTTTTTTTCCTGAGATAGAGTCTCACTCTGTCACCCAGGCTGGAGTGCAATGGTGCAATCTCAGCTCACTGCAACCTCCACCTCCCGGGTTCAAGCGATTCTCATGCCTCAACCTCCAGAGTAGCTGGGATTACAAGCATGCACCACCACACCCAGCTAATATTTGTATTTTTAGTAAAGACAGGGCTTCACCACGTTTGCCAGGCTGGTCTCGAACTTCTGGCCTCAAGTGATCCACCCACCTCAGCCTCCCAAAGTGCTAGGATTATAGATGTGAGCCACCATGCCCTGCCCAAAGAAATTTTTAATATTAAAATTTATTACAGGAATGTGATACTGATTAGAACTAACTAGAAGAGTAACCTCAGTTAAACATATTTTCTAACTTCTATTAAAAATCACTTTCACTTTTTTACTACCATTCACCTTTATACATCTAAAAACTTGAGATACCGACATGAGCTGATTTTTGAAATTCATAATTGAGGATACTGAAAAGGTATCTTGAAGTATATTGTATAAATCCAAAGGATCATTTCAGTCACATCATATTATGAATGCCAAAAACTCACCTATATATTTCATAATTTTTAATGAAAGAAAAATACACAGAAAATCTTTCAAAAACATAAAAGCCATCTTAATAAAGATGTAAATGATACCATCTCACAGAACACTTTCAGTCTTTGTGCAGTCTATACTAAATTTGAAAAATTATACAGTATTTAATTCCAACTCTAACATCAGAAATATGACAGTTCACAATTCAAAATATTAAATTTAACACTTGTTTAGAAACTTTCATTATTTTCATGATTTTTTTTTCCTCACCCCTCCATCCACAGGGTAGATAACACAACATACAAGGCAGAGCAACGGACTGGCAATGTGAGTGTTAGCCCTGAGTCATCTTTGTCGGCTCTCTTTCCAAAGGTAAAAAGTAATGGGAATAAGAAGATAGGTGGGGAATAAAGGATTATAGCTGGAACCAGATTAACCATAAGTTGTTAACTTTAAAGGAGAGTGATGGATACATGGAAATTCACTTCATCATTTCATCAAACTGCTCTATGCTGTAATATGCTTAAATGCTTCCTAATCAAAAGAGTTACGAGGAAAAACACGAGAGAAGACTCATGGGTCACCAAAGTCTCTCATACCTCACGTATCTTTTCACACACACGACGGTGGTACAAACAAGTGGAGATACTAAATCTTGCTTAATTTTTTACTTTTTTAATGGCAGAAATAACCAGGTACTCGTCTTCAACAGACTCTGGCCCACAGCTTGATAAAATGTGTGCACAGCTGACTCACTTCAGACATAAATGCCTGGGCATATTTGCAAGTATAATCATTGAACCGGCCTTTCAGGATAGAAACCTAGATTAAAAATAAATACTGTATATATAATTGTATAAGTTCAAACAGAGAAAGGTATTTTTTTGTTTTGCTTAAGGTTCCATAAAAATGTCTACTTCCTCAAATAACTTAAAACATATACACATTTATGTTATATTCATATTTTATTTTGTACCATTTTTTAAGTAATCCAACAGAGTACAATAGCCTTGAATACTGTGAAACTGTACATTTCACAATGGATGACAGGCACATAACGCTGAATATCTGACACCGAACTGAATATCTGACATCGAACTGAAATGGAAAATATGATTGTGACACTAGTACACAGAAAATCCCATTCTAAAAATATCAGTATGACAATCTATTTGTCAAAATAATAGAATTTAAGACAAATTTGTCTCCATTAGTAACTTTTATTTAAACAACCTCTCATTTATGTCTTTTTACATGTACAAAGTTTTACAAATAAATACAATTCATAAATCATTATTATAGATGACTAGATGATAGCTATGCTATATAAACAATGACATTCTGTTTCATATAAAACACTGAAGAGCATTTTTATCACAGAAGCCATCATATGCAAAGATTCTGTCCAATTTAAATTAGCCATAAGTAAACTAAGTGTATAACCAACCAAATTAGCAGTCTGGCTAACTCTAATTTCTATTTGCCTGTTATTGTGATATTTACTTTTAACACTTCATGTGTACATGATATTCAATTTTTTAAGTGTTTCCAAAGAGCCTCCAACTTGGAAGAAGGTAGGGTGGACTTCAAGAATTTAATTTTGAAAGTGTATCAATCTGCTTGATTCCTTAGTTTTGGTCAATACATCTCTCTCTCTCTCTCTCTCTCTCTCTATATATATATATATATATCAGGGAAAAGCATATAAAAATGATAAAAGGAGGCAAAGAGAAAGGCAAAAAGTGCTGTGTGAGGACAGATGTAAAAATTAGGACTCTTTAATATAAAAGGAAGGCCAGCAGCTATCAAAGTATCAATATTATAAATATACAAAGCCACATTTGAAGACATACCCAAAACCTCCTTCTTTCAGGTCTTTGTTCAAATGTTACCTTACCTGCAAGGTGTTCTTAATCACCCTATTTAAAATTACAACCTTCTCCACCCCCATCATTTACATATCATTTACACTCTCTATCCCCCTGCTTCTCACATGTTTTTTCCATAGCATTGACAACTATCTATTATAATACATACTCATTTATTTTCTCTCTCCCTCATCCCCAATTGTTTGACTATGAGTTCCTTCAAGGGCAGAGGCCCTTGAAGAATGATCAGTTTTATTCATTCCTGTATCCTTCACAGCAGTTCACTTCTTAGCCCCTACTTTATGTGCCAATATTTGCACAAGAATTGAATGAAATAATTTTTAAAAAGTGAAATGAGCATGTATATTAAAACTTACAGAAATTGAAGAGCACTCCTTAAGTCTGAAAAAGAGGTTAAGATGGCTTCACAAATGGCACTAAATTCAGCAACTCATCATCTCGAGAGATGGTATACAATGAAAACACACTGATTAAAATGAGGGCTGGGTAGAATCATGAATGACAACTCTGTTTTTTGTTTTTTGTTTTTTTTTTAAAGTTTTTTAGGGTAAAATCTCTGTACTAGACATAAAGGCAGATATTCATACCTTTGCATAGTACAACCCTAATTAAACTATCACAAATGCAAATACGGATCTCACTTCCATAGTAATTCCATTCTGATATTACCTGCCTTGATACTGATACTGGCATTCTGATACCGGCTGCCTTGGTGTAACCCTGGAACTCAAGTCCAGATCCTTTACTTTTGACATCCCAGCAGGCACAGGAAAGTTAGGCAGCAGAAGGAAAAACCCAAGAGGTTTAGGATATTCAAAGTAGTCCCCCAAAGCAAGGTTCCCATAATGCCCCACGTCTCTCCTATATTAAGGAATTCCTGCACCCTGTCACAACTAGAAAATAGAAATAAAGTATAGAATCCTAAAAGGCATTCCCCAACTTCTGAAAGTAAAATATTAGTCTTGTTGGATACTAAGAAAATCCAAACAGGTCTGGAATTATATCTGTATATAGGTAAGTGAGTCTAGCATTTCATATATAGAGAAATTTATACATAAAAATACAGAGTGAGGTGACAAAATGTCATTTGAAAAGAAGAAAAAGACCTGGATTAAGGTCAGCCCAATCTACTGCCAGCTACATGATCCTCTATTTGAAGAAATATTCAAAATTCATGAATTCAAGCCATTAAATTCATTTTGGAAAAAAAAAAAAAAGGAAGTAAATAAATCCAATGGAAATAATAACAATAAAACTGCATTGCTTGAAAGGTCATTGTAAAATCAGAACTAGACAAAATTTTTAAACAGTTAAATGTGTTTTCTAAACTTTCATCAGAGATTCGAAATCAGCAATCTGAAGCTTAAACAACTATTCATTGTTTCTACTAGAAAAAGACACTGGGTCTCATGCTGAGTTCAAAAATCTTGATTATGGAGTCTTCTGCCCTCAGTAAGCTTACAAACAATTTAGAAAGATTAAGCATTTACAACTGAACAAACAAAAATCTAAATCACAATTTCCAATTAGCAGAGATAATAAGAAATTACTAGAAATGAACCCATCAAGTTAGGGACCACTCAAATTTCAGAAGAGATTAATTTACGCAGGGTAGAAAACACATTCTAAGTAGAATAAAGGATGAGAACCAAGTTTTAGAGAAAAGAAATGACAAGGCAGGATTCAGGAGACCATATAGGATAATAATAGCAATTGCCATTTATTAAATACTTATGTGTCAGACACAGTGCTATTTTGATTATGTCATATACTATAATCTTTGAAACAATCTTTTCAGGTTGATTTTATTAATCCTATTTCACAGAATGCAAGTAATCTGCCTAACATTAAACTGCTAGTCAGTAGCAGAGCTAGAATTCACAACCAGGGCTGTTCATTTTGAATTTCATGCTCTTAACCAATACATAATACAGTTGTCCCTCCATAACCATGGGGAATTGGTTCCAGGACCCCCATCTTAAAAAAGGGTGCCCAACTCTCTTTTATAAAAAATAGCATAGTATTTGTGTATAGCCTGTACACAACCTCCTGTGTATACTTTAAATCATCTCTAGATTATAATTCCTAATACAATGTAAGTGCTATGTAAATAGTCGTTATACTATATTCACTTTTTTTTTATTGTTGTGTTGTTATTTATTGTTGTCTTTTTTCAAGTGTTTCCCATCCTCAGCTGGTTGAATTCACAAATGCAGATCCCACAGACAACGAAATGTAGACTGGTCAGAAAAGGGGAAGTACGGAGAAGAGTCATGAAATGCTAGTTTGAAAATGGACATGAGACTGTAAGCTTCCTAACAGCAAAGACTGTGGTTGTTCTGTGGGACACTGTGAAAAAAAATATTTCTTAAACGACTCTGATGAAGAAGCAATGAGGAATCCTGAAAAGATTCTGACAGACGGAAACATAAAACTCTGAGCTATTTCTAAAAATTCAAAAAAAACCTTCTTTTTAGAGGATTCTATTAATCCGAATTTAAAAGTTAAGTAAAAATGTATCTAGATTACAAATTCATAAGACATTAAGACCACATTCCATATTTGAGTTTCCTTCTCTGTACATCCAACAAATATAGCAGTCTAGTATTTAGTTACTCTGGTAACTCAATCTCTATATTCAAATCTCAATTTAAGACTTGCAAGTATTTAGCACTTTCTATTCATTTGAATTACACTTTCAATATTTGTATTTTCCATTCTAATTTATGAGTCAGTATATATGCCGATACATCAGAAATACAGTTCAATCTAAAAGTATATTATTTAGATCTCTCTGCTAAAAACAATTTCATTAACAGAAAGCAAAATGAATGTAATGCATTACATTCTGACTCTCTCAATTCATCTGAAACAGCAGAATTAAATTTTTAAAAATGATAAAGAATAAAAATGAGGAACTTCTAGGCAAAAAATGCAAGAGCTAACTAATATTTCATCATACTTCTGTTTATTGCATCTCCCTTTTTATTGAAGGTGAGGTTAAATCCAAAGGGAACAGTTTTACAAGAAGGTTTATCTGTGGGGATTTACACCTTGTTAAAAGCAAATGACAAGTGGTTTTCCCCCACAGGAAACATACTCCTATTTTATATAAATGTATCCTTTCAGATTTGTTACCACAAATGAGGCTGCAGAGAGCATCAGGTTACATTGGGAAGTTCAGTTGTCATATTCTTGGTTTCTCTTAAACGGACTGTTTCAAATAATTAACAGAGTTAGGGCTCAAATTGTTCATCTTTAGCACAATATCGAAACTAAATTCAAGCCTGAGCTCACTGATTTACTTCTAATTGTAAAACAGACACACACATACACACACACACAGAGACAGAGAGGAGAGAGAGAGAAACAATTAGACAAAATCTTGGTAATTACAATTCCTGCCACAGTCCCATACTATTAAAAAGTAAACAACATAACCTTCCAAAAACTCAGCTTAAGAAAATAAAAAATCAGATAATAGCATAGTTGCTGGTATTGCGTCTGGTTGCTATGGAATAAAGGGCAGTTTGTTCATATATTCCTTCTGTTCGTTCACTGCTACTTAAGAGTGCTGCCACACTTTTAAAGCCCAGCTGAGCAAGTCTCAGCTTGTTCCACCTATATCAGCTGCCAGTATTTTACTTTTGTTCCACAAGAGAGTGACCTACAAGAACAAACATTTCCATTTTTAAAATTCATAATTAAATGAATTTTTACAAAAATTCTTAAAATAATTAAAAGCACCTTTACCTTCATCAAAAAAGTAAAGACACGCATACTAGGACTGAAAATTATTTACACTAATACACTGATTATGACATACACCATTAATTCCCAATAAGAGGAAATACAAATAATAGGAATTAAATATGTAATATTTTTCTTTTTTAAAAAACCTAACAAGTATGGCATTTCTCCTTAACATAAAGCCTACTTATGGTTTGGAAAACATTTTTAAATTTTATTTCTACGTCATTCTAAAATAAAATAATCCACATACCAAAAATTATAGTTGGAAATAATTAAAACAATATTTATGCAAATTTTGAATGCAGATTTATAAAACTTGCTTTTTCTAGCTCAAAATTATAGATAAACAGGTATTTTAAACACTAAAGGCAGTACATTTGAGTTGTTTGCCTTCAAAAAAAAGCTTTGTATTAGCCCTAAGAACATTTGTCAAGGAGTGTGGAGGCTAGAGTTCGACAGTCCTAATTCTGATGTTCTATGTCATTGTACAAGTCACTTACCCTCAGTTTTCTTACCTGTAAAATAAGTGGGGAGGAGGAAGGAGGGGGTTCAACTTGATAACCTCCCAAGTCCATTCCAACTAAAAAAATCTGACTCAAATAAAACATTCTAATTATGTCTCTACTGAAATCCTATATATTTGGGCCATTTGGAAATAAGTGTAACTCTAGTGAGAGATCTTTTCACCTCTCTAATCTGCTGTAGTCCCACGGCTGTCTCTTTTGGTCTGCTGTGCAGGGCCAGACACAGTAAAGGGACAGAGGAATATGGCAGTAAAATAAGTAGAGATAGGAAGAAAGGCTGAAGTTGGCCACTGAGAAAGAAAGATACTCATCATAGGGGATTTGAGGTTCCAGACACAAAAGCTTAGCTGCTATGCAAACAGGGTCAGTTTATAAAATACAGATCATTTCTTGCAAAAAAAAAAAAAAAAAGCAACAAACAAAACTCTCCTTTAAATGTGAAGAGACAGTGTTCTTCCAAATTAGAGCATTAAGTTATTGGGGAGTTACTCAAGCATAGAATATGTGGGTCAATATTATTATCCCCACACTGAAAATGGCTGATTTTTAAATTATATCCTATAACACAAATGTAGTAGTGGTCAAATTTAAAACTAAACAACTTAGAAACACTAGAATAAAAATGCCTGTGCTTTCACTGATACTAAACAGAATGTAAAATAATAAAAAGCCAAATAAAATTATGCTTTGATTTTAAGTACAAGGTATCTAATAGAAAGCACAGAAAAAGTTACTATAAATGTTGAAATTGATATTGCATTAAATGCATAAGGAAATCTATAAATATTTCTGAAATTAACATATACATTCTATAATCTTCTGTTTTGCAGGGTTCCATTTATGTTTTATTCACATATTGTTTGGCTCATTAAACTTTATACTGGTGTTTTCTTCATACACTGTATTTTCTATCTACTTTTGAAAAGTATAAAAATCTAACAGGCAGAATTACGTAATGAAGACATTTCCTAATGTCGGATAGAATTATATATAACCCTTTGAGAAAAGAAAGAGTAGTTTAGTTCTGAAATAAGATCATTTAATTAGTATATCACTTTGGTTATTTTTGTATCACTTTACTATTCAGTTTGTCTAGTTACCCTGTATAGAAACATTTTTAAAGACTGCCTCAAAATATATTAAGTCATACACAATTCCACTGAACCCTCTGGATCATAAGGAAGTTTAGCAATTAAAGTTATTATATAAACAAAAAATGCAAGCTTATTTAATGTATTTACCTCTTCATATCTTAATCATTGAATTAGGTTCAAACAAGGAAACATCAGCTTTTAAAAAGATTTAGGTATACATTTTGTGTTGTTTACTAAAATGCCATTAATCACTATTTGTTATACATACTAGTCTGCTCATTACAGAATAGTTTCATGTAATAATAATATTATTACATGAATAATGATTTTTTTTTTGGCTATAGATTTTAGCATTGTAAAATAAACTTCTTTCATACCAGTCTGGCCTCGGTCAAATAAAAAAACTCAGAAAAGTAACTTCCTCATTCTCTGAAGATACTAAATCACAAAATATTAAAACTGCTTTGAGTGATATCATAAACTATCAGTGCATTAATTCTTGGATGTCTCTTCCTTTATGTTCTATTACAAACAAAATGAGTAGCAAACTTTGAAGGAAATATTCCAGAAGAAGCGGAAGATAGTTCTCTTCCCTCATTAACTTACAAAATGACTCAACTGTTTACTCAAATCTACCCACAAACAAAGTTAAAAGAATGGCAGACAAAAGATAACCCCATTTCACCCTTGGAGAGTTAGTCTTCAACACAGGTTTCTTCAAATGCGGGCTACTGTCCCTGGACTTTCTCCCTTTCTTAATGATGGGTCAGGATTCAAGTAAAGGAGCCTTGAATTCAATTACTGAACAAAAGATATGACCGGAAACCAAGAACAAACTTCCTGATTTAGAAATGCTGTGCCTGTAGGGTGACTACAGTCAACAATAATTTATTGTACACTTTAAAATAACTAAAAGTATAATTAGAATGTGTGTAACACAAGGAAATGGTAAATGCTTAAGGTGACAGATACCCCATTTACCCTTATGTGACTACTATGCTTTGTATGTATGTATCAAAATATCTCATGTACCCCATAAATATATATCATTACCATGTACCCACAAAAATGAAAATAATAAAGAGGAATGCTGTGCTGAGAGAAAAAACAACATCAATCATTTTTAAATATTTTGTTTTAAACACAAGCATTTTTTCAAGTATACATTGAATCTGTTCTTAGCGTAAGATTTAAATATTTTCAAAGCAACACAAAGTAAAGAATGATTCAAGGTTATTTCAATAAACAAATACCTCAAATTATACAGCTTTAGAGCAATAGAAGGTACTAATTTGTTAAATCCGTGTAATGGGCATATGGGAGCTTACCAGACTACTCCAATATAAGTTTTAAATGTCCCAAAATATAAAATGTTTTAGGAATACATACACTTACGGGACACAGTTTTTTTACTATATACTGACTGTACAAATGTAGGCTGCTTTAGATATCAGATAAACTAATCAGATATCTCAACTGGATATACTAATTTTATGTATTTTATATATTAATATATTACCTTGTAATAATAAAATAAGTACAAGAAAACTCTGATGCAACATCTCAATTTAATTTCTATATACAATGTCTAGAAATAGCCAAACCTTATACAATACTAGTCAAAGATCCCAGCACCTTGTTAGAATAATTTCCAACAAACAAACAAACAAAACACAAATGTGGCGCTCAAAAAGAGGCTAGGTACAATCTTTTTCCTCGGGTCCTCCCATTAGGTAAAAATCACAGTAAAGATTTTAAAAAGAAATTGTTCATTCAAAAAATTATTTCATCATTCATATTGTGATTTTTCCATCTTACCTTAATTTATCTTTATTTACAAATTCTCTACTAATTTCATTCAACTCCACTTTTCAGTATCTCTTCCTACCCTTTTTTACCTTTCTTGATTCCCAAATATCGTATGTCCTTTTTGTAACACTCTACAATTCGAAACCTTAAAAAATATGTCCACATAGATGAGAATATCCAGTTTTGTATCTAATAACCCATTTCCCTCATTACTTTATGCTCCTTAAAACTCAATGGAAATCTAAGTCATTTCAGGATTCCTAAATTAACCAAAATAATACTGCACTAAATATACATTGATATAAATCCTTTAATTCCTCATTCAAAATTAAAGCTAAAGGACAAAATAAAAAACCAAAAGCTTAGAGACTAATTTATCCAATTATCTTAGGTCTCTGCTAGAATGTTTTTGAATCAAATATTAGAAATGTCATCAGTCATGACAGCGATATTATTATTAGATATGCAGAATATGGTGAACTGGGATTCATATTTAGTCCCTGAAACGATACTTCTTTTTCTCTACATTGTACTAGTCACTGTTCATACTCCAGTTTTTCAAATTATATGATCCTGCTCTTCATTTTCTACCCCATTCCTTCAGATTAAGGTGCTGTTCTGGGCATGGGGTGCCATCTATTGGCATTCTTTCTAAGGTTTATAATCCAAAAGGTAAATTGGGACTTTCAAAGCTCCCAGATAATGTACATTTAGGAAATTCCAGGCAGCAATGAAAATTAACAAAAACACATTTTAATAGAGAGGCTTACATTATTCAATAAAGAAGTCTTTACCTTAAAGTTTATCACAGGCAACAGGACTGGAAGTGAGTGCTGCATCAGGATCGCTACAATTACCTCCTCTCACAAATTACTCTGATCTGTATCTCCAGTCCATGGTCATTTGCATTTCTATCAACCCCCAAAAATGCTCAAGCAAACCTAACCCAATCAAAATATTAAAATAAATCTCTTTCCAAGTTCCAAGATAAAAGAATCCCACCTTACTTCCAAGACATATGGCACTCAAATCTTTGCTGAAATAGAAACCTGCAACTATTATACAGCTCTACTCATTCAATATTATTCAAAAGGTTTTACATTTCAAAACTCAGCAGACTTCTAAAAATAAGGAGATCAAATGTTGATCCAACAGCACAATATCTTAACCTTCTATAATTGGAATGAATTACAATTTTTGTCTTTAACTACAATTTAATTCAATTTCAACATTCATGGTCTTTATTAACTAAAAGTAGCCTCTAAAAATCATCATATAATGTGAGACACATTAAAAATTGCTCACAAAACCACACGAAGGTCATTCAAAGAATTTCATTAAACAGTTCCCCTAATTTTCTTTGCCTCAAGAAAATAGCGCTGAGGTGGAAATACTAAATGTTCCTAATGATCCTCCAAGAGATGGATAATGCAAACATCAGTGCACAAAAACAATACAGATAGTTCTACAACACCAAGCAAAATGTAAACTAAAATGACTTTCTAAATATCTACATACACACACACAAAACACATTATCTAAGTTAAACTCCATTTTTCTTAATATATCTACTACACTCTAATTGAAAAGCAATTTTTTTTTTAGCAAAGTTTTGTTTTGTTTTGTTTGAGACAGAGTTTCCCTCTGTTGCCCAGGTTCTGGGTTCACTACAGCCTCCACCTTGAGGGCTAAAGCAATCCACCCACCTCAGTCCAGAGGGGGTGGTACTACAGACAGGCACCTTTGCACCTCGCTAATTTTTTAATTTTTTGTAGAAACAGGGTCTCACTATGTTGCCCACACTAGTCTTGAACTCCTGAGCTCAAGGGATTCTCCCACCTCGGCCTCCCAACGTGCTGGGATTACAAGTGTGAGCTAAACAAAGTATTTTAAAATGCTCTTAAGACATATGCAATATAATTATTTTATAAAACAAAGAATCTAAATTTATGAGTTTGCATGTTATGTACTGATTTTTCATGTTGGGTTTTCAACATGGCACATCAAAATACATATTGTACTTTTAAAGTTGTAAAGGTGAATTTCACATTACTCATATAATAGCTTTTGATGTTTTTTATTAATGACCCTTAAACTGACACTTCATCAAAATTCATCTCTGAGACTGTCATCAGATATAATCAGATGCCAATAAGCAAATGCCTGATGTGATAGGTTTTGCTCTTTGGTTATTTAAAATAGTATAAATAGTATCAGGGGAAAACTAAATTCTAATGCAAAAATATATATCCACAAAACCATTTATCTAAAGCAAAACATAAAAAGGTAGATTTAAGGAATCACTGCTGTTATCTTGTTTATGAACTAGATTTTCTCATGTCTTTTTTTTTTAATTCCTACCTTTCTAAAATTTGTACATGACTAAATCAAAATTCTGGTTCCTTAAAAAAGAAAGATATTATTTTACATCTACTAATGTACTAATGGATAGATATACACAGATATATTGAGTCTTTAGAAAAAAGGAATCACTAACAAAATTAAACAGAATGCCCATCTTCACAAAAATAGTTGTACTCTGCACACTATTTCAACAGATAAGAAATCTGGAAGAAATACTGGATCACCTAAGTCTTCTGTCTCCCAACTCCCCATGCCCCCTAAGTCCCATCTCAAGCCCCTACACCCACCAGAACTTAATGGTCCAGGAAAATTAACTGGGGAAAATATGTAATGCACTGATGTCTAACAATAGAAACAGGATATGATTTCTAAATGTATCTGCTTTTCCTGCCCTTCTACAGCAACCTCCCCCATTCCTCCACAACTAAAACATGGAAGACACTTAACTGACAAGCAAAGAATCTCTAAAATGGTTTTGCACATTAAACTATGCTGACTGAGACGGAAGGGGATGAGATATATTTTAAAGATGAAAGTTATACTGAAGTACATAAATGCTATTAGGCATGCAAATCTGAATGTAGTCCAGAAAATTGAATATGTTATATTAATCAGTAAAAAAGCATGCAAAAATAAATTTTTTAAAGCAACAACAATTACAATCTAAGCTTTAATATACTCCCCTATTAGGCTGGTAAAAGAGTTGAGATACAGCAGAATATATGACTTATCTTGAATAAATGTAAAAATGCTTCCTCTCCTAGCCTGCTATGTTCTAAAATCTTGGTAAGTCTACAAACCAAAGTAGTATTAAAGTAAAAATGTATTTAAATTTAAGAAAATGTATACTTCTTAAAGGACTATTTTTCTCTACCAAAGTTTAATTAAAAGAATGCTTATCCAAATATAAACAATATTAAGAGAAAGTAAAGCAGTAAATTATTACCGATGGAAAAATATGAGACTAGTGTGGAGGATGGCAATGCTTTCCAGATCAGGGACACCAAAGTAGTCCAAAGGCTCTCAGAGCTTGTCTAGGCCTTGACAGGATTTTTAGCACTTCTTAAAAACCCGTTGAATAGCTTCAATAATTGGGGAAGAAACGTCTTAAAAACGAGATCAACAGAAACCTAAATTAATTTTTATTCTGATAAGAGAGTGAGCATGCGCTCGCTCGCTCTCGCACTCTCTCTCGCTCTCTCTCTCTCTGTTAAATTGCCTATCCACATACTTGGGAAATTATGTCCTGTTTTAAATATCTCATTGGTGAGCAACAGACAGGAGGAGCCCCAAATGTCAGACACTTGTCTGGCACACATACATAGAGAAGCTGGCTCCGGCAGGAACTCAAGCTGTGAGACTCAGCTAATTCCTATGTGGGTGAGAAAATGAGGGCACTTGGCCACCGCTCTCTACAGAAGCCATTGAAATGGTGGAACCTTCTGAGATTTTGCTATAGGTATGGCCATTATGCTAGTACCAGGCTGTGGGTTTTCTTTCTTTCTTGTTCTTATCAGAAGAAACAATAAGCAACTTGCTAGCCTTTGAGAACATGAGCAAGGGAAATGCCAATTCCTGGCTCCATGTCATTGGCATGTTTCCCTTTTCCCAGTGTCTATCTTGCTACAGAATCATAGACTGGAAAGGGCTTTAGAGATCCCACAGCCCTATTGTTTCATTTTACAGATGGAGAAGCTGAGGCCTATTAAGTGACTACACTAAGGCTTTACAGTTAGAAATAGAGTGAGAACCTTTATTTTCTTTTTAACCTCCTTTGGCTAGCATTTTTGAAGTCCTTTATATCTTGGCCTGGTCACTCGTCCTTTCTCCTTTTATCATCTTTCATTTTATCTGTCTCCTCTTACCAACTAACACACTATTATTTTGAGGACAGCTGCCTCACTCTCAACTCCTATTACCCAATACCTCATTTTTGCCTAAACAGGAATTACCAAGAACCTCCAGAAATCTAGACCAAGCACTGTAAAGCAAAGGCAAGCAGTAGTAGCTGGGTATTACTGCTTCTAATATAAGTGAGAAAGAAGAATCCAGGAATTAAAAGTCAGCAATGGCAGGCATCTGTGATTGTGCAAACACAATATTTATGGACTAGAGATTTAACCCTAAAGTACTTAGCCAGAGGCCAGCACATAGCCAGGACTAAGAAGGGAGCCTTATGAATCAAAACCACACTCAGATTACACAGTTAGTGGAACAAGGTTATATATTTGTCCGAGAGGACAGTCAGATAAGTAGAAATTGTAAGACAATAACAGACTATTGGAAATGGTAAGAATAACCATACAGTCACGCACCACATAATGTTTCTGTCGACAGCAAACCACATCCCACAACATAATGAAGCTCAAAAATTCCTCTAGCTCAGTGGCATCATAACCAACTAAACACCTTAACACAATGCATTACCTTTTCTATGTTTAGATATGTTCAGATACACAAATACTCCAGTAACATGCTATGCAGGTTTATAGACAAGAATAATATGCTATACTATACAGTGTAGGCATGTAGCAGGATATACGATCTAGGTTTGTGTTAGGTACACTCTATGATGTTCACACAATGATAAAATCACCTAACTATGTAATTCCCAGAACATATCCACATCATTAAGCAATGTATGACTGCATAACCTGACCATCCAAATCACATTTCCTAACGTTTTCCCAAAAGTTCCTTTTAAATGTGTGTCAAATTTACTGGCAAAAGGAAGCTGAGGAGGTGGCTAAGCTAAGAGTCAGTCTAATTGATACGTTGGGGCTAATTATCTACAAAAATAATGCAAAAGGGGTCACATAACTAAACACTTAACGGGAGTGGGGAGAATGGTGAAATGAGTGACACAGACAACATCTGTACAATATACAATGCTTTGGCAAAAAAGAAAAGACATATAGTATCAGGTAAATTTTCAACTGAAATATATAAATCAAATTTCCAGTTTGAGAAAGATTAGAACTATTTATAGGTCACTCTAAAATGAGAAAACTATTTCATTTCAATGAAAATACTCAGGAAAAATATAGAAATAAAGGAAATTACTGAATAGCAACTTTAACAATTAAGCAGCCAACTTGAAAATGTTACTTAAACATCTTTAATATCCAATGAAAGGCAGCCACAGGTGACATATTTCCTCTATGATTTCATATTATATATTACACTAAACAATGTTCCAAGGTTACTTTACAACTGAAGATTGGGATTGACAAATTATGCCAAAATTATTTATTGCTGTAGGTACACAAGTAGTGACCTCACACATTTTTCTACCCTTAGTAAAGTAACAATACTAAGCAATGTATTATAAAAATGTAGAATAATTCCTTGATAAACTCATCTTTACACAACTGACTAGACTATTTATCATCATTAAACATTACTGACTGCATTCGGTATAAAGTTTATAAACAGGGCTCAGACTGTTTTAAAATAATTCGTGTCTAACATGAAAATAAAAATATAAGTGGGACAATGAACTGAACAATGACAGTATAACAGATAATGAAATATTACATCATTAGATCTTAACCTAAAATCCTTTGACCAGGAGAGTTATGCAAACCTAGTAAAAGCAACCCATTATAAGGCTGCAGAATAAAACTGAAACATAACTTTGGGCTAGCATTCTATTAATTCAGTGTGATAAGGCTGGTTATCAAATGATAATCCAAGCCTGTGATTGGCAGCTTGTCTGTGCTTTATTTTTTAAAGTGGAGGAAAAGGAATAATTATTATTTAATGAGTATAGATTGGTAAGCAAAGTCTTTCAAAACTTTTTGGGCTCATTAAAAAAGGAATGGTCAAAGGATTCCTAGGTAGCAAAAAGATTAGAATAGGTATTTTCTCAGCCTTCCCTAATAATAAAGCTAACACGTATTGAACACATATTGTGTCAAATACTGAGCAAAGTACATTACATAAATTATCTCCTTTAATCCTCACAAAACCCCATAAGGCAGGCAAGATTGATCCTATTTTTCAAATGAGAAAACTGAGGTTAAGTGAAGGTAATAACTTGTCCAAAGTCACACAGCTAATGAGATTATCTGAAATCTGACTCCAAAGCCTGTTCTTCACCAGTATACTTATTCTATCCATCTATTTAAAGAACAAAACCTATTTATACCTATTTATTGATACTCTAAATATATTTCAATTTTTAACTGATTTGTTTTCACTAAGAACACTCTGCATTTGATATGAAATAAAAACTACAAAAATAAAGATTTTTTAAGCAATATAACTTGTCATAAAATACACTTTCAAAAATCTAGCCAGCAACACAAGACCTTGTCTCTACAAAAAAAAAAAAAAAAATTGAAATGTTTTAAATTTTAAAATGATGGCAATAGCCTGTAGTCCTAGCTACTCAGGAGGCTGAAGCAGGAGGACCACTTGAGCACAGGAGATCGAGGCTGCAGTGAGCTATGACTATGCCACTGCACTCCAGCCTGAGTGACAGAGCAAGACCCTGTTTCAAAAAAGGAAAAATCTTACTGGCAAAAACTAACTGGTAAACTGTAGGACTATATTTTTAAACAAAAATACGTAACCTATTTTAGCAAGACCAGTATTTAAACATAGTGTTACTTTATTAAATGTTTTGGATTCTTTGAGGCAGTCCAACACACATGAACTACTATGCCTTGTAAGGTTACCTTATAAAAATATCGCAATTAATTATAGTAAAATGTGTAATAGTACAGATAAATCCATTATCAAGATTTAAAACTTTATATGCTGTTACTATGTCTTTCTAAGCTTACTTAAGGAAGATATTACTGTTTCAGTATGTCTTTTTAGAGTATATATATTGCTGTGAAAAGAGAATCGATGATACAAGAAGCAGCCCAAGATTGGACTCAGTAGTTCTCCTGAAAATCTCTCACTGAACAAATAAAATACAGAAAGTAATATAAGATCACTCCCAGTTTAAAAGTATATGGCACACAGTAAGGCAGAGAATCTAAAAGTTTTCAGATAAAGAGCCAAATTAAACAATCAAACCAGCCTATTCCAACAGCGTGAAGTAGGGATTGCATTCGTTTCTGTTTTTGGTTTTTTAAGACAAGGTCTTGATCTGTCACCCAGGCTGAAGTGCAGTAGCATGATCACAGCCCACTGTAACCTTAAACTCCTGGGCTAAACAACTCTCTCACCTCAGCCTCCTGAGTAGTTTGGACTACAGGCACACACCACCAAGCCTGGCTAATTTTATTTTTCTTTTTTTTGTAGAAATGAAATCTTGCGGCCTTGTTGCCCAGGCTGCTCTTGAACTCATAGCCTCAGGTGATCCTTCCGCCTCAGCCCCAAAGTTCTGGGATTCTAAACGTGAACCAATACACCCAGCCAGAGTTATCTAGATAATGTTAATACTATTTTATTATGAATTAGCCTGATAATCACTATTGCCATTTATTTTTCCAGTGCCATTTATTTTTTCAGTGCAGTTTATAAAGATTATACAATAAAAAGTATATCACTAATTATGCCATGTAAAAGTGTTATAAGAATGTACAATTACTGATATATGCTAACCATATGAAATTTAACAAGTATAAAGTCACATATCACCAAATAGTATGATTCTCAGGGTAACCTAAGTTTTGAAATAAAGATTAAAATATCTACATAAGATAATCAACATTATGCCCATAGGACTAATGCTGACATTCAGACAGTGCCAAAGATACCAATCTTTATATTGTTATATGTTGCGGTAATATGTATTAGTACACGAAGATAGGTTTTGATATAAAAGTGCCAATTAAGATCGTATGTTAAACTCCATAAAATAAGCCTATTATATGCTTCAATGCATATATAATTAAAAAATTTTTCTTTTTAAATAAAAGTTCTAGTGAGTTCACATTCTTAGTGATAATAATCTCATGTTGCAAACAGCACAGCACCCTCTGGTGCATCTGTTATAAGAAATATAAAATTCCCACAGAAAAGGACAGAATTATACAGTAACGTGAACCTTAGAAATCAATAGGTTGATAGTTTTTTATTTACTGCAGTACATATTTTTGAACATTAATACTTAAAAATATTATCATTTTAAAAAATCACTATAAACATTATAGCAGTAAATGAAGTCAGGAAAACGCTTAGTTTGAAAATATTTAACCAACAAAAACAATACCTATTTCCAACATATAAAAAATGCTGTCAAAAAATTATTTCAGTGAAGGACGACAAAAGTTAACTTGTCATGTTAACCAAATTTCACTTTATTCAAATCGGCCCTGGGGTTTGACTTGGGTGTGTAAAATGTTCCTGTGTACTTTTTCTGGATTCAAAGGGAATTTACCATTATTTATAAGAATTGATAAGTGTTTTGTGAAAGAATCTGCAAGTTCTACAACTTAAAAATAGAATAATATTCAGAAATAAAAGTTACGTTAAATTATGAATCTTTAGTAGTTCAAAACTTATACTTTATTTAAAAAAAAAACTTTTCCTAGGAAAATAATTAACTCTTAAAGTAGATTTTACTAACAACAAAAGCAAAGGATGCCACCTGCTTTAGACAGCCCTTTTGTCAACCACTGGAAGTCCCAATACAATGCAGTAAAAAATGAAAGTGACACCTGTTTAAAGCAGCCATCTGTCCCTAACAAGCTAGATTCAATCAAATCCACTTAATCTTGGATTTCCAAAATATGGGAACACTATGTAACTGAATAGAGAGGAATTTAAAACATACTTTGTGATGGCCACTGGGAATATATACCAAAAAGTTAAAGGCAAATTATTCAGTTATGAAAACTGTTTTTAAAGTAATTAAGCTCAAATAGAGGATTTTTAGCCAATGGTTCAGCATAAAAACAAAATAATCAGGAGCCGCTCCAAAATGTTAAAGTTTACTTCTTCCCTATTCTCATTTCTTGTAACACATTCTCACTATGAATACTAAGAACAAAGTAACATTCCTATTAGTGTTCTGGAAAAGTGTGTTTGTGTGTGTGTGTGTGTGTGTAACTCTTGCCACATATCTTCTGCTATGCCCACCCATTTAAACACAAACACACACACAAATATACCCACACTTTAAAATCTGAAAACCAAAAATCATTATATTCTACCTGCTAATTTCTTCAGCTGGAGAATACCAACACAATATCAACTTTCTCAAGAAATGAAAAACGTTATCAAAAAGTAACATATATTATCATTTAAACGATGCATAAAATCCAACTTGCTTTTAAGATTCATTCATTTTTTAATCGCTATTTTTAACGATAAAAAAATTACCATAATAAATTTGTTTAGGGTAAAATACACTGTTTCGGGTTAAAGCATATTAAGCTTATAAACTATAACCTTTTATTTGAGTACCAGAGTACAGGACTATGTGAGTACTGGAGGAATAATACAGAAAAACTAAGCACCACTACAACATTTAATGAAAACATTGTGAAACGATGCAAAATTTCTAGAAATTCATTAGTTTGCCAAATATGTGTATACGTATGATGCCTACACCATTTAATATAATTCACAGGCAAAACAAACCAAAAACACTGAGGCATTATGGCATACATTGAATCACAGATATTTAACTATTCAAAACAAGTTACAAGTGACTTCTGCTAAAATAGTTTTAGTTTCAAAGCATGATCACTTTTACAAATTTCTATTAGTATAAAAACTAAAAACACAAGAAAGTATCAATATGTAATATAGTCCCTTCTAGGAAAAATATTAAGAAAGAATAAAGTAAAAGCTAAGTATCTACTCTTGGGTTTAATTTTTAAATTTACCATTTCTTAGTGTTTCTGATTATTTAAACAATTCCACAGCAGCTCTAATAGCAATTTTATTCCACATATATGCTTCAAAAAATGGAAAAGTAATGAAATTCAATTTAAGTTCTGCTCTCAAATCAACTTGTGAATGAAAATCTAAATCACAGAAAACTTGAGCTATACATGAGTGAAATGCCTCAAAAAAGTTCTCAGACACTGCAAATATTAAATTGTAACATTCCAGCATATAATTTACTTAACTGAAAACCTATTATGTAAATGGCATAAGGTCTGAAACTGTCCCAAGACAGCAAAACTCCTATTAACTTCAGAGAGTTTATAGGACCCAGGAGCTTCATCATCCAAAAGTGTTCAGGCATTTGACACTCAATCTGAACAAAAAAAAGTACAAGTTAGTATTAGAGATTTGCATGGAACCCAGTTTGGGGAGGGGAGGAATAATTATAAAGAATTCTGAGTACTCTGAGAAAGACTTCTTTCAGAACAAAATATCGTCTTCATTTAAAATAGCAATCGCAAGGAAATGAATTGAAAAAGTTTTTTAAAATCCCAACTCTTAGTTTACAAAATATTAGCCTTAATAGCATTATAATTACCTACCCTGCTCATTGACAATCTCAAGAATAATTAGTACTGTCACATTATTCACAAGCTGCTGTCAGTTAAATCAATATATGTTTGCTGTTAGAAGACTATTTGAATAAGCATTTTAAAACTGTAAATTAAAAACTTCAATATGTGCAACTATAATAGTACGTTGTATTTGTTTTAGCACACATTCATTTTCAAAACTCTTTATTGATAAATCTATTAACTAAAAGTTAAGCTGAAAAAAATGAACAAATTTAGGGGATCTGTAAAACTGGGTTAACGCTAACCAAGAACCTACTACATAAGGACTAATAAGTA
Organism: Papio anubis; assembly: GCF_008728515.1. Taxonomy (NCBI): domain Eukaryota; kingdom Metazoa; phylum Chordata; class Mammalia; order Primates; family Cercopithecidae; genus Papio; species Papio anubis. The sequence goes on from NC_044988.1 coordinate 32,455,362, forward strand.
TTCAAATCTACAGAGAAATATAATTTTTAAAAGAAATATAATTTTTAAAAGAAATACTTAAAAAGGAAAAAGTTCTCTCTCCTGAGCAGGTTCAAGTCACTGTCCAAAGAAAATCAAAAAGTAAATAAAAAGAATATGTTAAGTACAAACATGCCTAGATCTTAACCACAAAGAAAGTGAAATATACACACGTTTCAAGTTGAGAAGCTTCATACATTCTTTATGAACTTGACTTCAATTTCAACTCTCAAAGGAAAATGAACAGAGTAGATTAAAAAAAAAAACTCTTAAAGTACCATAACTGTCACAAATAACATTGTGAACTGAGTTCTCACAAAGCTTCCTTGTGTCCCTTCCCTGTTCATCACAAAGTCTCATAACCACAATGAAAATTGTTAACACTCTACTGCGGAGAAAGAGGATCATCAAAGTGAAACGGAACCTCACTACCACCCCTCCCACCTCCACATGAAGGATAAAGCACTGTCAATAACTACTAACCCAAGTATCACAGATGCCGTGCATCCGGTTTAAATCACAAGCACACACACACACACACCCCAAAGAAGAGAGAGGAGACAGACTTTAAAAAAGAAAAATCTCTTTCCCAGTACAGCAAAGAGAGCCCAACGAAGAGGCCCCAGGTTTCCGTGTGTGTGCAAGGGGTGTGGGGGGGTGGGGGAGTAGAAAGAGGGGGAGGGAAGAGTGCTGAATGGATATTAAGACTGTTTGCCGCACAAAGAAAACACAGTTTTAAAAAGAAAAAGGAAAACCGTGAAGCTGATGATGGTGAAAGAAGAGCAGCCCATTCAGCACCAAGCAAAGAGGGGCAAAAATGAAGGGAATAGGCGGTGGGAAAAGTTCACCAACGTACGAGGATAAAAATAACAAAACCCATAACAAGGCCCCACAAGTGAACAACAACAACAACAAAACACCACCTCTTGGGTCCCCCCCTGCACACTGTTGTCTATTTCGGCTTTGAAAGAAGCAGGAAACAAGCAGCGTTAGAAAAGAAGAAAATTAAAGAAAGAACAAATTCTTATCTCTTCACCTGACCCTTCTCCTCCTACCAGACCTAAGGGAAAGATCCGGCATCCGCATCGGAAAACTGTGGCTCCCTCTCCCGCTCGGCTCGCAGCCCCCCAATCTCCCGCTCCATCCCTGAAGTGCGGCCGGCGCAGGGCCGGGGCCGGGGCCGGCGGGCAGCGCGGCGCCCACACCCCCGACCCAGCCGCGGCGCGCAGGGTCCATTGTAAACAAGCCCGGGGAACAGAGCCCCTCGGCGGCGGCGCCGCAACGGCAGCCCCCGTGTCAGGAGTGAGACCCCTGCACAGCCACACTCGGCTCGCACACACGAACACACACACGCACGGACACACGCGTTCACACGCAGCCACACGCTCCCACACACATGTAGAGACCGAAGAATATTCACCTTGGCTGTGGATTATTGTGGTGTTGTTGGTGGGTGATGGAGATGGTGGTGGTGGGGAGGAGGAGGAGGAAGAGGAGGAGGAGGAGGAGAGGAGTAGTTGTTGTTGATGGGTAACAGTCGCCAGGACTACGGTGACTATGGCGCTTGATTCACAAGGCAACGGTTGCTATAACTCACAAAAGAGAGAGAGAGAGGGAGAGAGAGAGCGAGAGGGAGAGGGAGACACTCGCACGGGGAGGGGTGGGGGAGGGAAGAGGGGAGGAGGCGGGCCCGGCCAAGCCGCCGGAAGGGGAGGGAGCAGCGCTGTGACTGACGGCCCCCGAAGCCGGGCGGCGGGGCGGGGTGGCGGGGTGACAGGGCACGAGGCCGGGATTCCAACACAGGACTCCGAAGAGGTGCGCCTATGCTTGGTTGGGGCTGAGGTCACCAAGAGTCCTCTCAGAGGGACGTTACTACACGCGCTGGCGAAGCCCAGGAGAATTTAGAGTCGCGGTGCGAGGATTACTATCTGTGAAACGAGGGCTGCCTTTCCCGGCAGCCAGCTTTGTGCAGAGACGTCCCGGAGCCACGACAGAGTAACGGCTAACCCGAGGGAGGGGGTGGCGAGGGTGATTCCAGGCACTTTGGAAAGACGAGCTATGGCTAAGGAAGAATCCACTTTGAAGAGCAACCCCCGCCCCTGCCCGATACGTTACTTCCGGGGCGGGGCGGGCAGAGGGGCCCGGATGTGCCGCCGTTTTTTTCGTTTCTGAGGTGCCGGCGGTGTTCCTGGTCGCGTCAGCCTGCTGGCTTTTCGCTTTCCTGGACGCTTCAGGGCTCCGCGGCCTGCGCTGGACTGGAGGATCCGCGTCACTCTCGCGCTTCTGCTTTCCGCGCTCTGACCCACTCCCGCCTCCTGAGGGCACGACTTGGAGGAGCGCGGGCGGCGGGGCGTGAGCGAGCAGCCTCTGCCGCCATCTTAAGAGAAGGCGAGCGTGGGGTGTGCGTGGGCGCGAGCCGGCCTCCCGCGGCCCCGCCGCAGAGTGGCGCGGAGAGGTGAGGTCCAAGCGTGTCCGGCCCTCACTCCAGAACGAAAAGGCGAGGTCATCACTCCCTGCTTACAGGGCTGGGAGTAATTGCCTGTAGAGAGCAAGAAATTGCCCTGCCCGTAGGCTGAGAAAACGCATTTGGCGAGTCTCCTCGACGGAGGGCGTAGAGGGGCGGGGTAACTTACACCTGCCTGCGACACCATCCTGTTAGTTTCTAGTTCTGTTAGTTTAAGCCCTTACGTGCTCATCCCTTTTTAAAGACAACCGGGGCTTGAGCTCAAGCCTGGATCCTGTTACCTACCTTGCCCTCAGCCCCACTTACTCAGCCTACTGTAGCTGAGGGTCTTGCTATTTCCGGCTGAATTGAGATAGACGAATGGCTTCCGGCTGTGTTGAATGTTGTTAACACAACCTGCCATCTCAAACACGCGTTGATAAGGCACAGCGTCTAATGCCTCATGGTTCGAACAGACTCCTCCAGTTTTCTGCAGACTCGAGTCCAGCAGGCACATGCCCCCAGGCCCTGCCAATACCCAAAATCTGCCAACATTTGCCACTAAGCTGCTTATCCAAGACAATGACATATTAGAAGTAGAGCGTTAGGAAGTCAGTTCTCCTCTTGAGGCTTAATTTTTGCACCTGCAAATAAGGGATTTGGGCCGGCATGAGTTCACCAGCGCTAAAATAATACTGAGCTCATTCTGTTTCCCAGAACTGGTGCGAAGTGTTTTACATACATTATCCCATGTAATCCCAACAACACCAGTGCTAGGTAATATTCGCATTTGAGGAAAAACAGGCACAGAGTCCTAAAAGTCCGTGGTTTTAGTTTATGGCTGTGTGCCATGGAATACAAGGTTACCGTGTTTTGGGAACCAGCTACTTTGGGTACATTTTAAAAAGTAATATTGTTGCCTTTGATAATCTCATGAGTTAGAGATGTTCTTACAATAATGTGTTGCAGTAGTGAACAGTGGTGAGCCTAGTGCTAAAGCTAAAAGGTTTCCTGACCCACTGTGGTAGTAAGGGTTTCTAGTCAGACAAATGACTGTGGTGACCAATGTGGGTCCCATTTTACATACAGATGAGAAATGAGGTATATATTCCAGCTTTATGAAAACTGGTAGTCCTTATGAATATTCAGTTTATTACATTTACTGATAAAGTCCTCTTTCCTATAATGATGCGTCGGGCTGTATGCCCACACTACATGGCTCTCTGAATCGCTTTGTTTTTTAAGTCCCATTGTCTGTTACAGTTTGCCTGTCCCTTCTTTCATTGTCAGCTGTTGCTTTTTACTGCTGTCAGTGAACATAGTTCTATTATCCTCACCACCCTTTTAATTTACTACTCTTAATCTACAGGCAAGAAAACCACATAGTGAAGCTTGTGCAAAACTGTATCTCAAGGGTATAAATAGGTACTTTGAGGGGCTATTAAAAAATAAGTGCAACCCTTGTGCTAGAACATTATAAAATTAGTTTTAAGCTGCTTAATTTTTTTTTTTTTTTTTTTAATGCCTTACAGGTTTGATGTTTTCCAGAGTTAGGAATAGATACATTTCCTGAAGTTAATTCTTGAAAATTTAGAATTTAAAATATTTACCCATGTTTTAGGATACTTGATGATGATACAATTCTAACCATATTGAGGTTAATATTTGAAATGTTCAGTGTTCCTGCCTGATAGGGTTTGGCTTTGTGTCTCCACCCAGCTCTCATGTCAAATCGTAATCTGCATGTGTTGAAGGAGGGGCCCCGTGGGAGATAATTGGGTCCTGGGGGCAGTTTCTGATGGTTTAGCACCATCCCACTAGTGCTGTTTCATGAATGAGTTCTCAAGAGATCTGGTTGTTTAAAAGTATTTATCACTACCCCTCTCTCACCTGCCACAATGTGAAGAAAGTCCTTGAACCCTTCACCTTCCGCCATGATCGTAAGTTTCCTTGAGGCCTCCCAGTCATGCTTACTCTTAAGCCTGCAGAACTGTGAGTCAGTTAAACCTCTTTTCTTCATAAATTACCCAGTCTCAGGTAGTTCTTTATAGCAGTGTGAAAATGTACGAATACACCACCACACTGAATCAAATAAGCAAGATACCAATTCAAGCTATAGAATCGAAAATACGGATTTTACATGCATCTATTGTTTAATACTGTTAATTAGTTACAAAAGAACCCAGAAACCTTTTAACCCATGGTCATTGCTTGTAGGATGTTTTTTTAACGATTTTTTAAAGCTGCATAAATGCATCTTCACGTATGTTGCATGTATGTTTCAGAAATAAATTATTTGCTAAGAAGTCACAGAAAAGACCCAGTATTGGACCACTCTTAACAGTTATCACCTATTATAGTACAAAACACACTGTGTGATCGATTAAAAAAAAGTACATAACCAAGCTAAAGTGGGGCAGACATAGTTCCTGAATGTAAAATGTTCAACATTATCTATTAATTTAGAATGTTGTGTTTCAACTTTGGATTCTTTCCTTTCTCTCCGATCAGAATGATTGGAAGAGACAGGGAATAACACATTTGTATCTGAACTACTTGAAGAAAAATCTGAAGCCCTGATTATATATATAGATTGTGCATTTCGTAAGTTACTTTTAACACATTCATAGTGGTACATTTTCTTTTCTGTATTATCTATTAGGGTGTTTTTGCCTATTCATATCCACTGCATATTCAAGGACTTAATAAGTTTTTTCATTATTAATACTTTAAAAAAGAAAGGATGCATATGAAAAGATAAAATACTGATATGTGATAGGCTTGCTTCTGAAAAATATCAGAGTTTTGAAAAGTAATACAGTCCGTGGCACCTTATTGTTGAATTTGTGATGAATCTTTATAAGAAAGAAATCACACCTGTTTTAAATTTTTTCATTTGATTATACCCTATTTTCTTCAATTGAGAGAGAGAGGTGTAGAGTCATGGATTCTCTTATATAAAATGTATTGTTTCATTTCTACCAGTATTTATTGAGCACTTATGTAGAATACTGGATAATTATATTACTGGATTACTAATTGCCTTTACTAGATCTGAAATTCTGTGGATATGTGATAATTATTAAAAAATGACAGAGAGTGATAGGGGCCAAGATAATTCAAAACTGAACATAATTTGCCACCATTCTCTGGAGCACCCTCAAGCCTACCTATCCCCACCTAAAGTATGTTTTGGTTTGGAAAACAGTGCAATAATATTTTCTTCTAGATTTGTCTTTCTTTGTTTTCTTTAAGTAATACAAACCAGCTGATTACTCCAGCAGTTCTGAAGAGTGTGTGTAGAGTGTGTATGCCCATGTGTACACACGTTTGTGTGCATCTGTGTGTCTTGGAATTACATTTTTACTCCAACACAGAAAGATGATAATAGAATCATAAGTTGACTACCTTTGCCTAACACCAAAGTAAATTACCTTTTGATGTACACATGCAGCTTTAAAAGAAGTAGTCTGGGGCCAGGCGCGGTGACTCACGCCTGTAGTCTCAACACTGGGAGGCCGAGGCAAGTGGATCACCTGAGGTCGGGAGTTTAAGACCAGCCTGACCAACATGGAGAAACCCCATCTCTACTAAAAATACAAAATTAGCCGGGTGTAGTGGCACATACCTGTAATCACAGCTACTTGGGAGGCTGAGGCAGGAGAATCACTTGAACCTGGGAGGTGGAGGTTGCGGTGAGCCGAGATCACACCATTGCACTCCAGCCTGGCCAACAAGAGCAAAACTCCGTCTCAAAAAAAGAAATAGTCTGGAAACAATTCAAATGTGTATCAATAGGAGGATGGGAAAACTGTGGGCCCAGCACAAGGACTAACACCTGTAATCCCAACACTCTGGGAGGCCAAGCCATGAGAATCACTTGAGGCCAGGAGTTTGAGACCAGCCTGAGCAACATAGCGAGACCCTGTCTTTACAAAAAAAGTTAAAGCTTAGCTGAGCATGTTGGCACATGCCTGGAGTCCCAGCTACTTGGGAGACTGAAGCAAGAGGATTGCATGAATCCAGGAGTTCAAGTTTGCAGTGAGCCATGATCACTCCACTGTACTTCAGCCTGGGTGAGAGCAAGACCTTGTCTTAAAGAAGTAAAAGAAAGAGTAAAACAAATTGTGATACAGTCATACAATGGAGTACCATTGAGCAAGTCAAAGGAAAGGACTGCTGATACAACAGAGATAAATCTCAAAAACGTTGCATTTGGCAAAAGAAGCCAGACTCATAGCATATGAGTCCATTTATATAAAATTTAAGACCAGGAAAAAGTAATCTATGTTTAGTGTCTTCTTATGGCAGTATGTTGGGATTTTAGTGGAAAGGATTATGAGGGAACATGATAGGATGATGAAAATGTTCTGCACTGTCTAAGCTGCACTAATGACATGTAGCTATTAAAATCTAAATATTAATTAAAACAAATTTAAAATTCAGTTCCACAGTCACACTAGCTACATTTTAAGTGTTCAATAGCCATATGTGGCTACTGCCTGCTAAGTTGGACAGTGCAAATACAGAACACTTCTATTATCTCAGAAGTTCTAGAGAGTTCTAGTCTAGATCTTGTTTTATGCAGGTGTTTACATTTTTCAAAATTGTAATTAATATGCATTATGTATTTATTATATGCCAGTAATACCTGCCCCCAAACACTATAAATCATTAATAGAATTTTTGTTACTATATTATCTATCTCATTAGTCCACGTTTTCTGTAATTTTGTTCAACCCTGCAGAGAAAGGATAAATAGTAAAATTCTTGGCAAATTTTCAAATATGTAAGTGTGACATACAATAGATAACATTGATTTTCTGCTCAAAAAAATGAGAGTTCTGCTACTTTATAATTCTGAATGCATCTAGAAACAAGGAATTTCTTTTGAGGGCTTAAAGTGAGCTCTAGATGAATACAGAAAAAATTTTTTCTGTTAGAAGCAACTATCTTAAATATGGTGGAGATCATACAACCTTCTAAGGTAACACTTAAGAGTGTTTGGGAGATATTGGTGCTAACTCTATGACTAGGTTTAGAAAGTCAAATAAGCTCTGTAGGTAACACTTCAGACTTAAACCTTTTGGAGGTAGAAGAAAACTCAATTTGTAAGTCAAGGATAAAAAGACCGGAATGATCTCAATTCTAAAATTCTGATTTTAATGGATTTTAAGAGATGGAATACCAGGGAAATTGATTCAAAATACTAAATATATGTGTTTATATAGTACTTCAGTGAAATTAAGAAAAATTGTTGATAGAGTAAGTACCTTAATAATGTTAATAAATATTTCTACCAGCATTTTTTAAGACCTTTGTGAACCCCAAGTAGATTTTTACAAGACAATGAACTTTAACTGTTAAAGATTAATTCCTATAAATGAATCAGCAATTCATGTCAATAATATGTACTGAAAAGTATTTTATTTACTAAATTATTGTCAATTATATATTTAAAAAGATTTTATTTATCCAAATTCTTTAACAAATTCTTGTTTTCTCTCTCTCCCTCCCCCTCCCCAATCCTCTCCCTCTCCCTCCCCTTCCCTCCCACTTCCTCCCTCCCCTTCCCTTCCTCCCTCCCTCTACCTTTTTTTTTTTCTTCTAGTATAATCTGTAGTCTGGAGAAAACATCTCCCAAGTTCTGTTGGGCCATTCTTCCTATTGGAAGTATACTAATCGTATCTTCTCACTGGAACATGTCATAGATATCACCCGCCCCACACACCAATATCACAGTAATAATACATAAAACCTTCATTTAAATTGTTTTTGAATGTGTATATCAATGGTTACAGCATATGACTGAACTTTTTTCATCCTTAAAAATGTTTTTTTAAAGCAATATATAACCACTAATGAAGAAAAATAAAGATTACTGATTGACGTAACATGTATTTGTCTCATGATGCCTTTTTTGTTTGTTTTGAAAGGGGGATTTATATGCATGCAATATCTTTCCAAAAATTTATTTTAGCTTATTTACATTTTTGTTTTGAGGGCAAGGAACACAAAAATATACATTTTACAGTGGAATGTTTAAAACACTTGCCTGCAAGTACTATTTGAAATGTTATGTGGTACTACTTTCTCTCATAAAAGAGATTAAGGGCCAAGTGCCATGCCTTACACCTTTAGTCCCAGCCCTTTGGGAGGCCCAGCCTGGGCAAGAAAGAGACTCTGTCTCTACCAAAAAAAATTAAATTAGCTAGGCGTGGTGTGTGCCTGTAGTCCCAGCTATGTGGGAGGCTGAAGCAGGAGGATCACTTGAGCTCAGGAGTTCGAGGCTGCAGAGCCATGGTCACACCACTGCATTCCAGCCCTAGTAACAGAGTAAGACCTTGTCTCAAAAAAAAATTGTAAAGATTAAGGCCATTTTAAAGACTTGGTTTGAAGACCTCCAACTCCAAATAATATTAAACACATGAAAATACATCCACATCACATAAAATATACATGACTAAAAATTGAGTTTAAAAATGACATAAGTTTAAAATTGAGTTTAAAAATGTTTTGTAGACGTGTTTTTTTTGCAGCTTTTCATATTTTGAAGTCAACTTTTTTTCTTAGATCCCCAACATTTTCAAAAGACCTTGAGAACTATATAAATCCTAAGCATAGTGATTGATGGATAAAATGGCCCTGAAATAACAGTGGCAAAAGTGAATTTAAAACAATTTTGTTTCTTAGGCTTTTTTCCTTCTTCTTATAGAGGGAGGGATTAGTTAATAGATCCACTGAGATAAATTATAGTGAACTTTCTGCTAGTTTCACAAAGATCAGAAAAAAACTAATAAAAGGGTGATTACTTAAGTGTACTTGAACTCAGTACCCTAATTTGGCACTGCAACCTTTCCTTCATTAAAAATTGATATACGTCTTTATGAAAAAATAAAGACAGTTGGATTTGCTTTATAGGGTTATCTTACTTGTAACTTCAAATGTGTGACAAGAGTAATTATAGACTACTTGTTAAATGTTACATCGTTTTTCACCCAGAAGAAACAATCTTTAAAGGAAGAACACTAATTTGTTTGAAGATTGATAATAGACGAGAATTTTTAAGTGAGTAATAAAAAGATTATATAAAACTGTATGACAAAGATTTTTATAGGGTTAAACATGCCTATTTTGAAAGTGGATAAGTTTAAGATTAAATTCCTCCTTAAATGAAATAAGTAAAATTGCATAAAATATCCATATTATTTTCTTTTGAGCCAGTACTGACTCAATGATCCTACTATGAAAGACAAAGCACTGACTTTCTGGAAAAACCAGAAACCATCGACTGCTAAGAAACCAGCTGCAGAGGTGGCAGAATTGAATGATGTTTAATAAGTGGATCTACACTGGAGTTTAGGTGGAAGTTCTTCTCACTGCTGAGAGCAAATTAAGGAAGTATCTACTACAAAAGTAATTTCTATAAGACTATATTTAAGTTAATTTAGTTGTACAATTAAAACATTATAACTTATTAGCATCTCTTGAAAAAGCCATACCTCTGTATTTGACAATCATCTTTGGAAAAGAAACAAAATTCTGAAAGTTTATTGTAGACTTCAAAAAATATAATGCTTACCTGCCACAAACAGGTAAGTCAGGCTGGAAGTTGTAATAACTTTTGGGAAGGAAGTTGACAGGAATGTTACTGGAATATCCACAATCAATCTTAATCTCATGTCAACTATAATGAAGCAATGTAAAGGTGAGAAAAGGAAGAAACATTATCATAATCTACTGAGATGGTTAGTGTGGTCTTTTTTTTTTTTTTTTTTTTTTCTTTAAGTATTGTGGTCTCATGGGTTGATTGTCTTTTGTTTGTTTTTTTCATTTGTGTAAATGAGCCAAAAGAAACAGGGAAGCAGTAGTTGTAGAGGTAAGATATGGTTAAGACTTGGGTTAAAGCTATAACTAGGAATAGTGAGAGAGGATATATTCTAAAAAATACAATGGAGGAAATGTTTACAGTACTTGAAAATGTCAAGTATGGTCAATTTTCCAATATTTATTGAGGACTGGCTATATCTGCTATATTGGTTATTATGGACACATGGGGATAAGGAACAAGGAAGAGTGAAAAGTACAAAAGAACTTAAAGTCTAAGTTCCTTGTTATGCCAGATTATCTTCTATTTGTGTCTCCATATTCATTCTTGACTCTTTTTTACCTGCCTTTCTAGAAAGCTGACCTTCATGCATTCTGACCACATCATTGCTTTGTGGCTGCCAGTTGGTTTCCACCAGTGGGCAGCACTGGCAGGAAATTGGAGACATGGAGAGAGGAGAGTAAAGTCAGGTTATTTATTACCTTGTCTCCTACCTTGCAAAGTTGCTTCAAGATAGCCATATCCATTGACTAAGGAATTCTGATAAAGGCTCCTTCCTCTCTTTAGGCTTATGGGCGGTAACAGTTCCACTGCTCTCTAGGTTACTGCACCATTCTTTCAGTTTCTCTACACCCACATCTTGGTAAATAGGCCCTTTATACTTAAATTCTCATCAAACTGCCCCTTTTCTAGTGTATCATCTGTTTCTTGATGGGACTTTGATAACACCAAATAAACTCTCAGACTAGGAAAAATTTTGCTTGAATTGCCATAACAAAACACTATAGACTGAGTAGCTTAAACAACAGAAATTTTTCTCACACTTCAAGAGACTAGAAATCGGAGATCAAGGTGTCACTGCTTGACACCAAGAGATGGTCTCTTCTGAGGACTTTCTGCCTGGCTTGTAGGTGTCCATCTTCCCCCTGTATCTCCACATGGTCTTTCCTCCATGTGTCTGTGTTCTGTCTCATAAGAACATCAGTCATATTGGATTAGGGCTCAGCCTAATGACCTCATTTTAACTAAATTATTTCGTTAAATGTGCTATCTCCAAATACAATCTGAGGCACTACTGGTTAGGACTTCAACATATGAATTTGGATGGGACACAATTCAGTGTATAACACTCTAGTTGAAGAAGAAAGGCATAAGATAAATTAGAAAATATTTCAAGATTATGAGTGTAGGTATGAATATAAGAAAAGGACAGTATTGGACTTACTCTGAGCAGAACATTAGAAAGGGGAAAAGATAGGACTTTTTTTTAATAAGCAGTTTTATAAATAAGCAAATTTCAGTGACAGATTCAAGTGGAGAGGCACATACAAAAGAAGTCCCATGAGCTAAGAACTATCAGATGAGGAGACTGATCTAGGAGCCATGTAAGTAACAGAGTAACAATGATTACCAACATTTATGAAGCATTCTGACAGATTATTATCTGCTCCCCTTCTTTTATGAAAACAGAATTATTCATGTTTTGGGCTGAGCCTGAAGACTTCCTTTCCTGGTTTCCCTTAAAGTTGGATGGAGTCTTTTGACTAAGCTCTGGTCAACTAAGTGTTCACAGGGCCACTTCAAAAAAATTTTGAGCCAGCTTACTTATGTCCTTCACCCTTTCGTCCTTTCATTTTCATTCCCTTCTCCATCCCACTGTTTAGAAGAAGGATGCCACCAAGTCAAGCACATGGAGCAACAGAGTAGGAGACTAAGACCCCAATGACTGTGAGGCCACTATACTGCTCTGCATTATGTTTACATGAAAAAGAAACATCAGTCTTGTTTTCTGTCTCATAGTTAAACCTAATCCTATAGTACAAGCATTTTCTATGTGCTAGGTATTGTTCTCAGTTTGTATGTATTATTTTGCTTAATCCTGTAGCAATTCTATATGTAGATTACCATTATTATCCCCCATAAGGAAACAGACACAGAGAGATTAAATAATTTTCCCTAGACAACACACCTCATTTTTGCTGAAGTTGGAACTTGAACCAGACTAACAGACTCCGACTACAGAGTCTGCCCTCTTGACTGCTATGTTGAACTGCCTGCCTCTTATCTCTAATCCTACACCCAACCCGTTTGCATCTGAGAAACAGAATTATTTTTTAAAGCAGTAGTCTAAACAAGGGAATCTTGAATTTGGAACTCCACACGGTGTACCAGGGAAAACAACTTACATGAAAAAAATTGGTAAAGATTTCTATATACCTATAATCTTATTTTCTTTCTTATTTTGGTCTAAATTTTGCCTAAGTTGCTTTGTCTTTTGAAATACTGATAATGTGTCTCTTTCTAAAATTAATTTTTAAAAAAGACTTTACTCTGGAGAGCCTCTTGTGGAGGCTGTCTATAAATCTAAAAGGCAGTCTCTTCCTAGTTATCTGACTATGATCAGCCCCATAGGGTAGGGTGTTTTCGATCTGTGCCACAAAGGGCCTTCCCTTGCCATATTCTGCCACAGTCCTTCTCAGAACCCCAGCTGGGATAATCTTTGGTGCAATCCAAGGGCAACTTCTGCACTTAATTGTCAGATTTCTCTTGAGAAAGACTCAGCTCTCAGTCAGGAGTCAGTCCTTATGGTGACAGTCTCTGTTGCACTCCCCTTAGCAGCAGGAGAGCTTTAAGAGTGTTACAGGGCTTTGTTAACCCCTCTCTTAAAGAAACTGGAGAAAAAGGGATTTTAAGGGTGTCTTGATTTTTTTTTTTTTTTCTTTTTAGTGTTTAGTAAGAGAAAAAACTGGGCCAGTGGAGATTGTTTTATTCCCTTCCCATCTGGCCACATAAAAGGCCATGGGATCTACTCAGAGGATATTAATGCATTAAAATACTCTAAAGAAATGAGGCATTAAATAAGGAATCCATTTATCCACTTGAAGTAAGTTCAGAAGGAAGAACACAGAAGGCAACGGACCTATGATATCTCTTACCCAATTTACTTTCAGGCTAGAAGTAATACTGATAATCAAGAACAGTTTTATTAGGAAGAAATTTTGAAATCTATTCCAACACATACTGTAGTTTTTAATTTCTACTGCTTCTAACCAATTTTTTCAGCTAACAAAGGTATTGGAATAGTACATTGATGATAATCGGTATTGTCATGCCATCTTGGGGGTATAAAAGAGTTCTTAATCCTTTATTAAAATACAATTCACATGTAATAAATTCACTCCTATTAAGAATACAATTAGATACATGTTTGCAAAGTATGCAGTCATTTGACCACCACCACAATCAGATATTGGACATTTCTATCAACATCAAAAGCTTCCTTGTGCTTTTGTAGTCAATTCTCTCTTACCAATTACCTCACCCCATCCTCAGGAAAACTTAGATCTGCTGCCACTATATTATTCCTTTAACTAGAATGTTATGTAAATGGAACATACAATATTTAAATTTTCCTGAGGGGGTGCTGTGGCATCTTTCATTTAGCAGAATGTTTCTGACGTTCACCTATATTGTTGTGTGTATCAATACTTCATTTATTTTTATTGCTGAGTAGTAGTCCATCGTATGGATATACCGCAGTTTGTTTTAAGATATTTGTTGTTATGAATAATGCTGCCATCATTATATATAAGTGTTCTTGCCACAGTAATGCTGCCACAATTTATGTATAAGTGGGCTTGTAGATAGATGTTTTCATTTCACTTTAGTAGACATCTAGGAGTGAAATTACTGGGTCATATACCAAATGTATGTTTAAGAAATTGCCAAAATGCTTTCCTAGTGCCTTTATCATTTTGTATTCCTACCAGAAACATATGAGATTCCTAATTGCTCCACATCCCTGCCAACTCTCATTGTGATTTTAATTTGTATTTCCCTAATGACTAGTAACGTTAAGCTGCATATCCTGTGTTATTGACTAGTCCCATTTCTTCTTTTGTGAGATATCTGTTCATGTTTTACCTCCCCACTTTTTTGTTTGTTTGTTTGTTTGTCATCTTCTTCTTGGATTATAAAAGTTCATATATTTTGGACACAAATCCTTCATCAGACATACATATTTTGCAAATATTTCTCCCAGTGTACGGCTTGCCTTTTTACTTCCTTGAAGGTATCTTTCAAAGAACAAAGACTTTAATTTTGATGGTCTAATCTATTAGTATCTTTTTTATTTTATCTTTTTTGTTTTATCTAAAAAGTCTTTGCCTGATCCAAAATTTATCTCATCTGTTTTCTTAACACAGTTTTATGATTTTTGCTAAGTTTAGGTCTATGAGATGTTTTGAATTAAATGGTGTGTAAGATATGAGATAAGGATGAAGGGTCACAACTTTCCGTATAGATTGTTTCATATCCTATTGTTCCAGCACCATTCATTAAAAAGACTACTGGTCTCCACTGAATTCCCTTTCTATCTTTGTCAACAATAAGTTGTCCATATGTAGGTAGGTGTATTTTGGGATTCTCTATTCTGTTCTATTGATATGTTTGTCTGTCGTATACCACACTATCTTGATTACTGTAAATTTATAATTTTGAAGTCGGAGTATTTTTGTTTTTCTTCTTAAAGGTTGTTTTATATATTCTAAGTCTTTTGTATTTCCATATGAATTTTAGAATCATTGATTTGGGTTAACATTTTGTTGAATCTAAGGAATAATCTGGTAAGAATTGATATGTTAATAATATTAAGTCTTCCTAACCCATGAAAAAGGTACATCTTTTATTCTGGTCTTCTTTAATTTCTCTCGGTAATTTTTTTTAGTTTTTAGTGTACAGATCTTTCACATCTTTTATCAGATTTATCCCTAAGTAATCATAATTTTGATGCTATTGCAAATAATATTGTTTTTAAATTTCTTTTGTTCATTACTAGTGTAGAGAAATATAGCTGATTTTTATTATCATCTTTTATATCTTGATACCTTGTTAAAGTCACTTCTAGTAGTTTCTTTGCTGATACCACCAGATTTTCTGTGTAGATGAACATGTCAGTTGTGAATAAAAACAATTTTATTTCTACCTTTTCAAAAAGTAAAACACTTCTCCCAAAATCTCCCACCCTACTCAGGACTCAGAGATAAACACTATTAACAATCTTTGGTTTTAGTTCCTCTGGCAATTACAGTATTATTTTTCATAATATCCGTGGTTCTCTTTCAAATTTAGATGGTATCTCTTGAAACTACAATGAATGATGAAAAAATTGTACTATTTTCCCTTCCTTCACCTTGTTTTTCTCACTCTGACTGCAATTTTTAAAATTACATTATACTTTTACATTGTCTAGGTTTATAACAATTGTTTCCATTTCTCACCATAAGGTGGGTTAGGTAAACTGAATGATCCTCCTTCAGCAAATACCTAAAAATTCTAGATAAAGTATTTTAAAACAGCTTATTAAATGCACTTGTTAGCTGGCAAGAAAGTAAGGGAAATTCTCAAAGACCTACGAAGGATCAAAAGTCCAAATCAAAAAACTAAACCAGTACTGAGGAGGGAAATCTACCCTTCTTTTGTGAGCTAGAATTACTATTTTAATGGCCTCTTGGAGACTGGAGACAAAACCTCAGACCTCATGAACTGAGAAGTTATAATCTGAAACCCCTCCACAAAGCCAAGACCAAAGGGCTACACCTTTAATGAAAGTGAATTTTCATTAAAAGTAAAGAAAACAAGCAGTCATATAAGCAAGAAGGTAAAGAAGAAGACATGGAGGACTGGGAATCTTGGGTCAAAAATGGTCCTATACAAAATCCTTTTCAGGGTCAATTAAAACCTATTTCACTTTCATTTATTTAATCGTCATTTTCAATGACTATTGATGAGTAGGATTTCATTTTATTATTTCTTTTACCTTGCCATTCATCTTAATCTCTGAATACTTTTTTCCAGTGGTTGTTGGATACCAGTACATTTGTGAACAGAAGAAGAAATATTAGTTCTCCTAACCTATAATACTAACTTTCAGCCTAATCCACAATGTATAATAAATATCACTGGGATCTAAAGCTTATTATAGATAAAAATGAATTTTCATTTCAGTTTTAAAATGTTTTTAGCTTTGGCATGGTGGCTTATGCCCATAATTCCAGCATTTTGAGAGGCTGAAGTGGGAGGATCACTTGAGACCAGGGGTTCGGTTTGCAGTGAGCTATGATCACACTACTGCACTCCAGCCTGGGCTACAGAGCAAGACCTTGTCTCTAAAAAATAAAAAATGTTTTTATGCTAAAGGAATTAGTATGCCATTGCTTGAATCTTGTAAATCTGAGATTATAAAACACAGAAAAAATTATAAAGCTTATCTGTTTCCTTTAAAATTTTTAAAGCCTTACTTTTTATACTTTTCTCTGAATTGAATAAAAGGAAGAATAAATTAAGAACCACTTGATAACTACATTAGCAATATTGAGTTAGTGTCAAAAACTAGAAAGTAGAAATATAAAAATTAAAATTTGACAAAGGTTTAAAACCATGATTTTAAAAAATCACCAAACTTAACATTTTGCTTCTTTAAAATATGGTTCTTAAATGTTCATAGTTTGTAATCCTTTTACTCTTATAACTCCCTACAAATTGATTCATTGGTTTCACAAATTTTCTCCATAGAAAATATAAAAACTTCTTGATTTCTAATTTTTCATTGTGCTGTAGTTTTTCTCCATCATGGGTGTGTATATTTTGTAAATTCTAAATGGGTTTTTAGGTAAGCTTGGAAGCTATATAATCCTTTTCCAGTTTTGAAGTATGCGAATAAGTGCTTTTAAAAGAAATGTAGTTATCATTTTCATCCAAACATACCTTTATTTTCATGTTAATGTAGTACTACTGTTAGACCATCCTAAATTTAACTTTCACTAATGACCTTCAAAATGATTTGAAATTTTTTGCACTTCTTATTAGGACAATTGCATTTTATTTGTGCAGGCTTAAAATTGCATTTTATTGTGCATCACAAGAATTTACCCAACTTCCTGTGAATTTGGGTCTCAGAACTAGCTTCATTACTGTGTTACTTTGAGGAAATCACTTTACCTCACTGGGCTTCAATGTTCAGTCTATAAATGGATTGGCATTTTTTTTAAGTTTAAGGAATAGTCCACTTTGATGTTGATGAGTCTAAGAAATGTGAACAGTGCAGCCGTTTCACCGTGAGTTTGTAATCTCTGATGGGTTATTTGGTTATTGGCAAAATAACCTGAAATTACAGCAGTGTTAAAGCTCCTGAATAGATACTGTATATTTTAATGCAGTTTAGTTTTTGAAGTTTTACGTTTAAATTTCTACATTCTACTTTCTTTTTCTTTTTCTTTTCTTTTTTTTTTCCTTTTTTTTCTTTTTTTTTTTTGAAAGATAGTCTTGGTCTGTTGCCCAGGCTGGAGTGCAGTGGCACATTGTCGGCTCACTGCAACCTCTGCCTCCTGGGTTCAAGCGATTCTCCTGCCTCAGCCTCCTGAGTAGCTAGGACTACAGGTGCCCACCACCATGCCTGGCTAATTTTTGTATTTTAGTAGAGACGGATTTCATTATGTAGATCAAGGTGATCTCGAACTCCTGACCTAATATGATCTGCCTACCTCAGTCTCCCAATTTTACGTTCTACTTTCTATTAGTAAGAGTGAATATAGAAAGATTGTACTCTGACACAAGCTAGGACTTGAATTTGTATACATTCTAGACCTTATTTAAAAATTTTAACACAATAAATTTTTGATGAAATATTCATTAAAGCAAAATTTATCCATATAAATGGGCTTTTATGATCTAATTAATGTAATAGTTTTTCACCATGGCAAGGTGTGTTTGCATGGTTCGTGTGTGTGTGTGTGTGTGTGTAAGAGAAGTTAAGCATGATAAACTACCTTTAGAAGGCTGCTGAAAAGATTTTTGAAATGTTACTGAATTTTTCAAGTGTTCAAAAAAGTAAACTTACAAAATATTTTGACCTTTTTTTAAAAGGCAGGGGCATCCAGTAGTTCAAGTTTACAATGAGCTGTGATCGTGCCGCTGCACTCTACCCTGGGTGACAGAGTGGGGCCCTGTGCCATAGAGTGAGACCCTGTCTCAAAAAAAAAAAACAACTATGTAAATCCAAGGTATGATTTAAATACTTTTAACACGTGTTCATTTTAATCACATTTGTGGCTATGTTCCTCTTGTGTTTATATCTCTCAATGTGTATACTGTTATTAATGTGGCATATATATAAAATCTTCATTGTTAAAAATATTTTCAAAAAATCAGTGCAGCTTATAAATTTGCAATGATTTATGCCTGTGCTCATGATGGGTAAGATTTTGCTTACGTGAAACTAAAATTATGCAATAATTGAGATGCTTTACAATGGAGTATGACTGTATTATCTTGGACAGTAATTATAACTAACATTTATTGAGGGTTTTCTTTGTGCCAGTCATTGCTCTGTGAGTTAACTCTGTCTTCACAACATGAGAAAACAGGAACTATTACAATTCTCATTTTTACATAGTGAGAAAATGAGGACCAGAAACGTAAATAATTTTGTCAAGACCGTAAGTTAGTAACTAATTGTCAGGACACACACTCAGACAAGGGCCTGTATTTGCCAAGCTACCCCTCTAGGGTACCAATGATATAAATTGAGCAAACTGGCTGGGCGTGGCGGCTTATACCTGTAATCCTAGCACTTTGGGAGATCGAGACCATCCTGATTAACACAGTGAACCCCTGTCTCTACTAAAAATATAAAAAGTTAGCCAGGTGTGGTGGCACACGCCTATAGTCCCAGCTACTTGGGAGGCTGAGGCAGGAGAATTGCTTGAACCCAGGAGGCGGAGATTGCAGTGAGCTGAGATTGTGCCACTGCTCTCCAGCCTGGGCAACAGAGTGAGACTCCATCTCTAAATAAATAAATAAATAAATAAATAAATATTAAAAAATAAAAGAGAGCAAACTAATCTAGTAGAAGGTAAAGTGTATGATAGCCATACCTTTTAGAATGATTCAGTCAGTTAATCCAACGATAATCAGACCCTCTATGATTTAAACATGCATCCAAAATCACCAGTGATTTCTAGAACAGAAGAATTACTCATTTCTAATAGAACATATATATATATATATTTGTCTGAAAACAAGAATCCTCATCTTCATAAAGCACATTCCTTCCACATGTTAAATCAAAAATCTGTCTGGCCAACATGATGAAACCCCATATCTACAAAAACTACAAAAATTAGCTGGGCATGGTGGTGCACACCTGTAATCCCAGTTACTTGGGAGGCTGAGACAGGAGAATTGCTTGAACCCAGGAAGACAGAGGTTGCAGTGAGCCAAGATCATGCCAGTGCACTCCAGCCTGGGCGACAGAGCAAGACTCTGTCTCAAAAAATAAAAATAAAAATAAAAAAATCTGAATGTGCAAGAATCCCAGACTTCTCTGCTAATGGGCATCTCCATTTATGTCCCATAATCAACTTCAATTTAAAATATCCAAAATTTGGCCTCATTACTTTTATACTCCAATTTAATGTTTGTTTCCTGTATTCCTTTTCTTGATGATTGGAATCACCACCCCTCTGGTCACCTGAGCTGGAAATCTGGTAGTAATCCTAGACACCTCCCTATAACTTAACTTTCTTAGCCAATCAGTCTCCAAGTTCAGGACATTCTATTTCCTTAATCTCACTCGTTCTCACTGCTTTTGCTTCTTGCCTGCTGCCACTGTTTTTGAACAGGTCCCATCTCACTGGGATTACCTGAGGAGACATTTCCAGTGATTTTTTTCTGTCTCTAATCTGGAAACTCCTACTAGAATGATCTTACAATAGAAATCTGATCATGTCTTTCCTCTAGACAATTTTTAGCAATTTTTCATGGCTTTTAGGAAAATGTCCAGATTCCTAAACTGAACATAGAAAGCTCATTGTAATTTCGTACCAGCCTACTTTTCTAAAAAATAGTCCAGTCATCCTCTGTGTCTGGTGGTGCAAGATCAATGGCAGGGCAGGCTAGGGAGTATCCAGGAGGATGGCTGAGGTTCTATGGTAAGGCATATCTCTACTATAGTATCGGTAGGAAAACACCAGGATGTGTGTCCCCTGGAAGTGCAGAGTCAGGTCTGCAGTAAACAATGCAAATCTGAGAGAATAAGAGCAGAAACCAAGGTAGGAAGCCAAATTGAACCCATTGGTGAACCAATGAATGAGGAGGGTTGGGAGAAAGTTATATCTGAAGGAATTCTTGAGAGGTTTACACATGTTTGTAGGAAACCTTTTTTGTTATTTACATGCAAACTGTGAAGGCATAATTGGTTTTAGGAAAATAAACTAAATTTGAATAGGTATAAACCACTTGCTGTCACCGAGAGATGTTATACTGTTTCATGTCTCTGTGCCTATCACATGTCATTGCCTCTCCCTGAAAATGCCCTCTGCTGCCTCCCTATTTTCTAACTCCTACTTATTCCATAGCCCAGTTCAAGCACCATCTCTTCTGTAAATAGCAATTGCCAACATAAATTGAGCATTTACAGTCTCCAGGCACTATGCCAAATGTTTTAATACATAATCTCATTTAAACCTCATTAGGAAAGCTGCCTCTTTTTTCCTTGTCTTACAGATTAATAAATTCGTGTTTAGAGAGATGAATTGATTTGCATGAGGTTATGCAACAATTAAGTTATGGAATGGAGAATTAAGCCCAGAGGGTCTGACTCCAGAGTTTGAGCTTGTTACCACCATTGGCCTTCACCAATTCCCTAGACTGATTTGAGATGCCTTTCCAGGTGCATTTGTGCTTATATCATCATAGCCACATCCATCTCTGACATGATCTTTTCTTTATCTGGCTCTCCCAGTGGTTAAAAAGCTCCTAAAAATCAAGAGGTAAGTATCTACTACAAAAGTAAAATTTCAATAAATGTTTGTTTAATTAATAATTTCGCATTTTCTGACTGGGCACGGTGGCTCACCCCTGTAATCCCAGCACTTCAAAAGGCTGAGATGGGCAGATCACAAGGTCAGGAGTTCCAGGCCAGCCTGGCCAACATAATGAAACCCCGTCTCTACTAAAAATACAAAAATTAGCTGGATATGGAAGTGCATGCCTGTAGTCTCAGCTACTCAGGAGGCTGAGACAGGAGAATCACTTGAACCTGGGAGGCAGAGGTTGCAATGAGCCAAGATCTCACCACTGCACTCCAGCCTGGGCAACAGAACGAGACTCCCTCTCAAAATAAATAAATAAATAAATAAAAATGAATTATTATTTTCCAACAAGTTGCTTAGGGAGCAGTAAGTGAGGACACTTGAATGTTGCACCCAGAAAATTCATGTCAATTAAATGTGGCCTGTTGTGTTATTCTTTTGTCCTTTCAGGATATTTCTTTAGTAAAATCTGGGGTCAGTCAACTAGAATCAGGCTATTCTCTTGTCTAGACAGTATTAGATATAGATAATACATTATTTTTGTCTTTCTCTATACTTTACGTAGTTACCTGTTTGCTTCCAATAATCATTATCATGTGACAGTTTTCAAGATAGTTACTCATGCATGGCATATTGAAAGAAAATGTTTTTCCTAATTCATTCTTATTTTGCATCCAGGTTTGACTTTTATGAGGTATTATGTCTTATCCTCTTTCTAATTTTTGTGTTTGGAGATTTTAGCATAATCCTAGAGAATGATTGTTTCCTGTGACTTTAATGCTACGTGACTACATTAGACTTCGAATAACCATGGCTTGATGAAAGTTATATTCAACTAATTATTTCAAATTAGTAAGTTTCAGAGCCTTATTCCAGCTCACCATTAAGTACCCCTCAAGTTTCAAAGAGAAGGAAAAATGGCGAGGAAAAACACTAAAATAACTACTGGCAAGGGTGTGTGTTCTCTTGTTCCAAATAGGCCCAAGAAAATTAGTCATTAGTCTTACTAAGACAAGTGCCTCCAGTCCCTGAAAAGTGAAAAGAGAGGCAGATCTACATGTAAGGAGAAGCTTGTAAGCTCTTTTAAGACCTGCCTGTTCTCCCACCCCCAACTCTAGGGACTGCAAAGCAATTTTAGCTTGCCTACAAAATGGTCAGAAGGAGCATGAGGAAATTTTGTCTCACTCATTTCCAGATGTAATCCTGTGCAACATCAATCAAACTTGTTTTTCTTTCAAATAGAACATGATAGACTGTGACAAAGTTTGAATACTCACTCATACTTCACAGTACAAAAACAAAGAAATAGGTCAACCTTTTTGTGAGCTAAATACAGCATTTATATTAGAAGAAGGGATTGAAATATATTAGATGTTCTGTCAAGACCACTGATTTCAAGTCTGCTAGGTTTTAAGGCGTGATGAGAATGTAGCATGGAGTAGCCCAATATAGGGTGGTATAGATCCCACCTCTGATCAAGGGCTTCTCTTACCTTGAAGAGCAAAGGGCAGCCCTGTAGCTCCTGCCTTTGTCTTCAGTGCTTTCCATCGCTGCAACTGCTACATGACCCATAACTGCTCCCCAGCCTCCAACAACAGGAGCAAGTCTCCAGGGCTTTTCTCCATCTGACGTAATATAGGTAGACATCATAGAAGATGTGTGCGAGATGGCTCAGTAAAAGGTAGAAAGAGCCAGGGGACAACAAGAAATACTCATCTGTTGCGTTAGTCTTCTGAGACGTTAGAGTTTATCTGATACAGCAACTGGTTTTAACCCTATATTATTGGGCTCCCACAGCATTGGAATGTACCTGCAAACCTGGAGAAAAGGCTAAATTTTCAAAGTCAGATCACCTAGTTTTCTTTTGGTTCTCTTTCAATTTTTAAAAACAATTTTTTAAAATCAGCCTTAGCTCTGTTTTCTTATATTAAACAAAGGATTACACGTCATCCTTAGGGCAGACTGTAAAGGAATGAGCAGCTCATGTCTGAGGCTAGATTTTTGGTGGTGGCAGTGTTAATTAGTGTTGGACATTAATGAAAGACAAGTCTGAAGGATAAAATCAGGACTATGTGGTTCAGTTCTCTGTCCCAAAGGAAATTTTACTTTGAGTTTCAACTCTAGAGACTCTAACCTTTTTTATTTTTGGGTTATTGGTTTCATTTAGCTTTTATTTTTATGAAGAAAGATGGCATGTTTTTACTAAGATCTTACCAGCACAGGAGTTCAAGACCAGTCTGGGCAGCATGGCAAAACCCTGTCTCTATAAAACATACAAAAATAAGCCAGGTGTGGTGGCATGTGCCTGTAGTCCCAACTACTCGGGAGGCTGAGGTGGAAGGATCACTTGAACCCAGGAGGTTGAGGCTGCAGTGAGCCAAGGTCATACCACTTGCACCCCAGCCTGGGAGACAAAGTGAGACCCTGTCTCAAAATTTTTTTTAAAAAAAGATCTTAAATGTCTATTACTGAAGTAATTTTATAGTGACAGACAATATGTTTTCTTAAGTAGATGGTATCGTTATTGAAATAATATTTACAGTTTTACATATTTAGTTCAAAGGTAAAATCCAATCTATCCGTGGGCCAAATTGTCATGCACTATAAGCTGGTAGGATATAAATTAATCTTACTGCTATCAGCATGACCAGTTGTTATCCAAATTTATTAATATAAAATCAACAAGGTAGATAAATTTGAGAAACTAGTGAACCCTTTTATAGTAAATAATATTAAAGTTAGTTGGTAAAAAAATAAGTGAAATGTGTAAATAAAAGTTAACTTTTATATTCAAAGTTATTAAGAAAGCCAGAAGAGGAAATGCTTCTATAATTTTCTATAATTTTTTTTTTTTTTTTTTTTTTTTTTTAGAGTCTCTGTCGCTTAGGCTGGAGAACAGTGGCACCATCTTGCAATCTCCACCTCCTGGGTTCAAGTGATTCTCCTGCGTCAGCCTCCGGGATTACAGGTGCACACCACCATGCCCAGCTAATTTTTGTACTTTTTAAAGTAGAAACAGGGTTTCACCATGTTGGCCAGGTTGGTCTCGAACTCCTGACCTAAAGTGATCCACTGCTTTGGCCTCCCAAAGTGCTGGGATTACAGGTGTGAGCCACCATGCCCGGCCATTTTTTGTTGTTATTGTTTGTTTTCATGATTTCCTACAGGAAAAAAGCAAAATAAAAAACTATAAAGAAAAAATGTCTTCAAATTAAGAAGTTTCAAATGGTAGGGTGGTCCCAAAATGCAGTAACATCAAAACTTTGTGGTTGCAGGAGAAAACATGTACAAGCAGAATCATAGAAAAATTACCTCCTGAAATATCAGAGCAGGAGGTTCCTTAAAAAGCTCAAGTTGCTTAAGAATTAGAACAAGTTTTTGACTTTCTAAATATTTTTTGGTACTGAAAGCTCCCAATAACACTAAACACTATCTAAAAATATTTCAGGAAAGTCTTGTAAACTCTTTTTCATGTCATCTGAAAGAAGTTCTTTTGTAACAGAGCTGACACAATTCAAATGAGTGAAAAAATATATATTCCCTGAGGTATTTTGGTGGTAGGAAAGGAAGTATTTTCTAATGAATTATACACTGAGCTTGAATAGAATTAGCTGATCATTTTAAAGCTTAAACCATATCCATATGGCTTTTAAAAAGACACTAGCTGCAGAATCAACTTAGAAAACAAGAGGCATTCATATCTATAGAGATTTCTAGTTAAACAGTAATTGTTCCTTTATCTTTTATAAATCACCAAAAAGAATAATGCTGTTAATTAATGGTGAATCATGCTCCAGTGATCTATTCATATTCTCTGGCATGTTGCTCTGGAGGTGGTAAGCAGCAAAGTGTTGATAACTATATTGACTCAGCTTAGAAAAGGATTAAGAATCTCGGTATGACAGCAAATATGTATTCTCTTGTTATAGAAACATTTCACTCTTCTGTTCAAAATTCACAGTGGCTTTCTTAGTCTTTGTATAATAGCCAAACTCCTCTGCCTAATCTGTAAGGGCCATTGTCAATTCATGCCTAATTCATCTCAATTTACTTGCTCAGACTCAACTCTATTTTTTTTTCTTTGCACATATCCCCTTTGCACCACTGAAGTTGTTCCAGTCTCTCCCATACGTGTCCATTCTGTCGTTTAAACATGACTTAAAAAATCAACTGTGATTATTACATGAGAAGAGGATGATAGTCAGAAGTAGTAGAAAGACCTATAAGTTTCAATTAATAACCTTTTATGGTGTTTGTGGAAGACAATGCTAATTGCCTACTCCAAATCTATTCTCTTTTCATCCCTAATAGCAGGATTCCAACTTTGTTGGAGTAGCAGTGTGTGCTTTTCTAATAATACTTCTCCAGGCTCCCTTGCTGTTTGAGGGTGGCCTTGTGTCACAATTCTGGACAATAAGGCATAAGTTAAGGGTTTCTTGAAAAGCTGTTGTTTTCCTTGTAAGAGAACCTTCCTGCTTCCTTCTCCCTTCCACTTCCCACCTGGAATGCTGATGCAATACCTGGAGATAGAGTATCTCCACCTTGATATGAAAATCCTGAGGGCAAAGATGTACACACTAAGGACAATGGAGTGAGAAAATAGAAAATGGGTCCCTAATGTTACCATTGGGCTGCCATAAATGATCCTATTCTACCTACCTCCCCACCCCACCTGCCTGGTCTTCTTATTGTGTGAACCAAATAAACTTCTCTCACTCTGTGTTATTTACAGGGTTTTTCTGTTCATGTGGACAAGCACATTCCTAACTGATGCAACTTTTAGAACTTTTTTGACCATAAGAAGTCATCACTTTTATAGTAATAAAATAATTGTTTCAAGTGAAAAGAACATGCACAAGAGCCTAAGCTTTGGAGTCAGACGAGACTAAACTGGAATCCTGATCTTCCTGCATACTAATTATCTGACTTTTGGCAGCTTAATATCTCCAAGTCTCAACTTCCTCATCTGTAAAACAGGTGTAAACAAATAAGTAATGATATCTAACATACAATACAGAGGGTTATTATAAGGTACATAATGAGCCCTCAATAAAGTATAGCTATGATTATTACAACCAACTTTCCAACACACACACACACACACACACACTTCTCTGTGTTCCTAAATTAGCCGGGTGTGGTGACGGGCACCTGTAGTCCCAGCTACTTGGGAGGCTGAGGCAGGAGAATGACCTGGACCTGGGAGGCAGAGCTTGCAGTGAGCCAAGATCGCTCCACTGCACTCCAGCCTGGGCAACAGAGTGAGACTCCATCTCAAAAAAAAAAAAAAAAAAAAGATTTTTCTACTTGTACAATTAGTAATAAGATTTGTATAATAATAATATAATTCACTATTCCTCTTTATTGACCGGATAGCTCCTTTCACTGTTGTCTTACATCTTCACCTCTTAGTAGAAGAGATTGGAGGTGGGGCAAATATCTCCTGAGGAAAGAGGAGGATGTGACATCTTATGCTCCTAAAAGCCAGTAAGGGAAAGTAAAAAATAGCCCTTCAGTCTTTTGGAGAGGGGTTTGGGAAAAGTAGGAGATCAAAGTCTTTACTCACTTTTAAGCCTGAAACCCTGGAAAGATAGTGTGGGGAGAAAAATACAGTAATGGAATCCCAATGAAAATCTGTTTCATGCTTTTTTAAAAAATTAATCGTTCTTTTTTTTTTAGCAATTTGCTATAGAAATATTGAGTGGAAGGTACAGAGAGTTCCCACATTCTCCCTCATTCCTCCCACCAGTTTTTCCTATTTATTATTATTTTTTGAGTAAATGATGATTCTTTATTTCAGTCATTGGATTAATGCTGGCTGCTGTGACACAGCCACCCTGTTACCAAGCACTCTATCCCTTAGCAGCATCCCCTAGTTGAGAGCCAGTATCAGATTTGATACTGGCTCCTGTGATCCTGTGAGCCAATTCTCCCAAACCCAGAGTTTGGTGGGAATATTCATATATATATACTTTAAGTTCTGGGATTACATGTGCAGAAGGTACAGGTTTGTTACATAGGTAAACACGTGCCATGGTAGATTGCTGCACCCGTCAACCCATCATCTACATTAGGCATTTCTCCTAATGCTATCCCTCCTCTAGCCCTTCACCCGCTAAAAGGCCCGGGTGTGTGATGTTGCCCTCCCTGTGTCCATGTGTACTTACTGTTCAACTCCCACTTATAAGTGAGAACATGCGGTGTTTGGTTTTCTGTTCCTGTGTTAGTTTGCTGAGAATGATGGTTTCCAGCTTCATCCATGTCCCTGTAAAGGAGATGAACTCATTCTCTTTAATGGCTGCAGAGTATTCCATGGTGTATATGTGCCACATTTTCTTTATCAAATCTAACGTTGATGGGCATTTGGGTTGGTTTCAAGTCTTTGCTATTGTACATAGTGCTGCAGTAAACGTACATGTACATGTGTCTTTATAGTAGAATGATTTATAATCCTTTGGGTATATAGCCAATAATGGGATTGCTGGGTCAAATGGTAGTTCTAGTTCTAGATCCTTGAGGAATCACCACACTGTCTTCCACGATGGATGAACTGATTTAGACTCCCACCAACAGTGTAAAAACGTTCCTATTTCTCCACATCCTCTCCAGCATCTGTTGTTTCCTGACTGTTTAATGATCGCCATTCTAACTGGAGTGAGATGGTATCCCATTGTGGTTTTGATTTGCATTTCTCTAATGACCAGTGATGATGAGGTTTTTTCCATATGTTTGTTGGCTGCATAAATATCTTCTTTTGAGAAGCGTCTTTTCATATCCTTTGCCCACTTTTTGATGGGGTTGTTTCTTTATTGTAAATTTAAGTTCCTTGTAGATTCTGGATATTAGCCCTTTGTCAGATGAATAGATTGCAAAAATTTTCTCCCATTCTGTAGGTTGCCTGTTCATTCTGATGACAGTTATTTTGCTGTGCAGAAGCTCTTTAGTTTAATTAGATCTCATTTGTCAATTTTGACTTTTGTTGCCATTACTTTTGGTGTTTTAGTCATGAGGTCTTTTCCTATGCCTGCATCCTGAATGGTATTGCCTAGGTTTTCTTCTAGGGTTTTTATGGTTTTAGGTCTTACATTTAAATCTTTAATCCATACATTTAAATCTTTAATCCATCTTGAGTTAATTTTTGTGTAAGGTGTAAGGAAGGGGCCCAGTTTCAGTTTTCTGCATATGGCTAACCAGTTTTCCCAACACCATTTATTAAATAAGGAATCATTTCCCCATTGCTTGTTTTTGTCAGGTTTGTCAAAGATCAGATGGCTGTAGATGTGTGGCATTATTTTTGAGGCCTCTGCTCTGTTGCATTAATCTACATATCTGTTTTGGTACAAGTACCATGCTGTTTTGGTTACTGTAGCCTTGTAGTATAGTTTGAAGTCAGGTAGTGTGATGCCTCCAGCTTTGTTCTTTTTGCTTAGGATTGTATTGGGTATATGGGCTCTTTTTTGGTTCCATATGAAATTTAAAGTAATTTTTTCAAATTGTGTGAAGAAAGTAATTGGTAGCTTGATGGAGACGGCATTGAATCTACCACTATGGCCATTCTCACGATATTGATTCTTCCTATCCATGAGCATGGAGTGTTTTTCCATTAGTTTGTGTCCTCTCTTATTCCCTTGAGCAGTGGTTTGTAGTTCTCATTGAAGCAGTCCTTCACATCCCTTTTAAGTTGTAATCCTAGGTATTTTATTCTCTTTGTAGCAATTGTGAATGAGAGTTCACTCATGATTTGGCTGTCTATTATTGGTGTATAGGAATGCTTGTGATTTTTGCACATTGATTTTGTATCCTGAGACTTTGCTGAAGTTGCTTATCAGCTTAAGGAGATTTTGGGCTGAAACGATGGGGTTTTCTAAATACACAATCATGTCATCTGCAAACAGAGACAATTTGACTTCCTCTCTTCCTATCTGAATACCCTTTATTTCTTTTCTCTTGACTGATTGCCCTGGCCAGAACTCCCGATACTATGTTGAATAGGAGTGGTGAGAGAGAGCATCTTTTCCTTGTGCCAGTTTTCAAAGCGGATGCTTCTAGCTTTTGCCCATTCAGTATGATATTGGCTGTGGGTTTGTCATAAATAGCTCTTATTATTTTGAGATACATTCCATCAATTCCTAGTTTATTGAGAGTTTTTAGCATGAAGATGTGTTGAATTTCATCAAAGGCCTTTTCTGCATCTACTGAGGCAATCATGTGGTTTTTGTCATTGGTTCTGTTTCAGTGATGGATTATGTTTATTGATTTGTGTATGTTGAGCCAGCCTTGCAACCCAGGGATGAAGCCGACTTGATCATGGTGGATAAGCTTTTTGATGTGCTGCTGGATTCTGTTTGCCAGCATTTTATTGAGGATTTTCACTTCAATGTTCATCAGGGATATTGGCCTGAAATTTTCTTGTTTTGTTGTGTCTCTGCCAGGTTTTGGTATCAGGATGATGCTGGCCTCATAAAATGAGTTAGGGAGGAGTCCCTCTTTTTCTATTGTTTGGGATAGTTTCAGAAGGAATGGTACCATTCCTTCTCCTCTTTGTACCTCTGACAGAATTCGGTTGTGAATCCATCTGGTTTTGGGCTTTTTTTGGTGGGTAGGCTATTCATTACTGCCTAAATTTCGGAACCTGTTATTGATCTATTCAGGGATTCAACTTCTTGCTGGTTTAGTCTTGGGAGGATGTATGTGTCCAGCAATTTATCCATTTCTTCAAGATTTTCTAGCTTATTTGTGTAGAGGTGTTTATAGTATGCAGTGATGGTAGTTTGTATTTCTGTGGGATCAGTGGTGATCTCCCCTTTATCATTTTTTATTGTCTATTTAATTCTTATCTCTTTTCTTCTTTATTAGTCTGGCTAGTGATCTATATATTTTGTTAATCTTTTCAAAAAACCAGCTCCTGGATTCATTAATCTTTTGAAGGATTTTTCGTGTCTCTACTCCTTCAGTTCTGCTCTGATCTTAGTTATTTCTTGTCTTCTGCTAGCTTTTGAATTTGTTTGCTCTTGCTTCTCTAGTTCTTTTAATTGTGATGTTAGAGTGTTGATTTTCGATCTTTCCCACTTTCTCATATAGGCATTTAGTGCTATAAATTTCCCTCTAAACACTGCTTCAGCAGTGTTCTGGTACATTGTGCCTTTGTTCTCATTGGTTTCGAAGAACTTATTTATTTCTGACTTAATTTCGTTATTTACCCAGTAGTCATTCAGGAGCAGGTTGTTCATTTTCTACGTAGTTGTGCAGTGTTGAGTGAGTTTCTTAATCCTTAATGTTAATTCGATTGCACTGTGGCCTGAGAAACTGTTTTTTATGATTTCCATTCTTTTGCCTTTGCTGAGGAGTGTTTTATTTCAATTATGTGGCCAATTTCAGACTAAGTGCAATGTGGTGCTGAGAAGAATGTGTATTCTGTTGACTTGGAGTGGAGAGTTCTGGAACTGTCTATTAGGTCTGCTTGGTCCAGAGCTGAGTTCAAATCCTAAATATCCTTGTTAATTTTCTGTCTCATTGATCTGTCTAATATTGACAGTGGGGTATTAAAGTCTCCCACTATTATTGTGTGAGTGTATAAGTCTCTTTATAGGTGTCAAAGAACACGGCTTATGAATCTGGGTGCTCCTGTATTGGGTGCTATATATTTAGGATAGTTAGCTCTTATTTTTGCATTGATCCCTTTACCATTACGTAATGCCCTTCTTTGTCATTTTTTATCTTTGTTGGTTTAAAGTCTGTTTTATCAGAGACTAGGATTGCAACCCCTGCTTTTTTTTTTTTTTTCCTTTGTATTTGCTTGGTAAATATTCCTCCATCCCTTTATTTTGAGCCTATGTGTGTCTTTGCACATGAGATGTGTCTCCTGAATACAACACACCTATGGGTCTTGGCTCTTTATCCAGTTTGCCAGTCTGTGTCTTTTAATTGGGGAATTTAGCCTATTTACATTTAAGGGTAATATTGTTATGTGTGAATCTGATCCTGTCATTATGATGCTAGCTGGTTATTTTGCCCATTAGTTGATGCAGTGTCTTCATAGTGTTGATGTTCTTTACATTTTGGTTTGTTTTTTCAGTGGCTAGTACCGGTTTTTCTTTTCCATATTTAGTGCTTCTTTCTGGATCTCTTTTAAGGCAGGCCCTGTGATAACAAAATTCCTTAGCATTTGCTTGTCTGTAAAGGATTTTATTGCTCTTTCACTTATGAAGGCTTAGTTTGGCTGGATATGAAATTCTGGATTGAAAATTCTTTTCTTTAAGAATGTTGAATATTGTCCCCCACTCTCTTCTGGCTTAGGGTTACGGCAGAGAGATCCGCTGTTAGTCTGATGGGCTTCCCTTTATAGGTAACCTGCGCTTTCTCACTGGCTGCCCTTAACAATTTTTCCTTCATTTCAACCTTGGTGAATCTGATGATTATGTGTCTTGGGGTTGCTCTTCTTGATGAGTATCTTTGTGGCGTTCTCTGTATTCCCTGAATTTGAATGTTGGCCTGTCTTGCTTAGTTGGGGAACTTCTCCTGGATAATATCTTGAAGAGTGTTTTCCAACTTGGTTTCATTCTCCCTGTCACTTTCAGGTATACCAATCAAAAGCAGATTTGGTCTTTCCACATAGTTCCATATTTCTTGGAGGGTTTGTTCATTTCTTTTCATTCCTTTTTCTCAAATCTTGTCTTCATGCTTTATTTCCTTAAGCTAACCTTCAATCTCTGATATCCTTTCTTCCGCTTTGTTGATAGAGCTATTGATACTTGTGTACACTTCACAAAGTACTTGTGCTGTGTTTTTCAGCTCCATCAGGTCATTTATGTTCTTCTCTAAGCTGGTTATTCTAGTTAGCAATTCCTCTAACCGTTTTTCAAAGTTCTTAGCTTCCTTGCATTGGGTTAGAACATGCTCCTTTAGCTTGGAGGAGTTTGTTTTTACCCACCTTCTGAAGCCTACTTCTGTCAATTCGTCAGCCATCCTGTTTTGTTCCCTTGCTGGCGAGGAGTTGTGATCCTTTCCAGGAGTAGAGGCATTCTGGTTTTGGGAATTTTCAGGCTTTTTGTGCTGTTTTTTTGTCATCTTTGTGGGTTTATCTACCTTTGGTCTTTGCTGCTAGTGACCTTCCAATGGGTTTTTGTGTGGATGTCCTTTTTGTTGATATTGATGCTATTTCTTTCTGTTTGTTAGTTTTCCTTCCAATAGTCAGGCCCCTCTTCTGCATCTCTGCTGGAGTTTGCTATAGGTCCACCCCTGGCCCTGTTTCCCTGGGTATCACCAGCAGAGGCTGCCAAATAGAAAAGATTGCTGCCTGTTCCTTTCTCTGGAAGTTTTGTTTCAGAGAGGCACCCGCCAGATGCCAGCCAGGGCTCTCCTGTGTGAGCTATCTGTAGACCCCTGCTGGGAGGTGTCTCCCAGTCAGGAGGCACGGGGATCAGGGAACCACTTGAGGAGGCAGTCTGTCCCTTAGTAGAGCTTGAGCGCTGTGCTGGGAAATCTGCTGCTCTCTTCAGAGCCAGCAGGCAGGAATGTTTAAGTCTGCTGAAGTTGCGCCCACAGCCGCCTCTTCCCCCACGTGCTGTGTCCCAGGGAGATGGGAGTTTGAAGTATAAGCCCCTGACTGGGGCTACTGCCTTTCTTTCAGAGATGCCCTGCCCAGAGAGGAGGAATCTAGAGAGATAGTCTGGCTACAGTGGCTTTGTGGAGCTGTGGTGGGCTCTGGCCAGTCCGAACTTCCAGGTGGTTTTGTTTACACTGTGAAGGGAAGACTGCCTATTCAAGCCTCAGTAATGGCAGACGCCCCTCCCCACACCAAGCTCTAGCATCCCAGGTTAACTTCAGACTGCTGTGCTGGCAGCGAGAATTTCAAGCCAGTGGATCTTATCTTGAAGGGCTCCGTGGGGGTGGGATCGGATCACTTGGCACCCTGGCTTCAGCCCCCTTTCCAGGGGGGTGAATGGGTCTGTCTTGCTGGCATTCCAGGCGCTACTGGGGTATGAAAAAAAACCTCCTGCAGCTAGCTGAGTGTCTGCCCAAATGGCTGCCCGGTTTTGTGCTTGAAACCCAGGGCCCTGGTGGTGTAGGCACCAAGGGAATCTCCTGGTCTGTTGGTTTTGAAGACCATGAGAAAAGCATAGTATCTGGGCCAGAATGCACCATTCCTCACAGCACAGTCTTTCACAGCTTCCCTTAGCTAGGGGAGGGAGTTCTGCAACCCCTTGTGCTTCCCGGGTGAGGTGACACCCCACCCTGCTTCAGCTTGCCCTCCCTGGGCTATACCCACTGTCTAACCAGCCCCAGTGGGATGAGCCGGGTACCTCAGCCGGAAATGCAGAAATCACCTGCCTTCTGCATTGATCTCGCTGGGAGCTGAAGACCACAGCTGTTCCTATTTGGCCATCTTGCCCAGGAATCCAGCTTTCCCTATTATTAATATTATGCACTAGTGTGGCACATTTGTTACAATTGATGAGCCAATATTAAATCAGTATTATTAACTAAAGCCATAGTTTACATTAAGGTTCATTCTTTGTTTTGTACATTCTATGGATTTTGACAAGTGTTGTGTAACATGTATCCATAATTACATTATCATACAGAGTTCAGTCAAGTGTCAATACTTTCTGAGAAATGCATCGTTTGGAGATTTCCAAGTTGTGTGAACATCATAGAGAGTACTTTACACAAACCTAGTTGATATAACCTACTACACACCTGTATATGGATAGTCTATTGCTCCTAGGCTATAAACCTGTACAGCAGGTTACTGTACTGAATACCATAGGCAATTACAACACAGGGTAAGTATTTCTGTTTCTAAATGTATCTAAACATAGAAAAGGTACAGCAAAAATATGGTATAAAAGGTAAAAATGGTGCACCTCAATAAGGCACATATCTTGAATAGAATGTGCAGAACTGGAAGTTGCTCTGCATGAGTCAATGAGAAAGTATAAGTGAATTTGGAAGTCTAGGATATTACTGTACACTACTGTAGACTTTATCAACCCTGTACACTTAGGCTACATTAAAGTTATTTAATTTTTGGCTGGGCATGGTGGCTCATGCCTGTAATCCCAGCACTTTGGGAGGCTGTTGTGGGTGGATCACGAGGTCAGGAGATCGAGACCACGGTGAAACCCCGTCTCTACTAAAAATACAAAAAATTAGCTGAGCACGGTGGTGGGCACCCGTAGTCACAGCTACTCAGGAGGCTGAGGCAGGAGAATGGTGTGAACCTGGGAGGCTGAGCTTGAAGTGAGCCGAGATCGCACCACTGCACTCCAACCTGGACGACAGAGCGAAACTCCGTCTCAAAAAAAAATATTTAATTTTTTCTTCAATAATAAATTAATCTTAGCTTACTGTGATTCTTTTACTTTGTAAACCTTTTGGTTGGGTGCAGTAACTCATACCTATAATTCTAGCACTTTGGGAGGCTGCACCAAGAGGATCACTTGAGCCTAGGAGTTCGAGACCAGCCTGGGCAACATGGTGAGAGCTGGTCTCACCTGGCCTCTACAAAAATTAGCCACGTGTGGTGGCAGGCACCTGTAATCCCACCTACTTGGGAGGCTGAGGCAGGAAGATCACTTGAGCCTGGGAAAGTTGAGGGTGCAGGGAGCCATGATCACGCCACTACACTCCAGCCTGGGTGACAGAGTGAGACCCTGTGTCACAAAACAACACAAAACAAAACCCTTAAAATTTTTCTTCTTTTTTTGTATTTTTTAGTAGAGACGGGGTTTCACCGTGTTATCCAGGATGGTCTCGATCTCCTGACCTTGTGATCCGCCCGTCTCGGCCTCCCAAAGTGCTGGGATTACAGGCTTGAAAACCCTTATAATTTAAAAAAAAACTTTTTGGCTCTTTTGTAATAACACTTAGCTTAAAACACACATACATTTTACAGTCATACAAAAATCTTCTTTCTTTATATTCTTATTCTATAAGCTTTTTTCTACTTTTGTAATTTTTAATTATATTAACTTTTTTAACATTTCTGTAAAAAAAAAAAAAACTAAAACACAAACACAAACATTGCTCTAGGCCTACACAGGGTCAGGATCACTAATATCATTGTCCTCTACCTCCATAGCTTGTCCCACTGGAAGATCTTTGGAGGAAATAACACACATGAAGCTGTCATCCCCTATAATAACAATGCCTTTTTCTGGGATATCACCTGAAGAACCTGCCTGAGGCCATTTTACAGTTAACTTTTAAAAAGATATGTAAATAACAGTACACTCTTAAAAAGCAATAAAAAATATAGTATTGTAAATATATAAATCAGTAATAGAATCATTTATTATCATTATTGTGTATTGTGTACTGTACATAATTGTATGTGCTATACCATTATACAACTGGCAGTGTAGTAGGTATGTTTACACCAGCATCACTGCAAACACATCACTACAAACACGTGAGTCATACGGTGTGCTACGACATTGGGATGGCTGTGATGTCACTAGGCAATTGAAATTTTTCAGCTCCGTTATAATATTATGGGACCACTTTGGTGCTATATGTGGTCTGTCATTGATGAAAACATTATGTGGTGTATGATTGTTCCACTGTTGTAAACAAACCCCTGTGTTCATTTTCCCAAAACCTGCTAACCACTGATCTTTTCACTGTCTCCATAGTTTTTTCCTTTTCCAGAATGTCATATAGTTGTAATTGTAGCATGTAACCTTCTCAGGTTGTCTTTATTCACTTAGC
This sequence comes from Papio anubis, assembly GCF_008728515.1. Taxonomy (NCBI): domain Eukaryota; kingdom Metazoa; phylum Chordata; class Mammalia; order Primates; family Cercopithecidae; genus Papio; species Papio anubis. The sequence goes on from NC_044988.1 coordinate 32,491,234, forward strand.
AATATGCATTTAAGCTTTCTTTATGTTTTTTTCATGGCTCAATAGCTCATTTCTTTTTAATGATGAATATTTCATTGTATGGCTATACCACAGTTTATATACCTATTGAAAGACATCTTGGTTGCTTCCAGATTTTGGTAATTGCTATAACTTTTGCGTTCGAATTTTATGTTGACAGAAGTTTTCAACTGGTTAGGGTAAATATGCCTTTTTCGAGAGACACAGCATGTGACATGAAGTGCTTTCCCTAAGCCTTCCTGGCAGTTAGAAATGACGCAGTAGTATCATAAGTTTGCTTCACATTTTCACTGGAGCCAATGTTGGATTTGCAGGAGGTTCTAAATGTATAGTAGTACTTAAGAACCCATATAAAGGCTGGGCACGATGGCTCACGCCTGTAATCCCAGCACTTTGGGAGGCCGAGGTAGGTGGATCATGAGGTCAACAGTTCACGACCATCCTGGCCAAGATGATGAAACTCCATCCCTACTAAAAATACAAAAATTAGCTGGGCACAGTGGCGGGCGCCTATAATCCCAGCTACTCGGGAGGCTGAGGCAGGAGAATCGCTTGAACCCAGACAGCAGAGGTTGTAGTGAGCTGAGATTGCACTACTGCATTCCAGCCTGGGTGGCAGAGTGAGACTGTCTCAAAAAATGAAAACAAAAAAGAACCCATATAAGTAGTGGGCTCAAGGACCAGCTCACTGGTACCTATAGCTGTCATCCCTCCTTATCCAAGAAGTTTCCAGCGGGACAAAGGGGATGAAGTTTCCATGCAGAAACTTCAGAGAGGGTCACCCATTAGGGATAAGGGAATGCAAAGGTAGCACCTCTAAAAGTCTCTGACACCAGGAGGCTGTGGTAGTATGAGCCCAGCAGTTATCTGATGACCATGAAATGTGCTCATGATGCAGCCAGTTGCTGAACACCGTCATTGACAGGAACCAGATTGGGTGAAGACAAAAGCAGTCAGAGCCAATGAAGAGCGGATCCCAGATTTTAAGAGGAGATGACAGCCCCGGCTTAGTCACTCACGCCTGTAATCCCAGCACTTTGGGAGGCCAAGGCGGGTGGATCACCTGAGGTCAGGAGTTCGAGACCGGCCAGGCCAACAAAACCTTGTCTCTATTAAAAATACAAAAATTAGCTGGGCGTGGTGGCGCACAACTATAGTCCCAGCTACTCGGGAGGCTGAAGCAGGAAAATCGCTTGAACCTAGGATGCGGAAGTTGCAGTGAGCTGAGATTGTGCCACTGCACTTCAACCTGGGCAACAGAGCAAGACTCTGTCTCAAAAAAAAAAAAAAAAAAAAAAAAAAAGGAGATGCCAGTCTGGGACCTTGTTGTCAAATCAGACAAACGTCCTCACAGAAATCAATCAGATATCTTGAAAGACAAGGCAGGCAAAATATCCACGTGGGCTCCTGAAGCCCTGTCTCACCCTCACAAGGACACAATTGCTTCCCTTTTCAGTGTAGACTTTATCTCTGGAAATAGGAAGAGAGGAGGGAAACAGACCTGTTGACGGGAATTTGAAATTTACCTTAAATGGATACACACCTGAAATGGTCTAAGATACTTTTAAATGGCATGCTTAGATATCTCCCTTCCAGCTCTTCATATCTGCCTGTAGTTGGTAATGGGGGTCCATACCCAAAAGGAAGTTTAGATCATTGAGGAAGGAAGAGGAGTAGGGGGAGAGAGGAAAAGGATGAGGATTTTTTTTTTTTTTGCCAGTCTAAGAGAGTTTGTTATATTTTTGCTCCACATGGTTATATTATATAATATATTTTATATAAAAATGTCCTGTGGAATAGTAAGATAGGAAGCATTGCTTCAAAGACAGAAGCCAGGGACTTCTTACCTGGAAAGCAATGTAATCCTTCAGTTAAGGGTTGGGAACAGTCAGTGTGTGTTTCAATCGCAGCATCCTCACTTATTTTAAACAAAGTAATTAACCTGACTGACCTTTTGATTACTTAGCTATGAAATAAAGATACTACTAATATCTACTTAATGGACTCCTTTGATATTTAATAAGAGATGCATGTAAATCTTCCAGCACAGTGCTTAATAACAAGAATTATTAAGCTCTAAACTTTATGCCAAGTAACTTTGTAAAAGTCACATGGGCTATTTGACTCTAAATTTTCACATATGTAATAAGAATTACTGCCTCTTTTACAGGGTAGTTGTGAGGATTGAATGAGATAACTAAATAATGGGTGAGTGCACAGTATATACTGAGAACATATTAGCTTTCCCCTCTCATCTCTTAATAACATCTAGAATAGTGCAATACTTATAATACCACTTACAACTCTTAAGGATCTATTGAGAAACTACTTACTTCTATTTCTGTAGTTGCTGGTCTCTTTTTTGAATTCTATACCTTAGGAGACTCAATTAATGATGCAAGGGTTGAGTCTTGTCAGCTTTAAGAAGGAAGTACGTGTGTATTTTGTATGCCCTTATTTCTTTCAGCATATTTTTTCATCCTTCCTCACTCACATCTCTCTTCACTTTCCAGAGTTCCCATTTCGGCCCCATCCAGGCCTACATGCCCTGTACATGCTGGGTCACTATAACTCTTCTACAGTCAAATCTTTTGCTTTGAGGGCGTTCTCCTCTGCTGACCAATGGATGGTTAGTAACCTGAAAAATGGATCCCTCTTGGGTTCTTAAAGACTGATAATGGGTTAATTCACATGTCATTATTTCTTTACAGGTGTTACAATTTAACAGCATACTCTGGTAGCTTCTGTGTTTTAACCCATAGGAATAATTTCTTTTATAGTCCTATTACCATTCTTGAGTACTAATAATGAAATATTTTTAGATTAGACACTGACTTGGGGCCCTGCGTATGACACTCAGAGCTGTCTACTTTGCTAACACATAGTAAACCCTGATCAGGACAGTATAAACACTGGTATCCTAGAGACTTGGAAATGTTAACTTATCTCCATTACGTTGTGCCCAGGGAGTGGCGTGGGCGCTGAAATCATAAGGCCAAATAAAAAAAGTTTATTAAGTGAACATAATTTTTCCACCACAGATAAAATTCTGCCCTCAAATCCTTACTGGAGCTCTACATTTAATATTGGAAACCTAAGAATATTATAAAATTCCTCTTTAAAGTAGACATTTCACAAAGGAAGTAAGGACAATATTATGTGTTCACTGGCAATATACTCTTATTTATTCCTATTTAAGTCAACATTGCCCAGTGGTTGCACCCTGAATTTGGGATATTAAAATACAATCTCTACTTGGGAGGCTGAGGCACGAAAATCACTTGAACCCAGGAGGCAGAGGTTGCAGTGAGCTGAGATCGTGCCACTGCACTCCTACCTGGGCAACAAAGTGAGATCCTGCCTCAGATAAATAAATTAAGTTAAATTAAATCTCAAATCTGTGTGTTATTACAGGGTTTTAATGTTTATAATCTTTGTTCTTTCCATGAAATATAAGTATTATTACCGTTTCTTCTCATCTATTCTTTACAAAACTACTCTGGCTTCTTTACACAGAAAAAAAGAAAACAGCTCCTGTTGCCTTTTGCCTCTCATCCAGAAAGGCATCCATCTGCCTTTCTAATATCTCCTCATCCTGTCAGGCCACAAATGGTGAGCCCTGCTATCTCTGATGAGTTGCTGACACTGAGTTTCTGTTTAAAGAAAACTATAAGAAGGTTATATCCTAGAGCTGATCTAGGATATCACCTCCTGGCTTAAAATATTTGAAAACTCCCTTCTTAGTTGTGAATCCATTTACCTACCAGTATTTGTCATTCCCATGTATTCATAAGGCAACATGCTAGAAACCACAATGGATGCAAAAAGTCATTAATTTCCTGAATGACTCTTGACAATCTATTGGAAAGGCGAGGTATACACAATGTTACTGGGATTTTTCTCTATATCAGGCTGGCAAACTACAGGCCATGAGTTGGCCCATGGCCTGTTTTTATATGGCTCAAGAGCTAAAAAAGGTTTTTATATTTTTAAAGGGTTATAAAAGACAAAATAAAACAAAGAATATGTGACATAGACTATAAGTGAAACGCAGAGCCTGGTATATTTACCATCTGGCCCTTTACAGGAAAAGGTTGCCTATCTCTGCTCTACACAGTTCTGGATGTAACTAACAGGCTGTAGTTCATCCCCAAAAGCAAATACTGGAGAACATTCTCGTGGGCCCCATATAAACACGCGCAGCCCAACCTTCTCCTTGATATATTTCTAGTGGTCCCATATGCTTCTCTGTATCTTGAGAGAGAATTTGCCTAGGTGATGTCTCCCACTGCTGACTTGTGCAGAGGGACAATTGCAGCAGAATGGTCCTAGCACCCTTAACCAGTAGTAGTGTCTAAAGCATAGAAGCTGGATGAAGTTATGGTCATCAGTGTTTGAGAAAGGGGAAATCCCCAGCATGATGCCTCTCCTCTACATCCTGCTAAGCAGGAGCCCAAAGGATTGGAGCTCTTAGTCATCAGCTCTCATTTGCCATATCAGCCATCGTCCAGGTGCTAGGTTTCAGCACCTGTTCCACCACAGAATTTCTGCTGTCTTGCCCAGGAGTGAGATTCTCACTGCAAATGTGAGAAGGCTTCTATTTATACCCACAGTCCTATATTCACATCCTTTCATCTAAATCTAGTTGACTATAGAATATTGGCTTGCAGTGGGCTCTAAATTCAAAACCATTACTTAATTCTTAAAAATCAGAAGATGTCATGTAATGCATGAAAGATCTGCATGAAGATCTGCCAGAGCCGTAATCTGGTACAGCTGAGTAATAACTCCATGGGCTCTACAAGTGGCTATTGTATCAGCCAATTCCTGTTACCTCCTAGACCCTGAGACTGAGTGTCCAGTGCCACAGATCATCTTAATGGGGCTTGTCTCACTTGTTTACAGTTACCTCCTTGGCCTCTATTAATATTTGAGTTTGAAATTCCTGTTTTAACTCCTTAAAATGCAAAAGATCCACTTTACACCCCTTAGGATGGTTACTGTCAAACAAACAAACAAACAAAAAACACAGAAGATGTGTTGGCAAGGATGGAGAAATTGCCACCCTTGTGCACTGCTAGTGGGAATGTAAAATGGTGCAACCTAGCGACTATAGAAACAGTTTGGCAGTTTCTCAAAAAGTTAAAAATAGAATTACCATATGATCCAGCAATTCCCCTCCTGGCTATATATCCAAAAGAATTAAAAGCAAGAACTTGAGCAGATACTTGTACACCCATGTTTATAACAGCATTATTATTATTATTATTTTGTGTGTTTGTGTATGTGCAAATGGTGGCCTTTAAAACCAAGGAAAACCATGAAAAATGACAGAACAGGAGCAAATCCGCTAGTGTAGTGCCGAGCTAGCCCTTTGCAGGACCCTAAAACCTGATCTAGTAACAGAATAAATCAGTGTATTTACATTTATGTTTGCCCTGAAAACCCAGGTAAGGTCTGAAGCTTGAGGCCATCTCCCCTTCCTTTCCTCCTCCCTCTTCCTACCTCCTTACCTTCTTTCACTTCCTCAATCCATTCCTCTCCCTTCTCCCTTCCTCTCTCTTCCTTCTTTTCCTTTCTGCTTTTTCCTTTTCTCTTCTCCTTTTATTCCTCATTCTCTTTACCATCTACCTATGTGTCCCTCCAAGCCCCTCTGCTATTTCTCCCCTGCTCACTCCCTCTGCCCTGTCTCCCTCAGGTTCAGCTTCCAGGGTGGGGGGGGCGAGAAAGGGTCCTCAGCCCAGGGAGCACTTGCTGGTGTTCTTCTTGTTGCAAGTTTTCAGGTCAGTACTGGGAGGCTTGTTGCCGTTTCCTGATCTCCGGCCTCCTGACTTGAGCAAGATGTCCTGGGCCAGGGAGCTAAAAGCCTCATCCACATTCATACTGGATTTAGCACTAGTTTCGAAAAATCGGATTCCTTGCTCTGGAGCCAACTTATCGGCCTGCTCCTTCTGCACCTTCCTCTTGGCCTCCATGTCACATTTGTTCCCTAGCAAGAGGTGTTCCACCCCAGCTGAGCCATTCTCCTTGATGCTTTTCATCCAGTTCTGAATATTCTCGAAAGATTTCTCATCCATGATGTCGTATACTAGGATAATACCCATGGCTCCACGGTAGTAGGCAGTACTTATTGTCTTGAATCACTCTTGGTCAGCCGTGTCCCAGACTTGTAGTTTGATCTTCTTCCCCTCTATATCCACAGTGCGGATCTTGAAATCAATTACAATAGTGGAGATGTAAGTGTTGTTGAAGTTGTCTTCTGCAAAGCGAATGATCAGACAAGTCTTGCCCACTCCCGAGTCCCCGATCAGCAGTAACTTGAAGAGGTGGTTGTAGGCTTTGGCCATGGCGGACACCGGGGGAGCCGGGAGAGGGGTGGGGAGCGCCCCGCACTGGTAGGCGGGACTGGACGATTGGCAAACAGAGCAGCACGGAGCCCAGGCCAGGAAGCTATAACAGCATTATTTACAGTAGCTAAAATGTGAGAGCAGCCCAAGGGTCCATTGACAGATGAAAGGATAAACAAAATTTGGTATATATACATATTCTACCCAGCCGCAAAAAGGGAAGAAATTTGGACACACGCTACAACATGGATAAACCTTGAAGATACTATGCTAAGTGAAATAAGCCAGTCATGAAAGGATAAATATTGTGTGATTCCACCTGTATGAGATAACTAGAGTAGTCAAATTCATAGAAACAGAAGGTAGAATGGTGGTTGTCAGTAGCTAGAGGAAGGTGGGAATAGGGAATTATTGTTTAATAGGTGCAGACTTTCAATTTTGCAAGATGAAAGAAGTTCTGAAAATGAATGGTGGTGATGGTTGCACAACAATGTGAGTGTATTAATGCCACTGTACTGTACACTTAAAATGGTAAAGATGTTAAATTTTATGTTATGTGTATTTTACCACAATTTTAAAGAATACAAAAGATCAACTTCTTAGGATTTCTATCCCATTCTTGAAAAGAATGGAATTACATCTGGAGTATTCCACTTACTAACTGTATGATCTCAGACCACACATTCTCTCCATTAAAAAAATGCATTTATCTACCTATGCAGTAATTTTTTTAGTGATAATTAAATGAGTTTCTATAGTTACATGACTTGTAAATGGTAAGCCACATTCCAGGTAGTTAATAAATTTCATGTGAGTGCCACACGTGAGTGAGAAATTTGCCCGGAGCTGTGATGACTTCCAGTGAACATCATAAGGGAGGCTTTTATGAAGAACCTAGCATTTGGGCTGAGCTTCAGAGAATGGGCAGAATTTGAAAAGGTGCAGATACAGGGGGATATTTAAAGCACATGGAGAGGCATGTGTATAAAGGGACTGAAGCAGACAAATAAATAGTGTATTTGAGCAAATAATCATGTTTGACCAGAGGCTCAGGTGAAAAAGGTAGACAAACAGGAAGCGGCCAGATCATGAAAAGTCTTAAATGATTGCCTGAGAAATTTGAACTTTCATTTAGTAGATAATGAGAAGCCATTGTTTTTTTAAGCAGAAGGTTTAGTGGAGCGTTATAAGTATTACTGAAGAGGTATACAGAATAGATTGAAATATAGATAGACTAGAATAAAGGAGATTAATTAAAAGGCTCTAGAAATGTTCTAGTCATGAACTAATTATGACTACACTAAGATGCTGGCGGAAGAAATTAAAAGAAAAGGATACAAGTTTTAATACCAAATCAGTAAGAAAGTCTTAGAACTCTTTGATACCTTACAATTTACAGAAGGCCTGTAGTAATTTTAAATCTAACAGGTGCTTCCAAAAAGAAGCTTACATATCCAGCCCATACCTCTATTCCAGGCTTCAGAATCATGTATCCTTTTGCCTTTTGGATATTGTCATCTGAATGTTCTCCAGGTCCCTTAAATTAAGGATGTTCATTCTTGAACTTATAAACCTTTTTATATCCAGCTTTCTGATTTTTAAAAGAAATAACACATATGCTCTTTTCTGTTATTAAAAAAGTAACTTTTTCTTGCAGAACATTTAGAAACATCATCACAGTGCAGAAACTAAAACAAAACTTAATATATATATGTGTGTGGGGGGTATATATTTACTTGATAAATATATTTGGTAAACATATTTAAAGTCTTTTATACATATAATTAACTTTTAAAATAAAAATTAGCATTGAATTCTTCATGATATTTTATAACTTAAAAAAAGTTTTGTGACCTACTATTATTGTCAAATGATACATCAAGACCATTCTTCCCATCTCTGTCATTAACCATATGATCTTAAGTAAATCCATCTCCAAGGTTTTTAACTCTGGAATGGGTATGCTAATACATAACTCACTGCATTGCTGTAAGGTAGTGGTTCCTGAACTTTGCTGCATATTAGAATCACCTGGAGAGCTATTTAAAAACCCCAAAGTTCAGGTCACAATTCAGAGTCTGGGCATAAGAACTAGACATGAACGACTTTTGTCTCTTTAGGTGATTCCAATATACAGCAAAGTAAGGGAACCAAATTTCTAAGGTTTAAAATGAGATAACATAAAAACCTGGCATGCAGAAGGCACACAATAGTATATGTCATTTACTGAATGTCTGCTATGTTCCCACACTGCACTAGTATTCTGTATTCATTACTTCATTTAACTCTCACCACATCCCTATGAGGTTTCATTATTCTACTTTTACAAAGTAGGGAATTGAATCTTAGATTGATTAAGAAGTTTACTCAGTGTCACACAGGTAAGGAAACCTTAGTTTGCCAGATCAAAAAGTCCACACCATTTTACCATACTTTGTTAGACTACAGAAATACTACTTTTTTATTTTTTCTTTCTGGCGTCTTCAATCCTATCTAAGCCATTTTATCATAATGCTTTTCTAGTTGATTAAGTTGCATCTAAAGGAAAATTAAATCTGTATTTTGTGTGGTTTTTATTCATATATTCTGAAATTTTACTAATTCACATTTTTAGCCAAAGAAAATGAGGATTGGTATTTGTGGTAGAATAAAATTGTGAATGTCCATTTGATATATTATGTTAATTGAACTTAAAATGTGGGTTTTATCCCTTTACCTGTAGGCTAGTTGACTATGAACAAATTAGAAGCAGTTTTATTCATGGATTACACCTAAAGCCCTATTCAGCCCTTCTTTAGATATGTAACATTTGCTATAAGAGACTCTGCATTGGCTTAAAGCAAACTAATCTTCATCATCAGAAAATTAATTGCACATGTATACACATTTTACATACATATATAATTGTTTTGAAACAGACAAAATTCCTGGCTACACCATGATTATAATAAGGACTCTAATCATGACTCTGCTCTAACGAGTTGTTAGTATAGTACCTCCATCTGTGGGTACTTAGGAATCCTGTCAATTTTTATCATGTAGTAAGACACAGTCAAATTATTTCCATAACTTTGGAAGTTACTCATTCCACATTTTCTTTATTATTTTTTGGCATTTGAGCCTATTTTATTGCTCTGACCAAATGTCTATATCTTGATAGCAAAAACATTTGCTTTCTTCTCATCTGACTTGATATTTTTGGAAGAACAAATTGACAATTCCCATGAATGATTCTGAGTTAGCAGGAGAGCATCTGCTGCAGAATAGCTCTTCCTCTTTTGAAGTTCACTGAGAAGCTAATTTCATTATTTTAAAAGCAAAAGGATTACCAGATCTGAGGCTACAGTAAAAGGAATCTAGAGTTAAAGTCTTGACCACTCACAAACAGAAAACCTTAAATCGTTAGTGTTTAGTTGGTAGATGCTAACAAATGCTATCCATAATAATAATGCATGTCCATAAACATCATTCCTGAACTGGGCTACCTTGTATTCACTTACTTATTCGATCTTGACATTGTCTTTTGTAACTGACACTCAGGATGGGTTCTGTTTTTGAAAATATTAAATAGTGGGAAGAAAGACACACACATTTGCTGCATTTAATAGTGCTTTCATATTAAAATTGGTAAAATCTTTTCAAAGGGATTGTCGTTACCCACATAGTAATGATGCCTAGGTTTATTTCTTCATTGTTCATTCTGTGAATTTTCTTAATCCAATTTTCAGCGTTCCTTTGGTGGTCCATTGTTGATACATGTGTACTTTATTGACTGAGTTTTTGAAAGATGCATCTATCATTAAAGATCTTTGGGAATATGTTCAAAAATGTTAAAATGCTGGGCATAGTAAAATTACAAAGGCAACATAAGCCAGATTGAAAAATATCTTGCCAAATAGTATTTCTCAGCAAGCCATTTGGAGAGACTAAATTAAAAAACAATAGGTGATACCTTGATGAAAAATATAATTTCTCCCTTCCTCCTTTTCTTAACATTAGTGTTCTTGTATCCATGCTAATTTCTATATGGCTACAATTCTAAAATATTCCTGGCATTTGTATGCAGTTGCATATAAATGTTTGTCTTCAGAGAATCAAAAGGAATTGAGAAGTTCTTAGTGGCATAAATTATCTTTAGAAAATTAATTTAGAATTCTGTTATAACCACTGGACTCTGAAACTAGGTGCTTTGACCAAAGTGAAGTGAAAGGGGTAGATAATTTTCTTAGTGAACAATCCAGTATTTTTCTGAGTTTCCCCTTGAGGAAAAGCCACACTTCCGTGGTTGCTAACAAGTACACTCCACCTTTGTGACTGCCAGAAGAGAAAACATCTTTGCCTAGTTTAGGTAACAGGATGGGTGTTGGGGTGGGGACAAACCTATTTAGATAGGATGGGCAGAGAATGCCTCTGAGGTGGCAAATTTGAAAACTGAGAGTTCTGAAGCAAGAAAATGAACAACCAATGTGAAATATATTGTGGGGTGGTGGTGGAGAATTTTTCAGGAAAAAGGGAAAGCAAATAGAAAGGACCCTGGGGAAAGAGGGTCCTATATTTGAGGAATGGGCAGTATATCAATGTGTCTACAATGAAATGGTAAAGGAAGGGGTGGTACAAGCAAGGGTGTAATGGGCAAGACACAACATTAGGGGCTTTATAAGAATAGTAAACAGGTCAAATTTCATTTATTCAGTTTTAAGCAGAGCAGTGGCATGATTTAACTTAAGTTTTAAAAGATTTCTCTGACCACTAGATTATAAATCAGAAGAGACAAGACCAATCAAAAAGCTATTAAAAAACAGAAATGACCAAAATGGATTCAAGAAGATAATTGTAGAACAAATCACAAGAGTTAAAGATTGATCATTTTTCAAAAAACACCAGGCACAGATGGTGTTAGAGATGAATTCTTTATAATCATTAGTGAATATGTAATTATTTTTCGTGTACTAATTCTGGTCTATAGAGAAACATGAAAACCTTCTGAATAAAGTTAGAATAGCCTTAATTTTAAAAACTGTCAAAGGTAACAAAAACAATCTTCGTACTATTTGAAAAGAAGGTATCTACCAAGATAATCCAACATACCAAACATTATAGGGAAAAATATCATTTTGTTAATGATTGCCATAGATGTATTTGATAAAATTCACTGGCCATTCAAAAAAAAAAAAAAAAAAAACTTAAGTAAATTAGGAATAAAAGAAAACTCCCTGGTGGATCTTGAAAGCCATACGAGGAGGTGATGTGAGCAAGTTGATCTGCTGCTACAAAAAATGGGGCTCTCTAACCGTCCAGGCTGTGTTGTACCTTACATGTACAATTTGAATGCAGTCCAATGCCAAAATCTACTCTTGACTTTTACTTCAAGAGCCAGCAGAGCTGGCTATACTCACCCAATGCCAATGCTCTGAGAACCAGTGCTTTACTCTTTCCCAGCTTGGCCATGCACAGCTCCTTAGCCCAGGGGCTGGGGACATTTCCCAGGTAGTTTAGTAACAATCTCTTCCCTTTTCCTTCCTCTAGTAAAAGCGGGTTTTCAGGGGCTTGACTAGCCAGAGTTTCTCAATCTGGGCACTATTGACATTTTGGGCCTGACACTTTGTTGTGAGGAGTGTTTATCCATTGTAGGATATTTAGCAGCATCCCTGGCCTTTATCCACTAGATGCATACACCTTCCCCACTCTCAATAGGCTCCCCCGACTACTGCCATTCAGTTGTGACAACCAAAAATGTCTCTAGACATTGCTAACTGTCCCTAACGGACAAAATCACCTCAGTTAAGAACTGCTAGGCTAGAAAACAATGTCATAACATAAATTAAACATAATTTATGTTTTTATATTACTGCATTTACCAGTAAATTCTCAGCTGGGGCAGCCTGGAAAGGGAAACTGCCTGTATCAGTCAGCTCAAGCTGCCATAAAAAAATACCATAGATTTGGTGACTTAAACCACAGACGTTTATTTTCTCACAATCCTGGAAGCTGGATGTCTGAGATCAGGAGGCTAGCATGGTCAGATTCTGGTGAAGGCGCTCTTTCTGGCTGGCAGATGGCCACCTTCTTACTGTGTCTTCACATAGAGGAGACAGAAAAAGCTGGTATTTTTTCCTCTTCTTACAACAGTTCCTCTTCTGGTATCTCTTCTTCTTATAAGGATAGCAGCTCTATCAGACAAGGCTCAATCCTTATGACCTCATTTAACCTTAATCATTTCCTTAAGAAATCTTTTTTCAATACAATCACATAGGCATTAGAGCTTCAACATAATGTAGTTTGGGAGGACACAATTCAGTTCATAGCATTGCCTAAACAAGATTTTAAAAAGTCCTCTATCTAAACCCAACAACTATATTATATTCAGCAGCTGTTTTAAATTTTATCAGTAGCAAGAGATGGATTTCTGCTATTATCACTGTTTTTCAACACATTTTGGAGATTGATAAAGCTAGAAAATTAAAGGAGCAGTTTAAATATGAGAAATGAAAATACAGCACTATCTTTATTTGTAGTTGGTATGATTATGTCCTTAGAAAATTCAAGATGTTCTGCTAAAAATCCATTCGAATTAATAAGATAATTTGGAAATGTGGCTGCCCAAATACAAAATTAATAGCTTCCCTCTCTATTAATATTATGCAATTAGAAATTGAAATGGGGAAATATCCCATTATAATTAGAATAAAAAAGATAAATCACTTAAAATAAATCTAAGAATACAGAAGTTGGATCTAAATGATGAAAATGACACTTTATTGAAAGGCATAAAATAAGACCAGAAAAAGTGGAAGTATAATTTTTCCTATATTAATACATAAATTTATTGCAGTTCCAATCTGAATCCCAACATGGTTTTTTTTCCTACTGGTAAATAATTTTAAAATTCATATGGAAAGAGAATGTGCAATAACACTCCATTTAAAAACATATTAAGGGTGGACTTGCTTTGTTAGATATTAAAATCACCAGGAATCTACTGTGATCAAAGCACTTTGTACTAGCAGGATAATAGACAAATATTATAATTTGTATACAATAAAAGCTAAAATGTATTTAGTAAGTAATAAAGCTGCCACTTTAATTTAGCAGAAAAAAATATTTTTTTCTCTTACAAGATGTTAGCATAACTGGTTAGCTGAAGAAACAAAAGGATACTATGTTGGCAAAAAATATAATGAACAAAATTATAAGACAAACGTATCAGAAAAAAAAAAATTAAGAGGATTTTAAAAAGTCACTTTTTTTTCTTTTTTGGGGACACAGTCTTGCTCTGTCGCCCAGGCTGGAGTGCCGTGGCGCGATCTTGTCTCACTGCAAGCTCCAGCTCCCGGGTTCACGCCATTCTCCTGCCTCAGCCTCCCGAGTAGCTGGGACTACAGGCACCTGCCAATTTTTTGTATTTTTTAGTAGAGACAGGGTTTCACCGTGTTAGCCAGGATGGTCTCGATCTCCTGACCTCATTATCCACCCGCCTCGGCCTCCCAAAGTGCTGGGATTACAGGCGTGAGCCAGCGCGCTCGGCCTAAAAAAATCTTTAATGTTTCAAAGTAAGATAGTAAAGTATTGAAAACACATAAAAAGCAGTAGTTTTGGTTATACTAAGTTAAGACATTTTTGTTCAGGAAAAAGAAACTACTGCCATTATTCAGGTAAGAGGTAAGATTAGTTACCCTAACAGTGGTGGCAGTAGAAATGAAGAGAGGTAGAAAGACTTGATATATATTTTAAAGTGACAATTAACAGGATTTTCAGATAGATTGGATGTGGGTTTAAAAGTGGGAAGAAAGCAGGATTGGATCCAGGATCTGTGAGATAATTTTTATGGAAAAAAATACAAAATTACACACATCAAATTAGATACAAAAGTATTTCTTTAGAATGAGAAAACAAACCACAACAAATGACAAATTTTAAAGAGCTGCCAAAGACTATAAACATTACCACATTTTAAAAAATGACATACTATTTTTAATCAATCAACTGCTTTAAATATTTTGGCAGTAAACTCTTTGATATTGCCTTTTATATGACAATGATTTTATAAGATTATCTTCTAAATAAAGAATAGAAAGATAATTCAGTTTTTGTTCTAGCGTGGTTGATCAAAAAAATTTTTTTTATTATTGAGAATTGGCAAACAAGATGTGTGACATCCCAAATAGATATACTATTTGTAGTGTAGCTTTAAGCTTGTTGTCTCCATCTCAAAATTTTGATAAATTCTATTCCACACAATTTTAATCTAAGAAAGCATGGATTATTTATAATGATATATATGTTACATAGTTGAGTATATTTTTGGCAAGAGAACTTTTATTTTGCCTAGGTACCATTATGTTTCTAATGCTCCAATATTGAACTAAATAAATGCTCTACTATTTAGCTAAATAAATGCTACATATTACATGTCTGATGATTGGAAGACTTTTCCACAGACTAACTTCTGGCTCCTTAAATTTCAAGTTTTATTTTTCCTCTCTCTATCGTACTGAGTAAGATTGGTCATGCTCATATTGCAAGACAACCAAAGGCCCTGAAACTCTGTGTCTCAAATCTAGATGAGTCAGCACAGTGGGTGGCTAGGAACTTTCCCAGAAGCCACTCTATACAAGAATCAATAGCAATAATTTCATACAGGAGTGTCAGTGGACAATATAAGTTTATCCCACTAAACCTGAACTAACATTATCCCTGCCACAACTGCCTCTTAGCTAGATCTTGAAAGTGCCTGGGGCAATGACCAGAGGAGAATGTAATGGAGGGTAAATCATGGAAAAAAAGCGGCATAGTCTTAATTAATTACACTTAAAATATGCTACTTTTGCAAATTTTACAAAAACATTTGACCATGTGAATTCATTCAGGTTCCAGGGTCCTGCAAGTGATGGGCATTGAAACTGAAGCTTCGTTAATTCTTGGTAAATTCACTTCTGGTTGACAGAGGGAAGAATCATACATCATTCCTAGGATTCTGGCTTAAGTAACTCAAGTCAGACTCTTGTGTAAAACACCTTATTTGAGGTTTATGCCATTTACTTAGAAAACCAAGTTTTCTGGGTGGCACCAGGAAAGAGAATCCTGCCACAGCAAGTTGCCTGACCCATGAAGCTTCTCTTCTGTGGGCCAGATACTTCTTTCTTCTATGTAGAGGCACCAGACAGTCTGATCTGGGGAAACTTTTTCTGCCCCTTCATGTAGCACCATCACTGGCATGACATAAATCAAGCAGTTGAAAATGAGAGCCTTGAAAATTAAATTGTTATTGGAACCACAACCTACAAAAGTAGGCTAGGATCTGTGTGCTAAACCTAAACTAGGTGACTGGCTGCTAAAGTGTTTAAATAGAATCCAGAGTCTCCTAAAATAGTAGCCAAAAATTTAGGCTACAATTAAAAAAAAAATCATCCAATACTAAGAACCAGGAAAATCACAGCTAGAATGAAAAAAGACAATAAGCTAACACCATTTAAGATGAATCAGATATTGGAATTAACCCACAAAGATTTTAAGCTGCCATCCTAACAATGTTTCAAAAAGCAATAATAAATTCTGTTGAAACAAATGAAACAGTGTAAAGTCACAGAAAAGAAACAGAAGGTATAAAAAGAGAATGATATAGAAAATATAGAAGTAAAAACTTGCTGACAGTCTCAATAGTAGGATTGAGAGATGGAGTTGACAGAGATACAATCAATAAACTTAAGGACAGATTAATACTAGCTACCCAATCTGAACAACACAGAGATAATAGATCCCCTCCCCCAAAACGAAACAAAAAAAAACCTAAATATAAGCTCAGGGAAATTTGGAAGAATAACATAAAACCCAATATTGGGTTATTGGGGGTATTTATTATATTATTGGGTTAACAGAAAAAAAAAAGAGTATTTTAAGAGTATTTTAAGAAAGGGTATATAAAAGAGTATTTTAAGAAAGGGTGGTTTGTCTGGGCACGCTGGCTCACACCTGTAATCCCAGCACTTTGGGAGGCCAAGACAGGCGGATCACTTGTACCCAGGAGTTTGAGACAAGCCTGGGCAACATGGTGAAAACCCGTCTCTCCAAAAATGTATAAAAATTAGCCAGCCATGGTGATGTATGCCTGCAGTCCCAGCTACTTGGGAGGCTGAGATGGAAGGATTGCTTAAGCCTGGAAGGTTAAGGCTACAGTGACCGGAGACTGTGCCACTGTACTCCAGCCTGGGTGACAGAGAGAAAAACAAAAGTAAGAAAAGAAATAGTGATTTACCTCCCAAATTTGATAAAAACAAATAAAAACAATATAAAAATTTTAAAAATATCCTGTGTATTTAAGAACCTGAGTGATATAGTTTGGATATTTGTCCCCACCCAAATCTCATGTTGAATTGTAATCCCCAATGCTGGAGGTGGGGCCTGGTGGGTGGTGTTTGGATCATGGGGGTGGATCCCTCATGACTTGATGCTGTCTTCAAAATAGTGAGTGAGTTCTTGCAAGATCTGGTTGTCTAAAAGTGTGTGGCATCTCTCCCCCACAGTCTCTCTCACTTGCTCCTCCTTTCATCATGTGACGTGCCTGTTGCCCCCTTGCCTTCTGCATTCATTGAAAACTCGATGAGGTTTGACCAGAAGCTGAGCAGATGCCAGCACCATGTTTCCTCTAAAGTCTGCAGAACCTTGAGTCAATTAAACCTCTTTTCTTTATAAATTACTCAGTCTTAGGTATTCCTTTATAGTAATGCAAGAGTGGCCTAAAACAGAAAATTGGTACCAGGACTGGGTCATCGTTACAATGATTCCTGAAAATGTGTAAGAAGCTTTGGAACTGGGCAACAAGCAGAGGTTGGAAGAGATTGGAAAGCTCAGAAAAAGAGTGTAGCACCCTCCCCCATCTCTCTCACTTATTCTTGCTCTCATCATGTGAAGTGCTTGTTCCCCCTTTGCCTTCTGCCAGGATTGAAAGCTCCTTGAGGTTTCACCAGAAGCCAAGCCAATGCCAGCATCATGCTTCCTGTAAAGCCTGCAGAACCTTGAGCAAATTAAACCTCTTTTCTTTATAAATTACCCAGTCTCAGGTGTTCCCTTATAGCAATGCAAGGCCAGACTAATACACTGAGAAACCCCAAATAGGACAAACTCAAAGAAATCCATGCCAAGGCATATTAAATTTCTGAGAAACACACCAAAAAATCTCAAAAGAAACCAGAGAACAACAGTATATTACCAACTGGGGAGTACCAATTTGAATGACAGTGGATTTCTTATCTGCAACTATGCTGGCCAGAAGGCTTGACACATTTTTCAAGTGCTAAAGCAAAATAGTTGTCGGTATTAAATTTTATATTCAGCAAAACTATCCTTCAGGAAAGAAGTGAAAATAAAAACATTCTCAGATAAAAGAAAAAGGAAAGAATTTTTAGCTAGCACACCTGCTCTTCAAGAATAGCTAAAGAATTTTCTTCAAACAGAAAGAAAATGATAAAATAATCAATTTTGAGCATAAGGAAAAAGAAAAATCGTTGTAAGGAACAGAAATATGGGTACAAGCTCACACCTGTAATCCCAGCTACTTGAGAGGCTGAGGCAAGAGCATCACTGAAGTACAGAAGTTTGAAGCATCAGTGAGCTATGTTCACACCACTGCACTCCAGCCCAGATAACAAAGTGAGTCACCATCTCAAAAAAAAAAAAAAAAAAAGAAAGAAAAGAAAAGAAAAACAAATGTGGTACACAGATTATCCTCATGAATTTTGTAAATAATATTCAGTGATTGAAACAAATAACACCATCATATACCCAAGACAATGCTATTTTGAAGTGGGGAGGGTAAAGAGAACTAAATAGAAGAGAGGTTTCTACACTTGACTCAAAGTAATAATGAAATGTTGACACCAGTAGACTGTAATAAGTCACATATATATTTTTAATACCCAGATCAATTGCTTTGAGAACTATACAAAGAGATGACGCTTAAAAACACTATAAATAAATCATGATAGAATACCAAAAAATGTTTAAGTAATCTGTAGGAAGTCATAAAAGAAAACCAGAGGAATAAGAACCACAAGAAACAAATAGAAAACAAATAATAAAATGGCAAATTACCTTAAATGCAGATGGTCTAAATATGCCAATTAAAAATAAATAAAAAATATAACTCAGTTATTTTCTGTTTATATTAAACTCACTCAAAATTCAACAACATAGTTTGAAAATAAAAGGCTGAAAAAATATACCAGGCAGATATTAATTTTTAAAAAGCAGGAGAATCTATACTTATTGGGGGAACCTGCCCCCAATATTTCAATATAGGTTCTTTCTATTTTCCATAAGTGTCAGCCAGCTGAGAAATAAACAGAGACAGTAAAAAGAGAGGAATTTTATAGCTGGACTGCCAGAGGTGACATCACATATCTATAGGACCGTGATACCCGCCTAAGTCTCAGACCAGCAAGTTTTTATTAAGGGTTTCAAAAGGGAAGGGGGTGTAAGAACAGGGAGTAAGTACAAAGATCACATGCTTCAAAGGGCAAAAAGCAGAACCACTAATAAGGGTCTAACAAAGATCACCTGCTTCTGAGGGAACAGGACAAAGGCAAAAGCAGAACCACTGATAAGGGTCCAACAAAGATCACAGGGCAAAGGGCAAAAGCAGAACCACTGATAAGGGTCTGTGTTCAGTGGTACACGTATTGTCTTGATAAACATCTCAAACAACAGAAAACTGGGTTCGAGAGCAGAGAACCAGTCTGACCACAAATTTACCAGGGTGGAGTTTTCCCCACCCTAGTAAGCCTGAGGGTGCTGCAGGAGACCAGGGTGTATCTCAGTCCTTATCTCAACTGCATAAGACAGACATTCCTAGAGCGGCTGTTTATAGACCTCCCCCCAGGAATACTTTCCTTTCCCAGGGTATTATTATTAATATTCCTTGCTAGGAAAAGAATTTAGCAATATCTTTCCCACTTGCACATCCTTTTATAGGCTCTCTGCAAGAAGAAAAATATGGCTCTTTTTGCCCAACCCCACACAGGCAGTCGGACCTTATGTTTGTCTTCCCTTGTTCATTAAAAATTGCTGTTATTCTGTTCTTTTTCAAGGTGCACTGATTTCATGTTGTTCAAACACACTTCTTACAATCAGTTCGTACAGTTAATACAATTATCACAGTGGTCCTGAGATGACATACATCCTCAGCTTATGAAGATAACAAGATTAAGAGATTAAAGTAAAGACAGACATAAGAAATTATAAAAGTTTTATTTGAGAACTGATAAATGTCTATATTAAGATGAAATCTTCACAATTTATGTTCCTCTGCTGCAGCTCCAGCTAGTCCCTCTATTTGGGGTCCCTGACTTCCCATAACATATGTTCATATCAGATAAAGCAGACATTACAGCAAATAATATTATTAGAGGTAAAGAGACACATTACATAATGATAAAAGAATAAATTCTCCAGGAAGCCATAACCTTCCTAATGTGCATATACCAAACAGCAGAATCTCAAAAATACATGAAGTAGAAATCAAAAGAGCTGAAAGAGAAAGACAAATTCACAGTTATAGTTAGGTCTCTAATACCCATATCGGCAAGCATAAAACTAATGGAAAATCAGCAAGGAAATAGAAGACTTGAACAATGTAATAAACCAACAAAAAACTGACATCTGTAGAACACTCTACCCAGCAGGGAGAGAATGGACTTTTTTTTCAAGTGCCCATGGAACATTTACCAAAACAGACCATTTCCTGGGCCATAAGACAAACTTCAATAATTTAAAATCATTTGAAATCAAACTAAAAATCAATTACAGAAAGACAAGAGGAAAATTTCCAAGCACTTGAAAATTAAACAACACACTTCCAAATAATATATCAAAGAGGAAATCCTGAAATAAATTATAAAATACATAAAGCTGAATGAAAAGTAAAGCATACCATATTAAAATATGCTAAAGCAGTACCAAGAGGGAAATTTATAGTACTAGATGGATATACTAGAAAAAAGACAAGTTCCCAAACCAATTATAGAAGTTCCCACCTCAGGAAATTCTAAAACTATGAGCAAAATAAACTCCAAGCAAATAGAAGGTAAAACAAACAAAAAACATTGACTCCCCTTAGTTACTTTACTTCTGTTGTTACCAGGCTTAGATTCTGTTGCTCAGTACTGTATTTTCTTACAATTCTCATTGATTATTTTCCCATCTCTTTTATTTTGTGTATAGCCAGAAAAAACCTCTAACCTCTTTAAACAAAATAATTACTCCATATTTGTTTACAGCATCTTGATATTACTAGAGAATATCACAACAGTACTGACCAGAGTCATTTCAAGTCCATGACCATACACCTCAAATGGTCACTTAGCACTGCCAAACAAACCTACCCCAATTCTCTAGTAAATTTACTTTTCCATTTTCTAACTGGATGATTTCAAATCTTCAACATCCCATTCCCCCTTGCTCTAAGTTAATGACTTCTCGGTATGTTTTATACCAAAATAGTTCCACTCCAATAAGAACTACTTCATTGTCCAACCAGATATTCCATCAGCCCACTCGTATCTGTACACACATGTTGGCTCCCTTTCTAACTACTCCCTTCTAGCTTAGCCCAACATCTCCACTTATTTTGCTTCTGTGTTTTATTTCTTTATTACATTGTTGTTTCTCTCTCTCTCTCTCTGTCTCTCTCTCTCTGCTGGATCCTTCCTATACAAACTCAATTATGCTTTGAGATTACCCATCAAAATAAACAACATAAAAAAACAGACAAACAAAAACCTTCTTTTGACTTCATGTTCCAGCTACTGCTCATTTATCTGCTTGCCTTCACAGAAAAATGGGACATTTTCTATCCTCATTGTCTACTTTTTCACCTCTCATTTTCTCCTTAAAATCATTCTAATCGGTCATTTCTCCTAACCTCTCTAATAAAATGGACCCTATCTCACCAGTGACCTCATCTTGTTATTGCTAATGATCATCTTACTTGAACTCTTAATATTTGGCATTGTGCATTATTCCTTCCTTCTTGACACATATCTTTCACTTGGTTTCCAGGATATCATGTTTCCCGGCTTTTCTCTTATCTCTGGCTGCTTCACCTCAAACTTCTTCACCTCCTCCCTTAGACCTCTAAGTATTTTGGTGACCCAAGGCCCTGACCCTTGCTCTCTTCTCACCTCTGTGATCTTATCTGGGTAATTTCAGCTAGCCCAGGGCCTTAAATAGCATTGTTAGAAGATAACTCAAATTTATATCTCCAGCCTAGCCTTCTTTTTTGAGCACGAAGCTCTTACATGCTACTTGATATTTCAATGTAGATGTATAATAGAAAACTGAAACTTAAAACAAACATGGTGGCTGGACACAGTGGTTCATGCCTATAATCCCAGCACTTTGGGAGACCAAGGTGGGAGGATCACTTGAGGTCAGGAGTTTGAGACCAACATAGGGAGATCTAATCTCTACAAAAAAACTAAAAATTAACCTGGTGTGGTGGCACACCCCTGTGGTTCCAGCTACTTAGGAGACTGAAGTGGGAAGATCACTTGAGCCTGGGAAGTTGAGGCTGCCACGATCATGCCAATGTATTCCAGCCGGTGTGTCAGAGTGAGACCTAGTCTCAAAAACAAAAAGAAAAACAGAAACAAATGAACGAAAAAGAGCATGGCCAAAGCGATGTATTCATACCCTTTCCCAATTTGCTGCTCTTTGGAATCAACTACAGTGCAAATTTTTAGTGAAGAGCAGTCTTCTGCCTCACACTAAAGAGATATCATCTATTAAATTACAGGTTTGGGGATCCTTGATTCTTCTTTCTCTCAAAACCTATATCCAATCCACCAGTAAGTTCTGTTGGTTCAAATTTCAGTATGTCCTGAATTTGCCCAGTTACTACCATCTCCACAGCTATAACCTTAGTCCACATCACCTGCTCAACTCACATTTACTGAACAACTGACCTTCCGAATTCATTTAAAACTGAAACTTGGCTGGCAGGTTATTTTAAAACAGTCATACCTTAAACTTCTCCAGGGTCACATATTGTGCATATGTTTTTGTTTTTAATCTGGATCTTAAAAGATATTTTAGGAAGAATCTTGGAGAAGCAACTTCAAATGTCATTTTAGACTGAAAATGTCTGAGCTCACATTTCAAAAAGACAAACAAATAGCAGAATGAGGAATAGATAGCCAATGGTGAATTTAAAATACTTGTCTGGGTCTTTAGGAATCATTTAAGGCATAAACTCTCATGGAGTTAAAGTTTGTGTAATATAATAAGGCAAAAAGAGAGGGATTTTAAAAAGTGATACTAATGAGCAAGAAGAACGAACAGGAAGCGGTAGGCCCTGTGCTTGAGACAGATGGAGATAACAGACGCTAAAAACAAAGCAGGACTACTTCGTTCCTCTTCGGTCTGTCTTCTGCGTCAAAGACAATGATCTTCAGACTGACTCGAGAACCTAGAACAAACAGGTTTAAAGAGGTAACTGATGTCAAAGACAAGGGAAGATAGAGAACATCAAGTGCCCTGGCTGAAATAAACTGCACTTCAGGGCTGGAGTGAATCAGAGAATGAGATTTTTGCACCAGTAAACTGTTACCAGTGAAGAATGGTGGTGAGAGGGAGAGGTATTGCTGGACGGGAGAGAAACAACTGCAGTGCAAATTTTTAATAAAGGAAAAAGGTAAATTCTGTAAGTATAGATCAGTGAACCTGACATTAATCCCTGTGCAAAATTATAGACTAGATTATTAAAATGGATGGTTTTTCAAACAGTATGAAAAGAGAGCATGCAAACTCTTACAAAGGGAAGTGGTATTTATTCACTGGGACCCAGCATGTGCTCCTTAAGATTAAGCTATACCAGACTAACCTCATTTTCTTTGGGGTAGGTTAACTGCTACTGTTAAGAAGAGCTAATGTTCAAGCATTTATTTGATGTTAGGCTCTAGGTTAAGTGCTTTACATGCATTTTCTCATTTAATCTTAAGTATTATTTCTCCCCATTTTATACATGAGGAACTATTTAGTAACTAGCTGAAGACAACACAACTAAAAATTGGAGACTATGTTTTTAAACATAGGCAGCCACATTTCAGAACCCATGGTCTTAATCTCTGTGCTAAGATGCCATTAAAGAATACATAATGGATACAACCAAAGTATGCTATTGAAACTGTACATCTGAATTATGACTATGGCAGTAAGATAGAAAAAGCTAAACCAGATAGTGGTACACTTAGGATGGTCCATAAACAATGGAATGACCATTTTCAGAGTATTTCAGAGTATTCATTGTCTATTCCTAAAAATGTCTCTACTGATCTTATATCAGAACCACATTCCTATTGTTTGTTAACATTTTCTTAATTTGTCTAAATACATCAATGGCATATTATCAAATTTGTGAGTGACCTAAAATCTGGTTGGCTAAATGATATGGTTTGGATGTGTGTCTCCACCCAAATTTCATGTTCGGTTGTAATCCTCAGTGTTGGATGTGGGGTCTACTGGGCGGTGATGGGCTCATGGGAGTGGGTCCTTCATGAATGGCTTAGTACCATCCCTTTGGTACTGTTCTCATGATGGTGTTCTCATGAGATCTGGTTGTTTAAAAGTGTGTGGCACCTCCCCACTCTCTCTTCCTCCTGCTGTGGCCATAAAAGGTGTGCCCGCTTCCCCTTTGCCTTCTGCCATGATTGAAAGTTTCTTCAGGCTTCCCTGGAAGCAGCTATACTTCCTGTACAGCCTGCAGAACTGTGAGTCAATTAAACCTCTTTTCTTTATAAATTACTCAGTTGCAGTGATATGGTTTGCCTCTGTGTCCCCACCCAAATCTCATGTCTAACTGTAATCTCTACATGCCAGGGGAGGGAGCTGGTGGAAGGTAATTGGATCACGGGATGCATATCTCCCTCTCTGTTCTTATGATAGTGACTCTAACGAGATCTGATGCTTTAAAATTGTGTGGCACTTTCCCCCTATCTCGCTTTCTCTCCTGTTCTACCGTGGTAAGATATGCTTGCTTCCCCTTCATCTTTTGTCAGATTATAAGTTCTCTGGAGCCTCCCAGTTATGACTCCTGTTAAGCCTGCAGAACTGAGAGTCAATTAAACCTCTTGTCTTCATAAATTACCCATTCTCAGGTGGTTCTTGATAACAGTGTGAGAATCGACTAACACACTCAGGTACTTTTTTTTTTTTTTTTTTTTTTAGCAATATGAGAATGGACTAATACACTAATATTGATGACAGAATAGGATTCCCAAAAGATCTTAGCATGTGTGGAATTAAAACAAGATGCAGCTTATTAGGAAAAATGCAAAAAACAATCACTTAGATTTTTAGAAATCTACCCAATATCACATTGGGGGGAAAAATGAGAGCTAATAACATTACATTAGTTGCTGTTTCTCATGTTGTCAGGGCAAACTCAGGCCAATGGTGAAACTTTTCACCAAGCCTAATACCAGATCCTTAATACCAGATCCTTGAACTGACACCTTACTGAAGGGCTCCAATATCACAGGTGGAGAAAACAATGCTAATGATTAAGTCCAGAGAGTAAAGCAGGGGGAAATACTAGAAAACAAGCAATCAAGAAGCTAAGAACTTGTGAGAATTTTTAAAGCAGGAGAGGGAAAAAAAGATTCAGCAAAACCAAAGTCTTTCATTCTCTATTTTTTTCCTCATATATGTAGTCTATTTTCTCTCCTCCCATCTTACGTGTGTAGTGGAAGGCCTTCTGTTACCAAGGGCTTTCATTATTTTTCTTACATATACTATAGTAAGGCCTTCAAGTGGGTTCTGTAGCACACAATATTTCTTGATTTATTTTGTTATTTTAATGTTTTTTAATAAAATATTTTAGCTTTATAATAAAATATCTCACAAGTGTAGTATTTTAAAGGATTTTAGATTTGAATATGCATGTGTCTCTTGAGGTTAAGGAAAGCCTACTTTCAGTGTCTGATAGCCACACTGCGCTGAAACTATCTTTTTGTTTGGTTCCTATAGGTGTTTTGGGAAGTATGCACTGCAGCTCAAAGGAGCTTTGCATCATGTGAAAAATACTTTTGATAACAATACGAGTAAACAGTATGATGTGGCTACCAAATAATTTACTGAGTCTTGATACTACATTAGCAAAATTATAGTATACAGAAAGAAGGAACTAATGATCTCTTTGCATTTATACTGGAGCCCACACATGGACTAATGCTTAGTTCTGACACTTTAAAAGGGTGAATAGGCATATCTGTATTTCCAGAGGTAACCTGGGTCGTGAAGCAATTTGGAATCATGTAATATGATAAATTCTTGAAGAAATTGGAGTTTTCTTCTGGAGAAGATATTCGTGTTTATCAAACTGTAAAAGCAACTGAAACAATAATAACTTAAAAGATCAAGTAGAAAATTGTGAGTTTTATCAATGGGAATGTAGTGTAGTGGCTAAAAGCACAGGTTCTGGATTTCAACTGCCTGGGGTTATAGCCCAGGTTTACTACTTAGTAGCTATTTAACCTTACACAAGTTACTTAACTGCTGTGTGCTGCAGTTTCTCCATCTGTAAAATGGTCAAGGTAGTAGCACATGTCATTAGAATTAAATAAATTAAGCTATATAAAACACAGATAACATTGATTGACACCAGTGATTAGGCAGCAGATACATTTATTAATAAAGTGCAATGGAAATTTTCCTCTTGTTGGATCACAGTAAACTAATGGGATTAGACTTGAGGATGGCTTAACTAAGACAGAAAGTGATCGAGAAAGTAAGAGTAGTAATGACTGGTTTTGAGAATTTAATTTTCTGTGC
Organism: Papio anubis; assembly: GCF_008728515.1. Classification (NCBI taxonomy): domain Eukaryota; kingdom Metazoa; phylum Chordata; class Mammalia; order Primates; family Cercopithecidae; genus Papio; species Papio anubis. Next base: position 32,517,420 of record NC_044988.1, read on the forward strand.
TTATTATGAAATAAATTTAGCTGAATAAAAATGCATTATAATTACTAGGGTTAGGGTATCTTAAAATATCTAGTGAGGCTGTATAACCTAGCAAGATCATACAAACTGATTGCTATTGGATTTTAAGAAATTGAATTGTCAAGAAGATAAGTAATCAATATGGCTTGGCTGTGTCCCCACCAAAATCTCATCTTGAATTATAGCTCTCATTATTCCCTCATATTGTAGGAGTGACCTGGTGGGAGACAATTGAATCATGGGGGCAGATTTCCCCATACGTTCTCGTGGTAGTGAATAAGTCTCACGAAATCTGATGATTTCATAAGGGGAACCCCCTTTTGCTTTGCTTTCATTCTGTCTTGCCTGCTGCCATGTAAGATGTGCCTTTCGCCTTATGCCATTATTCTGAGGCCTCCCCAGCCACATGGAATTCTGAGTCCTTTAAACCTCTTTTTCTTTATAAATCACCCAGTCTTGGGTACATCTTTATCAGCAGTGTGAAAATGGACTAATATAGTAATCTTGCAAGCCTGCACAAACTTGGGCTTTGTATAAAAAGTCATGATAATAAAACTTGTTGAGAATATCCTACCAAAATCACTATGAAAGTCATCTCTCCCTTTTACTATGAGCAGAGGTGGCCCATTAGAATAATATAGTATCTCTGGATTATCTATAGTAAGAAAATGTGTATATACAAATTAAATGCATGTATTATGAAGTAATTTTTTTCACACCTCTTGGCAATTGATATTTCATGTCCACTGTGTACTTTGTTTGAAATTTTCTTCCTCCAAATGGCACATTTGGAAATAGGAGCATTTTATTTGACAAAGGCAAGAGTTGGATATCATTAACTGCTATCTTTAAATAAGTGAAATGTATGGTATAGAAGAGTAACTGGACTTTTAATAAGGTTTTAGAAGTCAAAATGAAGACACTAATGTGAATGATGGTGGATTTCAATTGTCTCCTGGGCATTTTGGCTATTGGGTTAGGGGAGTATGGGACCCAGAATGTTCTGTTTCTTTCACTCCTTTAACAAATTTTTATTGAACACCTACTATGTGCTGACCTCTTTTCTAAGTCTTGACAAAAGAGTAGCAACAAGGCAGAAAACATCTCTGCTCTCAAAGAACTTACATTCTAGTGAGGAGACCCAATAAATAAATAAAGAAGAAAACTCCAGAGAGTGTTAGTAGAGAATTAAATGGGAAATAAAAAGTAAAAAACTCAATGACTACTTTGAATAGAGTGGCCAGAAAGGCCTCTCTAAAGCACTAACATCTCAACTGAGACATCTGTGATAATAAGGAGCTAGAACTATGAGGGTCAAGAGAGAAAAAAAAGAACTATTCCAAAAAAAGAGAAGAGCTGGTACAAAAATCCTAAGGTGAGAGAGAAGATGAGTTTTGTGGAAAGATTGTAGACAGGGTAGATAATGCTTACAGAAACTTCAGAGGTGCAGAGTCCAGATCATTTCTGACATTGTAGGACAAGGTAAGAAATTCAGATTTGGCTTGGCTTGGTGGCTAACACCTGTAATCCCAGCACTCTGGGGGAGGATCACTTGAGCCCAGAAGTTCAAGATCAGCCTGAGCAATATAATGAGAACACATCTCTACAAAAAGTAAAAAAAAAAAAAAAAAAAAAAAAAAAAAAAATAGCCTGGTGTGGTGGTACACCTGTAGTCTGAGCTACTCAGGAAGTGAAGGTGGGAGGATCACTTGAGTCTGAGATATCGAGGCTACAGTAGGCCATGATCATGCCACTGCACTCCAGCCTGAGTGACAGAGAGAGACCCTGTCTCAGAGAAAAGACAACAAATCTAGATTTTTATCTATGATCAGAAGCTAGCCATTTAGAAGGTTTTAGAAGGTTTTAATCATAAGAGTGAGATGATCTGATTTATATTTTAAATAATACTTGGTGTTACATAAAAGATATAGAAAGCAAGAGTGCAAGCAGGGAAACCAATAAGAAGGTTGTATCAAAAGTACAGGCGAGAAATGGAGGCGACTTAGAGAAGGGAAGTAGTCATAATGGAGATAAAGAGAAATGATCCAATTTGGTGTAGCTTTTGGAGTTAAAGACGATAGAACTTTGGGAATAGATTGGAAAGAGAAAGAGCTAAATTATGAATGTATTCTAAGTTTTTGACCTGAGCAACCTAATAGAAGAGGTACAGTTTCCTTTTTTTTTTCTTCTTTTTAAATTTTTATTATACTTTAAGTTCTAGGGCACATGTGCACAACGTGCAGGTTTGTTACTTATGTATACATGTGCCATGTTGGTATGCTGCAACCATTAACTCGTTATTTACATTAGGTATATCTCCTAATGCTATCCCTCCCCTCCCTCTCCCCACAATAGGCCCTGGTGTGTGATGTTCCCCTTCCAGTGACCAAGTGATCTCATTGTTCAATTCCCACCTATGAGTGAGAACATGCAGTGTTTGGTTTTCTGTTCTTGCAATAGTTTGCTGAGAATGATGGTTTCCAGCTACATCCATGTCCCTACAAAGGACATGAACTCATCCTTTTTTATGGCTGCATAGTATTCCATGGTGTATATGTGCCACATTTTCTTAATCCAGTCTGTCACTGATGGACATTTGGGTTGATTCCAAGTCTTTGCTATTGTGAATAGTGCCACAGTAAACATACATGTGCATGTGTCTTTATAGCAGCATGATTTATAATCCTTTGGGTATATACCCAGTAATGAGATGGCTGGGTCAAATGGTATTTCTAGTTCTAGATCCTTGAGGAATCACCACACTGTTTTCCACAATGGTTGAACGAGTTTACACTCCTACCAACAGTGTAAAAGTGTTCCTATTTCTCCACATCCTCTCCACCACCTGTTAATTTCCTGACTTTTTAATGATTGCCATTCTAACTGGTGTGAGATGGTATCTCATTGTGGTTTTGATTTGCATTTCTCTGATGGCAAGTGATGATGAGCATTTTTTCATGTGTCTGTTGGCTGTATAAATGTCTTTTTTTGAGAAATGTCTGTTCATATCCTTTGCCCACTTTTTGATGGGGTTGTTTTTTTCTTGTAAATTTGTTTGAGTTCTTTGTAGGTTCTGGATATTAGCCCTTTGTCAGATGAGTAGATTGCAAAAATTTTCTCCCATTCTGTAGGTTGCCTGTTCACTCTGATGGTAGTTTCTTTTGCTGTGCAGAAGTTCTTTAGTATAATTAGATCCCATTTGTCAATTTTGGGTTTGGTTGTCGTTGCTTTTGGTGTTTTAGACATGAAGTCCTTGCCCATGCCTATGTCGTGAATTGTATTACCTAGGTTTTCTTCTAGGGTTTTTATGGTTTTAGGTCTAACATTTAAGTCTTTAATCCATCTTGAATTAATTTTCGTATAAGGAGTAAGAAAAGGATCCAGTTTCAGCTTTCTACTTATGGCTAGCCAGTTTTCCCAGCACCATTTATTAAATAGGGAATCCTTTCCCCATTTCTTGTTTTTGTCAGGTTTGTCAAAGATCAGATGGTTGTAGATGTGTGGTATTATTTCTGAGGGCTCTGTTCTGTTCCATTGGTCTATATCTCTGTTTTGGTACCAGTACCTTGCTGTTTTGGTTACTGTAGCCTGGTAGTACAGTTTGAAGTCAGGTAGCATGATGCCTCCAGTTTTCTTCTTTTGGCTTAGGATTGTCTTGGCAACACAGGCTCTTTTTTGGTTCCATATGACCTTTAAAGCAATTTTTTCCAATTCTGTGAAGAAAGTCATTGGTAGCTTAATGGGAATGGCATTGAATCTATAAATTACCTTGGGCAGTATGGCCATTTTCACGATATTGATTCTTCCTATCCATGACCATGGTATGTTCTTCCATTTGTTTGTGTCCTCTTTTATTTCACTGAGCAGTGGTTTGTGGTTCTCCTTGAAGAGGTCCTTCACATCCCTTGTAAGTTGGATTCCTAGGTATTTTATTCTCTTTGAAGCAATTGTGAATGTGAGTTCATTCATGATTTGGCTCTCTGTCTGTTACTGGTGTATAACAATGCTTTTGATTTTTGCACATTGATTTTGTATCCTGAGACTTTGCTGAAGTTGCTTATCAGCTTAAGGAGCTTTTGGGCTGAGATGATGGGGTTTTCTAAGTATACAATCATGTCATCTGCAAACAGGGACAATTTGACTTCTTCTTTTCCTAATTGAATATGCTTTATTTCTGTCTCTTGCCTGACTGCCCTAGGAAGAACTTCCAACACTATGTTGAATAGAAGTGGTGAGAGAGGGCATCCCTGTCTTGTGCCAGTTTTCAAAGGGAATGCTTCCAGTTTTTGCCCATTCAGTATGATACTGGCCGTGGGTTTGTCATAAATAGCTCTTATTATTTTGAGATACATTCCATCAATACCAAATTTATTGAGAGTTTTTAGCATGAAAGGCTGTTGAATTTTGTCAAAGGGCTTTTCTGCATCTATTGAGATAATCATGTGGTTTTTGTCTTTGGTTTTGTTTATATGCTGGATTATGTTTATTGATTTGTGTATGTTGAACCAGCCTTGCATTCCAGGGATGAAGCCCACTTCATCATGGTGGATAAGCTTTTTGATGTGCTGCTGCATTCGGTTTGCCAGGATTTTATTGAGGATTTTTGCATCGATGTTCATCAGGGATATTCATCTAAAATTCTCTTTTTTTGTTGTGTCTCTGCCAGGCTTTGGTATCAAGATGATGTTGGCCTCGTAAAATGAGTTAGGGAGGATTCCCTCTTTTTCTATTGATTGGAATAGTTTCAGAAGGAATGGTACCAGCTCCTCCTTTTACCTCTGGTAGAATTTGGCTGTGAATCCATCTGGTCCTGGACTTTTTTGGTTGGTAGGCTATTAATTATTGCCTCAATTTCAGAGCCTGCTTTTGGTCTATTCAGGGATTCAACTTCTTCCTGGTTTAGTCTTGGGAGATTGTAAGTGTCCAGGAATTTATCCATTTCTTCTAGGTTTTCTAGTTCATTTGCGTAGAGGTGTTTATAGTATTCTCTGATGGTAGTTTGTATTTCTGTGTGGTCGATTCCTTTATCATTTTTTATTGCATCTGTTTGATTCTTCTCTCTTTTCTTCTTTATTAGTCTTGCTAGTGGTCTATCAATTTTGTTGATCTTTTCTAAAACCAGCTCCTGGATTCAGTGATTTTTTGAAGAGTTTTTTTGTGTCTCTATCTCCTTCAGTTCTGCTCTGATCTTAGTTATTTCTTGCCTTCTGCCAGCTTTTGAATGTGTTTGCTCTTGCTTCTGTAGTTCTTTTAATTGTGATGTTAGGGTGTCAATTTTAGATCTTTCCTGCTTTCTCTTGTGGGCATTTAGTGCTATAAATTTCCCTCTACACACTGCTTTAAATGTGTCCCAGAGATTCTGGTATGTTATATCTTTGTTCTCATTGGTTTCAAAGAATATCTTTATTTCTGTCTTCATTTTATTATGTATCCAGTAGTCATTCAGGAGCATGTTGTTCAGTTTCCATGTAGTTGGGCGGTTTTGATTGAGTTTCTTAGTCCTGAGTTCTAGTTTGATTGCACTGTGGTCTGAGAGACAGTTGTTAACATTTCTGTTCTTTTACATTTGCTGAGGAGTGCTTTACTTCCAACTATGTGGTCAGTTTTGGAATAAGTGTGATGTGGTGTGAGAAGAATATATATTATGTTTTGGGGTGGAGAGTTCTGTAGATGTCTATTAGGTCTACTTGGTGCTGAGTTGAGTTCAATTCCTGGATATCTTTGTTAACTTTCTGTCTCATTGATCTCTCTAATCTTGACAGTGGATTGTTAAAGTCTCCCATTATTATTGTATGGGAATCTAAGTCTCTTTGTAAGGCTCTAAGGACTTACTTTATGAATCTGGGTGCTCCTGTATTGGGTGTATATATATTTAGGATAGTTAGCTCTTCTTGTTGAATTGATCCCTTTACCATTATGTAATGGCCTTCTCTGTCTCTTTTGATCTTTGTTGGTTTAAAGTCTGTTTTATCAGAGACTAGGATTGCAACCCCTGCCTTTTTTTGTTTTCCATTTGCTTGGTAGATCTTCCTCCATCCCTTTATTTTGAGCCTATGTGTGTCTCTGCATGTGAGATGGGTCTCCTGAATACTGCCATCTGATGGGTCTTGACTCTTTATCCAATTTGCCAGTCTGTGTCTTTTAATTGGACCATTTAGTCCATTTACATTTAAGGTTAATATTGTTATGTGTTAACTTGATCCTGTCATTATGATATTAGCTGGTTATTTTACTCATTAGTTGATGCAGTTTCTTCCTAACATCGATGGTCTTTACATTTTGGCATGTTTTTGCAATGGCTGGTACCGGTTGTTCCTTTCCATGTTTAGTGCTTCCTTCAGGATCTCTTGTAGGGCAGGCCTGCTGGTGACAAAATCTCTGAGCGTTTGCTTCTCTGTAAAGGATTTTATTTCTCCTTCACTTATGAAACTTAGTTTGGCTGGATATGAAATTCTGGGTTGAAAATTCTTTTCTTTAATAATGTTGAATATTGGCCCCCACTCTCTTCTGGCTTGTAGAGTTTCTGCCGAGAGATCTGCTGTTAGTCTGATGGGCTTCCCTTTGTGGGTAACCCGACCTTTCTCTCTGGTTGCCCTTAACATTTTTTCCTTCATTTCAACTTTAGTGAATCTGACAATTATGTGTCTTGGAGTTGCTCTTCTTGAGGAGTATCTTTGCGGTGTTCTCTGTATTTCCTGAATTTGAATGCTGGCCTGCCTTGCTAGGTTGGGGAAGTTCTCCTGGATAATATCCTGCCGAGTGTTTTCCAACTTGGTTCCATTCTCCCCGTCACTTTCAGGCACACCAATCAGACATAGATTTGGTCTTTTCACATAATCCTGTATTTCTTGGAGGCTTTGTTCATTTCTTGTTACTCTTTTTTCTCTAAACTTTTCTTCTCGCTTCATTTCATTCATTTGATCTTCAATCACTGATACTCTTTCTTCCAGTTGATCGAGATGGTTACTGAAGCTTGTGCATTTGTCATGTAGTTCTTGAGTCATGGTTTTCATCTCTATTAGTTCATTTATGGACTTCTCTGCTTTGGTTATTCTAGTTATCCATTCTTCCATTCTTTTTTCAAGGTTTTTAGTTTCTTTGCGCTGGGTACATAGTTCCTCCTTTAGCTCTGAGAAGTTTGATTGACTGAAGCCTTCTCTCAACTCGTCAGAGTCATTCTCTGTCCAGCTTTGTTCCATTGCTGGTGATGAACTGCGTTCCTTTGGAGGGGGAGATGCGCTCTGAATTTTTGAATTTCCAGCTTTTCTACACTGCTTTTTTTCCCCATCTTTGTGGTTTTATCTGCCTTTGGTCTTTGATGTTGGTGACGTACTGATGGGGTTTTGGTGTGGTGTCCTTTCTGTTTGTTAGTTTTCCTTCTAACAGTCAGGGCCCTCAGTTGCAAGTCTGTTGGAGTTTTCTTGAGGTCCACTCCAGACGCTGTTTGCCTGGGTATCAGCAGCGGAGGCTGCAAAGATAGAATATTGCTGAACAGCAAGTGTTGCTGTCTGATTCTTGCTCTCGAAGCTTTTTCTCAGAGGTATACCCAGCCCTGTGAGGTGTGAAGTGTCAATGTGCACCTAGTGGAGGATGTCTCCCAGTTAGGCTACTCAGGGGTCAGGGACCCACTTGAGTAGGCAGTCTGTCCGTTTTCAGATCTCAACCTCCGTGCTGGGAGAACCACTGCTCTCTTCAAAGCTGTCAGACAGGGACATTTACATCTGTAGAGGTTTCTGCTGCTTGTTGTTTAGCTATGCCCTGTCTCCAGAGGTGGATTCTACAGAGGCAGGCAGGCCTCCTTGTGCTGCGGTGGGCTCCACCCAGTTCCAGCTTCCCAGAGGCTTTGTTTACCTACTTAAGCCTCAGCAATGTTGGGTGCCCCTACCCCAGCCTTGCCGCCACCTTGCAGTTAGATCTCAGACTACTGTGCTGGCAATGAGGGAGGCTTCGTAGACATGGGACCCTGTGGGCCAGGCGTGGGAAATAAGCTCCTGGTGTGCCATTTGTTAAGACCCTTGGTAAAGCGCAGTATTAGGGTGGGAATTACCCGATTTTCCAGGTGTTGTGTGTCTCCGTTTCCCTTGGCTAGGAAAAGGAATTCTCTTCCCCCTTGCGCTTCCCAGGTGAGGTGATGCCTCACCCTGCTTCAGCTGTCACTGGTTAAGCTGCACCCACTGACCAACACCAACTGTCTGACATGCCCCAGTGAGATGAACCCGGTACCTCAGTTGAAAATGCAGAAATCACCCGTCTTCTGTGTCACTCATGCCAGAGCTGGAGGCTGGAGCTCTTCCTATTCTGCCATCTTGTGCACCCTGCCCCGAGGTACAGTTTTCTGATATCTGTGAACATGGGGAAGAAATAATTTTGGTCAGAAAAATGAAACATTCTTTTTAGTATATGTGCTGTTAAGGCGAGCACATAAAAATGAAACATTCTTTTAAGGACAAATTAAGTTTTAGATACCTATTAGCCATCCAAGAATGCTTATGAAGTATGAAGTTGAATAATTGAATCTAAGTTTCAGAAGAGAGATGACAAATGGAAGATATTGGTTTGAAAGGCTAGACCATCTGAAGCCATGAGAATGAATGAGAACACTTAAGAGAATAGGGCCAAGTTACTGAGCCCATGAATATGCCAACATTTGGAGACTGGGTAGAGAAAGAGGAGAATCCAGAATAGAAGATGCAGAGGGACGAGCCAGTAGTCTGGTCCATTATGCAATTATCTATGGATAATGAGAGTTTTATATATTCCTTTAAAGTCTACAGTCTACAGATTTTAAAGGAAGATATACAACTCTCATTATCCATAGATAATTGGTTACAAACAAATTCCAAAAATAATCCACAGATAAAATACTCAAATAAGTGAGTTCATCAAGGCTACTCAAATAAGTGAGCTCATTAAGGCAATAATTAGGAGGAAATAAATCACTTCAAGGCAGTAGTGGCCAACTATGTCAAATGTTGCTGAGAAGTGAGGTAATAAAAGAACAAAATAGAGGCTATTGAATTTGGCAGCCTCAATGGTATGGGGAACACTGAAGCTCAACTGGAATAAATTGAGGAAAGAATGTGAGGTGAGTAAAGAAGGAGCAACTACCAACAGGAGAAAAAGCCTCTGGATATTGTAGATGTGAGTCCTTTTGGAAGCTGGGCAGGCCTACTCACAATATTGAAGGACCTTAATGAAAGGTTTACTATGACTTAAAATGAGGGGATTGGTGCACATGTTTGTGAGTTTGACCAGATAACCTTGGAAATATCTGTCACACAGGTATGTTCTAGTATCATTTTATTCTACAGTATTTGATATTGTTCTCTTGTTTGCCTAAATTATCAGTGTTGTGTCCCCTACCTGATCCCTCTACAACCTTATGAAAGATAGATAAATTATTTTCATTAGTCTTTATTAAATAGAATGAATTTTTATTACTTTCTCAGTAGACTATAGATTGGGAAAAATTGATGTTATTCAACTATCTTACAATGTAGATAAGACAATTAAGACTCCAGGAAGTGAAATGATTAGTCAAATAGAAAATTCAAAGATAATAGCAAATCTAAGACTAGAACCCATCTCCTAGTCTCATTTTTCATCATCTTATTACTCCTCTATTTTTGGTTTATATCTTTTTTTTAGACTATCTGCTTAGAATAAAAACTTTCAGAGTTGTGTTGCTAAAAATAGTAAAACAAAAAAACAAACAAAAACTAGAAATACTCAGCATTAGAGAATTGGTGAAGTTCCTTTTCCATTCATTCCTCTAGCTACTGGAACACTGACAGCTGATGGCTGTTAGCCAAGTCCTTCTCTGGGAATTGACAAGTCATAGAGTCAGGTGGACTCAGCAGCAATCTGTCATAAGATAGAAATGCTGAACCCAGGGTCAAGCATAAGCAGGGCTGAAGGGCACAATTAAACTGCATTGGCACCTCCCAATTGGTACAAACCTATGGCCACAAGAGGGGCCCCTTATGATTAGCTCAGGGAGGAGAAAGTCCAGACTTGGTTCACAGGTGGGTCATCCCAATATGAGGAGCAAGCTAAAAATGAACTGCTGTTGCACTGTGATCTCACTCAAGAATGTCTCTGAAAGAAAGCTGAGGAGGGAAATCTTCACATGTATTTTGGCAGTGCACTTGCTCTTCCACCTTGTGCAAAAAGAACAGTAAACCAAAGTTGCAATCTACACCAATTCATGAGAAGAGGGAAATGATTTAGCTGTTTGTTTAGGGACCAGGAAAAACAAAAATTGGAAAATTGGTGTATTAGTCCATTTTCACACTGCTATAAGGAATACCACCTGAGACTGGTTAATTTATAAAGGAAAGCGGCTTAATTGGCTGACAGTTCCACATGGCAACGGAGGCCTCAGGAAACTTACAGTCATGGCAGAAGAAGCAGCCAGCACCTTCTACACAGGGTGGCAGGAGAGAGAAGGGCCTATGAAGGAGGAACTTTCAAACACATTTAAAACCATGAGATCTCATGAGAACCCAATCTCTATCATGAGAACAGCATGGGGAAACCACCCCCATGATCCAGTCACCTTCCACCAGGTTCCTCCCTCAACACATGGGGATTATGAGGATTACAATTCCAGATGAGATTTAGGTGGGGACACAGAGACAAACCACATCAATTGGTAAGAAGCACATCTGGAGAAGATGCATGTGGGTAGTTTATGGGAATGAGCCCAAGTGTGAAGATCTTTGTATCACATGCCAATACCTGTTAGAGGGCATTCTTCAACGAAAAGGCGCTAAACAAAAAAGACAGAATGACTTTGCCAGTTAATAACAGCCAGCCTCTATTATCAGCAACCTCTCTGCTGGCACAATGGTCAATAAACAGAGTGGTCACAGTGGCAGGGATGGGGACTATACATGGGCCAAAGATCATAGGTCCCACCCACCAAGGCCAATCTAGCTATTTCCACTGCCAAATAGCCTAACTCCTAGCAACAGAGACCAATGTTAATCATAATTCACAAGGATGTTGAGCAACTACTTGGTGCCAAATTAACTACCCTGAATTCCTTCCATCTTTCCAGGGACAGCAATTCACCTTGGCTGGGATTAACACATATTGCAGGTATGGGTTTGCCTTTCCTGTTCACAACCTCAGCCAGCACCACTATCTAAGGGCTTATAGAGTGTTTGATTCACTTACATTAGATCTTGTACAATACATCAGACTAAGGACCCATTTGACAACAAAGGACATATGGAAGTGAACACATGACCACACGATCCACTGTATCTATCATACTCTGCACTACATAGAAATTACTAATCTGATGGAGTGATAGAATAGCATTTTGAAAGTGGAACTGAGGCACCAGCTTGGATATGATACTCTGCAGGAATTGAGTGCTGTGTTCCAAGACCTAGCATACACTCTAACCAATGACCATTGTATGATGCTCTGTCCCCAGTAGGTTGAATGTATGGGACTCAGACCTAAGAGAAGTAAGCAAAATTAGCCCTACTTACCATCCATCCAAGTGACCAGCTTGTAGAATTTGTGCTTCCCATCATTACAACTCTAGAAAATGCAGATCTAGATATTCTGCTCCCTAGAGAGTGAAGTGTTCCATCAAAGGACATAACAAGAGTCTTATTAAACTTTAAAACTACTACTGTCATTTTGGTGTCCTCATGACAAGAAGAAGGCGAGGAAAGTAATACACAATGAAATAAGTCACATCCAGGCAAGGATGCTTGGCTCTGATCATCAAAGGAGGTAGGGCTGCTGGTTCACTATAAGTATAGGGGAGAATATGTTCAGCACTGATGTAATCCACAGGGGCACGTATTGGTATGCTACATTGCCCAATTTTGACAATGATTGGATAAATGTAACAGCTATGGCCCAAGAAAGTCATGGCGACTGGGGGCTGAGACTGTAGGGATGAGGATCTGGGTTACACTATTGTGTAAACCACTGAGAACAATAGATGTGTTAGCTGATGGTGAGTGGAATTAATATAACTATTACTAGAAGAAGATAGATACCATGAAACTTAATAAAATATGAGTTAAGTGAATTCAAATGGCACAGGAGATGGACTATAGCAAATATTGTTTTATGTCACCCAGATTCCCTCTCAGAACTGAGGAATTCATTACCTCAGTTGCTGGTAGCATTGGTGACTGATGGCTCTCAGCTGAATTCCTATCTGGGAGCTGCCTTTGACTGAAAAGAGCTGCCTTGCCCAATTTCATGCTTACTCCTTGGGCACAGTCCCTATTCAATGCCCTCTAGCCTCTTTGTCTCAAGGAGGGACAACTCTGAAGGGTCATCCCAGCCCCAGAGTTTCCCAAGGATTTTCTTTCTTTCCTTTCTTTCTTATTTTCCTAAAGATGGGGTCTCACTGGGTTGCCCAGGCTGGTCTCAAATTCTTGGCCTCAAGCAATCCTCCCACCTTGGCCTCCAAAAGTGCTGGGATTACAGATGTAAGCCACCATGCCTGGCTGCCCTAAGGTTTTTCACTACAGTTCCATTCCTCACTCTACTTAATCCCACTTTCTTAAATTGTCCATAAATACTGATCTTGAGAACTCTTCCCAATAAAATGACTACACACAACACAAATCTCTTTCTTAAAATCTATTTCTCAGAGAATAGTTCAAAAATTATATGGCACATCTATGTGAGATAATAGCTTGTAGTCATGAGAATGATATGGTAGTAGAAAATTTCATGAAATCAGGAACATTGGGTGAGAAAAAAATGTGAAATATTTGCTCTCACTTTTATTAAAAAATGTATATGGATATGTGTAAATACACCCTGAGAAAAAGCATGAAGTTGTAAAATATTAAGTGGTTATCTTTGGGTCCCAGTGATAGCAACAGGAGGCAGCCAAGTGCCTTGGCAGATAGGCAGTGGTACCTGGTAAAACCCCATCACCAAGACAAAGACAGTTTAAAGCCTGAAAGCCAAGCTACAAGTTAAATCCCTGGACCAGATTGAGAACTTGCCTTCCTGTTTGGAGCGCTTTCCTCTGATTGATCCCCATCCTTCACATATTTTACACAAACTTACCCCTTCCCAATCAGTTTTCTACACTGTCATGCCCACTTTGAGTGGTGTCTTCACTTTAATCTTTTTTGCATACTCAAAAACCAATCAGCACACACTCTCCATTCTGTGCCTATAGATAACCCAGACTCAGTCAGTAGAGGAGAGATGTCCTAACTTCAGGGAAGAGACAACCTGATTTCAGGGAAGCTGACCTTCCCTTTCCATCCCTTCTCCAGCTCTCCTCTCCACTGAAAGCCATTTTCATCACTCAATAAAATTCTTGTTCTTTACTGTCCTTCAATTGTCCACGTGACCTCATTCTTCTTGGACACCAGACAAGAGCTCAGGACCCACTGATTGTAGGTACCCAGAAAGGCTGTCACACTAGCCCTTTGCCCTCACCAGCAGAGGGAAGCCACCCCCTGTGGTAAAGCGAGGGGTCAACTGATCTGCTAGCATGCTGCTGTCCATGGACAGTGGAACTAAAGGACCACTGTAACACCCCCTCTGGAGCTTCGTGGTCGTGGGCACCCTCACCTGGGCACCACCACGTTCCCCTTGAGGTGACACACCAGACATAGCCCATATCTGGCCATGGGCCCCACATGGAGCTTGCTCCTGTGTCAGCGCCTGGAAAGGCTGACAGGATTCTGCACACACTCACTCACTCACGTGCTTCCTCCCACAAGGGGCTAAGCATGGCAGATTGAGTAGATGGGCTACCCCTTCCACAAGTCCAGTGAAGGAGCCAAGAAAAATCCTGTGTCACCAGGCTCATGATGCTTTTTTATATTTTTAAATATTTCTAAAAATCAACATCAGATATGTTATTATTTTTAATCATATCTGTTATTTTGGCAAAAATGTTAACTGTATAATAATATACTTACAAAATTAGAGATAAAAGTATAACACAGAAGGAAGGTGAGACAACAAACTCAGAGTTCAATATAGTACGTCCCAGATAACCTTCAGTTTAAGAATGGAAAAAAGTTTATCTGTTTCCTCATTCATCCACTGAACCAATTAAAGTTATTAGGTAAAGTACACAAAAAGAAAATGAATGTCTAGGAGTTGAATTGCTAGGTCATGTGCTAACTTCGTTTAATCATTTGAGGAACTGCCAGACTGTTTTCCAACATGATGCACCATTTTATATTTATCAATTATTATAAGCCAAAGTATTTTCCACCTTAGTCCCAGAAGGTTTTTCCTATGGTCTACATATTCTTCCAGATACAGATTAGTCATCTCTCTTAGATGGTTCTGTGCAGAGTCCTCACCAAGGGAAAGACTAGGGAGCCTCAGAATAATTTGGTTGGTTCCCAAGACTTTATACAAATGGTAAGAATGAATCAGCCATATTAGTTCTTCTTAGAGCCCAAGGCTCTTGGAGCATTTCCATCACTATTCCTGTCCACCCACTTAAGGCATGTATTCATTGGCCCAACCCCCTCAGGAATCACTACATCAAAGGTAGGAACTTTTCTGATTGATATTTCTCTCCGAGACCTTCTCAAAGGATGAGAGCCTAATTCTTATCTGCTTAATTGTTTTGTGTTGTGTAGGAAGCCAAATTTTAACTAAAACCAGAAATTATACAAATTGCCGTCCGGTAAAAGATTGTTTTGTTTGCTTTTTTTTTTTTTTTCCTAAAGAAAATCATGCATCCTCAATTTGATAAACAGGTAATACATGCCTTTCTTGATTCCTCTCTAAGGCTAGATCATCCCAACATTTATAAGAAAATTTGCCGTATAGTATGGTTGAACATAATATTCCATCCCAAGTTTCTCAGCAGTAATTCTCATCTGCCAAAAGGAAGCATACATTTCTTAAAAACCTTTTCTGGTACAAAAATTTTAATGGAGAAATTATAACTTATACAAGTAGCATGTATATTAAGGAGCTCAATAATCACAACGTCTTTAACAGTTTCACAGAAAATGCAGAAGCGTTCTCAAGTGAGGTTTCTTAATCAACTCTAAATAAAGCCAAATGAATAACATCAAAATATATTTTTCTGTGAAGCTCTTTTACGAGGAGGTTCAAATTCTGTTCAAGAGTGATGTAGCTACATTTCATGTGATTTTGAACTTCACTAGTTTTAAGTGTTGTGGTATAAAACATTATTACACTATCTATATATTTTAAAATAATTGATTTCCCCTTTACGAAATTGTTCAAGGATTATATAATATAAAGCTGAGTAGCTGAATAAATTATAAGCTGTGTTTTTGCTATTTCTATTAAGAGGTGGCAATACTAATGGCAAATTGATGTATCATCCTTTGTCAGATCTATTGTAACTGAGTTTTGAACTGTACAGTTTAGAAGTAAGTGAAGTTTTCAGGAATGTATCATTCACAATAATGCAACAGCCCTGTATCTAGCTTTCTGTTGCTCTGTCTTCATAGGAGAAAAAAATTCTTAAACTCTGACATGTGGGTATGTTATATACTATATAACATAATAAAAACACAATCACATAATATGTAAATGTGCACATATTATCACATTAATATGTTGCATATTACATATTTCTTGCCCAACAGTATTTAAATTCCTGGATGAATATTAGAGTCACCTGGACAGTTAGTTAAAAGCCATATTTTGTCATAAGTATAATAGAGATTATATTTTATTTAGTAATTTTTGAATATATAAATTTTTTAATTGGCTTAAATTTGAAAAGGTACAGTTTATGCTGGGAAAAATCTGTCTCCCACTCCTATCTGCCAACACCTAGTTATTCCCTTCAGAGGCAAAACCAATATTATCAACCACTTGAGTAATCTTCCAGAAATATTTCATGCATATATAAGCAAATATGTATGTTCATCCTTCTTTTTCAACAGCACTTGTAAAGTATAATACCTCTTGCATTTTTCGCTTAATAAATGTCTTGAAGATTGGCCTCTATCCATACGTATCCAAAGAGAAGTTCCTCATTCCTTTCTGCATACGTATGTATGGATGTTTATATTGTATGGATGCATCCTATATTGTTTAGTTTACCTGAAAAGTTTTTAAAAATACATGTCCCTGGGACCTCTCACAGACCTACGGAATCAAAATCTATGGGTCACAGTCTGGGCATATGAATTTTTAACAAGTTCCCAGGTGACTGTTATCCAGCCAGTTCTGCATCTTCCAGCAGATTGGTTTTGGGGACTCACCTTTCTAGCTTATCTATTCTGAATATCACTATTTTCAGCTGAGTGGTTCAGAAGCTAGAAAGCACACAGGTTACATTTTCTGGGAGGAACCTGACTCATTAGTACATATTTCTGACTGAGAAGGGCATAATCTTTATTGTTTGATTTATAGAACTTTTTTAAGAGAAAAATAATAATTCTTCCTGTAGCTTGCTGCCACTGTAGTTAAGCAATGTATTGATTTACCCTGAATCACACTCAGCTGAAATGATTCTCAGCAAGCCTCAACCTCTGCCTTACAGAACTCCCCCAAGCAGCCTCATCTCCCCTGACACTTGGCAGTTCTCAAAGTGGTACCGGAGCATGGGAATAATAATGGCTGAACTTTCTGTAATATGGAAAGGCCACCGTGGAGATTCTGATCAGATCCTCATTGGAAGTGCACCCACACAACCTTTGGAGAAAAACTGATTTTGATTCTCCAAGAAGGCTGTGAAAATCTCCTAGGTCATCAGTATATTCATTCAGTCAAGAGAAAAAATGACTTATTTTTATCAAATGGAAGAATCAAAAGTCAAATGCTGATACAGCTGTATCTTCTCTCACTTTTGCTTTTACCAGTATATAACATTTTTCCCCCTCCTAGAAGATTGTGGTATAGGACAGAGATTATCTCATGCAGTTTTCTTTAAAGGCCCTAACCTTTGAATTTAGTAATAATGACAGTGTATTTTTGGTCAGTATTTTGAGTAGATATGGATTTGGGACTATGCACGTTGCCTAAGAAAATGTAAAAATAGTTAAAACAAAAATATATACATATGGGCATTTTGATTTGGGGTAAGTTTAAAATGTGATTCTGATTACATAACCCCCTCTTCTTCCTATCTAACCCTAAACTGAAACATTTATTCTTTAATTTGCTTCCTTTCTGATTTTATCAGGCAAATTATCAACGAAAAGGTTAAAGTAAAATGATTCAAAAGCTGAATTTTCCTGAAAACCTTGCAAAAAGATTTAGAGCTCTGCTCTAACTGATACACTGTTTTTGAGCAATTTGAAAAAATAGATCAAATGCTTAAAACAACTGCAATAAAAGATGTGGTGTTCCTCGTTGCTTTGGATGCTAATGGCCCCGGATTCTCAGCATCTTAGCCAATGATAGTGACCTTTGAGATGGATCTTATGGAAGCAGGAAAGGAACTAACGTGTATTGATTACATTCTACATAAATTACTTAGACTAATTATGTAAGATGTAATTGTATGTCTCCATTTTAAAGATGAAGGGATTGAGGCAAAATAACCGTAAGATGAAATTAACTTATCGAAATCACACATTTGGTGAATGGCATAGCTAGGGCTGGAAACTAGTTCTAATTCTAAATACTGTGCTTCTTCCACTAAGTCATGTTCACCATCTAGACAAATTATATGATTCAGAGGCATATTTACAAGAGAAAATAGTCAACATATTTAAACAAAAACTTTTCAATATTTTATTATGAATCCCCAAACTAGGTAATTGAGGTGATTCAGTTTCCTGGGGAAGTATTTCCATGGCTGAATGGGTAATTATGAAACCAATTGTGCTCTCAGATCATTCAAGTCACATGTAATTGAGGAGAGGGGCTATTCTGGTATAGTAATGTACATAAATTGTGCATCATTGAGTTTAATTTTTGAATAGTTTGAGTTATAACCGAGTATTACAGCCTCTTGAAGGAGATTCCAAATGAAAAAGGGATTTATACTTTTGTTGCTGTTAATATGTAATTAGTCCTGTAGTACATTTAATCAAGCATTTATAAGTGTATAGATTTAAATCTTAGGTTAAAATATAGGTCACTGACATACCATACAGTGCTATGGTGCTTCTATAACAACACTGTACAGAAAGAAATCAGCTTCAATAAAATTCCATTTTTTTTAAGAAGACTACTTACCTGTATTGGACCTCTCCAAGTTTTGGAAAGTCAATGGAGAGTTTACCCGGGTTAGGTGTCTATACCAAACCAAACATTAGACTTTTATAAAAACAAGAAAGGAAATTGTTTTTGAAGGATTGAAGTCACATTATTTAATGAGAGTAATCTATGTTTTACCTTAGTTACAAATGTATTTATACACTTACATGTACATATGCATGCATATATATGTATATATACATGTATTACACTATAGGTATTGATATCATCTTCCAGCTCTTAGTTAGGCCAATGAAACATCTATGCTGTGGTCTGCTCTGGATTATTCTTCTATATTTTGCCTACCCTTTTTTTTAATATCTCACCTTCTTGTCTTAACTGGATGAGATGTCAGGGTCCTTATTTGTATTACCTACTAATGCATTTATAAAAAGTTCCCTCTGAATACAGTGTTTTTTTGGGAATATTTTAATATACTTAAATTTATAGAGTCTAATATAAACACTCATGTATCTAACTTATGGCTTCCTCAAATTGAATATTTTGCTTCATTTTCTTTCATTTTAAAATTACACATTACAGATATATTTGATGTTGCAGCTCCCTTAACCCCCATCAATCCCATTCTCCTTCCTCTTCCTGCATATGACAGCCACGATCCTGAATTTGGTGTCTCTCATTATCAAACATGTTTTAATTTGCGTACTTAAAATGTTTATAGACAATATATAGGGCTCCAGATAAACATGTCAGGTTGAACACATGCACTTATTTTCAACTTCTTCTGAAACTTGATGTAAAATGCTATATGGGCATAATCACACAGAGAAACAAAACAATTCATGCTTTGTGCTCACTTGAAGGTGGGAGTATGTGGCGGGGAGGTTAATATTCTATCAAGATAGGAAAAAGGAGGCTAATATATCCCTTTAATCAAGAATGCAAAAACTTTCCCAAATTTCCAGCTGACTTTTGCCTTTGTGTTATTGGCGAAAGCTCAGCCACATGACCACCACAAGCTGCAACAGTACTAGGATAGTAAGTATTTTGCCTTTCCACCTTCAAAGCAGAGTGAGTGAGGGAGACAGGGGTTGTGCCTATGTGTTGATGAGCCAAACAGTTGGGTTTTCTATAAGGCCCGAACATCCTGTTTGGCTGGGAGGAGGGATTGGAAATATCAATTGGGTTTTAGCAGAGCTACCTTAGGTAAGTTACATAAAGTGCAATGTGCCTGGTTTGCTTTTTAACATCATCTTTAGTTCAGATTTCCCCAAAGTGTTCTGCTTAGAATAAGGATTCAGTGGGATGTTTTTATTTGACCACAGCATAATATGGTCAAATAAGCTTGAAAAATTAGAGTTCACTTACTACACTGTTAAAATATAATTATACAATATTAAGCTATATATAAATTCTCTCTGTCTCAAAATTCCAGCTTCCAGTGTATTCCTTGGCAGACAGTTATGGCTCCTTATTGATTTTTTTTCTGTTTTTTACAGTTAGTGAATGTTAAATTAAATTTTATATGAAATTATAGTATTCAGGCCTCTAAACCCCAATTTCTGTCCTTTTATTCCAATTCCTTCCAGTAATATACATATAAAATATGATTTTATTATTTGAGATTAAAATTATAGGACAGTTTCATCTTCTTTTCTTTCAGCTATTTTTTATTTATTTTTGACATTTAAATTTTATTTTTAATTTATCAAAGTAATACATGCACTTAGTTTATGAAATCAAATAGTCCTAAAATGTTTACAACAAAACCAATAACTCTGTGGCTCTCATTATCAAACATTATCCCCCACCTCCAGGAGCACTATTCCCATGTTTATTCATCTCTCTATTGATCAATGATAGGTGTAGGGGCCAACTGAAAACTTCCATTCACCCTTTAAAGGCTTGCTGAAATATCAGCTTGAAAAGGCAGATTAATCAGAGAAAAGGCATACAAATCTATTTAATGTATATACATGAGAGCCTTCAGAATGAAGACCCAAAAATAAAGGAGGAAATTGTCCATTTTATACTTAGGTTCAATAAAGTATGGACAGTGTTTAGAAATATGATTGTACAAAAAGGGTGTGATCTAATGCAAATAAGCTAAGTGGAGAAACCCAGCAAGGCCTGTTCATCTAGGTTCTTCTCTGCCTCTCTGAGCATGTGTTCCTTTTCTGGGTACAGGGCAGGACCCTCTCTGGAATAGGGATCTTATGACCTACAGTCAAACAAGGCAGGTTAGATAATTTCTTTATGGCCAGTTTTTACACAGAAAGGCAGAGGGAAAGTTCAAGTAATATTTTTAAATTTTATGGCTGGCTTTGGTGAAGAGGGATTCTGGTTTCTATGACCACCTTGGGTAAGAAGGATTCTAGCTTCCATAGCTAGCCTCAGGGGAGAGTGGGGCAGAGAGACAGGAGGGTAGGAGGTTAGAGAAAAACTTTTGCTTCTGAGGCTGCTTTTGAAGCCTTCATTTTGGCGTATTGTTTTCTGAGCCCCACCATTGGCATGTATCATTATCTTTTCCCCTTCTTTTCTTAAAAGCTTATCTTTATCTTATATTTCAGAAAGTTTAAACATTTATAGCAGTAACAGAAATAATAAAATTAACCCTCATGCACTTGTCACCAAAATTTCACAATTACTAACACTTGGCCAATTTTGTTGCATTGACATCCTCACCCATTTTCTCCTCTTCAGGCTTATTTATTTTTCCACTTTAAAAAATGTAATTAAAGTAGAATATACATAAGGAAATGTGCACATGTCAAAGTGTACTGCTCACTGAACTTTCATAGAGAGAACACAACTGTGAAATCAGTCCCTAGATCAAGAACTGGAACATTAGGGGCCGCTGAGTCCTCACTCATGACCCATTCCAGTCACTCTCCCTCCAAAAGGAACCACTTTCCTGACTTCTAATAGCATAGATTAATTCCCTCTGGTTGTGTATATTATATAAATGGAATTAAACAGTTAGTACTTTTTTGGTCCAAATTCTTTCATTCTGTATTATTTTCTTTTCTCTTCTTTTCTTTTTTTTTTTTTTTTTTGAGACGGACTTTCATTCTTGTTGCTCAGGCTGGAGTGCAATAGCATGAACTCAGCTCACTGCAACCTCTGCCTCCCGGGTTCAAGCGATTCTCCTGCCTTAGCCTCCCAAGTAGCTGGGATTACAGGCACATGCCACCATGCCCAGCTAATCTTGTATTTTTAGAGAGACCGGTTTCTCCATGTTGGTCAGGCTGATCTTGAACTCCCGACCTCAGGTGATCCGCCAGTCTTGGCCTCCCAAAGTGCTGGGATTACAGGCACGAGTCACTGTACCTGGCCTCTATTTCTTAATATCTATATTGAATGTAAATTTTCTATAAATATTCAGTCTTTTGGTTGTCTGCTGGAAGTTGTTCTTTCTCATTACTGTTTAGTATTGCATTATGTAAATACACCACTATTTATTTACTCATTCTACTGTTGGGCATTTCAATAAGGTCCACTTTGTAGCTATTTCAAATTGCATGGCTATGAACAAGGTAAAACATGTTTTTGGTGATCATATGTTTACATTTCTAATGGGTATATCCCTATAAGGGAAATTGCTGGGTCATAAAGTATGTATACGTTCAGCTACAGTACATACTTCCAAAACATTTTCTAAAGTTGGTTGTCTAAATATATATTTCCACCAGTGGTATACAGAAGTTCAACATTCTGGTATTTTCTTCCGTCCATTTTAGCTACTGTGATAGGATTGCAGTTTATCTTATGGTTTTAATTTGAAATTTGTAAACTAATGAAGTCGAACACCTTTTCATGTTGTGTATGGGCCATTTGGATACTTATTTTTTTTGTTAAATTTCTGGTAAAGTCTTTTGTCAAGATTCCATTGTCTTCTAGATATTCGTTAATTACTGTGAATATGAGTTCATTTTGAGATATATGTATTGCAAATATCTACCCCCAAAGTGTAGGTTGCCTTTTTATCGCCATAATGATAGCTTTTGATGAACAGAAGTTTAAAATTTTAAAACAGTACCATTATTCATTTTTTAAAAATTGGCGAGTGTTTTCCATATGCTGTTTAAGAAATCTTTGCCTACTTTAGTGTCATCCATGTGATCCACTATGTTTTATTCTAAACTGTTTATTGTTTTACCTTTCACATTTAGAACTTCAGTCTATCCAGAATTGAGTTTTGTTCATGGTGTGTGCCAGGTACGTGTGAAGATTCACTTTTTTCATATATATATCAAAGGGATCCAGCATTATTTATTGAAAAATTTTATCTCTCTACTCTATTATTAAGAATCACCTTTGTCATAAGCCAGCTGACTATATGTATATGTGTTTCTTTCTGAAATTGTCTCTTTTCTGTTGGTTCGTTCTTATTCAAATACCACAGTCTTAGTCACTGTGGCTTTATATAGGTATCTGGAATTGTAAGCCCTCCAGCTTTCTCCTTTTTAAAGATTGCCTTAGCTTTTTTGGTTCAAAGCATTTTCATATTAACTTTATAATTAGCTTTCAGTTGTCTAAAAATAATAATAATAACCTATTGAAATTTTGATTAGGATTGAATTGAGTATATAATTTGGAAAGAATAGACCTCTTTACAAGATTGAGTCTTCTGCTCTATGAACATCTGTATCACTGTTTAAGTCATTTTTTAACATACTAAAATGTGACAGTGTTCTTACCCTTTATGGCAGGAGCTTTTTGAGCCCTGTTTTAGAAGTCTTTCACTACCTTTAAATCATGAAGATATATCTTTCTTAAAGCTTAACTGTTTTGCCTCTCATATTTTGTTTTAGAGAACACCTGAAATTGACTTTTGTGAACAGTGTGAGATTTGGGGCTATGGGTTTTTTCATTAATTTTGTTGGACACTCAAATGTGGGATATGCTTTTATAGTGTTTCTTTTATCATGCATTTCCCCTTGTTTCCTTTGCTACTGAGAACTCCTATTAATTGAATGTTGGATCTCCTAAACGAATCCACTAATTTGCTTATTCCTTTTAATATTCTCTGTCTTGGTGGTTTTTTTTGGATTATTTTTATGTATTTTTTTCTTTTTTCTAACTTTGTATATATTTTTTTAACTTTTATTTTAGGTTCAAGGGCACATGTGAAGGTTTGTTATACAGGTAAATTGTGTGTAACCAGGGTTTGGTGTGCAGAATATTTTGTCACCCAGGTAATAAGCATAATACCCTATAGGTAGTTTTCTGTTCCTCTCCCTCCTCCCAAACTCCACGATCAAGAAGGCCCTAGGGTCTATTGTTCCCTTCTTTGTGTCCATGTGTACTTACTGTTTATCTCCTGCTTATAAATGAGAACATGTGGTATTTGGTTTTCTGTTCCTGAGTTCTCTCTCATAGGATAATGACCTGCAGCTCCATCCATGTTTCCGCAAAAGACACGATCTTGTTCTTTTTAACAGTTGTGTAATATTCCATGGTGTATATGTACCACATTTTCTTTATCCAATCTATTATTGATGGGCATTTAGGTTCATTCCATGATTTTGCTGTTGTGAATAGTGTTGCGATGACCATACATGTGCATGTGTTTTTACAGTAGAACGATTTACATTCCTTTGAGTATATACCCAATAATAGTATTGCTGGGTTAAATGGTACTTCTGTTTTTACTTCTTTGAGAAACCACCACACTGCTTTCCACAATGGCTTCATTAATTTACATTTCTACCAGCAGGGTATAAGTGTTCCTTTTTTCTGCAAACTCACCTGCATATGTTATTTTTTGACATTTTAATAATAGCAATTCTGACCAGTGTGACATGGTAATCTCATTGTGGTTTCAATTTACATTTCTCTTATGATTAGTGATGCACATTTTTTCATATGCTTGTTGGCAACATGTATGCCTTCTTTTGTAAAGTATCTGTTCATATCCCTTGCCCACTTTTTAATGTAGTTGTTTGTTGTTTGCTTGTTAGTTTGTTTAAGTTCCTTGTAGATTCTGGGTATTAGCTCTTTGTCAAATACATAGTTTGCAAATATTTTCTCCCATTCTGCAGGTTGTCTGTTTACTCTGTCGACAGTTTCTTTTGCTGTATAGAAATTCTTTAGTTTAATTAGGACCCATTTGTCAACCTTCGTTTTTGTTGCAATTGCTTTTGGCATCTTCATCATAAAATGTTTTCCAGGGCCTGTGTCCAGAATGGTATATTCCCTAGGTTATCTTCCACAGTTTCTATAGTTGTAGGTTTTACATTTAAGTCTTTAATCCATCTTGAGTTGATTTTTGTGTATGGCGGAAGGAAAGGGTCCAGCTTCAATCTTCTGTATATGATAAACCAATTATCCCGTGACCATTTACTGAGTAGGGAGTCCTTTCCCCGTTGCTTGTTTTTGTTGACTTTGTCAAAGATCAAATTTCTGGGCTCTCTATTCTGTTCCATTCAGCTTTGTTCTTTTTCTTAGCATTACCTTGGCTATTAGAGCTCCTTTTTGTTTCCATCTGAATTTTAAGTAGATTTTTCTAATTCTGTGAAGAATGTCATTGGTAGTTTAATAGGAATAGCAGTGAATCTGCAAATTGCTTCAGACAGTATGGCCATTTTAATAATACTGCTTATTCGTATCCATGAGCGTGGAATGTTTTTTCATTTGTTTCTGTCATCTCTGATTTCTTTAAGCAGTGTGTTGTACTTCTCATAGAAATCTTTCGCCTCCCTCATTAGCTATATTTCTAGGTATTTTTTTCTCTTTTTTTGGTGGCTATTGTGAATGAGATTACATTCTTGATTTGGCTATCAGCTTGGACATTGTTGGTATATGAAAAGGTTACTAATTTTTGTATACTGATTTTGTATCCTTGAAGCTTTGCTGACGTTGTTTATCAGATCTAGGAGCTTTTGGGCAAAGACTATGGGGTTTTCTAGGTATAGAATGGTGTTATCTATAAATGGATAACTTGGCTTCCTCTCTTCCTATTTGTCCTTTTCTTTCTTTCTCTTGCCTGATTGCTCTGGCTAGGACTTCCAGTAGTATGTTGAAAAGGAGTAGTGAGAGTGAACATCCTTGCCTTATTCTGGTTTTCAAGTGGAATGCTTCCAGCTTTTGCCTATTCAGTATGAAGTTTGCTGTTGGTGTGTCATAGATGGCTCTTATTATTTTGAAGTGTGTTCCTTCAATGACTAGTTTGCTGAAGGTTTTTAACATGAAAGAATGTTGAATTTTATCAAAAACCATTTCTGCATCTATTGAGATGATCGTATGGTTTTTGTTTTTAATTCTGTTTATGTGATGAATCACATTTATTGATTGATGTATGTTGGATCAACCTTGCATCCCAGGGATAAGGCCTACTTGATATGGTGGATTAGTTTTTTGATGTGCTGCTGGATTCAGTTTTCTTGTATTCTGTTGAAGATTTTTGCATCTATGTTCATCAAGGATATTGGCTTGAGTTTTCTTTGTGTTTTTGTTTACTTTATGGGATATATATCAACTTTGTCTTCCAATCCTTCTACTAAATTTTAAAAATTCTCTACCATATCTTTAACTCCAAAAGTTCTTTTTTTGGTTCCCAAATGTTTCTTTCTTTATAGCCTCCTATTCTTGTTTCATTTATGTCCTATATTTTCTTAAGCCTATGAAGCTATTTACAATAGTCATTTAAAAAATAATTTATTTTAATTGACAAATACAAATTATATATATTTATCATACACAATATGTTGTTTTGAAATATGTATGCATTATGGAATGGCTAAATTGAGCTAATTAACATTATTTAGTTTTTTTAGAAATATTTTTGCAGATTTTTTGGTCAATGTTGTATACTTCTTGATTAGACTTATTCCTAGATTTGACATTTTTCATACTGTTGTAAATTATATATTTTAAAAAGATTTATTTTCTCTCTTTATGTTGCTGGCATACAGAATTACAATTGGAATTTGTATATTGACCTTGAATTCAGCAATCTTGCTAAATTTACTAATCATTTAGATTTTTCTAGATGTTTTAGGTACACAATTATAGTATCTGCAAATAATAACAGATTTTTTTCTTTCTTTCCAATTTCTTTACATTTTCCCTACTCCCCCCAGTTTTACTGTCTAGGACTCCAGTATAGTGCTGAACAGAAATTGTGATAATAGGTATCCTTGTCTTTTTTCCAACTTCATAGAAAAAATTTTCAATATTTCATGATGAGTACTAGTTATAAATTTTGTAGATTTTTAAAGTCACATTAAAGAAGTTACTTCTATTTTCAGTTTACTAAGATTTACTTTTAAACCACGTATCACAAATATATCTATTCAGATCATGAGTCAGCAAACTACAGCACATGAGCTGGTTGCCTCTTTTTGTAACTAAAGTTTTATTGGAACACAGCTATGTCTATTCATTTGTGTATTATCTATGACTGCTTTTGCAATACAATGGCAGAATTGAGTAGGTATAACAGAGATCCATGTGTCCTTCAAGCCTAAAATATTAACATCCAATTCTTTAATAAGAGCTTGATAAGTGCTAATCTAGATGATCATGTAATTTTTCTCCTTTCTCTATTAATGGTAAATCTATTAATTAATTTGAGTGATAAACCAATCTTGCATATCTTAAATGAACTCTGGTCATTTTTATTTCTTTTATATTTTTCTGGATTAGATTTACTACTTTTTACATATTTATATTTCCCTCTTTATCTCAGATGTAAATTTTATAGAGTGAAATGCAGCTTTCTTAAGCAGACATTTTGGTGAACTTTGACAAATACATACACACGTGTAATCTACACACTTAACAAGATATAAAATATTTCCATTATCCTAAAGTATTCCCTCATGCAACTCCCCAGTTTTTACTTTCCTCACAGTTCTGCCAGATGCAGGCTATACTCTGAATTATTTTATTTTATTTTTTCACTATTTTATTTTTTTTTTTTTATTTTTTAAATTACTATTATTATACTTTACGTTCCAGGGTACATGTGCACAATGTGCGAGTTTGTTACGTATGTACACATGTGCCGTGTTGGTGTGCTGAACCCATTAACTCATCATTTACATTGGGTATATCTCCTAATGCTATCCCTACCCTCTCCCCTGACCGCACAACAGGCCCTGGTATGTGATGTTCCCCAACCTGTGTCCAAGTGTTTTCATTGTTCGATTCCCACCTATGAGTGAGAACATGTGGTGTCTGGTTTTCTGTCCTTGCAATAGTTTGCTCAGAATGATGGTTTCCAGCTTCATCCACGTCCCTACAAAGGACATGGACTCATCCTTTTTTATGGCTGCATAGTATTCCATGGTGTATATGTGCCACATTTTCTTAATCCAGTCTATCACTGATGGACATTTGGGTTGGTTCCAAGTCTGCTATTGTGAATAGTGCTGCAATAGACATGCATGTGCATGTGTCTTTATAGCAGCATGATTTATAATCCTCTGGGTATATACCCAGTAATGGGATGGCTGGGTCAAATGGTATTTCTAGTGATAGATCCTTGAAGAATCACCACAGTGTCTTCCACAATGGTTGAACTAGTTTACACTCCCACCAACAGTGTAAAAGTGTTCCTTTTTCTTCACATCCTCTCCAGCACCTGTTGTTTCCTGACTTTTTAATGATCGCCATTCTAACAGATGTGAGATAATATCTGATTGTGGTTTTGATTTGCATTTCTCTGATGGCGAGTGATGATGAGCATATTTTCATGTGTCTGTTGGCTGTATAAATGTCTTCTTTTGAGAAGTGTCTGTTCATATCTTTTGCCCACTTTTTGATGGGGTTGGTTTTTTCTTGTAAATTTGATTGAGTTCTTTGTAGGTTCTGGATATTAGCCCTTTGTCAGATGAGTAGATTGCAAAAATTTTCTCCCATTCTGTAGGTTGCCTGTTCATTCTGATGGTAGTTTCTTTTGCCGTGCAGAATCTCTTTAGTTTAATTAGATCCCATTTGTCTATTTTGACTTTTGTTGCCATTGCTTTTGGTGTTTTAGTCATGAAGTCCTTGCCCATGCCTATGGCCTGAATGGTATTGCATAGGTTTCCTTCTAGGGTTTTTATGGTTTTAGGTCTAACATTTAAGTCTTTAGTCTATCTTGAATTAATTTTTGTATAGGTGTAAGGAAGGGATCCAGTTTCAGCTTTCTACATATGACTAGCCAGTTTTCCCAGCACCATTTATTAAATAAGGAATCCTTTCCCCATTTCTTGTTTTTGTCAGGTTTGTCAAAGATCAGATGGTTGTAGATGTGTGGTATTATTTCCAGGGGCTGTATTCTGTTCCAATAGTCTGTATCTCTGTTTTGGTACCAGTCCATGCTGTTTTGGTTACTGTAGCCTTGTAGTATATCTTGAAGTCAGGTAGCGTGATACCTCCAGCTTTGTTCTTTTGGCTTAGGATTCTCTTGGGAATGCAGGCTCTTTTTTGGTTCCATATGAACTTTAAAGTAGTTTTTTCCAATAATGTGAAGAAAGTCATTGGTAGCTTGATGGGGAAGGCATTGAATCTATAAATTACCTTGGGCAGTATGGCCATTTTTACAATATTGATTCTTCCTATTCATGAGCATGGAATGTTCTTCTGTATGTTTGTGTCCTTTTTATTTCATTGAGCAGTGGTTTGTAGTTCTCCTTGAAGAGGTCCTTCACACCCCTTGTAAGTTGGATTCCTAGGTATTTTATTCTCTTTGAAACAATTGTGAATGGGAGTTCACTCATGATTTGGCTCTCTGTTTGTCTGTTATTGGTGTATAGGAATGTGATTTTTGCACATTGATTTTGTATCCTGAGACTTTGCTGAAGTTGCTTATCAGCTTAAGGATCTTTTGGGCTAAGATGATGGGATTTTCTAAATATACAATCATGTCATCTGCAAACAGGGACAATTTGACTTCCTCTTTTCCTAATTGAATATCCTTTATTTCTTTCTCTTGCCTGATTGCCCTAGGAAGAACTTCCAACACTATGTTGAATAGGATTGGTGAGAGAGGGCATCCCTGTCTTGTGCCAGTTTTCAAAGGGAATGCTTCCACCTTTTGCCCATTCAGGATGATATTGACTGTGGGTTTGTCATGAATAGCTCTTATTATTTTGAGATACATCCCATCAATACCTAGTTTATTGAGAATTTTTAGCATGAAGGGCTGGTTGAATTTTGTCAAAGGGCTTTTCTGCATCTATTGAGATAATCATGTGGTTTTTGTCTTTGGTTCTGTTTATTCAATGCTGGATTACATTTATTGATTTGCATATGTTGAACCAGACTTGCATCTCACGGATGAAGCCAACTTATCATGGTGGATAAGGTTTTTGATGTCCAGCTGGATTCAGTTTGCCAGTATTTTACTGAGGATTTTTGCATTGATGTTCATCAGGGATATTTATCTAAAATTCTCTTTTTTTGTTGTGTCTCTGCTAGGCTTTGGTATCCGCATGATGTTGGCCTCATAAAATGAATTAGGGGGGTTTCCTTCTTTTTCTATTGATTGGAAAAGTTTCAGAAGGAATGATATCAGCTCCTCTTTGTACCTCTGGTAGAATTTGGCTGTGAATCCGTCTGGTCCTGGACTTTTTTTGGTTGGTAGCCTATTAATTACTGCCTCAATTTCAGCACCTGTTATTGGTCTATTCAGAGATTCAACTTCTTCCTGGTTTAGTCTTGGGAGGGTGTATGTGTCCAGGAATTTATCATTTCTTCTAGATTTTCTAGTTTATTTGTTTAGAGGTGTTTATAGTATTCTCTGATGGTGGTTTGTATTTCTGTGGGATCGGTGTTGATATCCCCTTTATCATTTTTATCCATCTATCTGATTCTTCTCTTGTCTTCTTTATCAGTCTTGCTAGTGGTCTATCAATTTTGTTGATCTTTTCAAAAAACCAGCTCCTGGATTCATTGATTTTTTGAAGGAGTTTTTGTGTCTCTATCTCCTTCAGTTCTGCTCTGATCTTAGTTATTTCTTGCCTTCTGCTAGATTTTGAATGTGTTTGCTCTTGTTTCTCTAGTTCTTTTCATTGTGATGTTAGAGTGTCAATTTTAGATCATTTTTTCTCTCTCTTGTGGGCATTTAGTGCTATGATTTCCCTCTACACACCGCTTTCAATGTGTCCCAGAAATTCTGGTATGTTGTGTCTTTGTTCTCATTGGTTTCAAAGAACATCTTTATTTCTGCCTTCATTTCGTCATGTACCCAGTAGTCATTCAGGAGAAGATCGTTCAGTTTCCATGTAGTTGAGCAGTTTTGAGTGAGTTTCTTAATCCTGAGTCCTAATTTGATTGCACTGTGGTCTGAGAGACAGTTTGTTACAAATTCTGTTCTTTTACATTTGCTGAGGACCACATATTTACTTCCAAATATGTGGTCAGTTTTGGAATAAGTATGATGTGGTGCTGAGAAGAATGTATATTCTGTTGATTTGGGGTGGAGAGTTCTGTAGATGTCTATTAGGTCCACTTGGTTCAGAGCTGAGTTCAATTCCTGTTTATCCTTGTTAACTTTCTGTCTCGTTGATCTGTCTAATGTTGACAGTGGGGTGTTAAAGTCTCCCATTATTATTGTATGGGAGTCTAAGTCTCTTTGTAGATCTCTAAGGACTTGCTTTATGAATCTGGGTTCTCCTGTATTGGGTGCACATATATTTAGGATAGTTAGCTCTTCTTGTTGAATTGATCCCTTTACCATTATGTAATGGCCTTCTCTGTCTCTTTTGATCTTTGTTGGTTTAAAGTCTGTTTTATCAGAGACTGGGATTGCAACCCCTGCTTTTTCTTTTGTTTTCCATTTGCTTGGTAAATCTTCCTCTGTACCTTTATTTTGAGCCTATGTGTCTCTCTGCATGTGAGATGGGTCTCCTGAATACAGCAAACTGATGGGTCTTGACTCTTTATCCAATTTGCCAGTCTGTGTCTTTTAATTGGAGCATAGTTGATGCAGTTTCTTCCTAGCATCGATGGTCTTTACAATTTGCCATGTTTTTGCAGTGGCTGGTACTGCTTGTTCCTTTCCATGTTTAGTGCTTCCTTCAGGAGCTCTTGTAAGGCAGTCCTGGTGGTGACAAAATCTCTCAGCGTTTGTCTGTAAAGGATTTTATTTCTCCTTCACTTATGAAGCTTGGTTTGGCTGGATATGAAATTCTGGGTTGAAAATTATTTTCTTTAAGCATGTTGAATATTGGCCCCCACTCTCTTCTGGCTTGTAGAGTTTCTGCCGAAAGATCTGCTGTTAGTCTGATGGATTTCCCTTTGTGGGTAACCCCATCTTTCTTCTGGCTGTCCTTAACACTTTTTCATTCATTTCAACTTTGGTGATACTGATAATTATGTATCTTGGAGTTTCTCTTCTCAAGGATTATCTTTGTGGCATTCTCTGTATTTCCTGAATTTGAATGCTGGCTTGCCTTGCTAGGTTGGGGAAGTTCTCCTGGATAATATCCTGAAGAGTGTTTTTCAACTTGGTTCCATTCTCCCTGTCACTTTCAGGTATACCAATCAGGCATAGATTTGGTCTTTTCACATAGTCCCATATTTCTTGGAGGCTTTGTTCGTTTCTTTTTACTCTTTTTTCTCTAAACTTCTCGCTTCATTTCATTCATTTGGTCTTCAGTCACTGATACCCTTTGTTCCACTGATCAAATCGGCTACTGATGCTTCTGCATGCATCATGTCGTTCTTGTGCCATGGTTTTCAGCTTCTTCAGGTCATTTAAGGACATTTCTACACTGTTTATTCTAGTTAGTCATTCGTCTAATCTTTCAAGGTTTTTAGCTTCTTTGTGATGAGTTCGAACATCCTCCTTTAGCTCAGAGAAGTTTGTTAATATCGTTCATCTGAAGCCTTCTTCTCTCAACTCATCAAAGTCATTCTCCATCCAGCTTTGTTCCATTGCTGGCAAGGAGCTGCATTCCCTTAGAGAAGAGGCACTCTGATTTTTAGGATTTTCAGCTTTTCTGCTCTGGTTTCTCCCCATCTTTGTGGTTTTATCTACCTTTGGTCTTTGATGATGGTGACGTACAGATGGGGTTTTGGTGTGGATGTCTTTTCTGTTTGTTAGTTTTTCTTTTAACAGTCAGGACCCTCAACTGGAGGTCTTTTGGAGTTTGCTGGAGGTCCACTCCAGACCCTGTTTGTCTGGGTATCACCAGCAGAGGCTGCAGAACAGCAAATATTGCAGAACAGCAAATGTTGCTGCCTGAATCTTCCTCTGGAAGCTTCGTCTCAGAGGGGCACCTGGCTGTATGAGGTGTCAGTTGGCCCCTACTGGGAGGTGTCTCCCAGTTAGGCTACTCTGAGGTCAGGGACCCACTTGAGGAGGCAGTCTGTCTATTCTCAGCTCTCAAACTCCGTGCTGGGAGAAGCACTACTCTCTTCGAAGCTGTCATACAGGGACGTTTAAGTCTGCAGAAGTTTCTGCTGCCTTTTGTTCAGCTATGCCCTGCCCCCAGAGGTGGAGTCTACAGAGGCTAGCAGGCCTCTTTGAGCTGTGGTGGGCTCCACCCAGTTCTAGCTTCCTTACTGCTTTGTTTACCTACTCAACCCTCAGCAATGGCAGATGCCCCTCCCCCAGCCTTGCTGCCACCTTGCAGTTCGATCTCAGACTGCTGTGCTAGGAATGAGCGAGGCTCCGTGGGTGTGATACCCTCTGAGTCAGGTGTGGGATATAATCTCCTGGTGTGCCGTTTGCTAAAGCTGTTGGAAAAGTGCCGTATTAAGGTGGGAGTATCCCTATTTTCCAGGTACTGTCTGTCATGGCTTCCCTTTGCTAGGAAAGGGAACTCTCCGACCCCTTGCGCTTCCCAGGTGAGGTGATGCCCTGCCCTGCTCCATGGGCTCCACCCACTGTCTGACAAACCCCAGTGAGATGAACCCGGTACATCAGTTGGAAATGCAGAAATCACCTGTCTTCTGCGTCGCTCATGCTGGGAGCTGCAGACTGGAGCTGTTCCTATTTGGCCATCTTGGAACCTCCCCATACTCTGAATTCTTTTACCATGAATTAGTTTTGTATATCTGAGGGCTTCATTATCAATGGTATCACTCAATATGTATTCATTTGAGTCTTATTTCACTCATCGTATTTTTTTGTGGTTCATCCATGTTATTGTGTCTAAAAGTAATTCATTGTTTTTATTGTTAAGTTGTATTCCACTGAGTAAATATAGTACTATACTTAAAAATTGTATTTTTGGTTGACAAATAATAATTGTATATATTTATGTGGTACAATGTGATGTTTTGATATGTTTACAATATAGAGTGATTAAATTAGGCTAATTAACAAATTTTTGCCTTGCATACTTTTTTTTTTTTTTTTTGGTGAAAACATTTAAAATAGGCTCTTCTAGTAATTTTGAATAAATAATTATTTATTATAGTCACCATTCTGTGCAATAGATAACTAAAGTTTATTCCTTCTGTCTAACTGAAATTTTGTAGTCTTTGATCAACATCTCCTCTTTTCCCATCTACCCCAACCTAGCATCTGATAACCATTTTTCTATTCTCCACTTCTGTAAGTTCAACTTTTTCAGATTCCACATATAAGTGAGATAATGCAGCATTTGTCTTTCTGTGCTTTGCTTATTTTGTTTAATATATATAATGTCCTTCAAGTTTATTCATGTTGTCTATTGCATATATATACTACATTTTCATTCTCCACTCGTCTGATGATGGACACTTAGGTTGTTTCCATATTTCAGCTTTTGTAAATAATTCTGCAATGAACATGGGAGTGCAGATATTTTATTGACATAATGATTTCAACTCCTTTGGATATATACCCAGAGGTGTGATTACTGGATCATATGGTAATTGAATGTTTAGTTTTGTGAGGAAACTCCAGACTGTTTTCCATAATGGCTGTATTAATATACATTTCTGCCAACATTGCACAAGAGTTCTCTTTTCTCCACACCCCCATCCACACTTCTTATCTTTCATGTTTTAATAATAGCTATTCTAGCAAGTGTGAGTTGATATCTCATTAGGGCTTTAATTTATATTTCCTTGATGGTGAGTGGTGA
Organism: Papio anubis; assembly: GCF_008728515.1. Lineage (NCBI taxonomy): Eukaryota > Metazoa > Chordata > Mammalia > Primates > Cercopithecidae > Papio > Papio anubis. The sequence continues at coordinate 32,551,571 of NC_044988.1, forward strand.
TGAGCAGTTTTTCATATATCTGTTGGCAATTGGTATGTCTTCTTTGAGAAGTGTCTGTTTAGATCCTTGGCCCATTTTTTGATTGGGCTATTTGTCATCTATCTGAGTTCCTTATATATTTGGATATCAATCTCTTATCAGATGTATGGTTTCTAAATATTTTCTCCCAATTCAAAGTTGTCTCTTCATTCTATTAATTGTTTCCTTTGCTGTGTACAAGCTTTTTAGTTGGTGCAACCCCATTTGTTTGTTTATTTATTTATTTATTTATTTTTGCTTGTGCTATGAGGGTTATAGCCAAGAAATCTTTCTTTTTTTTTTTTTTATTTTTTATTTTTTTGAAATCTTTCCCAGACCAATGCTATGGACTATTTTTGCTGTTTTCTTCTAGTATTTTTATAAATCAGGTCTTCTGTTTAAGTCTGAAATCCATTTTGAGTTGATTTTTGTATGTGATGTGAGATAAGGATCAAATTTCATTTTTCTTCAGGTAGATATCCAGTTTTCACAATGCCAAATATTAAAGAAATTATTCTTTCTTCATTATGTTTCCTTTGAAATGTTTTCAAGTATCAATTGACCATAAATGCATGAATTTATTTCTGGGCTTTCTAGTCTGTCCCATTGGTTAATAATGTGTCTGTTTTTATGCCACTATCATACTATACCTTTTGATTTTGATGTTTTGATTTTTGATTACTATAGCTTTATAATACATTTTGAAGTCAGATAGTATGATGCCTCCAGCTTTGTTCTTTCTGCTCAAGATTGCTTTGGCTATTTGAGGCCTTTTGGGGCTCTATGCAAATTTTAGGATTTTTTTTTTCTATTTCCATAAAAAAATGACATTGGAATTTTGATAGGATTTTATTGAATCTGTAGACCTCTTTGATCTTTAAATATGGAAATTTTAAATAATATTAATCCTTCTAATCCATGAACAAAAGATACATTTCCATTTATTTGTGTCATCTACAATTTCTTTTGTCAATATTTTGTAGCATTTATTGTACATATCTTTCACCTCCTTGATTAAATTTACTTCAAATTATTTTTGTGATATTGTGAATGATATTTCTTTTTTTAGATAGATTCTTTTTTAGATAGAACCTAAAAATTAACGGATTTTTTAAGATAGCTTGTTAGTGTAAAGAAATGCTACTGATTTTTGTGTGTTGGTTGTTTTACTCTGTAACTTTACTGAATTCATTTATCAGCTCAAGTAGGTTTTTGGTGGATTCTTAGGCTTTTCTCTAGGTAAGATTATATCATTAGCAAACAGGGACAGTTTCACTTCTTCCTTTCCTATTTGTATGTCTCGTATTTTTTTTCCTTATCTAATTGCAGTGGCTAGAACTCCCACTATTATGTTGAATAGATACGGTGAGAGTGGGCATCTTTGTCTTGTTCCTGACCTTAGAGAAAAAACTTTCAATTTTTCACAGTTGAGTATGATGTTAGCTGTGGGCTTTTGATATATGGCCTTTATTGTGTTGAGATACATTCTTTATATGCCTAATTTCTTGAGTTTTTTTAATCATGAAAAGATGTTGAATTTTTTCAAATGCTTTTTCTGCTCCTATTGACATTGTCACATAATTGTATTAGTCCATTTTCATGTTCCTGGTAAAGACATACCTGAGACTGGTAATTTATAAAGAAGAAAAAAAGGTTTAATGGACTCACATTTCCATGTGGCTTGAAAGGCCTCACAATCATGGCAGAAGGTGAAAGGCATGTCTTATGCAGTGGCAGACAAGAGAGAATGAGAGCCAAGTGAAAGGGGAAACCACTTATAAAACCATCAGATCTTGTGAGACTTATTCACTACCATGAGAACAGTATGGGAGAAATCACCCTTATGATTCAATTATCTCCCACTGGGTCCCTCCCACAACACATAGGAATTATGGGAGCTACAATTCAAGATGAGGTTTGGGTGAGGACACAGCCAAACCATATCAATGATTTTGTCCTTCATTCTATTAATATGGTGTTTTGCATTTACTGATTTCATGTATTGAAACATCCTTGCATCCCAGGGTTAAATCCTATTTGATTCTTTTAATGTGTTGGCAAATTCTTTGCTAGCATATTTTGAGGATCTGTGTATGTTTCTTTTAATGTGTTGGCAAATTCTTTGCTAACATATTTTGAGGATCTTTGGGACAATGTTCATCAAGAATATTGTCCTGTAATTTTCTTGTCCTTGTCTGGCTTTGGTAGCAGAGTAATGCTGGCTTTGTAAAACAAATTCAGAAGTATGCCCTCCACTTTGATTTTTTGGAATAGTTTGAGAAAAATTAATATTAGTTATTCCTCAAATGTTTAATAAGATTCCACCATAAAGCCATCTGGTTCTGAGCTTTTCTTTGATGAGAGATTTTTAAACTATTGATTCAAATTCCTTACTCATGATTGGTTGGTTCAGATTTCCTATTCTTGTTTCAGCCTCGGTAAGTTAGATGTTTCTAGGAATTTACATGTCTCCCAGGTTACCAATTTGTTGGTGTATAATTATTCATAATAATCTCTTATGATCCTTTGTATTTCCGTGAGTTGTAATTTATCCTCTTTTATTTCTTATTGAAGTCTTTTGTCTATTTTTCTTACTCTGAAGGTTTATCAATTTTATGTCTTCAAAAACCAACTTTTAGTTTCATTGATCTTTTCTATTCTGTATTTTATTTATTTCTGCTCTGATCTTTATTATTTCCTTCCTTCTACTAATTTTGGAAGTCATTTGTTCTTTTTTCTAGTTCCTTGAGGCATAATGTTGTCTATTTGAATTATTTCTTCTTTTTTGATGTAGGCATTTATTGTCACAAATGTTCTTCTTAAAACTGCTTCGACTGCATCTCATAAGTTTTTGTATGTTATGCCTTCATTTTTATTTATCTCAAGGTAATTTAAATTTTTTAGATTTAGTTTTTGAACCATTGGTCATTCAAGAACATACCATTAAGTTTAAAAGTTTAATGCATTTGTGAATTTTTCAAAATTCCTCCTATTTTTGATTTCTAGTTTCATTCCATTATGATTAGAAAAGATCATTGATATTATTTCAGGTTTCTTAAATTTGTTAAGACTTATTTTGTGACCAAAAATATGATCCATCCTGGAGAATGTTCCATATGCACTTTGGAAGAATATATATTCTGCTGCCATTGGATGGAATGTTCTATATATGTGGGTTAGGTCCATTTGGTCTAAAGTGTTGTTCAAGTAAATTATTTCCCTATTGATTTTATGTCTGGATGACCTGTACATTGTTGAAAGTTGAATATTGAAATTCCCAGAATTATTGAATTACAGTCTGTCTCAACCTTTAGATCTACTAATATTTGCTTTATAAATGTAGGTGCTCCAATGTTGTATGTGTATATATTTAAATTTGCTATATCCTATTGATGAATTGACTCCTTTATCATAATATAGTGACATTCTTTGTTTCTTTTTACTATTTTGACTTAAAGTCTATTTTGTCTGATGTAATTATAGCCACCCCTGCTTTCTTTTGGTTACCATTTTCCTGGATTTATCCATCCCTTCATTCTCATTCTGTATGTGTACTGAAGGCTAAAGTGAGTCTCTTGTAGGCAGCACATTGTTGGATCTTGTTTCTTTGTCAATTCAACTGCTATGTGTCTTTTGAATGGAGAATTAATCCATTTAATTTAAAGTAATTATTGATAAGTAAGGACTTACAACTGGCATTTTGTCAATTTTTTAAATGATTGTTTTGTATTACCTTTGTTCCTTTCTTTCAATCTTACTGTCTTTCTTTGTGATTTATTGTATTACTATAGTGGTATGCTTTGATTCTTTTCCTTTTTCTTTTGTGTATCTACTAGAGGTTTTATCTTTGTAGTTACAATGAAGCTTATGTAAAACATCTTAAAGTTATAATATCCTAATTTAAACTGATAGTACCTTAACCTCAATCACATACAAAGATTACAATTTTACTTCTACTTCCCACATATTATGCTATTGATGTCATAATTTATATCTATTTATATTGTATGTCTGTCAGCCAATTTTTTTCAACCAGTTGGTTTTCAATACATTTGTCTCTCAACTCTTATACTAGAATTAAGAGTAATTTACATACCACCTTTAAAATATTAGATTATTCTGAATTTGACTACATGTTTACATTTACCAGTGAGTTTTATAGTTTCATATATGTTCATATTGTTGCTTATCATCCTTTTGTTTCAACTTGAAGAACTAGTTTTAGCATTCTTGTAAACCTAGTCCCTTACAAGATGATTAACTCCTTCAGCTTTTGTTTGTCTTGGAATGTCTTTGTCTCTCCCTCATTTCTGAAAAACAACTTTGAAGATTATAATATTCTTGGTTGACATTTTTTTTCTTTTAATACTTTGAATATATCATCCCTCTTCTTCCTGGCTTGTAAGGTTTCTGTTGAGAGGTCTGCTGATAACTTTATGAGAGATCCTTTATATGTGACAAGTTTCTTCTTTCTTGCTGCTTTCAAGATTCTCTCGTTGAATTTTAATAATTTGGTTATAATATGTCTTAGAATATTCTTTATTATTTATTTATTATTTGATGGAATCTAGCTCTGTCACCCAGGCTGGAGTGCAATGGTGCGATCTTGGTTCACAGCAACCTCTGCCTCCCAGGTTCAAGTGATTCTCCTGCCACAGCCTCCTGAGTAGCTGGGATTACAGGCATGCACCACCACACCTGGCTAATTTTTCTATTTTTAGTAGAGATGGGGTTTCTCCATGTTGGTCAGGCTGGTCTCGAACTCCCGACCTCAAGTGATCTGCCCACCTCCGTCTCCCAAAGTGCTGGGATTACAGGTGTAAGCCACCACGCCTGGCCATGTAGTCTTTTTTGAATTGATCTTACTTGAGGTTCATTGAGACTATTCCTCTGAAGATTTGGAAAACCTTCAAACAGTATATATATATATATGTGTGTGTGTGTGTGTGTGTGTATATATAAATGTGTATATATGTATATATAAATGTGTATGTATACATAAAATAAAAACAAAACATATATATGTTTTGCTTTCGTTTTTGTTTTTGTTTTGAGACAGAGTCTCACTTTGTCACCCAGACTGGAGTGCAGTGGTGTGATCATGGCTCACTGCAGCCTTGACATCCCAGGCATAATTGATCCACTGGCCTCAACCTCCCAAGTAGCTGGGAATACAGGTATGTGCCACCACACTCAGCTAATTTTTGTGTTTTTTGCGGAGACAGGATCTCACTATATTGCCCAGGCTGGTCTTGAACTCCTAGACTGAAGCAGTCTGCCCACATTGACCTCCTAAAGTGCTAGGATTACAGATGTAAGCCACTGCACCTGGCCAGTATTTCTTTAAATAAGGTTTCTACCCCATTGTCATTCTCTATTCTTTGGGTACTCTCATAATTTATATATTTGTGTGCTTAATGGTTGATTTCTTATGTTTTGTTCACTTTCTTTCATTGTTTTTATTTTTGGTCCTCTATTGGCTAATTTCAAATAACCTGTCTTTGAATTCACAAATTCTTTCTTCTGCCTGATTGACTCTACTGTTAAAACTCTTTTATATATTTCATTTCTATCACTGGATTTTTCAACTTCAGGATATCTCTTTTATTCTTTTTAAAAAATTCTATTTCTTTATTAAACCTCTAGTTTTCCTAATTTTATTTAGTTGTCTATCTATATTTCCTTGCATCTTTGCATCTCATTGAACTTCTTCTTTTAGAGATGGGTTATCACTCTGTTACAAAGGCTGCAGAGAAGTGGCACAATCATAACTCACTGCAGTCTTGACCTCCTGGTCCCAAGTGAGTCTATTTAGTAGCTGGGACTACAAGTGCATACCACCACACCCAGCAAATTTTTATATGTTTTGTAGAGATGGGTTCTCACTATGTTTCCCAGCCTGGTCTCAAACTCCTGGCCTCAAGCAATTCTCCAACTTCAGCCTCCCATAGTGCCAGGATTACAGGCATGAGCCACCATGCCCAGCTTCATTGAGTTTCTTTAAAATGATTATTTTTAATTCTTTTTAAGCAATCTATATATCTCCACTTCTTTGGTGTTGGTTATCGGAACTTTATGAGTTTTCTTTGGTGGTGTCATGTTTGCCTGATTCTTTGTTCTCCATGTAGCCTTGCATTAGCATTTGTGCATTTGAAGGAAGAAACCCCTCTTTCAGTTTATATTATGGTTCTGACACATAAAAGTATTTTCCTGTTAGGTCTCTGGGCTGATGGGATTACCTCTGGGATTATAGTTGAGCAGGGTTGGATCTGGGTCATGTAGTTGATGCTGGGTGCTCGATGGAAACCACAGTTAGCATGCCTATCCTCAAGGGCTCTAGATGCTGTGGGTTCTATCTAGTTACTTAGTAGACTGAACTGTCTCCATAATCTTGTTTTACGGGGCTGGCACTGGGATCAGAGTCTGTTTCTGTAGCCTTGTTACCAGGTATGCTATTGAATGTGACTTTCTCCAGGTCTCTAGGTGGGCTCCTGTTGGATTACTGGATGGGTCCCTTGGTTGGCTGGCTGTACTGCCCTAGTCTGTGAGTGAGATGAGCTGGTCCTGAGACAAGGACTCTTTTTAGGTCTGCAACTGAGACCAAGATCTTTAGGCCTCTCTTCAGGGTCATGAATAGTCATGTCTCTTGGTGGCTTCCTTTGTGAGCAGGTCTTCTCTCAGATTGAAGTTGAGAAGCATTGAAGCCAATCTATAGTGTTGTTTCAAAATCCACAGTGTGACAGAAGTCATATTGTCAGACTTCAAGGGCACTATTGGATGTCCCTCCATCCAAGTCCCCAGAAGGCAGAACTGCTCTTAGTTGGCCAAGAAGAGGGTCTAGGACTGACTGCAGGTACATTTGAGGATCCACTGAGGGACAGAGATTGGCAGGCCTCCCACAGGGGTTCAGATGGTGCATCTTCACAGGACCCTGGCTGGCTCTCAGACTACATCTGGGAAGAGCTGAAGTGAAGCTTCAGAGATAATTCAGAGTATGCTATAGGACTGATATTAGCAAGCCCAACCCAGTGACGCAGGTGGGCAAGTCTCCATGAAGTTCTCAATCTGGCAGGATTGCTTGTAGACCACAGCTGAGAGGAGCTGGAGTTGACATTTAGGGCCCTTTCTGGAACTGTTATGGGACAGAGGCTGGCAAGACTGTACAAAAGCATCTCCTAAAGGTTTCATGCACAGGCAAGATAACTCTGGGACTGCAGTAGAGACGGGCTGGAACCCTTCAGAACCTGCTGTGGAAAGGAGTCTGGCATGCTTGTCCAGTTGGCACAGATTGGCACATCTCCTAGTTGTTTCCTGTACAGAAGGGATAGCTACTGAGCTACTGAGAGGGGCTGGAGCTAAGACAGAGTCCCTGCAGGATCTGTTATGAGGTGGAAGTCAGCAAGCCTGTCCCACTGGTTGAGACAGACAAATCTGTCAGCAGATCTCTATGTCTTTGGGATAGCTCCCTGACTGCACTGAGAGGGGCTTGATCTGATACTGTGCCCTGAGATGAAGGCTGGAAAGCTTCTCATAAAGGCTGAGATGGGCAAGTCTTCCAGAATTTCTATGTATGGACCAGATAACTCCCAGGCTGCAACAGAGAAGGGCTGGAGTCAAGACTGGGCCCCTTCAGAATCTACTGTGGGACACAGTCCAGCAAGCTGGTCCCAGTGGCACAGACGGGTGAGTTTCTTTCAGGGTCCTCATGTGAGCAGTAGTAATCTAGGACCACAGCTGAAGGGGACTGGAGCTGAGTTACAGGGTAACTTTTGGATTCACTGACAAGACCAATGTTGGCAGGCTAATAAGCCTGTCTGCCAAAGAATAGTGTGTGTGATTCCTCCTGGGTCCCTCAGCAGATGGCTTTGGTAGCAGGCTCAAGGCCAAATGGGATTGTAACAAAGCCATTTGGGTAATGAGACCATTTCTGGGTTTGAACCTGGGAGCACAATCAGTGGGTCTTCCACCTGGGTGCAAATCTGCACTCTCAGAACAATTCTCCTAGGTCTTGAGCACCACTGCGGTTTCATGATCACATGAATTACAAAGCTCTCATAGAGACTTTTGTCTGTGGATGGGTGCGGAATTCTTGTTGTGAAGGGCTATGAGTAGATGACCTCCTTTTTTTTTCTTCATTTCTTCTAAAAGAAAAAAAAATACTGGGATATATGTGCAGAACATGCAGGTTTGTTACATAGATACACGTGTGCCATTGTGGTTTGCTGCACTTATTGACCCATTCTCTTAAGTCCCCTCCCCTCATCTTCCACCCTCCAACAGGCCCTGGTGTGTGTTGTTCCCCTCTCTGTGTCCATGTGTGGCCTTTTATTTTGATATCCTGTTGATGTCACCTCCTAGCACTCTTTTTGTTATCCAGTCTTCTGTTGACAAGTATTTGATTATCATGAATAAATCTGTTCTAAACATTCTCATGTGTCTTTTTGTATACACACAGTTTCATTACTTTTCAGTAAATACTAAAACACGTACTTGTTGTTTCATAGTGTTGCTGTGTGCTTAACTTCATGAGAAACTGCCAGAATAATTTCAAAAATGATCATACAATGTTTTACTCCCACCAACAAAAAATAATTCAGTTTAGTTCACATACTCACCAACAATGGGAACAGTCAGTTTATTTAATTTTAGCCATTTTATTGTGATGGTTAATTTTATATGCCAATTTGACTAGGCCATGGAGTGCCCAGATATTTGGTTAATGTTATTTTTATGTATGTCTGTGAGGGTATTTCTAGATGAGATTAACATTTGAATTGGTGGACTGAGTAAGAGATTTCCGTCCCTCAAAAAGACCCCAATGGGTCTTTATATGATTTGAATATCCTGTCCAAATATTATGTTGAATTATAATTCCCAATGTTGGAGGAAGGGCCTGGTGGGAAGTGTTTGGATCATGGGGGCAAATCTGTCATGAATGACTTGAGCCATTCATCCCTTTGATGATAAGTGAGCTCCCACTCTAAGTTCACAAAAGATCTGGTTGTTTAAATGTGTGTGACACTCACCCACCCCAACTCTCACTCTCCCTGTCTTGCTTCTACTCCCACCATGTGAGATACCTGTTCCCTTTATGTCTTCTGCCATGACTGTAAGTTTCCTGAGGTCTCCCCAGAAGCCAATGCTGGTTATGTGCTTCCTGTACAGCCTATAGAACCATGAGCCAATTAAACCTCTTCTCTTATAAATTACCCAGTCCTAGGTATTTCTTTATGGCAATGCAAAAATGGCTAATACAGAAAATTGGTACTGGGAGTGGGCCATTGATATAAAGAAACCTAAAAATTCAGAAGCAGTTTTGGAACTACATAATGGGAAGAGGTTGGAAGAGTTTGAAAGACTCAGAAGAAGAAAGGAGGATAAGGGAATGCTTGCAACTTCTTAGAGACTGGTTAAATCATTGTGACCAAAATGCTAATAATAGAACAGCTAATGAAGGATAGGCTGACAAGGTCTCCAATGGAAATCAGGAACTTACTGAAAATGCAAGCAAAGGTCACACATGTTATGCCTTAGCAAAGAGCTTGGCTGAATTGTGTCCATGCCCTAGGTATATATGGAAGTTTGAACTACAGAGTAATGACCTAGGGTATCTGATGAAAGAAATTACTAAGCAGCAAAGTGTTCAAGATGTGGCATGGCTGCTTCTAACAGCCTACACCCAGATGGGGGAGCAAAGAAATCATTTGGAACTTATATTTACAAGTGAAGCAGAGTGTAAAAATTTGGAATATTTGCAGCCTGGTCATGTGGAAGTAAAGAAAAGCCCATTTTCAGGAGAAGAAATTCAAGTAGGCTGCTGAGCAGCCCCTTGCTAAAGTAATTTGAATAAATAAAAAGGAAGCAAATGCTGATAGCCACGACAATGGAAAAAAGAGCCTCAAAGGCATTTCACAGTTCTAAAAGGCAGCCCCTCCCATCACAGGAGCTGAAGCCTAGGAGGACAGAATGGTTTTGTGGGCCAGGTCCAGGCCGCACTGCCCTTAGCAGCCTTGGGACACTGCTCCTTACATCTAGGACCCTGCCCCCTACATTTTGGCAACTCCAGTTCCAGCCATGACAAAAAGGGGCCCAGGTACTGCTTAGCTATCATTTTGGAGAATGTAAGCTGTAAGTCTTGATGGCTTTCATGTGGTGTTGAGCCTTTGGGTGTGCAAAGTGAAAGAATTAAGGAGGCTTGGCCTCTACCTAGATTTCAGAAGATGAACAAGAAAGCCTGGGTATCCAGGCAGAAGCCTGCTGCAGAAGCAGTGCTCCTGCAGAGAACCCCTACCAGAGCAGTGCAGTTGAGAAATGTGAGGTTGGAGCCTCTACACTGAGTCCCCACTGGGGGACTGTAAGTGGACCTGTGAGAAGGGGGCCATCATCTTCCAAATTCAAGAATGATAGTTTTACCAGCAGCTTGCACCCTGGTCCTGAAAAAGCCCCAGGCACTGAACTCCAGCCAATGAGAGCAGCTGTGGGAGCTATACCCTGCAAAGCCACAGAAGCAGAGCTGCTCAAGGCCTTGGGAGCTCACCCCTTGTTCCAGTGGTGCCCTGAATGTGGGACGTTGAGTCAAAGGATATTATTTTGAGCTTTAAAATTTTTAATGACTGCCCTGCTGGGTTTTGAACTTGCATGAGGCCTGTAGCCCCTTTCTTTTGGCTGATTTCTCCCTTTGGGAATGAAAATATTTACCCAATGCCTATATCCCCATTATATCTTGGAAGTAATTAATTTGTTTTTATCTTACAAGCTTATAGGTGGAAAGGACATGCCTTGTCTCAGAGGTGACTTTGTACATTGGATTTTTGAGTTAATGCTGGAATGAGTTAAGACTTTGGAGGACTGTGGGGAAGGCATGATTTATAGCTATGGTCTTTCTTAGTAACCATTCTGCTCTATCCCATAGGTTTCAGTATGTGATGTTTTCATATAAAATTGTTTCAGGAAAAATTTAAACTTTCTTCTTAATTTCTTCATTGACCCACTGGTCATTCAGGAGTATATTGCTTACTTTCCATGTGTTTCCATAATTTCCAAAATTCCTTTTTTTATTGATTTCTAGTTTTCTTCCATTGTGATCAGAGAAGATGCTTGATATTATTTCCATTTTTCTGAACTTATTAAGACTTGTTTTGTGTCCTAACATTGGTCTCTCTTTGATAAATGTGTGTATTATGCAGCTGTTGGATGAAATGTTCTGTAAATATCTATGAGATCCATTTGGTCTCTAGTGCTGATTAACTCAGATGTTTCTTTTCTGTCTGGATGATCTATCCAATACTGAAAATGGAATGTTGAAGTCTCCAACTATTTTATTGTATTGGAGTCTATTTCTCTCCTTATTTCTAATAATATTTGCTTTTTATATCTGCTGTGCTCCCATGTTGTGTGCATATTTAACTGTTATATCCTCTTGTTGAATTGACCCATTTATCATTATGTAATGAAATTATTTTGTCTCTTTTTGTAGTTCTTGTTTTGAAATCTATTTTGCCTAATATAAGTATAGCTACTCCTGCTCTTTTTTGGTTTCCATTGGCATAACGTATCTTTTTTCATCCCTTTATTTTTAATCTATGTAAGTCTTTATAGATGAAATGGGTTTCCTGTGGGCAACAGATTGTTAGGTCTTATTTTTGATTAGAGAGTTTAGTACATTTACATTAATGTTATTGATAAATAAGGACTCACTCCTGCCATTTTTTTACTTGTTTTATGGTTGTTTTGTGGTCTTCTCCTCCTTCTTTCCTTTCTTTCTGTCTTCTTTTTACTGAAGATAATTTTCTCTGGTGGTATGTTTTTATTTTTTGCTTCTTTGGTGTGTGTATCTGTGTATCTGTTGTATTTTTTTATTTGACGTTACCATGAGGATTGCAAGTAATATCTTATAACCCATTATTTTAAACTGATTGCATAAACAAACCAACAAGCAGAGATAAAATGAATAACAACTCTGCATTTTAATTCCATTCCCTCACTTTTTAACTTTTTGTTTCTATATATATCTTATTATACTGTCTATGTCTTGAACAGTTACTTGTAGTTATTATTTTTTCATGTATTTTTATTTTTATTCTTTTAGGTAGGGTCTCGCTTTGTCATCCAAACTGGAGTGCAGGGGCATGAACATGGCTCACTGCAACCTTAACCTCCCAGGCTCAAGTGATCCTCCTGCCTCAGCTTCCTGAGTAGCTAGGACCACAGGTGTCCACCACCTTGCCTGGCTAATTTTTGTATTTTCTGTAGAAACAGGGTTTCACCATATTGCCCATGCTGGTTTTGACCTCCTGAGCTCAAGTGATCCACCAGCCTCAGCTTCCCACAGTGCTGCCTGGGATTACAGGCATGAGCCACCACTCCTAGCCTGTAGTTGCTCTTTTGGTTAAGTGTATCTTTTTGTCTTTCTATTCAAGATATGTATAATTATACCCCACAATTATAGTGTTATAATATTCTGTGATTTTCTGTGTGCTCACTATTACCACTGAGTTTTCTACCTTCAGATGATTTCATATTGCTCATTAGCACCCTAACACCCTTTTCTTTAGGATTGAAAAACTCCCTTTAGAATTTCTTGTAGGACAGGTATGGTGTTGGTGAAATCCCTCAGCTTTTGTTTGTCTGGGAAAGTCTTTTTTTCTCCTTCATATTTGATGGATATTTTCACTGGCTGTACTGTTCTAGGTTAAAAGGTTTTTTTCCTGCAGCACTTTAAATATGTCATGCCACTCTCTCCTAGACTGTAAGGTTTCCAGTAAGAAGTCTGCTGCTAGATGCATTGGAGATGTATTGTATGTTATTTATTTCTTTTCTCTTGCTGCTTTTAGAATCCTTCCTTTATCCTTGATGTTTGAGAGTTTGATTATGAAATGTCTTGAAGTAGTCTTATTTTGTTAAATCTGCTTTGTGCTCTATAACCTTCTTGTACTTGAATATTGATATCTTTCTCTAGATTTAGGAAATTCTCTGTTTATATCCCTTTGAATAAACTTTCTGCCCTGACCTCCCTCTCTACCTTTGCTTTAAGGGCAATAGCTTTTAGATTTCCCCTTTTGGGGCTATTTTCTAGATCTTGTCAGTGTGCTTCATTGTTTCTTATTTTTGTTTCTTTTTTCTCCTCTGACCATGTATTTTCAAATAGCCTGTCTTCAAGCTCACTAATTCTTTCTTCTGCTTGATCAATTCTGCTGTCAGAAGACACTGATGCATTCTTCATTATGTGAATTGCATTTTAAAGTCCTGAATTTCTGCTTATTTCATTTGAATTATTTCAATCTCTTTGTCAAATTTAGCTGATAGGATTCTGAATTCCTTCTCTGTGTTATCTTGAATTTAATTGAACTTCCTCAAAACAGCTATTTTGAATGATTTGTCTGAAAGGTCATGTATCTCTGTCTCCCTGAGGTTGGTCCCTGGTCCCTTATTTTATGCATTTGGTGAGGTCATATTTTCCTGTATAGGCCTGATGCTTGTGAACATTCATCAGTGTCTGGGCATTGAAGAGTTAGGTATTTATTGTAGTCTTCACGGTCTAGGCTTGTTTGTACTCATTCTTCTTGGAAAGGTTTTTCAGGTATTTGAAGGGACTTAGGTGTTGTGATTTAAATATTTGGTCACTGAAGCTACATCTGCTTTAGGGGCACCCCAAGCCCAGTAATGCTGTGGCTCTTGCAGACTCATAGAGGTACCCACTTCTTGGTCTTGTGTAAGATCTTAGAAAATTCCCTAGACCAGAACAGAGACTTGTTCTCTTCCCTTACTTTCCCCCAAACAAATGGGATTTCTTCCTCTCCCTCTCTTTCTCCCAAGGGCTCTGTAATCAGTAGGTGGTAAATCAAGTCAAACTTGTGTCCTTCCCTTCAGGAAAATGGGATCCCCTCAGCCCCACATGGCTCTGAAGATGCCATCCAGGAGCCAGGGCCTGGAGTCCAGAACCTCAGGAATATATTTGGAGTTATATTCTACTGTGACTGAGCTGGTACCAAAGCCACAAATCAAAGTCCTTCTCATTCTTCTCTTCCCTTTCCTCAAGCAGAGGAGTCTTTCTCCATGACCACCACCACCATAAGCCTGTGGCAGTACTGTCTGGCTATCACTGATGTTCACTGAAGGCCCAAGGACTCTTCAATCACCTTGTAGTGAATGCTATCAATGCCTAGCTCTCCCTTCAGGAAAGCGGGTTCCCCTCTGGCCCAGGGCAGCCCCAGAAATACCACCCAAAAGCCAAGGCCTGGAATCAGGGACCCGAGTAACCCACTTGATGTTCTACTCCATTGTGGCTGACCTGGTACCTAAGTGGCAAGAGAAAGTCTCCTTTACTCTTCCCTCTCCTTTCCTCATTCAGAAGGATTCTTGCTCTGCAGCCACCACAGCTGGGAATGTGCTGGGTTACACTTGAAGCCAGCATGGCTCTGAGGCTCAGAGTGAGTATTGCCTGGCTACTAGTACTAATTATTAAGGGCTTAACAGCTCTTTAATTAGCAGGTGATGATTTCTTTCAGGAATGGGTCTTTCCCTTCAAGCCAGCAGGTTTCATTTTGGCCTAGGGTGTGTTTAGAAATGTTCAGGAGCTAGGACTCAGAATGTGAGCCACAGGATTCTTCTTTTTCTTCTATTCTACTGTGACTGTGCTGGTATCCAAGTTGCAAGAGACAATCCTTTATACTCTCCCCTTTCCTCTCCTCAAGCAGAAGGAAGGGGTTTCTCCTGGAGCTGCAAACTATGCTTCCTGGGATTGGGGAAGGGGTGATATAAGTGTTCCTTTGGCTTCCCCAGCTAGTGTCTCACTAGGTCACATTCACCCCAAGTCCACGGTCTCCAAGCCCAGCCCAGCAATAAGACTTGCCCAGGAGTTGCAGTTCTTATGGCCTAGACCACCATTCAAGTTTATTTAGGACCCCAGAGTGCTTTAGTTCATGATGGTAGCACTTGTTGGAACTCAAGCTCTGACTGCTGGGATAGATGATTCAGCTCTGGCTAGGACTGGTCTAAATGCTCCCTCCATGGGTACGGCTGAGATCAGCCTTGTGTTGCTTTCTTCTGTCACAGGGCAGCACTGAGTTCCAATGCAAAGTTCCACAGTCACTGCACTTTCCCTCCCTCAAGTGCGCTGATTCTCTTTCCATGCCATGTAGCCACTGCCACAAGATGGGGGAAGGGTGGGGTAGGTAATTCAAGACTGTCGTTCCTACCATTTTAGAGCCTCTTTCTTTAATATGTTGTTAAAACCAGGTACTGTTGTCACTCACCTGATTTTTCATTTTTATGAAGGTATTCTTTTGTGTGGATAGTTGTTCAATTTGGTGTTCCTGTGTGTGTGTGGGGCGGGGGGCGGGGGGTGGTTTGCTGGAGGCTTTTATTTGGCCATATTACTCTGCCTTCTCTGTAAACCTTTCCTGGGCTGTATTTTTGGTTGAGTTAGAGGAATTATTTTTATATTCTACATACATGTTCTTTGTTAGAAGTTATATCTTGCCAGTTAATTTATTTTTTCTTCAACTTTTATTTTAAACTCAGGGATACATATACAGGATGTGCAGGTTTGTTACATAGGTAAACCTGCACCATGGTGGTTTGCTGTACAGATCAACCCATCACCTAGGTATTAAACCCAGCAACCATTAACTATACTTCCTGATGCTTTCCCTCCCCCGACCATTCCCCTCTGACAGGCCCTAGTGTGTGTTGTTCCCCTGCTGTGCCATGTGTTCTCATCATTCAGCTCCCACTTGTGAGAACATGTGGTTTTTGGTTTTCTGTTCCTGCTTTGGTTTACTGAGGACAATGGCTTCCCATTCCATCCATGTCCCTGTTAAAGGACATGATCTCATTCCTTTTTATGGATGCATAGTATTCCATGGTGTATACATACCACATTTTCCTTATCCAGTCTACCACTGATGGGCATTTAGGTTGACTATGTGACTTTGTTATTGTGAATAGTTCTTTAATAATGAACATACATATGCATGTATCTTCATAACAGAATGATTCATATTCCTTTGGATAGATATATACCCAGTAGTGGAGTTGCTGGGTCAAATGTAATTTCTGCCTTTAGCTCTTTGAGGAATTGCCACACTGACTTTTACAGTGGTTGAACTAATTTATACTCCCACCAACAGTGTAAAAGCGATTCCTTTCTCCACAATGTCACTAGCATCTGTTGTTTTTTGACCTTTTAATAATAGCCATTCTGACTGGCATGAGATGGTATCTCATTGTGGTTTTGGTTTACATTTCTCTAATAATCAGTGATGTTGAGCTTTTTCTTATGTATATCTATTGACAGCATATATGTTTTCTTTTGAGGAGTGTCTGTTTATGTCCTTTGCCCACTTTTTAATGGAGTTGTTTGTCTTTTTTCTTGTAAATTTGTTTAAGCTCCTTGTGTGCTCTGGATATTAGATCTTTGTCAGATGAATAGATTGCATAAATTTTCTCCCATTTTATAGGTTGTCTGTTCACTCTGATGATAGTTTCTTTTGCTATGCAGAACCTCTTTAGTTTAATTAGAACCCATTTGTTAATTTTTGCTTTTGTTACAATTGCTTTTAGCATTTTCATCATGAAATTTTTGCCCGTGCCTATGGCCTGAATGGTATTGCCTAGATTTCCTTCTAAAGTTTTTATAGTTTTGGGTTTTACATTTAAGTCTTTAATTAATCTTGAGTTAATTTTTTATATGGTATAAGTAACGGGTCCAGTTTTAATATTTTGCATATGGCTAGCCAGTTCTCACAGCACCATTTATTATATAGGGAATCCTTTCCCCATTGTTTGTTTTTGTCAGGTTTGTTGAATGTCAGATGGTTGGAGGTGTGTGGTCTTATTTCTGAGTCCTCTATTCTGTTCCTTTGGTCTATGTGTACAAGTACAATGCTGTTTTGGTTTCTGTAGCCTTGTAGTATAGTTTGAAATTGGGTAGTGCAATGACTCCAGCTTTGTTCTTTTTGCTTAGGATTGTCTTGGCTATTTGGGCTCTTTTTTGATTCCATATGAATTCTAAAATAGTTTTATTTTTCTAAGTCTGTGAAGAATTTCAACGGTTGCTAAATGGGAATAGCATTGAATATATAAATTACTTTGGGCAGTATGGCCATTTTCATGCTTATTGATTCTTTCTACCCACAAGCATGGAATGTTTTCCCATTTGTTTGTGTCCTCTCTAATTTCTTTGTGTAGTGGTTGGTAGTTCTCCTTGAAGAGGTCCTTCACTTCCCTTATTACCTGTATTCAGATGTATTTTATTCTCTTTGTAGCAATTGTGAATGGGAGTTCATTCATGATTTGGCTCTCTGATTGCCTGTTGTTGGTGTATAGGAATGCTAGCCAATTTTGCACATTGATTTTGTATCCTGAGACTACTGAAGTTGCTTATTAGCTTAAGAAACTTTTGGGCTGAGATGATGAGGTTTTCTAGATATAGAATCAAGTCATCTGTGAAAAAAGAAAATTTGACTTCCTCTCTTCCTATTTGAATACAGCATATTTCTTTCTCTTGCCTTATTGCCCCAGCCAGAATTTTCAATACTATGTTGAATATGAGTGGTGAGACAGGGCATTCTTGTCTTGTGCCAGTTTTCAAGGGGAATGCTTCCAGCTTTTGCCCACTCACTATGATACTAGCTGTGAGTTTGTCATGTATGACTCTTATTATTTTGAGGTATGTTCTTTCAATACCTAGTTTATTGAAAGTTTTTAACATGAAGGGATGTTGAACGTTATCAAAGACCTTTTCTGCATCTTTTGAGAGAATCATCTGGTTTTTGTCTTTAGTTCTGTTTATGTGATGAATCACATTTATTGGTTTGCATATGTTGAACCAACATTGCATCCCAAGGATGAAACCAACTTGATCATGTTGGATAAACTTTTGATATGCTGCTGGATTCAGTTTGACAGTATTTTGTTGAGGATTATTGCATCTATGTTCATCAAAGATATTGGCTTGAAGTTGTTGTATTTCTGCCAGGTTTTGGTATAAGGATGATGCTGGCCTCATAGAATGAGTTAAGGAGGAGTTCCTCCTTTTTCTTTTTTAATTTTGTTTATTATTATTATACTTTAAGTTGTAGGGTACATGTGCATAGCGATGCAGGTTTGTTACATATGTATGCTTGTGCCATGTTGGTCTGCTGCACCCATCAACTTCGTCATTTTACATCAGTGTAACTCCCAATGCAATCCCTCCCCCCTCCCCCTCCCCCATGATAGGCCCGATTGTGTGTGATGTTCCACGTTCCTGGAGTCCAGTAGAATCTCATTGTTCAGTTCCCACCTATGATTGAGAACATCACGGTGTTTGGTTTCTGTTCTTGTGATGGTTGCTAAGAATGATGGTTTCCAGCTGCATCCATGTCCCTACAAAGGGCCTTAAAACTCATCCCCTTTTTATGGCTGCATAGTATTCATGGTGTATGTGCCACATTTTCTAATCCAATCTGTCACTGATGGACATTTGGGTTGATTCCAAGTCTTTGTATTGTGAATAGTGCTGCAATAAACATGCGTGTGCATGTGTCTTTTATAGCAGCATAATTTATAATCCTTTGGGTATATCCCCAGTAATGGGATGGCTGGGTCATATGGTTGCATCTAGTTCTAGATCATGAGGAATGCATACATACTGTTTTTCCATAATGGTTGAACTAGTTTACAATCCGCAACAGTGTAAAGTGTTCCTATTTCTCCACATCCTCTCCAGCACCTGTTGTTTCCTGACCTTTTTAATGGTAAGCCATTCTAACTGGTGTGAGATGGTATCTCATTGGTGGTTTCCAGTTGCATTTCTCTGATGGCCAGTGATGATGAGCATTTTTCATATGTCTGTTGGCTGTATGAATGTCTTCTTTTGAGAAATGTCTGTTCATATCCTTTTGCCCACTTTTGATGGGGCTGTTTGTTTTTTTTCTTGTAAATTTGTTTGAGTTCTTTGTAGGTTCTGGATATTAGCCCTTTGTCAGATGAGTAGATTGCAAAATTTTCTCCCATTCTGTAGGTTTCCTGTTCACTCTGATGAGTGAACAACATTGCAGAAGCTCTTTAGTTTAATGAGATCCCATTTGTCAATTTTAGCTTTGCTGCGTTGCTTTTGGTGTTTTTAGACGCCAAAGTCTTTGCCCATGCCTATGTGTCCTGAATGGTACCTACCTGGGTTTCCTCTAGGATTTTTTATGGTATTAGGTCTAACATTTAAGTCTCTAATCCATCTTGAATTAATAATTTCATTATAAGGAGTAAGGAAAGGATCCAGTTTCAGCTTTTTCTACTTATGGCTAGCCAATTTTCCCAGCACCATTTATTGAAATAGGGAATCCTTTCCCCATTTCTTGCTTATTTTTTTCTCAGGTTTGTCAAGACCAGTTGGCTGTAGATGTGTGGTATTATTTCTGAGGACTCTGTTCTGTTCCATTGGTCTATATCTCTGTTTGGTACCAGTACCATGCTGTTTTGGTTACTGCTTAGCCTTGGTGGTATAGTTTGAAGTCAGGTGGCGTGATGCGCCAGCTTTGTTCTTTTGACTTAGGATTGTCTTGGAGATCTGAGGGCTCTTTTTGGTTTCCATATATGAACTTTAAAGCAGTTTTTCCAATTCATGAAGAAACTCATTGAGTAGCTTGATGGGATGGCCTTGAATCTATAAATTACCTTGGGCAGTATGGCCATTTTCCGCGATATTGATTCTTCCTATCCATGAGCATGGTATGTTCTTCCATTTGTTTGTGTCTCTTTTATTTCACTTTTGGGCATTAGTTTGTGATTCTCCTTGAAGAGGTCCTTCACATCCCTTGTAAGTTGGATTCCTCCTTTTCAATTGTTTGATATAGTTTCAGTAGAAATGTTATCAGTTCTTCTTTGTACTGTGGTAGAATTCAGCTGTATATTCATCTGGTGCTGGGCTTCTTTTGGTTGGTAGGCTATTTATTACTGCCTCTAATTCAGAACTCATTATTGGTCTATTCAGGGATTCAGTTTCTTCCTAGTTCAGTCTTGGGAGAGTGTAGCGGTCCAGGAATTTATCCATTTCTTCTAGATTTTCTAGTTTATGTGCATAGAGGTGTTTATAATATTCTCTGATGGTTGTTTGCATTTCCATGGGGTCAGTGGTGATGTCCTTCTTATTTCTGATTGTGTTTCTTTTAATTAGTCTAGCTAGTGGTCTATCTATTTTATTATTTTTTTCAAAAAACTATCTTCTGGATTTGTTAGTTTTTTGAAGGGTTTTTCATGTCATCTCTTTCAGTTCAGCTCTGATCTTGGTAATTTCTTGTCTACTGTTAGCTTTGGGATTTGTTTCCTCTCGGTTCTCTGGTTCTGTTAGTTGTGATGTTAAGTTGTCAACTTGAGATCTTTCTATCTTTTCAATGTGGGCATTTAGTGCTATAAATTTTCCTCTTAATGCTGCTTTAGCTGCATTCCAAGAATTCTAGTATGTTGTCTCTTGGTTCTCATTGGTTTCAAAGAACTTCTTGATTTCTGCCTTAATTTCATTATTTACCCAAGAGTCATTCTAGAGCAGGTTGTTCAATTTCCATGTAGTTGTGTGATTTTGAGTGAATTTCTTTCTTTTTTTTTTTTTTTTTTTTTGAGATGAACTCTCACTCTGTCATCTAGGCCGGAGTGTGGTGGTGTGATCTTGGCTCACTGCAACCTCCACCTCCCAGGTTCAAGCGATTTTCCTGCCTCAGCCTCCTGAGTAGCTGGGACTACAGGCATATGCCACCACGCCCAGGTAATTTTTTGTGTTTTACTAGTAGAGACGGGGTTTCACCATATTGACCAGGCTGGTCTCGAACTCCTGACCTCGTGATCTGCCTGCCTTGGTTTCCCAAAGTGCTGGAATTACAGGCGTGAGCCACTGTGCCCAGCCAGTTTTGAGTGAATTTCTTAATCTTGAGTTCTAATTTGTTTGTGCTGTGGTCTGAACGACTGTTATGATTTCAGTTATTTCTTTTACACTTGCTGAAAAGAGTTTTACTTCAAATTATGTTATCAATTTTAGAATAAGTGCTGCATGGCAATGAGAAAAATGTATAGTCTGTTGTTTTGGAGTAGACAGTTCTGTAGGTATCTACTAGGTGCATTTGGTCCAGATCTGAATTCAGGCCCTGTATATTTTTGTTAATTTTCTGTCTTGATAGTCTAATATTGTTAATGGGGTGCTAAAGTCTCCCACAATTATTGTGTGAGAGTCTAAGTCTCTTTATAGGTCTCTAACAGCTTGCTTTATGAATATGGGTGCTCTTGTATTGGGGGCATTTATATTTAGGATAGTTAGCTCTACCAGTTGAATTGAGCCCTTAACCATTATGTAATATCCTTCTTTGTTTTTTTTAAAAAAATCTGTGTTGGTTTAAAGTCTGCTTTGTCAGAAACTAGGATTGCAACATCTGCTTTTTTCTGTTTTTCATTTGCTTGGTAAATTTTCCTCTATTCCTTTATTTTGATCCTAATGTTTGTCTTTGCATGTTAGATGGATCTCTTGAAGACAGCACAGCAACGGGTCTTCACTCTTTATCCAGCTTTCCATTCTGTATCTTTTATTTGGGGCATTTAGCTCATTTACATTTAAGGTTACTGTATATATATATATATATATACTTTAAGTTCTGGAATACATGAGCTGAACATGCAGGTTTGTTACATAGGTATACATGTGCCATGATGGTTTGCTACACCCATCAACCTGTCATCTACTAGGTATTTCTCCTAATGCTATCCCTCCTCTTGCCCCTGACCCCCTGAAAGGCCCTGGTGAGGGATGTTGCCCTCCCTGTGCCCATATATTTTCATTGTTCATCTCCCACTGATGAGTGAGAACATGCGGTGTTTGGTTTTCTGTTCCTGTGTTAGTTTGCTGAGAATGATGGTTTTCAGCTTCATCCATGTCCCTGTAAAGGAGATGAACTCATTCATTTTTATGACTGCATACTATTCCATGGTATATATGTGCCACATTTTCTTTATCCAGTCTAACATTAATGGGCATTTGGGTTGGTTCCAAGTCTTTGCTATTGTGCATAGTGCGGCAATAAACATATGTGTGCATGTGTCTTTATAGTAGAATGATTTATAATCCTTTGGGTATATACCTAGTAATGGGATGACTGGATCAAATGGTATTTCTAGTTCTAGGTCCTTGAAGAATTGCCACATTGTCTTTCACAATGGTTGAACTAATTTACATTCCCACCAACGGTGTAAAAGTGTTCCTATTTCTCCACATCCTCTCCAGCATCTGTTGTTTCCTGACTTGTTAATGATCACCATTCTAACAGATGTGAGATAATATCTGATTGTGATTTTGGTTTACATTTCTCTAATGATCGGTGATGATGAGCTTTTTTTCATATGTATGTTGCCGGCATATGGTGGCATAAATATCTTTTGAGAAGTGTCTGTTCATATCCTTTGCCCACTTTTTGATGTTTTTTGTTTTTGTTTTTTTTTTTTCCTTGTAAATTTGTTGAAGTTCCCTGTGGATTCTGGATATTAGGCCTTTATCAGATGGATAGATTGCAAAAATTTTCTCCCATTCTGTAGGTTGCCTATTCATTCTGGTGATAGTTTCTTTTGCTGTGCAGAAGCTCTTTAGTTTACTCAGTTCCCATTTGTAAATTTTGACTTTTGTTACCATTGTTTTTGATATTTTGGTCGTGAAGTCTTTGCCCATGCCTGCATCCTGATTGATATTGGCTAGATTTTCTTCTAAGATTTTTATGGTTTTAGGTCTTATGTTTAAATCTTTAATCCACCTTGAGTTAATTTTCGTATAAGGTGTAAGGAAGGGATTCATTTTCAGTTTTCTGCATATGGCTAGCCAGTTTTCTCAACACCACTTATTAGATAGGGAATCCTATCCCCATGGCTTGTTTCTGTTAGGTTTATCAAAGATCAGATTGTTGTGGATGTGTGGTGTTATTTGTGAGGCCTCTGTTCTGTTGCATTGGTCTATATATCTGTTTAGGTACAAATACCATGCTGTTTTGGTGAGATGAAGCCAAGTTGATCTTGGTGGATAAGCTTTTTGATGTATTGCTGGATTTGGTTTACCAGTATTTTTTTGAGGATATTCACATCAATGTTCACCAGGGATATTGACCTGAAATTTTCTTTTTTGTTGTGTCTCTGTCAGGTTTTGGTATCAGGATGATGCTGGCCTTATAAAAGGAGTTAGGGAGGAGTCCCTCTATGTCTAATGTTTGGAATAGTTTCAGAAGGAATGGCACCAGCTCCTGTTTGTATCTCTGGTAGAATTTGGCTGTGAATCTGTCTGGTCCTGGGCTTTTTTTGGTTGGTAAGCTATCCTGCCTCAATTTCAGATCTTGTTATTGGTCTATTCAGGGATTTTACTTTTTCCTGGTTTAGTCTTGGGAGGGTGTATGTGTCTGGGAATTTATCCATTTCTTCAAGATTTCCTTGCTTATTTGCATAGAGGTGTTTATAGTATTATCTGATGGTCGTTTGTTTTTCTGTGGGATCAGTGGTGATCTCCCCTTTATCATTTTTTATTGCATCTATTTGATTCTTCTCTCTTTTCTTCTTTGTTAGTCTGGTTAGTGGTCTATCTATTTTGTTAACCTTTTCAAAAAAAACAGTTCCTGAATTCATTGATTTTTTTGAAGGGTTTTTTGTGTTTCTACCTCCTTCAGTTCTGCTCTGATCTTAGTTATTTCTTGTCTTCTGCTACCTTTTGAATTTGTTTGCCTTTGCTTCTCTTGTTCTTTTAATTGTGATGTTAGGGGGTTGATTTTAGATCTTTCCTGCTTTCTCCTGTGGGCATCTAGTGCTATAAATTTCCTTCTAAACACTGCTTTGGCTGTGTCCCAGAGATTCTGGTATGTTATGTCTTTGTTCTCATTGGTTTCAAAGAACTTATTTATTTCTGCCTTAATTTCATTATTTACCCAGTAGTCATTCAGGAGCAGGTTGTTTGGTTTCCATGTAGTTGTGCAGTTTAGAGTGAGTTTCTTAATCCTGAGTTCTAATTTGGTTACACTGTGGTCTGAGAGACTGTTATGATTTCCATTCTTTTGCATTTGGTGAGGAGTGTTTTACTTCCAATTATGTGGTTGATTTTAGAATAAGTGGTATTTGCTGCTGAGAAGAATGTATATTCTGTTGATTTGGAGCAGGGAGTTCTGTCGATGTCTATTAGGTCCACTTGGTCCAGGGCTGAGTTCAAGTCCTGAATATCCTTATTAATTTTCTGTCTCTTTGATCTGTCTAATATTGACACTTGGGTGGTAAAGTCTCCCACTATTATTGTGTGGGAGTCTAAGTCTCTTTGTAGGTCTCTAAGAACTTGGTTTATGAATCTGGGTGCTCCTGTATTGGGTGCATATATATTTAGGATAGTTACCACTTCTTGTTGCATTGATCCCTTTACCATTATGTAATGCCCTTCTTTGTCTTTTTTGACCTTTGTTGGTTTAAATTCTGTTTTATCAGAGGCTAGGATTGCAATCCCTGTTTCTTTTCGCTTTCTATTTGTTTGGTAAACATTCCTCTGTCCTTTATTTTGAGCCTGTGTGTCTTTGCACGTCAGATGGATGGGTCTCCTGAATACAGCACACCTATAGGTCTTGACTCTTAATCCAATTTGCCAGTCTCTGTCTTTTAATTGGGGGATTTAGCCCATTTACATATAAGGGTAATACTGTTATGTGTGAATCTGATCCCGTCATTATGATGCTAGTGCATTATTTTACCCATGAGTTGTTGCAGTTTCTTCATAGTGTTGATGTTCTTTACATTTTGGTTTGTTTTTTCAGTGGCTAGTACTGGTTTTTCCTTTCCATATTTAATGCTTCCTTCAGGAGCTCTTGTAAGCCAAGCCTGGTGGTGACAAAATTCCTCAGCATTCTGGAAAGGATTTTATTTCTCCTACACTTATGAAGCTACGTTTGGCTAGGTATGAAATTCTGGGTTGAAAATTCTTTTCTTTAAGAATGTTGAATATTGTCCCCCGCTCTCTTCTGGCTTAGGGTTTTGGCAGAGAGATCCGCTGTTAGTCTGATGGGCTTCCTTTTGTGGGTAACCTACCCTTTCTCTCTGGCTGCTCTTAACATTTTTTCCTTCATTTCAACCTTGGTGAATCTGATGATTATGTGTCTTGGGGTTGCTCTTCTTGAGGAGTATCTCTGTGGTATTCTCTGTATTTCTTGCATTTGAATGTTGGCCTTTCTTGCTAGGTTGGGGAAGTTCTCCTGGATAATATGGTGAAGTGTCTTTTCCAATAGGGTTCCATTCTCACCATCACTTTCAGTTATACCAATCAAATGTAGGTTTGGTCTTTTCAGATAGTCCCATATTTCTTGGAGACTGTGTTCATTCCTTTTTATTCTTTTTTCTCTAATCTTATCTCCATGCTGTATTTCATTAAGTTGATCTTCAATCTCTGATATCATTTCTTCCACTTGATCAATTCAGCTATTGATAATCATGTATGCTTCACAAAGTTCTCATGCTGTGTTTTTCAGCTCCATCAGGTCATTTATGTTCTTCTCTAAACGGTTATTCTAGTTAGCAGTTCCTCTAACCTTTTATCAAAGTTCTTAGCTTCCTTGCATTGTGTTAGAACATGCTCCTTTAGCTTGGAGGAGTTTGTTATTGAGCACCTTCTGAAGCCTACTTCTGTCAATTCATCAAACTCATTCTTCATCCAGTTTTGTACCCTTGCTGGTGAGGAGTTGTGATCCTTTGGAGGAGTAGAAGCATTCTGTTTTTTGGAACTTTCGGCCTGTTTGCGCTGGCTGTTCCTAATCTTCTTCAATTGATCTATCTTTGGTCTTTGCTTTTGGTGACCTTCAGATGGAGTTTTTGCGTGGTCATCCTTTTTGTTGATGTTGATGTTATTTCTTTCTGTTTGCTAGTTTTTCTTCTAACAGTCAGGCCCCTCTTCTGCAGGTCTGCTGGAGTTTTCTGGGGGTCGACTTCAGATTCTGTTAGCCTGGGTATCACCAGCAGAGACTGCAGAACAGCAAAGATTCCTGCCTGCTCCTTCTTCTGGAAGCTTTGTTCCAGAGGGACACCTGCTAGATGCCAGCTGGATCTCTCCTGTATGAGGTGTCTGTTGACCCCTGCTGGGAGGTGTCTCCTTGTCAGGAGGTACTGGGGTCAGGGACTTTCTTGAGGAGGCATTCTGTTCCTTAGCAGTGCTCAAGCGCTGTCCTGGGCTATCCATTGCTCTCTTCAGAGTTGGCAGGCAGGAATGTTTAAGTCTGCTGAAGCTGCACCCATAGCTGCCCCTTCCCCCAGGTGCTCTGTCTCAGGGAGGTGATAGTTTTGTCTATAAGCCCCTGACAGGGGCTGCTGCCTTTCTTTCAGAGATGCCGGATCCAGAGAGGAGGAATCTAGAGAGGCAGTCTGGCTATAGTGGCTTTGCTGAACTACGGTGGGCTCTGCCTAGTCCAAACTTCCAGGTGGCTTTGTTTACACTGTGAGGGGAAGACCACCTACTCAAGCCTCAGTAATGGCAGATGCCCTTACCCCCACCAAACTTGAGCATCCCAGGTCCACTTCAGATTGCTGTGCTGGCAGCAAGAATTTCAAGCCAGTGGATTTTAGCTTGCTGGGCTCCATGGCAGTGGGATCTGCTGAGCAAGACCACTTGGCTCCCTGGCTTCAGCCCCCTTTGCACAGGAGTGAACGGGTCTATCTCGCTGGTGTTCCAGGAGCCATTGGAATATGAAAAACAAAAACAAAAAAAACTCCTGCAGCTAGCTCTGTGTCTGCCCAAATAGCCACCCAGTTTTATGCTTGAAACCAGGGCCCTCATGGTGTAGGCACCTGAAGGAATCTCCTGGTCTGCAGGTTGTGAAGACTGTGGGAAAAGTGTAGTATCTGGGCTGGATAGCACCATCCCTGACAGCACAGTTCCTCACGGCTTCCCTTGGCGAGGGGTGGGATTTCCCTGACTTCTTGCACTTCCTGGGTGAGGCGACACCCCACCTTGCTTCTCCCCCACTTTGTGGGCTGTACTCACTGTCTAACCAGCCCCAATTAGATGAACCAGTTTCCTCAGTTGGAAATGCAGAAATCACCTGCCTTCTGCATTGGTCTCACTGGGAGCTGCAGACTGGAGCTGTTGCTATTAGGCCATCTTGTCCAGGAAACCAAGGTTAGTATTGTTATGTGTGAATTTGATCCTTTCATCATGGTGTTAGCTGGTTATTTTGCACACTTGCTAATGTAGGTGCTTCATAGTGTCACCGGTCTGTGTACTTCCAGTGTGTTTTTATAGTGGCGGGTAACAGGTTTTCCTTTTCATATTTTGTGCTTCCTCCAGGAGCTCTTGCAAGGCAGGACTGTTGGTGACAAATTCCTTCAGCATTTGCTTGTCTGAAAAGGATCTTATTTCTTTGCTTAGGAGGCTTAGTTTGGCTAGATATAAAATTCTGGGTTGAAAATTACTTTCTTTAAGAGTATTTGAATATTGGCTCCTAATCTCTTCTGGCTTGTAGGGTTTCCACTGAGACATCTGCTGTTAGTCTGATGGACTTCCCTTTGTAGGTGATCTGGCCTTTCTCTCTGGCTGCCCTTAGCATTTTTTCTTTTATTTCGACCTTAGAGAATCTAATGATTATGTGTCTTGGGGTTGATCTTTTTGTGGAGTATCTTACTGGGGTTCTCTGCATTTCTTGTATTTGAATGTTGGCCTGTCTTGCTAGGTTGGGGAAGTTCTCCTGGATAATATCCTGAGGTAACTTGGTTCCATTCTCCCCATCTGTTTCAGGTACCCCAATCAGTTGTAGGTTCATTCTCTTCACATAATCCCATATTTCTTGCAGGTTTTGTTCATTCCTTTTCATTCATTTTTCCCCATTCTTGTCTGCCTGTCTTATTTCAGAAAGGTAGACTTCCAGCTCTGATGTTCTTTCCTCTGCTTAGTCTGTTCTGCTATTGATACTTGTGACTGCATTGTACTCATGTTAAGTTTTTCAGCTCCATCAAATTGGTTACATTCCTCTCTAAACCAGCTATTCCGGGTATTTGTTCATGTATTGCTTTATCATGATTCTTGGCTTCTTTGCATTGGGTTAGAACACGCTCCTTTAGCTCTCAGTGAAGTTCATTATTACTCATCGTCTGAGGCTTACTTCTGTCAATTCAGCCATCTCAGCCTCAGCCCAGTTCTGTGCCCTTGTTGGGAAGGTGTTGTGGTCATTTAGATGAGAAGAGGAACTCTGGTTTTTTGAGTTTTCAGCATTTTTTGATTGATTCTCATCTTTGTGGGCTTATCTACTTTTGATATTTGAGGTTGCTGACCTTTGAATGGCATTTTGTGGGATCTTTTTTTGTGGGTATTGTTGGTTTTTTTTGTTTGTTTTTCTTTTAATAGTCAGGCCACTCTTCCATAGGGCTGCTGTGGTTTGCTGGCAGTCTGCTCCAGGCCCTAGTTGCCTTGGTTTTTCCCATACCTGGAGGTATTACCAGTGAAGGCTATGAAACTGCAAAGATGGCAGCCTGCTGCTTCCTCTGGAAGCTCTGTCCCAGGGGGTATTGACCTGTTGCTGGTTTGAGCAGGCTTCTGTAGTAGGTGGCTGGAGACACCTACTGGGAGGTCTCACCCTGTCAGGAGGAACAGGATCAGGAACATGCTTAAAGAATCAGTCTGGCTGCTTTTTGGTAGAGCAGGTGTGCTGCATTGAGGGGGACCCTTACTCATCCAGACCATTTGGGTTCTCCACAGCTAGCAGGCTGGAACTGCTGAGTCTACCAAACTGCAGAGATGGCAGCTGCCCCCTACCCCATGATCTCCATCCCAAGGAGTGATCAGAGCTGTCTGTATAACCCTGGTGAAGTGGCTGAAGCCCTGGCAGGGAGGTCCCTCCAAGTGAGGAGGAATGGATCGGGGTCCTGCTTAAAGAAGCAGTCTGGCTAACAGCTGACAAGGCAGTTATGCTGTGTTGTGGGGGACCCTTCCGTGTCTGGACAGCTAGTATTCTCCAGTGCTGGCAGGCTGAAACGACTGAGTCTACTCACCTACAGAGATGGCAGTCCCTCCCCTGGGAACTTGATCCTGCCTCAAGCAGACTCCAGCCTGTTGCCATTGGCTGGCTGGAATTCCAAGCCAGTGGGTCTTAATTTGTGAGGTGCTGTGAAAGTGGGACCCACAGAACAATACTGCTTGGCTCCCTGGATTCAGCCCTCTTCCTAGGGATATGAAAAGACCGATCTCCCATCTTGCTGGGGATCCTGGGGCCGAAATATGTAAAATTCCTGGGTTTCTGTGTGTGCCTGAACAGCTGCTCTGCCAGACTCCATACAACTCTGTGTATCCGATCCAAGGCCCTGAGGGCATGGGCTCATGAGGGGATTTCCTGATCCACAGGTTGCAAGGATCCATGGGAGAAGAATGGTTTCCTGGGCAGGGTCACACAATCACTCACTGCTTTCCCTGGCTGGGGGTGGGGGTTCCTTTGCCCCTATGCTGCTCCCAAGTAGGCTGTCTGTCGCCCCACTCTGCTTTTCTTCATTCTTCGTGGGTTGTTTGCCTAGTCAGTCCTAATGCAAGAAACTGGGTATTTCAGTTGAAGGTGCTGAATGAATTCATTTGCTCCTTTCATTCCTCTCTGTAAGTGCCTTGGACCACAGTGGCATCTAATCCGCCATCTTGGCCCTGACCCACTAATTTTCTTAGTGTGTTTTTTGTTGAACAGAGATTTTTATTTTGATGAAGTCCAGCTTATCAGGTTTTATGTTTTTGTTTGTTTGTTTCTTGGCTAGTTCTTTTTCTGTCCTGTAAAAAATCTTGGCCTATCTCGAGGTTAAACTTATTTTTTTCCTATCTTCTTCTAGTCTCATAACTTACATTTCAGATTATTATCTATTTTGATCTTTTTCTTGTAAAAAGGAAAAAATATGGATGAAGGTTCAATTTTTTTTTTTCCATAGAGGTATTCAATTGCTTTAGCACTGTTTGTTGAAAAGACTATTCTTTCCCTTATTGAATTGCTTTGCTACCCTTGGAGAAAATCAGTTAACTCTTTCAGTGTGGATCTACATCTTAGCTCTATTCTCTTATGCATTAAACCATTTGCTATGTTCCACAAGTTTCTGAACTTCTATTTATTTTTCAGCAATTGTCTTTGTGTCTTTTCTTCAGACTGGACATTTTAAAATTAATCTGTCTTAAAGTCCCATAATATTTTCTTCTTTGGTGTCTAGTCTGCTTTCAAGTGCATCCAGTGAATTTTTAATTTCAGATACTGTATTTTTCCATTCCAAAGTCTTCATTTGTTTGTTCTAAATAGTTTCAATTTCTCTATTGAGATTTCCTAGTGGTTCCTTTCATTATGTTTATGTTTTACTTTGTATTCTTAAAGATATATGCCTTAACACTCCATTCTAATACATACTTTCTGTGATTTGTAAGTCTCATTATTATGGATAGATTTTCCTCTCAATTGTAGGCCACCTTTTCCTGCTTATTTATATATGTAGTAATTTTTTATTGAATGCTGTCAATTTTGTTCTCTTTTGTAAAGAGGATTGAACTTTGTTATGGCAGGTAGCTAATTTACTTGTGCATCAGCTTAATCCTTTAGAGTACTATTTATAAG
Organism: Papio anubis; assembly: GCF_008728515.1. Classification (NCBI taxonomy): domain Eukaryota; kingdom Metazoa; phylum Chordata; class Mammalia; order Primates; family Cercopithecidae; genus Papio; species Papio anubis. The sequence continues at coordinate 32,582,164 of NC_044988.1, forward strand.
CTTTAATATGGCAGGTCTAGTCGGTGACTGGAATAGCCTACTCATTAGATTTGGCCTTTCTTGTGTGTCAATTGAATGTCTGCGGGTTTATTTAAGTGTCTCACTTGAGTTAGGCAGAAACCCAACATCTCCAAGCCCTGTGCAAGCTCTGGAATCCCCTTTCAACTCATAGCTTTTCTTGGCCTTCCAGTGCCTTATTTTGTGCTTGCATTGCTTAATTTTTGGCCAAAGACTCAAGGGAACCAAATTCAGATTTCTAGATTTTCTTCTTTTTACAGTTCTTTCCTTTTCCCCATGCTTCATATTTCAGCCACTTCAGCAGCTATTATTTTTCTCTTTATTTTATTTTGTCTTATAATAAAATTGTGTGGAATCTATTATGATCCTTCTCCATTGCTTAATTTAAGTAAAAATATTTTTTCTATATATTCTGAATGTAGGAATGGATTAGGTTAACTTTTTTGCTGGTGTGATCTAGGGCTCTATTTGCTATTTTTTTTGGAAGTGATAAAATATATATTCTCTTACTTTTCAAAGTCTGCTGCCTCTTGTCCTCCTTCCCATTTTATCCAGACCTTCTCTTTTCCCCACCCCTTACTGTCCCTGTCTTGCCCAATGTGGGTTCTATTCCAAGCAGTTTCTCCTAAGTGTGATCTTGTCCCAATAGGAGCCTTAGATGTCTTAGTTTTTAAAGTCCTTATGGCCATACAATCCTAACATTTCAGAACTTACAAAAACTGTCTTATCCTGTCCCTGTGAATTGGACTCTAAAAGTGTATGTTTTAGATTCTGTTCTCAGATTGTCCCCTGGCAATTTCCAGTGAGTACCTGTTGGTGATTTTGAGGTTCTTCTGTTCTCAGGGACATCCTGTTGCCTTTCCTCGGCTTTTGGCCACACAGACACTGACGGATCTTATAAATGTGGATTATTTATCACCACTTGTTAATATTTTAGGTTCTTCAGAATATTTTATTACCTAGTTTAGTTGTAGATATTGTGCTTGAGTTTTTGCTTTTACTATCCTACTTGTTCTTTCTGTTTTATTAATGATTCAGGGAGATTCACTGCTAATACTCCCAGCCTAAAATATTCCTTTATTTCTTACTAAAAGTTACATAATCTTTGTCATGAAGAAGTGGAAGATATACTTCATGCATTTCTTAAGCTTTAAAAATCACTAATGTAGCATTGATTGATTTAAAAATTCTACACAGGATTAGGGAGAAAAATTGTTTACTTAGAGTGCTGACGAAAAATAATAAATGCACATTCTGTAAAAGGACTTGGATTTGTATAGTGAAGAAAGGACCTGGGTTTGTATAGTGAAGAAGTAACTTTACCCAAAGAGAGCTCTGGCTTTTGCTTTTGGCTACTGGGAGGAGATCTCTAGGCCCCAGGAATGTCCTGCTTGATGTGAATGTTTTTGTTTGCCTGGGAGCTTTTACCAGTGAACAGTCCAATGGTGTGATTTATGATGAAGATTTTGGAACATACTACTTCAGCCCTAACACCCAGAGGAACTAGAGGCTAAAGGCATTAGCCCAAGCCTCCAGGATGGGCTGGAGCCTAAAGATCAGCCTCATGAGCAGTACATGCTCAAGCTCCAGTAAAACTCTGGACACCGAAGGCTCAAATGAGATTTCCTGATGACAATACTCTGTGTATTGTCAGGTATCAATTGGCTGCGAGGGTAATGCATCCCTGAAGATGATGGAAGTTGTGTGTTTGGATCCTTTCAGACCTTGCTCTGTGTGACTCTATATGACTCTCCCTTTGGCTGGTTCTGATGTGTATCTTTTGGCTATAACAAAATTGTCCTCACAAGTATAGCGCCTTCTGGAGTTCTATGAGTTTTTCTAGTGAACTATCAAAACTGAAGGGGTAGTGGGAAACCCTGACTTTGTAGCCAGCTGATCAGAAGTAAAGGAGGCTTGGTGCTATGGTTTGAATGTGTCCCCTCCAAAACTCAGATGTTGGCAATGTGATGTGGTAGTATTAATAGGTAATAGTGTAATCGTATTAATAGGTAGAGTCTTTAAGAGGTGATTAGGCCACGAAGACTCCTCCCTTGTGAATGGGATTAAGGCCCCTATAAAAGCAGCTTCACTCATTGTTCAGTTGGTTTGCCTGTTCACCTCTGCCATGTGAGGACGGTGTTTCTCCTTTCCACAGGATGTAGCAATGAGGCGCCATCTTGAAAGCAGAAGAGTAACCCATACCAGACAACTAAAACAGCCCAAACCTTGAGGTTGAACTTCCCAGAGCCCAGTGAAAATAAATTTCTATTTTTTATAAACTACCTAGTCTCAGATATTTTGTTAGAGCAGCACAGAATGGACTACAACAATTGGGGACCAGACTTGTGGCTGGTGTATAAAGTGAAGGCATGCTTGTGGAGGACTGTGCCCTTTACCTATGAAGTTTGGCCCAACTCTCCCAGGCAGGAGGAATCATGGCATTTCATGAAACGGCTGGGTATCAATATACTATATAAATAAGCACAGATTTATTACAGAGCAACACAACTGATTAAGAAAGTGCACATTAAAATGATATAGTATGATTGGGAATAGAAATATGCAAGAATGAGAGAGAATTAAAAACACATAGGAATTGAGGTAGGATTTATTGCTAGTTTGATGACATTGGTGCTATGACACTAGACTGTTCAAATTCTTCCCTGCCACTTATTCCAGCAGGATTCATTGTATCTCTAACAATAAGGAACAGTAGAAAATGCGGAATCAAATAATAATCAACTGCTACCCTAATGCAGATCTGAGGTAAATAAGAGGGTCATTAGGTCACCAAGTACATAGCTACCTAGAAACAGGATGAGAGGGGAGGAGGCAGGTCTTGTTTACTCTATTTAGCATGTGGAAAAAAGAAAGAAGAAAGTACAATAGTAAAAGGAGAGCCTGGGCACACTGATGTGTGCCTGTAATCCCAGCTACTTGGGAGGTTGAGGTGGGAAGATTGTTTGAGCCCAGGAATTGGGGTCCAGCCTGGTCAACATAATGAGACCCCATCTCTCAAAAAAAGTGAAGAGATACAATTGGATTCAAGAGAAGGGCTTACATTTCATCACAGAGGTGGGTGATTATTGTTCTATTTCCTATTAAACTGAACAAAGGAAAAAAATTCTCCCCTTTGTGCTGGCAGATATCTAGCAGATAACAATTTTATGACAGGCAGTGAAGCAAAGCTGAGACATAGAAAGAACCTGAATCCTTGGTGACATGATTGAGTTGCTGACTCAACCAGTTCTGAAGCCCATTCGTCTCTGGACTTCTTGTTATGTGAATTAAGAAATGTTCTGTTGTTTACAATCAAAGTCCAGGAATATATATCCTGTACCCATGCATTTTAAGTTATTACTAACCCACCCCCTAGTAATCATAGCCAGTCTTTTTCTTGGTCCACTGAGTTATGTTATCTTCTAGAGTTCTTTTTTCCCTCTTTGGCAAGGTGGCAGGTCACAGCCAGACCTACTGTACTAAAAACTCAAGTAGACCCAATGATATAATAAGAGCTAGGATATGGAAGCATATATGCTGTGGCACAGCACAGATTTTCTTTTTCTTTTTTCTTTCTTTCTTTTTTTTCTTTTTTTTTTGAGACAGAGTCTCACTCTGTTGCCCAGGCTGGAGTGCAGTGGTGCGATCTCAGCTTACTGCAACCTCCACTTCCCAGGATCAAGCAGTTCTCCTGCCTCAGCCTCCCAAGTAGCTGGGACTACAGGGGCGTGCCACCATGCCCAGCTAATTTTTTTGTATTTTTAGTAAAGACGGGGTTTCACCATGTTGGCTAGGCTGGTCTCAAACTCCTGACCTCAGCTGATCCACCCACCTTGGCCTCCCAAAGCACAAATTTTCCCATTTGAAAATAATGTGCCTGTTAACCAGCCCAAGTAGCATAAAAGATACCAACTGGTGGGTCCATGTCTACCAGCCTGGAAGATTTTATTTCATTTGGAGTCACACTCATCACTAAACTTCAGGTGTACTGCCATAAAACAAAAGATACCAACTGATGGGTCCACATCTACCAGCCTGGAAGATTTTATTTCATTTGGAGCCACACTCGTCACTAAACTTCAGGTGTACTGCCATAAAAAATATTAGGAGGTACGAGAGAGGCATCTACTAACTTGCATTCTTCATCTCATATAATTTTGCTGGTTTGGTAATTTACAAAGTGAAAGTCACTTTGGACTAAATCCAAGTTGTCATTCTTATCAATATTTGAACTTGGAACATGTGTTCTGGTTTAGAGCTTTGTTGTTTTACTAATGAAGTTAGTGGCTGTGGGTGTGGAAGATGGCTGCATGATTCTCAAGGCAGGTATTCTTTTTGCTTTGATATACTTCAGAAGACACATGGCTTATCTTTGTACCATATCCAACACTGTTTTAGTCTTCAGTTTTAGGATTGGTTATATTCTACCTAAAGGAATGGGACTGAGCACAAGGATAGAAATAAAAGAAATAGGAAGCAGGGATGAGCAGTAAGAGATGTTCCAATGGTGTACTTCTTTACCAGAACTCTTCTAATATTTTGTTGAATATGCTATACCAGGATTCAATCCACCTAACTGGGGGATGTAAACTGTTCCTGGGTGGAGGAAAAAAGCTGAAGTCCATAATTCAATGACTAGTCCTAAAACCTTTAATTCCCTCACAGAGAATCAGACCCATATTTACTTCTCCATTTCCTCCAGAAGGTATTTCTATTGATCCCAATATGAAGATTGCAAAGGTAAGGACCCTCATTCAGTTTGCATCTCTTGGACTTTGGCTACATTACTGAGATTTATTGGGATTTTTTTTTTTTACTTACTAGTATGCTTTCTGAAGGTTTATAAGATCAGGCACTGTTTCTGTTGACTTTTCCATTCTCCTGCAGATCTTTGTATTTTCTCATAATTCTAACATTTCAATTAAGGAGGATGGACTTAAAGACCAATAACCATGACAGGTTCAGCCTCCGATATTTCTAGAGGCAAATATTTCCTTATTACTTTGTGAGGAAAAACCTTTCATTAATGGGTGTCTTTAATTATAAGAAACTTACTCCCTGTGTTGCGTTAATAGTTGCCTTCCCAAAACTTCCCTCTGGAACAATGCATAATAAACCTACTTCCTTTTCCAGAGGACTAGATTTAAATGTATAAAGAATTATGTATTCTTCTTTCTGGGAATTATGAACATATCTAGTAACTTTATGTGTTCCTTTGAATACTTCTAGGATTTAAAAGTTTATAGACATCATCTAGATAACTTCATAATCATACAAGGAGGTAAGTGAGGCTCAAAACAGTTGATGAGGGAAAGCTCTACTTTAAATGCCAATTAATTAATGTGGGAGAAATGACAGAATTAGGACAATAACATTTCACAAATTCTAGTTAGCTTATTGATTCAGACAAGATTTATCAAGGTTAAAATCCTTAGGTAACTGGATGTTGGGACACTGGACCTTCATTTTGTGCCAAGCTGACATTACACAGAATAATTTTTAATCGCAAGAGATAAAATAAAATTGCACAATAGCAATTAGATTGTCGTTACTCCAGAGAATGTCAATCTTATCAAATTAATGGTAAATGTACTAGAAGTTCTGTGTCTTCTGATGTGATAAAACATGAAGTACACCATATTATCTATGATATTTTTTTCACAGTGTTTCACCTGAATCCATCAAGACTTTAAAATCACTTCCACAGGAGATGAAGTAAGAGGATACAATTGTACAAATTCTTAAAAGATAGAATATTCCAGGGACCAACTGGTCTTTGATTTTCAAAAGTCATTTTTTGAAAAAGTCTATTCCAGATTAAACAACATAGGCGTACACACACACAATTCAAAAGATATGCACTAAGGTGTTAACAATGGCAATCTCTGGATGTTGGTATGTGACATTCTTTTTTTCTTTTTTCTATATTTTTTATTTTTCTACAATGCACATGTATTGTTTATCTAAATATCATTAAGAAAATTAATAGTCAACCTGGCAGAATAATTTGCCCAATCTGTATGAGATGTTTTTCAGACTCCCGCCATATTTGATGTGTTCTCATGGTTGAACTCTTGTTTGCTATTGTCCTCCCTGAATTGTTAAGCCTACTATTTGGCAGTATGCTTCAGATATAATCTTACTTGCCTGAGGTAAAATTTCTGACCTGACCATTTTAAAGATTCTTAATAATGTTCAATTATGGATATTAGCCCTTTGCCAGATGAGTAGATTGCAAAAATGTTCTCCCATTCTGTAGGTTGCCTGTTCACTCTGATGGTAGTTTCTTTTGCTGTGCAGAAGCTCTTTAGTTTAATTAGATCCCATTTGTCAATTTTGGCTTTTGCTGCCATTGCTTTTGGTGTTTTAGGATATTAAGGCCTCTTGCCTGTGCCTATGTCCTGAATGGTACTACCTAGGCTTCCTCTAGGATTTTATGGTATTAGGGTCTAACATTTAAGTCTCTAATCCATCTTGAATACCTCGTATAAGGAGGGCGGAAAGGATCCAGTTTCTAGCTTCTACTATGGCCAGCCAATTCTCAGCACCATTTATTAAATAGGGAATCCTTTCCCCATTCCCTTTGCAGTTCTCCTAGGCTTTGTCAAAGAATGGGATGGCTGTAGATGTGGTATTATTTCTGAGGACTTCTGTTCCTGCCCCATTGGTCTGTATCTCTGCTCGGGTACAGCACCATGTTGTCGTATACGCAGCCCTGCAGTATAGCCTGGTCAGGTAAGTGATGCTTCCAGCTTTGTTCTTTGACTCTAGGGATTGTCCGAGATGCGGCTCTTTTGGTTCCATGATCCTTTAAAGCAGCTTTTTCCCAATTCTGTGAAGAAACTCAATAGCTTGATGGGATGCATTGAATCTATAACCTAGTATGGCCATTTCTACCAAGGCCATTCTTTCCATCCATGAGTATATGGTATGTTCTTCCATTTCCAGACTGGCTCAACTGATGGAACCGATCAAACCGGATCAGACTCGATCGTCCAGATGGGATGATCAAACTAATCAGACTGATCAAACTGATCAAACCAGATGGAACTGATCAAACCCGATGGAACGGATCGGAAACCGATCAATCGCTAAACTGGATCAACTGGATCAACCGGATGGGAATCTGGACCAAATCGATCAACCGGCTCCAACCAGCTCAAACTGATCAGATCACCGAACCGATAACCATCGCACGGCCCAAACCGTTCAAACCGGATCAAACCAGATGGAACCGGATCAAACCGGATGCAAACGGACCAGACCGGCTCAAACCGCATGGAATCAGATCAAACCGGGTGGAAACGGATCAGACCGGATCAAACCGGATCAGACCGGCTCAAACCGGATGGAACCGGCTCAAACCGGATGGAACTGGTTCAAACCGGATGGAAACGGATCAGACCGGCTCAAACCGGATGGGACCGGATCAAACCGGATGGGACCAGATCAGACCGGATCAAACCAGATGGAACCGGATCAGACCGGCTCAAAACGGTTCAAAACGGATCGAACTGGTTCGAACCGGATCATACCGGTTGAAACCGGATGGAAACGGATCAGACCGGATCAAACCGGATCAGACCGGCTCAAACCGGATGGAACCGGCTCAAACCGGGAGGAACCAGATCAAACCGGATCAGACCGGTTCAAACTGGCTGAAACCGGTTCGAACCGGATCAGACCGGTTCAAACTGGATGGAAACGGATCAGACCGGCTCAAACCGGATGGAACCGGATCAAACCGGATCAAACCGGATGGGACCGGATCAAACCGGATCAGACCGGATCAAACCGGATCGGACCGGAGCGAACCAGTACAAACCGGATCAAACTGGATCGGACCGGCTCAAACCGGATGGAACCGGCTCAAACCGGATCAAACTGAATGAGACCGGCTCCAACCGGATGGAACCGGCTCAAACCAGATGGCACTGGATCAAATCGGATCAGACCGGATCAAACCGGATCGGACCGGCTCAAACAGGATGGAACCGGATTAAACCGGATCAGACCGACTCAAACCGGATGGAACCGGCTCAAACCGGATGGAACCGGCTCAAACCAGATGGCACCGGATCAAACCGGATCAGACCGGATCAAACCGGATCGGACCGGCTCAAACCGGATGGAACCGGATCAAACCGGATCAAACCGGATCAGACCGACTCAAACCGGATGGAACCGGATCAAACCGGATCAGACCGGCTCAAACCGGATCAGACCGGACCAAACCGGATGGGACCGGATCAAACCAGATCAAGCCGGATCAGAGCTGCTGAAACCGGATGGAACCGGGTCAAACCAGATGGAACCGGATGAAACCGGATTACACTGGATGAGACCGGCTCAAACCGGATGGAACCGGATCAAACCGGATCAGACCGGATCAGACCGGCCCAAACCGGATCAGACCGGATCAAACCGGTTCGAACTGGATCAGACCGGCTCAAACCGGTTCGAACGGGATCATACCGGTTCAAACCGGATGGAACCGGATCAGACCGGATCAGACCGGATCAAACCGGATCGGACCGGCGCGAACCAGTTCAAACCGGGTCAAACTGGATCGGACCGGCTCAAACCGGATGGAACCGGCTCAAACCGGAAGGAACGGGATCAAACCGGATCAAACCGGATGAGACCGGCTCCAACCGGATGGAACCGGCTCAAACCAGATGGCACCGGATCGGACCAGATCAAACCGGATCGGACCGGCTCAAACTGGATGGAACCAGATCAAACTGGATCAAACCGGATCAGACCGGATCAGACCGGATGAAACCATATAAGACCGGATCAGACCGGATCAAACCGGATCAGACCGGCTCAAACCGGCTGGAACCGGCTCAAATAGGATGGAACCGGATCAAACCGGATCAGACCGGCTCCAACCGGATGGAACCGGCTCAAACCGGATGGAACCGAATCAAACCGGATCAAACTGGCTCAAACCAGTTCAAATCGGATCAGACCGGTTCAAACCGGATGGAACCATATCAGACCGGAACAGAGCGGATCAAACCGGATCGGACCGGCTCGAACCCGTTCAATCCGGATCAAACTGGATCGGACCGGCTCAAATCGGATCAGACCGACTCAAACTGGATGGGACCGGATCAAACCTGATCAGACCGGATCAAACCGGATCAGACCGGATGAAACCAGTTCGAACCGGATCACACCGGTTCAAACCGGATGGAACCGGATCAGACCGGATCAAACCGGATCATACCGGCTCAAACCAGATCAGAACGGATCAAACCGGTTCGAACAGGATCAGACCGGTTCCAAACGGATGGGACCGGATGGAACCGGATCGGACCGGTGCGAACCAGTTCAAACCGGATCAAGCTTCATCGGACCGGCTAAAACCGGATCAGACCGGCTGAAACCGGATGGAACCGGATCAAACCGGATCAGACCGGCTCAAACCGGATGGAACCGATCAAACCGATCAGACTGATCAAACCGATCAGACCGACTAAATCGAGGAACTGGCTCGAACCGATGGAACTCTACTCAAACCAGATGGAACGGGATCGTCCGATCAAACCGATCAGATCGTCAAATCCATGTTCCACCAAACCAGTTGGCAACGGATCGTCCACCAAACTGATGGAATCGATCAAACCGATCAGACCGGCTCAAACCGGTTCAACTGATCATACCGTTCAAACCGATGGAACCGGATCAGACCGATCAGACTGGATCAAACTGATCGGACCGTCATAACCAGTTCAAACCGATCAAACTGGATCGGACTGCTCAAACCGGATGGAACCGATCAAATCCGATCAACCGATCAGACCGATCAGACCGATGAATCATAATACCCGACCAGACCAGATCAAACCGATCAGATCATCGAAACTGCTGGAATCGTTCCGATGGAATCGATCAAACCGATCGACGTCAACGATGGAATCGATGGAATCGCTCAAACCATATAATCGATCAAACCGATCAAACCGATGGAATCGATCAAACCGAATCAGATCATCGAATCGTCAACTGATCATACCGTTCGAACGATGGAACCGATCAGACCGATTCGACCGGATCAAACCGATTGGACCGAATCCAGTTCAAACCGATCAACTGGATCGACCGTCGAAACCGATGTTCCGATCAAACCGATCAACCGATCAGACCGATCAGATCGATGAAACCATATAACACCGACCAGACCAGATCAAACCGATCAGACTGGCTCAAATGTCTGAACCGGCTCAAACCGATGGAACCGATCAAACCGATCAGACTGCCCAACCGGATGGAACCGCTCAAACCAGATGGAACCGATCAACTGATCAGACCGCTCCAACCAGATGGAACTGCTCAAACCGAATGGAACCGAATCAAACCGATCATCTGATCACAAACCAGTTCATCGATCAGACCGTTCAAACTCGATGGAACTAATGTGGACCGAACAGATCCGCCAGGATCAAACCAGATCAGACTGGCTCAACCAGTTCAATCCGGATCAACTGGATCGAACGGCTCAAATCGATCAGACCACTAAACCGGACATCAAATCGATGAAAACGGTTCTAACTGATTGACCGATGAAACCGGTTCGGACCGGATCAGACCAACAAACCGATGGAACCGACTGTACCAGATCAAACCGATCACAGCAGCTCAAACCAGATCAGACCGGGATCAACCGTTCAACCCAGATCAGACTGGTTCAAACCGATGGACCGATGGAATCGATCGACCGGTGCTTAACCAGTTCAAACCGACTTTCTCCGGACCGTCAAACCGATCAGACCGCTCAACCGATGGTCCGATCAAACCGATCAGACCGCTCAACCGATGACTGGATCAAGTTTCTTCGATCGCTCAAACCGATCGACCGCTCAAACCGATGGAACCGATCAAAACTGATCAGACCGCTCAAACCGATGGAACCGATCAAACCGATCAGACCGATCAAACCGGATCAGACCGCTTCAAACGGAATGGAACCGATCAAACCGATCAGACCGATCAAACTGATAACCGATTAGACCGATCAACCGATCAGACCCCGAGCTAACCAGTTCAAACCGATCAAACCGATCGGACCGGTGCAATCCAGTTCAAACCGATGAACTGATCAACCGATCGTGACCGATGAAACCGAGTCAGACCGATCAAACCGATCAGACCGAGCCAACCAGTTCAAACCGATCAAACCGATCGACCGGAAGTAAATCCAGTTCAAACCGGATGGAACCGGATCAAACCGGATCAGACCGGCTCAAACCGGATGGAACCGGATCAAACCGGATCAAACCGGATCAGACCGGAGCGAACCAGTTCAAACCGGATCAAACTGGATCGGACCGGCTCAAACTGGAAGGAACCGGCTCCAACCGGATGGAACGGGATCAAACCGGATCAAACTGAATGAGACTGGCTCCAACGGGATGGAACCGGCTCCAACCGCATGCAACCGGCTCAAACCGGATGGAACCGGATCAAACCGGATCAGACCGGATCAAACCGGATCGGACCGGCTCCAACCAGTTCAAACCGGATCAAACTGGATTGGCCAGGATCAAACCGGATAAGACCGGTTCAGACCGGATCAAACCAGATCGGACCGGTGCGAACCAGTTCAAACCGGATCAAGCTTCATCGGACCGGCTCAAACCGGATCAGACCGATCAGACCGGCTCAACCCGGATGGGACCGGATCAAACCGGATCAAACCGGATCTGACCGGATCAAACCGGATGGAACCAGCTCAAACTGGATGGAACCGGATCAAACCGGATCAGACCGGATCAAACTGGATCAAACCGGTTTGAACCGGATCAGACTGGTACCAACCGGATCAGACCGGATCAGACCGGATCAAACTGGCTCAAACCGGTTCGAATCGGATCTAACTGGCTCAAGCCGAATCAGACCAGCTCAAACCTGATAGGACCGGATCAAACCGGATCGGACCGGCGCGAACCAGTTCAAACTGGGTCAAACTGGATCGGACAGGATCAAACCAGATCAGACCGGCTCAAACCGGATGGAACCGGCCCAAACCAGATGGCACCGGATCAAACCAGATCGGACCGGCTCAAACCGGATGGAACCGGATCACACCGGATCAAACCGGATCAGACCGTCAACCAGATCATCGGACCGATGAAACCGTCAACTGGATCAGACCGGTTCAACCGATGGAACCGATCGACACCGATCAAACCGATCAGACCGGCTCAACCAGATCAGATCGATGAAACCGCCTCGAACCGATCAGACCGCTTTAAACCAGATGGAACCGATGAGACCGATCAAACCGATTACACCGCTCAAACCAGACAGACCGGATCAAACCGGATTACACTGGCTCAAACCAGATCAGACCGATCAACCGGATGTTCGCTCAAACCAGATCAGACCGATCAAACCGATCGACCGCACGATCAAACCGGATCGGACCGCCCAGGAATCCAGTTCAAACCGGATCAAATCCGATCGGATGATCAAACCGGTCAGACCGCCTAAAGTGCGGATGGAATCGATCAAACCGATCAGACCGATCAAACCGATCGACCGGTGCGTAACCAGTTCAAACTGGATCAAGTTGATCGACCGCTCAAACCGATCAGATTCGCTCAAACCAGATGGGACCGATCAACCGATCGAATCGATTCGACCGCTCAAACCGATGGACCGACCAACCGATCAAACCGCTCAAACCGATGGAAATCCATCAAACCGATGGAACCGATCAAACCGGATGAAACCAGCTCAAACCGATGGAACCGATCAAACCGATCAAACTGGTCAAAACCGGTTCGAACCGATCGTATTGCGTTCCATCGATGGAATCGATCAGACCGATCAGACCGATCAAACTGGCTCAAACCGGTTCGAATCGATCGCACTGGTTTAAACCGATGAGATCGTCAACCGATGGAACCGCTCAAACCAGATGGCACCGATCAAACCGGATCAGACCGGTTCAAACCGGATCGGACCGGTCAAACCGATGGAACCTGATCAAACGACGAAAATCCACTAAACCGGATGGAACCGCTCAAACCGATGGAACGGATCAACCGATCAAACTGCATGAGACCGCCAAACCGATGGAACCGTCAACCAGCGGCACCGCGATCAAACCGATGAGACTGCTCAAACCGATGGAACTGCTCAAACCAGATGGTAGAGACCGCGATCAAAACGGACTTGTTCCGATCAAATCGACCTAACCGGGCCGAAACCGATTCAGACCGACTTCCAAACCGATGGAACCGGGCTCGCAAACCAGATGGAACCGGATCAAACCGATCAGATCGATCAGATCGATCAAACCGTTCGAACCGATCGACCAGTTCAATCGGATGGAATCAAGTTAACCGGTCAGGACCGATCGACCGAATCGTCGGAACCGATCAACAGTTCAAATCGGATGGAACCGGCTCAAACCGGGTCAGACCGGATCAAACCGGTTCGAACCGGATCAGACCGGTTCAAACCGGATGGAACCGGATCAGACCGGTTTGGAACCGGATCAGACCGGATCAAACCGGATGGGACGGGATCAAACCGGATCAGACCGGCTCAAACCGGATCAGACCGGTTCCAACCGGATGGAACCGGATCAGACCGGATCAAACCGGATCCGACCGGCTCGAACCAGTTCAAACTGGATCAAACTGGATTGGACCAGCTCAAACAAGATCAGATCGGCTCAAACCAGATGGGACCGGATCAAACCGGATCAGATCGGCTCAAACCAGATGGGACCGGATCAAACCGGATCAAAACCGGATCAAACCGGATCAGACCGGCTCAAATCGGATGGAACCGGCTCATACCGGATGGAACCGGATCAAACCGGATCAGACCGGATCAAACTGGATCGAACTGGATCAGACCGGTTCAAACCGGAAGGAACCGGATCAGACCGAATCAAACCTTATCAGACCGGCCCCAAACGAATGGAACCGGCTCAAACCGGATGGAACCGGATCAAACCGGATCAGACCGGATCAAACCAGATCAGACCGGATCAAACTGCCTCAAACTGGTTCGAACCGGATCAGACCGTTTCAAACCGGATGGAACCAGATCAGACCGGATCAGACCGGATCAAACCAGATCAGACCGGCGCGAACCAGTTCAAACCGGATCAAACTGGTTCGGACCGGCTCAAACCGGATGGAACCGGCTCAAACCGGATGGAACGGGACCAAACCGGATCAAACCGGATGAGACCGGCTCAAACCGGATGGAACCGGCTCAAACCAGATGGCACCGCATCAAACCGGATCAGACCGGATCAAACCGGATCGGACCGGCTCAAACCGGATGGAACCGGATCAAACCGGATCAAACCGGATCAGACCGACTCAAACCGGATGGAACCGGATCAGACCGGATCAGACCGGATCAAACCGATTCGAACCAGATCAGACCGGCTCAAACTGGATCAGACCGGCTCAAACTGGTTCAAACCGGATGAAACCGGATCAGACCAGATCAAACCGGATCGGACCGGCTCGAACCCGTTCAAACCGGATCAAACTGGATCGGACCGGCTCAAACCGGATGGAACCGGATCAAACCGGATCGGACCGGATTAAACCGGATCAGACTGGCTCAAAGCGGATCAGACCGGCTCGAACCGATTCAAACCGGATCAAACTGGCTCCAACCGGCTCAAACCGGTTCGAACCAGATCAGACCGGATGGAACTGGATCAAACCGGATCGAACCGGATGGGACCGGATCGAACCGGATGGGACCGGATTAAACCGGACCGAACCGGCTCTAAGCGGTTCGAACTGGATCAGACCGGTTCAAACTGGATCAGATCGGATCAAATGGGATCTACAAAGAACTCAAACAAATTTACAGGAAAAAAACAAACAACCCCATCAAAAAGTGGGCAAAGGATATGAACAGACATTTCTCAAAAGAAGACATTCATACAGCCAACAGACACATGAAAATATGCTCATCGTCACTCACCATCAGAGAAATGCAAATCAAAACCACAATGAGATACCACCACCAGGTAGAATGGCTATCATTAAGTCAGGAACAACAGGTGCTGGAGAGAATGTGGGAGAAATAGCAACACTTTTACACTGGTGGGATTGTAAACTAGTTCAACCATTATGGAAAAACAGTACATTTCTCAAGGATCTAAACTAGATGTACCGATGGCGACCCAGCCATCCCTACTACTTGGCATGTTCCTGGGTAAAGGATTATAACCATGCTGCTATAAAGACACATGCACACGATGTTATTGTGGCACTATTCACTAGCAAAATGAATCAACCCAAATGTCCATCAGTGACAGACTGATTAAGAAAATGTGGCACATATACAATTCATGGAATACTATGCAGCCATAAAAGGATGAGTTTGTGTCCTTTGTAGGGACATGGATGCAGCTGGAAACCATCACCTGGCAAACCATCACAAGAACAGAAAACCAAACACCGTGATGTTCTCACTCATAGGTGGGAACTGAACAATGAGATCACTTGGACTCGGGAGTGAACATCACAACACCAGGGCCTAATGGGGGAGGCGGGGGGGAGGGGAGGATCATTGGGAGTTATACCTGATGTAAATGACGAGTTGATGGGTGCTGGATTTGAAGTTGATGGGTGCAGCACACCAACATGGCACAAGTATACATATGTAACAAACCTGCACGTTATCCACATGTACCCTAGAACTTAAAGTATAATAATAATAATAAATTAATTAATTTAAAAAAATGTTCAATTATGAAGGCAATTAAAGACTACACTGCCTTTTTGGAAGTTCAATAACATTGTTAGCTGTTTAGAATATAGTCTATTGACTATTTAGAAAAGACGTTAAGAACATGGGCTCTAGAGATCTTAGGAAAATTGCTGAAACTTATTTAAGCCTTAATTTTCCTATCTGCAAAGTGAAGAAAATACCAGAACCTATTTCAAAGGGTTGTTGTAAAGGTTGCATGAGATAACACAGCAAAATACTTGAGTATAATGCTTAACTCACAGTATATAAAAATAAATTTGAGCAATTATAATAATTATTATCATGTTCATATAAAATATAAAAATAAACATTGCATCATTCATACTCCCTTCAATACCTCAAAATTAATTTGAGCAAAAGTGGTGTATTTAGCCAGCTTCTTGGTGAAAATATCTTTTAATCAAAAGAATAGGACTAAATAAGTAATTTTCTTAATCTGGTAACTATACCACTGTATCTCTTTTTTAATTCTGTAATGAATTATTTAAGGAATTCATTCACATTAGATCTTTCAAGTGTTTAGGACATGTGGGGTCCCAAAAAGCACCCACTTAAGTGGAATAACCCCAAGAATTCAGGATAAAGTTTCTGGAATTTTCACAGTACACTGACGTTCCTTGAGAATATACAACATTTCTTGAGGTGCCTGAATAACTAAAGGTCCCGAGGAGCTAATCAGAACCACACAATTTACTCTGTGTAGGGTGAATGTGTTCCCTACTAGCTAGTGGAATCATGGTCCTCAAATTCAGAAGGCAATAATATCAGAATTTTATGAGAACATCCATTAAACTGAACACATAGATAGTTATCTATGTGAGAAGTAAAGTGATGGAGACTAAGTTTAAAATATTTGATGTCCCTCCACATCCCCCATTAGCCCAAGAACTGAAAAATAGAAGCTGAATAACTTTAGGGGCCTATATGCTTCTGCTGTGCCACTCTGCAGCAGAACTTTAAAGCAAAACATTTCTTAGAGTTTTACACTGGATATATTAATGAAATCACTAATTTTGCTGCATACTAAACAAGATTCCTTCCACTGCAAGTACAGAAACTCAAGAAATTTAAACAATAATGAAATGTATTGACTCGACACTGAGTCTAGAAGTATAACAGATTTCAGAGTTGGCCTAGTCTGGCAAGCACTAGCTTTCTTCCCCAAAGCTGGTTCTTAGGTTCTGTTCTCCTCTGTTGGCTTCACAAAACGGCAGTCCCAGCTTCACTAGTGCATAACTTCTTCCAACAGCTCTCACTTAAAGGTAAAGAAACATTTTCCAGAAACTCTCAACAAGTTCTCTTTGACCTTACTAGCCAGTACTATGTCTTATCCCTCTTTCCTGAACCAATCATTAGCAAAGGAATAAGATTATTCCTAAGACACATTGCTTCTAGTAAGGGAGCTGTGGATGTATAAATGAAAATTGGGGTGCTCTTGGGAAGAGAGAAATAAATATTGGGTGGGTAATCAACAAGGCATCATCAAAAAACTTCCTGGGGGTTGAATGGAGCAGGAAATTTTTTTTTTTCAGAAAATTAGTTTTTCATAAAATACTTGGCTTTTAAACAGTTAAGACATAAAATAATCCACATCTTTTCTCATTTGATTTTCCCCTTGCTGAAATTGCAATAAAAAAAACATATATATATATATATATATATATATATATATATATATATATATATACACACACACTTTTTTTTTTTTTTTTTTTTTGAGATGGAGTCTCTGTCACCCAGGCTGGAGTGCAGTGGCACAATCTCGGCTCACCGCAACCTCTGCCTCCAGAGTTCAAGCAATTCTCCTGCCTCAACCTCCCCAGTAGTTGGGATTACAAGCACCTGCCATCATGCCTGGCTAACTTTTGTATTTTTAGTACAGATGGGGTTTCACCATATTGTCCAGGTTGGTCTCAAACTCCTGACCTCAGGCTATCTGCCCACCTTGGCCTCCCAAAATGCTGGGATTACAGGTGTGAGCCACTGCACCCAGCCTACAGTAATAATTTTGAGTGAGAATAACAGTGTTTTGTGTATACTATCTCCAGCCAGGTTGTATAATTCTCAAACAGCTCTGAACACTTTCAGGTTGTTTGGAATTTGGAAAAACCTAAGTGGTGATTTTCCCTGAATTTTTAGGATGTGAAAATTTTTTTTAAGTGGAAATGTAATCTGTATATAATTACCTAGACTTCAAAATGTTATTATGTAACAGCTGTTTGATGTTTGACAAGTTTTTGACACTCTTTAATTAGTCGGTTTACATGTTTAATCTTATAAATAAATTTACCAAGTACGAATCTGAGCACTAAGTATGGTAAGTTTGGCATTTTATCCTTAAAGGAGAGGAATGGCATCTAAATTCCGAAAACCACTTAATTTTCTTAAAGTGAAAACATTTCCACACACCTTAGTGATTTCAGTCTCAGTATTTTTCCTTTGACTTTCATTGTTTTTTTTTAAAAACCAATTTAACAACCATTTTTTTTCCTATTATTAGGGATTTCTAAGTTATTGTTTATAGAGAAATGACTTGAGCTCAGGAGAGCTGGATACAAGTCTTAAGCTAGTGATGAGGTCTTAGGAAAGCCACTTTGCCTCTCCAAATTATAGTTTTCTTTTCTGCTTGTTAGACTCAATGTATCATTTATTCGTTCATTTAATGAACATCTACTGATTGCCTATTGTGGTTTGGAGAATTAAATAATAATAATAACACGTTGTCCTTGCTTTCAAGGAGTTCATAGTAAAGTGACACAGGTGGTACATATAGCACAAGGGATTTTTCTGAGTTAAGTAGAGCGATGGAAATGTGAATGGGGTCTTTTGGAAATATCTAGAAGGGATATTTAAGTCAACTTCAGGTTGGAGATGAATGAAGGGAAAGTTTCCCTAGAGATCATGATATTTCAGCTGAGGAGCTGAGGATGAATAGGCATTAGCTAGAGAAAGGCTGGTTGGGGAGGAGTTAAAAAACTTAACAAAGGGAAGATAGTATGAACAAAGGTATGAAGACACAGCCTGGTATAAAGGGATATTGTAAACAATTCATGTTATTGAAGAAAAAATTGTGAAGCAGAGAGTCGGAAAGAAGAATGTTGGAGAGGGTGCAGGAACCAGAAGGCTTTGTGAGACTTTTTTTCTCAGTAGGTAATAATTCAATAAAAGATGTTACTTAAGGGTCAGAGGGAAACACATCAACTTTTCCTGACATCTCATTCTAGGCTTCTTTAATTTTACTTATTTTATCTTTAGCATTTAAAACAATATGAAGGAAGTGGTCTATAGGGTTTATCCTATAATATTCTAGCTTGCCAACCTCACTACCACAAAATCATTTTTAGTATGGTGCTAGGATATTTATTGAATCTGGGCTTTTTTTTTCTTTACTTAACTGAATCAAAAAGAGTCGTGAAGCTTTTTTTGTTTCAAGGAAACCCAATATGTTTGAATTAGTAAAGTGTTTGTCAAAGGAGTTCAGCAAAGCCCCACTATTACTCTGGAGTATGTAACTCTCAGTATAGTTTTCTTTCTATTTTCATAAGGTTAACTGTTTCTCCATATAAAACAAACTTAATAACTAGCAGGGTGATCCTTTGCCTTTGCATCCTCTGTCTATTACATATAACACTTTTGATATTAAAAATGATTTTTCTCCTCCATCATTTCCTTCTCCTCCTTCCCTTCCTCCCTTTCTTCGTTCTTTCACTTATAAAAGTCTCCTCTTAAGATAAAAATTCTAGAAATGAGATTCATTAAGCTATTGCTAGATAATGGGAGCATAAGTTATCTGACTATTAGATGCCCATTGAAAAGGGAAATGTGCTTATAGTCCAAGGTCAAGTGACCAGAGGTGGAGAAGGGTCTGGATGTCTGAGAAGGAAGGGCCAAATACACAATCTGCCTCTCCACTGGAGAGAGCCACTTTCAACCAGTATGGTTTTTTTCTGGTAAAGTAAGCCAATGTTCAGAAGTACATAATGCTTAACGAAATAATTGAATGGTCTATTATTCAAAAGGCAGAAAGACTAAAGTCACTAAATAGAAGAACATTTCCTCAATATGACTGCAGGCAATATTCTCCTAGAAAATAATGAAATATTTGTCTTGGTGATATGCTTACCTTTCTTAAGTGAACAGGAAAAGTATTTTGCATCTCTCTGTGGTGGGGAAACTGACCTGAAATTGAAGCATCCATAGTCATCTTCATCCTTGATTATGGGATGAGTGTCCACATCCCAACTCTTTCTCTCTTTTTCTTGAATGAACAGATAAGAGATTCCATAAGTCCTGGCAAAGAGGGGAACATATCTCTCTCAGAACTCCCCAGGAGGGGAGGTGGAGTCACTGAGGAACTTGAAGGTTTGAGTATGGAGGTTTGAACAAAGAGAGAGACGGGTGAGGGCTGTTTATAAGGTAGTGAGGGAGAAATCATACGTTAGGAGCATCTTTCTTATGAGGCTTAAGTCTGGAAGTGCTTTCCCAGGTGCTCTATAAATGAATGGTGAAGTCACAGAGAATTACTTTAACTTCTATTCCTCCTCATACCCTACAAGGCTGGCTTCATGGATGTGCAACCTATAAAGTTGCACAGAACACATTATCAGAAAGGTCCTGCACTTGGTTTAATACTCTACTCTTACCGTCTTGAAATTGTTACTTTTTTCTTTGAGTTTATGTTTTTTAAGTGAAATGCAACAGGATGATGGAGCCTGAACACAGGATACGGCAATAAGCATCTGTGCTGCCATTATTTGCCACCCCACTCACACATAATGTTCAGTATGCCCCATAAGCACATAATTTCTCTGACCCCATGATGAGTGGGAATTCAGTCAGACTCAAAGTAAGTACAAGGTAAGTCTGTTACATCTATGTCTGACTAAGCAGAAGCTGACAGCTGCAAGAGGCCAGGCTTTCTGTTTGAACTAGAACATACTTTGAATGCAGAAAGAAGGCAGTGGTAAAGAGACAACCTACGGAATAGGAAAAAGTATTTGCAAACCATACAATTGATAAGGGATTAATATCAAAAATATATAAGGAACTCAAACAATTCAATAGCAAAATACAAATAACCCAATTTAAAAATGGGGAAAGGATCTGAATAAACATTTTTAAAAACCATACATATGGCCAACAGGTATATGCAAAAAGCTCAATGTCACTAATCGTCAGAGAAATGCAAATTAAAATCACAATGAGATATCCCCTCATACCTATTAGAACAGCTGCTATCAAAAAGATGAAAGACAAATGTTGGTAAGGATGTGCAGAAAAGGGAACCTTTGTACACTGTTGGGAATGTAAGTTAGTACAGTCGTTATGGAAAACAGTCTAGAAATCTCTTAAAAAATTATAAATAGAATTGCCTAAACCCACTACTGGATATACATCCAAAAATTGAAATCAGTATATTGAAGAGATGTCTACATGCCCATGTGCATTGCAGCTTTATTCACAATAGCCAATATGTGGAATCAACCTAAGTGTCCATCAACAGATAAATGGATAAAGAAAACCTGGCATATATACACAATGGAATACTATTCAGCCCTTAAAAAGAAGGAAATCCTGCCATTTGTGACAACATGGATGAATCTGAAGGACATTATGTTAAGTAAAAAAAGCCAGGCACAGAAAGACCAATACTGCATGATCTCACACGTGGAATACAAAAACGTCAAACTCATAGAAGCAGAGAGTAGAAAGGTGGTTACCAGGTGCTAGGAGTATGGGGGATGGTGTGAGATGTTGGTCAAAGAATATACCCATTTCAGTTAGACAGGAGGAATAAGTTCAATACATCTATTGCACAACATGGTGACTATAGTTAATAACAACATATTGTATATTTCAAAATTGCTAATACAGCAGATCTTAAGTGTTCTCACCATTAATAACTAGTAACTATTTTATATGTTTGTTGGCTGCATAAATGTCTTCTTTTGAGAAGTGTCTGTTCATATCCTTTGCCCACTTTTTGATGGGGTTGTTTTTTTCTTGTTAATTTGTCGAAGTTCCTCCTAGATTCTGGATATTAGCCCTTTGTCAGATGGATAGATTGCAAAAATTCTCTCACATTCTGTAGGTTGCCTGTTCACTCTGATTATAGTTTCTTTTGCTTCACAGAAGTTCTTTAGTTTAATTAGATCCCATTTGTCAATTTTGGCTTTTTTTGCAATTGCTATTGGTGTTTTAGTCATGAAGTCGTTGCCCATGCCTATGTCCTGAATTGTATTGCCTATGTTTTCTTCTACGGTTTTTATGGTTTTAGGTTTTACATTTAAGTCTTTAATCCATCTTGAGTTAATTTTTGTATAAGGTGTAAGAAAGGGGTCCAGTTTTAGTTTCCTGCATATGGCTAGTCTGTTTCCCAGCACTGTTTATTAAATAGGGAATCCTTTCCCCATTGCTTGTTTTTGTCAGGTGTGTTGAAGATCAGATAGTTGCAAATGTGTGATGTTTTTCCTGAGGTCTCCATTCTGTTCCATTGGTGTATATATCTATTTTGGTACCAGTACCATGCTGTTTTGGTTACTGTAACCTTGTAGTATAGTTTGAAGTCAGGTAGCATGATGCCTCCAGCTTTGTTGTTTTTGCTTGTGATTATCTAGGCTATATGGACTCTTTTTTGGTTCCATATGAAATTTAAAGTAGTTTTTTCTAATTCTGCAAAGAAAGTCAGCAGTAGCTTCATGGGTATAGCATTGAATCTATAAATTACTTTGGGCAGTATGGCCATTTTCACAATATTGATTCTTCCTATCCATGAGGATGGAATGTTTTTCCATTTGTTTGTGTCCTTTCTTATTTCCTTAGCAGTGGTTTGTAGTTCTCCTTGAAGAGGTCCTCATCACTGGTCATTAGAGAAATGCAAATCAAAACCACAGTGAGACACCATCTCATGCCATTTAGAATGGTGATTATTAAAAAGTCTGGAAACAACAGATGCTGGCGAGGCTACCAAGAAATAGGAATGCTTTTACACTGTTGGTGGGAGTGTAAATTAGTTTAACCATTGTGGAAGACAGTGTGGCGATTCCTCAAGGATTAGAACCAGAGATACCATTTGACCCAACAATCCTATTACTGGATCTGTACTCAAAGGATTATAAATTATTCTACTATAAAGACACATGCACACTTATGTTTATTGCAATACTATTTACAATAGTCAAGAATTGGAACCAACTCAATGCCCATCAATGATAGACTGGGTACTGGAAACCATCATTCTCAGCAAACTGCAAACTAACACAGGAACAGAAAACTAGACACCGCATGTTCTCACTCATAAGTGGGAGTTGAATAATGAGTACACCTGGACACAGGGAGGGGAACATCACTCACCAGGGCCTGTTGGGGGGTGTGGGGCAATGGGAGGGAGAGTATTAGGATAAATACCTAATGCATGTGGGGCTTAAAACCTAGATAATGGGTTGATAGGTGCAGTAAACCACCATAGCACATGTGTACTTATGTAACAAACCTGCACGTTCTGCACAGGTACCCCAGAACTTGAAATTAAACAAAAAAAAAGGCCAGGCATGGTGGCTCACGCCTGTAATCCCAGCACTTTGGGAGGCTGAGGTGGGCAGATCATAAGGTCAGGAGATCAAGACCATCCTGGCCAACATGGTGAAAACCCGTTTCTACTAAAAAATACAAAAATAAGCTGGGCATGGTGGCACACACCTGTGGTCCCAGCTACTCGAGAGGCTGAGGCAGGAGAATCACTTGAAACTGGGAGGCAGAAGTTGTAGTGAGTGCCACTGCACTCCAGCCTGGCAACAGAGCGAGACTCCATCTCAAAAAAAAAAAAAAAAAAAAAAAAAAAATTAAACTAAATTAAATAAAAATAAGAAAATAAATAAATAGTAACTATTTTAGGTAATACATTTGTTAATTAACTTGATTTAGTCATTCTACAATGTATACACATTTCAAAACATGCTGTTGCACACTACAAATACATACAATTTGTCAATAAAATAAAATAAATGAATAAAAGAAAAAAATGCTAATCAGAGAAAATAATTTTTTTTTTAAAGATGGCATTGGTGTTGAGAAACATGAACAACTCAAGTACACTTTCACATCCTTTCTTACTCATATTATTTCCGTGTACTAGCTAACAACTTACACTAAAACAATGATAATAAGTCCTTCCTTACTCATCAGCAACTTTAAGGTAGAGAAGGTTGATAGAATGTGTGCAGATCAAGAAGTAAAATAAAAACAGTTGAGTTAATTTTATGTAGTTATTCTGCCATTCTGGCCAGAACAATATACACATGTAGGTATGAGCTATGAAGTATGAATTATGGAATTTCAATGATTCCACATACAAGGTCAATGATCTTATATTTGCATTTAAAACTGCCATTGCACAATATAAAGATGAATGGTAAAATTCATGCTAAAAATTTTAAACTAATTTTTTTTACTTAGAACAATATTAAATAGCAATGAAAGTGCACCACGACAATTTGAGAGAGCCACTACCAAAAAAAGAAAAGAGGCTTTATGTTTTAATAGCTTTAATGTCACCCTTTTCCTGCTTTTTGAACAAGGGGCCCATATTTTCTTTTTTTTTATGGGTTAACTAATATTATTATTATTACTTTTTAAAATTATACTTTAAGTTCTGGGGTACATGTGTAGAACGTGCAGATTTGTTACATAAGTATACATGTGCCATGGTGGTTTGCTGCACCCATCGACCTGTCATCTACATTAGGTATTTCTCCTAATGTAGGGGCCCCATATTTTCATTTTGCATTGGACTCCACAAATTATGTAGCTCTCCCAAAATATGCCCTACCTCTTGAAACCTATCTGAATGTTCAATAATAATTGTCCTATCTTTATGTCTTAACAGAACATGTTTGGTATAGTGGGGTCTTTCTTTCCAGCTTGGCTCACCTCACCCATCCCAGTCATCAGAAATAGACTACGGAATAAAGAAGAATAAAATCATGTTTGGCCGGGCTCAAGCCTGTAATCCCAGCACTTTGGGAGGCCGAGGTGGGTGGATCACGAGGCCAGGAGATCGAGACCATCCTGACCAATATGGTGAAACCCCATCTCTACTAAAAATAAAAAAATTAGCCAGGCATGGTAGTGGGCGCCTGTAGTCCCAGCTACTCGGGAGGCTGAGGCAGGAGAATGGAATGAACCCAGGAGGCGGAGCTTGCAGTGAGCAGAGATCACACCACTGCACTCCAGCCTGGGCAACAGCAAGACTCCGAGACTCCATCTCAAAAAAAACAAAAAACAAACAAAAAAAAATCATGTTCTTCACAGCTACCTGGATAAAACTGGAGGCCATTATTCTGAGTAACTCTGAAACAGAAAAATGAAATACTGCATGTTCTCACTTATAAGTGGGAGCTAAACAGTGAGTATACATAGACAGAAAGATGGAAAAAATAGGCACTAGGGACTCTAAAAGGAGATAGGGTAAGAAGAAGGTGAGGGTTGAAAAATTACCTGTTGGGTACAGTGTTAACTATTTGGGCAATGAGTCCACTAGAAGCCCAAACCTCACCATTACACAATATATGCTTGTACCAAATCTGCTCATATATCCCCTGAATATAAAATAAAACAAAATAAAATAACAACAAAAGAACTAGGGCAGGGAGAACATTACACTTCAACTCCAATTTATAGGCATTATTAAGTTAAGCTTCTTCTCATATTAATAAAACTATAGGAAGTCCATTTGACTTGAGAGACAATAAATTGAATTTATTTATGGCCTCTATACATAAATCTAGCACTGTGCCTGAAACATAATATAGGAGGTAATCAATGAAAGTTGCTCAATTGGTTCATAAATTGTGATCATCTATATTTATATAATTTCCTAATTCTTCTAATATGTACTAATTTTCATTGGTAACCCAAGAGCAGATAACAAAATATAATTAATATGTGATTTTTTTGTTTGTTTGTTTTTGTTTGTTTGTTTGTTTTAGAAATGGAGTCTCGCTCTGTCGCCCAGGTTGGAGTGCAGTGAGGCAATCTTGGCTCACTGCAACCTCCGCCTCCTGGGTTCTAGCAATTCTCCTGCCTCAGCCTCCTGAGTAGCGGGGACTACAGGCACTCGCTGCTACGCCTGGCTAATTTTTTGTATTTTAGTAGAGACAGGGTTTCATCGTGTTGCCCAGGCTGGTCTTGAACTCCTGAGCTCAGGCAATCCACCTGCCTTGGCCTCCCAAAGTGCTGGGATTACAGGCATGAGCCACTGCGCCAGGTCAAAATATTTTTTAAAATAATCACAGTCTATGTTTTCTGTCTTAGAAACTAAATTTATTTTCTGATGTCAGATGATGTGCTTAAAGTATATTATATCTTAAAATGATAGACACACGAGTGTACATAGATAATCTTTTGAGGTGCTTTTTAGAAGACTGATTTCTAAATTATATCCACAAAGATTTGAATTCAGAAAGTCTGGGGTTGGGCTCGGTAATCTGAGAGAGAGAGAGAGAGAGTTGAGGGAAACTGAGATGCCAACCAAGGCTGACTTCCAAGTCTCTTGACTGTAGGAAAGACTATAGGAAAAGGAAAAAGAACATACCTCGGTAAATACAATTGGGAACTTATTCCATTTGAAGTGCCTAAGGAATATCTTGAGTGGCAATCAGCTATGTGGGCCTATGGTTCTAATACTCAACACAGAGAGAGAGAGAGAGTGGATGACTGCTGCCTGTTAATCTTAGGATCATCTCACATCAGAATGTTCCAGTAAAAACCTTTCTGATAAAGTGTGTCTAATAATGAATCAATACAAATGTGAAACTGATCTTTTATTTTGGTATTGTGGCTTAATTCCAAATAATTTGCTTCATGCTCCATCTTCACAAAAGGGTTTAGTCTAAATACTTGGAGGATTATTCGTAACAGTTCTAGTTTCAGGCTCCTCTGTTTGGCATTGGTTGGTAGTCCAGTTTCTTCCATCTGACCAAGATGTTACAGCCTACTCCAAAAACTATGCCAGGGAGTGTTCTGAGACATAATTCCTATTCTGAGATTGAGATGGGCCTGTTTGGATGGGGTGCTAAAATGAAGAAATCCCAAATGCACAGTAAATTCATTTTTCCTGTACCCTAGTTATTGCATTTGCAGAAACTCTTGATTTTGCAGTTTTAAAGAGTGGAATGTTTTTAAAGCAACAGTAAGATCTAGAAGTCCCTTTACGGAGAGGCCAAATACATTACAGTGGGAAACAGTGTGCCATGCCTGTGAAGCTTGCAATTATACTTGGCTTTGCCTGGTGTTGAAAGTGACCAAAACTAATCAGGTCCAGAAGAGCATTCGGTAAAGCTGCTTTTCTGACTCTCTGCCTCTGCCCTTCCTGCTTCTGCTGCTGAGCAGATTGCAAGAGACTGGTGCCAACTCTACATTGCTTAATAATAATTCTCATTAGCATGCTGCCTTGGATGTGTACTGCAGAGCAAAATTTAGCTTCTCCTTGGTGTGAATCAAGAGAAGAGCATGAAATTCTCAGAATGTGCAAAAGGTTTGAAGATCTTAGTATAGGGAACACCTTTGAATGTGCTTAGCACTCTCTTTTTTCTCTTCAACCAGGGTAGGATACACAAAGAGGAATTTTAATACCAAATGGAGAACTTTGCGTTCTTTCTGCTTCTCCACGTGCAGCCCCTGAGATTTCAATTCTTTGTGCCTTATTGAACACTCTGATACATTCCAAATGTCCATGGCCTGTCCAAGCTCAGGGCCCCTGTGGAGTGAATGCTACTAGCTTTGGTCTGTGCATTTGACCACAGGGCAACAGGCCGCATGTACCTGCAGCTCCATGACTTTCCTGAGGTTGTTCACATTAGCTTTTGTTATGAAAGTGAATGAGATGCTGTTTACTCTCCTGCAGATGCCAGGGTGACTGAATGGCACTCTAAGGAGACATGCACAACCTTGCACATTCACAGCCTATTTAACAGGGGCCATATTTCCCACAACGGCTTTCACATGCCATCTGCTGTCACATGATACCACGTGCCAGGTCCTTATAAGAAATGTATTCGATCACCCAGTTTCTCACTACTCCTTTAGAAATGGCAAATTGAACAAGACAGTAAGTAGGTTTCACACTAAAGGAATTATGTGCATATCAAATGTAGTGAATTAAAAGGGTATTTTTATTGTCATTGCTGCCTGCAAAATGGCAATCACACACTCTCATGAAAAATTTAGAGAAGTTATCAGACTTAGTGGTTAACGGGAAAGATACTTAAATTTTTCGTGAATTTACTTGCCAACAGAATAACTACAAAACAAAATTTGAAGAGGAGTCCAAGGCATTTTCTGGTTCCATACTTTTTTCATTCTCCTGTTGGATACCATTTCTCCTGACTGATCCAATGCTGAGTTCAGTGGTAATGAAGTGCCACATTGTGAAAGGGTGAGAGAACTGGTACAAAGTGTACCAGGGAACAAATGAATTAGTACACCTGTCACGTCTCACTCTTGAAGGATGGCACCTTCTTTGTTAATTGAAAAGAAATATAAAATGGGAGAAATAGCAAAAAATAAAATAAAATAAAAATTAAATTAAATAAAAGATTTCTGGCTCTTCTTTCCTTCTTCTCCTTTATGACCTACGACAGCATACTGTAATGTCTCCGAGTCTTGCATTTTCATGTATTATTCTGATACTGTCTGTAGGGAGCCTAGAACAGGGCTGCCAGAGAGACAGTCTGTAATTGGAAATTCTTTCAAGAGAAGGACTTCTATCAGGACTGCCGAGGGAATAGGAGCTCCACCTGCTGACTTTTTTATGTTTGCCGACTCTGAAAGAATGCAAAACATGAAGAAATTGAATGGTGGTTTTTTTTTTATATATAATTTCTCAGTGGAAATATAGTTTTCAAAATTATTGATAAGATGTACCAGTCTAATCAGGGCTTTCAAGAAGAAAATGCAATCTATAGCTTGTTTTAAGAGTGGGGATTATGTTGTCTTCCCTGGGCCAGTCTAAATAATTACTTTAATCTGGAGCAACATATAAATTCATAAATTGTTGCCACCATGGCTCTTAGGGAATCCTCAACTTTTTAAACATTGCCTCTCTCAGCCATAAATTTACAGTACACTACTCGCCCATGTGTGTTTTGTTTTAAAAAGCTGTAGTCTTTTGTTACATGTAGTTTGGAAGAAATGCTAGATGTTTTTGATCTAAAGAAGAAAGATCAAATCCTAGTCAAACATCAGTATTGTAAAGAGCATAGACATTATTTGAGTATTTGTCCTCTGCATTTCACAAAGAAGCTATGCGGTTTTGTATAAAAGCCACATAAAACCATAAACTTGTCGTTTGTCTTTTCCTTGATGGAATTTGCCACGAGGAAGTGTGGAATACATTATCAACATGCTTGATTGCTTAACTCCTGGGCCAATGGGATCATGAGGGCAGGTACACCTCCTTGCTCCTTACAACCTCAGTATTGTGGGTTTCATTTCTTATCTAGATTTTGTTCACTGACAACTGATAAGCTACATGACTGGCTGGATTCTACTGAAAAAAAAAAAAGAGGGAACCTTTATTTATGGCTTGGGTTTTATGCTTAGAAAGACTCCTTTCCATTGTTTTATATATTAGCATTGTAAGTCGTTTTCTGTATTCATGTAAACCACTAGAATTGGATACAGAAATCTCCTTTCAGGCCCTATGACAGAACTGACCGTACCCAGATAATTCTTGTGGAGGGATTCGTTAGTTAGTTAGCCAGCTAGTTTTTCGGAATTCCTAACAAGCTTCCCCCAGATCTTTCTTCTGGTGACACACTATGTACTCCAGGAGCTGCCCCCTACTCATTCTTCAGGAGTGGTGACATGACCCAGAACTGTACCTGTACTCCTGGTCCAATCAGAGTTCTTCCCTGGGATCCATATATGCACAGTGAGAAAAAGATGCCATCTCCTTCCTCAAATGTTGTTAAACTGCAGCTGCTTGTGGCCATGTTCTCTGCCACGTGGTGATAACCTGGCTGGAGTAGGAGAAACAAGCTAGTGCTCAAAGCAAAGTGAAAGACTGACAGAGATGAGAGCTGCAGTAGGAGAGAAAAAGGCAAGGCAGTGTTGACTCTCTTATTCCAGAGCCCAAGGCCCTGCTTCTTACAGCCCCTCCTTTGTTTCTGTGGGTTACCCTCATTCTCTCCCCATTTCTGGATTACACAAGTCTGTGATGGATTTCTGCTATTCACAACCTAAAGAGGCCTTACTATCATTGCCTCGTAAAACAGAAGTGAGAGTGATGCAACCGACAATTAAATACTTACAGGTAAGGGAAGAGGCCTCATTTTCTCTATTGAGACTAGAATTATAAAGGATGGAGAAATAGAAACAGAAAACAATTCTCAAGAGTATTAGAATACAACAAAAACTAGCATCTGTGTAGTGCTCTACAGTTTTAAAAGTGATTCCATAATCATTTCTTTCATTTGACCCTCACAATAATTCTGCAAAGTGGAGAGAGTACAGTGTATAATTATCCACATGTTGCCAACATAACAGAATGGTGAGTGGAAGTGTTTTCTGTGGTTCTGGAATTATAGTGAAAGTTCATGGCTGACGACGAAGGATTCTGCAGTGTTTTACATTTTGAGTCCAAGGGACCCCCAATTTGGGGGCCTAGCCACTTTCTCTACAGTTTTACTGGGAAGGGCCAGTTCAGAGAATCCACGCAATAAACTCCAAACCCAAAGGGAGTCAAGAAAATCTCATGTGAATATTGGGGCATCTACAAGAAGTGGAAGCTGGCATATCGTTGCCCAGCTGGACATTAGTTTCACCAGCAGACCTGCCTTCTTGACTCTAAGCAGTCAGAGTACAGGAAAGGAAAATGGAGAGAGAGAATGTGGAGTGGGAAACTAATGCTCAGAGAGGTTACTTTTTCAGGGCCACAAATAGAGTTAGCAGCTGATCTGAGGTTTGAAAATAACCACTGATGCTCACACAGCATGTGTCAGATCCATGGGGTAGCAGTCGGCCAGAGACTTGGTAACAGACAGATTGCTGGATCCCACCCCTAGACTCTCTGATTCAGTTAGTTTGGGGTAAGGCACAAGACTGAATTTTTCACAAGTTTCCAAGTGGTGCTGATACTTCTGGTCCAGGAACTTACTGGGAGAGAATGACTAATCTAGACCATTTCACTTCAAATTCTGAACTTCTTGTATGCTACCACACTGCATCCTTTTAACAATGCATTCCCTGTCCTATTGCAATGCTGACATCTCATCAATATTTTAAAACGTGTGTTTGCAGAAATAATATTTTATATCAAATACTCACTTTTAGTAATATTTCTGCAATTTTGCGCTATGGATCTGAAATGTAACAAATACTATTCTGGACATGGGCTACAACAGTTGAGGCTGGAAGTAAAATTTTAAACCCTACTGACCATGCTATTTTAAAGTGTATTTTAATTAAGAATAATATGGCTTAGGAGCAGGACTAAACAGTAGCAGTATACATGGGGAATGATAACTTTCGTTTTGCACATAAAATGTACATCAAGGGAAAAAATAAAGCAGAAAATAAACAAGATGAACTGAAAATACTGTAACAAATGTTGGGCTGAAATACTGCCAGGTGTGGAGGTGTAGGAAAATGAACACACATTTTGGTGGCAAGGCACAAAACTGTTTAAATCCTTTTGCAGAAGTTTCTGAAAACTATAATTTTGGCATGGATCTATGAGCAGAGTTATTGGACTTATAATGTAGGCAAACCAACAATATCTGTAAGAATTTCTTTGTCCAGCCTTGGATGTTGCATAACTCCTCTAAAATATCACCTTCACATATGCCAAAGAATGGAACACAGTGACATAAATTCAGAAATTTTCTCTATACAATAAAGAGATACCAGAAGGTGTGAATTCTCAATAAATGATAGCTGGCTTATGCTCTCTTAAAAAAGTAATATTCCCACAAAGAACTAAGATTGATGTATTTGGGTATATATATTATTTTTTATTAAAATATTTTATTAAGTTTAGTTTACTATAAAATCTAAAACTGATAACTTCTGCTCAGTGTTGATGACAGAGTAGGTTTGGAGTGTGAGAAGCTAGGGTGCCCATGTCTGGTAGTGACAAGCAATTTTAAAATAATGACAACCAAAATCTGAAACTTATTACTTAAAGGGCAGGGGTGCAGGCAAGGGCCCCAAATACAGTTGTCCTGCAAAGAAATTAATGAAGTGATTGCTACACTGGAGAATGTTCATATCAGCTTCACACTTCTGATGATAGCACTGACGGATGATCAGGGTGAGGGAGTGCTGAGGGCTGTGCTCTCCCCAACACATACTTCATGCCTGCTACCTGAAATGGTTTGACTCTGTGAACCCACCCAATTCTCATTTCGTGTCAAGGGAGGGAACAGGTGGGAGGTGACTGGATCATGAGGGCAGTTTCCCCCCTGCTGTTCTCATGATAGTGAGGGAATTCTCATGAGACATGATGGTTTTATTTTTTATTTTTTTATTTTTTACTTATTTTTATTATACTTTAAGTTCTAGGGTACATGTGCACAACATGCAGGTTTGTTACACATGTATACATGTGCCATGTTGGTGTGTTGCACCCATTAACTTGTCATTTACATTAGGTATATCTCCTAATGCTATCCCTCCCCCCTGCCCCCTCCCCACAATAGGCCCTGGTGTGTGATGTTCCCCTTCCTGTGTCCAAGTGATCTCATTGTTCAATTCCCACCTATGAGTGAGAACATGCGGCGTTTGGTTTTCTGTTCTTGTGATAGTTTGCTGAGAATGATGGTTTCCAGCTGCATCCATGTCCCTACAAAGGACATGAACTCATCCTGTTTTATGGCTGCATAGTATTCCATGGTGTATATGTGCCACATTTTCTTAATCCAGTCTGTCACTGATGGACATTTGGGTTGATTCCAAGTCTTTGCTATTGTGAATAGTGCCACAATAAACATATGTGTGCATGTGTCCTTAGAGTAGCATGATTTATAATCCTTTGGGTATATACCCAGTAATGGGATGGCTGGGTCAAATGGTATTTCTAGTTCTAGATCCTTAAGGAATCACCACACTGTTTTCCACAATGGTTGAACTAGTTTACACTCCCACCAACAGTGTAAAAGTGTTCCTATTTCTCCACATCCTCTCTAGCACCTGTTGTTTCCTGACTTTTTAATGATCGCCATTCTAACTGGTGTGAGATGGTATCTCATTGTGGTTTTGATTTGCATTTCTCTGATGGTGAGTGACGATGAGCATATTTTCATGTGTCTGTTGGCTGTATAAATGTCTTCTTTTGAGAAGTGTCTGTTCATATCCTTTGCCCACTTTTTGATGGGGTTGTTTTTTTCTTGTAAATTTGTTTGAGCTCTTTGTAGGTTCTGGATATTAGCCCTTTGTCAGATGAGTAGATTGCAAAAATTTTCTCCCATTCTGTAGGTTGCCCGTTCACTCTGATGGTAGTTTCTTTTGCTGTGCAGAAGCTCTTTAGTTTAATGAGATCCCATTTGTCAATTTTGCCTTTGGTTGCTGTTGCTTTTGGTGTTTTAGACATGAAGTCCTTGCCCATGCCTATGTCGTGAATTGTATTACCTAGGTTTTCTTCTAGGGTTTTTATGGTTTTAGGTCTAACATTTAAGTCTCTAATCCATCTTGAATTAATTTTCATATAAGGAGTAAGGAAAGGATCCAGTTTCAGCTTTCTACTTATGGCTAGCCAATTTTCCCAGCACCATTTATTAAATAGGGAATCCTTTCCCCATTTCTTGTTTTTGTCAGGTTTGTCAAAGATCAGATGGCTGTAGATGTGTGGTGTTATTTCTGAGGGCTCTGTTCTGTTCCATTGGTCTATATCTCTGTTTTGGTACCAGTACCATGCTGTTTTGGTTACTATAGCCTGGTAGTACAGTTTGAAGTCAGGTAGCGTGATGCCTCCAGCTTTGTTCTTTTGGCTTAGGATTGTCTTGGCAATGTGGGCTCTTTTTTGGTTCCATATGAACTTTAAAGCAGTTTTTTCCAATTCTGTGAAGAAACTCATTGGTAGCTTAATGGGGATGGCATTGAATCTATCAATTACCTTGGGCAGTATGGCCATTTTCATGATACTGATTCTTCCTATCCATGAGCATAGTATTTCTTCCATTTGTTTGTGTCCTCTTTTATTTCACTGAGCAGTGGTTTGTAGTTCTCCTTGAAGAGGTCCTTCACATCCCTTGTAAGTTGGATTCCTAGGTATTTTATTCTCTTTGAAGCAATTGTGAATGGGAGTTCATTCATGATATGGCTCTCTGTCTGTTACTGGTGTATAAGAATGCTTGTGATTTTTGCACATTGATTTTGAATCCTGAGACTTTGCTGAAGTTGGTTATCAGCTTAAGGAGATTTTGGGCTGAGACGGTGGGGTTTTCTTTTTTTTTTTTCTTTTTTTTTTTTTTGAGACGGAGTCTCACTCTGTTGCCCAGGCTGGAGTGCAGTGACTGGATCTCAGCTCACTGCAAGCTCTGCTTCCCAGGTTTACACCATTCTCCTGCCTCAGCCTCCCGAGTAGCTGGAACTACAGGCGCCCACCACCTCGCCTGGCTAGTTTTTTGTATTTTTTAGTAGAGACGAGGTTTCACCGGGTTAGCCAGGATGGTCTTGATCTCCTGACCTCGTGATCCGCCCATCTCGGTCTCCCAAAGTGCTGGGATTACAGGCTTGAGCCACCGTGCCAGCCGGGGTTTTCTAAATATACAATCATGTCATCTGCAAACAGGGACAATTTGACTTCTTTTCCTAATTGAATACCCTTTATTTCTTTCTCCTGCCTGATTGCCCTGGCCAGAACTTCCAACACTATGTTGAATAGGAGTGGTGACAGAGGGCATCCCTGTCTTGTGCCAGTTTTCAAAGGGAATGCTTCCAGTTTTTGCCCATTCAGTATGATATTGGCTGTGGGTTTGTCTTAGATAGCTCTTATTATTTTGAGGTACGTTCCATCAATACCGAATTTATTGAGCGTTTTTAGCATGAAGGGCTGTTGAATTTTGTCAAAAGCCTTTTCTGCATCTATTGAGATAATCATGTGGTTTTTGTCTTTGGTACTGTTTATATGCTGGATTACATTTATTGATTTGCATATGTTGAACCAGCCTTGCATCCCAGGGATGAAGCCCACTTGATCATGGTGGATAAGCTTTTTTATGTCCTGCTGGATTCAGTTTGCCAGGATTTTATTAAGGATTTTTGCATCAATGTTTATCAGGGAGACCCATAGGCTCAAAACAAAGGCATAGTGGAAGATCTACCAAGCAATGGAAAACAAAAAAAGGCAGGGGTTGCAATTCTAGTCTCTGATAAAACAGACTATAAACCAACAAAGATCAAAAGAGACAGAGAAGGCCATTACATAATGGTAAAGGGATCAATTCAACAAGAAGAGCTAACTACCCTAAATATATATGCACCCAATACAGGAGCACCCAGATTCATAAAGCAAGTCCTTAGAGACTTACAAAGAGACTTAGACTCCCATACAATAATAATGGGAGACTTTAGCACCGCACTGTCAACATTAGACAGATCAAGGAGACAGAAGGTTAACAAGGATATCCAGGAATTGAACTCAACTCTGCACCAAGCAGACCTAATAGACATCTACAGAACTCTCCACCCCAAATCAACAGAATATACATCCTTCTCAGCACCACATCGCACTTATTCCAAAACTGACCACATAGTTGGAAGTAAAGCACTCCTCAGCAAATGTAAAAGAACAGAAATTGTAACAAACTGTCTCTCAGACCACAGTGCAATCAAACTAGAACTAAGGACTAAGAAACTCAATCAAAACCGCTCAACTACATGGAAACTGAGCAACCTGCTCCTGAATGACTACTGGGTACATAACGAAATGAAGGCAGAAATAAAGACGTTCTTTGAAACCAATGAGAACAAAGATACAACATACCAGAATCTCTGGGACACATTTAAAGCAGTGTGTAGAGGGAAATTTGTAGCACTAAATGCCCACAAGAGAAAGCAGGAAAGATCTAAAATTGATACCCTAACATCACAATGAAAAAGAACTAGAGAAGCAAGAGCAAACACATTCAAAATCTAGCAGAAGGCAAGAAATAACTAAGATCAGAGCAGAACTGAAGGAGACAGAGGCATAAAAAACCCTTCAAAAAATCACTGAATCCAGGAGCTGATTTTTTGAAAAGATCAACAAAATTGATAGACCACTAGCAAGACTAATAAAGAAGAAAAGAGAGAAGAATGAAATAGATGCAATAAAAAAATGATAAAGGGGATATCACCAGGGACCCCACAGAAATACAAATTATCATCAAAGAATACTATAAACACCTCTACGCAAATAAACTAGAAAACCTAGAAGAAATGGATAAATTCCTGGACACTTACACTCTCCCAAGACTAAACCAGGAAGAAGTTGAATCCCTGAATAGACCAATAGCAAGCTCTGACATTGAGGCAATAATTAATAGCCTACCAACCAAAAAATGTCCAGTACCAGACAGATTCACAGCCGAGTTCTACCAGAGGTACAAGGAGGAGCTGGTACTATTCCTTCTGAAACTATTCCAATCAATAGAAAAAGAGTGAATCCTCCCTAACTCATTTTATGAGGCCAACATCATCCTGATACCAAAGCCTGGCAGAGACACAACAAAAAAAGACCTGATGGTTTTAAAGTGGCAGTTTCCCCGGCTCACTCTGTCTTCTGCCACCTTGTGATAAAGGCTTCGCCTTTCACAATGATTGTAAGTTTCCTGAAACCTCCCAACTATGCAGAATTGTAAGTCAATTAAACCTCTGTCCTTTCTAAATTACCCCATCTCAGGCAGTTCTTTATAGCAGTGTGAAAATGGACTAATACACTACCTTTCTGACTGTAGGGCCAAGACCCAGCTTTACACGGAAGTGGAGAAGAAAGCCCCCTAACCCAGTGACAGATCTTTTCGTCTCTAAACCCTATCTGCAAAGTGAATTTCATAAGGTAGAATTTCTAAACATTGAGTCATTTTTGGGGAGAAAAATAGAAAAAGAAATATAAGATTGTAGGAAAAGAAAATGAAGAAAGAAAGTATGTGAAAGTTGTGTACTGGTGACAGAATTTAAGTAATGCCTTTGATTCTCCAAAGTTTTCTCCTTTATCTGTGCCTAAGATGGAATATATATATTTCTTAATAACTTTTAATCATCTCTATAGTGCCAATAAATAGGTGTTATCATAATCTGATAGATGAGAAATTTTAAGGGTAGGGGCTCGCACACAATTAATAAATGAACGAGCTTGGATTTAAAACCAGCTCTCTCAGATTCCAGAGCACTTGATGTTTCTACTGTACCATATTGCTTTTATGTATTGGGGAATTTTATTCTTTTATTTATACATAATATTTTACATATTTATGGGGCACATGTGAGTATTTCTTACATGTATAGAATGTGTAATGATCAAGTCAGGGTGTTTAGAGTATCCACCACCTTGAGTATTTATCATTTCTATGTGTTGGTATCCTTTCAAGTCCTCTCAGTTACTCTGAAACATACAAAACAGTGTTGCTAAGTACAGTCACCCTTGTTGGCTATCAGACATTAGAACTTTTTTTTTCTTCTGTGTAACTATATGTTTGTACCCATTAATCAACCTCTCTTTATTCTCCCTCTCATCCACCCACTCTTCCCAGTCTCTGGTATCTATCATTCTATTCTCTGTGTCCATGAAATAAAAATTTTTTAACTTTCATAAATGAGTGAGAATGTGGGGTATTTGTCTTCCTGTGCCTTAGCTATTTCACTCAAAATAATGACCTCCAGTTCTATTCGTGCTGGTGCAAATGACATGATTTTATTCTTTTTAATGGCCAAATAGTATTCCATTATGTATACACACATTTTTAAAATTCACTTGTCCATTGTTGGACTTGTAGATTGATTCCATATCTTTACTGTGTGAATAGTGCTGTGATAAATGTACGAGTATAGGTATCCCTTTGATATGCTGACTTCTTTCCCTGTGGATAAATAGTAAT
The DNA here is from genome assembly GCF_008728515.1 of Papio anubis. Lineage (NCBI taxonomy): Eukaryota > Metazoa > Chordata > Mammalia > Primates > Cercopithecidae > Papio > Papio anubis. The sequence goes on from NC_044988.1 coordinate 32,620,023, forward strand.
GGGATTGGTGGGTCATATGGTAGTTCTATTTCCAGTTGTTGTTTTTTTTTAATCTCCTTACTTCTTTCCATAGAAGTTGTACTAATTTACATTCCAGCCAACAGTGTAGAAGAATTCCTTTTATTCCACATCCTCATCAGTGTCTCTTGTTTTTTGTCTTTTTAATAATAGCCATTCTAACTGCAGTGTAATGATGTCTCATTGTGGTTTTGATTTGCATTTCCCTGATAATTAGTGATGTTGAACATTTTGTCATATACCTGGTGGCCACATATGTGTCTTATTTTGAGAAATGTCTATTTTTGTCCTTTTCCCATTTTTAGTTGGATTATTTATTGTCATGTTTTTTGTTTTGTTTTGTTTTGTTTATTTTTTTTTTTACTGTTGAGTTTCTTGTATGTTCTGAATATTAGTTACATAAAGGAGTTTACAAACATTTTCTCCCTTTCAAGATATTCTCTCCTCACTCTATTGACTGTTTCTTTTGCTGTGCAGAAGCTTTTTAGTGTAATATATTCCCATTTGTCTATTTTTGTTTTTGCTGCCTATGCTTTTGAGTTCTAGCCATAAAATCATTGCCTAGACTCATGTACTGAACAGCCCTATGTTTTCTTCTAGTAGTTTTACAGGTTCAGGTCTTACAGTTCAATCTTTAATCAATCTTGAGTTGACTTTTGTATATGGTGAGAGATAGATGTCCAGTTTCATCTTTCTGCATAAGATTATCCGGTTTTCCCAGCACCATTTATTGAAGAGAATGTCTTTTCCTTAATGTATATTCTTAATGGCTTTGTCAAAGATCAGTTGGCTATAAATATGTGGATTTATTTGAGTTCTCTATTCTGTCTCATTGGTTTATGTGTCTATTTTTACACCAATACTATGCTGTTTTGGTTACTGTAGCCTTGTGATATGTTTTCAGGTAACATGATACTTCCAGGTTCTTTCTTTCTTTCTTTCTTTTTTTAACTCAGGATTGCTTTTGTATTTGCTCTTTTTTTGGTTCCGTGTAAATTTTAGAATTTTTTTTTCTATTTCTGTGAAAAATTTAGTTGGTACTTTGATAGGGATTGCATAGAATCTGTAGATTGTTTTTTGGCAGTGTTTATCATATTAATGATAATTATTCTTCTGATTCATAAACATGGAATGTCTTTCCATTGCTTGTCTCTTTGGTTTTTTTAATCAGTGTTTTGTAGTTTTCCTTGTAGATATATTTTATGTCCTTGGTTAAATTTATTCCTAGGTATTTCATTTTATTTTATTTTTGTAGTTATTGTAAATATGATTGCCTTTTAAATTTCTTTTTTGGCTCTTTCATTATTGGTGCATAGATACACTACTGATTGTTATGTGTTGATTTTGTATCCTACAACTTTACCAAATTTCTCAGTTCTAAGAGGCTTTTGCTGGAAACTTTTGTTTTTTCTAAATATAAGCTCATGTCATCTGCAAAGAAGAACAATTTGCCTTTTTCTTTTCCAATTTGGATGCCTTTTGTTTCTTTTTATTGACTGATTACTCTGGCTAGAACTTCCAGTACTATGTTAAACACAAGTGGTGAAAGTCTGCATCTTTGACTTGTTCTAATTCTTAGAGCAGAGGCTTTCAACTTTTCCTCATTCAGTATGTTGTTAGCTTCATGTTTGTCATATATGGCCTTTATTATTTTGAGTTATGTTCATTCTATGCCTAGTTTGTTGACAGTTTTTATAATGAAGGGGTATTGAATTTTATCAGATCCTTTTTCTGTGTGTATTGAGATGATCGTATGGTTTTTGTCCTTCATTCTGTTGCTGTGATATATCATGTTTATTGATTTGTATATGTTGAACCATCCTTGCATCCTTGATATGCACTTGATTATGGTATATAATCTTTTTGATGTGCTGTTGGGTTCAGTTTGCTAGTATTTTCTTGAGGACTTTTGCATCTATATTCATCAGGGATATTGGCCTATAGTTTTCTCTATCGTGTTCTTGTCTAGTTTTGATATCAGGATGATGCTGGCATTGTCAAATGACTTAGGGCGAATTCTCCCCTCTTCAATGTTTTAGAATAGTTTCAGGAGGATTGGTATTAATTCTTCTTTATATATTTGGTGGAATTATGCAGTGAATCCATCCAGTCTTGGGCTTTTCTTTTTTGGGAGACTATTAATGCTGCAATCTCACCACTCATTAGTCTGTTCAGATTTCCTAGTTTCTAGGAATTTATCTATTTTCTCTAGGTTTTCCAGTTTGTTAGTATTCACAATAGTCTCTGATGATCTTTTTCATTTCTGTGATATCAACTTTAATGTCTCTTTTCTCATTTCTGATTTTGTTTATTTGGGTCTTGGTTAGTCTACCTAGTGGTTTATCAATTTTGCTTACCTTTTCAAAGAACCAATTTTTCACTTACTTCATCATTCTTTTTAGCCTCTATTTGGTTTAGTTCTGCTCTGATCTTTACTATTTTTATTCTTTTGCTAATTTTGAGTTAGGTTTCTTCTGGTTTTTCTCATTCCTTGAGGTGCATTGTTAGATAATTTGAAATATTTACCTTTTTTTTTTTTTTTTTGGATGTAGGTATTTGTTGCTGTAAAATTTTGTCTTAGTGCTGCTTTTACTGTATCACGCAGGTTTTAGTATGGCGTGTTATGTTTCTATTGTCATTTGTTTCAAGAGATTTTTAAATTACTTTAATTTCTTTATTGAACCAATAGCCATTTAGAAGCATGTTCTTTAATTTTTATGTATTTGTATAGTTTCCAAAGTTTCTCTTGGTATTGATATCTAATTTTATTCCACTAGGGTCTAAGAAGATACTTGACATGATCTAAATTTAGTAAAATTTGTTGAAACTTGTTTTGTCACCAACATTGGGTTTATTTTGAAGAATGTTTTATGCACTGATGAGAAGAATTGTATTCTGCTGCTGTTGAATAAAATGTCTGTAAGTCCATGTGGTCTAAGGTTCAATTTCAATCCCAAATGTCCTTATGGATTTTCTCTCTAGATAATCTGTCTAATGCTGAGAGTGGGGTGTTAAGATCCCCCACTATCATTGTGCTGGAGTCTGTCTCTCTCTTTAGATCTAATGATATTTGATATATAAATCTGGGCACTCCAGTGTATTGGGAGCATACATATTTAGAACATTATACCCTCTTGCTGGATTGATCCCTTTAGCATTATATAATGATATTCTTTGTCTTTTTTTTTTTCTTTTTTTACTGTTTTTGACTTAAAATATCTTTATCTGATATAAGTATAGCTACCCCTGCTTGCTTTTGGTTTCTATGTGGAATAGCTTTTTCCATCCCTTTATTTTCAGTGTATACGTGTCTTTACAGGTAAAGTGTATTTCTTGAAGGCAGCACATAGTTAAATCATGTTTTTTTATCCATCCAATTAGCCTACATCTTTTAAGTGGCAAATTTAATCCATGTACATTCAAAATTATTGTCAATGTGTAAAGTTTTGTTCCTGTCATATTGTCAATTGTTTTCTGGTTGTTAGTATGTTGTTTGTTCTTTTCTTTTTCTCTTATTGTTTGTCCTTGTGGTTTGGTGATTTCTGTAGTGGTATCATTTGAGTCTTTTCTCTTCCTCATATATACGTTTGCTTTACCAGTGCATTTTAGACTTTTGTGTGTTTTTGTGATGGTAACTTTCATCTTTTCAATTCTAGATTTAGGACTCTTTTCAGCATTTCTCATAGGGCTAGTTTAGTGGTAATGAATTCCCTCAGCATTTACTTGTCTGGGAAAGACTTTATTTCTCATTAATTTATGCATAATTTTTCTGTCCATAGTATCCTTGGGTGGCAGTTTTCTTCTTTCAGCACTTTGAATCTATCATCCCATTCTTTTGGCCTGTAAAGTTATTACAGAAAAGTCTACTGTTAGTCTGATGGGAGTTCGTTTATAGGTGATCTTTGTAATCTTTGTAGATGTTTTCATTTGCTGTTTGTAGAATGCTCTCCTTTTTTTGTTTGTTTGTTTTTGACAAAGTCTCACTCTTGTTGCCCAGGCTGGAGTGCAATGGCGCAATATCAGCTCACCACAACTTCCGCCTCCCAGGTTCAAGCAATTCGCCTGCCTCAGCCTCCCGACCAGCTAGGATTGCAGGTATGTACCACCATGCCCAGCTAATTGCTTTGACTTTAGACAATTTGACTATAATGTGCTCTGGAGAAGACCTTTTATATTGTATTTGTTTGGGGATTGCTTGGTGTCTTGTATCTAAAAATCAATTTCTGTTGCTAGACTTGGGAAGTTTTCATCTGTTATTTTGTTAAATAGGATTTTGAACCCTTTTGTTCTCTTTTCGCCTTCTGGAATATTGGTAATTCATATATTTGGTAGCTTTACAGTGTTCCATATTTCCATATATCATGAAAGCTTTATTTATTACCTTTTCTTTATTTTTGTCTGACTGAGTTATTTCAAAAGACCTGTCTTCAAGTTCTGAGATTCTTTCTTTTGCTTGATCTAGTGTATTGTGTAAGTTTTCAAATATATTTTGTATTTCATTTAATGAGTTCTTCAGTTTTAGAATTTCTATTTAGTTCTTTTTAATGATATCTATTTATTTCATAAATTTCATATTCATATCCTGAATTGTTTTTCTGATTTCTTTGTATTGTTCTTTGGAATTCTCTTATATCTCACTGAGCTTCCTTACTGTCAAAATTTTGAATTCCTTTTCTGGGATTTTGTGAATTTTTTTTTGATTGATATCTGTTACTGGAGAATTACTGGATTCCTTTAGAGGTGTCATATTTACTTGCTTTTACAAGTTTCCTATGTCCTTACATTGATACCTTCATATTTGCCATTATTGTCACTTCTTCCAATTTTTTATATTTGCTTTCATAGGGGAGAAATTTTTCTGAAGATGTTTTAATGGTGTTGGTCAGGTATGGCCCTTTCGCTTTTATTTTAGGTACACACTATAGTGTAGTCTCTCTGTACAATTTATTTGACTGTAAACAACATCAGTGGTATTCATGATTTCCTTCATGGCTTAGGGTATGATTATTGGTGGACGCTCTGGTGAACTTTTGCTAGAAACAGAGATGCCAGATGGGCCAGTCTTCAGCCTCCAGTGGTGGCAGTGGAGGGCCAAGCATCCTTGTTCTTGGACCCCAGGATGGTATACACTGTCACCAGTGTCAGCAGGTCCAGGCAGACTGATTCTTGGGCTTCCAGGGTGGCTTGTTCAGATGCTAGTAGTGGCAGCAGTAGGTTGGGCAGGTTCTTCAGTCCCTGGGAAGAAAGTATGGTGTTTGTGATGGCAGTAGTAGTGGCAGATGACCCTCTGAGTCCTGAGAGGTGTATATTTGTATTGGTGATGGCTTGATGGGCTGGGCAGGACAGGCCCCAGGCTTCTAGGTAGTGCATGTGGGTGGGTGCTGGCAGTGGTGTTGGTGGCAGGCTGGGTGGGCCCATCTTCAGGTTGGGCCCACAACCTGAAGGGACTACACAGATGCCAGAGGTGGTAGAATGGGTATAGTGATCCCCAGGTCCTAAGGCACCATGCTTGGGCTCTGGGGACTAGGGTAGGAGGAAGTGCCAGGCTAGATGGGTCTGACCTCAGGCCTCAGATGGTGTGTAGGGGTATAGGATATAGTAGGCAGGGTGGGGAGATCTGCTGTGGTGGGTCTGGGTAACCTGACCTCAGGGCTCATGCTAGAGCACAGTGGTCCTGCTGTTGGTATGGGTGAGGTCGCTATTAGCAATCTCCTGCAGGCAGCTCTAAGGCTCTTGGGAGTGTACACTTCATCTCTGGCAGCAGCAGTGGCTGCATTGGTGTGTAGGGGCAGCCTGTATTTAGAACATGCACTAGAGCCCAGAGGCCTTGCTCCTAGTGTGGGCAGAATTAGCATCCACACCCCTAAATAGGGAGCTCTCAGGTTCTGGGTAGCATTTGCTTTGGCTCCTGGCTATAGCAGTAACTGCAGTGTTGAGTGGAGTTGGGGAGGGACCACAGCCTCTCTGTGTGGGCCTGAGCCCAGAGACCTTGCTGCCAGCAGGGTTGGGGTTGCCACTCACAGCCCCAGACATGCAGCTCTCAGGTTTGCCTGCTCTTGGCAGCAGCAGTGAAGATAGAGCCATCCAGAGAGGGGAAGGGATTCCTCCTTCCATATGTGAGCCTGAGAGTTGAGGCCATACCACTAGTGAGGGGTGCAGTAGCCACTCACAGCCTCAGACAAGCAACCCACTGACTTGCCTGTCTCAGTTCCCAGTGGCAGCAACAGCACCTGTGGCTGCAGTGATGTGCAGAGAAAGGGTCTCACTCTCTGTGTACAAGCCTGAGTACAGAGGCCACTCTGCCAGTTGTGGGAGAATTGCGGCCCCCAGTCCCAGACAGTCTGCTCTCAGGCTTGCCTACCTGGGTTTGGTGGCAGCAACTGCTGGGGCAGCATGCAGAGTCAGAGAAGGGATTACACTCTCCAAATTTTGTCCTCACAGCCCCATGCAGGAAGCTCTCAGGGTCTGGAAAGTGCATACTCTGGTTTCCTTTGTTCCAGGTTCATCTCCTTGGTTTGCTATATTGTCCTTTTCCTGGGGAGTAGTATTCCATGTGGGATAGAGTACTGGAAACCCTGCAATACCTTTGGGTCAGCAAGCACTGTGCCACAGCAGTCCTCTGGGTGGATACTGGGGGATGTCAACTGGGGGTCCCAAAATGTGGAAATATGGGGGCTGTGGTCCTCAAGGCAGGATGCAGTCCAGTGACAGAGTGTTTTCACAATGGTGCCATGGTGTAGCTACTTAGGTCGCGGGGTTGTGAGTGACCCAGCATGAGTCTGGTGCTGTGCCCTTGCAAGGGTGCAAATCTACTGCCCACACTTGTCTCCAAGTTCATATGGGTGGAGGAGCTCTCCCATGGTTTAGAAGTGCAGCAATCTATGGTGGAGATATGGACTGCTGAGGATCTCTTACTTACCCTTTCGCCACAATAGGGAGCTCCTTCCATCTCCCAGGTGATCTCAGCAGGCCTGACTGCTTGCTTCCTAATCCTTCAGTGTCTTAGGCGTTTCCTGTGACTTCTCTGTCAAATGCCAGTGTTCTCTTTTAGATGTTATATTTGAAGTGTGATTATCTAGTCACAATTTTGGTTCTTGTTTCTGGAAGGGCCTGTGTCCAGTGTCTCTAAACAGCCTTCTTGAAACTCTATTCCTATTTGGGGAAATTTAATGAGACCTTAAAAGTGAAGAAAATTCTTGGTGGTTAACATCTTGCGATGGATTTAGTGATAATTACCGGACAGTTGGGAAATAGCACAAATCTGGGATAAGAGAAGGAGAGAAAGTTGAGGGAATTCTTAACAATGACTAGAGATGACCCTCTTGAGAATATGGAACTAGTAAAATGTTATTAGCTTTTCAACTTGGTCTAGGACCATCCCTGGCTATACTGTCCAGGACATATAGTAATTAATCAATTCAGCACCTACTTATTGAGTGCTTGTTAAACATTAAGCACCATATGTGGGTCATAAGATATAGTCCCTGCTTTTTTGGTGCTTATGCAGCGATTCTCAAGCTATTATGATTAGAATATTCTAAGAACTTAAAAGTTCTAATGCCAGAGCACGTTTCCCCTACCCCCACCGCCACCAGCAAAGCTGTTTGGATTCACTTGCTCTGGGGCAAAGCCTAAGTATTATTTCTTTTAAAAAAAACTCTCCAGGTGATTCTAATGTAGTCAGAAATATTAACCTGCCTAATGGGTGAGATTGCTTCCCAATGATAGGATGGGAATGAGTTTTACAGGTACACTGGGATTATGTGCCCCTTAGCCTTTGCCATGACTATACAAATATTATCAATGTCTGTGTCTACTGTGATATACAAAAGGTTGAGAAACACTGACAAATACTTAGCATTTTAGCAAAATAGGTCATTTTGCTAATTTTGATGTGGCATACTTTACAGCTTATGGGTGGGGGTATATGTGCCTGGTGTGTGCGTGTGTGGGCACATACGCACATGCATGCACACATGTGTCTCTATAGAGGGGCAGTGGTGAACAATCTGACCTACAGTCTTAGGCAAGTGCTCTAGGCAGTCTTTTGCAGATCTCCCTTAGTAAGGCAAAACAAATAAAATCAGAAAACCAAGAGGATTTTAGAAGTGATCTTCTAGCCCAACCCCTTTGTCTCAGAGATAAGGAAGCTACTTTAAATCACAGAGCAAGTCACAGTTGGAGCTCAGCCATGGACTTCATTCTTTCAAACCCTGTACAAATAGCTTAATGTTAAATCTAACCCCTGTATAAGATGCAGTGGTTAATTGCATAAAGTGGAAAATTAAATGCCTTGGCTAACTCATTTATAATGAGGCATCAGCCTATGAAGGACTTCTATTCTGCCTTTGTTCCATACACTGCATACCAAGTAAAATGACAGTCCAAGAGATAGACACTCAAGTAAAAGATCTCCAGAGAGGCTGATTATTTCCTTATGCCTCACAAGAAAAAGAAAAAAAATGACACAAAACTTTTTCCCCAGGTAGGTAAAATGCCAAGTTCCTGCCAAGCCTACTTTCCTCTCTCCGGGTTGCCTCTCCAGTCCTCTGCCTGCCGCTGTTTTCATTGCTATCATTATTTCTATTTCTCTGAAGGTAGAGAATGCTGCCAACCTGCTCTGTCCTCCTCAGACTCTCTTGTCTGACTGTTCTCTAAAGGCCTCTCCACCCAGCCTCTAGCCCATTTCTTTCTCTGGCTTTTGCAGGATTCCTCATTCTCCCTGAGGTCTTAACTATCACATCATGCACATTCTGCAACTGCTGTTATCACTTGCGGCTGCTGCTGTCAGCTGGCTTTGTGACTTTCAGCACCCCCATTTCCAGCAGAAATTCTAGCTGCCCTGATAGTGAGAGTCTGAACACCGGTCTTCCATCCCTGATGATGTTTGGTAGATCTCTGCTCAAATGGGTTCAGAAAACACACAGGGTGGAAACACTCTTGTCCTCTGCCAAAGGTGTGCCTGCTTCCACCAGTCCTAGGGGTTCTGTTCTCAAGACTACACCCTGGCACTCTGACCCTTGTCTTCCTTTTAATTCTTTTCCTCACAGTATCTTCTTCCACGTCTGACATTCTTAGCTCTTTAGAGTCCCCAAAACTATCTGATTGTTACCATATTACATTATTGTTGACTCTAAAGATTTTGGCATCAAACACCCTGCATTTGAATGCCAGCTGTGTCACACATCAGATGCTTGACTTTGACAAATCATAGAACTTTCTGTCAATAGAGATAATAATTGTATATTATCCCTATATTGAAATGTTGTGAGTATTACTGGGATAATAAAATACATAGCACAGTATTTGGCACATAGTAATTGCTCAACAATACCAACTGTTATTATTATTAGACTGTGCCCTCTAAATTATTTGTCTACAGATTATGATCTGTATAAATGACTTATCAATTAAGAACATCACAGGTATGCAGAGTCTCATTGCTCATACAAGACTGATGTCAATTAACTAAGAGAAGTTTTGGCACTAACCAGGAGTTTCACATCATAGTTCCACACTTTGCTTCTACTCCCAATGTGGCTTGGTGACTCTTCACTCTCTTTACCCTGTTTTCTTTGTATGGTTCCCAGGGCTGTCACTTTTCTTTATTTTGGTTAACACATATAGCTGTACACTGACCCAGATCTCCATGAAAAATACTGTCATATACTCCCTTCTTTCCCTCTTTCCCTAATATCATCATCTCATAGAGATCAAACTCACATTTTCTGGCACTATGATTCTTTTTATAAAATACTTTACTTTTAAATTTTTACCCAACTACGTCTATGTTATTTTAGCTAGCAAAGCTGCTGTAACAAAGAGATCTAAATACAGTGGCTTAAATATAACAGAAGCATATTTTTCTCTCATGTAACAGCTAGAGGAATGTGTGTAGTCCAGAGCATACAAACCACAAGTCATTCATGACCCAGAATTCTTTCTGTCTTGTTATTCTGTCATCTCCTAGGGTGTTTATCTGCATAACTGAAGCTGTTTCTTCTTGATGTCTCAATTCCAGAAGGTGGGAAAAGGGAAAGTCCAGGTTAAATGGTTTTATTCTTAAAGAAGGGACCTGAAGGAAGTTTCATTAATAATCACACCCTTTGGCCAAACTGAGCCGCTACCTAGCTGGCCACACCTTTCCAAAAGCCTAGAAAACAGAGTCTGTAGCTGCATTGCGCTCTATGACTAAAAGGAAAAGGGGAGAATAGGTACTGGGGATATTCAGTGACCTCCACCACACATACGGCATGATTGAACGTTCAACTAGGACATGGGGTGTATCATGGAAATGACAGTCATCTGCTATAACCTTTCTCACACTCTATACTGATCCCTATAGGAAACCACTAGTAGAATCCAAATCTCCTTCTTTCTTTTTTTTCTTTTTTTTTTTTGAGACAGAGTCTCGCTCTGTCGCCAGGCTGGAGTGCAGCGGCGCGATCTCGGCTCACTGCAGTCTCCGCTCCTGGGTTCAAGTGATTCTCCTGCCTCAGCTTCCCGAATAGCTGGGATTACAAGTGTACCACCATACCTGGATAATTTTTGTATTTTTAGTAGAGATGGGGTTTCACCGTGTTGGCCAGGATAGTCTTGATCTCCCGATCTCGTGATCAGCCACCTCAGCCCCCCAAAGTGCTGGGATTATAGGCGTGAGCCACTGCATCTGGCCATCTCTTTCTTTTTAGCTATTTTGATGATTACCTATTTATATAATAATACATATATTATTTTAAATTATATCTTAGAGACTCTAAATAGCCTATCTAAATTATGTATCTTGACATAATATCTTATTGCTTTCTACCTCCTATAAGGCTAACATGGTATTTTGGATCAATCCCCTTGCTGAGGACAACCAAAAAGGTTGGATGAAGTACAAACAGCACTTACTTTAAAGCATCAAAGACTTCCAAGATAGTGAGGAAGTTTAAAGTCAAGATCTAGGAAAAGACAAGAAACTAGAGAAATAAACCCAGCCGTTAAAATCACTTTTTTCCCCCTGAGGGCTTCTGCCAAGTCTGGGGAAGCAGCTGCAAAGCAAAACCATATTTCTGATGATTTCTCAGAGCCGGACAAACAGAAATCAGAAACTAAAACCTGCCAGGAATAGGGATTCAGGAATACGGATTTAATAACTCAAGCCCCCTTTGAGCTGAGAATCTGAAAGGCCACACTCTCAATATGAGGAGTAGCTGCTAGGAAACCAGCCCTTGCATAGAATTGCAGTCAGTTTTGCATCATTTAATGGTACAAGTAAACTTCAACTCTGACATTATATTAAGATATTTCTGGAATGATAACACACACTGCTATTTGCAGGAGCAAATGAATATCCTCTCAAGAGAAAGACATCATCATAACAAGCCTCAACACTTCCTCCATATGATTTATAAAATATAATTTCCATCATAAAATGAAAAATAAGGATTTACAAGGCAACAAGATCACTGAATGAGTAACAGAAGACAGAGAAGCAACAAAAAAGCCTCCAATACATGAATTATTGAAATGATCAGATACGGTTCACAAAGAACTATGCTTTTTACATTTATGAAATAAATTCCAGGCTTTAAAACATCGGTGAAATGGAAACTGTAAAATTTAATGTGACATATTAAGAAAAAAATCCAAAATACAATACGCAAAATGAAGATGGGCTTAAGAGCAAATGAAATGTAGCTAAATAAAAATAATTTTAAATGGAAGACAAGAAGAAAACATCCTCCAGAATGCAGCACACATAAATAAAAGGGAGGAATTGGAAAAGAGTGGATAAGAGGCGTAAGTGGTCAGTGACAAGTTCTAGCCCAGAAAGTGTGAAGGGAATGGGACAGATGTAAAATTGGAAGAAATAACAGCTCTGAATTTTTCAAAAGTAAAAACGATATCAATCCACAACTTTAAGAATCTCCATATATCCTAAGCAAAATAAATTATAAGAAACCCACGCCCAGGCCGGGCGCGGTGGCTCAAGCCTGTAATCCCAGCACTTTGGGAGGCCGAGACGGGAGGATCGAGACCATCCTGGCTAACAGGGTGAAACCCCGTCTCTACTAAAAAATACAAAAAACTAGCCGGGCGAGGTGGCCGGCGCCTGTAGTCCCAGCTATTCTGGAGGCTGAGTCAGGAGAAGGGCGTAAACCCGGGAGGCAGAGCTTGCAGTGAGCTGAGATCCAGCCACTGGGCGACGGAGCGAGACTTCGTCTTGAAAAAAAAAAAAAAGAAACTCACGCCCAGACATTGTAGTAAAACTTCAGACAACAATAGACAGAGACAAAAATCTTAAAGCATCAGAAAAGAAGCAAGTTACTTTCAAAGGAAGAACAGTTAGACTAAGAACTGACTTCTCAATAGTAACAAAGGAAGCCAGCGAGCAATGGAAGGGTTTTCAATTAACACCGAAGTTTGATATGGCAAAAACAAAAAAAAACAAAAAAAAAACCAAACAAACAAACAAACAAACAAAAAAAATGTTATTACTTGCAGTTAAATTACTTTAAAAATTGAAAAATTACAACTGTGAAGATAGTACAGACAAAAATTGGAATGATAAAAAAATCCAAATAGAACAACTGGAATAAGTAGCACAAAATAAGATGATAAATTTAACTCAAATGTATCGGTAATTACATTGAATATAAAAGGATCAAAAACTCAATTTGAAAGCAAAAAGTGCAAATTGGATTGAAAACAAAAGAAAACACAATTATGTACTGTTTATAAAAACTTATCTAAAATATAAGGATATAGAAAATTTGAGAGTAAAAAGAAAAAAATAATCCTTTAAACACCAATCCAAAGAAATCAGCTATAGCTATACTAATACACTCTTTTTATATAATAAATATAGTATAATAAGCTCTATAGATATGCATCTCTACATAACGATAAAATGTCCTATTTACCATGAGGAAATAACAGTTTAAAATTTTCACACACCTAATAACAGGGCCTCAAAATATGTGAGGGAAACATTGACATAATTAAATGAAAAATAGACAAATCCACAATCATAGTGAGATATTTTTATTATGACTGAGTAATTTATAGAAAAATAAAACAAAAAAGAAGGAACATACAAGATTTAAATAACATGATTAACAAAATTGACCTAATAGAGACAGCTGCAGAAAACTTACTCTTTTCAAGCTTGCACAGTCACAAAGTTCTCAGTAGAATATGTTTTCTAATCCAATGAAGTTATACTAGATATTAATACAAATTAATCTAGAAATGAAGAAATTTACTTCTAAATAACTAATGGGTAAAATAAATCACAATGGAGATTAGAAATAATTTGAACTAAATGGTGATAAAAATACAACAAATCAAAGCTTGTGGACAGCAGCTAATGCAGTACTGTACTTAATTATGTTAGAGAGAAGAAAGGCTAAAAAAAAATCAATGATCTAAGCATCCTTGTAGAGATATTATTAAAGAACAGCAAACCAAACCCAGAGAAATTAGAAATAAAAATGAATAATGATTTGGGCAGACATTAAAAAATTTAAATAAACATACAATAGAGAGGATCAACAAAGCCAAAAGTTAGTTCCTTGGAAAAGTTGATAGAAGAGATAAAGCCTTAGCAGAATTGATCCAGAAAAGGAGAAAGAAGGCCCATTAATCAATATCAAGAATGAAAAAACAGATATTGCTACAGATTCTACAGATATTAAAAAGACATGAAAAGAGGATGCGATGAGTGAATTTATGTCAACAAATTTAAACATTTAGATGAAATGGAGAAATTCTTAGGCAAATTAACTTATTTAAGAAATGGAGACTGTGAACAGGCCCATAAAATTGACTCGATGATTGAAATCCTCTCCACAAATAGAACTCTAAACCCACCCAGATGGTTTCAATGGTAAGTTCTATCACCTTTAAGGAAGAAATTATTACAGGTTTAAAAACTTTAAAAAACGGGGTGCAGTCCTAAAATCACTTTGTAAGACTAGCATAATCTTGATAAGAAATGCTAACAAATGCAATAACAGAAGGAAAAGCTACCAGTCACTTTCATTCATGAATATAGATGTAAAAGTTTTAAATAAAATATAAGAAAGCATTATGACCAGGTTATATCTTCCCGGGAATATAAGGTACAATATCATCAAATTTAAATGAGCCTCTGATTGGTTACTATTCATAATAAAAATTTGTAAAAAAAAAAAAAAAAAGAAGCAGAAAGAAAAGAAATCCTTATAACATCCTTAGAATAAACAATTGAAAGTGTGTCCTCTATGATCAACAAGAGGGCAAACATACTCTCTTTTCAACATTATGCTTTTTAACATAACTTGCTGGTGTAGCAAAGCAACAAAGAAAATAAAGGATTGGATAAGTGCCCATCAACTAATGAGTGGGTAAAGAAAATGTGGTATATATACACCATGGAATACTACTCAGCAATAAAAAGGAATAAAATGTCTTTTGCAGCAACTTGGGTAGAGTTGGAGGCTATTATCATAAGTGAAGTAACTCAGGAATGGAAAACAAAGATGGTATGTTCTCACTTATAAATGGGAACTAAGTTAAGAGAACACAAAGGCATAAGAATGATGCAATGGACTTTGAGGCCTTGGGGGTGAAGGTTGGGAGAGGGGTGAGGGATAAAAAAAACTATATATTGGGTAACTGGAGAGGTATCTTATGAACATATATATTGGAAACTGAAAATGTAATTATTCAAATTATAATTCTTTCAAAATTTATATATAGATTCAATGGAATCTCAGTGAAAATCTCAACAGATTGGTTAATAGAACTAGATAAGCTGATTCTAAAATTTTATTTTTAAATATAAAAGGCTAAAAATGGCCAAGATTTTCTTAAAGATGCATAACAAAGTCAGGGGACTCATTCTACATGATATCCAATGAGTATGGCATTGGCATAAGTCTAGACAAACAGACTGAGGGCAGGACAGAGGGAGTCAATGAACAGACACACATATATTTGGACACTTGAATTTGGATAAAAGAGGCAATGTAGGAAGGAAGGGAAAAGATAGTCTTTTCAATAGAAGGAACTGGATCAAAGAGATATTCAATGGAAAAAAAGAATAAAATTTTACCTCTTCCTTACAACATAAGTAAGTTAATTATTATAGACAAATTATAGACCTAAATGTCAAAGGCAAGACAACATTGTTTCCAGATAATAATATAGGAGATTGTCCTCATGACTTTGCATTAGTGGAAATGTTATAAACCTACACCCAGATGCCTGTGCTGATACCAACATGACTTTAATTGTGTGGGAATTTGCCCAGTCTGCACTCAATGCCTGTCTCATCCAACCATCTTTAATAATTACTTACCATGTGGCTACCTTTAAGGAGCAACCAGAACCACTAAGACCAAAAGAGAATCCTGACATCTGGTGAAGTGAAGAAGGAGGGCCCTAGTACCTTTATTTGTGGGTAGAACTGGGCTTCTGTGGCCTGAAAATCTAAGGACCAAACATCAACTTTACAATAAAGAACCTGAGCTCTGGTAGAAGGGAGACAATGGTTACTTCTTTTCATGGATTCTAAATTCTGTCTGCCAGTCACTTTTCGTGTGTGCATTCATTGGTGTACAGAATGGAATTACAGAGGCAGAAGAAAATGAGGTGTCTGCCAAATTGATAGTTTAAAAAACATTTTAGTGGCCTACTTAACTGTAATTTGTTTCCGTTTTAAACAAGAAAAACCTCAGCATGTAAGCAAAGCAGACTGGACTTGAACAGATATGGAATGCAAAGCACACAGGAGAGTCATGGGGGTCCTGAAGAGGGATTAGAAGTTGTTATGCGATGAACAACATTGCATTGGTAAGATATAAGAGCATCATAATATATTCCTTTCCCTTTCTTCTTCCCCCACCTCCCATCCCTAAAATTTCCTAGACCTTTTCCCTGATGTTTGAAATTCCATCTTGGAGGAGTCTCTGTAGCCAAAGGTTTGATTCCTTTTATAAATGTGAGGCAAAGCAATGTCATTGTGTGCATTTTGACATAAATAACTTAATATGGAAAATAAGGTCTGATGGGAAGAAAGCATGAAGCACTAACAGGAGTGAAGGAATGGTTTCCATGGGGCAAAAGGGCAGGAAAAGGGGCAAGGAGCAGGACCTGAAGGACAGGTGCTTCGACAAAAAGTGGGGCAGATACATCTCGCCTTGGAATTATGCAGACAGATGTGGTTTAGGATTGTGGGTGTCTTGGGGTAGTAACCAATCAGAGGCTCATTTTTCTCACCTGTAAAATGGGAATATATACTACCTGCCTTTGCTTAAGGACTAAATAAAATAATTATGTTACAGCACTTGATGGAATGTTAGGCCCAGAGTAGGAGTTAATTAGGCATTAGCTCCTATATAGCCCAATTGTTTTGTTTTCTTTTTTAACCAAGACCAGTCTCTTTCTGAGTCAATTCCTTTGCCAATATCTTACATCTATCTATGCACTTAAATGCTTTCATTGATCTACAGCTATTGGATGACTTAGAAAAATTTCTTTTTTCTTTTTTTTTGAGACAGAGTCTTACTCTGTCTCCCATGCTGGAGTGCAGTGGCGCGATCTCGGCTCACTGCAAACCTCCACCTCTTGGGTTCAAACAGTTCTCTCCCTCAGCCTCCAGAGTAGCTGTGATTACAGGTGCACCACATCTGGCTAATTTTTGTATTTTTAGTACAGATGGGGTTTCACCATCTTGACCAGGCTGGTCTTGAACTGACCTCATGATCCACCCGGCTCAGTCTCCCAAAATGCTGGAATTACAGGTGTGAGCCACTGCGCCCGGCAGAAAACATTCTTTAGAAAAAAGCAGAGTGAGTTTATCTGGTATTTCCTGTCTCATAATATTTTTTTGTTACTATCTTTCGGAGTAGCTATCAGGAATCTGAAGAAAATAAAAATATCCTTTTACATTTTTTCTTACTTCAACTTGATAATATTTCGTATATATTTTCCTGATGAAATATGTGGAAATATTGACAAAAGTACATCATGATCTGAAATAATGTGAATCGTTTGGAGATGACTCAAGGACAAGAATCTTGAGATAGAAGTCTACATCCCCTAAAAGCAATGACACCATGTCTTTGAACAAGGCCAAGAGAGATTCTAATTTATTGAAAACGAACATAGCTATTTCTTTCCCTTTTGAACAGTGGCTTTTAAATATTTTTTTTTCCTTACAACCCACAGTAAGAAATAACTTTTACATTGTGACCTGATACACACACATGCATGGTATGTGTGTGTATCTGAAATAATAGTTTCATGGAATAAAGCTTACCCTTATTCGATTTGATGCACTCTGAAATGTTCCATTCTACTCTATTTAACTTTTTAAAACGCTGTTTGAGACCATTATATTGATTTTATGTTCCACACTTCAAACATCACTGCTTTAGGGTTTTACTTATTTTGCTTTTCTGAATGACAAGCCTTCTCAAGACGGTCTTAAATGCACTTAATTTCGTCCTGTTTTCTTTTCTGGGATATTCTGTATCTCTAAATACAAATATGAAAAGGAGTTTATTAGCTACAATGGAAGGATATTGAGAAAAATCAATTTATAATTGCCCCACAATTTAAGGAAATTTTACCATCTTTTACATTTCTGGCCCATTCAAATTCTTTCATTCCTCTCTGTTCCTTTCATATTTTTACCAAAGACTGATTTCCAGTTGTTATTAGGCACAACAGGCTTATTAAAGGGAAGGGAGGAGACTGACATTTAATAAGCACAAATTATATACAAGGTACTTTGCATACATTATTTCTTCCTAATAACTAATCATTGTATTTTTTTATTCGTACTTTTATTGCCTATATTATTTCTTACCAATAACTACTCATGGTATTTTTTAATTCACACTTTTAAGCTTACAAGAAAACAGGGATTTAGAGAGATAAAATAACTTACCCAGGGTCAAAAAGTTCAAAAAGCTGGTTTGTGGTAGAGCTGGCCCCCAAACTGAGGCCTGCGTAGCACCAAAATCACTGCAATGTATTTTCCTGATGTCAACATAAAAACCACACAAAAGAAAAAAAAAAAAAAGAACAATTAGATCTTATGTTTTTAATCTGCTAACTTTAGGAAGGCATGTATATATGTTTTTCTTTGAATTGTTGTTGCTGTTGTTGTTGTTGTTAGAGTCTTATATATTTACCAATCATTATACAGAACATATGTGAACTTCCCGACATGTATTATGTGTATACAGTCTCCCCAGCACACTATTTATTCATTTAGAGTACTCCAGAGCTCATAACCTACTTGTGTAATTTTCCCCACAAGGATTCCATGTTTTCTGTTGGCTTTACAAAGACACTCAGGATTCTAATTTATTTGCATCACAACATTTACCTTTATTAGCCCCCTCAATATTGAAGAGAAAATCAAAATAAAATGCTTTCCTTTGTAACCTTTAGTTCTAAGCAGGGCCCATTAGGGACTTTAAAATATTCACTTTTGGAGCTGATTCCTGCATTGGTAAACACTTTGCATGGCATTAAATAAGCTTTGCCTGTTCTAGGAGACAGAATGGATTAAATTAAACAGTAGTGCATATCACTTGGCTGAAGTGACAGGAGTAAAGAACAGAATGCATCCACTCCTCCAGTCTCATTAAGCTACCTCTTTCTCCTGAAATTGGATTGGGATTCCAGGACACCTCTCAACCTACAGGAAACACTGGATCTAAAGCTGAAACAGGTACCCAGTGCCTTTTGAAAAATTAACTGCTCTATTGAAATATAATTTACATATCATAACCCAGTACAGTTTCCACCCACAACAAAATCCCTGATTCTGGAACTTAAAAGGAAAAAAATAATAAACATAAATTTCATGCTTTCACCAGTTTGCACTCAATCCGTCTCGCTCATAATTTTGCTCTCTCCCTCTTTCCCATTCCCCCCTCCCACCCCACTGCCCTTCTACCAGGTGCTCCTCATATACTATATCAATACGTCTACTCTGCTATTTCCACTTACCGGCTTTCAAGAATTCCTTACTGATTATGTTTTATTTCAAGGTAGGGGCAACTGTAAAATAGCATCATTATGCTTGAACACACAGCTATCCCTGTGTTAGGACAGAATTAGAGGTACATCTGGTGCTTTCTCTCCAGAGGAAAGCAAAGTGGTAAGAAGAATTAAATTTCAGGTACAGTCTTGCACATCGCCATTAACAGTGAATATCAAGTGTTTCCTCATAAAGTTTTGAATGGTCATGTGGATGGAGATGAACTCCAGTGCAGTGACTAGGTGAAAGGTGAGATTACCAATGTACACAGGATGCCACAATGTCACCGTGGAATCATCAGTGTTATTTTCTGAGTAATGTCTTCAATGGTGGTGATGTCTTTCTTAAGTTTCGATAGTCCTTCCACTACCTCTCTAGCTCATCCCAGGCTGGCAGACATATAAACACAGTTTAGGATCCAAAAGATCCTGTGAAAAATAAGAACAGTTTAACTGTGGTTTCCTCACATTAATTGTGAGCCTATGTGATTCTCAGGTTAGAGTGGGAGATCACATATAATAGAATGCTCTCCTAGAGATGAACTGATTTGTGTTTTTGACTCTATATGAGAAGGGACATGCCAGATAACCAACTTTGGAACTCATATTTGGGAAGAAGGGAGAAGAAGAAGTCCTGGCACCATTGAAGTGAACTCTACTTCCAGATGTAGGTGCAGGACACGGTAATGGTAAGATGGAAGCCAGTGTACCTAGCGATTACGGAGGACAGGTGACATAGAAGCTGCCTCTTGAAACAAGTTGTCTTTCACCCTGAAAAGGAGGTATCATCAGGCAGCTTATATTTTAGATTAGAAAAGTGAAAGTTACATAAATCGTGACTAGATTCCTGAAAGGAAGAGAGGCCGCTGGAAAATCTGAGAAAGAAAAACTGTAGGGAACTTTTGGCTGAGATTAAAATGGAAGGAGCTATATCTCTGAAAGGACTGCAGAGGCCTGAATGGGAATCTGGATAGTGAGGCAGTATTTCAGAGTGACCAAGAATCTTCCATGGGACCGCAAAGGGCATATTCACAGTAGCAACATGGGAGGAGCGTGAAAAACATCTTAGATGTTTAAGTTGTACTGATGTTTTTGGACTACATAAGACCCAGGATTTGGGGGATAATTTATGGAGACAAGGTATATCTGTTTTCTCTTGCTGCTTTGATTACCACAAACTTAGTGGCTTAAAACAATACAAATTTATTATCTTACAGTTCTGTAGGTTTGAAGATTGAACTGGGTCTCACAGGGCAAAAATAGAGGTGTAGTTAGGGCCACATCCCTCTGGAGACTCTAGAGGCGAATCTGTTTCTTTCCCTTTCCAGCAACTGAGGACTGCCCACATATTTTGGCTCACAATCCCTTCCTTCAGCAGTGAGGCTGAGTCCTTCTTACACTGCTGCCTCTCCAGTTCTTTTTCTTCTGCCTCTCTCTTCCACTCATAAGAACCCTTGTGATTATATTGAGCTCACTTGGATATTTCTCCCATTTTTAGGTCAGCTGGTTACCAACCTTAAAGCCATGTGCAACCTTAATTCACCTTTGCCATGAAACCTAACATTCACAGGTTCCAGGGATTAGGAAACACATCTACTGGGAGGGCCTCTATTCTGCCTACCACACAAAGGAATCCAAACAGGGAGATACTGAATTTCCTGATAATACTGTAGGTAGGTAAGAGTGCAAGCAGGCTAAGGGATGGATTCAGCCCTGGTTCCCAACACTGGCTGCAAATATAATCATGTGAAAGCCTTAAAAATGCAAATGACCAGATTACACCTGCAGACATCCTAATGTAATAGATTTGGTATGGGTTCCAGACATTGTAATATTGGGATACATAGATCTGGATAAGCCAGGTGATTTTTATGTGCAGGCAGGATAGAGAATCACTAATTTAGGATGAGAAAGTCTATACCTTAACTCTAGAAGGTGAGAACAGAAATCCAGAGCATGTCCTAGAATTCTGTTCTTTTCTAATTTCCATCAGGTATTTTAGTTACATATCCTGTCCTACTTCTTTAATTTACCTCTAGCTATCAAATTTAATATATGAGCTTTAAGTATTCTTAGAAGTAAAGAAATAAATGCTTAGAAAAAATATTATTCTTAATTACACTTTATACATTTTAATTTACTCTTCCGATCTGTAAACTTGTTTTCCAAAAATTATTTTAACTAAAAAACTATATCATTAAGAGTTCATCAATAATAGTTTATTTCATAATATATACCTCACTCACTTGTAATAAAGAGTTAAACTATGTTTCATTTACCTTAATGAAATCTATTTTCATGCAGCTTCACTCTACAGTGTTTACTTCATAAACACTTCATGGTATTTGAATTGGTTTATGCATTTTCTATTTTGTTACTTTTCTTATTTTATTTCGTTCTTGCATATAAAATTGTTGGTAGTTGCCATGGCAATTCTAATTGATTTCTTTCTGCTGTTTTGTAGGCTTTTAAAAAGATTTGCACAATACATCCTTCATATTGTTATTTTTATCTCTGTAAGTTTGTAATGGCCTCTAAAAAAAAAAAGCTGTGTAACAAGAGCATCAGATGTTACTTTGCTCACTGTTGAAGGCTGTGAAGAACAGAAGAAAACTAGGAAGAAAACCAAGCTGGGAAGGGCAATGAAGGAATGAGTTAGAGTTCAAAAGTAAAAGTATGTTCCATATAAAAGAAAGAGTTCAGGTACGTGAGTCAGTGGCAATGCAAGGGTGAGAGATGTGCTTTTAGAAAGAATTGAACTTGTCAATATGACTCAGCTCTGGAAGACCAAAAAATTATGGAGGGAGAGGCAGGAGAGGGAAGCCAGGTGAAATGTCACCATTTTCTTTGTTTATCTCCTGGTAGATCTCAAAATCTTCTGTTATTCACACACACACACACACACATACACACACACGCACACATACACGAGCATGCACTCATGGAATGTGTCAGTATATCTATTGTCAAAATCAGTTCACTTCAGTAAAACAGAGTTGTGATCCCTCACAAGATGCTGTGTTGCTGATTAGCTGCCTTCTTCTAGGAGATGAGGTACAGTGTCATTTTCAGTCCTAGAGATCATGAGAAAAAGAAGAAAGTCTCTTGTGGATCTGAAATGAATTAGATTTGGTTTTACATTTACTGTAAAACTCCAGAAAATTTACATTTGTTTTACTTACACCATATATTTTTTCCAAAAGCTAATTGCTATGGACTGCAAACAAACACATTAAGGTAAAATAACAACTCTTCTAGAGTAGAATATGGGTAAATTTTAGACACAGACATGTGCGCTAAGATGTCTGCACAATGATTAAAGCTGAGTTGTGAGTTTGCCTCTGAGACTCCCACTGGCCAACGTGAAGAGAAAAGCATGATCAGAATCAAGACTCAAAGTGCCTGGAAGGAAGCATTTATCAGGTATGCTGGGAAAACACAATATTTCCAAGAATTGAGATGGAAAAAATTTCTCCAAGGAGGGGATATTTTAATATAATAGACAATGGCCTCAATAATATCCCTGCAATATGAAACAGTATGTTTCACACAGCCACTTCTAAATATTTTTCATCAAGTGAAGTGAAGGGCATAATGTTGGCACACAACTGAGAAACAGCTATTAAATGAGGGTGAAAAGTTCTGAAGACGAAATATTCTACTCTTGGATTACCTTGGTGATCAGAAAGTGACTCTATGTGGACAGGACTAGGTAGACAGCATACCTATTTTATAGAACACTTGTGCCCCATCCTATTGCATGGCAAAATCAAGAGATTTGATGATGACGTGCCCTATAAACCATTTCAGATCCTCAACTTTACAACAAAGAAACATCACCTCATCCTCATTCACTCAGATGAAAAAAGATCTTGGTGATAGTAAAAATGATTTATCTGAGGAACCATTATAAAAATTACATTACACAGGCTTATGTGAAATATGCAAAAGCTTTGAAAAATAAATGCCTAAATAATCTCCCATAAAACTTTTAGATAGATTATTATGACCCTATTCTTCTGGTACAAACATAAATGTGTTTCCGATAAATGTATTTTATTATGTTTTGCTTCGTATGACCACCCTATTATAAATTCAGGATGGTTAAAAGCAAACTTTAAGACCCCTCTCTTCCTCTTGCAGTCAGGACAAGGTTTTTTAAACCAAAAACATACGTTTACATTTAGCTCCACATGTGCCAGCTAGCTATTGACTGAACACTGACATGTGTTTGAGCTTTAGGGATCTCAAATCTCTCTGCTTCTCTCCTCAGTTGTCTTACGCCACACATTTCTCTATCTCTCTCTCTCTCTCTCTCTCTCTCTCTCTCTCTCTCTCTCTCTCACACACACACACACACACACACACACCACATATTGGGAATTCAGAAATTTAGCAGGTAATAGGGACCTAGTATTCAGAGCAAACACTGTCCTTGTTAAAAAAAAAACAGTATGGAATACTGTATGCCGCACTTTACCTGTGGGGGCACTAATGAATGATTCTTGGCAAATTCTGAATACCCCTTGAGCTTGTCTTGTTCATTAGCAAATTATTTTCCTTTGACTGTTTCTCAGTTATGTACATGACATACTAAAAATGGTGAATTTCTCAATCAGTTGCTTCCTAGGTAAGTAAACATTCCACTGGTGGAGTACTGTTAGCAAATTACAGTGGAAATACAGCTTTGAAAACAATCTAGCTTTGTTTCTCTTGGTTACTAAATCCTGGGTCAGGTGGCCTTGGTAATGTGCTTTGCAGGCCCCAATGACAGGGAGCTATTTGACAAAGGGTCCCAGCTGGGACATTCTGAAATTCAACCCCACACCTGTGAGTTGTGCCTGGACACACTTCCCAGGGTTATTCCAGCCATTGGCTTCATGGGGCAGGGATACTGAGGCAGGCCCATTCCTGGGAGATATAGGACTCCCTGACAGTCTTGCTACCTAGATGTTTCTACTCAACCTGTCCTTTTTCTTTCCCCTACACTCAGTGCCACACTTGCATATGGTCTCCCATTTTCTCTCACACAGACGGTTCTGCCAATAAAACCTTTGCTTGTTTACGTGTGTCTTAGCAGCTATGTCCTGAAGGACCAAGAGTGACATAATACACTCTGCTTAGTTTTAAAGGTAAATTGTTTACCTACACTTAAGGAACTACATCTCCACACACTCAATATGGTTCTAAATTAGTCTCCTGCTGAAAATGCCTAACATTGCCACTCAGATTTGGACTCTAGATTGCGACAGATTAAAATTTCTTATAAATGATTTTTTTTTCAAAATAAATTCCTAACTCATTCTCTTCTTCAAGAAGCCACAGTGCTTCCTCTAATCCTGAAGTCATCAATAGACAATCTATCCTTCCCAATAATGCTGAGATTTTGTTTTCTAGAACCCTACAGTCAGATAAATTATACCTATAAATTGTACCAATTAGAATACATTTTGTGGCCTAAACCTCAACCTTTCACTTGATTGGCAATACTGGCAATATATAGCCTTATCTTGTTGCCTAAGTGAGAGATCCATCCTGAACTAATGTGGACATATCAGTATAAGTTGAAGACCACTCAAGGAAATGCAGCCTTTTTGGGCTTTCTGAAGTAAGTAGTAGTCAAACTCTTTTCTCTCTCCTAATTTGGAACCACCTAAAAACAGACAACTGAGTCAGATAGAGGCCAAAAGATCAGCTTTTACATATTCACTAGACCTTGCATCTAGGCCATGGGTAACTATTTACCCATCCAATACAAAGCAGTGCAAACAGAAGACCTCTGGCCTAGAGCGCTAGGCCAGAGCATGGCGGAGAATGGTCTATGCATGGAGAGAATGCTATATGTGTTTAATGGCCAAATTCCAGAGAAAAGGGCAAGTACCATATGAGAACAGAACAGCTTAAAAATGAAAGCACAGAAAAGGTTTCATTTGTTCTTGACCTCACAACTGAGATGTTACTATTCCTTTATTGGGAAGCAAGAGAGAGGCAGAAAGATGCTTCTTAATTCTTTTAAAACCACAGCAATTTTATTTTGTGGGCCACGGTGAAAAGTCAGAGAGAGGGAAATAGCTTATCCTACAAAACCTCAAGCCCTGATCTACCCATGGGGAAGTCAGTGGCATTAACATTTCATGTAAAGGACAGAACATCACCAGGCCACGTTAACCATGGGGACAGTCAGGATCGTCATTGCACAGAAAACAAAGTGAATTCTCTTCTTTCCTTCATTTTATTACTATTCACATGTTTCAGAACAATTCATTCAAGATTCACATAAAGTTAGCTATGGGCTTTTCTAAATAGAGCTCTTACATCTTAAAAATAAATCCAAGGCTTTTAAAGCTCTGTAATTATCTTGTCTATTATCTCATCTGCTGCTTCATCTTTCATTCCCTCCCTTGATCTTTTTTATCTGTATGGGGTGTTACCATTTTTGCATAGCTTTTAAAGCAAATTCTGGATATTTTCAGAGATGGGGGGAGGGGTAGGAGAATAGATATGTCACAATTCATGCTACTTACTCATTTTTCTGGAAATTAACTCCTCAAGCACCTGATGAGTTATAGGCATCTGGGCATTAGATTTGGAATAAGAATTTTAATTGTATTATTTCATCACTGTGATCATACTTAACAATGAAAATTCTTATAGTTCCCTGAACTATGCTATTTATGCCTTCACTTAAAAAACATTTTAAAACTGCATAATCTTAGGGAGTCCATCCTTAATGATTTTTATAACTATCTTAGAGTTTAGTGACCTCTGTAAAGTAAATGTACTTTTCTGATGGGGGAAAATGTATTAAAAAAGTGGCATGTCTCTGAAAGGAAATCATTTTTGACTAAAATACTATTTAAGTAGATGTAAATTTATGCATAGTTTTCTGATTTAAAAAGTATTATATACTTATGCAAAATTTAGAAATTACAAAAAATATAAGATAGAAGAAAAATATAAAGTAGAGTAAGAACAGTCTTTAAAATAATCATTTGAGGCAAGCATTATTAATATTTTGGTATATTTCTAGTATTTTACACCCCCTACACACATACAACATTTATAAATTTTGAATCATATTAAACAGTTTTATTTTTTTCTCACAATGTTATGTTGTGAGCATTTTTCTATGTCATTATGTAGACATTAAAATATGTTTTTAATGACAGCATATATAAGAATGAGTCAAGTGTTTTACTAAACCACTCTTAGATATATAACATTTGTTATTCCAAAAATTTTGCCATTATAAATGATGCTGTTATAAACATTTTTATGCAAATTGTTTTTTTTTACCGTATTATTAGTGTCATAGGAAATAAAATTACTGTGTTAAAAGGAATAAATATTTTAAAAGCAAAGATCATATGACCAATTATTAACTTACGTTGGGGGACAGTCACACTTCCTTTCTGGTTTCAGAATACTTGGGAAGCCAAATTAGTAGCCAGAAGGTTCCTTAGGGGAACATAGAATCAGGGAAGAAGTGGCAGGCAGTCTTGAAGGATCTTTCATCCTAGTCATGGTGAGGCCTGATAGCTATGACTTCTTCAGTTAAACTGATGTCTTCATACTAAAACATTTTGTCATCATCAACCTATTTATATTGCAATCTAGATAGCTGTTGACTTGCAATATTTACCATATTATGAAGCACGTGAAAACTCTGCATGTGCCCAGATGACTCTGCACAATCCGCAAAGGCCTTCATTTGTCCCAGCTTCAGTGCCAGCAAAAGGGTCACTGCTTGGCCTTAGGCTTTCAGGAAGAGAGCACACTGCCATAAACCACTAAGAGAGGTGATCTAGAGCAAGGTACATGGGAGAATTAAGTGTTCATTTGGGAGAACTGAGCATCTAGCCTTCAAGGAGACAGGTTCCCGTGACAAAAATTGAAGATGAGGAGATAGTGATTGCTTAGATGTAGTTATGATAGCTATCTCTATTGGTTTAAGATAGTTATTTTTATTTTTCCACATGTGACATACATAAATGATTTAATATATACTCTTGACTATTCTTCTTCTGACAGTTTCAGTATGTTTTCATCTCTCTTGGGAGTTGGGGGAGTAGATGTGTATTTCTCACTCTATCTTTGACTCCAACCCTCACCTAAAGAATCAGATGTGAAACCCAATTCAGATTTATGTGGAGATTGAACAAGAAACTAGCAGGGAAGAGAGTCTAGAGCTGTTGAGATATGAGACCTTCACTACTGTCTTTATAGTCACATGGATATGTTTGCCTGTCTAAAACGGACACGAAAAAGTCAGGCACCCTGATGTGCAGCTCTTTGGAGGCTAAATTAGATTAATTGGCTCCTTCAGTCATTGCCTTCTGGGAGTTTACAGACTGTGGGAGTATCATTCAACTAGACAGATCTAAAAAATGCAGACAATGAAACAAAATAGTCCACAAATTCCAAAGGGAGCAGATACTTGATGAAGTGAAGACCGTTCAAAATTCACTCAGTTGAAAACTGGGTGACTCATTCCTTCAGAAAATATTGGTTGAACATCTAATATATGGTCATAGTAAACTAGACACTCTGAATATTGGGATGAATAACACAGATAGAACCCCTTGTTCTATTCCTTGTTCTTACATTATGATAGGGAGGATAGAAAATAAGCATATAAAAAGGCAGTACAATTTGGAGGAATCATAAGTGCTAGAGGGAAAAATGAAGCCTTGTAAAAGAGTTGAGAGTGATGGGGGTGCTATAATAACTGGGGAGTCAGAACTGAAGGAAGTGATACAGCAAAGCCATTAGGGGGCCCAGAGAAGAGTTTTCCAGGTGGAGGGGACCTCAAGGTCAAAGGTTCCAAGACAGGAAGAAGCTTGGTATGTTTGAGTTGCAGCACAAAGGCCATGTGCATGGACAGAGCAGAGAGAGCAAGGAGAGAATGATTAGAAATTAGATCAAAGACATGGAGGAAAACAGGGCCTTCCAAGTGACGGGAGGAAGTCTAGATTTTATCCTCATTGCCCTATGGGATGTCTCTGGAGGGTGTGATCTGAAGAGTAACATAATCTGATACACAATTGGAAAGTATTACTCTGGCTGCTCTGTGGAGGAACAGGAATAGACACAGGAAGACCACTGGTACTCCTAGTAAGGATGGAGGGTGACCAGGACTGTAGGGATGCAAGGAGAGATGGAGAGTAGTCAGGTAGATGATAGGTTTTGAGGCAGTCAATTAAAGTTGCTTAAGATTGGATATGGGTTGTGAAGAAAAGTGAGAACTAACAGGATGACACGTAGTATTTGAACTAGCAACTGAGAATGGGGGCACTAGGGAAGAAAAAGTAAAGGATGGAGGGAAAATAAAAGTTCTGTTTTAGACGTGTTAAAGTTTAGATCCCTGTTAGATATACAAGTGGAACTCTCCAATAGGCAGAATAAGTCTGGAGTTTAGAGAAGAGATCATAGACGAAGGCACAAATTCATGAATTATTAGAATACAGATGGTGCCCAAAGCCACAGGACTGGGTGCGATAACTTACAGAGAGAGTGTGGTAGACAAGAGAGGAGAGGAGAGAAGAGAGCTGAGTTGGAAGCCTGGCAGTATGCCAACATTTAAAGGTCCACAAGGACTTCAGGGAGATTAAGAAAGAGAAGTACAGAGAAGTGACAGTCTGATTTGCAAGATGGAGGTCATTGGTTGGATGATTTATTATCCACGTAATTTATACTCCAACCCATGGTTTTTTAAGAGTAAGAGAAAAGTTATTAATAATTTTGCCAAGACAATAGGTGTAAGCTGGGACTGTCGTGGGCAAACAAGAACATATGGTCACCTTAGGCTTTGGCGACCTTGTTAAGACTGGTTTCAGCAGAGCTGTCATGATGGCAATCTAATTTGTGTGGGCTGAGAAGAGAATAAAAGGTGAAGAAAACAGGAAGCACAGATGACCTTTTGGAAGGAATTTCACAAAAGAAGGGAGCAGAAAAATAAGACATGACTGGAGAGGATATGAAATAAAAGTTTGTTTTTAAATGGGAGAGATAAGCTCTATGTATGCTAATATGAAGGGTCCAGTAGAGATAAAAAATTTGATAGTGCAGGGGAAAAGGAATAGCTACAGAAGGAGAGCTGGGGAATAAGAAAGGGATTCTGCACACAAGTGGAATGGCTGACATTAGATGTGAGTGGATTCAGCCTGTCCATTGTAACGAGGGGAGGCAGAATATGTGGATACAAGTGTACATCGTTGCTAAGTTTGGCAGTGGGAAATGAGCTGACATCTTAGCCAAAGCAAGAGACATTCCACTTTTTGTGAAATCCTCCTTTCCTTCCTATAAGAAGTCACAGTCTACCATCTGGGGGCAATTTTCTTCATAGGCATTAAGAAGAGATATGTGAGCTATTTCTTCTCTCAGGAAAATGCCCCAATATGGAGCCTTTAATAGTTTACCAGCAAATGTGGAAATTCTCCCAGGTCCAATTTAGATCTGGCAGAGAAGATGAATATTACTAGTCAGTCAGTAACTGCCTGTAACAGATGTTTTTGTTGAATGTTAACATGAACAGTTCTATTTGGCCTTTTCAGAACTGGAATTAAGAAATAAAAAAAATAGCTAAGGGTACATTGAAACCCAGTTGGGAAAAATCCTTTGACCGAAGCCACAAAATAGAACATCTACTAAAAGCTTTAGCACCCAAGAACTGTGTGACCCTGGGGAAATTACTGTGCCTTAATTGTTTGATCTGTAAGAGGGAGAAAAAGAGTGAATATCAAGCAGAGGGCAGGTGTTTGTGGATATATGGACTTTCTGACAAACTATTAATAGGTATTTTAGGAAAATGTAAGCTTTTTGTGGGGACAGCATAAAACAAACCAAGCAAATGAGTATTTCCAACGATTTGATGCCTAAGATTAACTTAGTTCAGATAACTTAGAAAAGAAAACCAGAATTAAATGATTCAAAATACAAATTACATTTTTTTACAGAGTCAAACCCCCTTGAAAGCAAAGCCTATTTTCTCTCTTTGAATTAAACTTCCATTTCCCTAGTCAGCCAGTACAATTGCTTAAAGAAAATTTACTCATCTGAAAAATGGTATATAAATAGCTATTTCCAGAAGTGACTTTAGTTACTACAGACAAAGGCTCACTGCAGTGGAATTACAGTGCAGGTCACCTTTGGTGTTCTCCAGTGTAACAATCACACCTGCTGAGGTTCCGTAGGTAGGACCCAGGCCTTCGCCAATGAGACACTGCTGCTCCCGGCACTTCATGCCACCTATACATGCCACTGTCACAGTGAGAATTCAACTGGACTTGAACAAGATCAGTGCTCTGTAAATTGATTGTTTGCATTGTTTAAGACAAAGTCCCTAGGAACAGGCTTTTCAAAATGGCACAGGAGCAGCAATTTGTGGATGCTACACAACAAGACAGTTTAAAGAACTGGTTAATGTTCTTAGTTATTGATCTTATGGACAATTCTGATAGTCAGTGACTAAGCTCAGCCTAGGTATACCTCCCATCCATTGTATCCAAATCCAGTTTCCCCATTCTTGGCAGGGTAAAAGCAAAGGATGCATTGCATAAGCACTTGTAGATAAATTCAGCTCATCCTCTTGTGCTGAAAATGCCAATTACTGAGAAACATTTACTATGTGATTATTTACCATCAATAGCATTTGTTTGCTTGTTTACATTGAAACATACT
Organism: Papio anubis; assembly: GCF_008728515.1. Lineage (NCBI taxonomy): Eukaryota > Metazoa > Chordata > Mammalia > Primates > Cercopithecidae > Papio > Papio anubis. The sequence goes on from NC_044988.1 coordinate 32,650,749, forward strand.
TTTTTTTTTTTTTTTTTTTTTTTTTTGAGACAGAGTCTCCCTCTGTCACCCAGGCTGGAGTGCAGTGGCGTGAGCTTGGCTCACTGCAACCTCCACTTCCCAGGTTCGATCGATTCTCCTGCCCCAGCCTCTCGAGTAGCTGGGACTACAAGCACATGCCACCATTCCCGGCTAATTTTTGTGTTTTCAGTAGAGACAGGGTTTCGCCATGTTGGCCAGGCTGGTCTTGAACTCCTGACCTCAAGTGATCTGCCCACCTCGGCCTCTTAGAGTGCTGGGGTTACAGGCATGAGCCACTGTGCCCAGCCTGAAACATACACTTTAAACTTTGCTTTCTAAAATTAACACAATATAAACTTTGAAAAAATAGAACGAGGAATACAGTATTTCATTTTACATTCTCATTTAGGGTTCAGGTTAAGATGCTTAGAAAACAGTATAGACAATTGGAGCCATTTCCTATGGACATCGACCCACCATTCAGAATCCACCTGTGAGGTACAGAGATAATGATCATTGTGATAAGAACCATCATGGAGTGTAGACAAGGTTGTTTTGATAGTTCATAGGCTCTATGAACTCTCACTTTTGGAGACTTTCTTATCTTTTATTACACATATTAAAATGCTCTCATTCCACATTAAATGTAATATATACATGGGCTGAGTGGAGTTGCCCTCAACTAGTTTCCCTAGTGTCATAATCCAGAGACATTTAATTTAACACTTGTTAATTTCAATGTTGCTGTCTCCCTTGCAATATTGTGTGGCCAATAAAATATTTTTAATGTTTCAAACATTTCCGTGGAGGTTGAATCAAACACTTGTTCATTTCAACTTTGCAATTTTCTTTTCCTGTTTTTTTGGAGTCAATGATTATTTTTTTGTTTGTAATGTCTTAAACACTTTTATGGGTCCATGAAAAACTTACGGAACTATGTATGGCATGGTGCCTTAGGGCTTAAAAGACAAAATGGCCCTAGATGTTGATAAGGACCTTGGCCTTGAACAATGCCTGAAGCTTTAGCTATGTCATATTTCAGAACAAATTGTACTGTGATGTAAATATTTCTTATGGCATTCCACCTTCTCTTTACCAAATCCAATGAAATAATTCTTCATAACTTTTCATCCAGATTTTGCTTTTGCTTTCTTCTTCCACCACCTTTTTATAGACCCTTATCACGTCAGACACAAGCTATTACAATAGACTTTTACTTTGTCTCCCTGCCTGAAGTTCTTTCGTCCTTCAATAGAGGGTGAACAGATTAGCCTTGCCAAATAATTAAGTATATTTAATTAACCAACTAATTAAATTGACATGTCTATTTTGTAGTAATTTACTATGAATTTTTGCAGTTTAAACATAAATGTTTGGCTTTATCTAAAATAGCTTCTACATTTCCAGCAAATCTTTTCTACTTACTTTTCTGTGACTATATTTATCACTTTTTCACCCGTTTGTCCGTTAATCCAGGCATTCAACAAATATTGTTAAGCACCTACTGAGTCTCAGACATCATACTAGTCACCAAGGATTCCATGATGAATAAGAGCAATACTTGGGTTTTTTATTTATTTATTTTAAATTTAATCTTATTTTATTTTAAGTTCCAGGATACAGGTGCAGGACGTGTAGGTTTGTTACAGAGGTAAACGTGTGCCATGGTGATTTGCTGCACCTATCAACCTATCACCTAGGTATTAAGCCCCACATGCATTAGCTCTTTATCCTGATGCTCTCTCTCCTCCATCCCCAACCCCTGTGACAGGCCCCAGTGTGTGTTGTTCCCCTCCCTGGGTCCATGTGTTCTCACTGTTCAGTTCCCACTTATAAGTTAGAACATGTGGTGTTTGGTTTTCTATTCTTTTGTCAGTTTGCTGAGGATAATGGCTTCCAGCTCCATCCATGTCCCTGCAAAGGACATAATCTCATTCCTTTTTATGCCTGCATAGTATATAAGCAGGTGTATATAAGGTAGTCCTATTTTAGAAAAGGCAAATAATAAAATATATATGTTTGAAATGCCACTGGTTCTTTGATAGAGGTAAGTACAGACTACAGTGAAAACCACAAGGGAAAATGGTCTATTCTGCCTGATTTGGGGAATAAAGGGTAAGGGAGGGTGGTTCAGGAAAAGCTTATTTCTGGAAAATGTATAATCATCTGCCTGATGTACATTTGGGCAAGGGCACTCCAGGCAGAAGTAGTACTATGAGCAAAGGCATCAAGACAAGAAAGACATTTAAAAAATATTGTTGGCTGGGCACAGTGGCTCACACCTGTAATCCTTGCACTTTGGGAGGCCAAGGCGGGCAGATCACGAGGTCAGGAGTTTGAGACCAACCTGACCAACATGGTGAAACCCCATCTCTACTAAAAATACGAAAATTAGTCTGGCGTGGTGGCACCCACCTGTAATCCCAGCTACTCGGGAGGCTGAGGCAGGAGAATCGCTTGAACCCAGGAGGCAGAAGTTGCAGTGAGTCAAGATTGCACCACTGCACTCCAGCCTGGGTGTCAAAGCAAGACTCTGTCTCAAAAAAAAAAAAAAATGTTGAATTGATGGCTTTCTTTTTATTAAAACCAAAGCATTAAAATTACAATAATGTTTTTGATTAAAAATAGAATGTTTGGATAAAATAATGTTGAGTTCTAATACACTTATTTTTCAACTTTTCAATATTTTTTCAGTTACTTTAATATTCTGGAAAACAACCATTTTAAAAACAGATAAAAACATGGCTCTAGGAACATACATTTTTGCTTTTGTCTCAGGCTCCAGTATGGCTTGGCACAGCACTGTCAGATCTTATTTTTATTTAAAATTTTGACATTTTCATCATGGATCTTTTGCATTAATTTTGATTTTTTAAAAATGTTTCATTAAAAAGTTAGTCATCTTGATTACCAAGTTTTCTAAGGCCACTTAATTTTATACTCAAGGCAAGTGCTTCCTTTGTTTTCCCCTAATCCCAGGCCTGGAAAAAGCCATCAGATCAATATTTTAAAGATTACTTTCTTATAGTGATGAGTATGGGTTGCTAAAGACTTTTGTAGTTAAAACCTGAGAAACTGAGGCAAATTCAACATCTATCAAAATAGTTTAGGTGGAAAATCACAGAGGCTTGAACTAAGGCAAGAAAGGAGACCAAAAGTAAGTAGGGGTAAGAGAGGTGCCAGGGATGAGAGTCAGGGAGAACTTGATAAGAATTGGATGCATGGGAATGTTCTCTCTCCTGAGATTCATGCTCCAAATTCTGATTACTAAAGCCCAACAGAGTCACCCTCCTTCAGGATTTCTTTTTAGGTCATTTCATACCTTTGTGGCAAATTCTTCCTTCTTCCTGTTTTATCTCTTCAACTCCCTTATAATCTCTTTGCCGTGAAAGACCATATCTCATTCTCTTACTATGTTATAAACACAGTAGATGCTCAATAAATACCTGTTGAAAGAATTGCATCATCAGTGTTTTTTTAACATCGCTCCAAGGCAGTGCCTATAATAATTAAGCCAGCAGAAGAAGAGTTTGAAACTTCTTCCTTGGATATATTTTTAAGGTTAGAATACTCATTTATCTACCCAAGATGGCATAAATGACTTCTTGGGGCCCTTTCCAATGACATGATTAACAGCCCTTTTCTGAGAAGAGTTTTATATATGTTACTGCTAATAGCAAGAGAACTTCTCCTGGGGACATTTTCCCTTTTATGTGATTACATTGATATTTTAGAGAAAATGAAATTACTGCATCCCAGCTGGGCAGTTCTTTTTGAATTTATAAAATGCAGAAATTGCTATAAGACCATAAAGTTGAATCAGGTCTCTTATCCAATCATCAATAGATAATTTTGGTTTTTATAACCCATCTTATAAAAGTTCTACTGTGGTTACCAAAGTCAAGAATTTGACATTAGTGTTGCCCTTGGCAACAGAATACAGAGATTTCTCTGGAAATTATTCCAGTTACAGTAAAAAGATAATTAACATTTAGTTACAGAAAAATCTGAACTTAATGTATCTGAGTGTAGCTTTATCAGATTTCCTCTTACGGTGATATCTTGATACATTTTACCAGAAATTACAATTTTTATTATTCATTATTATCACTATTATTTTGGATGAGGGGCTTTCAGTAATGCTCCTACAGGGACTAGGTCAGTTCGCGTGTACCCCTCGTAGTCTGCCTTTCACCTTCTGAACGATGGACATAATACTGGAGATGGAGCAAGCGCTTGGCGCAGCGGTGAAGTGCTGCACCATCGTGGATGATCTGAATCTAGGCTTCTGATTTTGTGAAAAAAACAAAATCATTAATATGTTCAAACTACTGTTTTTCCATTTTCTACCTTTCAGAGCCAAATATAATGTGAAACTGATAACAAAATTTGATATCTAGAAATGGGATGCTTTCAGTAATCCTAAAATGTGAAACTAAAATTGTGGGAGAAGTAGAAATGGGGCTTTGGGTAATAAGCACCTAGAGACTTTAAGTCAGAAAGCTGGTGATACTTGTTAGGTAGTGGCAGAACTTTTGATTTAATTGTTGCCTGCTTTACTGGCAATGCACCTAATCGGCTAAATGAGGCTATATGATAAGGAGAAATGATGGCAAAGATTTTTATATGGACATGTAGTAGCTCTACCACCTTCAGCCAGATCTGACTGAAGAGATGACACCAGACTAGAACTGCTTGAGCTGCAAGCAGAGAAGAAACACCCTTGTCTTTATTTTTATTTATTTATTTATTTTTGAGATGGAATCTCACTCTCTCTCCCAGACTGGAGTGCAGTGGCATGATCTCGGCTCACTGCAACCTCTGCCTCGCGGGTTCCAGCAATTCTCCTGCTTCAGCCTCCCAAGTAGCTGGGATTACAGGCACCCGCCACCATGCCCGAGCTAATTTTTGTATTTGTAGTAGAGACAGGGTTTCATCATGTTGTTCAGGCTAGTCTCGAACTCCTGACCTCAAGTGATCCGCCTCCCTCAGCCTCCCAAAGTGCTGGGATTACAGGCGTGAGCCACCGTGCCCAGCAGAAACACCTTTATCTTCTAAGGAATCTTTTTCCCTGACTTTGGTCTACAAGTTACAGTGAAAAGAGTCCTGAAGGCAATTGGTTCCATCCTTCAAACGTGAAGCAATTATAAACAGTGATTGACAAACAGTCTACATACTGGTGCTCCACTGGAAGAAGGCACAAAGCCTGCCAGTAGTGATGGGATCTGGGATGTTGTTTCCCCACCACCACCCCCAACCCGGGAACTGACTGTTTCTAACTAATTCTAGACAACAGCCATTGAATCCAGGGCAAGAAAGAAGGGCAGAGCACGGAGTCGTGAACATGAAAGAAAGAGGAGGTTCCTCAGGCTTGAAATCCACATCTGGATAACATTTTTGACTGTTATTATTTACTGTTTGAGTTTTTTTTTTTTTTTTTTTTTTTTTTTTTGAGATGGAGTTCCGCTCTTGTTGCCCAGGCTGGAGTGCAGTGGTGCAGTCTCTGCTCATTGTAACCTCCACCGCCCGGGTTCAAGTGATTCTCCTGCCTCAGCCTCCCAAGTAGCTGGGATTATTACAGACGCCCACCACCATGCCTGGCTAATTTTGGTATTTTTAGTAGAGATGGGGTTTCACCATGTTGACAAGGCTGATCTCGAACTCCTGACCTCAAATGATCCACCTGCCTTGGCTTCCCAAAGTGCTGGGATTACCGGCATGAGCCACTGTGCCTAGCCAACTGTTATTTTTAAATGCGGACTTTACTAGGAGCAAATAAAACAAAACTGTTCTAAGTTTAAAGGGAACTGTATTTGCAAGGAACTTTCTTCCTAAGACTGGCCCCAGATTCTCTATGATTAGTAAACCCCTAAAATAGTCCCTGGTTACTAAAAGTACACCAATAGCAAGTTGGCTTTGAATGCTCTATAGCCCTAGGGAGAGCATCTTTACCAAGCCACATCGGAGGGGAGAGTCAGAAGGGGAGGCGAAAAGCGACTCTGGTAAATCCTTCCAGAGAGAATAAGCAAATTCAGCCAGATCGGCCAACCAAGGAACTTACCCATGGCAAGACAGGAAATCTTTGCTACTCTTGTCAAGCAGAATTGCCTAATTTCTATGATGACTGTGTGCTTTAATAACTGATGACTGTGCACTTTCCAGCCTCTCTTTTCCAAATGGGCGCTTATTTTGGTAGTCTTGCTTCTCCACTACTGTACATGGAGGGCAGACCAATTGTCCTTTGGTTTATAGGCTAGCAGACCCATAACAAACCAAACAAACAAACAACTTTCCATTTGTATCTGACAGAAAGACTGTATATCTCCCACAGCACCTACATTTTAAGCTGGATGCAAGAAATGCAAAGAGCCTTTGAGGTTATCTCACTTGGAATGTTCTTTGGAAAGAAACTTGGGCTCTGATAAATGTCAACAACCAGCTGAGATAGGATTGTGTATATCACACACACACACACACACACACACACACGCTATATATTATAAATTTTACTGATATAAAGGATATGTATCTCATAACTTACAAATAATAATAGCAATATATACAATACTCTTTATTGTAAACTCCTTATGACCAATTGATTCTTACAGAATGTGTTTTTTGACAAAACAATTGCAAATAAGCCTAATTCCCACATGAATGATGGTTGATATGTTTATGTTTTTGTATTTTTAGTAGAGTCGGGATTTTACCATGTTGGCCAGGCTGGTCTCGAACTCCTGACCTCAGGTGATTCACCCACCTCGGCCTCCCAAAGTGCTGCGATTACAGGCATGAGCCACCGCGCCTGGCCCACATGACATTTTAAAGAAAGGAACAGGAGAAACAAAAGATTATTTGAGGACATAAACATTTTTTTCCCCCCAGAGAAACTAAGCTTTGCCTCAAGGGACAATTTAAATTTTGGGGTTGAACTAAATTTAATCTAGATCAAATTATTTAGTTAATTTATCTTCCTACTAACCAACAAATTTATATTCATCTTTAGGAGAAGTATGAAGTCTGACTACATAACTATACACAAATTAAAAGAACTAGCTATTTTCAGAGGTGGTGTTCATTAAATTTTGTGACCTCACCACAGAATATTTCTGCTGTCAGCCTCTCTCAATAAGCATATTTTGCAAGGTAGGCTGCTGATGCCATGAGGGTATCAAATAAGCAGATTTGCTCCCAGTGTAGGGACTGGTAAGTCACTGGCAGATGTGTTCTGTTGTTCCTCATACATAGGTTCAGTACCATCTCTCCATTCATTCACTCAAATTATCTGGTGAATTACCTGGGATACACCAGTAAACAGGTACAGTTTTGCCTTCAAGTAGTAAATAGTATAGGAACTCTTCCTACTCCGAACACACCTGTATTCAGTGTCTCTGTGTGTTTGTGTGTGTGTGAATGCGTGCGTGTGTGCATGTATGTGTAGGACTGGCTGCATCATTCTCAGGGCCTAGTGCAAAATAAAAATGCAGGATTCCTTGTTCAAAAATTATAAAGAATTTCAAGACGGCTACAGCAGAGCTTTAAACTATGTTTGGGGGTCCTTCTAAGTGCAGGACCCTGTGAGACTGCACAGACCTATGAAGTCAGCCCTATATGTGCATTTGTGAGTTTGTATGTGTGTGTTGTTGAGGACATGTGTGATTCTTCTTGGAGGACTGCATAGTGTAAATATACCATTGTCTTTTATTCTTCCACCTCATTTTTAGAGTCTAGATAAATCTGCATATGAGGGCCTGACTCCTTTTTAGTAGTTTTCAGCCTTGGATAGTGGTGGAAAACATGTGAATCATAGTTCAAATTTCCTCTCACTCTTTGTAGGGCTGTGAGCCCATTACATATGTTTTCTGTGCCTCATCTTTTCAACTCAAAAATGGGGACATAAGGTACACTTAGTCATGGAGTTATTAAGGAGATTAAAATAAATCCATTAATATTAGTGAAGTGTCTGGAGTAAGTCTTGCCATAGCTCTAGGTAAGCAGCTGTTAAAGTAAAAATTTTGAAGCCTTTATTATGTGAGAACTTAAACCTAAATCCCATCCTGTGTTAAGTAAGGACTACGGAACTATTAACCTTCCCCCTAAGAGAACCATTTATGACCACAGCCCTATCTGGGTCAGGAAGGGCATGTTGATTTGAAAGTCCTGTAAGGTGTTAATGGATGCTAACAAAAGACTTCCTATTCAGGAAGCAAAGGACACCTGGGGCTGACCACCCTCGCTCTTCACTGATGTTTCCTGCTTTTGTTAAATATAAAGTAAATAAATCAAAATAAACAAAAAGAAAACCAATAACAACCACCACCAAACATCAGTATATCCTTTTAGTTGCTATGGCTCCTTAAACAACTGGAGAATTGTCTGGAAGCAAAATCAGTTGACTCCTAAACTCTTAAGAGATTTTATTGCTATCATGGTGCAGAAGAAGGGCTAAAGAGCCATACCGCCTAGCTCAACAGCGTGGAAATTGGAAACACTGTCTTGTAATGTCTGGATAGGGAAGACAAGAGTCTATGACCTGAAAGAGAGGGGGACAAAGAATATCTTACCATTTGCCAATTATACACACACGTCCAGTGCAGGTGACTGCCTTTATGTTTTCTAATTTGGACTATCAAACATCCTTTCATTCCACATAGTCGTCCTCAGATTAGCATCTGGTGTCCTTGTTTTGTGTCCTCTCTTCACCTTGCCTTGAGTCTTCAAAGCCAACTTTAAGTGGACTGTTTTTCCTGAGCCTTCCCCTTAATCATAATAATTTAAAAGTCCATGAAATTATGGTTTTGATAACTTTTTTCTAAAAATCATACTAAAACAAATATATAACTATTTAATTTTTTAAAAGTGTGTCCTCATCTCTCCTAAAATCTCTTGAACTACCAGGGTTCTGATCTAAGAGAAGCTAGAATCTGCAGATGTTAACACAACTCCATGGAGGCCTGAAGCAAGAAGCTTCATAAGGTGTGAAGGGGCAGGTGGGCCAGGCAGCAGGTGAAGGCCATGCTCTAGAAGTGAGATGCTGGGCAGATCTCTCCTTTCTCCATGCATAAAGCAGATGGGCAAATGAAGGGGTGCGAATTCACTTAGGGCTATGAATTGCTGGGAGGTGTTTTGGGTAGCAATGAAAAACAAGTAATAGCAACAAAGAAGGCTGGACAAAATCATGTATACTATTGAACTGAAATCTCCGCAGTAATAACTTGAGGACCTGGGAAACTGTCAAGTCCTCAAAAGCCTTGACTTTCAGAGCCCTTGCCGGAGTAGCAATAGGAGTGGTGGGAAATCAAGAAAGTCAGACATTTCAGAGTGTCCTAAAAAGAGTGTCATCAAAAACATCTGAGCATGGGATCCATGCTGGGCAAAAGGACTATGGAATCCACAAGGAGCTGAGGGACAGGAGAAGCAGGAGGACGTAGTGATCAGTATGGGCTGAGGAAGGTGTTCAGTGAGTACAGGTGTGTGAGAAGATCAGATAGACAAAGTAACACACACACATGCCCACATACAGCCATACAGAGACACACACCTTTCTTTCCATCTAAGATTTTTTTTTAAGTCTATAGACCTTTGAATTGATTTGAAATCCCCTATTTAAATAAGAGGGGGCATTCCATCTTTTGATATAAGCTCTGAAATGCATAAGAAATTCCTTGTAAAATTTATAGTCTTTTTGAATGGATGTTGTTTAATATTTTCAATTACAGATTTATGGCAGAATTTTTCATAGGCCTGAATTGTCTGTTTAATATTAAAATGATTTTTGTAGGGAGCCATCTGTTATATGATCAGGCATGGAAATTCTTTACAGGGCTTTACATCAGCACTCCTCCAAAGTTTGTCATGCTTCAAATATCCCCAGGCACTTGTGTTTCCATTTAGAGGAGCAAGGTGAAGGACTCAGAGGCAGGACATGATGTCTCCTCGATTGTTCAGCGGCTGTTACTGAAAACACTGTTTCAGCATATGGTTTTTCCCTAACCTAGCCTCAATGTTTTCCTTTACTATGACAGAACAATATCCTGAGTAAAAGGACAGTTTATGAATCTTTGAATCTCCTATCAGAACAAACTTTGCTCATTGGCTCATTGCATTAATCGACTCACGTTTTTCTTCAAAGCTGTTTTATCCTTTAAAAATGGTAAAACTATGGCTCATTTTCCCTATGAGTACTATTCCCCTGAGTGCAATTTCATTGAAGCTAACTCTATTTTACCAAGTAGATTTCATCTCAAGTGCTCCCTTTGAATCACTGGGCTGGGAGCTACCTGAAAAAGAATGTGGGAAGGATTTCGAGGCTGTGTTCAGGGTCAGTGGGGAGTACTACAATTGATTACTTATGTCTGCTTTGGGTGTAGAAGTAGTGAGCATGGGACACATGTGCCCTTTATTTGCTGTCTGTGGCCTTTACTTTTTCTGTGTCCCTCACTTACTGTGCTCATTAATAAGCTTGTGAAGCGGCTGGCCTTGAGGCAAACATACACAGAAAAATCAACTTCTCTATCTGGGAAACAAGCTTGACCCTGACCTCACAATAATGTTAACAACAACAATAATAACAGCCACATTTGTTGATCATTTGCTGTAAGCCCCACTGTAGGTAATTTACAAACATTAAACCATTTCATGTATTCCCCACAAACTACCACAATATACATATTATTCACCCAGCTTTTTGACTAAGGCTCAAAAAATGAAGTAACTTTACTGAGTTCACCCTTTTGTTCAAAGCATCCACATAAATTCATATTGTTCTGGATACCTAGAACCATGACTCCCTTCCATACCCACTCAGTCATTTTCATCTTTACATTCAAATCCTAGCAGTCTCTCCCTCTATCCACAGCTCCTCGTCCTGGGAGACTCCTTGATAAAGCAGAGAGAAAGGCTGGCCTCAGATCAGCTAAGTTGGACATTCTCTGAGCCATGACGAATTCTTCTCTGTGGCTATGATATATTATTTCACATGACCCATTCTTAATAATTCAGCCTAACCATCCGTTTGTTCAATTCCATTTAAGAATTTTTCTTTGTAATGGTTTTGTCAATTGTCTGCATTTTTAATTTAATTAAATTGTTATATATCTCAATTAAGTAGTCAATTCAAAACACTTAGTGGATACAATCTGAGCTTTTCAATAGCTGGTCAAAATACATAATCAGTGCCATCTACCTAATGGTCCTTCCATGAAAATTAGCTGTGACCTTAGTGATAAAAATATGATAAAGTGATTTACGGTCATATCCCTCTATTTAAGAGAGAAGTAGACAATCATAATTTTTAAACGGTGTCTGTGTCCAGTTCCCTGGTGTACTTCTTAATGCCAAGAGAGTCAAAAGCCCCCTGTTGATCATGACTTTAAAATTCTAGTGTGAGTTAGCCAATCATATCGTCCCATCTCATTTGCCTGGTGATGTATAGACTTGACTTTAGTTCCCATTTACACCTTGCAGAAGCCAATAATAGTTCTCTTCCTCTTGAAAAAAAATAAACAGAAATATCAAAAGGAAATACCTTTATAGGGTGGAGACAGGATTGGATAAGTTGTGTATCATTGTTTACATCCAAATCAAATAACAGGAAAGAAAACAATTAGTCAAGTTCATACTCTAGGTTCTGTTTAATGTGTCTGTTTTCAAGCCTGTTCATGCTATTTTGCCTAAGCAAAGCTTTTGTTTGCCTTGTTAAGGTTTACTTTGTTTTGAAACCTTAACACATGAAAGGGTTTGGCAAACTTTCTCTGAGGCAAAACTTGAAAAGTGAGACATTCAAACACTTGTAAAATGTGAAGATTTTTGCTTTTACCAAAGTCCATTCCAGGTCTAATCTAGGTTCACTCTCTTTTACCCAACAGTTCCCCAGACAGAAATGTGATCCTAGCCCATTCACAATCTGTCTCTTCCATTTCCCAGGATAGATATTATCTAATGTTTGAGCTTCAATGCTGATTTACCATTACCAGTAAGAAGATCAGTTTTCTATCATCACCTTTTTTGTGAAAAGAAGGAAATTAACGTAAAGAGGTTTGCATTAATGCTTTTCTCTATTTCTCTGTTTTCCTCAGGATAATATATTTTATCCTGTGGATATAATATTTTTTGGTCTATCACTTTAGTGGTGAGTTCAAACTTTACTATCACAATGACTTGGACTACTTGGACTTGAAATCTCCAGCTCTGACTGAACAGCATCTTTTCTTAACTTCCCATTATTTAGCTTAGCATAATTTTAAAGCCCTTCCTATTTCTTATCATGCCAGTTCAAAGAATACATAATTCTCCTTCCAGGTCCAAAACAGAGATGCTTACCACTTTCTTTTACCTTTCTGTTGATATATCACATATTTAGATCCTTAGCAAGTATGGGTCTTATTTTTGGATCCAACTAAGATGCCCTTTTCCTCTCTGCTCTGCCCACAGACTCATTTTCTACTTATCAATGAGCAGGTTCAAGTCTTTTCACCTCTTCTGCTCACATTCTGCTTCTATGTCCTGTACACTCAAAGTATGTTAAAACAAGATTTCCCATCTTTCCTGCCACTTGGATTGTGTCATCATTCTTTTAAGATATTGGTGATGTCACCAATTGTTTCCACATGAAAGTCAAACTCGCCACTTCAAAGTTCTCAATATTACCTCTTTCCCCTCCATGTGCCATTCCAAGTCCCTCTGCCTGCTTTCATTTCTATTTGAATTCCATAACCACACTGTTTTGCTGCACAGGGAGGAGGGCATCATTGCCTCAAAATCACCTTGACCTCTTCTGGTAGTCACTACCCCAAAACAGACTTAAAATCCTTTACCTTATTTTTATCCCTAATTATTTTCCATTCAAACCACTGTATAATGTATTAGTATACTTATTACATTCTCTTTATTTAGGAACTAATTATAAAAGTCAGAAATCAGTTTTGGGTTATGCTGCTTATGTCTGGTGGTATATAGCCATAGGGGGACAATATGTCCTTGAATGAAGGAAGAGTCTAATTTTTTTGTGTCCTCTACATTATGCACCTGAAAGAGACATATACACAAAAGTGGAGCTCTCCGTAGTTCCACAGAGGAATGTACCCTGTGTAATTAGTTCACATTCGTGGCCTTTAAATTAGAGAACAAAATATTAGTCCAGTGTCTACTTTTTGCTTCCTCCCTGATCACCACAATTGAAATCAGAATTATTTCAAAGCTTCCAATTCAGTTTATATTCTGTCTAATCAACTTGATAACTCTCCTTGCTAATGCTGATAAAATATCTTTCTTAACTTATCTTCAGTAATTTTTCCTGTGGAAGGGTAGAGTCCAAGAGAAGGGATTTAAAAAATACTTTTGAATGTGATTTTTTTAAGCAGCTTTAGGAAAAGGTTTGGTGATCCCAGTTTCACTCAAAAAAATTATCTATGTGCAAAACATTTCCCTACTGGCTGTTTTCAGCTAATCCATTTAAGCTTTGTATGGACATTTATCTATAGATTTTTTAAAATCTCTTGTTTATCTGTATTTTCAGAGACATTAGTTAGATAGCAAGACACCCTTTTTATTTCAAAGTAAGTTACCTTCTAAGAGTAAAATTAGAGTCAAATAATGTGAAATAATATTTCAAGGCACAGTTTGCTATTCATTCTATATTCAGTGAAAAATGTTATAAAGCAACTTGTATGGAACAATCTCATTTTCAATCTATCTCTCTATTATCTATCTATCTGTCTATCTATCCATCTATCTATAGAGAAAGCTATGTAAGGCAATATGCCAACATCTTAGTAAGAAGTAGGATTATTATGGCTGATCTTCAGTTTTTTTTCTAAAGATTCATTTGCAGAAAGGATGTACTGTTGTTATTAAAAGTATTTTTAAAGTAAATGGTATGTTTATGCTCCTTAATAGCTTGCTGTGGATGTGTCTAGCAAAAAGATATTAGGAAGCTTCCACTGCTAATGACTTTGAACTATTACAACAATCCTTCATTGTCTCCATTTTTTTTTAAATTTTAACTGGTAGTTTACCAAAATCAACAAGAAACATAGGCTAACAGAAGGAGAAGAGAGTCATTTCACTTTTCAAACAATTTGAGAACACATAGCTCTCTGCCAGCTGTCTGCTCTGGCAAGTGGTAGAGAGATCGCTGTTCTGTTTCTGACATGAAGAGAAGGTACATTAGGGTTGGAAAGGACTTAGAAGCCTCGTCCTCCATTATTCTGGAGTCCCTGCCCCAGAAATTCAATAACATGCTAACACTTATTGAGCTTGCTATGTGTATGCACTGTTCTAATAACTTTTTATATGTTAACTCATTTAATCCTCCCCAAACCTTATATGGTGGTATTACTACCCCCATTTTACAGATAAGGAAACTGAGGCACAAAGACATAATAATTTGCCCAGCCTCTCATCCGGTAAGCAGCAAACCTGAGGTTTGAATCAGCCACTATGGCTCCAGAGCTTGCTCCCATAAAGGTTGCTCCTTATTGTCTCTCATTTGTTCTTGCTGAAATGTGGTCCTGTTGCTATTTCAACGTCTCTAATAATAATAAATGCCTCACCTTCAGTGACAGCCAATTCCCCTTGAGACTCTGTCCTACTTAGAGTTGTATCAAGATATATGGATGCCCGGGCAATGGAATAAGTAGAAAGGTGGCTCTATTGAAATCCGCCCCCCTTTCCCAAAGGAGATCCTGGTTGGAGGACTTTGGTGTAGGTACTTTATTTGCAGGTGATCTTGGAAAGCAGGAGTGAGGGAGAGGGGAAAGTGAGACAAGAAGGGAGAAAAAAACAATAAAAGGAGTATTGAGTTTCTTGTGGGCAACTGCAACTTGATCATCTGAAGTATTACAAAGAAAACAGCCTCAGAACTGTTCTACTCAGGGGTAGGGAAGCTTGGGTATTTATCCACCAACAGCCATCCCTTGTTAGTGGAGGGTTTTCATTGGAAGCCACCAATCCCTAGCCCTTCCAGGCTGCCATACAGGCAGGCTGAGCAAGATGCCCTGGTGCTAGAGAAAGCCCTCAGGCAGAGAAATAGAGAAACTCATGGACTTGGGTGGGAATCTGTCAGCATGTGTAGAAACTGTCCACTGGAGCTACAGGAGAACTCACAGGTGATCCAAAAGTTATGGGGTAGAGCCTCAATATCTCCTACAGTGGCCCTTCAAATCAGGGTTGGCAAAATATTTCTCTAATGCGTTGTTAGAGGAAAGTCAGAGGATTTCAAAGAGTGGTCCCTGGACCAGCAGCCTCAGCACTACTTGGGAGTTTGTTAGAAATGCATATTCTCAGGCCCTCCCCAGAATTCCTGAATCAGAAACTCAGAGAGTGTTGCCCAAAAATCTGTGTTTTAAAAAGCCCTCAAGATGATTGTGATACAGATGAAAACTCTGCAAACAACAGAGTTTTAAAGATAGCAAGGGCCCCATCCACAAATCAATTTATCTTCCCAGGGAAGACTGAGATAGAACTTTTCCAATGTCAGATATATAGAACCCAGATCTCCAAACCCTAAATCCCCAAGGCAATGATTCAGACATTTCCCCACAGTAGGTTTGGGCAAATGCTAAGATGCTGTGACAAAAAGAACCCAAAAGATAGTCACTTGAATGAGAGACAGTTATTTCTCACTCAAGTAACAGTCTAGGCAATATAGGCTGGTGGGGACAACTCTGCTCTACAAAATCATTCAGGGACCCATGTTTTTTTCATATTGGGCTTCTGCCTTCTCCTGAGTTGTGTCTTCACCTGTGTAGCCAAAACTAGGGTGATGTCATATCAAAATGCTGACCATGGGATGTGAGGGATAGAGACAAAGTCCAAAACCAGAATCTTATCTGAATTTGCAAGTGACACGGTATTTGAGCACATCATATACTCTAATAGTCTATTGTTCCCAACTTAATCATATGACCACATGTAACTGCAAGAAAGGCTGAGAAATATCATCTTGGCAACTTTGTGCCCAGAAAAAAAGTCTCTAGAACACAACCAACAAATAGTTGTAGCATGTACCACAATATCAGATTTTCCTAATGCGATAAGCATTATCGCTGTTGTTATTTTTTGATTTGCTTTGTTTTATATTTACTCACATCATACCTTGTTCCAGCAAGGTATTAAGGCACCTTCAGTATGTGAGTCAGAAGATCTCAGTCAAGTGGCTTATTAAGATGCACATGTTACCTCGAGTGGGAGAAGTATAATCTACTAGTATCTTTTAAAGAAATCCATGCTCAGGTTTAACAGACCAGACACATGAAATCCAGCAAAAAGTAAGTTACGGTGAGAATGGGATATAGATCAGAGCTTTTCGGAAAGAAATAAAGGTGGACAACATCAACAAAATTTCTAGATACATGTGGGAAGGAAAGAGGCAAAGAAAGGATAAACCCAAAAGGAGATGATAGTAGAAGCCAACCCTGTTCCAATCGCATATTTTTCCAGGCTTGGTAGAATCAAGGGATAGATATGTCTGCCTTTCGTCGAGGGGTTCCAAATATACCCAGCCAAGGCACTTGCCCAGCAGATTAATTCCAAGGTTTGGCTCTCAAGCAGGTAAAATCGAGTGATCAAGTTATGCAATCCACGGCAAGATCAGGAGGAGACACTGGGTCAACACTGAATTGCTACAGGACTCCAAGGGTCCTTGGACAAAAAATGTTAAAGAAGTGCAAGTCCAAAGAGTAGAAATTCAGATAAAAACAAGACAGGCAAAAACCAAGTAAAAGTCTAGGTGGAAATGGAGCAGAATAAAATAAGGTGGAAAGTAAAGTGAGATGGGTGATTTCTGAGAACAGAGCTGAATGAACACCTTTCCTGATTAATGCACAAGTCCTGTTGGTGGCTTGAAATATCAAAATAAGTCAGGGTTGGTGCAGGAAAAGAAAGCATATAAACAATGTTTTTCTGAACAGTGTAACTTTCAGAGCTAAAGGCAGAGAACCAAATCCCTATTATTTCTCAAGTAATACATTACCTCAACACAATCTCTGGGCATTGATTTAAAATAACAATTTAGAATAAAATCATAATTAGGAAGCTAATTAACTGAGGCAATGCACAATAAAAGACAGAGGCTCTGAATTGTGCCCCAGAAGCCAGCTGACTTGTGCTTTTGTATTTCTTTCTTCTAGGAGGAGGAGCTATAGATTATATCTAAATATATCTCAGTAAACCTGCAAATAAGCATGAGCATAATTAATCCACTCTACATAAAGCAAAAATCCTCACCAATGTCAGCAAGCAGCAGTGTCCTCTTAAATTTAAAGCTTCTATAAAGCCTAAAAGGAAATACCAATCAGCAACCCTTTATCCTTTTAATGAGGGCCAGCAGCTCTCATATTTTTATCTCTTTGCTTTACAGTACACTGAAATAGCCTCTGAGTATGTTGTTTTCTCTCTGCTCAGAATTAGCAGAAAATTGTATAGCCAAAACTATTACTCTCTATTTCTTAGTCTTTTCTTTCAATAGATGAGAAATCTTCATCACTATTTAATTGTGCTCACCTGCAGAGCCATGACACATTGGATTTCAGATATGCAAAGAAATAGACTTCTGTAGATATTTTAAAGTTCCTAGCACATTTTCATGTTATACTACTATGCATAGTTTTGGCAAAAAAAGCAAGCAAGATAGAGGTCATCTTTTGTACCTCTCCTCTTCTTCCATGTTCTCTGCGTTTTCCACCTTCTGCCCAAGTTCTCCATGCTTTCTGATGATGTATGATGTATGTGATCTAGAAGCTTAGACTCCAGAACTACACTGCCTTGAGGTCACACTGTAGCTCTGCCACTAATAAATTGGGTTGAGCAAGGTACGTAAGCTTTCTGAATTCCAGTTTCTTCATCTATAAAATGAGCACAAACCTTTATAGATTTGTTGTGAAGTTTACATCAGTTAATATTGCAAAGCTCTTTAGAATAGTACCTGGCACATAGGAGGTACTCAGTGTGTAAGATGTGTTTCATCAATACCTCTCATTACGCAATACATACACCATGGCACCCCAACCTTGCCTGAACCATGAGAGAAGTACTTCAAGCTTTCACATTATCCTGCCTAACTTAAGTCTTAAGGCTCAACTTCCTTTAATGTTTTTCTCTCAACCAGCGGACAGGGAGAACAGGTTGAGCATGGATCGGAGCAAGACTTCTGAAATTTGACTGTCCAGGTAAATCATGCAGAATCCTTATTAAAATGCAGGTCTGGATTCAGTAGGTCTAGAGTAGAGCCTGAAGCTGTGCTACTGTTGCTGGTCTGTGGACTACACTTTGAAAAGCAAGAGGTTGGCATCTTCTAAGTCTAGGTTCTAATGCACTCAAGAGCTCTCAGACCTTGGGCAAGTTTCTCAACTTCTTCCAGTCTATTTAAGCTACAAAGGTACCTGAGTGGATTAATGTGAAGATTCAGCGAATGAATGGACACAAAATGTTCACGAAAGTGGCTGACATATACCAGGAAATTTCCAATAATCAGTAGCTCTTAACTTGTTAGAAGGTTACTAGTCATTAATTCCCAAGGATTTTGCATTTTAAAAGAAGTGAGTTGGGCCAGGAGTGGTGGCTCATGTCTGTAATCCCTGCATTTTGGGAGGCCGGAGCAGGTGGATCACTTGAGGTCAAGAGTTCGAATCCAGCGTGGCCAACATGGTAAAACCCCATCTCTCCTAAAAATACAAAAAAATTAGCCAAGCATGGTGGCTGGCGCCTGCTACTTGGGAAGCTGAGGCAGGAGAATCGCTTGAACCTGAGAGCCGAGATCATGCCACTGCATTCCAGCCTGGGTGACAGAAGGAGACTCCATCTCAAATAAATAAATAAATAAATAAATAAATAAATAAATAAATAAGTGACTTGTATCAACTGAGTTTAACCACTGTAATTTATAGTTGTAATATCAAATAAGGAAACCATAAGGTACCCCTGGCCACTGGTGTAACTTCAAGCATCTTCCAGGCCAAAGGCAAAAATATTCAAAGCAAGCTCTGTGATTTCTAAACAAAATTTCAGCTTTGCTACCAATAGCACAGAATCTATAACGTTTGAATCTCCTTTCAGCCAGCACTTTAAAACTTCACCAGGGATTGCTGCTTCTGGCCGAAATGAAGTAACCCAGACAATTATTTTCCAACTGAAACATTCAAACAAACAAAAAGACAAAATATATAAAACAATAAGACACTAGCCTCAGGCAACGAAAGACAGTGATTCTTGAGAGAAGGGAAACAAAGGTGAGACCTATGATTGCTGAGCTTACTGATTGCCTTGAGAAAATTTTAAGGCCACAGTGCAAGAAGCAAAAATCCAGGTGGAGCCCAGGAAACTTCCTCTTTAAGTTGAGAAGACAGAGCTAAGGATCCGGGGAGACCTTAGTGGCTAGAGATTTCAGAACAGAGGACCATAGAGGAGAGAGCTGCACAAAAACATTCTCTGGAAATCTGTAAAAAGTCCCTCGGGAGGCCAGGCACAGTGGCTCACACCTGTAATGCCAGCACTTTTGGAGGCCAAGGAGGGTGGATCACCTGAGGTCAGGAGCTTGAGACCAGCCTGGCCAACATGGTGAAACCCTGCCTCTACTAAAAATACAAAAATTAGCTGGGCGTGGTGGCATGTGCCTGTAATCCCGACTACCCAGGAGGCTGAGGCAGGAGAATTGCTGGAACCTGGGAGGCAGAGGCTGCAGTGAGCTGAGATTGCGCCATTACACTCAAGCCTGGGCAACAGAGGAAGAATTAGTCTCAAAAAAAAAAAAAAAAAAAAGTACCTCTGGGGAATTCAGTGAATTCAGTGGAATACTGATTGGTGCATGTTGTTCATAAGGAAACTACCCAATACTGGGAAAATAACCAAATAAGAGGATTGAGCTGTGCATGGTGGCATACACCTGTAGCTCCAGCTACTTGGGAGGCTGAAGAGGAGAAATCTCTTGATCCTAAGAATTCAAGGCTGCAATGAGCTATGATTATGTCACTGCACTTCAGCCTGGGTGACAGAGTGAGACCCTGTCTCAAAAAACAAAACGAGTTGGAGGGCACAAGGCTGGTACTGTTACAGGATCAGGAATAGTGACTATTCTCACAAGCCCGACAACTTATGAGGCATTGGGCAGAATGCCCAGAAGGTCTTGCCTCAGTAGTGGAGAACAATGGTCCCTGAACTAAATACTGCTTTAGTCTCACTAACACATCTTAAAAAGCAAATCTCCAGAGGATCAAACTGTTTCCAAGTAACTTGACTGTAACACAGGTCAAAAATATCCAGTAACCAACAAGGTAGAAATTACATCTGGCATAGAATCAGAAAATATGAAGCAAGAAAATATGACCTGTAATAGGGAAAAATTAATCAATCAAAACCAATTTAAAACTGACATAAATATTAGAATTAAAAGAGAAGAACAGTTATTATAATTGTATACTAGATGTTCTAAAATTTAACTACATAGAAGATATAAAAAGACCCAAAGTGAACTTCTAGAGATGAAAACTATAAATATCTCAGATGAAAACTATACTGAATAGAATTAAGAGCAAATTAGACTTTACAAAAAAGAGATAAGAAAACCTAGCCTATCGATAGAAACTTTTCACTTTAAACACAAAGAAAAAAAGAATTTTAAAAAATGAATATAGCATAAGTAAATTGTAATACATTTTCAAGTGGCTGAATAAATGTATAACTGGAGTTTAGATCACACAAATGAATGAAGAACACCAAATATGGAAACAATATGGGTAATTATCAAAGATACTTTCTTCTCTTTTCTGTTTCCTTCTTTCTTTTTCTTTCTTTTTTTTTTTTTTTTTTCTTTTGAGACAGGGTCTCGGTCTCACTCTGTCGCCCAGGCTGGAGAGCAATGGCATATTACAGCTCACACAGCCTAGACCTCCAGGGCTCATGTGATTCTCCGACCTCAGCCTCCCGAGTAGCTAGGACTACTGGCATGTGCCACCATGCCCAGCCAATTTTTTTTATTTTTTGTAGAGGCAAGATTTTGCCATGTTTCCCAGGCTCGTCTTGAACACCTAGGCTCAAGTGATCCACCTGCCTTGGTCTCCCAAAGTGCTGGGATTTCAGGTGTGTGCCATCACACACATAGCCAAGATACTTTCTTACTATTTAAATCTTTTTAAAAGATAATTGACTATAAAAGCAAAATAATAATAATGTGTTGTGGAGTCATAATGTGTACAAATAAATTATGACAGCAATTTAGGTCTGGAAGGCAGAATGAAAATATATTGTAAAGTTTTTTGGTTTTTTGTTTGTTTGTTTTTGAAACAGAATCTCACTCTGTCACCCAAGGTGGAGTGCAGTGGCACAATCTTGGCTCACTGCAACCTCTGCCTCCTAGGCTCAAGTGATCCTCCTGCCTCAGCCTCCTAGGTAGCTGGGTCTACATGTGTGCATCATCATGCCTGGCTAATTTTTGTATTTTTTGTAGAGACAGCTTTTCGCAGTGTCACTCGGGGTGGTCTAGAACTCCTGAACTCAAGAGATCTGTCTGCCTTGGCCTCCCAAAGTGCTGGGATTACTGGCGTGAGCCACCATGCCCAGCCTATTATAAGGTTTTTATATGTAAATGATATAACATAACTGGAACATAGACTATAACAACTTAAAAACATATATTGTAAGCCCTAAAGCAATCACTAAAATCATCAGTGTTATAGCTAATAAGCCACAAAGGAGATCAAATGGAATGATGAAAAATATTTAATTACTCCAAAAGAAGCCAGAAAAAGAAGAATCAATAACAGACGGGACAACTAGAAGACACATAGCAAGATGATAGACTTAAATCTAAACATATTGAAAATTCCACAAATGTAAATGGGCTAAACCCTGCAAATAAAATGTAGAGATTATCAAATTGGATAAGAAGCAGAACTCAACAAGAAATCAAAGGGAAATTAGAAACTATTTTTAACTGAGTGAAAATAAAAATGCAGCATTACAAAATGCACAGCTGTCACTAAATCAGAAGTTAGAATAAATATTATAGAATTTAACACCTACAATAGGAAAGAAGGTTCTCCCTTAAGCCTAGAAAAAGTAGAACAAATTAAACCCAAATAAATTAGAAAAAAGAAAATAATAAGTACCAATATGGTAATCAATGAAATAGAAAACAGAAAAGTAATGAAGAAAATCCATGAAAAAAACACTAATTATTTGAAAAGATCTATAAAATCAATAAACCTTGTCAGGTTGACGAGAGAGAGACAAACGGAGAGAGAGAGAGAGAGAGAGAGAGAGAGAGAAACAGAATGACAAGATGAAGTCAGGGATACAAACTACTATTACTAAGAATAAAACAGGGTACATTACTACTAAGCTACTAAACTCATATTAAAATTATTAAAAGATACCTAGGAAGTAAGAAGGGAGTATGATGAACAACTTTATGCTACGAAATTTGACAACATGAGTCAAATGGACACATTTTTAAAAAGATACACTACCAAAGCTCATTCAAGAAAAGTAGGTAATTAGAATTGCCCTGTGTTTATTATAAAAAATTGAATTTATAGTTAAAGATCTTCTCACAGAAAAGAACTCTAGATGGGTTAAGTAAATTCTATCAAAAATTTAAGGAAGAAATAGTACTAATTCTACACAAATACCCAGAAGCTAACATGAGCGGGAACAATTCACAACTCATTTTATGAGTTCAGCATTACCTTGATACCAAAATCAAAGTAAGACATTATAAAAGAAGAAAACTACAGATTAATATTTATCATGAATATGGATGCAAAAAATCAATAGTTTACCAAATCAAATTCAATAATGTACAAAAGGAACAATACATCATGACCAAATGAGGTTTAGCTCATGAATGTAGAATTTCAAATGGTTTAACATTTTAAAATCAAGAAATGTGACTCACTATATTAGCAAACTAAAAAGGAAAACCTATATAATCATCTCAATAAACATAGAAAAGCATTCTTGAACATTCCTGAACATGAATTGAACATTCATTCCTGATTAGAAAAAGAAAACTCCCAGCAAAATTGAAACAGAAGTGAACGTTCTCAACCAGTTAAAGAGCATCTATGAAAAACCTACTAACATCATACTTGATGGGAAAGCCTGCACACATTCCCTCTAACTTTTAGGATCATGACATAGATATCTTCTCTCACCTTTTCTTTTCAACAATGTACTGGAGGTTCTAACCAAAGCAATAAGGCAATGAAAATAAATGCAAGGCATCTAGAGTGGTAATAAAGAAGTAAAACTCTCATTTATAAGTGGGAGCTGAACAATGAGAACACATGGACACAGGGAGTGGAGCAAAACACACAGGGCCCTGTCAGGGGAGGATAGTGGAAAGAACATTAGGAAAAAGAGCTAATGCATGCCGGGCTTAGTACCTAGGTGATGGGTTGACCGGTGCAGCAAACCACTATGGCATATATTTACCTATGTTACAAACCTGCACATCCCACACATGTACCCCAGAACTTAAAAAATAAAATAATAAAAAAGAAAGAAGTAAAACTATCTTTATTCACAGAAGCAATGACAGTCCATAAAATTATAAGGATTCTACAAAAAAAAATTACTAGAACTACTGAGCTTAACACAGTTGTAGGTACCTGAAAAATATAATTGATTATATGTTAGCAATAAGTAATCAGAAATGGAAATTTAGAAACAAAAGCATCAACAAATACAAGATACTTGGGGATAAATCTAAAAAATAATAGGTAAGTTCTGTACACTGAAACTATAAAACATTGCTAAAAGATATTAAAGACCTAAATAATTATTTATTGGTTAAAATTTAATATTAAGATATCAATCCTCTACAAATTGTTTTGTAACTTAAATGCAATTCTTGAGCAGGCAAAGCAAGATGGTAGAATCAAAGTCTACATTGTACACCCCCTTAGCTCCCCAACTGGAACACCAAATTTTAACTACTATCTGCACACAGCAAAGCACTGTCTCAAGAACAATCAGGTGAGCAATCACAGTACCTGGTTTTAACTTCATATTGTGGAAAGTGGCATTGAGGAGGGCAGGAGAGGCAGTCTTGAATCACCAACACCATCCCTTCCCCATCCCCTGGCAGTGGCCATGCTGCAAGGAGAGAGAATCTATGCACTTTGGGGTGGAAGAGTGCAGTGACTGGGGGACTTTACATTGAGCACAGTGCTGTTCTGTCACAGTGGAAAATAAAGCTGTGCTGGGCTCAGCCAGCTCCAGCACACAGAGGGAGCATTTGGACCAACCCTAGCCAGACGAGGGTCATCCATCCTATCAATCAGAACTTGAGTTTCTTGGCAAGCCTCACCACTGCAAGCCAAAGTGCTCTGGGGTCCCAGGTAAACTTTAAAGACAGTCTAGGACACAAGGACTACAATTCCTGGGCAGCCCCTAGTGGTAGGCTGGGCTTAGAGCCAGTGAACTAGTGTGGCACATGACCTAGGGAGACATCAGCTGATGGCTAAGCCATCCCTCCCCCCACCTCAGGCAGTGCAGCTCATAGCAAGGAAGAAAGTCATAGTTGTAGAAGGAAGATGTCATAGAAGGAAGACGTGATGTCTTCCTTCTGCTTAAGGAGAGGAGCATGAAGAATAAAGAGGGCTTTGTCTTTCATCTTGGATACCAGCTCAGCCACAGTAAGATAGGACACTGGGCAGTACACAGTACATTCAACAATGTACTGGAGGTTCTAACCAAAGCAATAAGGCAATGAAAATAAATACAAGGCATCTAGAGTGGTAACAAAGAAGTAAAACTCTCACTTATAAGTGGGAGCTGAACAATGAGAACATATGGACACAAGGAGGGAAGCAAAACACACAGGGGCCTGTCAGGGGAGGATAGTGGAAAGAACATTAAGAAAAAGAGCTAATGCATGCTGGGCTTAGTACCTAGGTGATGGGTTGACAAGGCTCACATTTCAGGCCTTAGCTCCTGGATGATATTTCTAGACACACCTTGGGCCAAAAGGGAACCTGCTGCCTTGAAGGGAAGGATCAAGTCTTGGCAGGATTCATCATCTGCTGACTAAAGAGCCTTGGGCCCTGAATAACCATCAGTAATAACCAGAAACTACACCCTGGACCTTGGGCTCTGAAACATGCTGACTTCAGGAGAGACCCAGCACATTCCTAGCTATAGTGGCTATAGTGAAAGACTCCTGTTTGAGAAAAGCAGAGGTAAAAGTAAAGGGGACTTTGTCTTGCACCCTACATACCAGCTTGGCTACAGTAAGGTAGAGCAATAAGAAAGCTCTTGAGGTCCCCAAGTCCAGGCCTAGGCTCTTGAACAGCATTTCCGGACCTGCCCTAGGCCAGAGGGGAGCCCACTGCCCTGAAGGGTGAGTCCCAAGCCTGGCAGCATTCACCAAAACCTGACATAAGAGTCCTTGGGCTTTAAGCAAACATCAGTGGTGGCCTGGCAGAACTCATGGTAGATTACTGCTGGTGGTGGCCACAGGAAAAGGGTTCTCTGTGGTAAGAGTAGAGAAGAGTGAAAATGTCTTTGTATGGTGGTTTGAGTGTCAGCCACAGTAGAATAGAACATCAGGTAAATTGCTAAGGTTTTTGACTCCAATCCCTTGTTCCCAGGCAGCATCTCTGGACATACCTGGGGCCTGGGGGAACTCACCACGCTAAAAAGAAGGGCCTTTGGCAAGACCCAGTACTAGGCCGGCTTCAGGTCTGACCCAGCACAGTCCCAGAGGTGGTGGCAAGAGGAGTGCTTGCATCACCACACCCCCAGTTCCAGGTAGTTCAGCACTGAGAGAGAGAGACTCTGTATATTTGGCAGTAAGTAAGGAAAAAGAACAAGAGTCTTTGCCTAGTAATTCAGAGAATTTTTCAGGATCTTATCCAAGACCACCAATGTGGTACTTCCATGAGTCCGCAAAAACCACAGTATTATTGGGCTTGGGGCCCAAGTCCCTTTGGATCTAGAAAGCCTTCCCAAGAACAGACACAAACATGCCCAGACTGTGAAGATTACAATAAATGCCAAACTCTTAAATGCCCAGACACCAAAGAATATCTACAAGCATTAACACCATCCAGAAAAACATGACCTCACCAAATGAACTTAGTAAGGCACCAGGGACCAATCATGGAGACACAGAGATATATGACCTTTCAGACACAGAATTAAAAATAGCTGTAGGAACTCAAAGAAATTCAGGATAACGCAGAGAAGGAATTCAGAATTCTATCAGATAAATTTAACAAAGAGATTGAAATAAAAAGAATCAAGCAGAAATTCTAGAGTTGAAAAATGCAATTGACATGCTGAAGACTGCATCAGATTATCTTCATAGCAGAATTAATCAGAATTAGTGAGCTTGGAGACAGGATATTTAAAAATATACAGTCAGAGGAGACAAAAGAAAAAAAATAAAAAACAATGAAGCATGTGTATGGATCTAGACAACAGCCTCAAAAGGACAAATCTAAGAGTTTTTGACCTTAAAGAGGAGATAAAGATGATAGACATAGAGATAGAGATAAAGATAGATATAGGGGTAGAAAGTTTATTTAAAGGGATAATATCAGAGAACTTCCCAAACCTAGAGAAAAATATCAACATTCAAGTACAAGAAGGTTATAGAACACCAAGCAGATTTAACCCAAATAAGACAACCTCAAGGCATTCAATCTCCAAACTCCCAAATGTCAAGGATAAATAAAAGGATCCTAAAAGCAGCAAGAGAAAAAAATAACAAATAACATACAATGGAGCTCCAATACATCTGGCAGACTTTTCGGTGGAAACATTACAGGCCAGGAGAGAGTAGTGTGACATATTTAGAGTGCTGAAGGGGAAAAACCTTTTAATCTAAAATAGTATATCTGGTAAAAATACCCTTTCAGCATGAAGGAGAAATAAAGACCTTCCCAGCTAAACAAAAGCTGAGCGATTTCATCACCACCAAACCTGTCCTACAGAAATGCTAAAGGGAGTTCTTCAATCTGAAAGAAAAGGATGTTCATGAGCAAGAAGAAATAATCTAAAGGTACAAACCTCACTGGTAATAGCACACAGAAAAGCACAGATTAGTATAACACTGTAATTGCAGTGTATAAACATCTCTTGACTTAAGTAGAAAGACTAAATGATGAACCGATAAAAAATAACTATAACAAATTTTGAAGACATAGTACAATAAGGCATAAGGAGAAATAGCAAAAGGTTACAAAGCAGCGGGATGAAGTGAAAGTGTAGTTTTTAATCAGTTTTATTTTTGCATGTTTGTTTGTTTATGCAGTCAGCGTTAAGTTGTCATCAGTTTAAAATAATGAGTTATAAAGTACTACTTGCAAGTCTCATGGTAACGTCAAATAAAAAGACATAAAACAGGTACACAAAAAAATAAACAGCAAGAAGTTAAAGCATACCACCAGAGAAAATTACCTTCATTAAAAGAACACAGGAAAGAAGGAAAGAAGGATAGATAACAAGACCACAAAGCAACCAGAAAACAAGTAACAAAATGGCAGGAGTAAGTCCCTACTTATCATTAACATTAACATTGATTGTAAATTGACCAAACTCTCCAATCAAAAGTCACAGAGTGGCTGAATGGTTGAAAAAACAAAATCCAATCATTTGCCTACAAGAAACACACTTCACCTGTAAAGGTACATGTAGACTAAAAATAAAGGGATGGCAAAAGATATTCCATGCCAATGGAAACCCGAAAAAAGAGAAGGAATAGCTATACTTAAATCAGAAAAAGTAGAGTTCAAGACAAAAATCATAAGAACAAAGAAGGTCATTATGTAATGATACAGAGGTCAATTCAGCAAGAGGATATTATGATTGTAAATATAGATACACCTAACACTGAAACATTCAGCTATATAAAACAAATATCATTAGAGCTAAAGAGAGAAATAGACCCCAATACAATAATAGCTAGAGATTTCAACATCTCTCTTTCAGCACTGGACAGATCTCCCAGACAGAAAATCAACAAATATTGGACATAATCTGCATTATCGAACAAATAGAGATTTACAGGATCTAATAGATATTTACAGAACATTTCACCCAACAGCTACAGAATACACATTTTTCTCCTCAGCACATGGATTTTTCTCTAGAATAGACCATATGTTAGGTCACAGAACAAGTCTTAAAAGATTCGAAAAAATTGAAATAACACCAAGCATGTTCTCTGACCAGAATGGAATAAAACTAGTATGTCAACAACAAAAGGAATTTGGGAAACCATACAAACACAGGGAAATTAAACAATGTGCTCCTGAATTACCAGTGGATCAAGGAAGAAATTAAGAAGGAAATTGAAACCTTTCTTGAAAGAAAAGATAATGGAAACACAACATACTAAAACCTATGGGCACAGTGAAAACAGTACTAAGAGGGAAATTTATACCTATGTTTGTCTACTTCAAAAAGAAGAAAAACTTTAAAGAAATAACACAATGATGTATCTTAAAGAACTAGAAAAGCAAGAGAAAACTGAACCCCAAATTAGTAGAAGAAAAAAATAATAAAGAAATAATAAAGATCAGAGCAGAAATAAATGAATTTGAAATGAAAAAATAAAAAATATCAGTGGAAACAAAAAGTTTTTATTTTGTGTGTGTGAAAAGATGAACAAATTTGACAAAGCTTTAGCTGGATTTACTAAGGAAAAAAAGAGAGAAATCTCAAATAAATAAAATCAGAGATGAAAAAGGAGACATTACAACTGATACTGCAAAAATTTAAAGGCTTATTAGAGGCTACTATGGGCCACTATATGCCAATGAATTGGAAAATCTAGAAGAAATGGATAAATTCCTAGACACTTAAAACCTACCAAGATTGAACCATGAAGAAATACAAAACCTGAACAGATCAGTAATGAATAACAAGATCGAAGCCATAATAAAAAGTCTCCCAGTAAAGTCAAGTCCATGATCTGATAACTTCATGGCTGAATTCTACCAAACATTTAAAGAACTAATATCAATCCTAATAAAACTGCTTCAAAAATTAAAGGAAGAGGGAATACTTTCAAACTCATTCTATGAGGCCAGTGCTACCCTGATACCAAAACCAGACAAAGACACATTTAAAAAAAAAAAAAAGAAAGAAAACTACAGGCTAATATCACTGATGAATATTGATGTAAAAATCCTCAACAAAATACTAGCAAACCAAATCCATCATGACCAAGTGGGATTTATCCCAGGGATGACAGGATGGTTCAACATATGCAAATCAATCATCAGATTGATACATCATATCAACAGAATGAGGAACAAAAAAACATATTATCATTTTAATTGATGCTAAAAAAGCATTTGATAAAGTTCAACATCCCTTCCTCAAAAACCTGGGTAGAGAGGGAACATACCTGAACATAATAAAAGCCATATGTGACAGACCCACAGGTAGTATTGTACTGAATGGGAGAAACTGACAGCCTTTCCTCTAAGATGTAAAACAAGACATCACTGTTATTCAACGTAGTACTGAAAGTCGTAACTAAAGCAATCAGACAAGAGAAAGAAAGAAAGCGCATCCAAATTGGAAAGTAAGAAGTTGCATTATCCTGGTTTGCAGATGATATGCTCTTATATTTGGAAAAAACTGAAGAGCCCCCCCTAAAAACTATGAGAACTGATAAGCAAATTCAGGAAAATTGCAGGATATAAAATCAACATACAGAAATCAGTAGCATTTCCATATGCTAGCAAAAACAAGAAAGGAATCAGAAAATGAAATTGAGAAAGTAATCCCATGTACAACAGCTAAAATTAAAATAAGATACCTACGAATAAACTTAACCAAAGAAATGAAAGATGTCTGCAATGAAATCTTTAAAAAGCTAATGAAATAAATTGAAGAGGACACCAAAAATATGAAAAGATATTCTATGTTCATGGATTAGAAGAATCAATATCCAAAAAATGCCCCTACTGCCCAAAGCAACCTACAGATTTAATGTAATCCCTGTCAACATACCAATGACATTCTTCATGGAAATAGGACAACTAATCATAAAATTTATATGGAAACATAAAAGACCCAGAATAGTCAAAGTTATCCTAAGCCAAAAGAACAAAACTTGAGAAATCACATTACCTGACTTCAGATAATACCACAGATTATACTACAGATAATACTTCAGATAATACTACAGAGCTGTGGTAACCAAAACAGCATGGTTTTTGCCATAAAAGCGGACACACAGACCGATGGAACAGTATAGAGAACTCAGAAAGAAATTCACACACCTACAGTGAACTCATTTTCAACAAAGGTACCAAGGACATATATTGGGTAAAGGACAGTATCTTCAATAAATTGGGCTAGGAAAACTGGATATCCATATGCAGAAGAATAAAGATAGACCCCAATGTCTCACCATATACAAAAGTAAAATCAAAATGGATCAAAGACTTAAATCTAAGACCTCAAACTATGAAACTACCACAAGAAAACATGGGGGAAACTCTCCAGGACGTTGGTTTGAGCAAAAAATTTCTTGAGTAATACCCCACAGGCACAGGCAACCAAAGCAAAAATGGACATTTGGGATTACATCAAGTTAAAAAGCTTCTGCACAGCAAAGGATACTGTCAACAAAGTGAAGGGACAACCCACAGAATGAGAGAAAATATTTGCAAACTATCCATCTGACAATGGATTAATAACTATAGGTAAAATCTAGTAATCTGATCAAGAAATGGGCAAAAGATTTGAACATTTCTCAAAAGAAGACACACATATGGCAAAGAGGCATATGAAAAAGTGGTCCACATCATTGATCCTCAGAGAAATGCAAATCAAAACTACAATGAGATATTATCTTACCCCAGTTACAATGGCTTCTATCCAAAAGTCAGACAACAACAAATGCTGGAGAGGATGTGGAGAAAAAAGAACCCTCGTACACTGTTGTTAGGAATGTAAATTAGTGCAACCACTATGGAGGAGAGTTGTAGACTCTACTGTCCTGACCCGGAATCCCAGTTTCTTCTAATTGCTTTTCTTGTAGTTCCAGGATGCTGCCAAGATCATTCAGAGGTGGGATGACCACACAGCCTGGACATGAGTCACTGCTTCCCCCTATTCGCTAAGTTCTATTCTTGAGTCAAACCTTTGACTTTATCACTTGAAAGTAACTTTATAATTACAATTTCACTTTATGTCTTCGTCTTTAACAAGAAGGATGTCTAGCATTTTTAAAGTAACTATCAATGAAGAACCCCCATGGAGCCCTGAAAGTGGCCCTGGTTCTGGTAAAAAAAAAAAAAAAATCTGGCATCCCAGCAAGGCCAGACTGTCTAAATGGTTTTAAACAAAATTTGTATTGATATGCCATATAGCCACGCAGTATAGCCAAGTCCTGGAATTTCTTCTGGACTCTTGGGTCCTTGTAAGTACTCATTCCACTCATGCTCCCATCAGCCCTAAAGATACTTCCCATTATATTGTTCCCTGAATTCCACAGAAAGCCATACAAGATAACTCACTCCATAGTAATTCACAAGGTCATTTACATGTTGGATAAAGCTTACGTTTAGATGAAAAAGTAAACATCTTGATATTTGATATTGAGAATTAGGGAGCTAAATTTTTTTCTTTTTTTTTTTTTTGCTTCTTCTTACTGCAAGCATCTGATCCAGTTACATTTATTTTTATATTCCACCGTTTTCACCCTGATCCAAGCAACCATCACCATTCACCTGATTACCGCAGTAGCTTCTTAACTAGTCTCCCTGCTTCTACCTTGCTCCCCTTCAGTCTATTCACAACACAGCTGTCAGAGCCCTCTTTTAAAAATGTAAGTCAGAGCATGTCATTCCTCTCTATTCATGCTCCTTGGATCCTATTTAACTTTAGGGTAAAATC
Organism: Papio anubis; assembly: GCF_008728515.1. NCBI lineage: Eukaryota > Metazoa > Chordata > Mammalia > Primates > Cercopithecidae > Papio > Papio anubis. The sequence continues at coordinate 32,682,606 of NC_044988.1, forward strand.
CAAATTCTTCAGTGATTTCAAGGCCCTTCATGACCTGGTCATCATTACTTCTGACCTTATGTCTTACCATTTTCCTCAATCTCACTCTTAGTTCTGCCAGCCTGTGCTCCATTCCTGGGACTTACTAGGCACATAGCTGCCATAGGGTCTTTGCATTTTCTATTCTTTCTGCCTGTAAAGCTCTTCCTGCAATCAGTAGCACAGCTGACTCCATCGCCCTCTTTAAGTGTTTGCTTAAATGGCTCAGTCTCAGCGAGGTCCATCTTTACTGTCCTATTTTAAATTGCAAACCATGCTCCATTTAGCTTATTATTTATTTATTTATTATCTGTCCATAAGGACAGGAATTTTAGTGTGTTTTGTTCTCTGATATATCTCAAACTCCGTGAAAAGTGCCTGGCATATAGTAGAAGCTTGATAAATATCTGTTGAAAGAGTGACTACTTATGTATTCCTTGTTTTAGATGTAAATTGAAACTTGGATGACCTTGGCCTGCCTATATGTAAATAGACCAAGGTGATCTTTCACTAGAATGAAAGAATCTGAATTCTGATTTTAGGAAGGTTAGAGTGAGTTTAGGTCACCTCTGGCCATATTTCTAGCAAGTTGGGGCAGTCCAGCTCTTAGTATTTAAACCATTCTCCTTGAATTGTTTTTACAGTTTTATTATTATGGCAATATTGCTTGTTCTGAGAGAGGCCCATCTGTCTCATATCTCTTCCCCACTCCATCTGTCTTCTCATTGTTTGCTCTCTCTCCCACTTTCTCTCTCTTAGACCTTATGATTTGAATAAGTGCAAAATGTCTTTGGCACTATCCAGAGTGAATTAAAAGCTGAAGGCTCTCTCTGTTGGTACAACAAAGGGAAGCCAAGTAAATCAATTAGAGGAATGGGGTGGAAGGAAGTATGGGGTGAGAAGTTTGCTTGCTTGTTTACTTATGTGTATGTTTGTTTAAACTTCACTTCATTTTCAAAAAAGAATTTAAGCTGAGCCAAAGACAAGGTTTGTTTTTTTCTTCTTACTTCAGTGTAAGGAAGGGAACTAACATTTTTAAACCCCTACTATTTGTGATAGATATTCTGTGCACATACAGCTTAAAATATATGTTGCATATAGAATATAAATTTAAAAATATTTTTAAACTCAAAATTTTTACATTATTAAAAATCTCAAATGTACAGAAAAGTAGAAGAAATAGTAAAATGAAAACCCATACTTGCAATTTTTAACAATTGGCCATATTTGTTTTATCTATCTAGATAGCTTTTTGTTGAGCTATTTAAAATAAGTTATCGACATCATGACACATCATTCATAAACGATTTAACATCCATTTTTAAAAATTAAAGGTATTCTCCCACAAAACCACAATACTATTATCACACTTAAACATAATTCCCTAATATCCAATCCATATTTAAATTTCCCTAAAAGACCCCAAAATGTATCAAACCAAGATCTAACCAGGAATTATACATTTATTTAATTATTGTATGTCTTATATCTCTTATCATATCAGAATACTTCCTTCAATTTTTTTCCTTATGACATTAGCTCTTTAAAGAATTCAGACCAGCTCTCTTGCAGAATTGTTCCCATGTAAGTTGTTAAACATTTTCCTGCAACTCTTGTATTCTCTGTATACCAGAATTTGGATCTAAAGGCTTGATTGGATTCAGATAGAACATGCGGGCAAGATTTCCTGAAAGTTACTCTATATTATATCCCACCAGGAAGCACATACTACCTAGTTGTCCCGTTTTCAGTGATGCTGTGTTTGATTAGTGGATTAAGGTGGTAACAGCCAAATCTCTCCATCGTAAAGATATGGTCCTCCCTTTGCAACTGGCTAGCAAATATCCACTTTTCTATAAACCTTTTAGTTAATGGTTTTGTAATAATTGATGACTTTTATGTAAACCAATTATTGTATTAGGGTTGCAAAAATGATATTTTGTCTAATGCTATCATTCTTTCTACATTTATCAGCTGGCATGTGTGTGTCTGTGTGTGTGTGTGTGTGTGTAAAGAAGCAATTACTCTCATCAAGAGCAGGATAAATGGTTAATTCTCTCTCTTTAATAACCAATTTTCAAATTAAGGAGTGGTATAATAGTCATCCCAGGGGTGTCAAATGAAGTTCATTACTCTTTTTTTTCTCTGTTTGAATATCACATAGACTCATAAGGTTTTACATATTCACTGTGCTTCACTTGGTTATAGTAATTATTCTTTTTGATGTTCAGGTTGTCCCAAATTTGGCCTGTGGGAGCCCCTTAAGTCTGTCTACTTTTATCATTCTCCCACTAATCTTTAAATACTTCTTAGCTTTCTGACCCCAAAAATGTCCTTGCTCACCTTGTACAACTGCTGCCTCAGACCAAAAATCACATATTCACATATTATTCCCCCCCGTTTTTTGAGACGGTCTCATTCTGTCCCCCAAGCTGGAGTGCAGTGGCATGATATCAGCTCATTGCAGCCTCTGCCTCCTGGGTTCAAGCATTTCTCCTGCATCGGCTTCCCAAGTAGCTGGGATTACAAGTGCACGCCAACATGCCCATCTAATTGTTGTATCTTTAGTAGAGATGGGGGTTCACCATGTTGTCCAGACTGTTCTCAAACTCCTGACCTCAAGTGATCCACCAATCTTGGCCTCCCAAAGTGCTGGGATTACAGGCATGAGCCACCATGCCTAGCCAAATCACATATTTCTTAAAGGAGCTCTGAGTCCTTTTAGTAGGAAATAGTATTTAGAAACCAAAATCAAGGAACCAGGAATGTTTATTACTACCGTGATGTCATTGTTCTAGGTCCTTTCAGTGGGCAGATCTAGGAAATGTATTTTTTAATAGCAGAAATTAATAATAATATTTTCAATTCTCATTTGACAGTCTAGAGTTTTTGCTGAACTTATTTGGTTTTATATCTGTTTTCTTGTATCTAGAATATCTTGATTTCTAATAACTGACTTGCCATATTTTATAATATTCATAACATGGTTTCAAACTAGTATTGCCAATATTACTATGAACAATGAAATTACTGAATAAAGCTGAAGATTTACTAGCAGTATTTTTATGGTCTGTAGAGATGAGAATACAGTATAGCAGGAAATTAAGTAATTTGCTGAGACATTAATCAAAGTGGCAGAGTTGATTTATTTGGCTACAACTCTTTCATCTCTGTCCACTCTACCAAACTATAGGCAGAGCTGGAGGGAAATAGAATGACAACAGGAGTCAACAAAAAAAGCCAGAAAGGGACTTAGAATGTACAAAAATCTATAGCATTTATATACATCAATAATATGCAAGCTGAGAACCAAATCAAGAACACAATCTTATTTACAATAGCACAAAAAGAATAAAATACCTAAGAATAAAGCTAACCAGGGAGGTGAAGATTTCTACAATGAGAATTGCAGAGCACTGCTCAAAGAAATCAGAAATGACACAAACGAATGGAAAAATAGTCAATGCTCGTGGATAAGAAGACTCAATATTGTTAAAATGGCCATACTCCCCAAAGCAATTTACAGATTCAAAGCTATTCCTATCAAACTACCAATAATATTTTTCACAGAACTGGAAAAAACTATTATAAAATTTATATGGAACCAAAAGAGAGCCCAAACAACCAAAGCAATAGTAAGCAAAAAGAACAAAGCCAGAGGCATTACGTTACCCAACTTCAAACTATACTACACGGCCACATTAACCAAAACAGCATGGTACTGATAAAAAAACAGACATATTGACCAATGGAACAGGTTAAAGAACCCAGAAATGAAACTACATACCTACAACCATCTGATCTTTGACAAAGTCAACAATAACGAATAATGGAGAAAGGACTCCCTATTCAATAAATGCTGCTGGGATAACTGGCTAGCCATATGCAAAATATTTAAACCGGATCCCTTCCTTTCACCATATACAAAAAAGGTGAAAGACATTTTTGTATTAAAGACTTAGATGTAAAATCCAAAACTATAAAAACCTTAGAAGAAAACCCAGGAAATACCATTCTGGACACAGGCCCTGGCAAAGATTTCGTGATGAAAACTCCAAAAACAATAGCAACAAAAACAAAAATTGACAAATTAACAAGCAAAAAAAAAAAAGAACCATTACAAAATGGGCAAAGGACATGAACAGATTCTTCTCAAAAGAAGACATACATGTGGCCAAGAAGCATACGAGAAAGATGTTCAACATCACTATCATTAGAGAAATGCAAATCAAAACCACACTGAGATGTCATGTCATACCAGTCAGGATGGCTATTATTGAAAAGTCAAAAAAATAACAGATGCTGGCAAGGTAGCATAGAAAAGGCAATGCTTATGCACTGCTGGTGGGAATGTAAATTAGTTTAGTCACTGGAAAGCCATTTGGAGATTTCTCAAAGAGCTTAAAACAGGACTACCATTTGACCTAGCAGTCCCATTACTGGGTACATACCCAAAGGAATATAAATTGTTCCACCATAAAGATACATGCATGTGTATGTTTATTGCAGCACTATTCAAAGCAAAGACATAGAAGCAACCTAGATGCCTATCAGTGGTGAATTGGATAAAGAAAATGTAGTGCATATACACTATGGAATACTATGCAGCCATAAAAGAACAAAATCATGTCCTTTGCTGCAATATGGATGTAGCTGGAGGCCTTGTCCTAAGTGAATTAATGCAGAAACAGAAAACCAAATACCACACGTTCTCATGTAAGTGGGAACTAAACATTGAGTACACCTGGACACTAAGAAGGGGACAATAGACAATGGAGCCAACTTGAGGGTGAGGATGGGAGGAGGGTGAGAATTGAAAAACTACCCATCAGGGTAGTATGTTTATAACCTGGGTGACAAAATAATTGGTACACCAAACCCCCAAAGTACACAATTTACCCATGTAACAAATCTGCACATATACCAGTGAACCTAAAATACAAATTGGAAGGAAATAAGATAAATTTTGTGTTTGTTTCAAAGGAAAAAAAGTTTGGTGACAGTTGGTAAATTTGAAAAAGTCCTGTGAATTACATGCCCATCCCTTAGGCTTTCCTTTCCTCCTATGCCTACATCTCCCAAAGTGTGGTCCCAGATCAGCAGAATCAGCATTGCCCAGCAACTTGTTAGAAATGTAAATTCTCGGGCATATCCCAGACTTACTGAATAGGAAACTCTGGCAGGGGACCCAGTAATCTGTGTTTTCAGAAACCCTCAGGAGCTTCTGATTCATGCTCAAGTTTGACAACCAGTTCTCTACACCTGAAGATGCCTTCACTGGAAAGTAGAATTTCCAAAAGCCTCCTAGGAGACAGAAGAGAGGTTTTAATATTCTTGTTCCTCTACCCTACACACATATAAACTTACCCATAAATAACACATAGATTTTTCTACAAGTATATTATAAATTCCACACATTCATTCTGCGCCTTTTTTCACTCTATATTACATACAATATATATGAGAGTATGTGCCTATTGTGGCAATAAAAAGAATTAGAAATGGAGAATGAGATATGAAGAACAGAAAAATAAAAGAGTAACTTGCATGGATCAATAATGACCACATGCAACGAATTAAGAAAGATGATCATTCTAAAGCATCTAGTTATATTTCAGTTTTTAAAGTTCAGCTGCACAGAAGTTTCCTTTCAATATCATGATCAGGTCATGATGCCTCCAACTCAATTTTTATGTCTGTAAAATGGGAATAAATACAACCTATCTTATGAAGTTACTGAGAAAATCTGATGAGTGTTTTACGAGCTGCAAAGAGCTATACAATTATAAAGTATTATAAGGTATAACCATTTAAAAACAATTGTTGTGAAGTGAAAGCTGTGAGACACATCATTAAAAGTCAGTTTCCATGCAATATCAGAATCAAGAGACAACAACAAAAAAAGCTTTCTCCTAATGAAGAAGCATTTCCCTAATTTGAAGTATGTCAATGATCAGGTTAGAATTACACTAAGGGGCACTATGGTGAAATCTTAGCATGCTTACATTGCCCTTTTAGAGCACTCATATTTTGTTAAAATAAGAAGGTTATTGATTAAGTTGTCTCAGCTTATACATATGTATGTTGCCTTGCCCTGTGTTCTGATTTTCCTGCACACAACATCCACTGGTACCCAAAATAGCATGACAAGCAAGAAAGGAAGACACTCTGCAACTCTCAAGGATTATCAGACAAAAGGTCAGATTGCTGCTAAAAATTGGTGGTCACCAATTTTCTGCCCTCAGCACTCTTCTTCCTCTACACTTGCATGGTGTCAATGATCACCTCTATGGTGATGATTCACAAAATTTGTATCTCTCTTCTATTCCTCTTTCTTGGACCTCAGACCCACACATCTACTGGGTCGGTAGACATTTTTTAATCCCAAGATCCATCCAGCTCAACATATCCAACACACACATTACCTGCCTTCCAGACCACCCAATCCTCTGGTTTCATTGTTTTTATACCACCACTCTTTTATATGGCAAGGCTAAATTGCTCTAGGATCACCAATTGGTGGTCAAGTTACCTCCATTCTACCTTTAAAATGTCATTTGAATATAATCTTTTCCTTTTCATGCCTACAACCTCTGTCTAGATTTAGAAATTTGTTATCTTTTATCTGAACTATTGCTATAGCTTATATTTTTTTCTTGACTTCAATCTCTTCCCACATTATTTCTTCTTCCAGAAAATATCTGACTATAATAACAAAAATGCATGAGTTACTCACTATGTACAAACCACTATTCCAAGCACTTTCTATACATTAGCTCATTTAATCCTTATTCAACACAGGTATTTATAGCTCATTTAACTCCTCTGCTCTAAAACCTTCAACAGCTCCTCACTGCTTTTCCCATAAAATCCAAGGCTTTCATAGTACTTGCAATGCAGATCTTCAGACAAATCTCTTAACATCCCTTCCTATATTCAGTATGTTCTAACCAACTGGATTGCTTTTCATTTCCCCAACACATCATGTTTTTATGATTCTGCTTTTACCAGCACTACTGCTCAATCTTTGCAATCTTTTCCACTGCTCAGTGGTAAATATTTTAAACCTCAACTTAAATATTGTCTCCTCCACCAAGTATTTACTGTTTATCCATTACAATAACTCTCTCATCATTGTCCTTTGTTACTTATTCAATAAATGTTTATTTTATTCATTATTCTTTCAACAAAACTTTTACCGTTAGGCTCACATGCTCCTACAGCACTTCATATCTTCAGGACAAGCCTTGGAAATCTGTCTTTGAGTGAAGATTGGATTAAGATGTTCATTTCCTATCTGTGATTATAACCTTCTTTAGGTTAAAGGCCATGTCTTCATTGTTGTAGCTCAACCTACCACCTCTTCGACGCAATGCTTAGAATTTATGCCTGTGTCTATTCATTCATTCAAAAATGGTGCTTAAAGACTATGTTCCAGGAATTGGGGAAGAATGACGAATAACACAGTCATTGCTCTTTGGAGTTTATAGTCTGGATGGTTAAAATACTTGCTTACAAATAATTAGAATACAATGTGACACATGCAGGGAAAACAGCAATTAATTGTGCCTACTCATGGCAAAGGCAGGTGACAAAAGGCATTTGAACCAGGTCTTTAAGAGTGAGTAGGAATTCACTAGGGGAGGAAGACAATCCAGAAAAAAAGAAACAGTATGTCAAGGAGTAGAGGCATGGAACAGCATAATGTTTTCAAACAAAGGTTAAAAATTCTGAATTACTGTAACTCAAGAAGCCAGTGAAAGGAGATCAAGCAGACAGATAGATCACAAATCATTAAAGGCCTTAGATGCCATGAGGCATCATTGCAGGAAATTTAAGGTAACATAGAATAAATAATTGTTGGATTGAATAACACTTTTCTAGATAGCTGAAAAATATTTTCTTTCATTTGTGCAGTTCTAGAACCTTATGCCACATCATAAATCGATTCCTTTTTATCTACTTGCCCTTGTGGCTAAATACAAATTTTGCAACTGCTTTTCTGGCTCCATACTTGTTTACATGTACAACTCACATCCATTAATAAATACTGTTGTGAAATTAAACAGTCATTCTAAGAGGGAAAGGGACATGTGACATGTATGAAATCAGAAAAATTGTCTTCCTGGCTGGGAGTGGTGGCTTACGCCCGTAATCCAAGCACTTTGGGAGGCCAAGTGGGTGGATCACCTGAGTTCAGGAGTTCAAGACCAGCCTGAGCAGCATGATGAAACTCTGTCTCTACCAAAAATACAAAAATTAGCCAGGCATGGTGGTGCATGATGGTAGTCCCAGCTAGTCGGGAGGCTGAGGTGGGAGAATGGCTTGAGTCCGGGAGGTGGAGGTTGCAGTGAGTTGAGATCAGGCCACTGCACTCCAGTCTGGGTGACAAAGCAAGACCCTGTCGCAAAATAAAGAAAAAAGAAAAGAAAAGAAAAGAAAAAGTGACTTCCTCTCAACCAGGCTGGAGTGCAGTGGCAGGATCTCCGCTTGCAATGTTCACCTCCTGGGTTCAAGTGACTCTCCCACCTCAGCCCTCCAGGTAGCTGTGATTACAGGTGCACGCCACCACACCCTGCTAATTTCTGTATTTTTAGTAGAGACAGGGTTTCACCGTGTTGGCCAGGCTGGTCTCAAACTCCTGACTTCAAGTAATCCACCTGCCTCGGCCTCCCACAGTGCTTGGATTACAGGCATGAGCCACCACACCTGGCCATCAACCTGGGAGATTGTAACGCCATCCTCTAGGACAGATTGTACTATGGTGAACAGCGTAAATCGTATCACTTTTCTACATTTAAGGTTTTTTATTTGTTTTGCTTTTGTTTTCAATGCAGGAAGAGCTTGTTCTTCAAAATTGTTTGAATTGTCAGTAAAATTATTAATTTTCCTTAGCAGCACGATGTGCAAGAAATCTAAACTTCAAGTGAAACTGCTCATGCTTGCATTATTTTTTGCAATTAATTGCTTGAGTCTGAACCTGCCATTTAAAGAAGAAAATCTAGGATACATCATTTGATACATACCTACTCCCCTCCTCTGCCACACACCCGTGCACAAAAAGTCAAACCACCTATATTTAGATGAAGAAGAAGCTTGATAGTTCTTCAGTTTATAGGTGCCAAACTTCAGCCAGAGCTGTGGCCATTGAACACTGGTCTTGCCCAGTCCAGGGGATGCTTGATTACTCCTGTGGAGATATTCTTGTGTGGATGTTATAGCAGGCTCTACAATCAGTCTAGCTCATACTACTCCTGTGCTATGGCTCCCCAAATTACTACCCTACAACCAGGTCCAGAAGAACTTCAGGTTGCAGCCACGTATGTCAGAGTTAATTTTCCTTAACCTCCATTATTGAGTTCATTCATTAAGAAAGGCTAAAGAATTTGCCCAAAGTTACACAGCTATAGAGGGTAGAGATGGGTTGCAAAGTCAAGTCTTCAGATTCCCAGTGCTTTTTCCATTAAACCTTGCTACTTTTCCATTAAATTTGTTGGTTTCTACAGATTCAAAACTGGGAAACAAACCTTGATCAGGTTACTAAGAACCTCATATCATGCCCAGCTGATCTTTTGAAAGGAAAGATTCATTGAACAGTCCCATATTGTATTTGGTGGCTTAGAGCACATGACTTTTAGTTTGAAGGCATTTGGACATATCTTCCAACACTTTATACACAGATACTTTTCTGCCTCAGTGACCTACTGGAGAGCCTTTTATTTTCTTTTAGAGACAGTCTCACTGTTGCTTAGGCCAGAATGCTGTGGTATAATTATGGCTCACTGTAACCTTGAACTCCTGGGCTCAAGAAATTCTCTGTCTCAGCCTCCTGAGTATCTAGGACTACAGGTGCATGCCACCATATCTGGCTAATTTTTAAATTTTTTGTAGAGATGGGGTCTTGCTCTGTTACACAGGGTGGTCTTGAACACTGGCTTCAAGCAATCTTCCTGCCTCAAACTCCAAAAGCACTGGGATTGCGGACGTGACCACTGCACCCAGCCCCAAGAGCCTTTTTAGTGCTATACTTACTCAAATGTGCTATGTACTTCATATAGAAATGAAAGATGAGCGAACTTCAAACGTGAGATAAAGATTTCAAAATGCATCATATCCGGGTTAAAAGTCTCAGAAAATACTTGTAGCAATGAGACACACCGTGCATAAATTCTTAGTAATTTGTTTGTCCTTCAACCACATGGTGGGACACATACCTAATCACACCAATAATAGTCTCATGACATACTTTTCACACTATAATGTGCTATATATAATGCTATAACTTGTCATTAAAACATGCAATGAAGTAATAAACATAAATGGATTTTGTGGTTAAAATCAAAACTACTTTTTCTAATTTGAAAAAGAAATTGAAAATTATATAAATGTTCCTCCAAATCGAGTTGTTTCTTAAATTCATATTAATGTTTCATTATATCCCCTCTTCACCTCATTTTTTTATTTAACAATTTACTCAGTACTCCCAAGGATGGCATGACTGTCCTCTATAAAGACACAGAATGTTCAACATGCCCCAAGGAAGGCAGAGTGATGGAAAGGACAGACAGCTACACTGGGAAGAAGATCTCTGTGTTTAGTTGTGCTGTATTAGAAACATCACCCAATTCTAGGTTTCAGTTTTCTCATGTTCAAACTAATTGGAGGAACTAAACTAAACAATTTCTAAGATTCTTTCCACCTTTGAAATTTTAGACCTCTGGCTTTTGATTAAATTTCCTGAATGCCAACCTCCTCATCCAGAAGAATATGCTGAAGGTCACAAAAGAAAGTGATGACTTATGTTTACTTGAGCCCCTGTAATCCCAGTGGAGAGACTGAGATGCCTATCCATGAAGCTGAAGCACATATTTGGAATATGTAATGCTTTGTATTTAAAAAAAATTTAACTTAGTTCATTTTTAAAGAGATTTTATTAGTCCATTTATCTGCTGTTTTAACATAATATCACAGGCTGGGTAATTCATTTAAAAAAAGAAGTTGACTTGGCTCTGGAGGCTAGAAAGTCCAGTAGCATGGCCCCAGCATCTGGTGAGGGCCTTCCCGTGCGTCATCCATGGCAGAAGGCCTCAAGTGGTGAGCAAGTGCATGAGGCAGAGAGAAAATAGGGGCCAAACTTACCCTTTGATCAGGACCCCACTTCTGAGATAACTAACCCACTCCTGTAATAGCCATTCACCAGGCAGAGCCCTCATGACCGCATCACTTCTCAAAGGCCCTACTCCCCAATACCATTTTATTGGAAATTAAGTGTCATCATGGGTTTTGGAGGGAACATTCAAACCATAGCAGAGAAAAAGGGCATTCCTTAGTCTGTGGTGATTAAAAAGGGTGAAGGGAGAGGGAATAAATTTAACAATTCAGCACCCTGTGTGCACCAATCTGAGAGATATAAAAAATAATTCCTGTTCAGGCAACAAAAACTTAAAAACCAATAGTTATGGTATGCAAATGACTAATAAACTAAACTGTATTAACAGTATAAACTGTTTCGTATTCCATTCTATATAACTCTATCAGGTAGGTTCCATTCTGGATTATCACAAATAGGGATTTGGCATTTCTTTTATAATTGGATGCCTGGGGTGTACAATAAAAATATTTCATTCTCTGCACCTCCCCTCTCTGCTTCCTTCTTTTACAATGGCAAATTTCCCTTCTCTTCTACAAGCTGACAAAATACAGCCTGCTTTCTGGCTCGCATGTACCACATGCTGGTCACATACAGCTGTTTATAAAAATGCAGACTTTTGCTGCCTAGAAGAGTATTTTACCTGGTACTCAGCAGTTATAGACAAGTGATTACCTTTAAACTCTGATCTTAAATTTGAGTTATGTAAGATGGTTGATTTATTCTTCATAATTATTCCATAAAAATACTAAATATATACCTAATCTGAAAGAAAGTTACAGATCTTGCTTTATGGAGGTCACTGAATTCTTCAGTGTTCCGTGAATAACAATGTTCGGGTCTAAGAGGTCACAGCACAAAGAGAAAATAGTGTTGGATACACATTTCTTAGTCTCTACCAACAGAGATCACCAACATGAGAATTGTTCAGAAGGATAAAGATGCCTCAAGTATGTAAGGTATGTCTGTAATACAAATGAAACAGGCACTTGGGGGAGAAAAAACCTTTTGCCTTACTTGAGAGAGGAGCCATTTCGGAGGCTTGCCTGCAAGGGAAGTCTGTGGCTCTAGCTGCATTTCAATGCAGTGCTTAGTTTATTCACCAGGGGTCATCAAAGGTCTGGATTTTCTTTGTCTACTTGTTGACTCATATGTACACTGTATACTCAAGAACCACTGGATTCTTTAGAATTGTGCATCAGGAGATGTGGCTTGCTTTCCTTCTCCCCACCACTCCAGGCCCACCCCCAGCACTTACTCTTTATAGATTTCTACCAGTACACTGCAGCAAACAAGTCCATTAGATGCATCACAGAAATGCCTTTTCTAACTAAACTAACTTATTTTAAAAAGGAGGGACTGGAAACATGGTATCTAATGAAGTTTTTAAAAAATAATCATTTTTCAAAGTTAGAAAGTGAAAGACTTTTCACACTATTGTTTTCTAGATTCATGAACCAAATTGCATGCTTGGAAAGCAAATGGGTCATGGTTCACTTTTGTTAGATTTCACTTAGTAACTGGGGTCACAGAGGGTCAGATCAGGTCACCAGATGAACCAGTTAACACTAGGCTGGGACTTTTTAGTGCCTGTTGAACAAGTAAATAATGAAAGTTTTCAATGAAGATTTTGTCTCTGGCATGGGTAGGATCTCATGGGCCTTGGTGATCCTGATGTCTGGATTGAATACCACCTTTTGTGCAGCTCACAGTACCTATCTCAGTTTTCTGTGAAGCACCCTTAAATATCTTTAGTACAAAGCTATTGCAAGTAGTTTGATACTTTCTTACCTCTACCTTCTGAATAAACCAGATTGAATCCTTCAAAAGCTCAAAAGTGAGACACACTTCAGCCACAATGAGGAGTGGATTCAGCTTATAGCTTCTTCCCAGGGTGACATAGCTTGTATTCATGAATCAGTGGTATCTCCCCATACCCTTCTTCCTTCCCCAAAGTTGGCAGAAAAACAGCCCTGTTATTCAGGTGGAAACCTTGGATCTACATTCCTTTTAGACTCTATTTTAAAATGCACGATTAGAGCCCCAAAGTCACCTGGTCAGAGAATGTGAGAGCTAGAAGTGGCCTCAACATTCAGTTGAACCCTCTTATTTTATATGTTTGGAAACTGAGCACTAGAAAGGTAAGTACTGCTTCAAGTTCATTGCTGACAAAATGGATGTAGTCTCTTTATTTCTATTGTACCCTGCCAGTTTCCAAATAAGATGTGGAGAAATCTTAACAATACAAAATACATAAGGTAATATTATAGAAAAAGGCAAATAAGATTATGGAATGAGGAGGGAGTCAGCTATGACAGATGGCACAGCTGATAAATTTAGCTCTGAGCATTCTTGAGATAACCCAGGGCACATGGTAGCACTTAGGACTCCTCTCTCCAAAGATTACTGGTCATTTTCTTATAGGCTTGTTAGGGATGCTATAAAAATACCACGGGACACATGGGGACCATGGTTGTGTTAACAAAAGAAGAGATTTACTAAGGCTTTTTTCTTTTTTTTTTTTTTCTGAGATGGAGTTTCGTTCTTGTTGCCCAGGCCAGAGTGTGCGATCTCAGCTCACTGCAACCTCCACCTCCTGGGTTCAAGCGATTCTCCTGCCTCAGCCTCCAGAGTAGATGGAATTACAGGCGTGCACCAACATGCCCGGCTAATTTTGTATTTTTAGTAGAGACGGGGTTTCACCATATTGGTCAGGTTGGTCTCGAACTCCTGACCTCAGGTGATCCACCCACCTTGGTCTCCCAAAGTGCTGGGATTACAGGCATGAGCCACCGTGCCTGGCCAAGGCTTGTTATTAAGAGAGGGTTGTGAGAGCTGATAGAAGGTGGGGGAACAGTTAGGCAAGGCCTTCTAAGAATCATGAAGCATCAGAAATCTCCACTCCACACCAGTATGGAACAAACATTTTGGCAAAATGTACAACAGTGGAGGACACTAATTTTTAGTTAAAAAAAATCCCACTACCTATGACCTGTTAGTCTCCTGACATAATATGGATGTTATAATCATGAAAAAAGGAGGGGTGGCCCAAGGTAGGGTCAGTTACTTTTTATTTTCTCTTGGCATAAAATCTTTCTTAAAAGGTGAACTAGAAAACCCTTGAAAAGCAGAACTTGCCCACTGACCACGTTCTGTTTTATGTGAAATAATATAACCCAACATCAACTTCTGCAAAAGCACTACTTTTTCAAGCATCCTCAAAGCAAGTCACAGGGACAGTTATTTCAAAGTGACATTTACATTGTCAATGGGGAACTGAATAGCTGAAGGGTGAGATAGTGATCAAGAGAAGATTTAATCCCAGGACCAAGAGGAGGCAGATGTCTGTGAGAGAGATAAGAGAGCCTGGAGCTGCTCATAGCTTCGTATATTTAGATGATTGGGAAACACCACAAGTTGCAAAAGGCTTTACTAGTTGCTGCTGGTGTGTGTGTGCATGTGTGCGTGTGTGCGTGTGTGTGTGTATGTTCAGTAGAAACTATTGGGAACATGATCTATTTGCATATGTCTTAATTCATTTTAATTTGGGGGGCTTACATACTTTGGAATATATTTCAAAATTCTGTTCTCTCTACTAACTTATCGTGTGTTTGCTTGTTTGTTTTTATATTGGAGGGTGTTTCTGCACCTCCTATTTGAAAGAGATTAAATGTTTTTTAAGGGGCTTTAAGGAACTATAAGGAAAATACGTAAGTTTCTGTTTTGTGAGAAGAACAGAAGGTTGCAGAGGGCAGAGATCATAGCCATCGACTATAAAAGTGTAATGATAGCAGATGATGTGCCTCTGCTTTCTGTGAGACACAGAATAACAAAATTTATTTTAGCCAAGAAGACTGTTGACAATCTAAAATGTGTCAACGAGCAATAGAGAGATCTAGGAACTACCTGAAAAGAAGAATAATTGAAAGAACTGGGAGTGGTTAGCCTAAAGCTGAGAAGACGTTAAGGCAACATACTATTATAGCTTTCTTAAATAGCCACAGGAGCTATTGAGAGGAAGTTCTGCTCTGCAGAACCATAACCTGGTGGATGGAAGTTTTGAATAGGCAGGTGCAGCATCAGCACAAGGAAGTCCTTCCTATCAATGGATTGGGTGTCTTAGACCTTAAATATTTTCTTACCAATGTCGTTTAGCAGAGGGTGGATAGCGCAACAGGGATGTTGTAGAGAAGATTCCTGAAGTAGACAGATATTGCCTTGGATAATCACAAAGGCTCTTCTAACTTGATCAAACATTGTGGACTACAGATAACAAAATTGGCCGGGCGTGGTGGCTCAAGCCTGTAATCCCAGCACTTTGGGAGGCCGAGACGGGTGGATCACGAGGTCAGGAGATCGAGACCATCCTGGATAACATGGTGAAACCCCGTCTTTACTAAAAAATACAAAAAACTAGCGGGGTGTGGTGGCAGGCGCCTGTAGTCCCAGCTACTCGGGAGGCTGAGGCAGAATGGCGTGAACCAGGGAGGCGGAGCTTGCAGTAAGCTGAGATCCGGCCACTGCACTCCAGCCTGGGCGACAGAGTGAGACTCCGTCTCAAAATAAATAAATAAATAAATAAAGATAACAAAATAAGATGCAAATAATCTACAAAAGCAACCTATTGAGTACATTTATACTCAAAGCTAAATCAGGTGACTAAATATGACTGCCTTGCTTTTTGCAAGTCTACTTAGAATCAAACCTGAGACTTTTCCTTCCCCACCCCCACACATCGTTACTCCACTTCCCCTACCCTAATAGTCCAAAGCAATGTGTGAACATGCACTTCAAAAATTAGTAATATATTTTCAGCACAACGTAAAGGGTATGTGAGATAGAATTGTGCTGTATATACCAGAAAGCCCCCACATATCAGGAGTTTGATAGAATAATTATTTGTTATATAACAAAATCCAAAAGTAGGTATTTGGGGACTGGTATGAAAGCTCCATGGTGATTTCAAGGTTACAGATGTTTACTTTTCCTTTTCACCATCCTCAGTATGTGGTTTTCCCATCATGGTCCAAGATGACTGCTGGAGCTCCTGCCTACTCCAGGATGGCAGGAAGAAGGATGGAAAAAAAAAGGCACACCTTCCCACTTTTAAGTAGCTTTACTAGAATTCTCAGAAAACAGTTTTATTACATCTCATCAGACTATAAATTCAAAGAAGACCAGAAAATTTAGCCATTATCCTGGACAACACTGGCCCAGCTAAAACTCAGCTTTCTGTTACTATTGGAGAAGAAAAGACTAGATATTGGGAGGTAACTGGAAGTTTCTCCTGAACAGGATTTAGGTATTATACAAAACAACAAACATAATGCTACTCTCTTGATATCTGTTTCCCTCAATATTTTAAAGCAAACCTACTTAAAGCAGAGACCAAGTTTTTATAGTAAATGGTAAGGGGGAAGTTTTGAGTGGAATTTTACCATGAAAAATGATACTAAAATTGTGGAAGCATATTTTATTTTATATTTAATATAATTTAGGTTTTAATATCAATTATTTATTAGGTTTTTGGGCCAAGAATGAGTTAAGTGCTGATTATTTAATTTGATGACATTGAAATGAGAATATAATATGATTTAATAATAGGACATTCTTTGTTTCTATTTGTCTTTGGCTATGTGATCATGGAGAGGTTCTTTGAAAATATGCATCACTTTTACTAAGAGCTTCTCTTAGGCCTTTGGTATCCACATCATTCTCTTAAAGACCTGATCCTAGCATCAAAATTCCAGATGTTTCACTTCAAAATTTTCACTGGTCTACTTCTGCCAGACCCTCATTTGTCAGGGACATTGAGTGTGATATGATTAATTTTCTGACAGCACTTTAATTAACCTCATGAAATCTTGTACCAAGTGCAAGATTTGCAACCTCAATTTGCAATCAAGTTCACTACCAGATGTTTACATTTTACTATCTATAGAGACTCATCTAGAAATATTATGACAGATGTATAGAAATAGATACTACTTTTTAAGAGGGAAGGATGTTTAAATGGGTACTAATAAGTGGGCAATTCATTAATAAATATTTTTGCATTAGGAAGACTCTTGTTTCCATATAAAACCTTTTAAGTACAGGATTTTAGATAACAAAGTTTCAGATAATGAGGATTTTTACCCTATATGTTATCTTTCAGTTAGGAAGTTAGAAAAATAAATGAAAATGGGATATGTGTACTGAGCACCTACCCTATATCAGGTGCTATGTTAGAAGCATTTTGCATGCTATTTCATTTGATCCCCCCCTCTCCCCGCCAGTAGGTCTATAGAACAAGTTCTTAATTTTCATGTATAAATAGAAAACCTGGACAATCCAAGTAATTTACAAGTAAAGTCAGCATTGTAGAGCTCTCATTTAAGTCCAAGACTGACTCCAACTCCTGTGTTCTTTACTCTAGAAATATGTTATGTTTCAAGGTTTTGATCAATGTGTTTTCACGGAGTGTCATCATTAATGGAAAGGAAAGGCAGGATAGAATGTTTCTTCCTGGTTAGCTTAACATAAATCAGCCTTGAAACATCCCAGAAGGCAGTAGGCTTTTACATCTTTATGTGTTTCACAGCACCTAGGCATATAAATTAGCATGCTTTCAGCTGCAAGTAATTGAAACTTGACTCAATTGACTTGTGGACCAGTGATTATCAAAGTATAACCCCTGGACCAGCAACATTGGCATCACCTGAGACCTTGTTAGAAATGCAAATTCTCCACTCCTACCCTGGATCTACTGAATCAGAAACTCCGGAGGTGTAGCCCAGTGCTCTGTGGTTTAACCAGCCCTCCAGGTGATTCTAATGAATGCTAAACTTTGAAAACCAGTGATTCAGACAATAAGGAAATTCACTTTCTCACTAAGCAGGAAGTATAAAGACAGGGTATTTCTGGGTACAGCAGGATCAGGGCCGAGTTCTGTTCCCCATAACTCTCTTACTCTGTTCTTCTCCACATGTTCACTTTTCCTTGGACTGACTCTCCTTGTAGTCCCACACCCAGAAGCAGAAAATGAGCCATCTCTTTGTCTTTTTCAAAGATTGGAGATACCTTTCCCAGAAATCCTCCCAACAGCCTTGCCCTCATGTTTCAAAGGCCAGAATCCTGTTACCTGATCAGGTCTTCAGCCAGTTACTGCCAAGTTGGATAAGATTGATGTGATTAGCTGACACTAATCAAGACCTACCCACTGCCATATGGCCATACCCAGGAGGAAGCACACCTGAATAAAAACAATATTCTTTTTGGAAGAAGAAAGCAGAGAAAGGAGGTGGTATTGGGGTATAGGTATTGCATAGGCTACCAGCAGTACCACCTACAAACATGAAGATGGTGGATCCATGCTGCAGCAAAATCTTTGCCCCATAAGGACTTCAACTTGAAGTCTGTAAATTTGTTTCAATAATCTTATCATTCTCACTTCCTAGCCTTTTAAAATTTCAGGTCAAAGGCAGCCTAAAGATCACCACATTTTAAAGTTTTGGCGATTATTGTCTGACATTTAAAACCAGCTAGACATAATATATTAAATTACAGAGTTTTTAGTAGCATCATTTAGATCTGTTCATCTATTTTAGTGAAACATTCTATCTTTTCATACCAGAGCTCTGAGATAATTATAATTAAAAGGACACAAAACTATGACTAAAAATATGTATTTTCCTTCTACGGTCTTTGTGCTTCTTCAAATGACAGGTGCTTCTTAAGAAAGGAAATTCTATTCATTGCTATCTTTGCTATCTTTTCTATAGCAAAAAAATAAATTTTAAATAATGACTTTTTAAAAGAGAAAATCTGAAATGATGAACAGATTGCTTTGATCACTGCTTTGCTGAACAACTCAGACAGTTGTTTGGAGACGGGTAGGAATACAGCAAATATTTAATTTTTGCTTGATTCACACATGAAGGTATTAGTTAGGAAGATTAGTAATTACCAAATCCTCTACTAGTCAGACATAGATGCCACATAACTCTGCAATTGTTTAGCTGTAATATGAACCAATCTCGGCAGAGGTAGTAAACTGTAGTTCCTAGCCATAACAGCTTGAAAAATATTCATGCAGCCTGCATTTCATTGTTGTTCTGTATCAGAGGACTCCTCAGCCTTCCCACTTCTTGAGTTTTTCAATTACGTGCTTGCCTCATTTATATTCTACATCTGATCAAATACCAAAGAATGTGGATTAGTCACATTCCTACATAAATTTAAACATTATGTAACAAGTGTCCCAGCGGTTTGAGAATGAACTTCAACATCGCATATTGGGAAGAGCCCTAGGTTGGAATATAGACACTCTCTCTGGCTTCTAACCCTATCTCTGCCTCCCATCTGCCTGGTAATTTGGAGTAATTCACTTTACACATCTAGGCCTTAGATTTCGGTGTCCAAAATTAGGAGATTGGCATTTGTCTCTGAATTCTCCGCCAAATCTAGTGTCCTGATCAAAGAAAGATCAGAGGAGAGGCGGCTCAGCATAGTGTGAAAAACCTTTAGATTCACATCTCAGGTCAGCTACTTATTAACCGTATGACCTTGGGCGAATTATTTAAAATATCTGAGACAGTTTTCTCATGGGTAGAATAGAGATAATATCAACCTCCCTCTCAGGTTGTTATGAGACTTGGAGAAAAATATACTGGAAGTAGCTAGCATTGTTAATGTTATAGTTGTTCTACAATAATTAAATGGAGAGGAAGAATTCCACCTTATGTTTTTCCATACTCTTCACTACTACAGTTCTTGGGGCAAGGGGAAGGAAAAAAAAATGGTTAAAAGGTTGTGTCAATATCTCATGTCTCCACTTTTCTGTCACCTATTTATTCATTAACTCCCTTACTGCCAAGATGACAGTTGACGACAGACATTTTTCTACTCTGCACCTGTCCAGTGGTTCTCAAACTTAATGTGCTTCAGAGTCATCTGCAGGGCTTGTTAAAACACAGATTGCTGGTCCCCAGTCCCACAGCTTCTGCTGCAGTAGGTCTGAGAGCCTGGATTTCCTAAATGCACACAGGAGCTGCCGCTGGTGGTCTAAGGACCACACTTGGTTGATGAGTAGAATTTCTTTGAGAAGTTTATAAAAGAATACAAGTTTCTAGACCTACTCTTGGAGGTTATGATTCAGTAAGGCTGGCTGGGTGCTAGGAATCTCTATTTTTAAAGCTCCCCAGGTGATCCTCATGTTTAGCCGGTTTGGGAACAGCAACTCTATTTCTAATTCCACTGGTGAATGTGTTCCCAAAGCCTCCTGGTGGTTTTGTTGATGCAGCAATTTCCTCCTGTAATTCTTAATCCTTCTGGGTCTCTCCTCCAATTCCACTTTCAAATACCATCATTCAGAGTCACCTCAACTTTTCTTTATTTCTAGATAAATGAGATTTCTTCCTGTTTTTGATCCTTGCTATTAGCAGAAGCTGGAAGTCCTAATGCCTTATAAATATTGTGTTTCTGCCTCTCAAGACATTTATCTTTCTGTATGTTTTATTTGTGTTGTTCATTCTTCCTCACCTCAACTCTTCTCCCCAGCACTACTAATAAGGCCCTTCAGGGCAAAGACTGGATTCTATTCAAAGAATGCCCTAGTACAGAGACTTGTAAATAGTAGGTGATCAAAACAAAGATGTTGAAACTAAATTTGATCACACAAGAAAGCTATTTATCACCATGTCTGCCACCATTGTCATAGACCTATGTCTTTTCTCAAAGGTTTTGGTAGTAATAGATAACACTTATTAAGCTAACTTTATGGACGTTTTGCATGTGAGGCACTATTCCAAGCATTTAGCCTATATCAACTAGTGTAATGTCAACTAGTGTAATTCATGTAATTAGCTTAAGGCATCTTGCAATCAAGTCATTTTTCCTCCTTAACCGCTGTAAACTCAGAGCAGCCCCAACCATTTCCAGCAGGTAAGCAAAAACGAAGAGACCAGATGAAGAAAAGCCAGAAGTCATAGCTGGACAGAGAACTACATCCCTGCTCTGTGAGTCAGCAAACCCTAACCTCTGCAGTGCTGACTCTGCAGCCCTTAATATAGTCCCTCAACACCGTTTGAAAAGACTCCCACACTGATGGAAACAGGCCTTCTTCTTCTTCTTTTTCTAAATAACCTTTATTTTTCAGAGGAGTTTTAGGTTCACAGCAAAATTGAGAGGAAGGTACAGAGATTTCCCATATCTCCCCTGCTCCCACAAAACCACAGCCTCCCCAGTTATTAACATCCCTCACCAGAGTGGTACATTTGCTACAATTGATGAACCTACATTGATGCATCATAACCAACCCAAATCCATAGTTTACATTAGGATTGATTCTTGGCATTCTTACCTTCTATGGGTTTGGAAAATGTATAATGACATGTATCCATTATTACAGTATCATACAGAGTAGTTTTACTGCCCTAAACATCCTCTGTTCTCCACCTACTCATTTCTTCCTCCCCCAACCTTCATGTTCACATAAAACGTGAGCATGAGGGCAAATCCTAAATCAAGTACAATATATATGGGTCAACACTATTGTTTACAATATGTGGGGAGCCATTTAACCTCTGTGAGCCTCTATCCTTATTGACAAAAGTTGAAAATAATTGTATCTCTCATTGTGATGATCCAATGAGACAATATCACTTAAGAGGGAGCCATTTTAGAAACTGACCATACAAAATTTGACGATTTCAACCTGTGCAGCACTGATACGGATGGTTACAATGCTGATATAGTTTGGCTCTGTGTCCCAAACCAAATATCACCTTGAATTGTAATAATCTCCATGTTTCATGGGAGGGACCTGGTGGGAGGAAATTGAATCATGGGGGTAGGTTTTTCCCATGATCATGCTGTTCTTGTAATGGTGAATACATCTCATGAGATCCAATGGTTTTATAAAGGGGAGTTCCCCTCTATATACTCTCTTGCCTGCTGCCATGTAAGACTTGCCATTGCTTCTCCTTTGCCTTCCACCATGATTTTGAGGTCTCCCCAGCCATGTGGAATCGTAAGTCCATTAAACCTCTTTCCTTTATAAATTACCCAGTCTAAGGTATGTCCTTATTAGCAGAGTGAGAACAGACTAATACAAATGCTTTTGGACACCCATGGTTTAGGGAGCATTCCATTGGTGGGGATAAGAGGTGCTCTACACCTTGCAAGGGGCAGACAATCCTGTATGATGAAGAATTGTCCTGCCTCAAGTGAATTTTCTAAAGTCAAGGATATTTCAATTTGAGAAGCTAGGCATTCTGATAAGTGAAGAACTTGTTTCTAATAATCCAAGCATAGACTATTACTTGGTTTAACATATAAACAGCAAATAGTTTTGCATGACTGTAACATGCACTGAGTTTTCCAGATGAAAATTCCCATGTAAATTGAAAGAATACAGAATTTAGTTTTGTTCAGAACTTTTCCAAGGATTATTTGTCATTTTGTAATTTACATCATTGATGCTTCTTGTGGTATCTGAGTCACAAATGTAACACACCTGTTTCAATTTTTGTTTGTAACTAGTATTCACAGTGATTTATGAACTTGTTTATTTATATATAAACATACACATATTCATATCTACACATATCTATGTATTTACATACATGCATAAATACACACATATATGTATTTATATTACCCTTATTTTAAGCACATGAAAAATTTAAATAGAGTGATACTGGTTGAATATTACCTTAATTTCAAACTTTACAAATTTTAAGTACATGTAAGCATTTGACTACTTTATTATTCTCTTTAGTGTAGTTGTACCTACATACATATTGAAACACGTTATTTGATTATAGATCACCTTTCTCTTCATTGTCTTTATAGTACATTTAAAGCATTATATGGGTGTTTTTGAACTTATGCTTATAGATAAACTATTTTATCTATGAAGTAAATTTCAGAGTAGTGAAAGGGCCAACACAAAATATATACTCTCTGGAGGGAGAGCTCGGACTGAGAATGTTGAGAACTACTACACTACAGAAATGTGAGTAATTGCTATTTGTCCTCAGTTTTGTGCAGGAGATTGACTGAAAATTAGTCAGGGAGAGATGGCTCTCTGCTCTTTGTGATGCGAAGGCCATTATATTAAGCATCTGCCTATTTCCTTCTTTTGTCCTCTAGTGCATGTTCATTAGTTATGGTTTGCTAGGGTAATCTATGGACAGATCATAGACAGTTTTCTGAAAGATATGTCAGCCATGGACATGAGAGCTACTCCTAAAAAACAATGACCGCTGGCACAACTGGACCCTTAATTTGATATCCATATGTGCATTCATGCCTGAGGGCTTAATGAGAATGCCGCAGTGTCTTTCCTCAGCATCTCTGCTAAGTGCCAATTACACCATTTATTTCTAATGTGATTATATCCTGGGTTGTGTTTAAAATATTATTCTACTCTTAACCACTTACTGAGAAAGCTTTTTCCCTCAAATGTGTCAAAAACCATGTTGAAATGTGTCTGAACATTTAAGGAGAACAGAGAGGACTTAAGCAAAAGTTGAGAACAAGACTCATTCCCCCAACCTTGCCGCATGGATGAGGCACTTCTACAAACAATAACTTGTTTACTGTTAACAATCCCTTTATGAGCTGTGTAGCATCACCTCTATTTACACTTGAGGAAATAGAAATAAAAAGTAAAAGCACTTTTAAAGCTCATAGATATATGCAAAATTTGGGAATTAGACCCACATCATCTGATTCCAAAGTCAATGCTCTCTGCAAGATATTCCCCCACTTTCTGTCCCCAGTTTATACAAATCTGTTTGTTTATCCAAATAGTCTTTGAGACCCTACTGTTGGCAGGACACTGCAAAGGATACGACTTTGACTTTGCCTTTTGAGAAGCTCACAGAATGATAGTGTAGGCTGACAAATAATAAGAGAATATTAGGAACAAGAGTATCACAGAGACACAAAAGAAGTTGTAGTGGGCTGTCAGCAAAGATGGCCACTAACAATTTATTTTTCCCCATCTGGGCATGGCACTCCTTCCATCAAGATGTCATATCCATTTCTCCTCTCTTTGAATCTAGGCTGCCCATGTGACTTGTTTTGGCCCATAGGATGCCATGGAAGTGCCACCATGTCAGTTCAGTACCTACTTCTTAAGAGACCTAAGAACTTCCAGTTTTACTCTGTTGGGGTCTTGAGTTACTCTCAAAAGAAGTTGAACTACCCTTCTAGAAAGTGATTCTTTGCCATCCTCCAAAGATCACAGCCTCTCCAGCTGAGGCACCAGACATAGGATCAACTAAAAATGCAAATAATTAGCCGGATGTGGTGGCGGGCGCCTGTAGTCCCAGCTACTCGGGAGACTGAGGCAGGAGAATGGCCTGGACCCAGGAGGCAGAGATTGCAGTGAGCCAAGATCACGTCACTGCACTCCAGCCTGGGTGACAGAGCAAGATTCCGTCACAAAAAAAAAAAAAAAAAAAAAGATATCTTGGATCCTCCAATCCCAGTGGAGCCACTCCCACCCGTTACCTTGCAGAGCAGAAATAAGCCGTCCCTGCTGAGCCCTGCTTAAATTCCTGACACACAGAATAATGAGCAAGAAAATGTTTTTCCTTTAAGCCATCAACTTGGGGATGGCTATTGTATGACAATAAACATCAGAGATTTAAAAAAACACCATGGGAATACCTGTAGGAAAGAGAGACTTTTTGGAGTAATCTGAGAGATATTCAAAAAATAAGTAGAATTTGAGATGAACCTTAAAGAGATGAGTGAACCCTGAGGAAAAAGTTTCCATAATCCTGCCTCTACCCCTACTGGGAACACATGTCCTATCTTAGAAGCAAAACACAACAGACAATAAGTTATCAAAATTATGAGAAAACAGATCAATGACCAGAATTGTTGCCTTTGAGATGAGGAAGAATGCCTTCATTCTGCAGCACCCTGAAAGAGACCAGTGAGGAGCAAACATCCTTATTCCATCTCCATGTTCTTTTTTAATTAATTAGTTAATCTATTTATTTGAGATGGAATCTCACTTTGTTGCCCAGGCTGGAGTGCAATGGCACCATCTCGGCTCACTGCAACCTCTGCCTCCTGGGTTCAAATGATTCTCCCACCTCTAATGTTGCCCTCATATTATTAATTACCAGAGAGGTAGGACTTATCAAAAACATTTTCAACCGTGTGCAGTGTGCAGTTTCCCAGCCTCCCAAGTAGCTGGGACTACAGGCGCACACCACCACAACCAGCTAAATTTTGTATCTTTTTAGTAGAGACGGGTTTTACCATGTTGGCCAGACTGGTCTTGAACTCCTGACCTCAGGTGATCCACTTCCCTCGGCCTCCCAAAGTGCTGGGATTACAGGCCAGGTATGAGCCATCACACCCAGCCCTCCATCTCCATGTTCTAAGAAGTACCTGCCATTCTTCACTCCCCAGCTCAATGTTCATTTGCAAGATTTCCTCTACATGGAAGTCTGTCCCTTATTTTTCTTCAAAGGTCTCCCTCATTCTTACCAAATTCCTGTATTTGTAGCCATAAAAATCTGCTAAGATTTTCCCCCTAGTTTCTTAATTTTTATGACTTCCAAAGGAAGCACTTCCCTTTGCCTTTTTCCTAGTAGGTGCTCTTAAAACGGGTGTGGAATTGTATGGCACCCAGCATGCAAATTAATGTGTTATAAAGAAAAAAAACTTTTCTGCAAAGGAAGCAATAAAAGCCAATGACTTTTGCTAAATTTCTTCTCACAATTTCTAATGAGTCAACATGTGCTGAGAAGAAGAAATTAGTCAGAGAAGAATGTGTCCTATTATACAGTTCTACTTTTGTGAGGATGAGTCAGACATTCCCATGTTGTGGTGTTCTGGCACCTGGCTAAGATGAGTAGGGCTGGGGGTGAAAGAGAACCTCTTTCTTGAAAACTTAAAAAAGGAAACACTAGCAGAGAATCTTTCAAACAGAGTCCAATTGAGAAAAATTATGGCCAGACCAGCTTTATTACTAGGAGAAAATGTATGACATTGTTTTACCCTACCCGGTAAATCATCTCAACTTCTAATGGGTCTGGGCAAAGCTACTGCCCCACTACACCAGGCAAACAGAAGCAAGAAGCATTCAGCATGAAGCTGTCATAGCAGACCAGACCAGATAAACAATTGTTTTTCCAGTCTATTCCCCCACGTGCTTTGTCTGAGTAACTCCCATGCAAAACACTTAACTGGAGTAAGGGACCCCAAAATGAGCAGAGCTCAGCCTTCCATCTAGGGGATTCATAGGTCAATGTAGGGGACAAACATACAGATAATACAATAATGGGAAAGAGGATAGGGTGGGAGGTGGCATGAATTCATGGAATGCAGTCTGAGGATTGAATTTGTCAGGCTCAAAATACTTTCAAATTGGAATGAGACGTGTTTTGTTGGAGATGCCTTTAGAATGTAACTTGAGGGCCAGAAAAAAGAATGCAAGCTACCTTATATTTGGACACCTACATTTATACCAAGCATATTTCCAGAATCAAAAATGGGAACCCATTATCTAACATAATATGACAAGAAGACAAAATCTTTGAAGTATGAGACTGACAGAGGATTGCAGAAGCCCCAGCACAATGAGGCTGCAAAGCGTGTTCACTGCAAGGCTAAGTTAAGGACCCTTGCCAGTCTATGTGCCACTGCACATGGTTGAAAATGCTTTTGATAAATCCTACCTTTCTGATAATTAATAACATTAGGGCAAGAATGACAATGTGTTTGAATGGTGCTTTTATTTTTCAAAATCTTAATTATTTTTTCAAAAAATTGCATTAGGAACTAGAAGGAGACCATATGGGAGGGCACAGAAGTGGTAAGCAATTATTTTTAAGTTGGAGCTATTCAAGCCTCACTTCGGCAAGGACCCAACCAGTAAATATCACTGTGGGAATGCTAACATGGAAACTGGTTTCATCTTTGTTTATTTTGTATTTGATAAACATTTATGGGGAAACTGTGTACAGGGTATTGTGCCTCCTACAGACCTGCTCATCCATCTGCCTGGTCAGCCTTTCCACAGAGATAGATTTCCAGGGCTACAAACTCAGCAAACAAAACTCATCTGGCCCCCAAACCTGTTCCTCTGCCTGTGTTTCTTATCTCAGAAAATTACATCATCATCCTCCCTAATGTTCCGGCCTTCACCCTTGAAATCATCTTAAGCCTTCTTGTCCTTTCTCATGGCTCCCCACATATCACATCAATTGTCAAATCTGATCATATTTGCTATTCATCCCCTTCTTTTCATTTAATTTTTCTAGCACCTTCTTGCCCCATCTGTTTAATCACCTCCTAAATGATCTCCCCATTGTAAAGGGGCAACTCTTGTTTGGCAGCCCATCTTCTAAGTATTTACACTCTGGTAAACCAGTAGCAGTTTAGCTGTTTGGAAAAGAAACTCTTTCTTTTCTCAAGGATTCAAAGATAAGAGGATGGAAGATCTAGAGTTAATACAGGAGTCTTACAACTGGAGAGCCATGTCTGAAAATGGAGCCAGCACAGACAAAGTACACTTGATCCTAATCCCCTAGTAGAAACTCACATATAGTAGGATTCCTTTTATCTTTTCCCCTTCCAAGCTACTATATATATGATGACTTATTACTCTGTCATAAAGTTCTAGGCTACTTCTCTGATTAAAACCTCTAGCGAGGCCAGGTGCAATAGCTCGCGCCTGTAATCCCAGCATTTTGGGAGGCCGAGGTGAGTGGATCACCTAAGGTCAGGAGTTTGAGATCAGCCCAGCCAAAATGGTGAAACCCCATCTCTACTAAAAATACAAAAATTAACTGGGCGTGGTAGTGCACCTCTGTAGTCCCAGCTACTTGGGAAACTGAGGCACAAGAATGTCTTGAACCCGGGAGGCAGAGGTTGCAGTTAGCTGGGATGGTGCCACTGCACTCCAGCCTGAAGGACAGAGTGAGACACCTTCAAAAAACCCCCCTAAAACAAAAAACAAACAAACAAACAACAACAAAACCACCTCTAGCAACTCCCTATCAGGTAAAGAATAACTTACAAACTTTTTAACATTACACAGAATCCCTTTACAATCTAAACTTAGTCTAATTTTCTTCCACTTTCTAATTCTTTTATTTTTATTTTTTTAAGACAGTGTCTTGCTATGTTGCCCAGGATGGACTTGAACTCCTGGGTTCAGGGGATCCTCCTGCCTCTGCCTCTGGAGTAGCTGGGACTATAGGCATGTGCTGTGGTGCCTCGCTTCTAACTTTTAAAAAAGATAGGCTCTTTACTATCATGCCTCTGTAGTTTTGTCCTCAGGCTTTTACTGCATTTTAGAATGTTCTTTCCCCCATATTTCTATTTGCTGAATTCCTATTCAAACTGTGAAGACCATCTCAGTTGCTATAACTAATATAAAGTCTTCTTTGTTCCAACTCCTTGTTCCCAAGCTTCAATAATAGTTTTCCCTTCCATGTATATAAAACTATTATAGTACCATTTTGAGTTTGTTGGTACTTGTTTGAATATCTTCCTGTCCCCCTAAATTATGAGACTTCCGAGGGGCAAACTACATCTCTTATCAATTTCATACCCCATAGTTCTTTAATATTTGTTAATTAATAAATGAATGAATGAATAAATAACCACTTTTTCCTTCCAATACATCAGCATACTATTCTTTAGCAACACCTGATCCTAGACATTCTTTTGCTTTTACCATAATAATAACAATGACAAAGACATATATAGTACTCATTATGTGCCAAGCATTGTTCTAAATGTTTTAGGTTTCTTAAATCACTTAATCTTTACAATAACTCTATGAGGTTTGGCATTATTATTATCCAATTTGACAGATGTGAGAAATGAAACACAAAGAGGTTAGGTAACTTACCTGTGGTCAGACAGCTAAGCAGTAAACTGGGATTTCAACTCAAACAGACTAAATCAAAGACAACTCTCCTACCACTACACTACCCTCTACTTGTGAGATTGTGAGGAAAGTATTCTAACTCACTTTCATTTCATGCCAATCAGATGGTTACAAATGTAGGAATCATATGATACTATTAAAAATAATACAACTATTTCAAGTATTGGTGAGGATATGCAATGATGGGAATACGCATTTGCTGCTGGTGGTAGTGTTAATTGGAACAACTGCTTTGGAAAACACTGGCATCACATGGTAAGGTTAAATATATGTAAAACTTATGATCCATTGATTCCATTCTTGGCCATAGATACCTTAGATAAATTTGTGTCCATGGGCATCAAGATAAAATGTATAAGACTGTTTGTACCAGCATTGTTTATAACAGCCTAAATACCCCAGATAACATTCAGTAGTAGAATAGATGAACAGATTGTGTTAGACTCATTCAATAGAATACTACTTAGCAATGAAAATAAATGAACTGTGGGTTTACCCAACCACACAGATAAAATTCGCAAATAAAGGCTGAGTGAAAGAAGCCAGACACAAAAGAATACACAGTGTCTGATTTCATTCCAAATTTGACAAAACTAAACCATACTGTTTGTGGATTCATATTTGGATGATAAAATTAAAAGTCAGCAAGAGAGTGATTACTACACATCAGATTAATGGTTACCCTGGGGAAGGAGGACATTGCAGACTGGAAGGGGTATAACATGAACCTCTGGGGGCTGGCAAAGCATTATTTCTTGACTGGGATAGTGGTTATATGTGTGTTTGCTTTAAAATATTTGGTTAAACTTAAAAAAATTTTTTTTGAGACAGTCTCACTGTCGCTCAGGTTGAGTGCAGTGGCGTGATCATGGCAGCCTTGACCTCCCCAGGTTCAGGTGATCCTCCCACCTCAGCCTCCCTAGTAGCTGGGACCACAGGAGCATGCCATCACGCTTGGCTAATTTTTGCATTTTTTTGTAGAGATGGGGTTTCATCATGTTGCCCAGGCTGGTCTCGAACTCCTGGGCTCAAGTGATCCACCCACCTTGGCCTACCAAAGTGTTGGGATTACAGGCATGAGCCGCTGTGCCTGGTCAGGTTAAACTTTAAATATAGCACTTCTCTGCATGTCAATGAATGTTCACTATAAGTAATGAATTTTTTAAAAAGTCCAATGAAAGAGGACCCAGACAGAGAGAGAGACAGAATGAAAAGAGAGGAATTGGGGACAATTGTCTTTGGGTCACACTCAAGATACAACGTCCCAGGAGACAGCATCCTACTGGGGGAGACTACTCCATGTGCCTATAACTGTACCAGTGCAGAGAGAGGGAGGATATTAACCATAGTTTGGGGCCTCCCAGAGGCAGACCAAGTAAAAGGAAGGGGGATCTGGATGCCAGAAGGGCCCAAGCAACAATATCCTATAGAAGTTCTAGAACCTCCAGGGTTTTTTTCACCTGTTAAATGAAGGGTAGCAACATTCATGTCCTCATTATCTCATCTTAGTGAGACAGAAGACCTAAAATTTCTCTGAAAATCAGAAAACTCTGCATAAAACACGGAAGGCTTCATTCATAACAGCAACCCAGAGAGGCCAGCCAAAGATGTGCTACGTTCTATTTTATGGTAAGCCCTTGAGAGAGCTAACCCCATTTCTAGAAACAAGGGTATGTTGTGGCCAAGTTGGAAGAACACACTGACTGGAAAATAACTGTGAAAACAAGCAAGGGGATTTCAAAAAGCTCACTTCATTCTTTCAGTCCCTCCTTAGCACAGAACAATGAAGCCACAGGCTGGTGAGTTTTGGCAACTTCGCCACAGACCAAACCGCAGGAGCACACTGCCTTACGGTGGTGGTTGTTTTGAAAGTTGGAACCTGTTCCAATATTCATTTCAAAGAGATTTTAGGGCTTTTGCTTGTTTTGCTCTCTCTTTCAACAAGAAAATCAGGGAACAACAAAATTCCACAAATTCTTTCATATAAATTAGTTACCAGCTTCTAGGGTAACCTTTGTTATGCTACAGCCATCTAGTACAAATGCACTTCCTGGAAGCAAAAGAGAAAAAAATTGAATTCCTATAGTCACAACTTTGGTATAGGCATGGTCCTGTAGGTAGGGGGAGAGTGGAGGCTTCTCTTTCCATGTATTCTGTTAAAAGGCAAAGGATAACACTGATTCGGTAGCCCTCAAATGAGATCAAGATTTGTCTGTAACATTTAAAAAGTTTTTACTTGCTTTAAATTTTCTTTATTTCCACTTTACTCTTTTTGTTCTCTTGTCTTGGGTAAATTACTCATCCTGGCAGTATGAAAGAACTAGCACCAAGACAAGGTCACTACTCCATGCAGAAGAAATGCAATAAGGAAAAACATAAAAAGTTGGCAGTTTATGAGGCTTATGTTTTTCAGATTGTATCACAGTATACATAAAACAATTTTCCAACAAATAATATTCCCCATTGAGCAAACAGATGCAGTTTAAGCATAGAATAATATAATAACCTTTAAATGATGGCAAGTATTAAGTTGGTACAAAAGTAATTGTGGTTTTTGCCTTCCTTTCAATGGCAAAAACCGCAATTACTTTTGCACTGTCCTAACAATACAGGAAAAATATAGATGTGCTGCAGTGCTGTGGGTTAGTTAGTTTTTAAATTTTTAAAACAATTTTTTGCTTGTATTATAAAATGTATGCACATTGAGGAATCTCAAAAAAAAAAACACATAGGAAAAGAGAAAAGCACATATGACAAAAAGTCACTCCTAATCTTAGTATCCAGATAACCACTTAATACTATCGTGTACTTTGCCTCCATAATATTTATTATTTTCTATTTCAAATTATGGTCATTTATTTTATTCAACATATTTCACTAAAAGTCTCAAAATACACCTAAATAAAGCACATTAAATTTGGACACATTAACTCATCCCATTATAAAATTCACAGAGTCCTATAAATAAAGTCTTCAGTCTAGTTTACATCAATAACAAATCAATCAGACTGTACTCCTCCTCCTCCTCAATTTCTCATTGTAGTCAGTCTCAGCTAGTGAGTTCTCCTTTTTGGCCCAGTAGGATCAGATCTTCATCAGACAGTATCCTAGTATGTCTCTGTCTTCCACTGGAAAAGGCAAAGCTCTCTAGTACCTCCCAATTTTCAAGGTCTCTGGATTCATGTGCTCAGAAAATGAAGGCCAATCCCCAGTCATTCCAGCAATTAACCAAAACAAACAGCCTCCCACACCAGCATCCCTGTTGTCAGTCTGAATTCTAGCAGATACTTCATGCCATCTGGGGATACGAAGGTAGAGCGGTTGCAATTATTTCCCCCCATTATACTGTGTGCCTTTTAATCTGGTTAATATTATTGGTGGAAGCAGAGAGTTTTTGTTTGTTTGTTTTTAAGGTATATATAGATATTTTCCTCTGTGATTTATTCATTGCTTAAGGTTTTTCTTATTTAACGTTTGCATAAGTTAGAAAACGCACGTCAGAGGTGTTGCTAACCATAACCCAGCCCAGTTCTTTCCAGCTACTCAATTTGGCATGCTCATCACCACCAATGTAGGAATTCAGTCCTCCCAAGCCCTCACACACAATTTCTGAGCTGAAAAGTATCTTGGATATTGTAGACGGGGGTGTCATATCAAGCACTGGGACAGGAACAGGCACAACTCCCGATGGTCAGATAACTGGGGAGGTTCCGAGCAACCAGCTTCCCACCCAGAGAATCTGCTAGCATGAGGCCCCTTGTTTTGGTAACAGAAGATGCCACTCTATGGGTCTGGGCACTTTGTTGGGAAATACTGGGCTCTCATAGACATTTGAATAGTGTTCCTGTGAGTGGCCATTCTCCAGGTCCACTTGGCTTCTCCCATTTTTGGGGCTGCCTTCCCAGGATCAACTCCCAGAGTCATGGGAATCTGTCAAGGACTTTCCTGCTTGCTCCTTCTTACCTGGTCCCTCATTTCCAAATTCTCATCTCACATTTGGAGCATTATTCACTACACTCATTATTCACTATGCTCATATGCCGATTATTTCACTATGATTGTAGCAGAATCGCTAGCAATAAGAAAACCCTAGGGCTTCATCTTTATCCTCCTTTGCGGGAAGGCATTTGTAGGCCAGCCTCTGGGGTGTGCTATTCCTGCCTCTCAATTTTAGCCTTCAAATGTTACAAATTAGAAAAAAGAAGAAGAAAAGCAAAGTAGGTTTTTTTTTTTTTTTTTTTCCACATTAAAATACATTTTTTGTTGTTGTTGTTTTGTTTTGTTTTTGTTTTTCTTTTGAGACAGAGCCTTGCTCTTTGCCCAGGCTGGAGTAAAGTGACTTGATCTCAGCTCACTGCAACCTCTGCCTCCTGGGTTCAAGTGATTCTCCTACCTCAGCTTCCTGAGTAGCTGGGATTACAGACATGCACCACCATGATCAGCTAACTTTTGTATTTTTAGTAGAGATGGGGTTTCACCATGTTGTCCAGGCTGGTCTCGAACTCCTGACCTCATTTGATCCAACTGCCTCAACCTCCCAAGGTGCTGGGATAACAGGCATGAGAGACTGTGCTCAGCCTAAAATAATTGTTTTTTAAAAAAGCAAGAAAACTCACCTATACAGTGGAGCTGCATATATGTAGGATTTGTTTCTAAAGTCAACTCACAAAATATTTTAAATCACCCATAGTAAATTAAACATTAATCACACCAGAATTTGAAATTCATTTTGCAGAATAAATGAAGGAATTTAAGAATAACCCATATGCAGTTGTCTAGTCGCTCCAACTATTCTGCCTTTAAAATAACAATGAAATCCCTAGCAATAAATTGAGGAAGGAGTAGAAAATTCTAAGTGTTTTCTGCTTCCCTTCAGAGTTCATTCTACTCTATTTTCGTGCTTGTTGCTCCAAAAATTAAATGAGATAGTGGAGTCGTCATTTACCAGGAGTTAAATTATCAAATAAACAAGTAAACGAAATATATATGTCTCAATACATAGATAGACACAGTCTACTGTAATTCTACTAACAGAATATAACCACTGTTAATATATTGATGTTTCTCTTCTACATTTTTATACATACATGCACATATCTATGTCTATACCTAGAAATACACACACACATTGTATATATTGCAATGAACCTCTTATAGCTAAATACTTTCACACTTCTGAATTAGTTTTTAGATTCTTTGTATTTGGAATATGTATGATCTCTTTGGACAAACCAACAAATTAATTTTTTGTGTGATAAAACTTTAAAAAATTTTAATTTATGGCATTTTATTTTGAGCACTGTTTTAAAAAATACTTTTTGAACTCCAAAATAAATATTAACCTGTACTCTTTTATTAATTTATTGTGTCATGTGTTTTTTAAAATCCATAACCCTGATAAGATATTGTGATATAAGGTATGTAATAGGGAACCAAACTTTCCCCCCCAAAATGTTACATGGTTTTGTCATACTAATCTGTTTTTTCTCCATTATTTGAAATGCTTCTTATGTTATAAATTAAATTCTTATTCTATTCTTAGAGGTTTGTGACATTCCAATTATCTGTTGATTCCTGCACCAGGATCATATTGCTTCAACTGTTAGGGTTTTGAAAAATATTTTATTATCTAGAAACTCTATTATTTCCCATGTAAATATTTTTCTCTAGTTGTAAACATCTTAACAACAGAACTTGTGTCATTTAAATATTATATTTATTGATTCTGTACATGGGCCTGACACAATATTAGCCAATAAAAATACATTTATACGTGTAGCATTTTCTTTTTCAAAGCTTTCTTTATGTACTTTTTTAATGAGTTCTTCACATCCCAATTCCATTACCAGTGTAATACAGGTTAGGCTAACTGGTCAAAAGCTCCTTTACGCCTCAGTTGCCAACACATAGTAGGTCCTCAGATAATTCTCATTGGTTGGTTCACATTGCCTTTTGTCCTAAAGTAGGACAAGCTGAAAAACGATGAGAACCACTATTTATAGCCAGTGATTGAACATTTTGATGAAGGGAAGTGTAAAATAAAGTTCCACTTTAAGCCTTCACAAAATTTGAAACGTCCTCATTAAGACAGCTAGGTGTGTTATCTTGAACTATGACTGCCTGAACAAATGCACACTGAGTATGATGTCTATGAAGTAACACCAAAGTAATGTGGTGAGTGTATTAGCTTCCTATAGCCACTGTAACAAATTAGTGATGACTACCAATTGTGGCTTAAAACAACACACATTTATTCTCTTACAGCTCTGGAGATCAGAAGCTCAGGGCCACGCACACTGCTGAGGCTCTAGGGGAAAATCCATTTCCTTCTCTTCCTTCCGTTCTCTAGAGCTGCATTCTTTGCATTTCTTAGCACCTGGCCTCTTCCTCCATCCTCAAAGCCGGCGATGTAGCATCTTGCTTCCGTCATCACATTGGCTTCTTCTTTTATAGTCAAATCTCCTACTTCCCCCTTGTAAGAACACTTGTGATTTCATTTAGAGTCCACCCCAGATAATCTAGCATAATCTCCTTATCTCAAAAATCTTTAATTTACATCTGCAAAGTCCTTTTTGCCTATAAGGTAACATTCACATTTTCCAGAGTTTGGAACCTGGATACCTTGAGGGGCCATCATTTGGTCTATCAGAGTGAATAATCCCAAACTCTCTGAGCCATGGTGTCAATTAATGAGCCGGGAGAATGTGTTTCTCTCCCATGGAGACATCTCCATCTAGGGAGATGCTGCTTCTTCATTCACTCATAGAATAGGATATGAGTAGGTACTGAGGTTACAAAAATTGGTATACTCTCTGCCTTCAAGTGGCTCCACAGTTTTTGCTGTTGTTATTTAAAAGTAAACTATATATCAGAGGCAGTGGAATCCATTGGTGTTTTATTAATACAGATATTCCAAGTCTTTCAGCCTTGAAGACTTGTTCTTTCCTATTATTCTTATCTATCTAAGCCCTGCCTTCTTAATCCATTCTAGTTGTTGGAGAATAATAACACACAAACATATATATACACACACACACACCCTTAACCAAATAAATATACACATAAAATATTTATTAACAAGAACTAATTTTTAAGTATGATAAGGGAAATGGAAAGTAGCAGAGCAGAGATAGTGATACTATTTCATATAGGGTGGTCAGACAAGGCCTCACTGATCAGATTGCATTTCAACAGGCCAGGCCAGGCGCAGTGGCACACATCTGTAATCCCAGCACTTTGGGAGGCTGAGGTGGGCAGATCACTTCAGGTCAGGAGTTTGAGACCAGCCTGGCTAACACGGTGAAACCCTGTCTCTACTGAAAATACAAAAATTATCCAGATGTGGTAGCGGGCGCTTGTAATCCCAGCTACTTGGGAGGTTGAGGCATGAGAATTACTTGAACCCAGGCGGTGGAGGTTGCAATGAGCCAAGATCATGCCATTGCACTCCAGCCTGGGCAACAGAGTAAGAATGTGATTCAGGAAAAAAAAAAAAAAAAAGATTGCATCTAATTTCAACAAAGGCCAGAAGGAAATATAAAGGAGCAAGTCAGATGGCCAGCTAAAGAAGGAGCATTCTAGGCCAGGGAATTAGCTTATGCAAAGGCCCTGGCACTTCAATGTCTTCCTGTGTTTAAGGAATAGTATAGAGGTCAATGCAGCTTCACCCTTCCAAATATCCAACAACAATTTTTTCTTCCAGGTTCTCTTCCTCTACCTTCATGTTCCAGTCACTTAAGTCATTTATACGTGAAAGGGACCAGGATATAATACCCCCAAATATGCAACTTTGGCATATTGATTATTTTTACTCTAGACAATTAGAATAAACACATAAAGGAAAAGTTTTCTTCCTAGAAGCAAGGCCTAATTTTCCCATTGTGAAGATAGCATGAATACTCCTGATTTTTCTGTACCACAATGAGGAAAATGACCCTCGTCACCAGAGGTGGAAAGTCAGCACTGAGAAGAGTGTCCATTAATAGATCTTCCTAAAATAACCCTTACCTTTTGTCACTCCTCCCAATATATTTCCTAGTCACTTTCCCACAATTTATTGGCCCTAGAAGCCCAACCCCTTTTCCTTTGTCTAGTTACTTTTCCACAATTTATCACCCTTTGTAAAAATGGTATAGAAACCCCTAAGTCAAACCACTTCTTTGGATTTTTACTTCTGTTCTATGAAGCCTCTGTTTATGCAAACATATTAACATCAATAAAGAGTGTAGGTCTTTTCTCCTATTATTCTGTCTTTTGTCAGTTTACTTCACAGACCTTAGGAACTGAACCTAAGAGAGTGACAGAAAAGTATTTTTTCTCCTCTACACATGCCATTGTTATTACTTTTTGAGTTATTTCCTATTAATTACCTGTTGTTCATAAAGTAACATAACCACAGTAATAAATCTAATTCCCTTCAACAAATGGGTGAACTGAAGCAGGAAGAGGTTAAAGCAAGGCTGAGCTGAGATTTGAATTCAGGTAGCTTGCTTCTGGAGCCTGTCCACACTACATCTTTGCCTGTCATTTCCCCTGTTATTAGAGCTTTTGTCTTTCCCTAGAATGTTCTCCTCTACCCATAGGGCTATCCTTAAGATGCAGTTTGTATTGTTCCTCTAAATTACTCTCTTGAGATTTTCTCCCAACTCCCACCTCTGCTTTCTCTGCAGTCTCATGGCATTCAGTTTTGTTCATTATATTTGGGCGGCTATTTGTCTTTTAGGTCCATGTGTGATAGTCTTATCTCCTCATACTTTCCCTGACACCAGGGCCATGTCTCATATTTCCACTGTAGCATCCAAGGGGCAGGCACACAAACTGCTCAGGAAATAATTGTAGACTAATTACGACTTTTCTTCAATTCAAAGATACACACTTTGTTACATTCAACAGTGAAATCAGTCATTCAATTGATGGGGCATCAGAATTAATTGGCAGTTTTTTTTCTTGTTTAGCAGCCTCATAGATAAAATATAGTAATTAACAATCTTGATCCTGAGCCTTCATTTGCTGAGTCGGTGTTATGAGAATTTACTCAGCATGGTGGAGTGGAGAGGAAGTTATCTAGCTCTCTCCTGACCAT
The DNA here is from genome assembly GCF_008728515.1 of Papio anubis. NCBI lineage: Eukaryota > Metazoa > Chordata > Mammalia > Primates > Cercopithecidae > Papio > Papio anubis. The sequence goes on from NC_044988.1 coordinate 32,720,766, forward strand.
ACTGGTGTTGCAGCAGAAAGCAGTACTACTCAACATATACCCAGTAAAATTCCATTTATTAGATTATTTCTTTCACTTCTGAAATAAAGGAAGAAAAATCACTTATAGAAACTGGTGGTGAGAAACTCAGGACTTTTTTAAACATTCAAAACCTACATTACAGACTGTAAAAAGAGGAGCTCACTGCCCAACGGAGAATGTTTTTGAAGTCCACAGATAATATTGTCTACAATTTATTTTCTCTGCTGAAAAAAGAAACTCATGCAGGAAACATTTTAAAACCAAGTAAATAAAACAGAGATGCCCGCAATTTCCTGCAAGTCTGACTAAAAATAGGAAACTCTGCAATCATGAAAGTCGCTCATCTGGCAGCTGCAAGACCATACCTTGGGAAGCTGAAATCACTGGCAGCTGCAGAAAGCAGCGTGTGACAGGTGTTCATCCATGCCCTTTTGGGGAAAAAAGGCTACATTTCAGAGGCATATATGAACAAACATATAAGTGGCTTCTTAATAATAAAAGTTAGATGTCAAACATTATTTACTTTCTCTTCTTCTCATTTCTATCCCCACCCTAGTCTTCCAGTTCTGCCCAATCCACGCTCTCCAAAGTAAATTCTAATTCCTTTCACCCAAGAGATACACTGATATTCTCCCCAAAAAGGGGGCTGCAAAAAAACCTCAGAGTTTTACTCTCCTATTTTTTCCATCCCCAAAATACCACAAACCAGTGCAGATGTTAGCTCTGTTGCAAATATTTATGGCTGTCTTTTTTTTTTCTCCCCTCCTGAATTATGGGCACATGAATTGGATCTTCAAAGCAATGTACAGAGTTTAAGCTGAGCAGTTCTCATCCAAGTCTATGGGAGGTACACAGCAAGAACCCTGTAATATCTCAGAGGTTTCTTTCCTTTTTAAGTTCTTTTATAAGAAGACTTTGCTAAGGGATTTACAAGAACTAAAGATTATTTAGTGATAATGGATGAGAAATGTTGCTGGAAGAGTAAAAGGCAGCTACATTCCCACCAAAAGAATTTCTTATAAATAATGTCATTATGGCGCAAAGAATACCAAATGAATTTAATCATTAGCTTCTAATTGAAGAGCTCTGCCAAATTTGCTTCTCCTTGCTACTTTAGCTATTTTCTGTTCAGTGGGACTCTGTCAAATGCAAACAAAGGGTAGGTGAAGGAGCATGATTAATCACAAAGCTTGTGAGACAAGCCTGGGCCGGCGAATTGGTGGTGGGAACTGGATATTGCATCCTTTATTTTCCTTTTGCCCCCACACTTGCCCCATTAACTCCCAGAGGGGCCTCTAATCAATGGATTTTGGCCAGTGGAAGTCAAATGCGGGTTTATTGAGGGATGCCAAGGCAGGATTCTCTCAAACAAAGCAAGGGCTAAATAATGTTTCCAGATTAAAACACGGCACTATCTTTGAATGAATGTTTTCGCTGAAAAAAAAAAAAAAAAGTAACTTAATTATATACCATATTTTTAGGGCAAGGTCTTTATAGTCAAATAAATGTTTCTAGGAATTCTTAAAGAGGGCATGTATGTACACAGCTTTATGTATAAATCCTCATTAAATCTTAATTACTCAGAAAGTTTGTGGCCCAAATCAACTGAATTGGATAATTAATTAAACATTAACCCCCAATTTTCTCATTTAAACCACTATCACTGAATAGTTTTTATAAATGCATTAACCATCTTTCATGTCTTACTCAGTAGAGTAGTAGAATGACCACATTTGAAGTCTTTCTTTTGATCACTGGGAATCCTCTAGTTAGTTAGGTTTATCTTTTTGAACATCAGGCTCAAAAGATCTATTTCTGAGATAGAGATCTAGAAGGTAAACTGATCCCAAGAAATACTCGGGAAATTGTTTAAAGTTCTTCGATACGAGTTCTTAAAATTTTGCTCCCTCTCCTAAAGGAGGGAAGTTCCTGTTGGTTGAAGGCCCTCGTTAAAACTGATGGTGAATGCTTGAAATTCCACTCTCTTCCACTCACCCAATTCTCGTCCACCCAAAATGACAGTAGAAAATTTTACTTCAGAAAAATAGAATAGACTGAATTCCTATAATCACGAAAATGTGGCTGGGCCCGGGGGTGCATGGCTGTAATCTCAGTACTTTGGGAGGCCAAGGCAGGCAGATTACTTGAGGTCAGGAGTTCAAGACCAGCCTGGCCAACAGGGTAAAACCCCTGTCTCTACTAAAAATCCAAAAAAAAAAAAAAAATTAACCAGGCATGGTGGTGGGTGCCTGTAGTCCCAGCTACTCAGGAAGCTGAGGCAAGAGAATAACTTGAACCCAGGAGGGAGAGGTTGCAGTGAGCCAAGGTGGCACCACTGCACTCCAGCCTGGGCAACAGAGTCAGACTCTGTCTCAAAAAAAAAAAAAAAGGTTACTTGAAAACAAAATCACTCAAATCAACTTATAGGAAAATACAGCACCTCCTAGGTGATCACTATTATGTGAAAGGAAAAATGCTTTCTGTTTTTTTCACAACTGAAGCCAATGCTGAATGAAGACCCTCAGTTGTTCCACATCTTGCAAGGACTGGAATGTTGGTGTAATCGAGACAAGATGGCTGGTTCACTGACGGTTTAGGTGAGAGAAATGCGCACCAAAGCCATCTGTTTTGTTACCTCGCCACAAGGAGAAGGGACACACTCTTATGAGGAATACTCACCGCTTGATATACCTTAACATGAATACAAATCTTTTAAGGGCTTCATGCAGAATTAGACAATAGACCTCACTGTGTTACCTGGCAATCAAGAATTACTCACTTTCAGAGTGAATTCACTCCGGCCTATGCATAAATAGGCTTCTCAGGGCAAACAACAACAACGAACAATCAAACATGCAGAGGAAGATGTGAAAGACCAATATTTCTAATGGAATTATCGTCAAGCTCGTCAGTATGCAGGAAAAATATATATAATACTTTATTCTAGACATTTCCATTTGAAGCCACAGCTCTGAGTTCCCCGCCACTCCTGCATAGTCTGACCTTGCTAAGGAAGACTGAGAATCTGTAGAGCTGGTCCAGAAAAAGGATGGGCAGGGGCGGATAAGCAGCCCTGCTATTCCTACTTTTTCCTTTTACTAAGAACACAGGATGGGTGAATGCAAGGCCCCTTTTTATTCTGAAGACTGAAAAAGTTCAGGGCTTTCCCAGGCGATTTCACCCACACTACCTATCTCATTTGGTTTTATCTGTGTTTGGCTCTAGATTCACTAAAGATAGAAAAGTCGCATATAACCTTTATCTCTTCCTTTTGTGTGGTACAGTGATGTAAAATCACCCTATGGGATCCTAAAGAATTTGGAATTCAAATGGAGTTGTTTTCAGAGAGAGAAGAGGCAGAGAAAAGGATATCAGAATGTAAGCAGATCTTGTGAAATTATTCACATTTATGTTGAACTTTCTGTTTTCAGAGTGAACAAGAGTTCAAATGTGTAGAGTGCATACGGAAAGTGAGTCACCAAAGGGGCAGATTTTTCCATTGATCAATTTAGTATCATGTCTCTTCTTCAAATCTAGGCCTCTGTGAAACTGGAGCTTACCCTTTCTATAAATATTTTTTCCTTTGCTAGATGGCAAAATGTTTTTTGTTTGTGTGCGTGTGTGTTTTTTTTTAATTATTAGGTGAAACTTAACCTAAAGTTTACTATTTTAAAATATGAAATTCTGCAACTTATTCAGTATATTCACAAAGTTGTGTAACCATTATCACTATCTAATTCCATAACATTTCCATCACCCAATAGAAACCCCGTAACTGTTCACAATTACTCCCAATTGCCCCCTCCTTCACCTATCCCCTGGCAACCACTAGTCTACTTTCTGTCTGTGTAGATTTGACTCTTCATACAATATGTCACCTTTTGTTGTATCTGGCTTCTTTCACTTTGTAAAATGTTTTCAAGGTTTATCCATGCTGTAGCAAATATTAGTACTTCATTCCTTTTCTTGGCTGAATAATATTCCATGGTATGGATGTGCCATATTTTGTCTATCTATATTTTTAATTATTCAGTTGATGGACATTTGGGTTGTTTCTACTTTTTGGCTATTATAGATAATAATGCTATGAAGATTCATGCACATGTTTTGGTGTCAATGTTTGTTTTCAGTTATCTTGGGTATATAACCTGGAGAGGAATTTCTGGGTCATATAGTAATTCTATGTTTAACTTTTTGAGAAACTGTCAAACTGTTTTCTATAAGCAGTTACACCATTTCATATTCCCGCCAGCAATGTATGAGGGCTCATGTTTTAGTCAGTTTGGCCTGTTATAACAAGTTACTATAAACTGAGTGGCTTAAATAATAAATATTTATAGCAGTTCTGGAGGCTGCAAGCCCAAGGTCAGAGTGCCAACATGGTGGAGTTCTGGTGAGGGCCCTCTCCCAGACTGCAAACTGCTGACTTCTCCTTATATACTCACGTGGCAGAAAGAGAGAAGTACAGAGAGATCCATACGTATTTGGGTCAAATGTTGAACTTTCTATTCCATTCTACTGACTATAGTATTTGTCTATTCATGTCCCAGTACCACACTATTTTAATTACAGGAGCTTTATATTATGTTTTCATGTCTGTTAGTGCTAATCCCCCCTTGTAGGTGTTCTTTTTCAATGTTTCCTAGTGATTCTTGCATGTTTGTTTTGCCGTATGACCTTTAGTACAACTTGTCTATAAAATAGCTTGATATTTTTATTGGAATTGCATTGCATTTAGAAATTAACTTAGGGAGAACTGATATCTCTTAATCTTGTTATCCTAGCCAAGAACAGGAAATGAATTTCCAGTTGTTCAAGTCTGCTTTTGTGTCTTTCATGAGTGCTTACAAATTGTCCAGATATAGGTTTTGCCCATTTCTGGTTAAATGTATTCCTAAGCACTTAATCTCCTTTGCTGCTAATATAAATGGGCATTCCTTACTTTTACTCCTTCTAACTGTTGTTTTATATATGAAGTCTACTGATTTGGTATGTTAATTTTATAACCTACTACTTCACTGAATTACTTTATTGAGTTGGTTTTATTATTGATTCTCTGGTTTTTTCAAAGTATACTATTGTATCACCTACAAATACAAGCAGTTTTACTACTTCTTTTCCCATTCTTATGCCTCTAATTGATCTCTCATCTAAGTGCATTGGCCAACACATTCAGTACAATGTTTAAATCCTGCATGTTGCTGATTACAATAAAAATACCTCTAGTGTTTCCTCATTAAATAAAATACTAACTTTAGGACTGAGATATACATACTTTATAATGTTGAGGAAGTAGCCCTCAATTCCTATTTCCTTGAGGGTTTTTATTATGAATGGGTAATGAATTTTGTCAAAGGCATTCTCAGGATCTATAGAAATAGACATATACATTTTCCTTAGATTTATCAATATAGTGTATTTTATAAATAGATTTCCTAATATTGAGCCAACTTGTATTCTTTAAATATATGCTATTTGGTCATGTATTATTATTATTATTATTATTATTTTGAGGCAGAATCTCACTCTGTTGCCAGGCTGGAGTATAGTGGTGCCATCTCGGGTCACTGCAATCTCTGCTTCCCGGGTTCAAGTGATTCCCTAGCATCAGCCTCCCGAGTAGCTGGGACTACAGTCGCGCACCACCACGCCCAGCTAATATTTTTTTTGTATTTTAGTAGAGACGGGGTTTCACCCTGTTGGCCAGGATGGTCTCGATTTCCTGACTTCATGATCCGCTCGCCTCAGCCTCCCAAAGTACTGGGATTACAGGCATGAGCCACCTCATCGGGCCTGTATTATTCTTTTTAATGTGGTAATGGATTCTATTTCCTAATATTTTGTTTGTTGATTCCCTTAACTTTTGCCATACATTTAAAAAGACTCCATTCCAATTTTTTTTTTTTTTCAAAATCCCAACTGGGTTGGGAATTTTTCATTCAGAATTTTTACAAGAATGTTCACAAATGATATTTTTCTGTAGTTTTCTTTCTTGATACTTTTTATCTAATATATGTATCAGTTTTATGCTTGCTCATAAAGGAATTATGAATTTTTTCTTTCTTTTCAATGTTTTAAAACAATTACTAGAACAATCTGGTCTTTGAAGATTTGGTAGAAATCACTCATGAAATCAAGAGGGCATGGTAACGTTTTTGGTGTAGGCTACTTCCTTATTAATTTTACATGTTTTAGAAATTAGTCTGTTTAAGCTTTTACTCTAATGGTGTCAAATTTGGTAATCTTCATTTACCCAAGAAATTATCCACCTTATCTAGGCTTTCAAATTTTTTGCCTTAGAAACCTGTGAAGTGGCTTTTTATTATATTTTAAATTTATTCTGCTTTTATAGTTTTATCTCCCTTGCCACTTCTTAGTTGATATGTTTGTGCCTACTCCTTGTTTTCTTGATCAAGCTAACTAGTAGTTTGTCTATTTTGTTAACTTTTAAAATTATGATTTTTCTTTTTAATTAGATCTGTCATTTTCCTTTTCTTTGGGCAATCTTTCTGAGTTTTAGGGGGTATATGTGATCTTTGTACATGCTATCCTTATATTCTTTTGAATTCTCTTTACTAGCCAATTCTTCGTTACCACAATCTCTTTTTATAGATAATTATATTAAACTTTTCCATTCAAATTACTATGTGGCTTCTGTCTCCTGATGAGACCCTGGCTGTCACTTGGATTTGTTGTTGCATTTGACATCTCTTGGATTTTTTCCCTTCTTTCCACCTGCTTAGCTACCAGCTTCCTCCAACTGACATCATATCCATCATATCGGGTTTGGACTGCTACAATATTCTTGTAACATCTTGTTGGTCTCCAAGTGTCCAGTTACAGTTCTCCTTTAATATAACCTTCATAATAACCTCAGATTACTCTATCTCAAATCCTATCAATACCATCATGCCACTTTCCAATGGAAATGCCCTCAGTTGATACACTAACCTAAATAAGAAGTCTAAACTCCTAAGCATCAAATATAAGACCTGTTATGCTCTGGTCCTTTCTTAATTCTGCAATCAAATCTCTTATTTTGTCCCCTTCTTCTCTCTTCTGTTTGCACCTTAGGAGCAATAGTAGATATTCTGAAGTACCTTGAACAAATTGGGTCATTTCAATCTCTTTATTCCATCATTGTTAAACTGCTCCCTCCCTTGGGAATTTCATAGAATTCTGTCTCTGATCCTATCTATCTGATGATTACCTACCTAATCCTCAAGACTCAATTCAAGGATACCTCCCCATTTTTTAGATCAACTTCCATATTTTAGAATGGAAAAGTTCCTCAAAGACAGGAGCCATGTCTTGTCTTACATCTCCAAATTCTGCCCCAAGGTAGGCACTACATAAATGTTATGTTGGATGTTAGATGAATGGATGAATTTTTACAAATGTATTCGGTCTTGGTACAACCACATAAGGGTGAGACCCTTTCAATGATATAAGAAATGGGTGTGTTCTATAGGACACAGAGAGCATTGTAATCTGGAGACAATTTCTATTGTCCATAAAGTGACATGTTGAGGGTATTGAGTTTGAAGTCTTGAGGTCAGTTCCTGTATTTTCTATATTCTAAGTTGGATGTTCTTGTGCAAGACATTCTGAGCATGACACTTTAACTACAAAACAGATATAATGTTATAATTATCTATAGGATTTAGGATCCCAACAAAAAACAGAAGCTGTACTCAGCTTGGATATTGAAAAAAATTAATTACTGGGGAGTCTTTATACAGGTATGGGAAAGATTTAAGAAACCAACAAAAAATGTCAGGGAATTTAGTGGCTTTCAACAGAGAGAAGCCATTACCCCCTAGCCCTAAAGGAGCAAGTGAGAAAAGTGTTTCTGGAGCCTGATGAGAATTGAGGCTGTAAAGAGAGGGTTCCTTAGAGAAGGTATAGACTTACAGATGCAGTTACTGCCAGAACAAAGAGCAGAGCAGCAAGGCAGTAAAGGAAAAAATACCCTGACTCTTCTCTCTTGCCCTATAATCTCTTGCTGGTGCTTTCCTTTGGCTGAGAACAACCGGAAGCTAGGGCTTAGGGAGCCTGGGAGATACAGTCTGGAGAGTCCACTCCATCCTTCTCTAAGCACAGAGTAGGATGCAGAGGGGCAGAGAGCAGATGGGAGGCTGCAAGTGAAAAACAACCAGCAATCCACCCCGTTTATTTTTGTGGGGCATAAAATGCATAGAAGAGTAATATAAAATATGTAAGTTATAACTTTTATACCCCCCAAAAATTCCCATATTCAACATCAGGAGAAAACACCAAATATTCAATATTTGGCTTTTTTTTTTTTTTTTTCAAAAAGGGACACTGTGACAAACCTGGAACTCTGATTATTTGTCTCCAGTCTGTGGGTGGGTAGCTCTTTTGGTCAGAGCCTGGAGGGTGATGAGGACAAATTAGGAGGTTCAGGCACATGGGCACCAGAGTTATATGGGCACAGACTACATAGTCCAGGCTTTGGTGTCCTGCCATTATTACAAGGAGGCCTGAGCACATCCATTGCCACTGCCCCCAAAATAATTTTGCAGTGTGTGTACTAGGTATATGTTAGAGGCGAGATACTCAGGCATTCGAATATATCTTTCCACAAGTTGTTTTAAAGCCTTATAAGTCATTCCTAGTAATTATTCAATAATTATCCAACCACCAATTTCTATACTTCCTAGAATAAGCAATGCTTCATAGAGGGTGTGGGAGTACAATGTCAGGGTATGATTTGAAGAACACCCATCTGAGAATTACCTCTCCCAAAAGGATTTGCCCTACTCATTGCCCCACAATTCTAATATGAGAATTCTCACAATTCTCACATTAGTGATCCTCCTTTGGGTTATTTGCCAGTGTCAGTAGTCTCATCCTAAAACATACCCAAGGTGCTTAGAGTTAATAAGAAATTTGCATGCTGTTCCATCATTTCTCTTATTAGGTCAGATTACTTGTTCACTCACTCAACAAATATTTACCAAGAACCTACTCCGTGCCAGGCACTATGCTTTTTGCATTTATACAAACCAAGAATGGCACAGTGGCATCAGCTACTTGGAGGTGGGGGAAGGGTGAAGACTGCTCATAAAATGCAGCACTAGGAGCCTGATCAGAGAGGACACAGCATTGGGTTCCCTGTTAATCTAATGAGGGAGTGAAGGGAGAAAGCTATGGGTCTGGGGCAGAGAGAAATACTGTGAGCGCACTTTAGTTTGGCAAAGAGGCATGTCTGAGGATATTGAGTAAATAATAATATTCATAATTATGCGATCACTTAATATGTGCCTAATAGACTGTTTATCTATTCTTTATCTCGATGTCTTCCCTTACATAGCCAATACTGTGATGGTCATTCTTTTGACGAGAAAATTAAAGTTCAGAAAGGATGTGATTCACTCATATCCAAGCAGCTGATGATGGCAGATTCAGGAATCAGATCCAATTCTGCCTTCAGAGTATGAACTCCTTCCTCTTGGAAACATCATCCTTCTGTGGGATTGAGTTAGTAAAACATCTTCCTCACCTGAAATTTAGCTGTTCTTAAAAATTGCTCAGATTTTAGTGAAACTGATTTTCTCTTTCTTGAAAAGAAAAAATATCGAAGGGGATCTCTCATCTTTACCAAAGGTTTATCATGGTTTTGCCCACATCAGTTTTGTTTTCTGAGGAAAAACCAAGAAGACTCACTAACAGATTACTCAACAAATGTTTGGTGAATGAATGGCTCCATAATTAAGCAGTTAGAAGTCACGCAACCCTTTGTAACATGTAAAACACAAGAAGATGTCTCAGTTCCTCCCTGAGAGTCATTTCCCATTAAATCCCAATTTTCCACTTGATGAACTGCAGGCCCTCCCAATATCAACAAAGATTAGGCAGTATTTCCTTGCCAGGCTGAGGCTGTTCCTTGCTTGCTGTTGAGAAGCAAACTATAACAAATTGGGGCTGGACCAAATAAAGAACCCATAAATGAGTAACTTTGCTCAATGACCTTCTAGCTCTCTTGGCTTGGCACATCCCATGGAGAAATAAAACAAGGCAGAGAAGATGACCAAAGAGTTTCAGGAAGTTCTGTCTCCTTTCTTGGAATTTGTCGATGGGGTTATTTCCCATGGATGGCCTGTCTTTTAATTACACTTTGGCAGGCTCAGAACTATGAAGTTATAGGGATGGGTGGGCCTATAGCCAAATGCTGATCTCCTCAGCTGGCTTAATGAAAATTACCAGGACTTTGTCCACAATGGGCGAGAAACAAAAGGCCTAGGTCAGCTGCTTCGGGAGATGTGGTTGTTCCCAACTACCCTGCATGTTTCCAGGACATGGCTGATATAACTCAGTAGCAAGTGTTTGCTCGGTGTGAAAGCGATAGAAAAGAAAAGAGAACACAGTTTTCCCAAACAAAAACTAGCAAAGACTGAAGAAGCCTCCAAATCATGGAGAAAGACCTTGTACTTCTCTGACCTGGTTGAAACATCATTTCCACTTCAACTCTGAAATGCAGCAAATAGATCAAGGGCCATCAAAAAAATCCCACCTGTGAATTTCTACCAAAGACATATCATGGTGAACATGTCTTGGTTCTTGTTTGCCCAAAGATAGCAGGGGAAGAGAAGCCACCCAAGATACTTCCCTTACCTGCCTTCTGTCTGCATCTACATGGTCTCCAGTGGTGGCTGAGTGTTCTTCTTATCTCTGATTCTCCAGTATCACCACTCCCTCCTTTTGCCCTTGCAGTCCCAGGAGTGGTAGGTAGGTGCTTCCTATTGTTGCTAATCTCAGGGTTGTCTCACCACCTCATTTGGTTTCTCAGCTCCTCTATCATTTGTGTAAACAATTCTCTGAATAAATCTACTCTGGTTCAACCCTTGAAGTGGTTTCTGTTACCTGATTAGACTTTGACTGATACATATGTATTCTTCCCTTTATTGTAATGTTGCTACTCAGGAAGGCAAGACATCAAACACAATCACAACTCATCTAGCTGAAAAGTCAATACTTTTCCTGCTCTATCTGGCTACCTCCTGGACTACAGGATCACATCAAGTGTGCGAGAAATGGCAATGACACTTAGAGGGCTCTCAAAGAATATCTTTTGGACACATGAGTTTCTCTGGCATGTTGTGACATCCTAGGTTTCATGTGCCCTTGTAGCCAACTTTTATACAAGAAGGAGGTGATACCATCCAGGGATGAGGGAGGGTGGCTCCACCCACCTCTATGACCTGGAGCAATGGAAAAGCTTGGTAAAGTATATGATACTTTATATATAAAAGTAACTTTAGAATACATGTTAATCAGGACAATGTTGCAACAAATGATAGAAACTGAATCAAATAAATTTAAGCAAAAAAAAAAAAAAATGTGTTGACTTACATTATTGAAAAACCCAGAGATAGCACAAACTTTCCACATGGGCGGGTCTGAGAGTTTAAACAATGCCGTCAGGAATCTGCCACATCTCTCTCCACCATTCTGATTTGCTCTCTTTTATGTTGGTGTCAATCTCAGACAAATGCGTACCTGTGATTGCAACAGAGCCTACAACAGCTCCAGGTTACCCTCAGTCTCAGAAGGACATCTTCTCCCTCCCTGGACCAATCACTGTGTCTTTGCTGATTGGGATCAGAGGCTCTGGGAGGTCAGCCTGAGTGAAGTTCATGACTCCTCAGCCTCCTGTGGTAGGGGAAACAGAGTTCTTGACTGAGAAAAAGGGAATTCTGGGCAAGTGACAACAGATATAAAATACCACGAGGCAGCCAGGTACCAAAGGAAAAGTATTGGCTTTGAATTAGAAGAGATGAAATTGAATTCTAACTCTATTATCAGTTTGCTGTGAAAGTCCAGGCAAAGTATTTCACCTCTCTCAGCCTTGGTTTCCTCATTTGTAAAACATGTGGATTGGGCTTGGGATAGTAATTTGTAAGCATTTTTAACTACAAAACTCTCTATTCAAGTAAACTCTTATGCAAAACAGACAAAACCTCGCCAAATTTGCTTAGGGGGTGATGAGGGTACTGGAGCCCTATCTCTCTGATGGGGCTACTTGAAACTCCTTTAGTTCCTTGGAACACAATTTGAGAAACCTTGAAGTAGCTGATCTCAAGGGCCTCTTCCAGCTTGAACTTTGGGGAATGTTATGTAGATTGTCCAACCCTCTTTAATCTAATTTTTCTCACTTTCCCTCTATTTATTTTTTGGCTAACATCATGAACTTTGGCTATGTGTGAGAGGCCACTTAGGAAAAATAATCATTTATTCAAATGCTCAGCCAATTTACTTTGGCCTATTTGGAGCTTGTTTTTCCTGACGGAGAGGGAATAAATTTATAAAACACACTTTCAAGTTGGGGCTAGAAAAGGTGAGTGTACAAGTGAGGAAAAGTAGACAACAGAAGTTGCCAAAGCTGAGCTGAGCTGGAAGCTGTGAATTCAGGAAACCTCCTTCTCCCCATTGCTGCACTCCCTTGGCATCCGGGGCCAAGTGTACGCTCTGGAACGGATGGCAGAGGAGGATGTTGTGGGTTTTGGCTTCACTACTTGTGAAAACTTGCTCTTGGGAAGCCACCTCCAGCTCCAATACGAGTGTCTGATTGAAATCGAGCATCAGGGAAGATGGGGAAAGCGGTGGGGGATTTGGTCTTCCGATAGCCAGAAGACAAGGTGAAAGGACGGACACTTTGACTCAGAAAGTGCCAAGAGCGAGAAATTTGTGCTGAGGTGACTTCAAATGAGGCCAGGACCTTTGCTTCTCTTTTTCATGTAATTGTTTATTCAGATATATGAATAAAGAGAGGCTAATAGGTGGCAGACACTCCTTGGGGGTGCAGAGATAAATAAGTGGTGTTCTCTAGCCTGTGAGACCTTGGAATGAAACAGGCGAGGCAGGCAGATCAATGCAAAATGCTGTGTGGGAAGGCTGATGTTTCTCTGGTGCACACAGGCTGGTGATGGCGGATGTCTGCTCTGACTGGCTGGTGTCTGGGCTATACCAACCGTTAAATATTTTAATATCATCCCTGCTCTGTGATGTGTAGGAAGTATAACCAGATAGATGTGTACACTCCACAGTACTAGTACAGAGAAGGAAAAATAACTGGTGGAGTTAAAGAGTGTTTGTAGAGGTGGTAGCATTTGGTCCGTGTACTAAAGGAAGAGTAGGACATCATTCGGAGGTGGAAGAGGAGACAGGAAGGGGGCATTCTAGAGGACAGAGGGAGTGGGACCATGTTCTGCAGTCTGAATATGTATGCAGAGGCTGGGAAGACAAACAAGTTGTTTGGTGTGAATTGAGCATAAGTTGTTAGGGAGTTCATCAAAAAGTGTGAGCTCACTATCTTCAAAATATCCAGAATTCAACCACTTCTTTCCCTTTACTACTGCCAGCCTGGCCCAGCCCATTCTATTCTCTCCCCTATTCCAGTCACAGCCTTGGAAGAGGCATCTGCTTCTCTCCTGCCCCCTACAGACTATTCTCTACACAGAAGCCTGGAAGATCCCTTTACAAACCAGGTCGAATCTCCTAATGGCTTTGCTCAAAATAGTGCAATGACTCCCCACATCACTAAAGTTGACGTTCTTACATTTGACTTCACTGAGCAAGCTAATTCCACATCTACAGTATTTCATGACCTCCTCTTTTACTCCTCTCCACACTATTGACTTTGATCTGGCCACACTGGCCTCCTACTTCATCCTCAAACTTGGCAGACACACTCATCCCTCAAGACCTTTGCTCCAGCTGTTCCCAGTGCCTGGAGCTTCCACTCTTTTTCCAAGTATCCCTCGTCTACGTTTCTCATCTACAGATCTTTGCTCTTGAAGGTTGTGTTGACTGCCCTATTTCATTTCACAACCTGGTGACCCATCAACCTGTGAATCTACCCTCCTTGGCCTATTCTGTTTTTTTCTTAGCAATTTTCACTTTTTAATATAGTATATTTTTCTTATTAATTATGTTTATTGTTTGTCTTTTCTTGCTAGAATGTAAGTTCCATGAGGGTGACTATCCTTGTCTGTTGCTTTGAAAAAAATTCCAAGTGGTCAGATCAGTGCTGGGTATAGATGAGGTGCTTGATAACTACTTATCAAGTGGTAGGGAGTGAGGATTTGGTAGACTATCCAAATACATGGTAAAGCCAGCATTTGGACTCAAGTTTGCCCAGTGGCTCGTGCCATCACTCCTGAGTGGGAAAGGAAAACCAGTTGAAGTATTGATGCTGGTAGCACTGGTGGTGGGATTTTTATACCACTCATGCTGATACTGGACAGCATAGACAATGCTGCAGTGAAGGAGAGAGCAAGCTATCCTTGCTCAATTTGTTGTTGCAGACTCTTTTCTTCTTTTAAATAATAAAATTCATGACTGAAAAGACATCCTGTATGCGTGCGTGTGTGCATGTGTATGTAGATGCATTGGCCTCCATCCTAGAGCCTTACCTCATTTGGCAGGCATTTAACAAAGGCAGGATTATTGAATACCAGTGAATTATCTGGCAACAGAGGAAGAGACCAAGAGATGCATCGGTATGGAGCGCACCTGATAGGATGAAATGTTGGTCATTCACAGATGTCTTTCAGAAGGAGTCACCAACAAGTGCTGCATTATGTTTGTCTTGAAGAAACTATTTCCTATAAGGTTTCTGACCTTGAGAGGCAAGGCTGACATTGCAGACAAGAACCTCAAGATTAGGCAGTTCTGCCTGGACTTCTCTGGAATTGCTGCTCAGGACCTGTGCCTGCTGCTACCACCTGCCATTGGGATTTGGCGCAGGGATCCAGTTAGCTGTTTCTTCATGCTCCAGGCTTCCACTGGTTAATGCTGAGGACTGCCAGCTAGTATTGAGAGATTGCCACTACCACAGAAACACTGTCTAGAAAGAAGGCTGGGTTGCGAGGAGATGGGACAAACACAGAAAAGTCAAGACCAGGCCTCATCCTGGCCGGTAGTTAGATTTTTTACTTAAATTTAGGCTTACTCTACATGTTAAGACTCCAAAGAATACTAGGGAAAGAATGCTTTCCTAAAATGCATGGGCTCCACTGAATGCCGTATTTAGAAAGGAATCATTCCTTCTAGTTGTGCTGATGTGTTAAATGAGTAAGGCCACCAAGCACTCTTAATGACCAAAAGGGATAAAAAGTTTCCTCCTGGTTTTCTTCAAATCACAGGCATCACTATAAGGGAGGAGGCTATTGGATAAGCTCCTGCTTATCCAAAAGAAACTAAATTTATTTTGCACAGAAATCAAATTATTAACCCCCAAGCTTTCAAAGTTGCTAGATTGACAACCACCTAAGATGATACCAAAATGTGGTTGTCTGGGAAATTTATTTTCGTATTACATACAATGCTACAATGGTATCTTCCACAGAAGGAACATTTAAGTCCCGCACTCCAACCCTCATTACCACACACACAATACACACACCTTTTATTTTTACCCCCAGTTCACCTGTATTGGTGTTTAGAATAGCACAAGGGTCTATTAAATCTGAAAGCTGTTTTGGTCTCCAGACTTGCCAAGTGTCATATTTGACCTACTTCACCATTTGAAATTCCCATCCTCCATCAAAAAACATTTCTAACAAGATACCACCCTGGTCTTACTATGGCTTTTTCCAATTTCTTCATTATAAATGCCAATCATGCCTGCCCCATAGTATACAATGATTTTGGACACCCTCTATGCCACCTGTCCTCAAGCTTCAGTTAGTGTCTGAATCTCCTAAAGGGCTGGTTAAAGTACAGATCACTCTGCCACCCCCAGAGTTTCTAATTCAAGAAGACTGGGGTAGGGCTGGAAAGTTTGCATTCCTGACAAGTTCCCAGGTAAAGCTGACACTGCTGGCTCTGGGATCTTACTTTGAGAATGTCTGTTCTATGCTTTCAATTTTGATTGCTCCTTGAAGAAAAAGAAAACCAAAACCAGTTGATTTAGAACTGAACTGGGTAGAATTAGCAAAGTCAACAGCTATGAAATTAAACAGCAGCAGAAGAATGAGCTGGTATCAAGTGAGGTCTGGGTGTGGAGGAGAATGTGCTATAGTTCATGTTCCTTAGGGTTCCTTAAAAGATCTTTCTTCATCAAGAAAGAACCCAAAGAGTGAAATGATCAATATCAAAATTCTTTCAGTTGCAAGTGATAAAAATAATAATACAAATAAATATCAACTCAAACAGGCCAATTCAAAGAGGATATTTATTGGCTCATATCAATGAAAAGTATAAGGATGGTCTAACTTCAGGCATGGTATGAACCAGAAGCTCAAAAAAGTTTCTTTCTATAACTCTGGCCTCTGTATCCTCTCTATTTGAACCATTCTGAAACAGATTCTTAGATCCTGGTGGCAAAATAAACAAGAACCACTTTCTCTCACTGGCCAAAGTCTTTAGAAAGCATGCTGTTATAGTTTCTCAAAGAACACAGTCTGCGGGGGTCACCTACTGTGATCCAGAATAGAGAAGAAAAAGGGCAAGAAGAGGACCGATTGATAGTATATTAACCATAATGGCCATTATTCCTTGGACACTGAGGCAAGTTTGTGACAGTATAAAAATAACACGGAAGTATGTTTATGATCATAGCTTCCCATTACCCAACTAAGAAAATGCCACTAAGACAATTTACCTTGGGGATTGTCACACAACTTTTTATCTCTTTTGTCACCATTAAATGTGATGTTTTTACTGGTGAGCTTCATGGCAGAGCCTGTCATTGTAGTGAGATAATTTGCTACAGAGAGTGGTGTAGGCAAAGGGAAATGGTAGCTACCTGTTTCCCCAGATCCACAGTAACTTTTTAAAAGTCTTTCTTTCTGCTGAAAAATGCCTGCCTGGCTACAGAGTCGAATAGGAGACTCTGAAGGGACAAGATGTTATTTTAAGTGCGATTTTCAGTCTTATAGAGTTTTCATTTAGTTCTTCATGTAATAGGCACATGTACAAAAGCAATTAAGCTAGAACAAAGCAGAAAATAACAGCAGGCAACTCGCTGCCTTCGGTTACAGTGCTCCCAATCTGGAACACTGTCAGTCATTGGTGGGGCTTGCAGAATTAAACTAGCTGGGAGAAAGAAAAAAATATTTTTTTTTGGCTGAGTCAGCATCCAAATATAGGAATCCTTCTGAAGGATTGCAGGTTTCTCAGAGGGCTATGCTAGAGGCAAGGAGTAGGTTGATTTTTTAAAGTCCATACAGGAAGAAAGAATTATTGCAAAATGTGTGTGTTTCCTGAGTTGTGGTCTGGAAAAACCATATCTGGGCCTAGGACACTCGCCTCCCTCTTTGAGACCCTGGAATGAATCTTTATTTCATTGTGCTTAACCATCACAGCAATTATGTTCCTAGAATGATATCAGCTAAAGGATGTGTTGGGGTTTTATTTTAGTTAAGTTAGATTGTAATTAGCAGGAAGTCACGTATTAAAGGGATATATGAGAAACGGAGTGGAGGCTAATGGAATTAAAGGGAGGGAAATGTCTGGGCTTTAGGGCTTTGCCACTGCCAAGGCCCACTCACTCACATTCATTCCCTCCATCCATCTCACCCTATCTCCATTCTTCATTGTCTTCTGCTAAACACAGATTTTTAAATATGGCAGAAGATGGCCACCAGCAGCTCCCGATTCATGCCCTTCAATTTCTATGACTCAAAAGGCAACATACTCTGTCCTTCTCCAGTTGAGGAAAAACCCCAGGGAAAGAGGACTGCATAAATGAGATGAGAGAAGAGTGATCTGGAAGTAGGAGAGGGAGGGCTATGGCCACAGAAACCAGAGAAGGATGGAATTTCAAGGAAAAGACAATGGTCAATGGACACTACAGAAGGATGAAGTAGAGTGTGATGGAAGCATTCCTGACAAGGTTTGCAACACACAAAAAGTTAATGTCACATTTATCAGCTCACATAGTGTGTGGATATTAAACAAGCATATCACAGTGCTTTTCTTGAATATTAGTGTCCTAATGCCGTCACTGGACACATCAATTTGGGCAACTGCCCATAAATTTATGGTTCCTTGTAAAGCTGCTTTTACGTAGTTAAAAAGTATTAATTAACATAAAAACAAGCTTTGATAAAAGACTGCCGAACAACAATGAAATAAACCCAGAAGGGCAGTGGTGGGCCTAGCCTGGGTATTGTGCTCATAATCCCCACTTGCTTTGTCACTGGGGAAGGAGGACAAGGTACAACAGTTGGCCAGGTTGAGTCACATCATGGCTATTCCTGTGGGGAGGGACCAAGTACTATGAATGACTGACAGCCCCACCAAGATTACACAACTAGAGGCAGGGAGAAACTATTTCCCAAAGAGGAGGAGGGAGAAAGGTACATACTTTTCTGTGTACAACTAGCAAAATGGTTACAGGAGTCCAGCCAAGTGTAAAAGTATCCCCAGTCCTCCAGTAGCACCAATTATTAGTTATTCCTATCAACATATATTTTGTACCTACTACATGTCATATCTGTGTTAGATCTTGGATATACAAAGATAAATGGGACAAGATCCCAGCCTTTCAGAGTTTGAGTTATTGCTAAATAGACATGCAAAAATAAACTGGGTGTTATGGAACAAGAATTGTAGTAGAATTTGAAAAGTAGTATGGGAGAAGGAGAGGGAAAAGGATGCATTCTGTTGGGAAGGAGGGATGAGAGTAAGATTCATAGGAATCAAGGTTCAGAGGAGGGCTTTAAAGGAGGAATAGGAGGTTTCCAAGTAGACAACGCAGATTTCCAGAGATTTCCCAATTTATATACTCACTTAGCTTAGTTGTATTAGAGAATATTATAGGTTTGTATCACATAGGGCAGCACTTAGGAAATACAGATCTCAAGCTAATTTTAAACATAGAAATTAAAGTTTACAGAAGTTAGATTTGATCAAAGTAATATAGCTAGAGAGTGGCAGGGCTACCATAAGAAGTCAGACTTCTTCATCACCAGAATAGTGCTCTTTTAATTTCCCCACATAAAATCCTGAGGCTCAAGGGTCAAAGAGAAACAGTGAGCCTTGTCCTGGTTTTTAGTAGGTACTATCTAGAGTCATGAATCTAACTATAACTATTATGTGACCAGGACATTACCAACTCATTAGCCTTGAAGAATGGTGAGTAGCAAGTGTTCACAGTGAATTTTACATTCATGTACAAATTATTGGGAAAAATCTGTTTCAGAAAAACACAACTGGCCACCATAGATAGCCCCCATATGTTACATCCAATAATTAATGGACCTTTAATTACATTTTAATAAATTGATGAGGACTGAGTTTTAAGACAGGTTATTTCCTTACTGGAGCTATGACTCATAAGGAGAGGACAGCCCCCCGGTTTTTATCAGAAAATAAAGAAGTTAAGGGGAGAAGCCCTCTGTTTTACTCACACGGACTGGTAGGGCAGATGTGCATAGCTGACAGATACCCAAGATCTAGAAAAACAATTGCTTGGAAGTCACTGGGCTGAGACAGCCGGAATGGTTAGTTTTTTTCCTATGGGCTTCTGAGCTAAAGGCTCTTTCAAATTCCTGAGCAGAGGCACGGAAGGCCCTGTGCAAAGCCAGCACAGGAAGGGCTAGTCTGGGTTGGTCTGGTGGGTTAGGTGGGCAAGAGTCATGGTCTAAAAGGCAGTGGGAGCTGGAGAGGGCAGCAGCACAAGCCATTCAGAGTAGAACAGCTGCGGAAGTCACTGTCCCTTTGTATACTGCTTTCTTGGTACAGGCAGCCCTGGTTCCACAGCTATAATTATAATGATTGACAAGAAACTGACAGAGGGCCCTATTTTTGAGAGGAGCAAAGGTATGGCCTTGTGTGTGGGAATGTAGTCTGAGCAGGAGAGTCAGGAATTGCATAGCCGTCATCTTCCAAAATGAAGAGGCTATTAGAGAAATACAGACAAGCATTGTGCATTTGTGGATGGCTAGCGCAAAAGAACACATCATCTCCCAATCTCAGTATAATATCCATCACTCCGGAGAAAAGGTCAATATCAGCAATTATCAAAAATGGGGGAAAAACTGCCAAAAGGACTGTAAGCCAGCCATGTTAAACATGAAATGAATTACCACTCCCTCCAGTGGGATAAAATTTCTAAATCGTCAACACAATAGAAAATAAACACAAAGTCTACACATTTCCTTGTAGGCTTTCCGCCAGCCTCTTAGAGAGACCAAGCTCACTCAAGAGTCAAGTTCAAGGTTTCTGCCTGCCTCTCCTTCTTGTCTGTTTTGACTATATATATATATGCTACAACTATGTTATTGGTATACAAGAGGTTGGAGAACTCAAGGCCATTTCCTGTAAGGGACTGGGTTATCCGTAACACTTGCTTGGTTATCTTTTATGATTTAATAGGGAGACTTTCCATAGCATGAAATCTGGCTCTGCCATTTATAGGCTGTGAGACCTTGGGCAAGTTACTTAACCTCTGTGAAACACAACTCAGGAGTCTTGGAAAACGATGATTGTATGAGACAATATCTATAAATAGATATAGAGCACAGCACTGGAACATGTCATGTTCTTAAAATGGTAGCTACTCAAATTGTTATTATTATTAAATCACTGTGCCTGCCTTTGAAGAGCTCACAGTCTAATGCGAAAACCAGACATGGGTATGATTCATGCAGATAGAACAATATGGGTTGTGGTTACAAGTATGGGTTGTGGTTATTTTCATGTTTAAGATTGCCTTTGTATAGTCTGTTTCCTCTGGTGGTTTCTGTCCAGATAGTGACACTATTTGCATAAATTCTAGGGAAAAATCACAGTCTCTCATCAGGCTAGAAGTATTCTGGATTCTAGAACATTATCAAGATCCTCACCTAATACGAAAAGGCAGAAAAGACCTATGGATGCTAACATCTTCAGGCATCTTGAATCTCAACGTTGGCTGCACTAGGAGAGCTTTTAAAATTCCAGTGCCCATTCAACAAAGATGACAAGACGATTTAATGAAAAGACAATCTTTTCAACAAATGGTTCTGGAACAAGTATCCATATGCAAAACCTCACAAGACACACAAAAATGAAAGTGGATTATAGATATCAAAATAATAGCTAAAACTATAACACTTCTGGAAGAAAGCATAGGAGAAAGCCTTCATGACGTTGGTTGACCAAAGAGTTTTTAGATATAATAGAAAAGCACAATCCATAAAATGAAAAATAAATATTTTATACTTCACAATTTAAAATGTTTGTATTTTTCAAAAAATAAGAAAACGAAAAGTTCAGTCACAGACTGGAGAAAATATTTGCTAGTCATATATCTAATAAAGTACTTGTTAATATATAAAATAACTCTTACATCTCAGTAATAAGAAGACAATTCAATTTTAAAAGGGGCAAAAGATTTGAATAGAAGTTTCGCCAAAGAAGATATACAAATGGCTAATACGCACTTGAAAAAATATTCAGTGTAATGAGGAATCCAAAGAATATAAGGAATACAAATTAACACTACAATTACATATAACTACACAGTCATTAGAATGGCCAAAATTAGAAATCCAAACAACACCAAGTGTGGTAAGGGTATAGAGAAAATGGAACCATCAATCATTGCTGGTGGGAATGTAAAATGGGAAAAGTCAGTTTTTTAAAATAAGTCAGTCGAAAGCTTACTATACAACCCAGCAATTCTGCTCCTAGAAATATACGCAAGAGAAATTTAAACATATTTCCATACAAAAGCATGTTGTGCTAATGTTCATAGCAGCATTTTTCACAATTGCACCAAACTGGAAACAACCCAGATGCCCACCAACTGCTGAAAAGTCAAACAAAATGTAATATGTTCGTACCATGAAATAGTGTTCAACCATAAAAAGGAGCATGCTACAGCATAGATACACCTCAACAATATTATGAGACATGAAAGGAACCAGATGCAAAAGACAACATATGTTATGATTTTATTTATGTGAGTGTCCACACAAGAGAAATTGACAGCGATAGAAAGCAGATCAGTGGCAGTCTGAGGCCACAGGTAGGAGCAGGGATTGACCGCAAACTGGCAAGAGGGAACTTTTTTGGGTGATGGAAATGTTCTAATACTAGATTGTGTGGATATCTGCACTCCCATGTTCATTGCAGCACTATTCACAATAACCAAAATGTGGATGCTGTGGATCTACGTCCATCAACAGATGAACAGGTAAAGAAAATGTGTGTGTACACAACAGAATGCTATTCAGTTGTAACAGGAACGAAATCCTGTCATTTGCAGCAATATGGATGGAACTGGAGGTCATTATGTTAAGTGAAATAAGCCAGGCACAAAAGAACAAATACTGCGTGTTTGCACTTATGTGTGGGAGCTAAAAAAGTGGCCTTCATGGAGATAAAAAGTTGGTGGTTACCAGAGGCAGAAAACGAAAGGGGGAAGGAAGATAAGAGTGAGGTCAGTTAATGGTTACAAAATGTAATTAGATAGAAGGAATAAGATCTAGTGTTTGATAATACAGTAGATTATTATAGTTAACAATAATGTATTTTATGTCGTTCAAAATAGCTAGTAGAGAAGAATTAAAATGTTCCCAACATAAAGAAGAGATAAATGTTTGAGGCGATATGTATCCCAGTTACACTAATTTGATCATTACACATGGTGTGCATGTATCAAAATATCAAATGTGCCCCCAAAATATGTGCAACTATTATGTACCAATAAAAAAACACTAGATTGTGGTGATGCCTGCACAATTCTTTAAATATATATATTTTAAATAATATAATTTACCATTATAATGGGTGAATTTTATACTGTGTAAAGTAGACCTCAATAAAGCTGTTTAAGAAATCCTGTTGTCCAGGCTTCCCTCCAGACCCATAACATTGGAATCTTTGGGGCTGGGACCCGGGCATCAGCATCTTGTAAAGCTTCTCCAGCTATTTTAATGGGCAGCCCATGAGAACCAAGGTAGAGAAAAACCTGTGGATTTGAACTGCATCTCCACAACTCACCAGCTGTGTTACTTAGAAGTATTATTTAATCTCTCTGAACATTATTTTCCATGTCTATAAGAAAATATAATACCTACCTCATCAGCTTGTTTTGAGGCTAAAAAAAGATGAATGTAGAAGAATGCTGAATAACGTCAAGCTGAACAATTGTCTAGAAACTAGAATAGCGATAACAGTCATATAATGTGTGTTCAAGACCTGAAAGTCAGCCACAGTTTTGTCAAGAGACCCCGAGCACAAGACATTCTTATACCAGACAGCCCTATCAGTCTAAATTCCAGAGTATGTAAGATTACTTTGATCTCTGTCAGTTTGGGACAATTTAATAATCTCCCAAAGAGCACTTCAATGAGATCAGGCTTCCAACAACAACAGACTGAACTATCCAAAAGCTTCCTTTAGATTAAAAATACCTTAATGTCAGCCAGGCATGGTGACAATACTTTGGGAGGCCAAGGCAGGCAGATCACTTGAGGCCAGGAGTTTGAGACCAGCCTGGCCAACGTGGCAAATCCCTGTTTCTACTAAAAATACAGAAATTAGCCAGGCATGGTGGTGGGTGCCTGTAATCCCAGCTACTCAGGAGGCTGAGGTGAAAGAATCACTTGAACCCAGAAGGTCAAGGTTGCAGTGAGCCATGATCCAGCCATTGCACTCCAGCCTGGGTGACACAGCAAGATCCCCCACCTCAAAATAAATAAATAAATAAATAAAATACAAATATTTTTATATTATCAGTAATTTGTGGTTGTTTTGCAGTTGGAGTTAGGGTCAGACAGTAGAGGGGTTTTTTTTCTTCTTTTTGAGATGGAGTCTCGCTGATCACCTGGGCTGGAGAGCAGTGGCAGGATCTCGGCTCACTGCAAGCTCCATCTTCTGGGTTCACACCATTCTCCTGCCTCAGCCTCCCAAGTAGCTGGGACTACAGGCACTCGCCACCATGCCTGGCTAATTTTTTGTATTTTTAGTAGAGACGGGGTTCCACCGGGTTAGCCAGGATGGTCTCGATCTCCTGACCTCATGATTCACCCGCCTTGGCCTCACAAAGCGCTGGGATTACAGGCGTGAGCCACTGCGCCCGGCCAAGGTTTTAAAACCTCTAAACCCAGCCTCTTTCAGCTACTATAAAGATATAAAAAATGTCTTGTACCAATTAAAGTGTGTTCAGCTGGAAGTAGCAAAGTACCTGATTTTTAATGTCTTAAGTTGCAATTATTTTAAATTTTAACAGATGATCTGGAAGTAGGCATTCCAAGTTTGCTTTGGAAATTCTGTGATATTATAAAATATCCAGACTCTTTAGAATCTTGAGCTTTGTCAAAGGCAGCATCTCTCCTCATGATCAGAAAACAGCTGCCAGATTTTCAAGAAACTCAATCGCATATGACAGCATCTCAAATAGAAAGCTGGAGGCAGCTACAAAGAAAGGCTTTTTCTTCACATGCCTCTTTGTTATTAGGAAGGAATGAAAACTTTTCCCCAGAAGTCCCAAGAAGACTTTTCCCTTTATCACCTTAGATGAATTGGGTCAAATACTTACCCTGTTAGCAAGGAGGGAGGAGGAATGGTCGTCAGGAAAGCATCCAAAAGCATCTGCCACATTGCTTATTTTCATACAGTGTTTTGCAGCTATGCATATGCAGCAGTGTTCTTCATTATAGGCAACAGAAAATGTCCCTGTCTAATTTAACCAGAAAATGACTTTATTCACAGATTTTGAGTACTTCAGAGCTGTCAGGATTTCTGAAGAGTGAAACTTGAGGTTAAGCTGCAGAAACGATGCCCAAAACCATGCTTGAAAACTGTTCTAATGAAGAAGCCCCTACTTCTGTCAGTTACCACACACTCCATGGACAGTTTGCACCATTGCTGTTCTCCTGATGAGAACTTGATCTTGCTTTCACCATTACTGCCAAGGCTGCCAAAGAGAGAGGGTGAGTGTGCTCCTTGACCCTTGGTTGTTGCATAGCTAGCTTCCAAATCTAAGTGTGCTGTGAGCGCATCTGATTGGTGGAGCCTTGGTCATGTGAGCTTTCCCAGCTGCAAGGGAGTCTGGGAAGGGGAGTAGCTGGTATTTTTGGTACTTCTGAAGACTCATAAGAGAATAATTCTCAACTTAGGTAGAGGTTTAGATACTGAAAAACTAGAGTGAATGACACAGTCACTACAATGTTAATTATCTCATTTAATTCTCACAACCTTTTGCAAGTTATCCTCATTTTATGGAAAAGGAAACTGAGGCTCAGAGATACTTTACCATGTCCAAAAATCTAAGCTCTACAGACAAGTAAGCAAAACTAGATGTCCAGGGATGTATATTGTGCATTATTATAGGAAATTAATTGAAGACATACCAGATATTCATCATTAGGAATTTGTTAAATAAATTATGCTATATTTATACAATGGAACACTGCATAACCTTTTACAAACCTTGAGCTAGATTTATATGTTCTGATAGGAAAATATGTTTAGAATATATTGAGTGAGAAAAACACAAGTTCCAAAATGGTATAGATAGTACAACTTCAAAACAGTTTTAAGAGACTCCAATTTTATATAGATAGAGATATATTATATATATTGTATATACAGGTAGTCCTATGATTAGTAAGATTTAACTTAGGATTTTTCAATTTTATGATGGTTCCCATACAACCATTTTGACTTTCACTTTCAGTACAGTATTCAATAAATTGCATGAGCTATTCAACACTTTAATATACAATAGGCTTTGTTTTAGATGATTTTGCCCAACTGTGGGATAATGCAAATATTCTGAGCACATTTAAGGTAGACTAGGCTAAGCTGTAATGTTTGATAGTTTAGGTGTATTGAATGTATTTTCAACTTATGATATTTTCAACTTATGATGGGCTTATCTGGCTGTAACTCCATTGTAAGTTGAGAACATTTATATATTTTACACACACACACACAGAGCCATGTATAGCAAACTGTTAACAGTAGTTGTCTCATGTGGATGTTAATAAGAATTCTCACATTTTTCTGTTATATATACTTGCAATTTTTGAATTTTCTACAGTAAGTATGTAGTGTTTTATAAGCAGCAAAACACCCAATAAATCCAATTTTAATTGAACCAGATTAATCATCCATAAAGATAAGGTTCCTGTTGTTTAGAGAATGGAAATGGGGGAGGCGGGCCTGTCCAACTTGAGGGCATTTTTGCCTCTAGGACTTAGATATTGAAATAAACATTAATGAGTCACTCAAAAATACGGGATCAATGGGAGAGAAAAAAGGCAGGGAGCTTGACTCCCCTTCAGAGGCAGGGCTAGCAGCAACTGGGGCAACAAGGGTCACTTTATGTTTAAGTTGAGGGAGGATAAAATAATAAGAGAGTTCCAGAGAGTAGGAGAGTCAAGAACAAATGCTTCATCCCAGATTAGGAAAGGATCCAGTAGCCTGAGATATGGATGGGTGGAGAAAGCAAGACCAGTGAAATGGGTCAAAGAGATTAAACCCTAGTTGGAAATTGAGCAAGAAAAGCCTGGGAGGCTGAAACAGGCCAGGCCTGAGGCAGTGCCAGGCTTTGTTCTCAGGCCTAACTGCTAGGATAGGAAGCTGTAAGTTACACTGTGGAATGCTTTAGTGTTTTGTTTTTTATTTTTTTAATAGTAAATTTTTCTGACACAGCTTATTGATGAAAACTGTTTTTAGCTATAGGAATCCTATATTCCAATACCACAGAGGGTACAATTAAATATACAAATGCTGAAAGAGAGGCAGTATAGCTTAGTGGAGAAGAGCATAGACTTCGACTTGGTGACTCAGGTGGTATAGACAGAGAGATGACTGTGGATGCCACCAGAGAAGAGTCACTAATCCAATAGTTTGGGTTTTGGCCAGTCACCATAGGAGAAGTGACTTTAGTATTGATGGGGACATCCCAACCCAGGCTTTACTCTGATTTGTGGATGACCTGGGCTTCAGTTGTGGGACTTGTGGTGGTGGGAATCCACATGCTCTAACTTTGAAATTCTCAGCCTTTTGCTATAACATAACAAAGAAAGAATGGCTACAATGAGCCAGACTCTAGTTGGTGCTGAAAGTCCTGTTGATGTGCCTGAATGGAGAAACTAAAAGTCACCAACACGGCTCATTAGTGAACCTCTGACTCATACTGAACATGGGAGGACAATTAAGGAAGAAGACCCTAGTAGAAGGATCCCCACCAAATTGTCGTCTTTCCCTTTTATGTGACGAGGTTTGATGTTGGCAGTTCATTCTTTGCACTCCCTGCTGCATATTTGATGCCTGTCAATGCAGGTATCACAAATAACTGGAGAGGCATTGGAATTACACATGCAGAGGTCTAGAAAGACCATTTGAGCCAATTAAGCAGGAGTGTTTCTTCTGGAACAATCTTTCAACATCCATGTGTATATTTGACTAAATCTTTTTGGTTGGTTCCCATGCTGAAGACATTACTTTGGTGCACAGCTTGCAGAACAACCTAGCACATGCCACATGTGTTTTGTTTTGTTTTGTTTCTTTGCCATTTTGTTCTGCTTTGCTTTTCAATATCAAAGCAACTCTAAGCCACTAGACATAGCTTCTCCAAAGACTTCAGATCAATGATTTCCAGATGTGCTATTTGTAGTCATTCATAGAGCCAAGATATAAATGTCATCAATCCCTGGACGCATTGTAGTGTAACACTCTAGAATGCAAGTTTACGAGCCAGATTACGTGGGAGTGAATCTTGTCTCCACCACTGGGGCAAGCTATTTAACTTCTTTGTGCCTCAGTTTTGTCATCTGTAGAATGGTAATAATTATAGTACCTATCTCACACTGGTGTTGTGGGAATAAATTAATTTTCTTTTTTTATAAAAGGGTGTGTAGAATAGTGCCTGGTATATAAGCGATAAATGATAAGTGTTGTTACTATTCTAGAATCCTGTCAGCCACTCCTGTAGGACTTCAGATGGTGGAAGTGGATGAAGTCATCATGACCCTTGAGCATCCTGGTAAGATACACAGCTTTGTAGTTTTAAAAATGTGATGTACTCAGTGCATGAATAGCTAAATGAGTTCAAGAGACTACTCCATACAGACCAAGCTCAGAAACTGACAGAAGAGTTAATTGTGCCTATGCCAATTTTTTTAATTTATAGTAAGATTAGAACAGGCAAAGGGGCACCAGATATTCGTGTTAGCATGTCAGTGTATCCTTCCCTAGTATGCAAACCTACATCAGATGTCAAGTTTCCATTTGAAAATTATTTGGTGAGCATAGTAGTAGAGCTGGTATCCTCATGTTACCTGGTTACCACATATGAGAGAGGTAAGCAGAAAAATAAACTTGTTGGATGCAGATGTTTGAGATTATTTGTCATGGTGGGCAGTGGGGATATGAAGTCAAAATATCTATTTAGAATGTGCAATCTTCAGTGAAGCCTGACCTCCAATCATAAAATGTGTCAGATGACCCTGGAAAGGGACAAAGAAATTGATGTCTGCTGAGGCATGCCAAAGCCTACACAGATGAGAGGACTGCCATCAATCTAGGCTCTACATGGAAGAAGCAATGGGGTTTAAATTTCTCCTTTCCTTGAAGCTTCCTCAGAAGTCCTCTCTTTTGGTTTTGTTTTGCTTTTCCTTCCCTCCTGCCCTGGTTCATTTTCTGATGCTATAGCAGAATACCATAGAGTGGGACACTCATAAAGAAAAGAGATGGCCGGGCGCGGTGGCTCAAGCCTGTAATCCCAGCACTTTGGGAGGCCGAGACGGGTGGATCACGAGGTCAGGAGATCGAGACCATCCTGGCTAATACGGTGAAACCCCGTCTCTACTAAAAAATACAAAAAACTAGCCGGGCACGGTGGCGGGCGCCTGTAGTCCCAGCTACTCGGGAGGCTGAGGCAGGAGAATGGCGGGAACCCGGGAGGCGGAGCTTGCAGTGAGCTGAGATCCGGCCACTGCACTCCAGCCTGGGCGACAGAGCGAGACTCCGTCTCAAAAAAAAAAAAAAGAAAAGAGATTTACTTGGCTCACATTTCTTTTTTTCTTTTTGAGACGGACTCTCGCTGTGTCGCCCAGGCTGGAGTGCAGTGGCGCAATCTTGGCTCATGGCAAACTCCGCCTCCCGGGTTGACGCCATTCTCCTGCCTTAGCCTCCCGAGTAGCTAGGACTACAGGCGCCCGGCTCACCACGCCCGGCTAGTAGAGACGGGGTTTCACCGTGTTAGCCAGGATGGTGTTGATCTCCTGACCTCATGATCCACCTGCCTCGGCCTCCCAAAGAGCTGGGATTACAGGTGTGAGCCACCACGCCTGGCTGGCTCACATTTCTATAGGCTTGGAAATCCAGGACCGAGGGGCCTCACCTGTTGTGAGATGTACT
This sequence comes from Papio anubis, assembly GCF_008728515.1. Lineage (NCBI taxonomy): Eukaryota > Metazoa > Chordata > Mammalia > Primates > Cercopithecidae > Papio > Papio anubis. The sequence continues at coordinate 32,750,121 of NC_044988.1, forward strand.
GCTGCATCCTAACATGGAGGATGCCTTATGTGGTGAGGAGGGTGAGAGCAGGTGAGTGCATATGAGACAGAGAAAAAGGGGGTCCAACTCCTGAGATAACGAGCCCATTCCCTTGAAAACAACCTTAATCCATTATGAGGACAGAGCCTTCATGACCTAATAACCTCTTAAAGACCCCACCTCTTAATACCATCACAATGGCATTAAATTTCAACATGACTGTTGGAAGGGACACTTAAATCATAGCACCTGCCATCCTTCCCTCTATATTTCCTCCTTCCTTCCATCCCCTCCTGTCTCCTTCCCTTTCTTTTTCTTCTATTCCGATTCCTTTTTTTAAATTTCCCTTTCTCTTCCCTTTCTAGTTTCCCTTCTCCATTTCTACTTTCCCTTTGCTCCCCTCCCCTCCATCCCCTCCCCTCCATCCCCTCCCCTCTCCTCCATCCCCTTCCCTCCATCTCCTCCCCTCCTCTCTCCTTCTCTCCCCTCCTCTTCCCTCCCCTCCCCTCCCCTTCCTTCCCCTCTTCTTCCTTCTCCTCCCCTTCCTTTCCATTCCCTTCTTTCCTATTTGGTTGGTGCAATAGGTGGACTGAATGTCTCCTCTAATCTGGGTAGGTGTCTCTCCTTATCCCTTTCTGGGAAGAACAGATGAAACTAAAGTGGACTCCAAGAGAAAAATCATGGAGCTCACTGTTTATGCCTGCTTCTGGTCTAAATATTTAGCTAGAGGGACAGAAGGAGTCCTTGAGCTCCCGTGTGTTTTATTTTCTAAGGGAAAAAATTTATAGAGGATTCATTCACCTGTCAGGCTTTCTGATGTTATATATTTCCCCTGGGAGCTAGGTAAAAATGATGATGAAATAAAAATTGTTTGGAGATTCAGTGGTTTAGAGTTTTAGCACACTTTCCTTTTCTATCCTTAATAGCTCTGTGAACACAAACATCTCTGGAGCTACAATTTCTCCAAAAACGACACTTTTCTGTTGGAAGTTACATATGATAGTGTACTAGTCTGTTCTCATGCTGCTACTAAAGACATACCCGAGACTGGGTAACTTATAAAGGAAAGAGGTTTAATTGGCTCACAGTTCAGCATGGCTGGGGAGGCCTCAGAAAACTTATACTCATGGCGGAAGGGGAGGAAAGCATGTCCTTTTCACATGGTGGCAGGAAGGAGAAGAATGAGAGCCAAGTGAAGGGGGAAGCCCCTTGTGAAATGATCAGATCTCATGAGAACTTACTCACTTATCACAAGGATAGCATGGGGAGACTGCCCCCATGACTCATTTGCCACCCACCAGGTCCCTCCTACCACATGTGGAGATTATGGGAACTACAATTCAAGATGAGATTTTGGTGGAGACACAGCCAAACCATACCATTCTGACCCTGGCCCTTCTCAAATCTTATGTCCTCACATTTCAAAACCAATCATGCCTTCCCAACAGTTCCCCCAAAGTCTTAATTCATTTCAGCATTAACTCAAAAGTCCAGTCCAAAGTCTCATCTGAGACAAGGCAAGTCCCTTCCACATATGATCCTGTAAAGTCAGAAGCAAGTTAGTTACTTCCTAGATACAATGGCAGTGCAGGCATTGGGTAAATACGCCCATTCCAAATGGGAGAATTTGGCCAAAACAAAGGGGCTACAGGCCCCATGCAAGTCCAGAATCGAAAAGGGAAGTCATTAAACCTTAAAGTTCTAAGATGATCTCCTTTGACTTCATGTCTCACATCGAGGTCACGCTAATGCAAGAGGTGGGCTCCCACGAACTTGGACAGCTCCACCCCTGTGGCTTTGCAAGGTATAGCTCTCCTCCTGGCTGCTTTCACAGGCTGGCATTGAGTGTCTGTGACTTTTCCAGGTGTGCAGTGCAAGCTGTCTGTGGATCTACCATTTTGGGGACTGGAGGATGGTGACCCTCTTCTCACAGCTCCACTAGGCAGTGCCCCGGTGGGGACTCTGCATAGGGGCTCTGACCCCACATTTTCCTACTGCAGTGCCCTAACAGAGGTTCTCCAGGAGGGATCCACCTCTGCAGCAGACTTCTGCCTTGACATCCAGGCATTTCCATACGTTCTCTGAAATATAGGTGGAGGTTCCCAAACCTCAATTCTTGTCTTCTGTGCATTCGTAGGACCAACACTGCATGAAAGCTTCCAAAGCTGGGTGCTTGCATGCTCTGAAGCAACGTCCTGAAATGTACCTTGGCCTCTTCTAGCCATGGCTGGGACACAGTTCCGGCCAAGCACCAGTGCAGGAAACATTTTTCCCTCCTAGGCCTCTGGGCCTGTGATGGGAGACTCTGTGAAGGTTTCTGACATGCCTTGGAGACATTTTCCCTGTTGTCTTTGTGAATAACGTTTGGCTTCTCATTACTTATGCAAATTTCTGTAGCCAGCTTGAAAGTTTGAATTCCTCCCCAGAAAATGGGTTTTTCTTTTATATCACATCTTCAGGCTACAAATTTTCCAAATTTTTATGCTCTGCTTCCTCTTGAACCCTTTGCCGCTTAGAAATTTCTTCCTGCAGATACCATATATCATCTCTTTCAAGGTCAAAGAACCACAGATTTCTAGGGTGGGGGCAAAAGGCCACCAGTCTTTTTGCTAAAGCACAGCAAGAGTCCCCTTTGCTCCATGATATGGTTCGGCTGTGTCCCCACCCAAATCTCATCTTGAATTCCCATGTGTTGTGGGAGGGACTCAGTGGGAGGTAATTGAATCATAGGGGCAGGTCTTTCTCATGCTGTTCTCATGATAGTGAATAATTCTCTTGAAATCTGATGGTTATATAAGGAAAAGTTTCCCTGCCCAAGGTCTCTCTTTACCTGTTGCCATCCATGTAAGACATGACTTGCTCCTCCTTACCTCCTACCATGATTGTGAAGCCTCCCCAGTCACATGGAACTGTAAGTCCATTAAACGTCTTTCCTATATAAATTATTCAGTCTCAGGTATGTCTTCATCAGCAGTGTGAGCACAGACTAATACAGTAAATTGGAACAAGAAGTGGGGCACTGCTGAAAAGATACCTGAAAATGTGGAAGCAACTTTGGAACTGGGTAACAGGCAGAAGTTGGAATAGTTTGGTGGGCTCAGAAGAAGACAGGAAAATGTGGGAAAGTTTGGAACTCCCTAGAAACTTGTTGAATGGGTTTGGCCAAAATGCTGATAATGATATAGACAATTAAACCCAGGCTGAGGTGGTCTCAGATGGAGATGAGGAACTTGTTGGGAACTGAAGCAAGGGTAACTCTTGTTATGTTTTAGCAAAGATACTGGTGGCATTTTACCCCTGTCCTAGAGATTTGTGGAACTTCAAACTTGAGACAGACGATTTAGAGTATCTGGCAGAAGAAATTTTAAGCAGCAAAGCATTCAAGAGGTGACTTGGGTGCTGTTAAAAGCATTCAATTTTAAAAGGGTAACAGAGCATAAAAGTTCAGAAAATTTGCAGCTTGACAATGTGATAGAAAAGAAAATCCTATTTTCTGAGGAGAAATTCAAGCCAGCTGCAGAAAATTGCATAAGTAATGAGGAGCTGAATGCTAATCATCAAGACAATGGGGAAAATGTCTCCAGGGTATGTCAGAGGTCTTCACTGCAGGCCCTCCTATCACAGGCACAGAGGCCTAGGAGGAAAATATGGTTACATAGGCTGGGCCCAGGGCCCCCATGCTGTGTTCAGCCCGGGGACTTGGTGCCCTGTGATCCAGCTGCTCCAACCATGGCTGAAAGGGGCCAACATAGAGCTTGGGCTGTGGCTTCAGAGGGTGCAAGCCCCAGGCCTTGGCAGCTTCCATGTGGTGTTGAGCCTGCAGGTACACAGAAGTCAAGAATTGGGGTTTGGGAACCTCTGCCTAGATTTCAAAGGATGTATGGAAATGCCTGGATGCCCAGGCAGAAGTTTGCTTTAGGGGCAGAATCCTCATGGACAACCTCTGCTAGAGCACTGCAGAAGGGAAATCTGGGGTGGGAGCCCTGACACAGAGTCCCTACTGGGGCACTGCCTAGTGGAGCTGTGAGAAGAGGGCCACCGTCCTCCAGACTCCAGAATGGTAGATCCACTGACATCTTACACCATGTGCCTGGAAAAGCCACAGACACTCAACGCCAGCCCATGATAGCAGCCAGGAGGGAGGCTATACCCTATAAAGCCACAGGGGTGGAGTTGCGTAAGACCATGGGAACCTACCTCTTACATCAGCATTACCTGGACGTGAGACATGGAATCAAAGGATATCATTTTGGAGCTTTACGATTTGACTGCCCCACTAGATATTGGACTTCCACGGGGCCTCTAGTCCCTTTATTTTGGCCATTTTCTCCCATTTGGAACTGCTGTATTTACCCAATGCCTGTACCCCCATTGTATCTGGGAAGTAACTAACTTGTTTTTGATGTTACAGGCTCATAGGCAGAAGGGACTTGCCTTATCTCAGATGAGACTTTGCACTGTGGACTTCTGAATTAATGCTGAAATGAGTTAAAATTTTGGGGGACTTTTGGGAAGGCATGATTGTTTTTGAAAAGTGAGGACATGAGATTTGGGAGGGGCCATGGGCAGAATGATATGGTTTGGCTGCGTCCCCACCCAAACCTCATCTTGAATTCCCACATGTGGTGGGAGAGACCCAGTGGGACATAACTGAATCATGGGAACAGGTCTTTCCCATGCTGCTCTTGTGATCATGAATAAGTCTCATGAGATCTGATGGTTATAGAAGGAGGAGTTTTCCTGCACAAGCTCTCTCTTTGCCTGCTGTCATCCATGTAAGATGCGACTTACTCTTCCTTGCCTTCCACCATCATTGCAAGGCCTCCCTAGCCACGTGGAACTGTAAGTCTGTTAAACCTACTCTTCTATAAATTACCCAGTCTTGGGTATATCTTTGTTAGCATTATGAAAACGAATTAATACACTCTAGTTCCCAAGAAGTTCCTCATGTCTATTTGAGACCACCTCAGCCTGGACTTTATTGTCCATATCCCTATCAGCATTTTGGTCAAAGCCATTGAACAAGTCTCTAGGAAGTTCCAAACTTTCTCTCACATCTTCTTGTCTTCTGAGCCCTCCAAGCCTCTAGGAAGTTCCAAACTGTCTCACATTTTTCTGTGATCTTCTGAGCCCTCCAAACTTTTCTAACTTCTTCCTGTTACCCAGTTCCAAAGTTGCTTCCACATTTTCAGGTATTTTTACAGCAGCACCCCACTACCTGGTACCAATTTACTCTATTAGTCTGTTCTCACACTGTTAATAAAAACATACCCAAGACTGGGTAATTTATAAAGGAAAGAGGTTTAATTGACTTAGTTCAGCATGACTGGGGAGGCCTCAGGAAACTTACAATCATGGCAGAAGGAGAAGCAAACACATCCTTATTCACATGGTGGCAGGAAGAAGATGATTGAGAGCTGAGTGAAGGGGGAAACCCTCTATAAAACCATCAGATCTTGTGAGAACTCATTCACTATCATGAGAATAGCATGGAGGCAGCCACCCCCATGATTCAATTACCTCTCACCAGGTCTCTCCCACCACACGTGAGGATTATGGGAACTACAATTCAAGATGAGATTTGGGTGGGCACATAGCCAAATAATATCAGATAGTTATGTATACCTTTAATTTCTAGATCATTTCTCTGCCAACCATCCTTCTTCAACAGGAATAAGGCCACCATGCTACTTCAATTCTTTTTGATTTTTCCATAATCCCAATGTCTCTCTCTCTCTGTCTGTTGATATCTACAGTGGATATTTATTGTTTGTGGGCAAAGAATGATCTAAACACCTATCCTATTTCAGAGAAATCCCAGCAAAGCCCCGCAACCCCCAGTAAAAAGACCCCAGCAAGTAGCACTCTTCCTGGGCCCTTAGCAGGAAAAGAATTATGCAAAGCTGCAGAGAAGACAGGGCTAAGCTGCGATGTCTTTTCTGACTGTTCCTGTGACTGGGCATGCCTGCAGTGCCAATTGCCTAGCTTCTCTGGAATACTGCCTATTTTTTAAATCCTCATTCCCACTCTTCCCAATAATTTTGTGAGCTAAACTAATAGCTTCCCATAAATTCCTTTTTTAATTAATTAATTAATTTGTATGGAAGTTAATTAGAATTGGTTTCTGTGTTTGCAGCCAAGAACATTGAATGATATTCTCATTTTCTCTGCGATTTAAAAGAAATCTGCTCTCTTTCTCTCTGCCTGTCTTTCAGAGTTATTTACACAAACACACAATCTCAATAAGGAATAAGTGAGAAAATCATCACAAAGGGTAGGAAGTGTAGGATAAAACCAGAGCTGGGTTTAGTATGTAAAATTCATACCAATTTAATAAATAAAATACATTTCCATGGCTTTTGTTACAGGTGTGTAACTAATCTGTATTGAAGCTTTCTAGTAGCCAAAGCAATGATCAGTACACAATTTGTTACACAATTCTGCACCTACAAGAATTAAAATAAACCAGTAGTTCCAGGAAGGCATAGCTGATGCTGCACCAAAGAACTATTTCTTCCATGGGTACTTCTAAAGAGGGCACAATATGAGAAAGTAAACAACATTCTGAAAAATATCTACACAGCAAATACAATACGGTTTCATAAATCCACAGATGAGTAAGACTAAAGCTAAGTGCAACTCTTTTACCAAGGCAGGATGCAGATCACTTGTATGAAGACTTAATCAATAGCTGCCAGTTACTGAGCTCCATGGTTGTCTGGCTTAATTTAGGACTAAATTGGAAAGAGTAAACCTTCAAGCAGCTCTCATTTAATAAGGTGTGTGTTTCTCAACAAGTCTTTTGAAGGGTACTGAGGTGCATTAAATTTCGGATTATACTCTCTGACAAGTACCTGGTGTGCAGCTATTAGGTTTTTTTTTTTCTTAATTGCAAATTCATATGCTTTAACAGCTGACTGAGCTAGGGTTAGGACTGACATTTTTGTAAGATGTTAAGAACCTGAGGAGGCAATCTGCTTGAAGAGAAAACCAACCCAGCAATTATCAGATATGAATCAAGAGAGCACCTATGAACTGAAACAAATACTTTTCCTTAAAAGATAAAATTCGGGTTACTACCATGTTCATAATGGCATTATCACAATAGCCAAAATGTAGAAGCAGTCCAAGTGTCTATTGAAAGATAAATGGATAAAAACACTGTGGTATACACACATGGAGAATGAAATATTATTCAGCCTTAAAAAGGAAGGAAATTTTGACACATGCCTCATCACGGATAAACCTTGAAGACATTAAGTGAAATTAGCCAGTCGTCCCACCTGTCCCCTATTCACCCCCCCCCAGAAAAAAACACAAATATTGTGTGATTCCTCTTATATGAGGTTCCTAGAGTAGTCAAATTCACAGAGACAGAAAGTAGAATGGGGGTGACCATGGGCTGGCAGGAGTGGGGAGTGGAGAATTCATGTTTAATGGATACAGAGTTTCAGCTGGGGAAGATAAAATGCTTCTGGAGGTGGATGGTGGTGATGGTTGCACAACAATGTGAGTGGACTTAATGCCACTGGCTGTGCACTTAAAAATGACTAAAATGGTACATTTTATGCTATGTATGTTTTATCACAATTTACAAAATGAGAAAAGTACATTAAGAACATTCCAAAAAAGGATGATTGGCTCCAAAATTTGATGCCATTAATGCTTACCCACAATAATTTTAATTTGAAAACCTTTAAAAGTAGGCATTGCCAAACACCCACCTTGGCCATAAAAAAACCCCAATAAATCTCCCAGGTTTAGAACGTTTAATTTTCAGCAGTGCAGTTTCCTGGTGAACCCTCCAAGATAAACTGACTCTAAAGCACATGTTTGGGTAAATGAATGTATTAGCCTGTTGCCTCATGTTGTTCAGAAATGCCAGTTGGGGCCATCGTCTTATTAATCCCTACAATAATCCAGGATGATTCGGGCCCATTTTGCAGATGAGCAAACCAAGACTCAGAAAGATCAAATAGCTTTCTTAAGTTTGCATAGCTAGTGAGCAGAGGATCTTGGATTTGAACCAACCCTCCCCAATACATGTTCCCATAGGCTATAGGGGGGCCTCTCTCCTTTATCTTCTATTGCACCTCACGAATCCTCAAGCAATGAAAACATCACTCTGGTTTCCCTTTGCTGGGTTTTACAGTCTATGTGGAACTAGTACAAAACAACTAGAAAGGCTTTATTTTTAACTAAAGGCCGCCTGCCCTACCTCTGCCAAAACCTTCACAACTTGTACAGAGGGTGAGTTTAGGGACAGGAAATGTGTGCATCTCCTTTATCACTTCATTTCATTACATGTCCTCATTGGTAAATATTACTGAAAATCTGCCATCAGACTGGCCTGAGAATTGGGGGCTTAAAACAATTAACAGAGAAAATATTTAGTAAACTTGGGTAAGAACATCACCTTTGATTTTCCAGTATCTATCCTCAAGCTTGTGAGCACACAGCCCAAGGCCGGCTCAGTTCAGAAAAGCCCTAAGCAGTCCACCTCCCACAATTCTTAGGGGAAGTGTAACGGGATCAGCCAGTTATACATCCTATCCCTGCTCCTCTCTAGTCCTCGCTAATTGCTCCTAATTATATACTTCAAGAATTCCTTTCTGTCTGGGATGTGTGTTCAGAAAACACATTGTGTTTTGTCTTCTCATGGGCTCATTAGCATTTGCTGAAGGAAGCAGCAGAGCTTGGAGCCCTCTGATCTCCTAGAAAGGCCCGGCCCTCATTTGTTTGCCTCACCGAATTTCCTCTACTCTGTTTGCTTTCTCTGTTTGGACACCTTAACTTCATCAGGAGCTAGGGGCAGCCATCCTAGGGTTGGATAAAAAGTATTTCTTTTCTCTTTGTTCAGGTACCTTGTACTTTGGCAGCCTGAAAGAGTGCTTGCTGAGTGTGCTAAAAGCTCAATTTATGTTGCTTTTTCCTTTTTGCATTGCTTCAGTGCAAGCTGTATTTTATGACGTTTCAGTGGCATTTTCCAAAGTAGAAAGTAAGCGCTCTCCCTGTATTCTTTATATATGTAATCCAAGCACCTCTGAATTTTTAACACAGTCTTCTGCCCCATTGGTGCATGCAATATTTATTAACCAACTGCAAGTTTCTATTTCACCAACTTTTTGATTGATTTCTTGATGGTCACTAGAGACATAAATAACTATGTGATTCAAGTTTTTTGTGTGTCCATATCTTTTTTCTTAGACATGTCTTTTTGTTTTTGCCCTGCTGCTCTTTCTGCAACAATACCGTACAGCTCAGTGCTGTTAAGAGTTGCTGGGCTGGATCACATTTGAGGGGAGGGTACTGCCCCCAGGAATGTTTCAGAGACCTTTGGAAAAACAGTATGGTGTGTTGGCAAGAATAATAATGAGCAGAAAGTCAGGAACCCAAGGTGCATGCATGATTCCCCCATCAGTATCCTTGGGGAGGTTACTTCCCTTCTCTGCCTCTCAGTTGTGCCAGCTCTAAAATGAAAATATTTTACCAGATCACATCCTGTAATTCTTTCCTCATTTTGTCTCATCAACTGTTTGTTGGTTTGGAGCTACAGAGATGGGATGAATTTTGTTGATATACAAATTGAAGAAAGCTGGATTTGATCTTCATTTACCCTTGCTCTCCTCCCGCCACCCCCAACAAATGGTTGCCTGGAACCACCTCCTCCAACTCAGCCAACATTTTTATTGACCACAAATGAAAAGTCCTTTGAGCTCCACCTGGATTTGTGACTTCCCCTCTCCACCCTCCACCTCCTAGACGCTCCTGGCTCTGGATCACTGCCCTTTCTCTTGTAAGACATATCCTCTGCTTTTCCTCCTGTGGAAATTAGTCTTACTCCTTCTGCAGTGTTAATTTTACCCTATTCAATAGCAAAAATCTTACCCATGTTTCTCTGAAAAATCTTTACAATTCAGAGAGTAGGATATAAAGATAAAACTTAAAGTAAATTCTCATGAGCATATGATATCAGTCACGTGACTCCAGAAATAGACTCTCTTTTTAGAGAAAAGTGGACCTGCCATAATTGCACCACTTGCCTTGGCTTGGAGGTTGCCATTTTGGACAGCAATGTGAGTTTCCTTTCTTCTTTTTTCCGCCTATGTGAATAAGGAAATGCCAGAGACCTTCCCACCCCCTCAGTCAACCTAGTACTCCCTGTTCAGGTGCTTCTGCCAACTAATTAACACCTCCTTTGCAAGCTGTAAATTGGACGGCAGATGCGCATAAGTGCAGAGCCCAGTGGGGAGTCTCATGCTTTCTATATACATATATTTCACGAAAGGCAGGAAATGAAATCAAGTAGGCTGATGGGAAATGCATTTTGCCAAAATGGCCACCCCCATATTCTTACATATATTTATGTTATTTTAACACAAAATAAATTTCTCATGTCTTTGGAGGAGAGGCCCATTTTTTGTTGTTTTCAGACATAATCCAATAGGCTCTCAAAACTCTGGGAAAATGAACATCTTTGGGTAGCACTAGGATGGTACTAGAGATGCAGGCACATTTGCATGTTTACCCCAGGTCTATTAAACATTATCCTTCCAACCCTCCAAGGACCAGGGTCTTGATTATTAAATCCCTGCCTCTAGTCTCAATCTGCTCCAACTATCCTTAATTTTACTGCCAGTGTTCTGTCTATAAACAAAATAGCATCAAGCTGCTTACACTTTAAATTTATGCTTCTCCAGATCGCATAGGATATATTCAAAATAATTTAGTGGGGGTCCATAGCCCCCGAGGCTCCACTTCCTACCTACCTTTCTCTCCTCCCACCCACGCACATCGTTCATACCAGCAAGACTGAATAACTTGACATTCCCTGCACAGGTGATCTTTCATAGCTCTACATTCTAGATCTGATCCTGCCCCATTCTCACTTTAGAAGCTACAATTCTTATTTTCTACAAAGAACTTGAAAACAGTTTTTTCTTTAACCTGCAATTCAATTCATTTAATTCAATTTAACAAAGTCTACCGAGTACCTTTTCTGTGCCAAACACTGCTATGCTCAGGAGATATGATGATAAATAAGTCATAAAGTCTCTCTCTGAGGAGTTCACAACATAGTGGAGTAGGGGAGACATCAGTAAATAACTACAATAAATTTCAGCAGGTTCTCCCCGAGGACATGCTTGAAGACCTGTGGCAGCAAAAAGTAACTTATTCTTTAGGAACGGTGGCTGGGGTTGGGGAAGGCAAAGGTGCCAGGGAAAGCTTTCAGAGGGGAGACGCACACTGGAATGAGTCTACTGATCTATTTGCTTTGGTTTCATGCTTCCTGGTGTCTGGTAGGCATCTCTGCCTAAAACAGAAGGAAAACAACACAGAGCTGGATAAACCAAGTCACATAGGATGGACCCTGAACGCAGAGGATATTAAGTATCATGAATATTTAAAGATATGAAAAAATAATCTCCATATTATGTCAAAAATTGGTCAACTTTAGTACTCGTCTTCCTCTCTGAGGGGGCAATGTGGGGGGATTTTTGTACATACCCACAGCAATAGCTATAGTAAATTGTTCAACATGGCCTGTTGTGTGTGTAAGCAAAAGTGTAGAGATTTGAAACCCATTGATGAAAGAATTTTAGCCAAAATTTCAGAAAATTTTGGACTTCTAAGTAGTATGTGAATGATAGAATAGGTAGGGGACAGCAAGTCTAAAGGGGGGTACGTTTAAGTCTACTTTCTTGTTACTCAGAAGCAAGTGATGAGCTTAACCGCAGTGTCCAAGGGAATCGCCTCTCTGTGGTGTGCTCAGTATCTCTGTAGTGTAGGCGGGTTGGTTACTGCTGTGATGTCCACTTATTGACTCAGGTGCTGGTCTTTTTCTCTACATGTCATCCCCAATGGTTCCAGATCAGCAGTGTCAGCATGGCCTGGGAGCTTGTTAGAAATGCAGAACCTCAGGTCCCACCCCAGACCTACCGAATTGGAATGTGTGTTTTATTAGGATCCTTCTCTAATTCAATGCACATTAAAGTTTGATAATCACTGTGTTAACCGCATTCAAACTTCACAACATCCCTATGGGATTCTCAAGTCTTAACCTCAGGTTTCAAGTACATAAGAAATGCCTGATAAAATCTCTTGCAGTGTGCATATTCATGTGTGTAAAGCATGATAGTTAAAAGAGGTGCCCCAGATTGTATTCACTGGCATTCCCTCCCCATCACGTATGTGTAATGCACACACTTCGAGAAGTAAATCAATAAAAAACATTTTCCCCATGAAAACTTCTTCCCTTCTTTTCTGATTCTTCCCCAACACGCACACGAGCACACGCATGTGAGCGCATGCACACACACACGCACAACTTATTGCCAGCTTTTAAATGACAATTATTAAGTCAGTGGCAGGGAAAGGGACATCTGTCAAAAGGGTCCAGGATTTGTCTTGGAGAAATAAAGAAAAATTAAATTACTGTACATGAGTTACACTGAGTAAAGAAGCCTAGTTAGCCCTCACTCTTTTATTGTTACTTCTTTTTTCTTTTAAATGTTACCTGACCAACAGGATGAAATTGCAAGGCTACTGCTTACTACACTGATCAAAGCAAGCAGTGACCAGGACAGGAGCAGTAGCCACCAAATACTTCTTCCTTAAGTCCAGTGATACTTGGATTCTAAACTCTATTTAGATAGAAAAGGTAATACAGTATATATAGAATGTAAACAGCCTAACCCATTAGCAGCAAATGTTATTCCTTCTCTGTCTCAAAATCTCTCTCCCTGTCTTTAATTCTTAAAGCACTTTATTTTTCATTCATTCATTCATTCATTCCTTTTGAAGGGGAGAACTAAATACTGGGGAACTACTGGGAGAAGGAAGACTATAATCTGTGCTTAGGAAAGTGAAAAGTGCCTGTTCTATAGATACTCAGTAAGTGTTAAATTTTGAATGAAATAATTAAACAGCAATACCCTGGAAGGTTGCCTAAGCAGTACTGACTCTACCCCAATCAATGACAGTCCTCAGATCAGATTGTTCTTCAAGGAATGTTGACCTCACAAAGGGATTTTCGTTGACCACCAAAAGAACACAGACCTGCAGTGTTCAGGGTAGAGTTAGATTACTGCAGTACAACTTGAACAAAGCCAAAACTTTCAGAGCTATTTGAGGGAATTAGAAGCTTCCATAAAGATCTTCAGATAAAGACTGAGATCTTTAAAAATTTATTTAAAAAAATTCAGAGACAACAGTCAATACCTGAATCAAGAAGTAGACACCACAGTACAAACCAAACGGCATGATGACAAAGATATTGACCACATTGACAGCAAGTCTGTTTCCTTACCTCCCTGGTGACAGTCATCAGTTGCTTCTTAGTAGGGGGAAAGACTTAACTGTATCTCCCTTTCTATTGGTTGCCACCTGTGCATACCAATATATGACAAATTGCATAGAATTATTATCATAGGTTGTAGGCTCACTGTTTCTTAAAATGTCTGCTTTCTCATTTGTCATAAAGTCCCGAGTCAAAAAACCCTGTCGGGTATTGTGTAGAGAAATTCAGCCTGTGTGGACCCTGTGTGAGTTACACTTCTGAGACCCACAATGTGTCAAAGAGGCATCCAGTCTTTCACTACCTGTAAGTATCTGTCCTGAAGAAACCTATTTTTGTTTGGCCATGCTACCTGTTAACTAAATATAGACAGTCTTTGAATTGAACTTTTCCCAGATGCAAAATTCCATTTTTGATTAAAATCAGCTAAGGAAAAATACATTGAAAAAAACAGAAAGAATTCTGTCATAGGCAAATTTGAGAATAACCCATTGACAATTGTAGGGATAAAAGATACAGGAAATGGAAAGTAAACCACAAAGGCTAAAACACATATACATATTTTATAATGATATAACAAGACCTTGCCCATTATTCAATATATTTTGCAGCCTCTTCTGTGTACCTCCCCAAGGTACCCACAAGCCCCCATATTCTTCCCATTCTCCCCAAGGTACCCACAAGCCTTTCATGAGTATTATCCCTTTGCTTTCCCTATCCCTTTACCACATTTGTATCCTCAAATAGGATTGTATTAAAAAGACAGTCCCCAACTTACAATAGTTCAACTTGGGAATTTTCAACTTCATGAAGGTGCTTTCTGCTGTGTATATTAATCATGAGTACCCATACAATCATTCTGTTTTTCACTTTCAGCACAGCGTTTAATATGTTACATGAATATTTAACACTTTGTCATAAAATAGGCCTAGTGTTAGATGACTTTGCTCAACTATAGGCTAATGTAAGTGTTCTGAGTGTGTTTAAGGCAGGCTAGGCTAAGCTAAGATGTTTGGTAGGTTAGGTGTACTAAATGAATTTTTGATTTATATTTTCAGCTTACAATGGATTTATCAGAGTGTAATCCTATCATAAGCTGAGGAGCATTTCTATATTCATTGTGATTGACTTGGTTTTTCAATAAAGTGTATTCCTGAGGCCAACTTCTGTTGTGTGCAATCATAACTCATCCCTTGATGCTACATAATATTCCTTTATATGAATATTTTCCAATGAATGTACAGGTTGAACACTTCTAATATGAAATCCAAAGTTTGAAATGCACCAAATTCCAAAACATTTTGAGCACAATACAATGATACAAGTGGAAAATTCCACATATGACCTCATGTGATTGGCCACAGCCTTTATCCAGGTGCACAAAACACAATTTATTCCACATTCCTAAGGGAATAAAGATTCTCCCTTCCTATTTCAGCTGCAAAATATCTTTTCTGCACATGCCCAGATTCCCCTATGTGAGCACACTCACAAAGGCTAATAAAATGGCACATACACATATGCAGGTGGGACATGCCGATGCTAGGTTCCACATGATGCCCTATATGGGGCCAAGAACTATGTGCATTACTCACTTTTTTGTTGTTGTTGTTGTTGTTGTTATTGTTTTTGCTTATTTTCTGCTCTCTGTTGTAAAGATGTTGTGGAAAATGTCAAAAATATCTGCAGATATCCCTGTGGGTAACAGTGATAAGAAAAAGAGAAAGTGTTTATGTTTATCTACAGCACAGAAAGTCAAGTTGCTGGAGAAAATATGCAGCAGTGTAAGCCTGAAACATCTTACAGAAGAGTATGGTTTTGGAATGACCACTATATATGATCTGAAGAAACAGAAGAATAAACTGTTGAAGTTCTATGCTGAAAGTGACATATGAAGGTCAGTGAAAAATAAATACTGCATAAAGCTGAAACTGAAGATCTTGGTCATATATTAAAATAATGGATCAGTGTCACAATGAACATATGCCATTTAATAGTATGTTGATTATGAAGTAAGCATATATCTATCACAATGAACTGAAAATTGAAGGGAACTGTGAGTATTCAACAGGCTGGTTGCAGAAATTTAAGAAAAGACATAGCATTAAATCTGTAAAGACTTGTGATGAAGCAACTGCTGATCACAAAGTGGACAAATTCATTGATGGGTTTGTCAAGATTGTCGTTGATGAAAATGATGCCAGAACAAGTACATAATGTGAATGAAACATCGCTCTGTTGTTGCAACTGCCCCAGAAAGGCATGGACTATATCTGATGAGACAGCCCCTACATGAATTAATGATACCAAAGATAGAATGATTGTGCTGGGGTGTGCTAATGCTACAGGCACACCTAAGTGTAAACTTGCTGTGACAGGCAAAAGCTTGCATCCTCACTGTTTTCAAAGAGTGAATTTCATACCAGTTCATTATTGTATTATGCTAACAAAAAGGCATATACCTCCAAGAACATCGTTTCTGTTTGGTTTCACAAACATTTTGTACCATTGGCTCATGTTCACTGCAGGGAAGCCAGACTAGATGACAACTGCAAGCTTTTGTTATTACTGGACAACCATTCTGTTCATCCTTCAGCTGAAATTCTCATCAAAAATAATGTTAATGCCATGTACTTTCGCTCAAATATGATTTCATTAATTCAGCCATGTGTCCAGGTTCTCTTAGATCAATGAAGTAAATATAAAAACACTTTCCTCAACAGTATGCTAACAGCAGTGAACAGAGAAACATGGGTGTGAAAGTTTTTCAATAGGAGTTTGACATGAAGGATGCTTTATATGCTGTTGTCAGGGCCTGGAACACAGTGATTAAAGACACAGTTGGACATGCCTGGCACAAGTTCTGGCCTGGAACCATATTCAGTGATGATGATCAAGATGGTAACTTTGAAGGATTTCATATGTCAAGTGAGAAAAAAAATGATGTGTGACTTCCTTGCATATGCAAAAAAAAAAAAAAAAATACCTTCAGAGTTCATCAGTAAACTGGGAGAAGGAAATATTGGGGAAGTGTTTAATATCAACAATGAAGCTCCAGTTGTTCATTGACCAATGGTGAAAGAGCTGAAATGGTTCTGAATCAAGGAGATTGTGGTAATAGTGATGATGTGATGATAAAGACTACATTGTCAGCAGTAAAAGTGCCTGTAGATGACATGGTGAAAATGTGTGATGGGGCTTTTGAAGGACTAGGGCAGAATGCACTCATAACAAAACAAGAAATCATGTCAGTTTATAAAATCTAAGAAAAAACTTCTAAGATAAAGCCTTGTTAATGAGGCAGGTGACTTTGGAGGAAATTGTTTAAAAAGCCATTTGCTGGAATGCCTTGTCATCCCTAGGTATTTATTTCCTGGTCCCTCAACTGCTTCTGATGTTTTTTTCTCACCTAAAAAAAAATAAAATACAATGTACAATAACCTTATATTCAAAACACAGCATCATAGGTGGAGACTGAAAGCCTGTCACTGTTGTTAGCATTGTTTAGCAGTTCATACAGGTATTCTGGTGATGTTTCTAGGCTGCTTAGTTACCCTGAACACATTATTTTTTCACTGTATTAATGGCATGTCATACCTTTGCTGTTAAATACTTATGCGTGAAGAAGTATGAAAAATGATCACTTATTGGTAGCATATAAATGGAGAGTCAGCCATGATGGAGATGTGAGATATTGACACTATGATTTCTGATGGTCCAATATACACAAGCTTTGTAATATGCACAAAATTATTTAAGATATTTTATAAAATTACCTTCAGGTTATGTGTATAAGGAGTATGTGAAACATAAATGAATTTTGTGTTTAAATTTGGATCTAATTTCCAAACTATCTTGTTATGTATATGCAAATATTCTAAAATCTGAAAAGAATCTGAAATCTAAAACACATCTGGTTCCAAGCATTTCAGATAAAGAATACTCAACCTGTATCAGTTTTGATTGTGATGATCAGATGGTTTGTTTCTGAGTCTTTTATTATTACAAAAATATTGCTCTGAGTATTCTTTATCTCTTGGCCATATGTGAAAGAGTTTCTCTAGGACATAAAATGAGTAGAATTGCTGGGTAATGTTGTGTGTGCATATTTAATTTTACTAGGCACTGCCAATTGTACCTATTTACACTGCTACCAGCAAAGTATAAGTGTTCTGGTTGCTTCATATTTTCACCAACATGATATTACAGTTGATCCTCTGTATCCATGGGTTCTGTATTTATGGATTCAACCAACCATGGATTCAGAAAAAATAACAATATAGTAATAAAAATAATACAAAGTAAAAACAATATGATACAGCAACAAGTTACATAGCATTTACATAGTCTTAGATATTATAAGTAATCTAGAAATGATTTAAAGTGTACAGGAGAGGACGGGTGCACTGACTCACATCTGTAATCCCAGCACTTTGGGAGGCCGAGGTGGGTGGATCACCTGAGGTCAGGAGTTCGAGAGCAGCCTGGCCAACATGGTGAAACCCCATCTCCATTGTGGTAGTATGTGCCTGTGGTCCCAGGTACTCAGGAGGCTAAGGCAGGAGAATTACTTGAACCTGGGAGGCAGAGGTTGCAGTGAGCTGAGGCAGTGCCACTGCACTCCAGCCTGGGTGACAGAGCAAGACTCCATCTCAAAAACTAAACTAAACTAAAATACAAACGTATACAAGAGGATGTGCATAGGTTATAAACAAATACTATGGCAGTTTATAGAAGGAACTTGAGCATCCTCAGATTTTGGTATCTGTGGTGGGTCCTGGAACCAGTTTCTTGCAGATACTAAGGGATAACTGTAGTACATATACATTTTTTAAATCAATCTGACATCTGTGAAATATCCTGGTTTTGATTAATTTACTTGAATATAACACATTGTTTACTGAAACACTTTGTTCTGAACACTTTGATTTATTTTTAGATGGGCTGATATATGGTTTATTTGAATCATTTGTTTTAAATACCATGTTGATTCATGCTTTCTCTGTGAGCTGGAAATATACATAGTATTAAATTGAATGAAGTCAGATTTATCTTCTTTATGGTTTGTACTATTTCATTTTGTTTAAGAAACTCTTAAATATCTTAATGTCACAAAGACACTCCCCTTTATTTAAGGATTTGCCCTTCACACTTAAAAGACTTGTTGGCATTTTAAAATTCAGATTGTGTTAAATATATAGATCAATTTAGTAATAACAGGCAGCTTTTTTTTTTTTTTTTTTTTGAGACGTGAATTTCTCTGCTGCCCAGGCTGGAGTGCAGTACGATCTCAGCCTCCCGGTTTACGCCCATTCTCCTGCCTCAGCCTCCCCGGTAGCTGGGACTACAGGCTCTCATCAGTCACCTCGCTAGTTTTTTTGTATTTTTTAGTAGAGACGAGGCCACCGTTAGCCAGGATGGTCTCGATCTTCGACCTCAGGACTACCTGCCTCGCCTCCCAAAGTGCTGGGATTACAGGCTTGAGCCACCGCGCCCGGCCATAACAGGCAGCTTTATGATTTTGAGTGCTCCAATAAAATTAGCATTTTTCTTCATTAAAATCTTTTCCATATTCGGTTAGATTTATTTTTAGGCCCTTAAAGTTTTTTAAACATATCGTTGCAAACAATCTTTTATAAAATTACATTTTCTAACTAATCATGCCAGTTAGTACAAATGCAACAAATTTATTTACATTGATTTTGAATCCAAGAACACTGATATACTTATTAATTTTAAAAATTTCTATGTATGTTCTTTTAGGTTTTCTAGGAATATTATAATGTCATCTGAAAATAATGAAGTCGATTTATTCTTTTCTAAGCTGAACCCTATGCCTTAAAACAACAACAACAGCAATTCAGCATCAGAGGGTAGAGTTAATCATGCTCTTCTGTTCATAGCATGCTACTATCATTGGTCTCACAAAGCCCTTCTGTTATTTATTGACTTATTTATTCTCTTTATCTTTATCCCATACTCTACTGCTATTTGCCTTTTCCCTATAGATACCATTTAAAATATTTTTAAATATGTATGTATTTTCAATATATGCATGAATTTTATATTTATGTAAATAATATTGTGTTTTGTAGCTTATTTTCTTTGTTTTCTAATTTTTTTAGTCAGAGCTGTTTCTTAAGGTTTCTCAATATTGCTACATGCATATTTAAATCTTGTAGATTTTCACCTTCATTAAAATTGCCCCTAGTAGACATTGCTGTTGTCACTCATATCTAGTTTCCATTTCTTCCAGGATATAGGAGAATTCTATTTTCCTGCCTCTTGAAGTTAAGCATAACCTTGTTAATTTCCTTAGCCAATATATGTAAGTGAAGGGATGTGTGTCATTTCCAGATGAAAGCATGTAAAAGCCCAAGTGCAATTTCCACACTCTTTCCTCAGTCATGGCAGTTGTGAAAAAAAGTGTTAATGTAAAGGTTTCATAATACTGAAGCAGCCTTGAAATGCCAAGCCAATTTGGCATCATAAAGGTTTATTTTTGTAAAATTCTTCTGTATAAACTCAAAGAATTCTATGGATTTTATGTTTGTGTGTTGCATAATTCTTTACATATCTTTGATAAATCTACATATGTTTCTTTGGTTGATCTATAAATTTCAGTTTCTGAAAGTGGTGGGTTAAAATTGGTAACTTACATTACTTCACTTATCTCTCTTTGGTTTTGTTAGTTGTTACTTGGTATGTTTTGAGTCTGTATAATTAGGTGTGTATATGTATATAATAAATATGTCTTTTTATTACTTCCTTTTATTTGTATATGAGATCTTTTTTGTTTTTTTAAGACATATTTTTCTTAAATAATCTGATCAAATATTAGGATTGTTACTGCAGCCTTTCTGCGGCTAATATTTTCTTGTTATATATTTCCATCTATTTAAGTCTTTTTGTATCTTTTTGTTTTCAGTGAGCTCCTCTAGTAACTATATTTGAAGCCTCTTTTATTAATCAAATTTGAGAATCTGTGTCTTTTAAATGGTGAGTTTAATACATTTATATTTATTATTATTATTGTTATGTTAGAACATATTTTTGTCATCTTTCTTAATATTTTCCAGCCATTATACTTACTTTGGCTTTTTCTCTTTATTCTTCCTCCTTTCCTTTATTACTTTAAAAGTGCTATGCCATTTTGCTGTTATCTTCTTGCATTCAGTGTTGCTGTTGAGAAGTCTGATGTTATTTTGATGTTTATTCTTCTGTGGTTGAGCTGTTCTTTCTAAAAGTATTGGTAATTGTTCTTGCTTTTGATGTCTTTAAATTTTACTACATTTAGGTGTCAATTTTTCCTAATCTCTTATATTTGACAATGTATGGGCTATTTTAATCTATGTCATTTGTATTAAATTCTGAGAAATATATCTTCATTTTTTTCTCCAAGTATTTTTCTTCATTTTTATTTTCCTCTCCTTCTAGAGTTTCTAGCTTCTGGGTGTTGGCATCTTGACTTATACTATCCATTTATTTTAGCTTTTATTTCATATTTTCTTTCTTTTATTCATCATCTTTTATGAAACCTCAATATGATCTTATATTTTATTAATTCATTTTTAGCCACATCTATCATACTGTATTCTTTTTTCCAACCATTCTATTTGTTATAGCTAATACTTCCACTTGATTATTTTCATTATTATTTTGGTTCTTATTTCATATTGGTAATATTTTTTCTCATTTCCTTAAATATCTTAGCAGGCTTTACTGAAAGCTTTGTCCTCTGTTCTAATAGGTCTGCTTTGAATGATATATGTTGCAGTCTGTGGTATTAAACAGGAGTCTGTTTATTTTAGCCCGTGAGCTCATGACCCATTCAGTGGTCATGGACTCTGTCAGGTGGTATGTACTTAAAAAGGTCTATTCACAGTCCTCGTCTTTGTCAGTGCTGGAAACTTTAAGAAAGAGAGTGGGTTTAGTTCCAAGGTACAGTGTCACAGAAACAACCATAGCACCACTGCTGACTATTAATATTTCTTTGCCACTCTACCGGGCAACTATCCACAGGGTTTTGACTTTAGACCATTAGGCCAAAACAGTATTTGGAGAAAGTAGTTATCTCCTAAGTCTGTACTAAAAAGTTTTAGGCGTAGTGAGGTAAAAGCGAACAGATAAATGAAAGTTTAGGGAGGCTGGTCTCTCCCTATCAGTTTTCATTAATTTCTTATCTTAAAAGAACTTTCCTATTACTCTCATACTCCCTGGCATTGGTGTACTGGGTTGTGTCAGCTGATTTCTAAGTGAAAAGGCAGCCAATGTAGGGTCTAAGGCAATTCAAGGGAGAGGCAAGAATGCAACCTGGAATCTTAATTGCCTTCTTACCATCTCTGGTCATCCTTTCTCAGGGCTTTAGTTACCTTCCTCCCACATTGTTCCACACTCCACCTCTCACTCTAGTTTAACACTGACTTCAGCATCCTCAGGAGTTTCTCAGTATTCCAGATTTTGTTGCTGTTTCTGTAATCCAAATTTTCCTCTCACTTTTATGGTTCCCATGGATTTGATTTTGAAGAGTGAAGCAGCAGCCCATAGTCGTTCACCATCATCACAGGAATAGAAGCCTTTAGTTCTTTTTCCTGACCTTACTGTGCTGAACAGAATCTCCAGCACAGTATCAACTGCATTGATAGTGGGTACTCTTCTTGTTCCCACTGTGACAGAGGATGCTAAGACATTGCCCCCAGTTCATTATGAAAACGTTTTCTAAAGTGATTTTGGATTTTCAGAAAGAACTATTAATGATTAGAGGGACAATGTTGTCTTTGATTTAACTCAACAACTTGGGAGATCATAGAGATAAACTTCAGAAGGACATCAGATCTTCCTAGAAATCAAGTGCAGAAGTTCAGTGGAATGCTGTTGGACATAGTAGGCACAATGGATGAGAATGAAAAAGGTCAATGAAGAATGTATGTTAAATTCTTGATATGTTAATAAGTAGTTCTTTGTTTAAGGTGGTGCTGAGGTAGTTACATGGTTAAGAAGTGTTTAGTAAAGAGTTTTTTTTTACTTTAAGTTCTGGGGTACATGTGCGGAACATGTAGGTTTGTTACATATGTGCCATGGTGTTTTTCTTCACCCATTAACCCATCATCTAGGTTTTAAGCCTCGCATGCATTAGGTATTTGTCCTAATGCTCTCCATTCCCATAAAGGATTTTTAAATTGGAAGTTTTAGATAGAGAAAAGTATACACAAATGGCAATCTGTTGCTCCTACTTTTGACACCCAAAGTATTTTAAGCTCCTCCTTTCAGTGCTCCTCAGAATAATGATTCTTCGGAAAGAATGCAGCTTCTAGAGAGAGTACAAGTCACACAGGGTGCTCAGGTTAGGGAGAGAGGGTGAGCTGTGGCACTGTGTAGACAGTCTTTTGTGGCAGCTCACAAAAGATGAAGACCTAAGTCTGAATTACTGACAGTCTGAACTCAGAGTAAATGCTGCAGCAAAAATTCATGATAATAAGGGCCCAGAAGCAGGTGTCCATGATGATAGCTTAATCAAGGCAGGCTTTCCTGTTGGCTAAGGTTCACTATTTATTCACTATTGGTATGTGGCAATCCTGTAACTATTGGGCTCCCTTTGACTGTTAGAATCATGATTCTAGCCCTCATAGTGGCCCAACTCATTAGGTTGCTGTGAACACCTTTTGAATCATATGCCAGGCTCACCTACTTCTTGCCCCCTCAGTCATTGTGGGGATTCTTGTTAATAAATATGCCAAATGTTGGAGGTTATTGATCAGAAGAGGGGTGAGTACCTGAACCAAGATGGATGCCTCAGAACCTCCTCTTTGTGGATTTGAAATCCAGATTGATATGTATCCATATTTATGTCTACGTCTGTATCTACATCTACACCTGCCTATTTATCCATGCATATGGAGAGACTGGCTGACTTATTCCCTTTTCCCTCCTCAGGATGGTGAAGTGTAAACCTGAGAATGTGAGATAGGCATCATTTGTACTTACGTGAATCAGAAAAGAAGAGGAGGCAGGTCTGCAGAGGGAGGAGAATAGAACAACCAGGTCAAAATAAGTAAAGACGAAAGATGAAGAGAGAGGGAGCTGGATTAACATTTCAGTTCCATTCTGATGTCTCATTGCATTTGTACCCTATGTTTTTCAAGATCTTTCCCTTCTCAACTGAAGCAAACGCAGATTGGTTTTTGTTATTTGTAAACAAAAGAGTTGCTGGCTTTCAGTCTGGTGGTATAGAATTTCTCTTTCACTCTCTGATAGCTTAGCATTACCCCTTAGTACCCTGCTCTATGCACCAGTCCTGAGGTTGAAGCCCAGGGGAAGTAATACTAAGAGATGAAGACTTGGCATTGCTCTGTGCAGCTGCAGCCTCCTTGAATGGAGCTTCCCCTGCGTGCGTGATCACTGTGGTTCCTATGCCTCAGGATGGCATGCCCATTGACTTCTAAGCCCTACTGGAACCTCTCTCAAACCACACAGAAAGTATTCTTGTCATAAGTCACTTCCTGGATCCATCTTCTTGGTGAATCATTAATAGCGCCAACTGCCAGGTGGACTAGCCCAGGCTGCAAACTTTTCAATGAACACAGCTGGGTTGAGGAGGAAAATGGCCCAAGAGGAGAATATATCATGGATCCTGGAGAAAATTTTGGAATATGAAGCCAAGGGACATCATAAAGGCATGTCAGAGCTGTATAGATCAACTGATTCAACTCCTTGAATTTTAAAAGTGAAGGGGAATCAATATTTATTAATGACCAGCTTTGTTTTAAACACATGAATCCCCCAAGAACTTTGTAACTCAGGTATGATTCTTGTTGAATAGATGAAGAAACTGAGGTTCAGAGTGGTCAGGTAATTTGCTTATGTGGTGGAGATGGAGTGGATTCTGAAGGCTCCTCACTTCAGAGCACAAGCTCTAGTCAGAATTGACTTGGCTTAGTCACCAAATTAGAGCCTGGTCTCTAGATTCCCAGATCAGTACTCACTGTATCTTGCCATACTGCCTCTGTCATGATACAGCTTGTATGCCTGGAGCAGCACTAATCCTAGGCCAGCTGGCCAGAGCACAACCAGCATCTTGGTATCTACAGCAAAGGCTAAAATGGATCAAGAGCCCAGGATTTCCCATGGCAGCTTTGCCTCCACTGAGGGTTATGAGTAAGTATGCCTATTAATAGTTCAGCACAGCCAGGTCAAGTTTTAATACAAGCTAAGGTCCTAGAACAGGCAGGGTTAAAGGAAGTAATCACAGAGCAAAAACAAGAACCCAGGCTTCTTTTCCTGGTTGTCTCATTTGCTAGCTCTTCCCCTGAATAAGCCACTACCTTAGCATCTCAGTTACTGTGCAGTATCAAAGGAGGCACCTGGACTGGATAGCATTTTCTGACTGGGCTCTGAATTTCCTTGGTAGTCAGGGGAGGCTGGGGCACAAATAGGCCGCTTCCACCATGGGCCCTTGGCCTCACACATAAACCCTTTCTGTGGACAGGAATTTGGCCTTTTAAAAATCTAGGCAGAAGAGAGTACTGGCTACATGCAGGGGGGAGAGAGATGATTTGGAGTTGATGGTGAAAGACGCAGCTGTGTGGTTGGGCAATACAGCTATGCCCAACAGTACCCCAAGGAGACTGTTAGCTTAATGTGCCTTACAGATTTCCAGTAGGGGAAAGGGGGTCATTCCATAAAGCCACTCTTCAGTATAATGGGTCATGCTGTATAGATGGGCAACACAAAGGACTGTGTTGTACAGATGGTCCATATACGGGGACATGGTCTACAGATGTTCACTGTTGGCTATAGAGCACAGCCAAGTCAGGAAGCACTTGGATTAGAAATAAAAATGCTTTATTTTGTTTTAAAATGTATTAGACTACAACAAATGTTTGCATGGTGCACCATTTGCTGTCTGGCAACTGTCAAGGTATTCATTGAGTCCCGATGCACTAATACTCCTTAATGATTTCTCATGGATTTTAGAATCTGCACTGCACATCTTCTCTCCTGGTATTTGAGGTCTACTGACTCTAAGGCTGTGAGTATTCTCCCAGGCCTGCCTCTAGTATTTACAGAGCCTGGGGCAAGATTGCAAATGGAGACCAATAAACGCATAGATCTAAATATTTAAAAATTCCAAAGCTAGCTAACAAAACCTGTTAAATAAAAATGTGTTTTCATCTCTTGTCTTAACAAATATACTATCACAGCAACCTGGAAGGCCAGGTTTGATTTAAAATGATCAGAGACTCCTTGAATATCTCGGCTAGAATGTGCTGGCACAAGGAGAGCAGTCCTTAGCCTCCTGCCTGTGACCCAATCCCCTTCTCTTCAAACCCCTGTTCCACCTTCAACCATGAGCATCTCCACATCTAGCTTCATCCACAGTTCCACAAATAGCCACCCCATGGCCACTCCTCAAGCCTCAGGATGCACACACTGGAGACTTGATCCACTCTTGGGGGGACAATCCCAAATCCATTTGAGAAAGAAGTCCATGCTGGCCCCAGAAGTAGCACAGCCCATTTGGACAGGGAGTTCTGGGGTTCCAGATACCTGGAGTGAATCCACAAGGAGAAGAAGAGTGGGTTTTTGATGGTGACATCACTTCGGCCACATGGACTAACCACTGTGTGGGGTTGGGCATGGCTGGAGAATGGTCAGAGTGGAGCCCTTTGAAACACGGGGCCCAGTACAAGAGGTCCTCTTGTTGCTTCTAAAAGTGGTACCACCTTTTTGATGGCTCCAGGAAGGTACCAAAGAGACATCTGTGTGAACCATAGGTTGCACTGAGTTTAAGATAAAGACAGACTCTTTAGGCAATATCGTTGGATGATTTTACAACTTGGGTGCATGCTGAGCTAGTGCATTTCCTTTGTGCCTCTGTACACTAATCTCAGAACTATGGTCCTTGCTATGGTCTTCTCACAATTATTCCACACAGGGTGCAGTATCAGTGCTTTTTAAAAGATGCCAGTGACCCTTTAGTGAGTACTTAACATACACCTGGAACTGTGCCACATCATCTGTGCCTTTATCTCGTTGCATATGAGATGAGATGCCTGCTGCAAGATGAAGAAATGGGCTCAGAGCAGTGGAGTTTAGGGACTTGCTTTGGGGACTCCAAAGTACAAAGTAGAGAACAAGGTCTGCCTGATGCTAAAGCTTGTGCCCTTTCTTGGTGCCTCCTGGGAGAAAAGAAAAAGCAACAGGTCACCACCCTTCACTAAAACACACAAACACACACACCACTATTCTCCAAGGAGGAATAGTACTCTAGATCTGAGAAAGAACAGTCTTGAGAGGTTTTGAAATCCCAGTGACTGTGTGTGTGTGTGTGTGTGTGTGTGTGTGTGTGTGAGAGAGAGAGAGAGAGAGAGAGATAAAGCCAACAGGAGAAGAGCTGAGGCAGAAATCCACTTTCAAAAGTGTATGTGCCCAATTCATGCTTTATTACAAACTGGGAAATAATGATAGGGGACCTATGGTTTCCCCCAATGTCTTGTGCAGACACAGAGCTCTGCTGCTCAGATCTCCAGCTACATGGATTGTGGTTCATTGATGGTGTTAATTCTTTCAGGGTCCACCTCAGCTTTCCAGCTCCCGGGAAGGACCCTACTCAATGAATGAGCAAGACAGTGATAGCAAAGACACACTCCTCTCAGGGTGGGCTTCTGCAGGGAGTGGTATGACAGCCTAGCTGTTTCTACCCAGCATGGAACTCTTCTACTGCGTGACAGCAATGTTTGCTCTACAGCATCCCAGTGGGCTGGCCTCTGTTTGGATGGCATCACAGTCTGATAGCGCCCTCTGCCTAATCCAGCTTTTGCTCTGTTCTTTTTGGTGGTGTAACTCTCCAATGAACCTTTTACACTCCCAACTCTGTCTCAGCATCTGCTTTCTGGCTAACCCAACCTTCTGCAGAGTCTTGTACTTCACAGATAACCAAAATAAAACACTAATGCCAAGCCACTAGAATATAATATGTATGGGTTTTTTTCTGAATAGTCTCCAGCACCTAGAATGGTCATTGACACATGTTGGGTATGGAGTTCACTAAACAATTGTCAAATGAATGAATGAAATCCAAACAAATGTTGGCATTTGCTCATGTTGGGATCAGCTGAGTCTAAATAGTTCTTCTTCCATCACCCTCTATTTCATTACCACCTTCTCCTGTCACACCAACATCCAGTCCCCTTTTTATCCTCTTTCCTTTCTTTCCCTTCCTCAATTCCTGAGAATTTATATCAGGCACAGTGCTACGTGCTCAGAACACCTTCTGCAGTTCTTCCAAACCACCATCTCATCTCCTTTTCAGCTTCTCTTTTTTCTTTTTCTCAGGAAGCGAGGGGCCATTTACAGCCACCATTTCCACCCATCAGGAGCAAATACTGACTCATCCTCTACTCCCATCCTTTTCAGAGTAGGAGATGGGCTCTACTCCCATCCTCCTGGGAGTAGGGGAAGTTCCCAAAGAGCATCCTAAGTAATTCTAAAGAGCACTGCTGGCCTAACAAGGTGCTTTAAACCTTTAAAATTGTCTGCTAGGTATCAGGCATCCTATTAGGTACTCTGC
The DNA here is from genome assembly GCF_008728515.1 of Papio anubis. Classification (NCBI taxonomy): domain Eukaryota; kingdom Metazoa; phylum Chordata; class Mammalia; order Primates; family Cercopithecidae; genus Papio; species Papio anubis. Next base: position 32,777,987 of record NC_044988.1, read on the forward strand.
CCACATTCTCTTTTTAAAAAATTGCAGTAAAATAAACATACCATAACATTTACCATTTTAACCATTTTGAATAGCACAATTCAGTGCTTCTACGTATATTCATAATTTTGTGCACATATCGCTACTATCCATCTCCAGAACTTTTTCATCTTCTCACACACTGTGTTTATTTTCAATAACAACTTTCTATTCCTCTTTCCCCACAGCCCCTGCTAATCACTGTTCTTCTTTCTGTCTCTATGTACTTGACTATCCTAGTTACCTCATATAAGAGGAATCATGCTCTGTCCTTTTGAATATCTCTTTTGTGTCTGACTTATTTCAGCACAATATCTTTGAGGTTTATCCATGTGTTAGCATGTGTCAGAATTTCCCTCTTTTTAAAGGCTGAATACTATTCCATTTTATGTATATATCCTATTTTTTTATGCGCTCATCTGTTCCTTGGCATTTAGGTTATTTCCACTTTTTGGATATTGTGAATAATGCTCCTATGAACACTGATGTACTTGTATCTGAGTCCTTCCTTTCAATTCTTTAGAATTAAGAGTAGAATTGCTGAATCATATTGTAATTATGTTTAACTATTTTTAGGAATTGCTCAACTCTTTCCATGTTACTAACAAGGTGCTTTTTGGAAATAGGGCTCCCTGGTCAACACACAGCATCCTCTGATTCCCTCTTGGAGAGTTACAATGCACATTGGCACAGTAAAGGATATGAGAGGTCCTGAAGCAAAGACACCTATGTAACTTTAACCGGCCATTTCCCAAATTAATGTGATTGTGAAACCCTTTGTGCAGAGTAACTGGTAATATACAAGTCCCTGCTGGTTTGGGAAACAATGCTTTAAGCTCAGCAGGCCTACATAGGAAGGACTGTGACCTAGGGCCAGTGGGTCGTGGAAATATTACTCAGAGGAGACAGAGATGGGATTACCTCCAACCCTCCAACTAGCCTGCTGGGTGGCTTTCCTTCTCTTGGCAGCTCTGCACATGCTGTGTTCTCTACCTGTTCTACCTTTCCTCTGCTTCTTTGCTTCTTGAAGTTCCACTTACGTTTCAGGACAAGCTCAGGCATTCTTGCTCCCCTTCCTTCAGGGAACTCTGACCCTGCTCTCCTATCTCCCCAGACAGGAATTAGGAGCTCCTCTTCTACTGAACCCTTATTATACAGTGTGGCCCTGTTAAATTGCCTGCTTCTTCTGCTGTATCAAATGTGGTCAGCCTCAGTTTGCAACTTTAGTTCGTATAAATAATCACCTGGAGAGTTTATTAAAAATGCAGATGACTCCATTTCACTGAAATTCCAACTCAGTATCTTGGTGGTGCGCATTCAGTAGCAGCTCCAGAATGTGCATTTTTAACAAGCCTCAGGCAATATTCTCAGGCGGATGATTCTTGTGATCCCCTTTAGCTCTGTGAGGATAACAGTCAATTCTCCCCTGTTTGTCTGACACATAGTAGGCATGAAACAATGGTGAATGAGTGAGCAAAGGAACAAATGAATGATGAGTGAATGAATGAAATAATCTATTTCCTCCTCTGAAAAATGATGAGCTTGGACCAGATGTCCTCCAAGCTTTTATTGGCTTAAACTTCATGTGATTTAGGTTATTTTTACCAAAAATTCTACACTCTTGGCAGCTTTAATAACAGAACCATATACAATACACAAACTCAAGCACATGAAACAACCAGGGAGACATGCTGAAGAGGATTTAGTCTAAGCTAATATCCAATCAATGACCCAGGACTCATGAATAACCATTATTTTTGAAACTAGTAATGTCATCACAGGCTAGAGACACAAAGAGGGGCATACACTCGTGCCATGTGAATTCAGTCTCATTCTCTCCTGTGTGAGTAGCCAACGGGCATGCCATCAGGGATGAAAAATCCCTAGGTTTGGGAATTAGAGAGCTATGCATTATGGGAAACCAGGGTCCAGGGAGCGGTTTAGGGTGTTTAACTGCCTTCCTGTGGCTTGGAGGGGACACACTGTTAGCACCGTCAGGGCCCCCTGACTCTTCTATGGTCACTTGTCAGTGGAGTCATTGAATATAAAACCCTTGACTCTTTTCCGTGAGAACCCTGCAGGTTTTGAGAGGCAGCTTTGGCTTCTCACAAGAGCTGTGGCCCAAGAAAAATGAAGTCTCCCATTACTTACAACCTCTCAGCATTTCTGAGGAAAAAGGTTGGCGGTGGCTGCCAAGATCCAGCAAATATTTGGTTAGCTTGGAAAGAATGGGTGCTCATTTTCCAATTCTCACAGATTTCTTTATGCCCAGTTCTTTTTATTAAAAACTTTAAATCCAGAGATAAAGTCGAATGGCACTGCAGGCTCTAAGCATTCATCTGTATCCCAGGGAGCAGAACCCAGGATCTAAACAAAGAAAAGTTTAATCAATAGAATTCATGAATTCCCTCTAGGAATAGGACCCAACGTAGCAGAAGAATAAGCACAGGGGCTCCTATCCATGGTTTTCTATTAGTGGATATTTCTGGGAAGGACTTTGGAGAATACCCTTTCAACTGACCAGGGTCAGCAAACTATGGCCCATGGGCCAAATCCTGCCTGCTGCCTTTTTAGTTTTGTATTTTTGTACAGCCTGTTGAGAATTTTTTTTTCACTTTTGTATAGAGTTGAAAAAAATCAAAAGAGTATTTCACAAATATCTGAAAATTAGATGAAATTCAAATTTGTGTTTGTAAATAAAGTTTTATTGGAACACAGCCACATCCATTTGTTTGCATAATATATACGGCTGTTCTTGAACTACAGTGGCAGAGTTGAGTAGCTGAGACACGAGACCACATAGCCCTCAAAGCCTAAAATGTGTGCTATCTGGCCCTTTGTAGAAAAAGTTTGCAGAGCCCTCGAATAGGAAATGTAAGAGTTGCCTCTCACTATTATTTGAACTAAAAACTGTAAGATATATATGCACAGTTAACTAATCATAAATCAAACACTTGTATAAACTCACACTTGAGTCAAGAAATAAAACATTGTCCATCAATCAGCACCCAGAAGTCTTCCATGTGTTCTTTCTCCTCCACTAGAGCTATGAGCCTTTGTGACATTTTCCTTGCTGTTCTTTGTACTTCTACCACCTAAACTCTGTGAGTTTTGCCTGTTTTCAAACTGTATATAAACAGAATAACACTGTATATTTGCCTTTGCATCTGTTTCTTTCTCTCAAATTTGTGAGACTCGACTCTGAGTTGTGTGTGGCTATCGTCCTGTCATTTCCTCTGTTGTCACTTCCATGGCATTTCACTATGTTACTTAGGCAAGTTTCGTTTGTTCATTTTACTGTTAGTGGACAGTTGGATCATTTCTTGTTTGGGGCTATGGTGAATAACACTGCCATAAACATCTCGTACTTGGGCCATCATTGATTTAAGAGTCTTTCAAAAGTAGTGGAATTGCGGGGCTGTAGGCTATGCAGACTTTCAACTCTACCACTTAATGCCAAATTTTTCTTGGAAGAGGCTGAACAAAATCACATTCCCACCAGCCACCTCCTTTTAGGAAGCTGAGGAGCTCTTTGTATGTTATCAGCACTATTTCTACCTCCACAACCCTGGACCTAATGGTGCCTGCTCTCTGACCTTCAGGGACCAGACATGACCTTCGTCCCTTCCACTTTGTATCTTCTCTTAAAATAATTCTGAAGTCTTAAAAAAAAAAAGTAGCAAGGAAACAGTCACCTTTCTAAGATTGGTCCTTGAAATGTGATCTCTTCTGGATTCACATGCTTGGCTAGCAGGTAAACCAGGTGTGAGAAAATTCTGACACCATCCCCCGACAGATGGGAGCTGAGAAAGCTAGCTCATCACAGTCAATGGGGCAGGTGGTATTATAAAGCATGCACAGTGGACAGGATGAGGAAACCAAGGAAATGGTACCTGCCCCTTTCTCCAGGGAATCAGATTATATGATCAGGGTATCAGATCATGGGAAGCTGATGCTTGTGTCTTTCTCTGAACGGTTTTGGGAAAACAGGGCTGAAAAGACCCCCTCCTCCAAATGTCAGTTTGCTGAAACCCCAGCACTGGGAGTACCAAGCACTAGAGGCATTTCTGAAGCATGATGTAGCGCTACTTTGAAAAGGCACAAATAAACCCCAAATCCTAGCACACATTTATCCAGTTTGTGAAGCGGATTAATAGAATAACCAATAAAACATGTATAAAAGCTTTAATTAAATCTGATGAAATAAAACTTCATGTTTTATTTATGGACACTCCCAACATGTAAAGGATTCAGGGAGACATTCATTTTTACTGCCATTTCGTCCTCATATCTATAATTAAATCCAGGCTGCAGCTCTGGCCCAAAGCAATGCGGCATTTTAAAGCTGGACTTGAACATTCCCTCCCCCATCATCTGCCTTTAATTTTAATTACCATTCCCAGTATGTAGGAGGCTGATGGTAAAACAAAACAAAATAATCAAACAAACAAACAAACAATGATGGTTGCCATCGTGTTTTAAAGCGACAGGCTGAAGGAGGCTTTTAGGCAGGAGGGTGTCTCCTCTATTTCCAGTTTTATTCTGTACCAAGTGCACAATCCCTTCATTTTACTTTTGACATAAAAAAAGGACTTCATGAACAAGACAAAATAACTTATGATTATATGAAACATAACTGTGACAAATCACAAAACTATACATATTAATAGAAAAAAGTGTACCTAATTCTTTAAAAGATTTATGACAATAAGCACCAGATGTGCCTCTAGAGTAAAATCGGCCCCATATCCAGTATGATATATGCAGTTCATTTCTCTACGTGAGTGTATATAACCATGTACAAGAGTCTGTGTGATTTATGGAAAACAGATTTCCACTTTTTTCCCCCAAAGTGCTTTATGTCAGCAACATTACACAGGATACTTTGCTGTCTGTACAAAATAAATCTCTTCTTTTTTACACTCACTATTTCTCCAATGAGTTTTTTTTTTTTTTTTTTTTTTGCTTCATCTGTTGCACAAAAAAAAAAAAAAGTTACCGCAGAAATTCCATACCACTAACAAAAAGTGCTATTTAAAAATGCTTCTATAAAATGACATGGCCAACAGAGTCAAATAAAATACCGAATAATTAAACTGAACATGTACAGTCGCTATTCCCAATACTTCAAGGCAACCGGAAAGTCAGGGTTCTCGGATGAGGGAGTTGAATTTATCCTTGCTCAAAATTGGTTTTAGGGTGCTACTGTGCTTGATGGCTGGTAATTTAGAAACAACTGAACAAAGCCAACACTCTGTTATCAGTGGTAACTCTGCTGTGATCTACTAAAGACCTTATTTTTTTCTACTTTATTATTGCTTATGTAATTTGAGGGAGACGTGGGTACTGGGAGATACCCCACAGGACCAGTAAATATTTAAATAATATTTAACAGCTGATCAGAGGCTAAATTATAACTGACACTTTGATGCAGTTTCGTTAGGGAATTAAGACAATGCAGCCAGTGAACTATCTCTAGGCAGACTGATTTTTTTTAATGCAATAGGATAATTGTCTTTGTGCTGTGTGTTTTCACAAGCACTAGTTTTTTGTTTTGTTTCTGTTTTTAAGGGGAATGACAATCTCTGTTTGGATGTTTATGAAAATGGCTGCATATCAAGACTTAAAAAACCAGGACATGAAAGGGAATGATTTTTTCTAAGCTTCCACTTGTACTACTGCAAAAATACTGATGAAAGTATATATAAATCTTCTGCAGTGTGAAAGTAAGCAAGGGACAAATTTTAAGGTCAGGAAAGACTCTAGAATCTAAGCATAGTGTGTAGTCTGGAAGGCATCTGAACGTGTCCTATCCTGAGGCCACAATCTCAAGCCTGCAACTATCAGGAAAGACCCACGGTGCAGGAAGCAGGGCTGCACTGGGTCCTGCTGCCTGCACGCTCTCTCTGAGATGCAAATGTCCCTCAGGGGCTCCACAATGATTTCCTGCTGAGGAAGGAGGGCTGCAGGTGCCTCTACTGCTTAGGCCCTCTATAGAGTCCCTCTAGCCCCCGTGAGGTAAGAAAGGGGCAGGGCTACTGTGAGAGGCCACCGGAAGACTGGAGCCTGGTTCACAAGCAGCTCCTCTTAAAGAGGGAGGTAATGTCCATGGTTTCTAAAGTTCAGTTTCTGTTTTGTCCTCCTTCCCCCTTTCTACTTTAAATTACATAAAGCCAAAAGGCAGGACTGACAATGTCAACTGCAATAACAACCTTGCCTTTTCATCTTTTTTCTCATTGTACAAATGAAATGAAATGTATTTTGCGTTCCTTGTAAAGGCTTCCCTATTTAAGTATGAATAGATGGTCTCTCTGAAGATAGCAGAGTTTTTCTTTCTTTCCAGAGTATGACAAAGGACGCATGAGGGATGCTACCAGCTGTGAGCATGCATACGTTAGGCCACTTGCTTAGGCCAAGTGACACGACCCACAAAGCTGCAAGAAGGGTGGTACTTTACAAGCAGCCTTGGAGTTCACTTGTAAAGGAAGCCTGATGTGCATCTTTTGTAAAGCAGAGCTGGTTTTTCTAAAGTGGCTAACTCACCTCTTTTGCAGACTTTGACGTCTACATGAAAGCTTTTCTTAGAATATAGTCCACTACTCAGAGAAACTAGATTGACCAAGTGCACTGTGAAAACGAAACCCATATTTGGTTCCTCATTCACCTCATTCTACTACATGCTGGAATGAACTCTGGAATCAGGTAGAATACTTCTGATTGTGGGACTGTGGAGGGAGACTGGAAGGACCTGTCAATATACAAACTGTCACAGAATCCCATCTAACATCAAGCTGTTTTAGTTGTCTTGTTGAAGATTGTAATGATCTCAGTTTGACAAATGGCATTGTTTCACTTTTGTTCAGAAAAACATTTTTAAAAAGTGAGAAAAAATACTTGAAATATGATTGTACCAGAATGTTAGAACTTACTGTATCTTTGGGACTGGCCAATTTTTATAGCTGATGCCCTAGGACTTGGGATCTGCAAGAGGTGTCACAGAAAATGACTTCCTATTTAGGCTTGATATTTTCGACCAAATGCTCTGGGAAAGTTCCAGGCCTTCAAACCTGGAACTCAGAAAAAGAATTGCTTCTTTCTGTAGACTTTTTGAGAACTGTCACCTCTTCCTTCCCAAGATGATCAGACAATGGCGGCTGGGAGGGGTACCTGAATGACAGTCAGGAAGAGGGTAAGAGGGATGCAAAAGGAGGGTGGAGAGAAGTATAGGGAAGAGACAGACAGATGAGTGGATATCCTGAAAAACGTTAGTAAAATCTGTGCACTGGAAGTCAAGCATCACTAGGTTTGGTTTTCCAAGGGAAGCCGGCACACGACTCAGTCTGTCCCGGTTCTCACATCTGGCACTTCTCTGGGCACAGCACCAGAGTGGAGGCAATGGGTAAACCAGTCAAACAGTGTTTTTCTTTGAACAAAGTCTTTGAGGTGGAGTCACTAAACAGTCAACCCAGGAAGGTTCCAGCTACAGGACTGTTGGTGCAGGAGGTGCCCACTCCATTTCCCTCAGGTAGCCTTTGCTAACTGCAAAACTAACATGCCAGAGGTGGGGCCAGGCGGAACCACAGGTGTGCAAAATGTCTATAGCTGGGGTGATTACAATAATAATGATTTCCATCCAAAGAACAGACATTTACATATTTTTTTTCATTTTAAAGTATGTATAAATAACAAGTCTTTAAAATGCAAAAACAAAGATAGGCTGCTGGCATATAAAACCTTACTCTGCTACTGAAGAAACACCGAGAAGCAACTGGTTAGCATGCGGCTAAGAGAAAAGGGAAACCCAGGGAGTTTCTAAGAGTTGAGACCACACTATGCTTTGGACATGGATTTCCCTTGTTGTGCCTGGCTTTGCATCAGGAGCAGTGAGGGCGAGGATTAGGTGAGGCAGGTCACTATGCCTCTGGTAATTGAGGTCTTTTTCCCTGTTTGGAGTTTTCAGACAGGGTCATCCCCATACTACATTTTCACATGCACATCATTTCATTGGTGTCCTTTAAGTGTTGACAGCCAGGAAGTAACAGGTATCCAGTAGAGTGAGGCTCTAAATTCCCTTTGAAAAGATAGTCCTGCTGGTCACCTAGTCCAGGAAACCCAGAGAGAAAAAGGAGCAACTGCAATGATTCCTGCAAAGCTAACTCTGCCATTCAGTCCTGCCTTCCGAAAGAACATCAGTAACTCTGCAGGTCCCGCTGATTGGGCTGACATCCTTCCTCATGCAGTCTGTGAGAGTACGAAAACAAAAGGTAGCAAGCAACATCAAGGTCCTGGGTGTGCAGGAGTGGCCAAGAGAGCTTTTAGCCTTCGGTGTAGACAGAGGAGAGCTGGCTGGGACAGCGGTCCACAGCGCTGATCTGCAAGAAGGTGGCGTCTTCAGCCCCACCGCGGAGAGACTCCCCAAAAAGGCTCGAGGAACTCGAAGGTAAATCATACACTGGAAGAGAAAGAACACAGTAAGTCAGCAACTCCTGCCCCATGCCACACCCACTGGAAGTGCATTCCAGTAATGCAGCTCAGCAAGTGAGGACTGGGAGCTAAGGAGGCAACCACGCCACCCTGGGCCCTACAGTGAGTCTCTGTTTTCCACGACCTTAGTGAGGGAGGAGGCCGACTTGCAGGCAGCTGGCTAAAATATGACCACACAAAAGACAGGCTGAGAAGAAGTAAAAGAAAAGTGTTCCAGGGAAGGCTGGGGGTGGCCTCAGAAAAGAGATGGTGTTAAAGTTGAGTCATAAAGAGAATGGAATTCTCACAGATGAAGAAATATGGAAAGAACATTCCAGAAGGAGGAAACAAAGAGCAAAGACAGAGAGGGAGAGGCATGTGGGGTCAAGGGTGCTGGCAAAGCTCAGGTGAAGAGTATGTAGGGAAAAATGTGTGTGGGCAGGTGTGGAGAGCTGGATCAGGCCTAACTCATGGGGGCTTTGAATGCAATGCTGGAGAATCGAATTTATTCTCTAGGCAATTGGAAACTATTTAATATATTTGAGCAGAAAAGAGGCATATTTTATCCTTCATTTTGGGGAGGCAATGTTCATAGTAGTAGGGAGGGAAGAATGGTAAAGATAAGGAATCAGGTCAGGGAGACTTACTAGAAGGTTATGGCCATAGTCTGGGAGAGACATGATGGCTCCTGCACCAGGGCGGTGGAAGAAGAGGGGCTGAAGGAGGGCTGAAGAGGAAGGTGAAGATATGAGACATTTCAGGGGTCATTCAACAGGATTTGATGCAGTCACGTGCTTGGTCAAGTCCAGCCCAGGTCAGTCACAGGCAGCCCACCTGGTCTCTCCTGTCAGTTCACAGGATTTTCTAAGTCACAGACAACCAACACACCTGTAATGCCCGAGTGAGTCGAGAAGGCTCTGTGGAAAACATCAAAACCGGACTGGCCCATGGATGTAGGGACCAGGCAGTCCTCAAAGGAAGGCACCACACTGCAGGAGCTGACAGGCGGCACAGTTCTCTGGGAATCGGGATAATGTGGGGGGCAGAACGTCTGCAGCTGCCCATAAAATCCTGAAATACAAGCATGGCATTGAGCTCCTATAGGCACAAGTTCCACAGATCATTCCAACCCAGCTAGAACCTCACTCAGCCTGGCTTCATATGACAAATGCCTTTAACTCTTAAGGCCACTTGTAAAATCTTCCAAGCAAACATTTGGAATGCACTGTTGGGCTGAAGCTCTTCTACCTTAGAGGGATTTCCAAGCTGGTTAGTGTGTAACATTTTTATTATGTGCTTTAGTATCTGAAGTGGGAAGCCTTCTTACCTTCCCTAGACTCTCTGAAGAGTCCTGGACATTGAAGGCCTGACCTTCAGGGGAGGTTTCTACCCCAGATTCTCCCACTGACATTTAAATGCATCTTCTTTAACTTCCTTTATCCTATATTTTCTTCTGTTTACACACTGGTTAAAATCTTGCAGAATGCTCTTAAAAAGACCCACTTAAAAATGCATCCATCTATCTGTCTTTCCAATAGAGAAATACATGCACATTTAGATCTTATTATCCTGGCTAGGTAGACAGTATTCCATAGTTGGATGTACTTAACTATTACTATTGTTGATCTTTGCAGTAAATGGAAAAACTGGAAGTGAATAATGTTATGAAAATGTTAGAAAATAAAAATGAAATACAAATAAAACTCCAAAAAAGGAAAAATATGAGAAAAGAGTAATATTTGAAAATAATCATCAACCTTTTGATAATTTTATTTCATCTATTCCTTTCAATTTTTTTCCATTCAATGTAGTTTTCCTTGGGGTCCTATGTGGTTCTTTTCTATGATCCTCCATTCCTTTCATGATGGCTGGCTTACTTTTTTCTTCTTTCTCCTTGCCTCATAATACATTTAAGTCAACAGATTATTTTCTTGGAGCGTAATATGCTTTTGAAAATATAATAATGAAATCCTAGTTCCATACTTTATTGGAGGGAGAGTTGTGGCTCTGCTGTTAACTCTCTACATTTCATTGTGTCTGTCTCCTCAACTGTAAAATGTGAATGTCATTGTCTACTTCAGCAGGCTATTGTGAAGATTAAGTGAGTCATTGGATAAGGAAGTCCATCTGTAACATTTTAAAGTACTTTATAAATGTCAGTTATTATTGATATCACTATTCTGGTTTTGATGAAAAAAAGGGATTAATAGAGAAAGTACCCCGGGATTTTTTCCACAAACACTAAATAATGGAGAACGCAGAACAAACCCATGGACTTTGGACCCTTAATCCTGTGTGCCTTCCTCTACTAGAACTGCTTCTTCTTGAGACTGGAAAGCTTCATCCCTTATTAAAGAAATGAACCACCTATCAAAAGAGAGGGGAGGTGCTATTTGAGTTTCTTCTTAGCTCTCTTTAAGTAAAACCAGGGTGAACTGATACATCCAACGTACTATGCTCTCAACCCTTCTCATTTCCCATTAGGACCCACAATGTAGACTGTGTAACTGCTCAGATCACCCTTGCTGGGACGCTGGGAGGCCTATTCTATGGTTGTTATGAATATTGCCAAAGAATGTGTGCTTAACCGTCCATAAAGACACATACTGGCCTTCTAGGAGTCTGTGATCCAAGATAGATCAAATGCAGATTTATGGATAGGGCACATTCATAGTGGAAAACAAAATGATAATATCCTTTATAAGCAGACTAGAGTGCACTTTATATAGAATCAACAGAAAAATCCACATAAGGTTTGGAAGAAGATTAAATGCTTGTTGTTAGTATAGACAAGGAAAATACCTAAGGAAATTCCACATCAGGCCAGAAGAAGAAAGAATGGAAAACTATTGTCTCTTTTCCTTTTGATCCCCAAAGGCATGGTTTCAATAGACAGGCAGGCAAAGGACCCAAACAGACCACTCATAAATACTCATATAATTGATCATCCAACATGAGCAAACTGTAAACTCTCAAGCCCACAAAGAAACACAAATGAAAACAATGATAAAATGTCACATTCTACCTATCACATTGGCAAAGATTTCTAAAAATCATTCTCAATGCTGAAGTGTCAATGAAGAAGGCATTTCTATGTAGTGTTGTTGACACTGCAAGAGTGTACAAGCCTTTTGGAAAACAGTTTGACAACCTGTATTTAGAACCCTAAAAGTGTTCAGGCTATTAGATTAAGGAAATTCACTTCTGATAAAGTATCCTGAAAATATATTCTGAAGAACATTAAGAAATTCTGCACAGGGACAGTGGTTGCAGTGCTAGTGATCAAAATAGAAAACTGAAGAGTCAAAATGGCCAACCACAAGGCAATGTCTAAGCAAACAGTGGTACATTTATGTGATGGGAATTTTAAATAGGTATTAAAACAATATTTATAATGAGCTTTTAACAACATGGAAAGACCATTATAAGGTTTATGTTTCAAAAAGCAAGATACAAAATTGAATATGAAGCCTAGGATCAGTTGTATGGATGCCTATGTTACAGAATAAAGATGGCAAGTTACCATATCTATAGTTGTCTTTGGGTACTTTTTTTTTTTTGGCCTTTATATTTTTTCTGAATTTTAGCAATAGTGAAGAGCAAGTACTCTGGATCCTGGGGTTCAAATCCTAGCTCAACTAGTTACCAACTGTGTAGTCTTGGCAAATTACTTAGCTTCTCGGTGCCTCAGTTTTCCAATTTATAAAATGAGGTTAATGATAGTAATTACATCATACTGAGTTATAAAGATTAAATGAGTTAATATTTACATATTATGTAATATAATTTTATAATTAACATTTATGTAATATATAATTTAATAATATAAATTACATAGTATATATGTTCGCTAAATAAAAAATAAAATTATTTTATAATGACAATGTAGTTCTTAAAAATAAAAGTTTATTGAGGGAAATAAAATTTCCAAAAATAACAAGGAAGTTATTTAACAATAACCAATCTAAGAAAGGACAAAGCAGCAGGTATGTGGCACACCCCCTGTTTCCAGGGGGAATCTTGAACAGTTTTGGCCTTTTGAACACCTAAGCTGTATACCTCTTCTTGCTCATGGCTCCTCAATCCTGTGCTAATTGACACACAGACTAATTTCTTCATTCACCCTACTGGGGGCTCCAAACAGCAACATGTCTGAGTGGTTTGAGGGAACTTGGAATGTGGAGATGTATGGTTTCGGTAGTTCCTTGGCCTGATCTTGACTTTGGTACCTGGAGGCCAGGTAACGGCAAATATGGCATACCCATGAGGAGGAAAACGTTATCATAAACCACCATGGCTGGTCTACTAGAATGTAATGTCTCCTGAGCAAAAGAGACAATATTTGCTATCTATACCCTTATGCAAGCTCTCCTCATATTTGTCACCCATAAATTTCCTGATAGCCCTCCTCAGTATAATATCACCCTTCCAAGAAAAGAAGATATTTTTTCACTAAACTCCCACAACTTCACAAATAGGGACATTAATCATTCAGGGACAATGATAGAGACTTTCACTGACCTTTTGTGAAAACCAATTTATTCTCCCTTTCCTATCTTCTCTCCTATTTCTAAGAGGGAACAGAAGTGTCACATGCTTCAGTCTATATTCAAGTGTTGTGATATATATGAGTATAAAAGGTTTGTGATGTGGCAAAATACACCTGGGAAAGTTAAGTATCAAATCCAACATTCTGGGCTTCATCTCCTAGTCTGGATCTGAGTGAGGAGGGCAGAGTAGACTCTCATTCCTGCCTGTGGGTGTCTTGGCTGACACAGGAAACTGTCAAAACCAGAATGGCCCCACAAGCATGTTTTATCACTCTAACAGCCAACTCAAGAAAAGAAAATCCTCTTTATTAAATCTCTCCCTCCAAGTAGCCAGTTACTAGAGATGCCAAATACACTGGTGTGGATGGTTGCGGTCACTCAAAGAGTTTTCACATATTCTCTTCCCAGTGCTATTTTCACAAAACTAACAATTTTTTTTTTTTTTTTTAATTCCGTTAGGGTCTTACCACACACACAAACCCAGAGAAGGCCTAACTCATTTTCTGATGAATGGCTCTTGTATTCCAGTGGTTGGATTTCATGTAGCATATTTGGAAAGAACACTACTTCTCGGACCCAAAGCAAAATGAGGCAAGATGTTAACACATTTTGTGGGCATAAAACCCGAGAGTGGTGGCAAGGTCAGCCAATCTGTCCGTCAGTCAAAAGTGGCTATCAAGTGCTGGTTAGGGTGCTATTGCTGAAACCAAAGAAATAGAAGACAACATCCTTGTCTTTGAGGACTGATAATATAGTTGGAGTGAGAACACATGCATTTGTAATAGCATAAGAACATATACATAAATATAAGTTGGCAATAAATATTAGTTTTTATTATACATTTAATTACAGAATCACCCCTCTACTTTAAAAGTTATTTTGCCTTCATGGAGGAGGGGAGGAACTTGCAGATAAATGTATTCTACCTAAACTGCAGTTTCCAAAGGTCAAGGAGAATCATTCTTCCTCCTCTAAGTTTTGGGAAGTTTTTTTTTTCCCCCTTCTAAAAACAAACTTTTTTTTAAATTATAAGAATATTTGAGGCTAATTATAAAGTAGAACGTGCAGACTAGTATAAACAAAGAAGGCAAAAATTATTTTTTATTTCCATGATTCAGAATATACACACAAAACTGAAATGTTCTATATATTTATCTTCTGTTTTTGCCTCTAATATCATGTATGAATTTCTTCACATGCATTCATTCTTAGAAAGCTTTTTCTTTTTCTTTTAGTCACGGAGTAACCAGTGTCTCTGTGATGATAGGTTAAAGAGTTCACAGTCCCTTTTGCTAATGATGATAAAGCAGCCCCATGAAGCTTTGGATTTCCTTCCCAAAGTAGAAAGGGAGTGGGGAAGTTAGAGGAGAAAGGCATTACATGACTAAATATGATAATAGAAGGATACCCTCTAGGGCCATGCTGTCCAAGAGAACTTTCCATGATGATGAAAATGCTCTTTATCTGTGCTGTCCAGTGCAGTAGCTACATGTGGTTATCACATCACATTTCAGCCACTTGAAATGTGGCTAGTGTGACTGAAGAACTGACTTTAAAATTTTATTGAATTTTAATTAATTCAAATTTAAATAGCCACTCATGGCTACTGTACCTGACAGCACAGCTCTAGGGCAATCTGAATTCCCAGGTCTAGCCAACTTTGTTTCAAGAGTAATTCTGATTAAATTCTTGAAAGAAAAACACATGACCCACCCCAAGTTTAAATAAAGCAACATAACTAATCTTAGGCTCCTGGCCTTCAAGATAGAAAGTATATTAGATTTTTTAATACATCTATCTCTTCCTTGCAAATTTGTCACTTCAATCTTTGTGGAAGGAACCAGAATATAAATACATTAATAAGTAAAGAATGGTCCCTCAACTCTCAACCCCTCAAGAAGCTGAGGAATGTTTTAGGCTAAACTGCGAGGGCACTCCAACCCTCCTAGAGGTACTGTGTTCCCTTCTGGAAGCAGCAGGAGGAGAAAGAAATGTGTCACCCACTTTCTTCACTTCAGATTGCAGGCCTAGCTCTCCATGCGCACCAGGGTGGCGATGTGCCCTTGTGGTCTCCATTTTCCTACCATCTGATGGTGGAGTATCAACACAGAAGGCTCTACCCAACTGTTGAGGAACATGGATGGTGATTAATACCATCAGCGTACACCTCGTCAAGGGGATAAGTCATGATCTGTGTACTTAGTGGGTTTGTCTATGCAGCAGATGGCCTTGCAAAACAAAATGCTTGTTTTCCTTTACAGTGAGGCTGGGGAACCACCACCAAACTGTGGGCACTAGGAAAAGTGCTACATGGATAACACTCAGAATCGAGACGGCCCCTTCCCTGCTGTAGGCTCAGCCTGGACCATGATGACAACTCATAGGTCCAAAAGGTCCACATACGACAACAGGAACCCCTCAAAAACATCAGGAAGGTTCCCCAGAACTTCCCCCGCCAGAGTGTGACCTAATCAGTCTTGGCAGGATCCTCTAGGAGACTCCTTGGAAACAATGCTGGGGGGTTCCAAGACCCCTTGATATGTCAGTTGGGAAAACCCTTTAACTCCATGTGATGCAGACTGTATCAATTCAGGGATCCAGGCCATGCTATAGTTTTTCAGCCACTACCCAAATCTCAGGAGTCATCTATTCCTTTGACTTTTCAGAAGAAACAGTGACTAATGTGTGTGCTTGCCTTTGCTGCAATCATTGTAATTTTGCAAAATGAGGGTGTTAACAGTATCTACTTGCAAGGTAACCACAAAGACTACAGAGGATTAACATAGACCATCCAGTGTAAAGTGCTGGGCATGTGCCTGACACATAGTTCACATTCTATAACTGTTACTTTTACTTTTTGCTTTTTCTGTTCTAATAACATAAGCATTTCAATTTCTACGTATTCATTTACTTGACAACTATTTACCAAGCACTTATTCAAGTGTTGGGGATATAGTGGTACATAAACCACATTCCATGCCTTTTTGGAGCCTGCATTTTAATGAGAAAGAAAGAAAAACATATAAATGAGAAATCAGGTAACATAATTTCATACTACATATGACAACAAAAAGAAAATTTTCTTTAATGGATACATAGAGATGCAATTCTCTTTTCCAGAATGCATTCAAGATAGGAAGAATGAAACGGAACAAATAAGGAAGTTTTGACTGTGGTTCCCTTTGTTTGGCCCTGTCTGTTGATGGCAGGTATAGTCAGGAGGTCACCCCACAGCTCTGCTGAGAACCAGCCCTGGCAGAGCAGATTTCCTGCCATTGGTGCTAAGCAGTTTGTGCCTGGGTAGAAGAATAAGCAGATATCAGTGGCAGAGGCAGAGTTGGCAGTCCCTCAGTTTCTTGGTCGTATGGCTGTTTGCTAGCCAAGTGGAAGGAAGGATGTATATTTATGAGCTTTACAGCTCTAATTATTTTTCCGCACAGACTATAATTTTGTGGGTTACTACTTTAGGAAGTGTAGCGATTTTGGCCCCAGTCATATGGTGGCTGCATATGCAAGGACATGGAGAAGTGTAAGTGATAAATAGGTGGGCTCAAACCAGGACCCCAAGGACAGGGACACAGAAGATGCATGACCTCACTCTCCTTGGCCTCCAGATTTCTTCTTTTCCAGCACTCTTTGTGGATTCTCCTACTCTTTTGGGGCCCTTGGCCTACTACCTTTGAATAATTCCTATAAACCAAGTCCAGGGAAAGAAGAGAGGAAAAGATAGTACATAATCAGTGAAGCCCCTAGGACAACTCATTCCTTGGTTTAGGGACAGTGGTGACATCCCCTAAGACCCAGCAAGACAAGAGCCATATGCTGATGGCCACACCAGGGTTGCTGTTTCCCCCAAATACTAGTGGCTCCACACTTCTACAACCAACTGCCAACATCTCACCACTGCTCATCACCATCCGCTTCCATACTTCTGCTGTTCCTCTTCTTCTTCCTCTCTGTGACCCTATGTTAAAGGACCATCTCAGCATTCTGCTTGTTAGTTAAGCCAGAGCAAATGAAGGACAACAAATCTGGATCTGGAGGACCCCAGCCTAATGTGCAAGTCTAGAAGTTCTGGTCACCTGGAAAAGAATTCACCCTATGCCTCTGGGCTGCTTTACAAGTTGGAATATTTGCACAGAAGAAGGATATTGTTGCTCAATTCACTTCAGGGTCACCAAGTCTCATATGTCACATCCACTGTAACCAAAGGCACTGACCTATGACAGGTCTGAAAAGGTGGCCATTTTCAAGAAGCACTGACTTACACTATAAGGCCCTTCACACTACTAAGAGGAATTGGACCATCTTTGGTTACACACCTATTGTAATGGTGAAAACTGAAAGTGGTAACACCAAATGCTGGCAAGGATGTGGAGCAATGGGAACTCTTTTGCTGCAAAATGGTACAACCACTTTAGAAGACAGGTTCGCAGTATCTTGCAAACCTAACCATATGCTTACCATAGGATTCAGCAATTGTGTCCTCTTGTATTTACCCAAAGGTTTTGAAAACTTATGTCCATACAAAACCCTCTGTATGGACGTTTATAGTAGCATTATTCATCACTGCCAAAACTTGGAAGCAACCGAGATTTCCTTCAGTAGGCAAAATGAATGAATAAACTGTAGTACATGCAGGCAATGGAATATTATTCGGCACTAAAAAGAAATGACCTATTAAGCCATGAAAAGACAAGGGGGAATTTAAATTTAAATGCATATTGCTAAGTGAAAGAAGCCAATCTGAAAAGGCTACATACTGCATGACTCCAACTATACAACATTCTGGAAAAGGCGAAACTATAGAGACAGTGTAAGTCCATGGTTTCCACAGTTTGTGGGGAGGGAGGGATGAGCACAGAGGTAGCGAAACTATTCTGTATGATGCTATCATGGTGGATAGATGCCATTATACATTTGTTAAAACTCATAGGCTGGTGGAGCTTGCAGTGAGCTGAGATCCAGCCACTGCACTCCAGCCTGGGCGACAGAGCGGGACTCTGTCTCAAAAAAAAGAAAAAAAAAAAAAACAACTCATAGGCTGTACAATACTAAGACTGACCCCTAATATAAGCTATGGACTTTGAGTGAAACTGATGTGTCACTGTAGGTTTATTGATTGTAACAAATGCACCACTCTGGTGTGGGATGTTGGTAGTGGCAGAGGTTGTGTGTGGAGGGGGCGGGGGGAGGAGTGTATATGGGAACTCCCTGTACGTTCCACTACATTTTGCTGTGAACCCAAAACTGCTCTAAAATAGTCTATTAAATAAGTGAGTGGGCATGTATCCCTTTATATTATGTATCTCTGTATTAGATGCTTTCCCCACCAAAATATGTATTCTATGAAGGCAGACACCTTGTCCAGTTTGTTAATTATTGTATCCATGGCACTGAGACTGGTACCTGGCATGTAGTAAGCATTCAATATATATTTGTTGACTGAATAAATGTAATTAAATCTTAGTTACTTTAATAAGAATTAAAATACAGGTGTTTTACTGATATGATATCTTTCTTCTTTCCATACACCCTAGTACTTAAGAGAGACCTACAGTTCTCAGCTCTCTGTGGAGCTGGCTCATCCCTGGCCAACCCACACTTTCTTCCTGCTGAGAAGATTCTTTGGTTTCACTCAGCCTTGGAGTGCAAAGTCAGAGGGTAGAATAAAGGAAGGTTTGCTGAATCCAGGGATTCTGCTTCCTGGTGAATGGAATGGGCATGGGAAAGCAGATGACAAAGACAACAGAAAGTATAAGAAGAACCCCTGCTAAAAATACACTTCCACACAGCCTAGGAGTGGGAGATTTACTTGGGTCAGTTAGGTGTTTCCCAGGGATTCAATGCTCCCTGTCCAGGTTAAAGCTCTCAATCACTCAATCATGGCAGTTATAAATTCCCCCAACCAACCACACTAAACAGTCTCTGAAAATACAAATTTTGATAGGAAAGAAAAAGATAAGGGACAGAGGATAAAGAAGATAAATGTCCTCACTCCCCTTGGCTCCCTTCATTTCTTCTCCAATGCTCGGGATGTTTGTGGAGCCCTTGCTCTCTGCGGACCCTTGACCTGATGCCTTGGAAAACCTTCTTTAATCCACGACAGAGCCAATGAGAAAAAAAGAACACATAGGTAAGTTTCTGAAAAAGCTCCTAGAGGCCATAAGAATACAGTCTTTGTGGTCGCATCTGCTCAGCCTAATTCTATACATTCAACCTTTGAATTCAGAGAAAGGCCCAGGGAATCATACACTCACTACCTACATGGTACCTTAATATTAGACTACCTTAAAAATTTCTTCTTAAGTAGCCTCCTGACATTTCTGTCCTGTAAGCAGGTACTTCAAACAAATGTTCCCATTTTAGACAATGAGATGGAAGCAGAGGAAATATTGAGTACCTTGCCTTTATAACCAATACTTTGTTTATATGATATCATGTCAAAAGGTGCAAAATTCATCCAATTATTCTAATATTTCTAAATATACAGATATTTGGAATTATTTGTGGATATAGCCTTTGTATTAAAACAAATGGGCAGCAGAATGAAAACAGCAATCATACAGTCTCCTACTAAGTCCAGAGCTTTCTCACTGGCAGGTTCCTTGCTTTGGCATTTTGGAAAAATATTTTGGTCACTGTTACACCAACCACTCAGAATTCTGTCATAAGGAAGGAAAGAAATTAATATTTATTTACTCAGAGACAAGCATTGCCCCAGGTGTTTTACATAGAAAATCTTCATCATTAAAACAACTTTTTGGTTAAGTAATATAGCCAAAAAAAAAAAAGAGGGAGAAGTTAAAATAACTAAATTTATCCAAATCCTCATAGCTATGACGTTTCAGAACCAGGACTCAAATCTGTATCTATTCAGGGACATAGTTCATGTCAGATTACTGGGGCTCAGGCTTCTGACCAAATCAATTTAAATACAATCTTGCCACTTTTGTTGAGGTGTCTCACTGCCAGATTGCAGGCAAAGTTACCCAGACTGCATCAACATTTTGGAAAGTACAAATATTCTCATTAGGAAGAAAAGTATTTAATTAATTAGTAAAACTGATCAAATCACCTAATAACTGAAAAATTCTACAAACCCTCGAGTGTAGAAACAGAGACATTTCAGAAGTTTCTCAAGGCCGATTTTCTGATTTAGCCCCTATTTTATTTCCATCCATTGCATGAACAACTTGGATTTGGGTCTGAATCCCAGATGACTTATTAACCAATTGTGCGTCTTTGGATGAATGATTTTTTCTTGAGCCCCATTTTCTTTGAAATTTTATAGGGTTGTGGAAAATATTATGTACAATAGTGTTTATAAAAGCATTTAATGCATTCTCTGGCACATAGTAGGCCTTCAGTTCAATTATGTAACCATGAAACAAGCTTAGAAATATGTAGAGGTTCTGTGTAACACATAAGTAGTTCTTAAGCAATTTTTATCACACAACCTACTACCATTAAGTATAAAATCATGCTGCTCTTAAAAGCGAAATTGCCACAATTTGGTTATCATTTTTGCCTTGGCTGCTTGTCTTGGCCATCAGTACCATCCAGGTCTTCATCTGAGGTAGGACTCTACTAAGCATCCTCCTGGAAGAGGTATAAAAACTGACTCTTCATTTTAATACAGAATCTATAAATGGGGAAGCTGCAGGAACAGCTCACAGACTGCGTTAGGAAGACAGATTTTTCTTCAGGCTGAGAACTGAACCAGCTTGCAAAGCACTCGAGCTATTTACGACTGACATTTAAGCAACTACTCTACTAAGAAAGAGGAAGACAATGGATATAATAACCCTGAAAATTCCATTTAGGCACATTTCTTTTGAAGGAACCCATGACAGTGGTTCAAAAGTTGACCACTGGAGCAACTGCCTGGTCCCTTTGTCCTTGGAGAGAGAGATAGGTTGTAGCATGAAGCCTTCTAATTAGAAAAGTCCACGTGGTCCAAGAAGCAAGGCCATTTTCACCTATAGCTCTTGCTGCCAACTTGCAGGCCACTGTGAGATGCACTTTGAACATGCTGGGTACTTTCTCCACTTGTGCCCCTCACAGCACCTCATCTGGTCTGTAGCAAGCTGGGAACAGCATTTATCACTGCGAACACATTTTGGCCCTTAGGCTTATATACTCATTTCCAGGGACTAGGTAGCAGAGAAGGAGGAGGTTCTGCTACTCACATCTGCAAAAGGTTCAAACAAGGGGATGGGAATGGGCAGAGCAGGTGGCTAAAAGGGACAATAGGGAAATAGGGGGAAAAAACAGAGTGAGAAGGCAGCATGCTTAAAACACTCTTGATTAAAAGATGTAATCAATTTTCATTTAAATATCCCCAAACCACCCAAAACCCTAGCGCGTGGTGGCCTATGGCTTCCAAATTCTCAAAATGATAAGCTGCCAAAATAAACTAATTGCAATGTGTCTCAGTAATTGCCATGTGTGGATATATGCAGTTATAGCAAAATGGTTCAGTGAGTCCTGATGGTGATAACGCACATTCGGAAATTACATAAAATAGAGATTCTCAAAACCAAGAAATCCTGAGGGATCCAAGATGGATCTGAAAGCCACCTCTGCCATGTACTAGCTGTGTGACTTTGAGGGAACTCTAGCCTCTCTGAGCCTATGATCCTTATTTATAAAAATAGATAATAACACTCATGTGGCATCAGAATCCTCAACGTGGGAAGGAGAAGCAGCACAGGGAACAAAGGATTCAGTGCCCAGTTGCCCATGAGTAGCCACCCACACTTCATCACCTGCCAACTACTCCCTATAACTCAAAAATCCTGGATACAAGTAAGGATCAAAATGAAGGGTGGAGGATTTGGATATTCTGTATCTGATGCAGTGTGGAGCTAACACTTCGCCAAGGTTAATAAGGAGTTGGGAATTTTTCTATGAGGGGGACTGCTCGCTGCTAGTATACATGTATCCCTACTGGGTGGCTGCAAGGATCAACTGAAATAATAAACATGAAATTATTTTGCCAACAGTAAAACCCACTAAAAATTCTAGCTCCTACTGTCTCATTATAAGCCTGGTGTGACCTGTCATCCTCCCTTCTCTGAGTAGAAAGGTAAATCTGCCCATGGTTGCATTAGTCATTTTCCCATAAACGCACAAGCAATCTTTTGACCAGGGCTACCTGGACCCAAAACAGAAAAAGGGAAGTATGGTGAAGAATGAAGATTTAATTTTAAATGCCCTTGTCTTTCCAACTAAGCTTTGCTGTAAGAAAGGTCTGGCAGAGAAGAAGATTCCAAACAGAGATTTCATGGATTACTAAAAGGAAGTGCTGCTGCATCTCAATTCCCTTCGGCCTCCCCTGAAATCTATGTGAGCCAGCCTGGTTCTCCACAGCTTTTTAAAAGACTTCCCCAGCCAGGCATGGTGGCTCACATCTGTAATCCCAGCACGTTGGGAGGCCGAGGTGGGTGGATCACGAGGTCATGAGTTTGAGACCAGCCTGGTCAAGATGGTGAAACCTTGTCTCTACTAAAACTACAAAAATTAATCTGGCATGGTGGCGGGTGCCTGTAATCCCAGCTACTTAGCAGACTGAGGCAGGAGACTTGCTTGAACCTGGGAGGTGGAGGTTGCAGTGAGCCAAGATCACGCCACTGCAGTCTAGCCTGGGGTACAAAGCAAGACTCTGTCTCAAAAAAAAAAAAAAAAAAAGGCGTCCCCAAGAGATAAAGGGAGGAGGAAGCGGGAGAGTTCTAACCTCTTGAGTCACAGGCAGATTGTTTCCTTTGGGTTATCTCTGACTGGGAAGCCACGGTGAGAGGGCATTGAGCCCTACAGTTGGTGTCTAGGCCAGTGATTCTTACCAGGGTTGGGGCATCAGCTCCACCTTAGCATGTGTGTTGAACATGCACATTCCTGAGCTCGATGGCCGACTCTGGAAGAAGGGTCTGGAATTCTGTATATTTAATAAGGTATTTCTTAAAGTTCGAGAGGCTCTAAGAGAACATATTTAGATGATTTACAAGCATTTGAAAGATTTCCAAGTGAAATACCAATTTAAAACAACAACAGAACGGCTCTAATTTCATTTGAAATGGAAAGAAGGAGTTCTTCCCATGGGCATCTCTTCCCCTTCGGCAGGCTCCCAGCCCTTTCCGCTGGTAGACGAGGCTCTTGGGGATAAGGTGGTGATGATTGCTCCTAAAGGGCTTTGAATTACACTCTCAGCAGATATAGATCCAGATGACTTGCCTGGCTCTTTCTCTCAATGCCTGTCTCTCACATGTCAGTTCTTGGTCAAGGTGCAATCATGGGACCTAATTTGAATGACTCAGAAGTCTTGGTCTCACTGTTGGTCCCATACTGATCTTGTGGCTTAGACTTCTGTTGTCCAGCTGTAACCAAACTCCCACGTTACATCCGCTTTACTAACTAGGTGATTTTTTGCTTCTTCGAATCCAAGTCTGTTATTACACAAATTTCCAGCACTCTAATCTAAAAGTGGGTCCCTACCTCATCCTTGCCAGTGATCCAATGACTCAATTATTTTTCCCTCCGAACCTCTGCTTCATAACTGAGTCTCTGTTATACATGGTTAGGCTTCCCCAAAACCTATTCCCTAGAACATTATGTTAAGATTACATTTGGGCTCAAAGTAAGAGTACAGAAACCTATATAAGTGACTTTGAGATAGGAGAGTGGATGTTGTATTTGGGAAACCTGACATACATCACTGGATCCCGGGATCTCTGTTACCTCCATCTGGCTACCAGGAAGCTTGCCTTTGTATCTTGTCAGGCACTCATCCAACAAGTATTTATTGGGCAATTTCTATATAACCATAGTTACTAGGCACTGATAAAAATTATGTATGTAAGAGTGATTTATAAAACATATATTGATATATGAATGTAGGTACTGCCCCGGACCTCACTGGTATTGACAAAAATACCGCATCAGCCCAGATCCACAGATGCAAAGAACCTTGGGTAATTATTTGGCTAATTCAGATTCCCTGAATGATTTTGCTACAATGGCAAGGAAATTTAAGAACTTGTTTTGGGATGTGTGAGATGAGGTTGGGTTTGGTGATGAACATAAGAAGGGAGGGTTTGGTAGTTATACTTAAGTGATCTGGAAAAATACCAGAATGTTTTTATTTCAATAGACTTACATCTTGTAAGGTATAGTTCTCAAAGACCTCACAAAAGAATGAAATAAAGAGTTTAGTCTGAACAATCTGGTTAGAGAGGGGAAATTCCTGTAATCAGAAAGAGCACTCACAATTCTAAGTAAACCAACAAGAAATTCTAAGGGAATTGGGATTGTTTTGTAACATGTTGCTGAGCTCAGTGGATGTGAATGGGGACAGATCAAGCCAGTTCCAGTATTCTGTTGTTTTGGTTGTTCTGTTTTATGAAGACAGTGGCCTCGCTACCAGCAACCCAGATGTTTACTGATGTATTTTAAGGAAGCTCCACCTACAACTGTTACCTTTTTTTTCTTCTTCTAAACCATCAATTGTTTACCATATTTATAAGGGTATTCCAGTTTAAAATACAGGAATTATAAGACATAGATTGCCATTGACATGTTTAGCCCTGAAGAGTCCAACAGAGGAACACCTAGAATGGTGTTATCAGAAAAATAATTAATTCATATTAAGAGTGCCTTCATTAGAGGCCAACTTCATGAGTTTTAGATATAAGAACATTTGCTTCTAGAAAGATGTCATTCTTTCCCCCAAAGAAAGAAAAAGTGCTAAATCTATAATAATATTAATTAAATACTGTCTATAGGCATTTTTAAGTTGACTGACGAAGTCATGATGGTCAATGAGGTAGAGATTTTTCTGGATATTTCTTCCTCATCAACAAATTTCTGAGTTCCAGTCAGGAAAACAAACTGTCTTGCTGCAAATGACACAGCTTGACCGACAGGGTGAAAGATACTTAAATAATGTAAAACACCCCGGTCGTAGCTCTTGTTATTTAATCCCTGTTACTATTAATACTGTCTTTAAGTGTTCAATGAAAATATGAAAAGATGCTCAATTACATTACTAGCTAAAGGAAAAATTAAAATAAGTCACCAATCTTAGCTTTACAAATCGGCAAAAATTAAAATACTAACATCCAGTGTGAGGAAATGGGGGCCCTGTAATGTGCTGCTGATGAGAGTCTAAATTAGTATAGCCTTTCTAAAAGAATATATGTCAGCACCTATCCGACTTTACAATGTGCATACTCAGTAATCCAGCATTTTCTCTTTTACAAATATTTCCTAAGAAACTGTGCAAAGATATATATATACACACACACACACACATATACACATATACATATGTGTGTGTGTGTGTATAGGAGTGTTTGTATAAATATGTATATATGAAGAGATTTAACATAGCATTGCTAGAAAATGTAAAAAATGAAAAAAGTGTTCATCAATAGGGGAATGATTTAAAAAATGATGACCTATTCTTATGAGAGTTATACAATTAAGAAGACTCTATATGCAATGACCTGGAAAGAAAAAGCATATATTTTGCTAAGTTTTAAAAAAAATCAAGTCATAAAACAAAATGTAGAATGTGAGGTGCAGAACGTGAGGCCATTTTTATAACAGGGCATATGGGCATATACATAGACACAGATATGTCTCCTTCTATGAGCATTTAAAAAGGTCTAAAAGAATACTTGCTTATCTTTTAATAGTCGTTACCTTTGGGCAGCGGAATTGGGACAAACATAAGGCTGGGAGGGGACTTAAACTCTCTATAATATAGTTTCAGTACTGTAAGGACTTTAAAAAAATGGACAGGTAAAATTTTTCTTTTATAATATAAGAAGTCAGTAAGAATTTGTAAATTGTATGTAAGGACTGTACTAAAAGCCCAGGAACCCACGTATGTTGATTTATTATAGTAATTAGGCTACCAAAGTTTCCCCCAGCATACCTGTACTTGAGCAAGCACAGTGCATAAGGGCATGTACACATACACACATGCGCACGTGCACACGCGCGCGCACACACACACACAGTGGGGTAATCCCAATGGGAGCCGTTAGATAGGGAGCTCTCCGCTCCTAACAGGGACAACCCCCAATCAAAGGCTTAATAGCAGCATCACGGAATGGCTAAAAGCACAGATCTGGAGTCAGATGGTCCTGGGCGCAATATCCAGCTCCACTGTTTTAAGATTTAAACACTCTGGGCACTACAGTGATTCAGATTCCCCACCTGTAAAATGGGAGTAAACAATGCCTTCTTCACATATACACCATGGAATACTATGCAGCCATAAAAAAGGATGAGTTTGTGTCCTTTGTAGGGACATGGATGCAGCTGGAAACCATCATTCTTAGCAAACTATCACAAGAACAGAAAACCAAACACCTCATGTTCTCACTCATAGGTGGGAACTGAACAATGAGATCACTTGGACTCGGGAAGGGGAACATCACACACCGGGGCCTATCATGGGGAGGGGGGAGTGGGGAGGGATTGCATTGGGAGTTATACCTGATGTAAATGACGAGTTGATGGGTGCTGACGAGTTGATGGGTGCAGCACAGCAACATGGCACAAGTATACATATGTAACAAACCTGCACGTTATACACATGTACCCTAGAACTTAAAAGTATAATAATAAAAAATAATTTAAAAAAAACAAAAAAAAACAATGCCTTCTTTACAGTGTTGTTATGAGGACTAGTGAGCAAGGGCATGACAGGCATTCACTACACTGCCTCACCCAGAAAAAAGTGATTTTTCAGCTATCGGTGTCCAAAGACATGCAGTCAAGCAGTTGGTGGGAAATTACTTTATCTTGCAAATCACAGCACCTCTATTGACAGCAGAATGTTAACCCTATAAGGAACCGCATATTTATGGTTCCATACTTAACCTTCATGCAAAAACAATTCCCAAGTAACTAAAACTTTCCATAATACTGTTTTTCTTTTCAACAGGCACCATCACAAAGTATGACTGTGGGCTTTAGGGTCAGACTGGGTTTATAAAACCACCTCTGATACTCAGTAGGTATATGAATTAGGGCATGGTGCTTAAGCTCTTCCATAGTCTCACCTGGGAGGTTGCTCTGGACTTGCTTAGAGCACCAAGTATCTGATACACAGTAGAAAAATAACAATAACAGCTGCAATGAAGTGAGCATCTACTGTAGTCCAGGCATTCTCTCATTCTTGTGCCAACTCTGAAACAGGGGTGTCAGTATCATCTACTAAACTTGAGAACCTCAGAATCAGGGCATTGCATGACCTGCTCATAGGATTCCAGTTAGTAACTGCCATCTTCCTGCCTCCAAACTGAAAATGCTTTCTTAAGCAAAGGACTGGTATCTATGGGCACTGTGAATTCCTCACAATTCCTCTTCCACAGGGCTGCCATGGCCCAGTGCTTCACTACTACACACTCAGTACCAGCTGTGTCTCAGTATCCTCTTTTATTATTCAGATACTCACAAGAAGCAGTAATATATTAAATTTACCTCAACGTGTAAGTGAATCATTCATCCTATTTCCTCTGGGAAGAGGTCTCAGGCAGTTGGTCAGCACTGGGTGTTTAAAGATGGGGGCAGGGCCTGGTGAGGTGGCTCATGGCTGTAATCCCAGCACTTTAGGAGGCCGAGGTGGGTGGATCACCTGAAGTCAGGAGCTCAAGACCAGTCTGGCCAACATGGCAAAACCCTGTCTCTACTGAAAATACAAAAATTAGCCAGGCGCGGTGGCAAGTGCCTGTAATCTCAGGTACTTGGAAGGCTGAGGCAGGAGAATCGCTTGAGCCCGGGAGGCAGAGGTTGCAGTGAGCCAAGGTCGTGTCTGCACTCCAGCCTGGGCGACAGAACGAGACTCTGTTTCAGAAAAAATAAAAATAAATAAATAAGTAAGTAAATAAAAATAAAATAAAATAAAAAGAGGGGCAGAGAAACAGGCAGGAAGTGCCCAGAGAAAAGAGGGGCCCAAATAAACTTGACTGTAAGTCACAATTTTGCCAATGGCTGACTCTGCCAATCAGTCTAAGATGCCATGCGCAAAAATCCCTTTATTCTTGTCTTTTCTTTCTGTTCATTAATATTATTTAATGAGCAGTTATTAAGCACTTGCAGTGTGCAAATATTGTGGGACAATGCAGTCCCTGTCCTGAGACAATTTAGCGAGAGTTGATTCAATCATTTAATACTCCTAATGATCAAACATAGCACATTAACATAGTGAGTTTAATCTGTGTGGGTGCACACGCTCTCATGCTTGCGTGTGCAGATGCTTAGTTATATATGTAGATTATTCACAGTTCAGTCATTTCCATAATCCATCATTCCAACATCTTTTCTGGTTCAGATGACCATCTCACACCCCTCCCACAAAACTCAGCATGTTGAAATGCTCACTGCACTCGGCGTATACACCTAAAATTAACTTTTGTTTTTTAGAATTAGAACACAGTCAGATTTTCCCAAGTATTACTTATGTAAAACTGTTCTTGGGGTAATTTTGTAGTAATTAAGTATATGAGAGTAATTAAGGACTTCTCCGAATCTAATCATCAATCCCTGTTACTATGTAAGCATTAATAACATCATGGCTGATATGGAAAATTATTCCTGATTATGACTGCTGATTATAACATCGGAATAACATTAAGTGCACTCATCGGCTCATTTCTTTTGTGAATATGTCACAACTTTCTCCATGAAATCTATTACACTGTTGATTTATAATCAATTATATTTGTCTTTCTGGGATTTCAAGACGTAACACAATGCTTAAGTTCTAAGCAATGCAATTTCTTGACTTACTGCTTTATTATTTCATAACCTCATATATGTAGTTGTGATGAAATTTTCTGTGGGAGTATGTTTATTGTCTTTAAAATCAGCCTTTAAAAATAACCTTTAAGCAGGGCACGGTGGCTCACGCCTGTAATCCCAGCACTTTGGGAGGCCAAGGCAAGTGGATCACCTGAGGTCGGGAGTTCGAGAGCAGCCTGGCCAACGTGGTTAAACCCCGTCTCTACTAAAGATACAAAAAATTAGCTGGGTGTGGTGGCGCATGCCTGTAATCCCAGCTACTCTGGAGGCTGAGGCAGGGGCATCTCTTGAACCCTGGAGGCGGAGGTTGCAGTGAGCTGAGATCGCACCACTGCACTCCAGCCTGGGCGACAAGAGCGAAACTTTGTCTCAAAAAATAAATAAATAAAATTAAAATTAAAATAACCTTTAAATATTTAACACAATAAATCGGCAGTGATGAAATCAGTCTTGGCTACAGCCCATTGGAATCTTGTTGGAAAGTACCATTGCACAATCACCGTGAGTAAACAGCCAACTGAGGAAGAAGTTAGCTAAACTTGTATTTGCCACCTCACTGCCATTTAAATATCAATGCTCTGATATTTCTACAGTTTGAAAGATGCTTTGGCTCCTTGGTGGGACAAGCCGTTTACAATATGTTTTGTTCTTGGAGTCCTGTTGGTGTCTGGAAACCCTTTGTTTCTTGTTGCACTCAATTTGAACTGGACTGACAAGCTTACAGCTCCATACTGAGGTAAGAAAATGCCACCATTGTCTGGGAGCTGACTGGCCTGCTTTAGGGAGCCTACAGGCAGGGCATGCTTTAAATCATGGGAAAGATAGCTCAGGAACCATAGAAGCCATGACCAACAGGGAGGGCGCCCCCTTCCCACTGCTGCTGCATTGATTTCAAACAGCCCAGGCTGAGGAGGTAGCTTCAAGGTGTTTTCCTAACGAAATCTAATAAATGGTACGTGGATGACAGAAATCTCTGTGTTGGCGACTGGAAACTCCAGAGGGATGCAAAATAAGAGCACACAGTGGAAAGTATGGAAACCTAAGAGAATGGAAGAGATGGGAAAACATAGGGTAGAACCCTCAGAAAGAGGCCTGTGAGCTCCACCCTGACTTCCAAGGGAGGATATGAATGAATCTGTCTGTGAGACAGGTCATATTAGTCCCATTTTACAGATTAGAAAACAATCCTAGAGTGTGTTTGGCAGCCCCTTCAGTGTGTCTATCCAGTAAACACTGTTAATGGAATCTCCGTTTTGTTAACTATGGCAATGCACTAAAATATCCATCTTCCCAGACCCCCTTGCTGTGTGACTAAGGGTACACAATGTAGAATATCAGCATTCATGCTGTGATCAGGAGGATGGAAGCCACCTGTTAACAATGAGAAAGCACAAAGTTGGGAGGAGGCATGGGCACTGTGGACTCTGTGAGGCTCCTTCTCCACCTTGCACTGTTTCCTATTAGACATCTTGTCATGAGAGAAGGCTGAGGGCGGTGGCTCATGCCTGTAATCCCAGCACTTTGGGAGGCTGAGAAGGGTGGATCACTTGAGGTCAGGAGTTCAAGAGCAGCCTGGCCCACATGGTGAAACCCCGTCTCTACTAAAAATACAAAAAATTAGCCAGGCATGGTGGTGTGCATCTATAGTCCCAGCTACTCAGGAGGCTGAGGCAGGAGAATAGCTGCAACCCAGGAGGCAGAGGTTGCAGTGAACATAGATCGTTCAGGGTGAGACTCCATCTCAAAAAAAAAAAAGACATCTTGTCATGAGAGAAGAGTAAATTGGACACTGGGGTTGTTGGTGTTGTTGCTATAATATGATAAATAAACCCTGAAAAATCTTGTCCTCTGCACAAATGTGTATTAAAAATAAGGTCTTTGAGAAATCTACAATTGGGTCAGACCACTGAAAATCTTCGATACCTTCTAATTACTGCAGTAACAAAATAGTCAAGAGGAAATTTAGATGGGCAGTTCAGTGTGGCTATAGGCTCCTGGGTGGTTATTAAAAATCACATAAAATAGACTGGAAAGGCTGGCTGACAGGTACTGAGACAACAACTGATAGCAGGGCCCAGTGCACAGGAAGGTGTGTGGTCTGCCATGAGCTGAGGACCATGCAAGGCTGGATGTGCACCTATCTGGGAGGGAGCCCCCCGGGATTGTGCTCATTTCAAATGTTATTAAAATAGAGCTGAAAGGGCTCCTGTCTGGACAGCAGCTAGGCAGAGGACGTTTTTGTTCTCTTCTCTTACTATTCCAGCTTTTGTCTAGGAAAGACTGTGTGTGAACTAACACAATTACACATTAATCTGACATCATTCCCCTATTTACCAGTTGCATCTGAGTGAACGGAACTCTTTAATAAGTCACTGTTGTTTGGGTGTTCTGTACATGTGGCCCAACATAATCCCAACAGTTAGAGCTTAATGCTCCTACCTCTCTCATTCCAGTCTCTACACAGCACTCTACTTGATTGTCCTAAAATACTGGGCTGACTTCTTCATTCGGTAGGTTACATTTAGCATGGCACAAAACCCTTCATGAGCTGGCCTTGTGAGTTCTCCATCCTCTTCCTCCTCTACTCCATGGCTTAACCTGTGTACTCTAGCCATCCCGTTGGCTCTTCCCTCTGTGCACACACACACCACACTGTCATTTGTGTTCTCACCTGTGCTCTTTGCTTCCCCTCTGCCTGGAATGCCTGCCCAATAAGGTATTTATCTCCAAAACCCTCTTCAAGCATCACCTCTACAGACCCTTCTTTGACATCTTCTTCTGAATAAATCAGGTGCCTTTTGTACCTTCTCTTATTGCATATGTCACAGTGTATTGATTAAATGACATTCATGTTTGCCTGGCACATAGTGGGTGACCAATGAACACTTGCTGAACTGAACTTGGTGCCTCCTTGATGGGCCCAGAAGCAGGAAGATTGGGAAAATGCTGTTGTAGGAATTCTCATGGCATGCTAATAATCCTGGAGTGATTAGGGCATTTAGAAAGAAATGATCCATTAGTCCAATAACAAAACGTACAAATATCAACTCTCGGGCAACTAATCCAGGCAACATTCTGAAGCTTGTCTGGGCAAGAGAAGTGTCCTAAGGAAAAAGAAAAGACCAAAGAACAAGTTTACATGATTGCAGAGTGTCCTTATGTTTACATCTAAAATAAAGGACTAAAGTGTACTAAGAAGTTGTCTTGGAGATCTCACCCGAACAGAGACCCATAAATGCTACCAAGATTCAAACATTAAAGGAAATGATACCTCATTCCCTGTACTAATGAAAGCAAAATGAATGAATGAGATGGATGCAGAGTCAACAAACCTGAGCAATGGTCCTGGGTCATTCACTAGGTGAGAAAACTTGAAAAAGCAGTGCTAGTAATCTTTCAAAGTATGTCTTTTACAAAATGCCTCAATAAAAATATAGAGAGAGCACACAATGTCTAGGCTCAGTATCATTTAGTATTACAGCATGATTAACAAAACCCGATGGGCCTCATCTTCATTTGGAAGACCAAAGCCCGTCTGACTTGTAACCTTTCACAGCTCTCTGTAATGCAACAACATCTACACCCAGGAGTCTACATTTCCCCACGGAAAAATATAAATGTATATTATAATATTAATAAGTCACTGTTGTTTGGGGGTTCTGTACATGTGGCCCAACATAATCCCAACAGTTAGAGCTTAATGTTCCTACCTCTCTCATTCCAGTGTGCCTTTGTATATTTATTTCAGTGTGCCTTTGACTTAGAAACATGTTGTTGATTAAGAATACGGCTTGGGGCCGGGAGTGGTGGCTCACGCCTGTAATCCCAGCACTTTGGGAGGCCAAAGTGGGTGGACTGCCTGAGGTCAGGAGTTTGAGAGCAGTCTAGCCAACTTGGTGAAACCCCATCTCTACTAAAAACACAAAAAAATAAGCCGGATGTGGGGGCGTGCGCCTGTAATCCCAGTTACTCAGGAGACTGAGGCAGGGGAATTGCTTGAACCAGGGAGGGGGAGGTTGCAGTGAGCCAAGATTGTGCCACTGTACTCCAGTCTCAGTGACAGAGTGAGACTACGTTCCAAACAAACAAACAAACAAACAAACAAAGAATATGGCTTGGAAATTTAGACCTCTTGATAAAAGCACCTGCATAGTTTGCTAAGGCAGCAATGCCTAGACATTTTATAATCTTATTTGTCTCAGTTGTTGTCTCTAAAAATACAGTGATGGTATTTCTCCCTGACCTCTACCTACTGCAAGGAGTACAGAAGAAATGGGGGTGACTACACTCATTAAAACCACGAACTTTTTGAAAGAGAGAACAAACACTCACTTGAACTATTGCATTAGCAACCCTGACACTGCTTTGGGCTTTAAAAATCAAGTTTTATTAGGGGACGGTGTTCCCTGTTACCAAGATGCTATATAACTCCCGCAAACTCATCCAACAAAAGCTGAAATGCAAGACCAATAAATGCAACTCATTAAGAAGGTCTCATTTTTACTCTTAGCATTGTACTGCCCACTTGAAAAACAGTAAGATACATTTTGTCCTTACTATAAAGAGTAGTTGATGAGAACTGCTAGAAATGTTGCCTAGAAAGTTCCAGAAAAACAAATTCAGAAAGTGCTTGGAGAATGAAGTAAGGCTACATCTGGATACCTACCAATTAACTACTAGCAGTGGACCAATGGCTAATACAGGGGCATGCCCTTTGCAACCTCATCGCAACAGTCACTTGCCCATCTTCCTGGAGAAAGTCATGATTTCTCAATTTGCCTAACCACATTTTAAACTTATTTTTAGGGCTGATATTAGTTTTTCTCATTGGCCATGGGAACTTTTTTAACAATTAGAATGTGAAAGTTTGGGCCTAGCACAGGTGACTGACACCTATAATCCCAACACTTTGAAAGGCTGAGGCAGGAGGATCACTTGAGCCCAAGAGTTCAAGACCAGCCTGGGCAACATAGTGAGACCCCATTTCTACAAAAACAATAAACGAAATTAGCCAGGTGTGGTGGTGTGTGCCTGCAGTCTCAGCAGCTCGGGAGGCTAAAATAAGACTGTCTCAACCCAGGAGTTTGAGGCTGCAGTGAGCTATGATTGTGCCACTGCACTCCAGCCTTGGGGACAGAGTGAGACCCTGTCTCTAAAAATAAATTGTTTTTAATGTGAAAGTTAAAAAAATCCCAACAATTTCAAGCTGACAATATATTCATTATTTAACTAAAAAAAAAAAAAGAAAATAAAAGAAATGTGGAAGAAGAGTATTTTGTCAAGAGGTGCAGGAAAATAATAGGGTAGATCCCATTTTCTGTCTCCTCTTGTTCATTATTCACTTGTTGAATGAGGGAGTGTCAATCACTTAGTCAGTAAATATTTACTAAATGCTTACTTTGCACCAAGTATTATGCCTGCCCTAGGGCTACAAACATTATCCCTATTCTCAAAGAGTCTAATTTTAAAAATAGAAGGGGATAGAAGGAAGAGCATTAAATTAATTAAGCTCCTACTCTGTGCCAGGTGCTTTTCCTGTCAAATCTTCCTAACAACCGAAGAGAGAAGATAGATGAAATGCCCCCAACTTAACGAATGTGAACTAAGACTCCATAATTTGCCCAGAGTCACACAGTTCAGGGTAGACTAGTGTTTGCATTCAAATTGGTCTAATTTCAAAACCCTTTTTGAAGATTTCTTTAGAGAAAAAAGAAGAAATCACCGATTATCCTACCATCCTGATATAAAACCGTCAATATTTTAGAGAACTTCCTTCCAATTTTTCTTCTACACATAGGTCAATTTTTAAATTTTTAAAAATGTGTTTCACAGTTGTAATCAAAATGTGTTACACTGCATTTTCTTGGAACTTTGATACCATCAATTGTGAAATGCTCCATTACTCTAGATAGCACCAGAAAGAAAAATCACTGCCAATTACATGGTACCACCATGAGCTATGTCCAGATTTCAGTGATGTTAAAATGTGAAGGTGAAAAATTTGTGTCTTGGAATCAATGGCCTACTCTACATTTCACACAGCCCACACTCAGGCTGTGCACCTCCTGCCTGGAGTGGTGAGGACGGCTTCATGGCGCAGGGGACCCGGGTCTCTTTCGCAGTAGATAAACTCCTTGACTGGACTGGCAGGCCCTCCTCAGAGGGAAGAGGGCTCAATTTGCCTGTCTTTTGCATGCCTTGATGCCTTGCCTTGTACACAGTAGATACTCAAGAAGTATTTCTTGGTTGAATAAATACATAACTAAAGCTTGAGAAACAATGTATAGCCAGCAGAAGGTAAAAATGACCATAGGCCTACAGAATGGTACAAATGCAAATTTTGATGGGGGTTTGTGTGGCTACACCGGGCAAGTGGGGAGATGAGATGGATAGAACTTTGAGGCAGAACCAATAGCTCTGGTGTTTTAAGGTCTCTTCCTTCCTACAGCTGGCTGCTGTTTTTGTATCACCTCCTCTTTGCTGTTCAGGCCTTTACTTTGATGTTCTTGTCCAAGTCTAGCTCCATACTGCTGGTTGATTTTGCCATCTTGGAAAATTGTTCACGCTCAGTTTGCATATTGATTTAGATTTGTTTGGGAACATCACCTATTAATTTCAAGTAATAACTCATATGGAGAAAATTCAGGCATCAGCAAGAGGCAGGTAGAGGAGAGTTGTATTTTTTAGTAATTGAAACATTCAGCCTAAAAGGACAGTATCTCTTCTGCTTATACAAATCTGACTGCCCTAGGAAGTAAAAGCCTGTGACAGTTCAAATCTATATGATTTGGCAATTCAGCTTTCTATGGATGCTCATTAAGATAGGTGCCTGAAATGGCAAAATGAGTTTAAATAAAGAAAAGAAACTAAGACTTAGTTCTCTATGCATATTCCCCATTAAACACAAGATCTGCACATTTAGAAAATCATTATGATTTCTCTTGCTTTCCTTTTTCTCCGTTTCATCCTCCATTCACCTAACAAGTATCCGTCTCTTTGACACTTGTAAAGAGCTGTGTTAAGTTTCTTAAAAGATACAGTTTTCTGATGGGTCAGTCAATGCTCACAGAGAAGTTTGCACATTCATAGTGAAAGCATGTTTTATTCACAGATAAGTAAATCACAAGGTGGAGGAAGCATAAATACTACCAGAGAAAGGCGAAACAGAATCAGAGTTTAGAGCCTGGAGAGATGACGTTGGCTGGGAGATCGGGAAAGGCTTCAGAGAGGAGGTGTCATTCCGCCTGCGCCTTGAAGGTTAGCGAGGATGTGAACCTATGAGAACGAGAGCAAAAACCTAGCACAGCAGAAGCACGCCTGGGCACAAGAACTCCTGTCATGTCTTTCTCCATGGGCTGTCTATTGTTTAGAAACAGGATGCTATTGCTGGTGTTAGAGCCCTGGTCAATGAAAAAACCAACAACTTGAGCTGACCAGTGTGAGGTATAATAAATTATATCATCATCAGGCCAAAGTCAGGAAAATACCATAGGATTTCATGCCTACCAAGTGTGAAAGTTTAGAGGCAAATGAAAGCCTAAGCCTCGTGCAGAACAGAACATCTGAAATCCACGACAGGTAACTAAGATGAAAAGCAACAGCACAATGTCACTTTTCAAAACTCAAGGGACTGCCAGCTTCTTGCTTACCATGGACATGGATACCATTTGGTTGAAAAGAAGAGTTTGTTTCTGGCTGATAGGACTTCAGGTGTGAACCCGATGGCTGCTGGGTATGGGGAGGCTGGGTTCTTTGCAGTATTGAAGAAGGAGCCGGAACTCTCCGGGGGCTGATATGGTGAGGAGATGGAGCAGAAGGTGCAAACCTGAGAAAACAATTATAAAAGGAAACATGAGGGACATAAAACAGCAGGAACAAAGACAAACTCTCCAAAGCCAAATTCTCACCTCCCATTCTGGCTAAACAAGAGCGTGACAACAAGCTTTTTAAAAAAAAATCCTTCAGGATTTTTCTCTACCCTCTCCCTCCCCACTGCCATTTCCCATTTAACCACTGAATTCTCAACTGAGATACAGAGGGAATAAACAAGAACAATAAAGGGAAAACCTACTCACAGTTTGGGTTTCTCAAGATTTCTAAGCTGCATTTCAAGTACACTATGTTTGGTGAAATTCAAAGTACATCTTTTGCCAAGCCCTTTTTCTGCTAATTTTTTAAAATTCATTTGCATTTTAGGGGGAAATTTGATCCATATGTTTCTGAATCATTTACACTTAGCTCATAAACATTTTGTTTTGTAAGATATATCTGAGGTCCAAGAAGTGTTGTTACAAGTCTTTATTACGAGCCTCTCTAATCCTATTCTCTTTAAACAATGCATTTTCTTTTGCCAAGAATGAATTAACTTAAACTTCAAAGGTCAAGTGTGGCTTGAAATCCAGAACCCACGAGATCTGCGTGGGCTCCGTGCCTGGCAAAGAGTATTCTTAAGGGTGTGATAGGAACATGATGTAGGAGTCACATACGCCAATCACAGTAAGACTATTGGTGGTTTCTGGGGTGGGGGACATATTGGTGTTTAAATAAGGTGATGTTGTCAAGAAACCTGGGATATGAAATGGATGATTGTACATTGATCTTCCAATTGTAAAGGAAAATTGGAAAGACCTGACTCACTATGTTTAAAATGACAGTTTATGCTTTCTACCATTGAAGGCAAGATGGAATTGTGAGAACAATGTTACAGTTTGGCAATGTCTATCAAATATCAAAATGATCTTCCGGGTGCCAGTTCAGTAGGGGACTGGCACAAGTGTAAGGGAGAAAGGAGCAAGGAGTCTGTCAGTGCAGTAAAATGAAGCAGCAAAATAACTTTGGGGAAAACTACATTAGCAATGAATTGTTTAGTTTCCTCAAAAAGTCCCAGTAAGCTGAAAACTTTTAATCAGCTGTTCCTTACAGTGTGTAGAAAGACAGGCTTTGTTTTGCACTAACACGTATAGGTCACCATCTGCTTACATTGCTTATTTCACAGGAACAAATCACTTTAACTTTGCTGGGCTTTCGTGGAGGGCCATAGATGATAAAAAGGGAAGATGAACCAGTCAAGTTTATAAAGTGATTGGAAACATTCTGAACCAGAATGTTTAATAAGGGCAGAGTTTCTATGTTTGTACTATAGCAGTAAGAAAGCATGGGACAAAAATCTCATGTTCCTTTTGCTTTTCCCATGTGAGGTGTGATAAGACTATAGAAGGTGAATCTAAGAACCAAGAAAGGAAGAGTTGGACTTGCTAACCTCTAGGGAAAAGAGGTCAAGGCGAGGAGCTTAAACAAACCAGCTGGGCTGGGATGCCTGTTTAATTGATCATTTACATCTTCATTCCACTGAAAGAGAATAGTAACTGACTGTCCCATGCTGGGTAAGTACACATTGTCTGAGCATATCATCTTAATTGGGATGACCCTGAAAAGATGTGCTGAATAGCTGGAGAGAAAACACAGCAAGCAAACCCTGGCACTGCCCTGAGAACATCTAGTAAAACTCATTTGCCAGGATTCCTCATATGGAGGCTATTTTCTGGGGGAACATGTCTTTAACGTTTCTCGCAAGTTGCTCTGAGGTTGTGGGAGAGGGATGAGGAATTGTGAGATCACAGACTTTAGGGGTAGAAGGAATCCAGGTTACCACCTAATCCTGAATCCCCTGGTACTTAAAGATCCCCAGGGTTGGAGGGAGGAAGGATCTGAATTTCAAGGCAACCTATGGTGCTATTTAACAGTCATTGCTGGTGTCCCAATTTTGGTTTTTTTTTTTTTTTTTTTGGGCAAAGGAGTAAGATCCTTTGATTGGCTCCCTAATTCTGTTTCCTCAGTTGTAAAGAAAAGATGCAACTTGCTCTAGATGGTTTTACAGTCACTTCTTCTGGAATGTCTGTTATCCTCTTTCTGTTGAGGACTGATGGGACACACAGCTGTGTGAATGGGCAAGTCAGCAAGTAGATCTATATCTAGATCCTACATATATATGATTCTATATAATTATATGCTAATTAAATCATTCTTATGTACTCATTCAGGGAAGCTCCAAACCAGGGCCATGCTCTCTTGGCTATCAAATATTACCCAGTATAATAACATCATTGAATAAAGAAAAAAATATGATAGGTACAAATCATGGTTTTAGCACTGCTATCTCAATGACATGCAGGAATAAAATATTATGGCTTCAATTGACTCAAGATTTTGCTTTTTCCTAATTCAGGCTGAATTTTCCTCTATGTTATTCAAATAAATAAATTTATATAATATAAAGTTAATATAATTTCAAAACACAGTATGCCACCCCATATAAAGTATTAATGAAAATTTAAATATAAACTATTCTAAGTAAAATACACATTTAAAGTAGCCTTGATTTGAA
The DNA here is from genome assembly GCF_008728515.1 of Papio anubis. NCBI lineage: Eukaryota > Metazoa > Chordata > Mammalia > Primates > Cercopithecidae > Papio > Papio anubis. Next base: position 32,817,215 of record NC_044988.1, read on the forward strand.
AAGGAAAGAAATAATACAGAAATGTTAACTTTTAAACATGTAGAGCAAAAAAAAAAAGGACAAAAAGTGATCACAATTATCCAGACAATTACTAGGAACAAGGAAGTAGATAGGAAGCCACCATTAAAAAGTCCAGCATAAGAAGTGAGTGTATATATAGGATTGATTTTCAAGTACAGCAGACAGAATCAATTTTGTTGCTGTATAAAAACACCACATAGTACCATACTTAAAATATTTCAAAATTTATTAATTTAAATTTAATGTTTATAAAGTTAGTTACTTGCTAACTAGCTCATAGTAGAGTAGAAATAGTAAAGTAAAATCAGGGGTGAGAGGGCAGGAGAGGCGTGGGGAAGATGAAGAGAGAGTCTACCTGTTCGAGGTAAAGTCCCTGGGAATGTCAAAACACAAAAATGGACAACTCTTCCCTTAGCAAGAGAGATGCCAGGAGAGTGATTCAACAAGCTAACAAGTAGTCTGAGGTTATTTGGTGCAAAAGCAAACAACAAACAAACAGAAAACACACATGCTTAGATGCTCACTAAGCAAAAATAAACTGTTTTCACTATTGCTGAAGGCAAGGTACGGGCCTCAGAATCCCATCTTCTAGGTGTCTGCACCTACTTTACCCTGTTTCTTCAAAGCGCGCGCACACACACACACACACACACATCAAAATGAATATGCCCTGAATATTCTGCCCCCAAAAGTTAAGTGAGACTTTATTTTAAATCAAATGAAGGTGAATTAAAATTTTTTGATGCTAAAATAAAACATGGTGATGCCGAGGATAAATTGTAGTTTTTCACCATTTTCCCTCTTACGGAGTATCTTATTCCCCAATTATGTCAGACCAAGATGACATCACTCTCATTCATCTTGAGTTACAGTGTGTCCAAGAGCCAGAAGAGACACCTTCTGACATCTTTTCTAGGTCCAACCCTGTTCTCTGGTTGCTGATCTGCAGTTGACATTTCAGAGCTTTCATTGGACATGGCTTACTAGTCTCTTCTTTAGCGTTTTAAACTTCTTTGAAACAATAGATGATTGTTCTGTAAATGGGCTCATAACAGCCTAAAAAAAAAATTACTGCTTAACAGAAACAGATCGCACAAAAGCTAACCAAAGAACTGAGTCAAACATTTCCACTCATTTGGTAGAGGAGTTTGTATAACCCTACCAAGAGCAATGGTATGCAAAAGAAAAAAAGAAAGGGAAGGGGAAGGATTTTAAAACCTCATAAAAAATCCTCTGTGGGGAGCCGGGCACGGTGGCTCAAGCCAGTAATCCCAGCACTTTGGGAGGCCGAGGTGGGCGGATCCTGAGGTCAGGAGATCGAGACTATCCTGGCTAACACAGTGAAACCCCATCTCTACTCAAAGTACAAAAAATTAGCCAGGTGTGGTGGCGGGCGCCTGTAGTCCCAGCTATTCGGGAGGCTGAGGCAGGAGAATGGCATGAACCCAGGAGGCGGAGCTTGCAGTGAGCCGAGATTATACCACTGCATTCCAGCCTGGGTGACAGAGCAAGACTCCGTCAAAAAAAAAAAAAAAAAAAAAAATCCTCTGGGGGTTGAGGAAACATTTAAAACATTTCTGCAAATACGTATCTCTACCTATCTCAAAGAATGTCTGATTATTTGTGGGTATTTACTTGGCCACTCTCTTTCCCTTCTACGCCCTTCTCCTCTGCTTTCTCAGCCACAACCCCCTGTTATCATTGAGCTCCCCAGCCATGCAGCGGCGTGGCCCAACAGCATTCAATCTTAGACTGTTTCTCAGATCAGTTGCTCCCAACTGAGATGCGTAGACACTGAGACACTGAGACACTGAGAACTGTTTAGGTTCATGTGCAGAAAAAGTGGGAATGGCAGGAAGCAGATGGACAAAGGAGAAGACAGACAGGCCAGAAGTCACACCCACCTAGGCTTGGATCCTGGGTCTGTCTGTTACTAGCTGGGTAAACAAGTAAATTCCCCACTTTCTCCCAGGATCAATTTTAAGCATAAAACAAAGGTAATCTCAACTTTCACTGAAGGTTGTAAAGTCCGTGGTGACATTTATTCATTCAAGGGGTCTGTGTTGAACACTACATGTGTGGCATTGTTCTATGCACTAGGGATAGAGCAACAAAAGACACATATCTCTGTCTTTGTGGAACTTACATTTTAGTAAGGGGAGGCAGGCAGTGAAGAAATTTAAGTAAGCAACATATCTACTGGGCTAGAGAAAATGAGTGCTATGGAGAAACTCATGGAGACAGCAAAGGGTAGGGTGGATTAGGAATAATTTTAAATTGGGAAGTCAGGAATATCAAAGTACTTAATACAATAAATGTCTGATGCCTTCTGGGTGGCCAATACATGTTTATGGAATGACTGATTGAATGTACATTTAAGGCATCCCTGACATTAACATGTACCCCAGTGTTTGAGAGCTGTGTAAGACTGTGGTCCCAGCAATGTATTAGAACATCTATAGAGTTCTTAGAAAATCTTAAGACTCTTTCCTTTTTTGACTATTCAGATATAAACACTAAGGCTCAAAAGAAAGTGAGGCATACTGTTGGTGGGAATGTAAATTAGTTCAAACATTGTGGAAGCCAGTGTGATGATTCCTCAAAGACCTAGAACCAGAAATAGCATTTGACCCAGAAATCCCATTATATACCCAAATCCCATTACTTTGGGTATATAATCATATAGAGATACATGCACATGTATGTTCACTGCAGCACTATTCACAATAGCAAAAACATGGAATCAACCCAAATGCCCATCAATGATAGACTGGATAAAGAATATGTTGTACATATACACCATGGAATACTATGCGCCCATAAAAATGAATGAGGTCATGTCATTTGCAGGGACATGGATGGAGCTGGAAGCCATTATCCTCAGCAAACTAATGCAGGAACATAAAACCAAACACCGAATGTTCTCACTTATAAGTGGGAGCTGAACAATGAGAACACATGGACACAGGGAGGGGAACATCACACACTGAGGCCTGTTAGGGGGTGTGGGGGAGGGAGAGTATCAGGAAAAATAGCTAATGCATGCGGAGTTTAATACTTAGGTGATGGGTTGATAGGTGCAGCAAACCACCATGGCACAAATTTACCTCTGTAACAAACATGCACATCCTGCAAATGTATCCCAGAGCTTAAAATAAAATTAAATTGAATTAAAAAAAAGAAAGTGGAGCATTTACTCATGGGGCTGATTTTCTGGTTCTAGAAGTAGTTAATCTTGGTCTTGTGTGTAGGTCTCTTGTGTTGGTGCTGAGTTTCCCAATGGAATATCCTGAGTCCATATATTTATACAATTATAGAATGTTTTAGCTGGAAAGGGCACTGGAGCACCATCTTATTTGGACGAAATAAAAAATGCCCAACGAGGTAAAATACTTTGCTTAAAGTCACAAAGGTGAGAAAGACTTCTCTAGTGGAGATATAAAGCAAGCAAGAGTGGTGGGGTGAGGGAGGAACGAGGAAGATTCCTGAGGGCATCTGAAATGTTCATCTTTATCACGGGCTGGTGGGAGGGCGTGTCAGCATCATACTACCTTTAAAAAATCGAGCAATGGCAAGTGTAGCTCAGTGTGCTTTGGTGAACTTGCTCAGTCCCGAACTGGAGTTCTTCATGCACAACATAGAATATACCTTTAGTCTTTCTAACTAGGTAATTCCTTTCAGGTAGGGCTCTTTCCCCTGTGTATAAGTTCAAAGTAATTCTTTGTCAATGTCCACATTTATTTCTTTAACAAAATTTACTAATAGATTGTGTTGCAAGTCAAGCATGTCATAAATATTTCTTATTTTTCTTCATTTATGCTGTACCCACAAGCAGTTCTAGCCAGCAACATAGGACTGTGTGTTTTACCACTGCTTTGGGGGTTAACACTTTGAAAAGAAGGAATTTATGTGTTTACATGATCAACTAGATTAAAAGTTGGTATGTGTTCTGGATAGTTTCTTTCCCCCCGTCTCTTCCACGGCAGCTACAGACCTCCTAAAGAAGGAAGGATTCATTAGAACAGCTTGTTTCATTGTATTCACACGAAAAATATTATTGACTTGCTGCCAGGGAGTAGAAATAATGGATATAAACTAGTCTACGATGGATTTGGGGAGGTATTTTTTATTTCCCCAAAGAATTGCAGGGTATCATCTGTGGTGGTTTTAAAATTCATCTGTGAAAACCAATCAATGAAAAATGGCTGTAGCAGTTGGCCAACTGCAGAGGGGGAAGAAAGGAATCCTTTTCAAAAGTTAAAAAGAAAAGCCCAGTTTTAAGGATTTCACATCTGATTTAACATCTAAAAAAACCCCGCAATGATAATACCCCACTTTGTATAGCCAGACAGCACTCCATTTTAGTAGACTTTAGTGGTCTTTATAACGATTTATGAATCACTTCATGAATTCCTGGCTGACTCATCTGGGTGACTATAGTATCTACTTATACTTCCCTTCTGTCTCACAAAAGAGACACTTGGACTCAGTTCAATCCAGATTTGTCCCCAAATGAATCACAGCACGTTACTGGGGGAACTGCAAATTGAATTCGGCTTCTGAGACAATCAAGACCAGCTTTCAGTAAAGAAGGAACAGCCGCTGGGAAGTGTGGGTAATTGCAACACTGTCCACTGGGGCAGGACCGGGGCAGGGCAAGAGCTGTGTGTCCGTCTGAGGACTCTGTCCCCAAATAGTCCAAGAACTGAATCCGTCCCCTGGAAGAGCTTGGTGCTCCTTATGAGAGGCTGGGTCAATATTAACTGCAAATAATTCATTCGGTTGGAAAAGACCAGGACTCAAAAATGATTGCCTGAACCTACATTGAGCATGACAAAATGAAGTCTGTGAAGTTGGTTGTAGGTGAAATGATCACAAATGCTTTTTGAATTTATATATCATGAGTGAGTGAGTGTGAGAAACAGAAAGGACAGAGTGTTCTAGAGGAAAGTTTCTCCTCTTGGGTATAGGGAGCAAGCTGTAAGTCAAAAAACAAAGTAATCAATGCCCAAGGCAGATAAATGTTATTTTTTTTTCTTTGAAATGCTGAAATAGGACCCAGAGCATTGCAATGTTTCTCCTCTGTGGAAAAAAAAGGGAGGAGGGGAGAACGTCTCGAGTATGTCAGAAAAATGAATTATGCAGGACCAAGAGAGGAGTTTTCTGGAATATCCTGACTGCAGAATTGGCTGTGACTCAGTTGTTTGTCTATTTCAGAATCTGACATGGGGAGAGAGGGAAGAAAGGCTGATTCTGCCAAATCCTCTCTTTAAAAAAGCACCAAACTGAAGAAAATGTATCCAGTGTGGTCCTAGACATTTGATGTAAAAAATTCTACTATGAAAAAAAAAATCTGCAATGATATCATCTCTTGGGTTTCTCTGAGTAGGTCAGAGCAAGGGGATTAACTCATAGTCCTGTAGCAAAGGCAAGAATCTTTCTCTTGTTCAGCATGGTGTCACACATAGCGTTCAATCTACTTTACAATAGAATGCATTAGATGAAAGAAAAACATTCAGAAGAGAGTGTAATGAGAATGTCAGATGAGAAATAAGACAAAAAATCAGTGTTATTTTTGTCTAAGCATGAGAAAGGGAGGCATAAGCTTACAAAAAATGGACTATCCAGTATCCTTCTCATGGTTTCAAAATGCAAACATGAGTCTTTTGAACACAACAGAAGAACTTCAAGAACCAACTTTAAATGCAGTACTCCTGCCAAGTGTGGTCAGGTGCCTTTGGAAGCCACAACCATAGAAGACTTCAAAAGTCAATGTAATCCATACATTTGAAAAGAAACTGGCTGGGTGATGCTTCAGTCATTAATAACATGTGCTGTTTATATGTGCTTTTTTTTCCCCCCATATATTGAATGTCAGGTGCAGGAATTTTCTGCACCTTCTCTTAAAGATAAGACTCAACATTTGACTAGAGAAATGAATGGAAGGAAACAGCATATATTTTTTAAATTCACAATTAGTGAAGGGCTTTTGGCTCTTATAGATGGAAAAAGAATAAACCCTCAGCTACTTGCTACTAATGTGTATCTCCAACAATCTTACCTAGTTCTCTAAGAAGGTAAGTATTTAACAAATGTAGGTCATTGCAGATGAAGAATTACTCTGCTGAACATGGTTCCACAGACCTGGTTCTCAACTTGGTGCCAATTCTTGTGCCCAGGTAGATGATACATTTGCCCAACTGGTGCAAATGTCCAGCTGGATATTATATTTGCCCAGCCTCTGGCTCTGAGGGGAGAATATCTATTCAAGAGAATGAGCCTAATCATTTTCTCTGAGGGGAAGGATGAGTAAAACAGATTTTTTCTCCTTCTAACTAAACAGAAAAGCAACCAAAGACTATTTCTCCAAAAAGGACACAAACACAAAAGGCTCATCCAATGAACTTTGCCTCTTGGTTTCTGCTCACCTCAACACTCTCCTGACCACCAATCAACACAGTTCTTCACTTGCACAAAGATAATCTCTTAGCAGCTAGGTCTCCTGACTGTCGCTACTTAGGAAAGGAAAAAACCATGAAGATTTCTGGAGCATACCTTTAAAAGATTAAGTAGAGGCAATCCTTTGACCAGCCTATTCTATGTCAGAGAGGAAGCACTTTGGAATATGTGGATGTCTTGACTCAGGCTAGAATGGCTTATGGGCTTTTGCTTTGAGAATTCTGACTACATATGACATGCTGTTTCAGAAACAGCAGATAACAAGAACACACTAACAAGCTGGAATAACACCATGAGTTAGTGTGACCTCCCTTGTTGCTTCATGCTAATGCAATGAAGTAGAGGTTGCAAGAAGAGAAATTTTATTTCACCTAAGCCTTTCTTGTTACTGTCATGACTCACTTTCCTGACTGAAAATCCAAGGGGACTAAGAAAACATCATCTTGTGCTTAACATGAGGTGGATTTGTTTGGAATATGGAAACAAAATAAAGATGGTTGATTTGGCTTTTGGAGGTCAAATGACTTCCTTGGCACTTCAAAAATGGTTTCTTTTACAGGCATCCTAATAGTTGGTTTTTGATATGTGATTATAATTAATCTAAAATGAAGAACTAGTGCATTTCAAAATAAAACATACATGGATCAGAATCTGATATAACAAACGCTGAAACCACAAGTGGAGCTGTTTGCTTGGGAGACTGTCCCACAGAGGCTCCCGTCAGTGTCTCCTGTCTTCCCAGGAAGTGGCCTGGAGGAGAGTGTGGAGGTGGAAGAACAACAATCCCCTGCTCTGGGATACTGTAACCACTCTCAGAAATAACAAAGGAATGAGAGTAGTATTCTTGTTTCCATCCACATTCATTCATTTTACAAAACTCCTTAGGTTTCTCCTATCAGCACTGAGCGGTAAGCATTCTGCACAAGGTAGCCGTCAACCTGACATAGTCTCTGTGCTCAGGGAGACTGGGACCCCTGTAGGGTAATAGAAGCAATTGGTAAGCAAATAGTGCAACTTCAGGGAGCGAGAAGTCAATGAAGGAAAATTAAAGCAGAGTTAAAGAGGAAAGGGAGGTGGGAAAGGAAAGTTTTAGATAGTCAGGAAGGGCCTTTCTGAGGAGGTACTATTTGAGCAGACACCAGAAAGGAAGGCACAAGTCATGTGAGGTTCTGATGAGAGTGGCTTTCAGGTCTCAGGAACAGCAAGTGCAAAGTCCCCAAGGCAAGATTAGTGAGTGTTTTTTAGAAACTCCAACAAGGCCAGTGTGGCTGGAACAGATTAAACAAGGGAATTGACAATGTGTGAATTTAGCAGAGGCCAGACCACAGAGGGTCATGTACACTACAAAATGGAGTTTGAATTTTATTCCAAGTATTAGCCAGGGAGAGGTGTGAACAGAAAAGAGATTATTCCATTTACATTTTAAAGGGCAACTCTCGTGGTATAGAGCGATGTCATGTGTGTGCTGGTGGGATGAGGGTAGATGATCATATGTAGGCAAGATTTGATGCAGAGAGACCAGTTAGAGGTATTTTGCTTAAGATGGGAGGGGACAGTGGCTTGAACTAGGGTGGAGGAGTGGAGTTGATTAGTCTTGAAATGTATTTTGAAGATAGAGCCAACAGGACCTACAGATGAATTAGATATGAGAGTGTTTGGGCAAAGGGAGGAATCCGAGTTGACTCCTGGGTTTTTTAGGTTGTTAACAGTAAGTTGAAGATAACTATATAGACTTAGCTCTTGATTTTCCTCCATTATCGAGAAACACATTGGACTGAAAATTATGTTCATAGAAGTTTTGAGGAACACATGGACATTTAAATCAGAGATAGGTCAGAGAAGACTGGGGAAGCCAGTTCAGCTATGTTTTTTTGTTGTTGTTGTTGCTGTTGTTATTTTATCTTTTTCTTTTCCTCTGGAGCCATTCACAATCACTAGACTGGTAAAAAGAAAGTAACCAATGTGATCTATTTCCTTGTAAGTGTATGTGTGACTTCCAGGAGTATATCAGGGGAGTGTATTTAAGAAGTTATTAGTAAGAGAAGAAAGTTCATTCAAAAGACCAAAGACCTAACTGATATTTGCCACAGAGGATGAAGCATGGCTTTGGCCATAGATCCTCAATAGTTAGGAAGCTTAAAGACTGGCTGGCCATTCTACACTGGAAGAAACATTGAGAAGTACCAGGAACTTTCCATAGATTTAAAGAAAACAAAATAGGGACAGGCCACCAACATTTTCTAGTCTAAAACCCAAAGCTCTCATCTCCATTTTCAAAAATAGGATATCAGAATTTTCTGCCTCTGTACTGCTCACAACATTGAGATCAGGAGCAACTTTTATTACATTCAACAATTCTTGTGTGTGCGTGGGCATGTGCATGCAAATGTGTTGGGTAGGGAATGGATTTTGGACCCCACCTCTCTTAATCTTGAATATCTGTGGAAGTTACCTTTCTGTAGAGAGAAACTGGTCCCCTCATGCGATGCTAAATGAGGATAACAGCTTGACTTCTACATAAAAGTGCTGTGGCCCAAAGAGAAAGAATGATGTTCATGATGACATGGCACAAGGTGAGCCCCAGAGTGACAGACTCTACCAGAGGATGATGTATGTGGATGTCAACATGCAGGTTGACAAAAATGGTTATTTGAGGCTTATATTTGTCTTTTAACTATGACTTTTCTCAACTATTCCAATGATCAAGATTGTCAAACTTAATTGCCTATGTTTATCTGTTACCCTCTAAGTTAGATGTGTTTCTATATGTGTCAGAAAGTCTCTGTGATACGCATCAATGACCACAGAGCAGTGCTCACTGGACAAATTGCAACTATAAGATGACACACAGTCATGCAGTGAACTCTTAGTCATATCCAAGTTTTCTCAGATATAATGGAGACAAGTGGGACAAAATTACTGCTGGATTAGATCTCTAATTTTCAAATGTTCATCACTTTGCCTTTAAAATGGAAGTAATTTTTTTTGTGACACTCAGTGACTCTTCAAAACCCTGGTAGTTCATGACTACATAAAATACAAGCTTCAAATTGCAAGAGACAAAACTGTCTTTACAAATGGTATTAAAAAGGAAAATAACACAATCCCTACTGTGCTGCTTCACTAGTCCAGGTGGTGCAAAACAATGCCTTTGGCTATTTGAGAACAAGATGAACCATTTTTCAATTCCTTGTCCTTTTTCTTCTATCAGGCAGAGAATGCATTCTGAACTCTTTGTGGGTGGGTAATAGACAAGGGAGGAATTTGGAATGTATGCAAGAGCCACTACATCCCCCTTATTGACCCAACACACAACTTCTTGTCCTCAAGTTAAAGCCCAAACCTCTAAATGTGGCTGATAAGGTTACTCCCTAATTTCTACACTACATTCCACCCTTGCTGGCTCTCTTCCTCCTTAGCTTTTGTATACAACACTTGTTGTACATAGTCTTCTTGCCTGTAGGTTATCAGCTCTCAGGAAAAAATTTCTTTCTCTAGTCCTTTCTCCCCAATTTTGGGTTATGTGCTCTTTCTGTATGCATCCACAGGCCCCTATATCACCCCTTCATAATACTCTAAACTATGATTGCCTATTGGCTTGGTGTCTTCCATTAGACTGGATACTCTGAGAGGGCAGGGCTTCTGACAATGACCTCTTGCTTCGTAGGCATTCCCCTCATTGGTCTTTTTCCTTTCTCAAACCTTCCTTGGACCCTGTCACTGTATTACTCAGTACATGGCAGTATAGAGGTCACTAGGAAACTTAAGGTTCCTGTTCACCAAGTTAACAATTCGGTTAGCATGGTGACATCTGGTAAATAGTACATACACGAAACAGATGATAAGATCCAAGGGATTCATCAGGGGAACTTGATTTTGTGAACTGTGAGAGGCAGAGGAGAGGTTTCCTGCATTAAGAACTAAAACTGAGCACCAAAGGATGAGTAACACTTAGTTAAGGATAGGAAGAAAAAGGAAGTTTTTATATAGAAACAAAGCCCAAATTGAGACACAGAAAAAAGGAAACTAAGTCAGAAGTCAGACTGGTTTGAGTAGAGCTAAAGAACTTTACAGAATTGCGAAGCCATTGACTTCAAAACAGTTGCTGTCTTTGACTCTTTAGCACCCAGGCAATCAACATTACATTCCCCATGATTAATTAGAAAATGATACCTGTGAGACTACAAAATGAGTCTCAACAAATTTTTAAAATTGTAACCATATCAAGTATCTTCTCAGGCTATGATAGAATAAAACAAGAATTCAATACCAGAAAGAACTTTGGAAACCAAGCAAATACATGGAAATTAAACAGCGTGCTCCTGGATGACCATTGGGCCAAAGAGAAAGTTAAGATGAAAATTAAAAAATGTCTTGAAACAAATGAAAATGAAAATACAACATCCCTATATTAGTCCGTTTTCATGCTGCTGTTAAAGACATACCTGAGACTGGGCAATTTACAAAAGAAAGAGGTTTAATTGTACTTACAGTTCTATGTGGCTGGGGAAGCCTCACAATCATGGCGGAAGGTAAGGAGGAACAAGTCCCATCTTACATGGATGGCAGAAGGCAAAGAGAGAATGAGGAAGATGCAAAAGCAGAAACCTGATAAAACCATCAGGTCTCGTGAGACTTATTCACTACCATGAGAACAGTATGACGGGAAACTACCCCCATGATTCAGTTATCTCCCAACAGGTCCCTCCCACAACACGTGGGAATTATGGGAATACAATTCAAGATGAGATTTGGGTGAGGACACAAAGCCAAACCATATCATTCCACCCCTGGCCCCTGCCAAATCTCATCTCCTCACATTTCAAAACCAATCATGCTTTCCTATCGTTCCCCAAAGTCTTAACTCATTTCAGCATTAACTCAAAAGTCCACCGTCCAAAGTCTCATCTGAGATAAGGCAGGTCCCTCCCACCTATGAGCCTATAAAATCAAAACAAAGCTACTTATTTCCTGGATACAATGGGGATACAGACACTGGGTAAATACAACCATTCAAAATAGGAGGAATTGGCCAAAACAAAGAGGCTACAGGGCACACGCAATTTCCCCAGTTGGGCAGTCAAATCTTAAAGCTCCAAAATGATCTCCTTGGACTCCATGTCTCATATCTGGGTCATGCTGATGCAAGAGGTGGGTTCCCATGGTCTTGGGTAGCTCTGCTCCTGTGACTTTGCAGGGTGCAGCCTCCCTCCTGGCTGCTTTCACGGGCTGGCATTGAGCATCTGTGGCTTTTCCAGGCGCACAGTGCAAGCTATCGGTGGATCTACCATTCTGGGGTCTGGACCCTCTTCTCACAGCTCCACTAGACAGCATCCCAGTAGAGATTCTGTGTGGGCTCTCCGACCCCACATTTCCCTTTTGCATTGCTCTAGCAGAGGTTCTCCATGAGAGTCACGCCCCTGCAGCAAACTTCTGCCTGGGCATCCAGGCATTTCCACACATCTTCTGAAATCTAGGCAGACGTTTCCAAACCTCAATTCTTGACTTCTGTGTACCTGCAGGCTCAACACGACGTGGAAGGTGCCAAGGCTTAGGGCTTGCACCATCTGAAGCCACGGTCAGAACTTCAGGCCCCTTTCAGGCATTGCTTGAGCGGCTGGGATGCAGGACACCAAGTCCCTAGGCTGCACACAGCACAGGGACCCTGGGCCAGGCCCTGGAGACCACTTTTTCCTTCTAGGCCTTAGGGCCTCTGACTGGAGGGGCTGCTGTGAAGACCCCTGGCATGCCCTGGAGACATTTTCCCCATTGTCTTGGGAATTAACATTTGGCTCCTCGTTACTTATGCAAATTTCTGCAGCCAGCTTGAATTTCTCCCCAGAAAATGGGATTTTCTCTTCTAATGCATTGCCAGGCTATAAATTTTTCAAACTTTTATGCTGTTTCCCTTTCAAAACTGAATGCTTTTAACAGCACCCAAGTCACTTCCTGAATGCTTTGCTGCTTTGAAATTTCTTCTGCTAGATACCCTGAATCATCACTCTCAAGTTCAAAGTTCCACAAATCTCTAGAGCAGAGGCAAAATGCCACCACTCCCTTTGCTAAAACATAACAAGAGTCACCTTTGTTCCAGTTCCCAACGAGTTCCTCATTTCCATCTGAGACCACCTCAGCCTTGACTTTACTGTCCATATTGCTATCAGCATTTTGGGCAAAGCCATTCAACAAGTCTCTAGGAAATTCCAAATGTTTCCACATTTTCCTATCTTCTTCTGAAACCTCCAAACTGTTCCAACCCCTGTCTGTTACCCAGTCCCAAAGTTGCTTCCACATTTTCAGGTATCTACAGCAGCACCCGACTCTACTGGTACCGATTTACTGTTATTAGTCTGTTTTCATGCTGCTGTTAAAGACATACCCAAGACTGGGCAATTTATAAAAGAAAGAGGTTTAATTGGACTTACAGTTCCACGTGGCTGGGGAAGCCTTATAATCATGGCGGAATGTAAGGAGGAGCAACTCCCATTTTACATGGATGGCAGCAGGCAAAGAGAATGAAGAAGATGCAAAAGTGGAAACCCCTGATAAAACCCTCAGATATCATGAGACTTATTCACTACCAAAAGAACAGTATGGCAGAAACCATCCCCATGATTCAATTATCTCCCAACAGGTCCCTCCTACAACACATGGGAATTATGGGAATACAATTCAAGATGAGATTTGGGTGGGGACACAGAGCCAAACTATTATCAGTCCCCAAACCTGTGGAATACAGCAAAAGCAGTGCTAAAAGGGAAGTTTGTAGCAATAAATGCTTATATCAAAAAAGTAGAAAGATTACAAATAAACAATCTAAAAACATACCTCAAATTGGAACTAGAAAAGGAGGAACAAACCAAACCCCAGATTAGCAGAAAAAAACAAGTAATAAAGATATGAGCAGAATAATATGAAATAGAAACTAAAAAATATACAAAGAAGCAACAAAACAAAAGCTGGTTATTTGAACATATAAATAAAATTGATAAACATACAATCTACCAAGACTGAATAAGGAAGATATAAAACACCTGAACAGACCAATAATGCATAATGAGATGGAATCAGTATTAGGAAGTCTCCCCAGAAGAAAAGCCCAGGAGCAGATAGATTCACAGCAAAATTCTACCAAATGTACAGAGAACTAATACCGATCCTCTGGAAACTATTCCAAAAAATTAAAGAGGGAATTCTCCCACAGGCATTCCATGAGGCCAGCATCACCCTGATACCCACACCAGACAAAGTCACAACAACAACAACAACAACAAAAATAAAACTGCAGGCCAATATCCCTGATGAACACAGACACAAAAATCCTCAATAAAATGCCAGCAAACCAAATTCAACAGCACAAGTGCGATTTATACTAGGGAAGCAAGGAAGGTTCAACATATACAAATCAATAAATGGGATATATAACATCAAGAGAATGGGGGCAAAAAACCATATGATCATCAGTTAAAAAGAAGGAATAAATTCAATGCCTGGTAACAGAATAAGGTGACTATAGTTAAACCAAAAACATATTGTACTTGGGTGTTGGACATCCTAAATTACCTTAACTTGATCACTATGCATTATATACATGTAACAAAATTTCGCATCATATGGCCATAAATTTGCATAAAAATAAACTAAAATAAAGATAAAAAATAAAGAAAGTAAAGTAAAAAAAAACAAAAGAAATGTCAAAGTTACTCATGCAAATTACTGAAAGGCCTAGAAAGATTATACATGTATAAAAGTACCTAGAATTCCAGCAATGCCATATCTGAAATACTACATTATGGGTGAAAAGAATAAGCCTTTCCAATACTCCACAGAGACTAAAAAAAATTGTCATTCCTTATTTGGTAAAGGTGCTTTGACTACTTCTCAAAAATAATTATTCCTCACATTTGCTGCTGCTGATTGAATACTCTCTGAAGGGACTACACATCCCTTCTTTCTGTGATATTATGAAATATATATTTGGTTTTCGTCCTCATTCCTGGCATACAACTTCTAAAATTCTTGGAATCTTCGAAATGATAGTGTCTTTTTGTATGCTAATTAGTTGACTGATGGCTGGCAGCCTCTGGCTGCCTGAAAGAATGACACTGGCCACTGGAGAGACCAAGACAGGATTAGAGTGTTGACTTTCAGCCTCAACCCCCAACCTCTGAGGGAAGAGGGGCCAAAGAGTAAACTGATTACCAATGGCCAATGATTTAATCAATCATGCCTATGTAATGAAGTCTCCATAAAAATCCAAAAGGACTGGGTTCAGAGAACTTCTGGATAGCTGAACACATGGAGGTTCCTAGAGGGAGGCAGGCCTGGAGAGGGAATGGAGGTTCTGTGCCCCTTCCCATATGCCTTGACCTATACATATTTTCATTGGTATCCTTTATAATGTCCTTTATAATAAACCAGTAAATGTAAGTGTTTCCCTAAGTTCTGTGAACTGCTCCAGCAAACTAATAGAACCCGAGGAAGGGGCTGTGGAAACCCTGATTTATAGTCAGTCAGTCAGATGTACAGGCAAAATAACCCAGGTCTTGCAACTGGCATCAGAAGTAGGGGGCAGTCTTGTGGAACTGTGTCCTCAACCTGTGGAATCTGACACTCTCTCCAAGTAGAGACTGTCAGGATAGATTGCAATGAGAGGACACCAGCTGGTGTCTACTGCAGAACTGACTGCATGCTCAGTGGGTTCGGGAAAAACCCCCATACATTTGGTCACAGAAGCATTTTGTGTTGATTATTGTTAAGTGAGAGAACAGAAAAAACACTTTGGTTTTTTTCCTTATATTTACACTTTCTTTTCAGTCTTTTCTGGCTCAGCCATGGGCTCATAGGAAGCTCTTCATAAGCCTCTCCACTGTGGTCAATCCACAGGCCTCCTTCAGCTCTATTACACGACAAAGCACACCATGTTTGTGGCCGTCTTCAGAATGAAGAGAGGCAGCTGACATTTTCTTGTAAAAGATGAGCAACACAAACTCAGAGGATTTATTCTTGGAATTGTAAGATTTCTGCATTTCAAAAAGAAGCTCCCATCAATATTTTTGTTTTCTCTGGTCTAACAGACATACTATGAAACTCAATGAATTAACATTTCCAAAGATGCTGAGTTCCTCTCATGGGAAGCCACTGTCATAAAGTACCACTGGCTCATTCAACATGACATAGTAAAACACCACTTCCTGTAATAAGTTAAATCAACATTAGGTGATGTGGTGTGTAGCTTAAATCACTGAAATAATGTGTCATTCAGATAATATTTCAAAATAAAAATGGAACCTTGTCAGATTGAGAGAACTTGCATTAATTTTATTTTATGATGGTAAGGATCAAAGAACTCGATGCTAACTGGGTAGATTTGGTGGACCTTTCCTGACTTCTGACAGTGACTCAGCCCATTTTTTTTACCATGTTAAAGCTAAGTAAATGATGAATCAATGCCCGCAAAGCAGGAAAAGATGCCAGTTTCCCACTAAAAATCGCAGAGTGTGATAAACCTATTTCCGTTAAGAAAACTGCTGGAGTTTTTACTGGGGGATTTCCCAGGCAAACAGAGGCAAAGATATACAAACCAAAAGCGGAAGGTAAGCACATTTCCTCTTAGTGTTTTTATGCTGGACACTAATGCAAACCTGGTGAATAAGTCAGGGCTGTTTCATGTCATCCTCCTTTCCAAAGCTGATCGGAAGAAAGAACCTGTCACACTCACACTTGCCCACTCCAGCTGGGAAGGCAAGGGATGGGGCACACATCCAAGTACGGGAGAATACAGCAGCAAGGCAAAGCCACAAAGTGCAAATGTCCATTTCATTCTCCCATCATATAAAGTACCTCCTTCCTCTTCATTTCCCCTTTCATGATTATTTACATTATCAAACCCTATGATCATTTAACAACATCCTCTGACTTCCAAACTGAATCACTCAGCTATGCCAAAGCTGCCCGTCTTTATGTTAGTACCCACAGCTATGAAAGCCTGCTTCATGCCATATAACTTGCGAGGCACTTTATCTACTTTGGTTTATTTAATCCTAATTCTCCATAAGGTGCAATCTAAATCTCAAAAACGCTAAGAAACACCACATCATCTATGTGGTATTCCCGCCAAAAATATTTACAATGAATCTGCTTAGGGATAAAACAGTTACACAAATCCACACCATGGAACACTGTGTAAAATAAATGTCCCAAGTTCTTCAAAAATTGTCAATGTCCTGAAAGACAATAATAATAACAACAAAAAGCTGGAGAACTTCATTAGATTCAAGAAGGTGAAAAAGAAATAAAAATTAAATGCACTGGGAGATCCTTATTAGATCCCCGAATCACAAAAAGGAAAACAAACAAAAATCTCCAGCTATAGAAAACATTATTCACACAATTGGGGAAATCTGAATAGCGAGTAACTATTAGAGAATAGTATTATATCAGTGTTAAATTTCCTGAGTATGATTATTATATTGGGTTTATGTAGGAGAATGTCCTTCTTAGGAGATTGCTACTGAAGTAATTAGGGGTAATTAGGGTTGCTCAGTTATCTGCAACCATCTGTCAAATGGTTCTGCAACAATAGGCAAGAAAACAAAGAATTCTCAAAGTCAGAGAGAGAAGGAGAGAGAGAGAGAGAAAGAGAGAAAGAGACAAAGAGAGAAAGAAAGAGAAAGAGAGAGAGAAAGAAAGAAAAAGAAAGAAAAGAAAGAAAGAAAGAAAAGAAAAGAAAAAAGAAAGGAAGGAAGGATGGGAGGGAGGGAAAGAAGAAAGAAAAAAGAAAGAAAGAAAAAGAGAGAGAGAGAAAGAAAGAGAAAGAAAGAAAGAAAGAGAAAAAAAGAGGGGGGAGGGAGGGAAGGAAGGAAGAGAAAGAAAGGAAAGAAAGAAAGAAAAGAAAGAAAGAAAGAAAAAGGAAGGCAGGCAAAAATATTGACAATGGGTGAATATGAATGCAGGGTATATGCATGGGTATTCATTGTACTATTCTTGCCATTTTTTAAAATATGTTACACACTTTCAAAAGGAGCAATAAAAAATACAAAATAAAATATTTAAAAAAGACAAACACACAAACTCAAGCAGCAGGAGCAGCTAAGGAACTTGCCCACAGCCAGTTAGCAACTGTCAGAACTGGGATGCAAACTTCAGGCATTTGGGTTGTGATAGTCGTTGTCTTTGACTCTGATAATAGTTAAAATCTTTTTTCTACATGTATTCTTTTAAAGGCTGTGTACAAAAAGGAGACTCAAAGATTGTTTCTGTCTTATATTCTCGTTAAAAGTCCTTATGACTATAGATAAGGAGGTGCAGCGAATGGAGGTCCCGTCTGATCATTCCTGAGCATCTCGATGCTGTGGTGTAAGAATCTCAGCCAGGCAGAATGAAATGAGACGATGAAAAGTCTATGGTTAATATCATTTAGAACCCAACAGAAAACTACAGCAAATGTGTTTTTTTTTTTAAAAATCTTAATTTATAGGAATATATCAGATAAATGAAAGGAAAGATTTCCTGTCTCCAATGTCTGTGAACTTAATGGATGGTTATCATTTGCGCTGCTTTGCTGATAGATCCTGTGGGAGGAGGCTAATGATTTGTTTACACTTTACTTTGTGCATAGAACTGTTTTACAAAAGTCCAACATCTTCTGATTCATATTTCTAACTGCCAATCAGACATATACACATGGATCTTTTATAAATCACCTAGAATTCAAACTCCTAAAGTCAGTTTCTTATTCCCTCTTCTTCCCATTCTCCTCCACTGAATATTGTTTTATCCTCCACACTACCACACTCTTTTTGTATTTTTCAGTTTCTATTAATGACACAATCTTGGTGTCTGGGGGTAAAACTCATAAATGAATTTTGGTCCCTCCTCTTTGCTCCACATATATATTAATGATTGGTAATTCTGCCTCCTAAATAATTGCTCTTGAATAAATTCTCCATACTCACTGCTTTGCCTTCCTTCAAGTAACCATATTGCTTACAAGGACTCCTGCAATATTCTTCTCCTTGTTTTTCCTGTCTCTCCTTCCAAGTTCAGTTACTCAACTATCTTGTCACCTGAATTCTTTTGCTGTAATGTCAATCTGATTGTGTTTCTCTCTTAACAACGAAGCTATAATGGTTCTTCACTCCTAGCAGGATAAGAGACAAATTCCTTAGCATCAAATACACAATTCCACATGAGCCAACCTACTATTATCTGACTTCATCAGCCATGTACGCCTGGATGCTGTCATCCCAAGCTACTGAGACCTTCCCTGACGGTGTCCTCTCTGTTCCCTCTGTTCCTCACATCCTGCATACATTCTTCTTGCTGCCTGGGATGCTGTGCCCTATTGAGGCATCCAGAAAAGACTTAGTCTTCCTTCAATGCCTACATCACTGTGTCTTTCTCTCCCTCGCTCCCTGAGACAGATTTAGAGATATCCTCTTTAGGCTCCTGTGGTATCTCTATTACATCATTTAACCAAACAGCCTTATGATACTTCATTTGAATGCCTGTCCTCACCATTCAAACCTGTAAAGACAGGAGCATGTTTTAATAACTTTTTGGACTCCAACATCCAACACAGAGTCTGACACATAGAAGGTATTCAACAGACGTTCATTAAACAAAATAATATTAATAAAGGGAGAAAGGCATAAACAATAAAATATATGGTTTATCAGTATTAAAACCACAGATTACCAAACTCATAGGTCAGGTCAACAATGATGGAACCAGAGATTGCTGGTGAAATGAAAGATTCAAAACTTTTATTCCTGCTGCCTACTCAACCCATTATTTTGTTCAACAATTGCCCACTACTCCAAGCTTGCACAGAGTTCCTACAAGAACTTCTTTTTCCTCTGGATGTCTGGGAGTAACCAGGTAGGTTAACTCAAGCCAGACGACAAGTGGAGAGAGGTGACAAGAGGTGTGTTGGGCACCTCGGAGAGGACTGAAGCGTCCAACCTTCTTCCAAAGCTACCTGTACTGATGCAGCTGTACACTTGCCCTTGAGCAAAAGAAGTTCATTAGAGCCTGGTCCACAAAAGGGGAAGGAGATGGAGAAGCGAGAGATGCAGACTCTTGTTTTGGTTTGTGGTCCACAGAAACACACAACAGATTGGGAAACAGAAGTATGAAGGGCTTTGAAAGGTCTCTGGGGCCAATAAAGCATTCAGGAGTAAAAATATCATGAAGATGATGGTTGTTTAAAAATTTTCTCCCAGAAGTCCTTTATGAGACTGATATTAACACTAAGTATTCAATGAGCAGCCTATATAAAATCCTGTGCCCTAACAATACTGATTTATGTGGCAAGGGCACCATCTGATATCGGGAAGTGTTTCGTCCTGCACATACATTACCTTAAAACTGGGTTTCTGAAACAGACCGAGGAAAGGTAGAAAGGGAAATTCTGGTGTGTTTCCAGCATCTGAAACTTCGGCGGGCTATTGCCAATATCATTTCATTTGTTTTCCCATAGAAAAATGAAACAGATAATGAGATATTTGGTCCACGTGCTTTGTGTATGTACTTTTAAAATGTCACCTTTGGGTAACTCAACCCACCAACAGATTATTAATAAAATTCAGCAACTGTCAAAGCACTTCTCTGTGGAGGGAGGTTTGGCGGCGACACCTATTAGGAGAGAGAGACAGATGGCCTTACCTCTCAGCTCCTGCGTCCACAGCTGTGAGTGGAGGTAACTGGGAGGAGGGGTTGTGGGGGCTCCCCTGTACACTATGTCCTGGAGAAGGGTGACTGACAGGATGTGGGGGTGGCACGGCCCCAGCAGCTGTTCCACTTCGGCTTGAATAATTGCTGGAGAAAATGGGAGCTGAAATCAAGGGAGAACAAACATGAGACCGTGCCCCGAAGGAAGCCCACATTTTTTAAATACCAAAGGCTGACAGCAAGCATATTTGAGGGGCTTGTTTGTTTTTCTCTCTGTGGTTTTCAGGGAACAGTTCTCCCCTTCTTGGGTACACACAGCTTTTATTTTCGTGATGGAACAGGTTCCTCCAGAGCTCACGTTTGACTCACTTCAGGCTGACGTTCACGGCCTGTCTCCTAAGTGTTGCCATGCCCTGCCAGTTCCCTGTCTGGACACTGTATAATTAGTCAATCTTGTACTGTTTGCATCTGTGCCAAGGTCTCTGTATTAGCACTTTTCAGTCACAGGGGATGAGAGTCAGGTAACAGAGTATTTGGTCAGCTCACCGAGAAGGGCACAGCACAGGCCTTCTTCCTCTTCTCACTGCTGCAGTGAGCCACAGTGGGTCAGCTGGGGTTCCTCTCTGTCACTGCTAAATCAATGTAATGAGAACTGGAGCTTCCCTGATCCTAGTGTGAACATAGGATCCTACACCCTTTTAACTTAAGAAAGCAACTAACCCAGGGAATTTTCCTGATGGTGTGATGAATATACTTGGCCTTCATCAAAGAGGAGTCTCTCAAACTACGAAAAAACAGCTCTGGGATCTTCCCCCACTGTTGCCCGTTATGACACAGAGAGTGAGTTACAGCCCCATTCACAGGGGCAGCCTACCTTTCGAGAACTGTATTCGACCTCAAATGTGAATATGTGCCCATTTAGATCAGCTAATTGGTACGATGTCACAGAAGAAACTGGGGCTTGTCACTTTCAGAGTCTATCAGAAAGGTTCCCTCAGTGTCTGGGACCTACTCCGTAGACATCTCATTATGCTGCAATCATGGCAGCAGCATTAGGCTGATTCTCTTCAACTTCCTTCTTTGTACAAAGTTATGCTGAGCTCCATACCCATTTCTGTTCTTTTTGAACTTACTCTACTAATATCAAAGAATAAATGGATTTTTTAAAAAAAATAAATCAGGTTCAGGATTAAGAAAGAGAAGCCACATTATCAAAAAGATTTGAGGGTTTAAAAGTTCAGGGAGTTGTATTTTTATACCAGTACCACTTTTCCCCAACCTCTCCAGGATAGAATGAGTACCCCAGATGACCTAGCCCCCAAAAGCTTAATCCAAAGGAACAAGAGTTCAAGTATTTCAAGGAACATGTAAAGAGGCAGAATTACCATCTTCCCGCTCAAAAAGCTACTGACAAGGGTGTGATCTGATTTGAAGGGTTTATTTCTGGTAAATCAGCATTCTGTCAGGTTAACTCTTGTCCTCAGAAGCCTGTACCCACCACAGTCCTCCAAAGAGGTGGTGAGGCCTGAAAATGCTTACCAGCTCAGAAAGGCAAGGCTGAGCTTCTGTTGTGTGCGTCAGCTTCCGTACAAGTTGCATATTTGCAAACTCGCTAGAGTCACCTTATGAATCACTAACCTCATTTATGCTCAGCTAGCTCAGGGAACCACAATTCTGCTTGTATTCCAAATAATAATTTTACCCAGGGGAGAAGGCTGTTTGGATTGACTGTGGCAATAGTTTCAAAACTGGTGTTTGTCAGCATGGAGCTCGGTGTTTTATATACTATTCCAAAATCTGATGGAATAATAAAGGTCACAGAGATACTGTGAAAACACAGCTAACTTCTTTTTTCTGCTTCAGTGTAGAAATGTGAGCTCTCCTATTTATTTTGTTGTAGCTGCTGAATGCACCCGGTATTTATTTTTCCCCGGAGGTTTTTTTGTATGTATGTGCCTGTGTTTATCACAAGGGAAGCCTTGCCCCTGCTGTTTACAACCCAATGGGCAACAAGGAAACTTGGTGTGCACACTCTGTGCTCTACTCTACGGTCCAACAGAAAGTGTGCTGCTTCTCAGAGGTCTATATTAGTTACACTTGGCATTAGCTACAATGACACAGGCTGGGAAATTGGGGATTGTTTGTAGCCTGCCACTTGCTCAGAGTTAAGCCTGGTTTAGGACCTCTCTTTCATCCCATTTAACAGCCAGGAACAACCATCCATCATCTGCCTGTCCATCATCCATCTGTTCACCCATCTATCATTCAGCCATTATTTTAATATTCAATATTGATTAAGTGTCTATTACGTGCTTGATACTCTACTATATGTGGGTCCCTGTCCTTGTAATTTAGTGAAGCGAGTAGACCTCCCTATATCGGTTTTACTAAAATACCAAGACCTATTAGTGTAAATCATTGGACAATGTTAAAAGCACTTTAACGCACTGTCTTATTTGTGACCCCACAATGTATCTGGCCAAACCAGACAACTGACCACACTCATGTATTATGACAATTTATACTACTGAGCTTTTTTCTGTGATGCCCTCTACCTTTTTCTACTCACTTTATTATGTTTGCTCTATATACAGAGTTAACAGTGTTCTTTTTATTCTTCTCTTAGCAGGCAATTATTCCACAAATATGTATGGGGTACCTATCGTGTGGCAGACATGAAGCTGGGTCCTGGGACAGGAAACAAGACATCCTTGGTGCCTAGTATCTCCAAACAGCATCAGTTCATGTTCATTGAGTAAACAATGATGAAAAGATATAAATGCCAATGGAATGTTGGGGCTCAGTGACTAGGACAGGGACAGAAAGGAACATTTATCCACCAACTCCTATTCCTCATCTGTCGACAGTTGCCCCATCGGTCAAGATTAATTTGCTCACACTTTCAGGGGCACATGTACCAGAGTGGCTAAATGTTCTCACAGACGCCCGACATCAGGGTATCAGAGAAGCCTCAGGGCAGAAATCCAGAGGGACATGGTGCAATTGAGGAAAGGTGCTACCAAGCTATGGCTGGTGCATCAGCTGGCTGCCTTAACAAAGGCCACTAGAAACAGGTGGTGAAGGGGATGCTAGGTGGGGCACACAAGGTGTCTGGTATAGGGCTGAAGGCTCCAGAATGTGCCTTCCAGCTGTGCTGGTGTTGACTGACTGCCAATCAAGCCCACGTCAACTGGTGTTGACTGACCAGCAGTCAAGCCCACATCCATAGCCCTTCCCTTGAATGCTATGGCTGGTGAAGGGGACAGAAAAGGGCAGTGGTCCTCTTTTAGGGCCCCATGAGAATAAGAAAGGGAGGGCTTTAGGGTTCGATTTAAAATCTCGATTTGGAAAATGTACTGAATAGTTTCTTATCTAGGGTGTAGGGAATCACTTCTCTGGAAAACAAGGTCTATGCCTTGCCTTTGTTTTCTATATTATAGGAAAATCTTACTTCTGGTGAGATTACAACCTAGTAGAAGCCTGTACGTCAGTGTCTACTTGAGAGCACTTTGCATGCCAAGTTCATGCCATGACTGCTCATTGTAGACATCGCTTGTGACCAAGATGATGACCAGAAATTTGGAGGAAGTAACAACAGACACAAGCATGCTTTCCAACATTTATCCAATCCCCATCTCACATACCCTTCAAAAAAAAATGGACAACACTCTGGAGTCAGAGAGCTGTGGCTTCAACAGAATTGTCCTTTGTCTCTGCCAATGATCCACTGTGGCACAGGAAATGCCTCTTTTACTTACCCTGACTAATAGGAATTTCTGACCATATCACAGTCACGCATCCAGAATTCAATCTTTATTACTACAGTGTAGGAATATTCTTTTATTCATTCATCCTTTCAAACACAATTTTTCAGCACCTACTCCGCACCAGGCAGGTGCTAATGTCTATTAATGTTCTAAGTCTGAATACCTGCCGACTTCATACAGACTTTCCCACCACAACATATGGTTCCAGACAAATGTTCAGGTTTTGCCAAGTGATTTTTAACCTCAGGAAGAAAATCTCCACCTTAGAGTAAAACTGCAATGCCATTTGCAAAAGGAAAAACCTCCTTCCATACACATTCAAAATAATTTTCCAAACTCAACCAATAGAGCACACAATGTGGCCTATCGACCAAAACATAAGGAAGAGAGCTGATCCCTCCAGAATACCGGGCAATATTAACAAAACTGTTGTGATCAAATCAGTTGACACACACAGGCTGCCCCGCAGGAGCAGCCTTCATTGTCTGTGTCAACTCAGGGGTCATTACTGCTTTTAAGGCTGGAAGAGGGCTTGTAAGTGAACTTCCAGACATAGCTGATGACTGGCAGCTGGAACAACTGATTAAGCACAGCAGAGGAACATATTGGAAATTCTTATTGCTTTTGTGATTAAGAGATGGTAGTCTCCCTAAGGAAATAAAAGCCTGTTCTTGAGATGAATATGTGAGACCTGTCTTCATCAGACGGCCAGGAATTGGCCTCCCTGCTGCCATGGGCTTTCTCTCTCTTAGTGACCTGGCTCACTGCAGTCTCTCATCCATCTACAGTAGAGGTAGGTGGAAGTAACTCAGTTGAGCTTTATAATTTTAACAAAGCAGCATCTGTTGATCTATGTGGTTCTCAGGTGTCATCTCATCAGCTACCAGGGCATTCTAGGTGGCACCTATAGCTCAGGTTAATTTGGTTAGTATGCAGTTCTCTCTTTGTCCAAATGAAAAC
The DNA here is from genome assembly GCF_008728515.1 of Papio anubis. Taxonomy (NCBI): domain Eukaryota; kingdom Metazoa; phylum Chordata; class Mammalia; order Primates; family Cercopithecidae; genus Papio; species Papio anubis. The sequence continues at coordinate 32,842,096 of NC_044988.1, forward strand.
TACTAATCTGTATTTCTAATGGATACAAACAGGGCATCCTTGGGGTTACTTCAGCTGTAATATATTTATTGTGTGGATGGATGGAGGCCAAGAGTGTTAGTAGCATCCCCAAATAAAGATTACTTGTCTCAGGCCATCGCCAGAGCGGAGGAAGGCTACCATAGGCATTGCTTGGTAACAGTGTTTTCATCATTTTAGAGGGAAAAGGTGAAGACCTGGGCTAAGGCATATTAAAAACAGCCAATATGAATTCTTGTTTAAAACTATGTGAGCAGCAACAGTCCTGCTTCTCAAGCTTTAATGTGCAAATAAATCATCAAGGTAAAATATAGATTCTGACTCACTAAGTCTTGGGGGTGCTGACATTCTGAACTTCTAACAAACTATCAAAGTCCCTGGTGGTGCTGAGGCTGCTGGTATGGAAACTACACTTTGAGTAGTAGGTGCTGGGGATCCTGTCTCAGCTTCATTTCATCTTCTTGCTGCCCCTTGATACCTTGGAATCAATAGTTAAGATTTATTGAGCATTTATAATGTGCAAAGTTCTTTATAAACATTTTCCTAGTTTACTGATGAGGAACTTGAGGCCTATTCTGGTTCCTGGTTAAGTTACCTGGCCTAGGTCACATGGCGGGCAAATAGTGGAGCTGGAATTCAAACCCGGGAAGCCTGATTTTATTAATAGATCCCATGACCCTGCCCACCACCCTACATTGCCTCCCAAAGGCAAGAAAGATTCAAGAAAAGGCATAGAAGTATTGTATCAGGGCCCCTGAACACTCTGTTTGCAAAGGCTGCTTGTTGCCAATGGCCACTAATCCCCCACCACAAACAACACATGAGTAGCTTTAGCCATCAAACTGTGGGTTAGAATGCAAAAAGGATATTCCCATTTCTGTTTCCGCCCATCCTGAAAGCAATTTAACATTGAAGAGAGAAGTTTTCCAGCTCCTAAAATTATTTCAGGCAAGAAATTAACTGAATTATTTGGTTTAGAAAACAAACAGCTGGTAGGAAATGTGCTTTTTCCCAAATAAAGATTTCAGATACTTGCCAGAGGCATATTGATCCACTGTTGGGAAAAGAAGAAAGGCAGGGAAGGGTTATTCATGAGCAATTAGTTATATGCATCCTTTACCACAAGCAAGAATGATGTTCTGGGCTGAAAGGCCACCAATTGTCAATAATGCACCAAGGGGAGGTTTACTGTGCGGATCTGCAACCACTGAGCTGCTTTGTAAATCTGCACTGGAGTCACTCATGGTTGCATTATGGCCATGGTGCTGCTCCTCATGAAGGCTTGCTCTCATAGAAAAGGGGGAACTGGTATTATCCACAGACTGTGAATTCACATGTAAGTAGTGACAGAGTAATGTTGAGATCCTGACAAATGACATTAGTTGCTTGGTGGCTGGAACATGGGAAGAGGTACTGGCTCACCATTCATCTCTTGGGCAGTATTTCCAGGGTCAAGGCACAGAAGATAAGCTAATCAATGACATCAGGGTAAATGAGTGTTCACAGAGGCACTAAAATGAACGGGAAGCCCCATGTGAATGGTGAGGTGAATCTTGTCTCTTTGTCTCTCTCCCTGGAGAATTTGAGAGCTGGGAAAAGTTCAGGAACAACTGGACAATAGAAATTCTGATTCCCCCTGCCTCATCCGAAATCAGGCACTCTATAGAGATAGTGTCAGCATGGTTATTAACAGAACAAAGCATACACAATGTGAGACAGACCTGAATTTGAATCCTAGCCTTAGCAATGTGTCCTAGGCAAATCACTTAGCCTAAGGTTTCAATTTCTTCATCTTAAATAAGGATAATACCTCACTGGACTGTGAGGAGGATTATAGCAGGAGCAGAAAACACTTAGCATACACCTGAACGCCAGTCAAGTGCTCAAGAAACCATTGTTGCTATTATTTGGCTACTTATATTATTGTAATTATTACCATTATTAATAGAACTAGGGAAAGATAAGGGTACCTGTTGCTCCCAAATGGTAAATCTTGAATAAAGTATGACCTCCTATATAAACTACAGATGGAAGAATTCACACAAATATAAACTGTGGTGTTATTTTAAAAATGCAGAAGACTTTACACATCATACTCAAATAAGCTTTTTGTTGTTCCATTTTTTTTTATACGAGTTGCTATAAAGTGGGGCCTATGAAAGAATCCTCAAGGGTTAAAATGTACTTTATTTTGCAGGAGTAGAGTAGTACACACCTTTGAGTTACAACCCATAATGCATTTCAGTTTAAAAGATAACAAGTCATTTTCATGCATGACTGTACTTCGTTAAGGAGTGAAAATGGGCTGTTACTAAAATGTCAACACAATTGTCCCTCTTGAAGCTTAGTTTATCTTGAAGTATTTTTACACTTTCAGCACTTCTTTTTGTTTGTTTCTCCAAGAGCATAAAGATTCAGAATTTTCAGGATTCAAGAAAGACTTTCCCTTCAGGCATTCTGAAGAAAATTACCAATACTGGGGGTGACTCAGGTTTTGGCCCCCAATAGTGAAAATATAGGGTCTGATATCTTCTGTTTTCTTTTTTTTTTTTTCATTTCACCTTGGAGCAATTTAATTGTGTTGTCCTTCAATGAAAAATGCTCTCTGAACCTAAATTCACAAACCAGAAGCAGATTTCTAGCAAGGAAAATAAACTGTCAGGGTCACTTGGAAGGCTGCATTTGGTATTGAAGTTAATTGGAGAACAGGAGAGAGGCCTCAGCTAATCTTAGCCTTGCTGACAATGAGTAGAAGGAACTAGTTTTCTTTTTTCTTTCTTCTTAATGTCTGAGCATTTCCCCCCTTCCCCTGCCTCTGCATCAGGAAGGGCATCATTCCATATTCTACCTGTATTAGGAAAAAGTAGCTTCTTAAGGGTTTGCACAGTCATCTCTCTAATCTTTCCCTTCTCCTTCTGGCATGAATACTTTCAATATTGCCAATCCCTAAAAATCTATTATTTCTGCCTGTCTTTTTTTTCCTTCCCACTTTGCGGGATAGAGTATCATTATCCAGCAGCCCTGATAAGAGGATAATGAAACAATCCCTTCTCAACTGGATCGGGCGACTGTCAGACTAAAATGACACCACCCGTACATCCTTGACATGCTACCCTAAGCTAATTGATGGCAAACATTGGCAACTGTCTCCGGTACACGAAGACAAAGAAAACATACTCATGTCACCTGATGGGAGAGCTACCTGGCAACGGATAAACAAGTGTGTTAGGGAGGCATTCTATTAAGGTAAGTGAGGGCACGGCTCTGTAGAACATGCCTATTAACTTTGAGCTTAAGCGTGCTGCTATTCTCTAGGGAACAGAAATAAATAAAGCAAAATGAGAATTTATTGATGTCTGGACAGCTACATGAATATTCAGGTTCTCTTACAAATAGATATTCCCCCATGAGCCCCAAACTTCTGTGTAGGCTGCCCAATTACATTTCCACATCATGCAGCTGGATTTATAGCCAGGGAAGGGGTGTTAGTGTTTGGAAGAGGATACAGGCTTATATGCTTTTCTGGAGTTCCCTACAATACAACTAGAAGATAATGGCTGATGCCATCCACATAAATGTCAAAAGGTACCATCAAGCATTCCTAAATACCAGGTCTAATTAACTTCATGTTAGGAAAAGCTCTGGAAACATCTGCATTTCAGAACAAAGACATTTTGTTACCAGTAGAATGGCATCATCTGGCAGCTCTATCAACTTCTCTGGGACGAACCTTTCATACAGCCCTCTTAGATCTTTCCAAACAATGCATGACACAGCTAACCTCAAATCTCCTACCTTTTCTGTCTTTTCTCCACCTCCCAACCTACCAGCTACTCACCCTCAAAGGATTCATTACACAGAAAGTCAATAAAACAACTAGAACGAGCACACGATTCAGACTACCCTGTGGGAAATCTGTCATTTCTTCCTGGTCTGTGTGTTATGTTAACTCTCATTAGGGTAGAGTGGGAAGGCAGAAAAAAAGGAGAAAGATGGGGCAGACATGGCCAATCACTCCTGGAAGTTCTCACAGAAAGATCCCTCACCTTTTTTTGGAAATAAAAGTTTTACTTGGCCACAAAAAACAAAGTTGCAGTACAAAATACTGGGTTTCCAATCTCCTCATTACTCATCCCTCAGCTATCTCCTACCTGTACCATGTTAACCACAAAAGATATTTCCTCCCTTTCAGAGCGTGCTGGGACAATCCCACCCACTCTACTTTCACGTGACTTCTAAAATCACTTCACAGTGAAGGCTTCTTGGAAATAGATTTTTAGCATAGACAGCCAATCTGATTTTTAATGCACTATTATTCTAGCCAAAGTCAAGGGTTGACCTACCAACTCTGAACTCTCTCAGAGAGCCTCTCCCTTTCCTAGATGTGTAAAATGAAGTGACAACAGCCCTTCTGGAGAATTATGGTATAGTGAGGAACTCACAGCTTTGATTATCATGAGCCCTGGGGGAAATGGCATCTATAAGCTGGTTTTATTATGACTCTAGAGAACCCCCTTTCCTCCTTTTTTCACACTCTGACCACATTTCCATTTGGCCATCAGGTACTTCATGTCACCTCCTAGCTTACTTTACTCTGAAGATAGATGCTAGAAGGCACTTACATGCTGTCATGAATTTATGCCCATATACAACATTTTTTTCAAATCATTTTTATTTAAAGGCTTTTATCTGTATCTGGAATGGAGGGTTCAGCCTCCAGTTATATCTATTTCAAACATCCTTGTTGCTGGTAGAAAATATATTTTGAGGAAGCAAGCGATATCCCTGTTAGAATGTGACTAGCTGGGTCCCTAAAGTTCAATATTTCAATTACTTGCTTTACTTCAGGATTTAATTTATATGTCTAGGAGAGGCTTAGATTTTTGAAAACATAATCCTTGATATTCAAGAATTTGAGATACTTTCCTTTCTAGGAAAAAAATCTTGGGCAGAATAAAACCAGGACTGCTCCTGCCTCTGATCTCTCTGCCAGCCTTTAGCACCTCGTAACTAGAATGGAGCCCCACCCATCCTGCGGCAGCTTCTTCCTAAGTGAGAGCCACATTAGTCAGTGCTGCCACAATGGCCCAGGCTGCTTCTGCAGGTGTCTCCTTGCAATTTGTTGACTTTAACCAGTAATAGTTCCATTTGAGGGCCACTACTTTTGCGGTTCCATACAGTGCCCTGGGAGAACTACGAGTATTGGGTGGTACATGTGTTCTGGATGCCTTCAATGGAAACAGCTCTGCCATTATCTGTTTTAAATATTGGGCCTTAAAAAGTCTCCAAAAACGCCGGGCGCGGTGGCTCAAGCCTGTAATCCCAGCACTTTGGGAGGCCGAGACGGGCGGATCACGAGGTCAGAGATCGGTGACCTCATCCCATAACACTGTGAAACCCTGTCTCTACTGGGGGTGGCCGCCAAAAAACTAGCCGGGCGAGGTGGCGGGCGCTCTGTAGTCCCAGCTACTCTGGGAGGCTGAGGCAGGAGAATGGCACAAACCCGGGAGGCGAGCCAGCAGCCGGAGATCCCGGGTCAGTGCACTCCAGCCTGGCTACAGCCAGCGACTCGTCCCCAAAAAAAAAAAAAAAAAAGTCTCCAAAAACCCATGGACTAGAAGACTACTGAAGTATTTGCTAAATCTAAAATATTATGGGGATCAATAAAATGATAAAACCTGCATGTATTACATGATCCTAAACTGTCTTATAATACATTCTCCTCTTTAATTCATTCAATTAATCAACTTGATGCCTTGATTTCACTCAGTCATTCTGATGAATGTCTCAGATGTAAGTATAAAACAGGACTTGGCAAACCTTTGTTTTAAAGGAGCAGACAGTAAATATTTTAGGCTTTGCAGGCAAGAGGCAATGTTCATATTCTTCAGGCAACCGTTCTCACCTAAAGGCTAATAACTTAAAAAAATTTTTTACATTAAAAACTCCTAAAACCATCCTTAGTTCTCAGGTCATGCAAAAACATGGGGCAGGCCAGATTTGGCCTGTGGGCCATAGTTTGCTGATTCTCAGTGTAATAACTGTTGCATGCTAACTACTAAGAACCATCATGAAAAGACTAGGGAACTGTTTTTGAAATATGAAAACTAAATTTGAGGTAAGCAACAGTCAAGAACAGCTTTTTTAGACACCTTAGAGTATATTTTGAGATAAATGACATGGACTGGAAGAGCCTATTTACAAAATGACCTCAGGACAGGGGCCACACCCCAGCAATACCAAAACAAGGAGTGTGTAAAGTTGCACTGGCCAAGGCCATCAATCCCATTTCTCCTTTTCTCCACCTGCCTAACTGTCACAAATTCACTGTTCATTAAATTCATTTTTCAAGCAGGCAATGGCACTCTGTACAACCAGTATAAGCATACTTCTACTCTTCATGGCAACAAAAAAAAAAGTCTCATTTGCAGATCAGAAAATGGGCCTTAGAATACAGAGGCGCCAGTCCTCACCTTGACTTAAATTCTTCTTGGAAGGAACACTTTATGTCAGCACATCTGTTACTGACTACCAAGTAGTAGCACCCAGCATAAAAGACACGGATAGAAGGGGTTCTATTCACTGCCACAGACATTGACTTGGTTCACAAGTAATTATCTAAGATTTTAAGCAAAGGGGAAAGAAAAAAAGAGAAAAGAACATGAGCATCTGCCAACTGCCGGGCAGTGTCCTAAACTCTTTTACGCTATCTCATTTAGTTCTCGTAACAGTCCTATGAAGTCAGTATTATTATCATTATAGAAAAGGAAACATAACCTCCCCAAACTGAATATCTAGGGACTGGAGATCCGGAATTGGAGTTTAGATTTAGCTCCATGTTCTTTCTGGCATAGCATGCTGTCTCTAATAAAACAAACCAACAAAACAAAACAAAACAACAACAACAACAACACTATTTTTGAATGACCAAACCCTAGTAACCATCAATATACAATTTTGACATTGTGAGTATGGAGGCATTGCCACCCCAGTGATGGGTTTGTAATCCCAATTTGTTTTTCTTTAGAGAGCTGCAGTAGATTTCTTTAATTAAAAAATGCCATGTGAACTACTGGCAAAGTAGTGGAATACGAAATGTAAAGAAACATATTACAGTTTTCTTTTATTCTACTGAATGATGTTGATTATATTCCCAAAATTTTAGGCTTCCACTTTTCCAGAAGAAGAAGGAGGAGGAGGAGGAAGGAGGAAAAAAGAAGGAAGAAGGAAGAAGGAGGAAGAAGGAGAAGAAGAAGAAAGTAGAAGGAGGAGGAAGAAGAGGAGGACAAGAAGGTAGGTAATCGGTAATCTGTGGCACCTGTTCTCTAATTTTCAGAACTATAGCATGTATTTTTATAGTATTTAGATAAAAGCAACAATAATTACAACTACTAGACGCTGAACACTTACTATGTTTCAAGAACTCTTTATGTAATTTAATCCAGCAATTGATCGCACTAAGAGGAAAAGTTAGGTTACAGGAAGAAGTATCATTTCCATTTATAAATGTTACATTTGAGCATAGATTGGCTAAACCTATGATCACAGGGATTGTACAAAACATAGTCAGTAATGCAATTTAAGAAAAAAAAAGCCGCTGCCATGGTGCATGCTTGTAATCTCAGAACTTTGGGAGACCAAGGCAGGAAGATAACTTGAGGCCAGAAGTTTGACATAAGCCTGGGTAAGACCTTGTCTCTACACAAAATAATTTTTAAAATAAATTAGCCAGGTGGGGTGGCACACACCTGAAGTCTCAGCTACTCAGAAGGTTGAGGCAGGAGGATCACTTGAGCCCAGGGGTTCAAGGTTACAGTGAGCTATGATCATACCACTGCACTCTAGCCTGAGTGGCAAAGTGAGATCCTGTCTCAAAAGAAAAGACACAAAATACTGTCCATTCTTGCTTTTTGTACAGCTATGACTCTGAACCGCGTTAGTCCTCCAGAACTATGAATCCTAGATCATTACTTTCCCAACTGCAAAATCTTCTAGGGTAGCTGATGCGTCGCATCTTTCATGAAGTACATCCACTTCTCAGAAACGTTTGATAGGTATCCCTGTTAACCAGCTTGAGGAGCAAATTCCTATGCGCGTTGATGAGGCTACATCCCATTTTCTTCTTAATCATGAAGAGTTCCCTTTTCTGAAGCCACTCACTCCTAGAAGGTAGAAATAAGGACTTTCTCTTTGTCCCCACGGAAAAGGTTCCAGTGAAGCTTACAGACCCTTCACTTCCTAAGGTGGGGCTAGGTGTTAGTAGAAACTCCAGGGTAAGACTCAACTCTGAAATCCAGAGCTGATGGGTAGTGAGTGTAGAAGCAGGACATGAGCAGCTAAGTTCACTAGAGAGAACAGGACTGGAGTCTCAGGAGCAAACCCAGGTCACAGCTAGAACCAGGGAGTTCTGGAAGCAAAGCAAAAGCAGCGTGGAAATTTAGGTAGAAAAACTAAGACTCCAAGAAGGCAGCTGCAACTTCTGATGAATCAATGCCTGCTGTGAAGGCAGCGTTAATGGTTTGAGTCATGGCCAGGGCACCTGAGCAGGGCAGATCAGCCCATGACAATATTGAGGAAGATACCATAAAAGCCAGTCTTCTGGGACAGTGCTGATAGCTGTGTGGAATGAATAAATTCCACAATACTGTCTCTATTCAGTGCCTGCAATATTCTCTCTTATTACTGTAAAATATGGCAAGTAATATCCAAGTTATAATTCATTAATGTCCCTTAATTTAGAGTCTTTGCTATTCTTAACATTGTCAGTACCCATGCAAGTATAAAAAAGATGAAATTTCACTGTGGCTACAAACACCCTGAATATGAACAGTTTTTTTTTTTCTTTACTCTTCACATGAAAGAGACATAACCATCTATGTTTTTCTTTCCTTGGAAGGTAAATTCAGTTGAAGCAGAAAGTCAGAACTTTAGACTCAGCAGTCTGGTCTATAACTTCTTAACCATAAAAAGTATTAGCTTCTCATTTCAGAAATTCTATCCTGAATTCTCTGTTTTGCCACCCTTAAGACCTGCTTCAGGAACACCTCAAAGTATAATAGACCCAACCTTCTCTTCTCATATTCCAGTTGATTACTGGTGAAATTATACTCACTTAACTTTTATTTTAAGTTCAAGGGTACATGTGCAGGTTTGTTATATAGATAAGTTTGTGTCATGGGGGTTTGCTGTACAGATTATTTCATTGCCCAGGTATTAAGTCTAGTTGTTTTTCCTGATCCTCTCCCTCCTCTCACCCTCCACCTTCCGATAGAAATAATAATATAAAAATAATCAATACTTTTCCCAATAAGGATAAAGCTACAATTGCCCAGCCTCACTACTTGCCTCTCCTCCTCAGTGAGGTATGGAATTGTTTTTGCTCACCCACAAAAATATTTTTACAGCAAAACTTGCACATATTGTAAAACTGGGTAATTCAGCTTAATCTTGCATGAAAAACTAACATGAATACAAGGGAATAAGTGGGTATGAAAAATTGAAGCACCAAATTAAGCAGCCTGCAAACATATAAAGGCATTAACATTAGCTGCATACATGCAAATGTGCCCTGTGCTGGCTGGGAATCAGAATCTTCATTGTCTTCAGCTGAGTGGTTATGAGATCTCATTCTTAATCAAAATATGAGCAGTGCCATTATAACGCTGCTGTGGGGTGACAAGCAAAATATCCACCTATAGGTTTTATGTAGTGAGAAACAGAAATAGACACTACAGTGCAATTCTAATTCTAACTCCTCCCAGTCAAGATTCAGGTCATGTTTTCCCAGAAGTCATATGCCTACATTTTATGATCCAGAGCAATGGCTTTCAAAGGGTGAAAAACATTTGACCAGCAGCAGCACCTGGACCAGCAACACCTGGTGGTGTCACCTGGGAACTTGTTAGAAATGTCTGGCAGAAATTCAGATTCTTGGGACTCACTCAGACCTTCTGAATCAGAAACGCTGGGGGTGGGGCCCAGCAAACTGTATTTTCACAAGATTTCCAGGCGATTTGATGCATACTGAAGGACTGGCTCAGGACTGGGGGGGGGGGCACAATTAACAGGTTAAAACAACCAGTGCCTACAACAGAGAAGTATGAGGCTTGCTCCTGACCTCAGCATTCTCCAATCTTGCTCAGTGGACCATCCACAGATGCAAGAGAGGTTACAAAAACTGCAAGGTTTTGATAGCAGTTCAAAGGAATGCTTCACACAGACTTTGCCAAATGTTTACCTTTAAATCCCTTTTGTGCCCCAAGTTTCCACCTCCTTCTGACCAATTCCAAAACTGTTCTGCTGCTTTTTCACCTTTGTAAATTCCAAGCAAAGCAGTGCTTTTGAAGTTAATGCAAGTAATAACTATGCATTTTTATAATGCTCTATGTCTTTTTAAAGACTTTTACATAGTTATGTTGTTTAATCTTCACAACTCTCCTATAAAGTTTAACCTACTGGGAAATGTGTGTGGTAGTTTAGAACCCTCTAATAAATCTCTAACTTAATAACCATTTTTTGAGAACAGACTATATGAGGCACTTTTACAGAAAATTATTTCTAACACAACTCTGCAAGCCGTCCCATGACAGCAAATATACCCAATTTAAGAATGTAGAAAACGTACTAAAACATATACCATAAAATTACATTAAAATGAAATATTAACTATTTCACAAATTTATGTTAAATCCTGTATAGATTTTTATATGGTGCTATTTATTATAAAAAGTAATAATATTGTAAGAGAGAAGCCATGACCTCCCAGTCAGGAGGGTAGAGGGAAGAGAACAACACGTGACTTCAAATAATCCTCCTCCCAAAAAAGTCTTTTTCCTTCTACATTTCCCTATATTATCTGAAAAAAAACACCTATTTTTTTTCCGGAAAAATCTAAGGTTACATTCAAAATTTGGATAATTCAACAGGACTTGTAAGCTCTAAACATAACAATTGTTTTATAACCCAATACAATTGGAATTAATAAAATTCCCTTCTTCTTGTAGATTTCTCTTGTTCCAGCTGTGTTAGCTCATCCTTGATGAGTAGTTTCTGTGGGACTCAAACATCTCAACCACACTGGCCTCTATGATGTCTTCATGGCTTAGGTCATCTGCTAAGGTCATGTTTTACTGAATCTGTAGTACAGCTTCTGTTTGAAAGGAGCCATAATTTTTGTGATCACTCATGGGACAGATGATCTTCCATACAGCATTCACTGTTAATAAATGGACTCCCTGCCAAGACCAGGCACTGGTCCACACTGTCCATGATATCTCAGACTCACCAAGTGTGGGCTTCTAGATACCATTAGTTCATCACAGGTGTTCACAAGAAGATCTATACAAGTACTAAGCCTTGAAAGTGGCATTCACACTTCGATCTACAGGCTATGAAATAGTCCCTCTTAGATTATCAGATAAATCACCTAAATTTACAGGCCTGGCCTGGGGCATTATTATATGGAACACAGAACCTTTGAACGAAAGGGCAAAGAAATATAAATGAGCCATCCTTGAGGCCTGCTCTTTGCTGCCTTGGCCTTCCTGTTAGGTTACAACATTGCTCTCAGGTTAGCTCAGCAGCAGGCGTGGAGAGCCCTGGGATTTTCAGAATAGTAGACAAGTAAACACTTTAATTTTATTAAAGTCATCCTCAGCATGGCCTCAAGTGATATTTGGCTACTTTAACCTGGGACACTATTATCTTTCACAGAAATAAAAGTATTTTCAGGCAATCCTTTCCAATCAAGCTCTGTATTTTGAACCTGACAAATTTGTTTCAATGAGGGAAGGCAACACTTCAGGAGATGTGCAAGACTGGTATCTTCCAGAACTGCTATCTTCCCTGTTCATCTTCATGCTATGCAAACTCTCCTTCTCTTAGAATGTTATCAAGCATCATATACTTGACAAGAATTTCCATTGCAAAACCATGACTTCTTCACATCACAAGTCCTCAATCAGTGTGGCTTCTGAAAGATTATGGTGTTCAAAGGCAAATTTTACTGCCTCCTATTCTATGCCCATACATACTCAATGGGTTTCCATCAAAATATTTTTGTGATAAATTAATTTACTAGCACTTAAAGGTAGAAGTGACTGACAATCATTAAACAAATGTTTTCTTGATTTTGTATAATAGAACATAAAAGGGAATAACTCCAAGTACTTTTGCTATTTAGCCAAGTCTTAATCTTCATCAAATTGTCTTAACACTTCAGACTTTACATTTAACTAACTGATGAAGTTTCCTTTTGCACCTTTGGCATTTTCATGGTTTGGCTTCTTTCCATAGATCTAGGGCAAAGATTTGCAGCGGATGTTAATATGTACTCCCGACAAGCACATTTCTAGAACTTTAAAAGAAAGGCTTACAAATTTTGTTTTGTAATATTTTCCCCTGCCTGGTTCTGCCTCTTGGTTTGTTGACTGCTCTCCAAAACAAAAGGCATAATTCATTTTTTTAAAAGGAAGAAAGTGAGAAAGCAAAATCATACCTGAGGGAAGGAGGAATAGGGAAAGAAGTAGGGCTCGGGCGCGGTGGCTCATGCCTGTAATCCTAGCACTTTGGGAGGCCGAGGTGGGTGGATCACCTGAGGTCAGGAGTTCGAGATCAGCCTGGCCAACATGGTGAAACCAAGTGTCTACTGAAAAAATACAAAAAATTACCCAGGTGTGGTGGTTGCACATCTGTAATCCCAGCTACTAGGCAGGCTGAGGCAGGAGAATTGCTTGAACCTGGGAGGTAGAGGTTGCAGTGAGCTGAGATCATGCCACTGCACTCCAGCCTGGTTGACAGAGCGAGACTCCATCTCAATTAAAAAAAAAAAGGAAAGAAGTAGAGAGGGGTAAACTTTCACAGTGATAAGCTACCTGGAGAAGTAAAATTCTGGGAACAAAGTTGAGCAAGATGGTCATCTGAGTGTTTCAAGTGCTCTCAGAGTTACAGAAAATGTGGGTCAACCTGAAGACGCTCCACTGATGGCTGGAGCAACTTAGGTATCCTTGCCCCTTAGGAGGCAAACCTACCACAGCCGGAGGCTCAAATTCCAGAGCTCAACATCTTTTTGAGGACCAAATATAGAAAAGAGTCATGGACAAAAAGTGGACATTTGCTTGGAATGACAAAAACATTTCAAGCTGAACCTTAAAATATTTAAAACTCTAAAACTTTAAAAACACTACCAGACATATAAAAACAGACACCAAGACAAATGTGACGGTTTGGAAAATGAGCCATATGCTGTATGCTACATACAACAAAGGTGCTAATGTTTTCCATAGATATGGATAGCATTGCTTCCCAAACCCATTGCCGAGAGGTTTCAATATAGCCAGACCAGCCCATCACTAGAAACCGTTTATATTGGATGTTAGACCATTTTTCAGTCATTTCTGGTTAGCGTTGACTGTTGACTACTGGGTTCCAGGTCTTAGTAAGATCATAGATTTATGAACTAAAGTAGTAGGGGAATGCTTTACAGGCTGCTTAAAATTGTTTGTTAATTTAATGTGCTGAAATAAATGTTTATATATCAAATATTGAACAAATCAGACATACAAAAACAAAAGCTAGTCATGCTTTTTCATATACATATATATCTAATACAAAATATTTATGTATGTGTTGGTAACACTGCACATTGATATATTTGATGTGTGTATATGCACCCGTACCTGAAACCTCTGTAAGACTGGTCAACGCTTCTTAATCTCATCTCCCTGTGTCTCAAAAAGCAGAGGCTATGTTGTCCCTAACAGTAAGTGCTTAAAGCAACTGATAAAGGTCCAATGGGCCATTATTAAGGCCCAGTTTTGATGACTGATGCTCTCGAAATATTTGCTTACTGCCTTTTCTCCTTGCATCTGAATCAACTGGGAACTGTCAAGTTTAAAACATTATACAAGGATGTCTTTCTCCCATTCCACTGCAATGCATCTGTAAATTTTAAATTATAATGGCTTATTCATACTTTTCAAAAGAAAAAAACAGTCTGCTGCCAAACCTGGCTCTGGAATCAGATGGGGGTGGGGGTGGTATCTGCAACCCACAGAAAATAGAAAATTCTCATTGTCTGGAATGTGAAGCTGGTAAATCTTGTTTTTCATCTTCATAGCATGACTGTAAGAGCGTTCCATATGTAAGGACAATCACTAATTATGTTTGCATAAGTATATCACCATTACAGAGAGTAGAAAATGCATAAAAATCCAGGCTGACTAAAAGAAAAATAACTTCCTTATGGCATATTAATCTCTTCTTCTTTTTTTTTTTTTTTTTTTTTTTTACTACATACATGTAATTTTCCAAATATAGTCACCTATTATTCAAACCTAGGCAGATGGAAGCTGGTCTGGGAGTGTCATCCCATCTCCTTTCCCACAACGGTTGGCAAACATAAATGAACATTCTTACAAGTTGGTCTGCTGTTGTGAAAATTTCCTTAGAGACCTGGGGCTTCCTTTTAAAACATAAAGATGACAACTGTTTCATTAAGAAATCCACATGCAGCCTGCTACCTGCTTAAGGAGGAAACATTTCCTTCGACTCTAAATCAAGTGAGTAAATTTAACATACCTGTGAGGGTTGGGTGCACTGAATTTCTGGCAGAAGTCCACAACTAAAAGAGGTAATGCATTATTTTATTTTATTTCTTTATGAGAAAAAACAATCTGCTGCCACACCTAGCTCAGGAATCAGAAGGGGTGGAGAGCAATTTGCAGCCCATTGATAAAGAACAACACAGATGATCTTAGGAAAATTTTTTCTCACGGGAGCATTCCTTTCAACCAGAATAAAAGGCCTAAAGAAGGGTAGCTGTGGTTGGCTCTGCCTTTGCTGTCTTTACCTGAATAGAGGTCAGGCCCAGGTCCTGGGGAGCGTCCCACGGTCCCTTCAGCAGTAGCATCTCTAGGGGAAGTGGCCGGCTGCAGGGGCTGCACGCTGAGGCAATCCGTGAGCAGGTCTGGATGGAGCTCTGTGCTGGACCGCAACTAAGAGGAGAAAACGGAAGAGACATTGATAAGGAAAGCTAGTCCTTGGAATATTTTCCTGGGAAGGCATCATGCTCTATCAGTGGAACTCAACCCACAAAAATTTATCAAGTAGCAACTACGGGTAAGGCACAGAGTCTTAACAGAGTGTCAATAAAAGGGTCAGTTCTCCAATCCTAACACCTGGCAAGAGCTTCTGGAAAAATGTGGCTAGAGGCGGATTTGACTTCAGTCCTTGATATTTCCACTTACGGGAACTCAACTTCCTATTATACTTCCTTTTATTTGTTCTATATCTTATCAGAACTTGTAGCGATAACAACAACAAACTCAAGTAGACTTAATTCATCTTGGAAAGTGCTTTTAAAATAGAAACACTGTCATGAAAACATCCTGGAGATGATTAAGAAATGCCCATCGAGATTTAACTCCTATAGATTTTCCATGAAGGGAAAATACTCGGGTTAAATTTTAAAATATTATGGAACATGATTCAAAGATAAAACAGTGTGATTAACAGCAACAAAACTCCAACAGTAAGTTACATAAAAATAGAACAATTTAAGTCTTAGATATTAAAGAGTTACATGTAAAAAAAGTCAAACAATAAAAAATGCTAAAATAAACTGTAGGTGAAAAGTTGTCTGATCTTTTAATGAATAAGAATTTTTTAAGTGTAATTGAAATGGAAAAAAAACACAATGTAAGATTTAGTGACATAAAAATATTAACGTCCTGCTTGTACAAAAACATAATACCTTAAAAGCAATCTAGAAATATATTTGTTACAAATATTGCAAATGGTAATCATCTTTGGTATTTAAAGAGTGCGTGTATAAATTGATTTTATAAAAAGACTAAACCTTTAGATACAGAGCTAGAGTATGCTTATGCAGTCAACAAACATTTATTGAGTGTTTGCTACATACTTCTCTAGACCCTAGGAATGCTGACTGCTTTTGTCAAAGTTAGACTCTAGATGGGGAAGCAGATGATGAACAAATAAAATATATACAACCTCAGATGGTGATAAATGCTATGGAGAAAAGTGATGCAGAGAAGTGAGACAGTGAGTAGGAGTAAGGGATGGTGACTTTAGATAGGGGATATAGGAAAGCCTCTTAGAGATGGCATTCATAAAAAGCTTTGAAAGAAGTGAGGATAAGCTGTGCAGACCTATGGGGGAAGACCCTGCCTACCCTGCGGTGTGTCTGGATGTTGTGCGGAGAAGTAAGAGTCAAGTAGGGTGAGCGTGGGGCCTGGGGCCTGGGGAAGAGAAATAGATGAAACCAGGGATGAAAGGTGGGGAGGTGGAAATGGGAAGGAGACGTTGGATAAAGCTTTGACATGAACAGAAACGGTTAAAAAAGAAAAAAAGGAGAAACAGAAATGACAATAAATGTGAAAAATGTTTGGCACACTTGCAAAGAAGTGCAATGTTAAAATGTCTTTTTACTTGCTGAATTATCAAAAACATCAAAAAAAAAAAAACAGTAGTAGTGAAGGTACAGTGAGAGAGGCATTGTTCACACTGTTCATAGGAGTGAATATTGCTACAGTCTAGATGGTATGTGGGAATATGTTTTTCAAGGTCCAGAATTGAAATAATTTGATTCTAGAACTTGTCTTAAGGAAATAGCCAGAAATTTTAAAGAAGATTTTTACCCCCCCCCAAAATACACACATATATATAATAATAAATAGCATTATATATAGCAATACCTAATCAGAAAATGTAACTTAAAATGTCTTAAATGTCTACAAGTAGGGCTAATCAATTATTTTACCTCAATTTGATGGAATATTATGTAACCGTTAAAATGATATTTATGAACATAAAAGCAAAACTCAAAGTTTTATATATATATACACAAAATGATAATTACATAAAAATATGTAGATAAAATATCAGAAAGTAATGTAATTGAACATTAAAACTGAGTTTTGCTTTCAGTAGCACTATTACAAACTTATTTCCTTCCCTTTTTTAAAATCCTTTCTTCTGCCTTCTGTAAGGTCCTCTGAATGGGCTACACCATGGTGGAGCCATTGTGACCCCTGTGACCCACATGTACAGGCCTCCTGGAGTCACAAAGGCTGGAGCAACAGGAGAACCACTAAAGAAGAAGAAACAGCTAGTTCCTGCCTTCACTGATTAACAGACCCTGCAACATTCCACCATTCAGATATGTTCCCGCCCTACCCTAAAGAATCAATCGACCTTTGATACTATGCCTTGCGACCTCCCTCCACCTCGTGACTATGCACCTTGTGACATTCTTCCCCTGCCTGAAAAAACTGCCCCTAACTGTAACTTTCCACTACCTATCCCAAACCTATAAAACCAGTTCCACTCCCACTACCCCTCGCTGACTCCCTTTACAGACAGCCCGCTCGCACCCGAGTGAAGAAACAGCCTTACTGCTCACACTTAGCCTGATTGGGTAGTCTCTTCAATTAGGCACGCGCATAACACTTTCCAAATTTTCTATATTCCAATGATGTACCAAAGCTGGCTTGCACCAATCTGAGGTGTTAATTTTGTGCATCTTTTCCAAACCTTCCATGCAATGATGACAGACTGACAGCTTGAAATCAGTCATAGTGAAAGTATTTATACCATGGAAATTGGTAATTCTACAAATAGGCTTTTTCATCTAAAGAGCTGGTTGCTAAACATTACCAGCACACCGCTGGCAATGACAATGACCAAATTCTGATCAGAAAGAAAGACAAACACACACATACACCAGTAAGTTACTGTTTAGAAAGAAGTATTTCCTGGGTCTCAGAAAGCTTCATAAAGAGACAAACACATGCCCAGATCTTAGCCCAAGAATATGAAAGTGGCACAGTGACCCTAAACGTAAGGAAGGGACATTTAACACAGGTAGTGACTGAGACATAACTTTGTTGTAACTTCCTCAGCTGTGGCACATTGCAATCTCTGACCAGGACTGTCTGTATTAGTGCCTAACTCTTTCAGGACCTTTGGAAGGTATGTTTGTTATTTTGGTACTAACCTAACACATGGCATGTAAGAAAAACTGGAAAAATAATTTCAAGGTTTGGAATGAGTTCTGGTGATCACTTTTAATTTATCTTCCATCATTAAAATATGATCTGGGGTCCATATGTTTTACTAAGGGCAGACATGGATGCTTCTCTGCTTTCTATTACCAACTACTCTAGGGTTTTACAGTTATCAGTACCAATGAGGTCTTTGCAAGGAATTTCACGGCTAGGGTTACTCCTGGCATCAAAGGCAGGCAATTCTTTCTTAGCTTCACTAAATATTCATGTTTTCCAACAGTGTGAGTCCATACAACTTTGTGATGAGAGTTAATTTGGTTTTCTCTGGGATTAGGCATGGTTCTAGAAAGTACTTCTCAAATTGAACAAGCTTAGGAACCTTAAGTTAAATTTCCAAAGGACAGCCATATGCATAGAAATGCAGTCATGATATGGAAGTGTAGTATCCCTCCCAGATCTTCAGACCAGGAAAGGGGCTTTCAGATCCCTTAAGATTTTTAAGCATTCTCTAGTACAGGAATGATCTAAAGGGTGAGGCAGGAGGCACACAGCAGAATCTCTTGGGAGGGGTGTCTTTCAATGTAACATAGTTTTATATTTGGAATAAGAAGCCCAACTATTTATTTAAAAAAAAAATTGCATAATGTATATTTTACCAACATCTTTTTTTTTTTTTTTTTTTTGAGACAGAGTCTTGCTCTGTTGCCACCAACATCTTCTTAGCTGTTAGGAATAAAGAAGATAGAGGGAAATTTTTCAAGGACAGGAGGGAGGGTCTTCACCTGTGGTTCCCAATCTTGGGGATGTATCAGAATCACCTGCAGTGTCCCAACCCAGAGCTGCTGATTCAGTAGGTCTGCGATGCAGTTCTAAGTTCCCAGGTGATGATGCTTCTATTGGTCTGGGAATTACAATTTTGGAGCCACTAGTCTCTAAGAAATTTTATGAGGAGAAAGTAAGATTTTTCTGGTTATGGAAAGAGGAAATGAACTGTGGAAACAGCGAATTATAAAAACCTAGCATTTTTTAATGTACGAACAGAAACCTTGTTATCTCATCTTCCTTGATTAGCTGTGACTAATAAAGATCTTTCTGAAGTAGTGACTTTGGGCCTCTATAGTTAGCAGATACTAGGAAAAGTCACGGGAGGAGAGGATACCTACAAATCCTAGGAATGTCTGCAAGTCATTGGACTTGGAGATACTGGGAAGGTAAGTTCCAACTTATGCATGGATGAATGTGTCATGTTTTGTAGCTTGTTATCATCATAAAATATCTTGGCAATTTTCTAAGATGCCTCCTTGGGACATCTGGACCTTAAAAGTTTAGTGTTATCTCCTGTGAGAAGTAACCATTAAGCCTAGGGCCATACACACAAAAAAACTATTAAATTTCCTATATAACACATCTGACTTTCTTCAGACTTCATAATAAAAAATGGTTAAATGAGGCTCATTTCTTAACAACTTGGATTGTATTTTCTTTCACAGGCATAAAAAAGGTTAAAAAATTGCAATCTAGTTTATTACCTGCTCTTAGCAGAGAGCAGAGGACTTGCCCTTTACAAAGTCTTGACTGCTCTTTGGAGAAAAAAATGGAATTTGAAACCACTGATTGTCAATTCACCTATTTCAAAGGACTGCTGTGTTGCATGACACCAAGGACCTTTGTTCACATCGTAATCTATGTGAACGGCATTCCTGGAATCATTTAGCTCAGCTGCCCTAACCACACTCCATTGGTTCCAAAGCAGCTCTGCCCTGATTTATCCTTCTCATTCATTTGTCGAACAAATATTTCTTGGGCCTCAACCATATGCCAGGCACTGTTCTAGGAGCCGGAAATACAACAGCAATCAAAACAAAGACTCATTCAGAGACGTTTACATTCTAGAGAAGTCAGATAATAAGCAGTAAATTAAGTAAATTGTAGAGAAGGTGGCAAGTGCTATGGAAAAAACAAAAAGAAGATAAAGGTAGATGAGATTGGGAGTGATGGGGAGAATTTTGACCTTTTTGAGAAGAGATATTTGAGGAAAGACTTGAGGAGTTGGAGAAATTAGCTAAGGATGAAGAGGAAGAGAGTTCCAGAAGGAGGGAATTTCAAGGAGGTCAGCATGGCCGGGTGGTGTACAACACTGAGACAGAAGTAAGAAATGAGGTCTGAGGTCACCCTGCAGCCCCCAGTAAGGCTCTTGGTCTTGGTGCAATAGGAAACTCTTACAGGGGCTCCACCATAAATGCCCACAGTCTCATAGGCACTTCGTCTCCCCTTCTTTGAGAGCCCATATGAGCTGTGAGGTGTGACTACTGTGATGGTTGGTTTTAGGTGTGAACGTGCTAGACTTTAGTATCCAGTTATTCAATCACTCATCTAGGTGTGTGACTGCTGTACTGTGAAGGAATTCTGTTGATGGGCTTAACATCTACAGTCAGTTGACTTCAAAAACAGAAGATTATCCCCTACAATCTGGGCAGGCTTCATCCAATCAGTGAAAGGCCTGAAGAGCAAAAGAAACTAAAGTTTCACTTAAAAAAAGAATAAATTCTGCCTCTGGAATGCAGCATCAGTTCCTGCCCAAGAGTTTTTGGCCTGCCCTACAAATTTCTGACTTGTCAGCCCCCATAATCTCAGAAGCCAATTTCTTGAAATTATTCTCTCCCCACTCCCACACACATAATATATAGATATTTATCTTGGTGAGTCTCTTTTTCTGGAGAACCCCGACTGATACAGATACTATTACAATGCACTTTAAAACCACTACCATATGATGGTTTGTTTCAGGTCAGGAAGGAGAGAGCATCGTGCAGCTGAATCCCACAGAAAAGGGCTGGATGTGCACAGTCAACAGGAAACACTTTTAAAGACTGCATTTCAATTAAATAAATATACACCAATTTCTACAGTGTGTTGGATACTGTGTACCTCACAACTCTGTAGGGTACATACTATTGTGACTTCCATTGTAGAGATGAGAAATCTAAAATAAATTACACAGCTACTAAATGTCAGGCTTGGATTTCAGTGTGTTAGAATCCCAAATCATGCTCTCAGATATTACATTACACTGGCTCATAAAATAGCCCATCCTCAACTTTTTCCTTGTGTCCACACCACACTACACTGCACAGGCTAACACACTTCTCTCCGTCTTATGACTTTTTTTTTTTTTTTTTTGAGATGGAGTCTTGCTCTGTCTCCCAGGCTAGAGTGCAGTGATGCGATCTTGGCTCACTGCAAGCGCCACCTCCTGGGTTCACGCCATTCTCCTGCCTCAGCCTCCTGAGTAGCTGGGACTACAGACGCCCACCACCACACCCGCCTAATTTTTTTTTTTTTTTTTTTTTTTTTTTACTTTTAGTAGAGACAGGGTTTCACCGTGTTAGCTAGGACAGTCTCGATCTCCTGACCTCGTGATCCACCCGCCTTGGCCTCCCAAAGTGCTGGGATTACAGACGTGAGCCACCGTGCCTGGCCTGACTCTTTTATATTCTAGCCCGAAGCCTGTCATTCAGAGCTTGTTGTAGGAGGGAAAGAACCTGGGTAGCCAAGTTCTCTGGAAAAGTCTCTAGCATACCTTGTCACCACTGTGTATATTCTGACACCACGCCCTTTAGGGAAAGTGGTCTTTGTTGGAGTAGAGATTGAAGCAATAAAACGGAATGGACCACTTCTGTTTGGTTTTCACTGTCCCCTCCCCTGCAGGTTTGTCACCTGGTTCCATCCTGGCCTAGTAACATGAATGTCTGCAGTTGACAAAAATAAAGCATGGTGCTCATCATTCTTCACCATCTGCATCCTAAGCACACACACAGTGGTCCCAGGGCCCTGTCTCCATTCCCTTGATGATCACCACTGGTTCTCAGAATGGGGGCACTGTCATGGTAACTTTCTGATCCTGAATGAGATGATCTTGACCCAGGGAGTCCCTGAACTCAGTATCCCTTGCTAAGAGAGGATACCTCCCTTTGCTCTTTCTCCTGATTCTGACTTCCTTCCCTGGTTTCTCTTCCTCTTCCCATTCTTCCACTGTCATTTTTTCGGTCCTCACTCTTTCCAGAGAGTTCAGTCAGACTCTGTAGGAATGATGCACACCTCTATCTACATGCTCCCCACATGCTATTTTAGATGTGGAGGTCAGGGAAGGCCTCTGTAGACTGGACATTCTGGGCTGAAACCTGAATGAAGTGATGGAGCAAGATATGCAGAAAGACATGAAATCTACCAAGGAAACAAACTGATGGGTTCTGAAAATAGTCATTGGAGAGGAGTAAGCAAGGGAGCAAGAGGAAGGGTACGGGATGTGGGGCTGGAGAAACTGCCAGAGGTCAGGCCGTGTGAGGCCTTCAAGCACATGAAGATTCCGGATTTGCTTTTCTCGCAATGGTGAACCACTGGAAGTGTGTGAGCAGGAAAGCAAGTGGTTTATCTTATAAAAGATTCACTCTGATTACTGTGCAGAAAACAGGAGGAGGACAGATGTGTCTGGTTAGGGGCTATTACAACAATCTGGATGAGAGATGCCAACGGCTTAGGGGAAACAGAGGGGGTGAGATGTGGTCAGTTTCTCTTTTGAAGGTCAAGCTGAATTCACTGTGTAATATGAGAGAAACACAGGAGCCAAACATGGCCTTAAGTTTTGGCCCAAGGAACAGCAAAGGAGAACAGAAAAGGAGCAGGTTGGAGGTAAATCAGCAATTTGGTTTTGAATGTGTTAACACTGAGATGACTCCTAGACTTCCAGGTGGAGAAAACCTGCAGGCACCTGCACACAGAGGGTGGGTTCACAGAGCACGATGGGGCCGGACCACGAATACCAACTCCTTGCTGCATTTCTGCCTCAGGCTCTTCTCTCACCAGTTCATCCTGTGATATCAAATGGACTCTCCTAAAATTAAGTTTATCATGCTATACCCAAGGTACAAATATCCTCATGTATTGCTTAGCACACAAGTCTCAAAAGGCTAAGACATTAAGCACCTCCATACTGTGACCGCACCATGTCCCACGAATGCATATTTCCCCGGGTCCTGAGAAGAGCCTATCCTCACTGTCTGCAAACATCCCACGTAGTATGCTGCTCATTCGTCCTGCCCGGAACGGACTCCCTCCTCCTAATGTAACTCCTCCAAGATCCTGTTTATGACTCACCTCCTGAGTGAAGCCTCCCCTGACCAAACCCGTCCACGCTGGGCCTCTCAGGGTACAGGAAGAACTGCAGAATCCACTTTCAACACTCCTGTGATTGGACACATGCACTGGGACTTTGTTTCTTGTTATAAATTTAATCTGTACAACTATGTTGGTCAGTCCACAAGGACCAGGCTGACTGCCTCTTAAGCTTTTAAAACTCCACAGCAGCCAGCGGTATGGGACCAGCATCATGGTAAATCATTTAATCACTAACTGCCAATTGGATTTGTAAGAAGGAGTCACAGTTCTTTATGGAAAGGAAGCTACAATCTCTTGGTGAGTGAATATGTCTAAAATAGACAACATGGTCCTTTCGTAATTTACCTTCCTAATAGAGAATTTTCAAAGATTACAGGTGATATAGATGTGGCAGAAATTACTGATGCCCTGCCCAGCACCCCTCTGATCCCTTCGACTGGCAATGTGCTGCCACGCCTCAGCTTTGGTGTGTCCAAGCCCCATATTCTGTGTACTTCAGAGTCAATGGCTAGCATCCCCCACCCCCACAACACACACACACACACACACACACACACACACACACACACCCCAATTACTAAACAGTGCTCCTTTGCCTCAAAGTGAGACAAATGCTGAGATGTTATGTTCCACAGCTCCTTGTGGGATTGGGCTAGGCTAAGACCACCTGAATTGGCACCCGTGCCTTGCTTTTTCCTCTTTCCCCATCCTCTCCTGAGTTCTCTTGCAAGTGCTTGCTTCATAAATCACATGCCCCTGAATCCTGGGCTCACAGTGGGCTTGTGGGGCAGCCAACTTGGCAAACATTCTAAACTCACTTTGATTTGGTTCAAGAATGTCGAGAAGCAATCAGTAGCACTTAAAAGGATGCTCTCATCACATTCATTCATTTCTCTTCTGTACCTGCTTTGCCAGCTTTGTACACCAGGAGTGTGGAAACTAGATGTTTAATGAAAGTGGGGTGAACCATCCTGGATAATACCAAAAGCCTTATTGGGGAGACCAAATTAAAAATAAGACCTTCATTTGCCAGACAATAAGGAGTGAAAGGGGTTTCAGATGTCACTGTGTCCAAACCTCCACCTTACGCCCAACTTCCCTGACAGCAACCTGTAAGTGGCTTGTCAGTCTTTGCTGCTTGATACTGTATAGTAAGGGGCAACGCCCTCATCTCAGTTGTTAGCCTCAACTTTAGACAGTTCCAATTGTCAAAAAGACTTTTTTGTATATTGAGTCCTAATCTGACCCTCAGAAACTTAGAATTGCTTGAATCCTTTTATTCATACACCTGCAGGAAGGCTCATGGACATAGACTTGTGACAACTCTGAGTCTCGGAAAACAATTTGTGAGCCTCTGAGTGTTGGTGATTCTGATCTTCAAAGAACTATTTTAGGGCTTAATTGCCCAACCTATCCAGGTGCAAGTAAACAAATTGGCTCCTTCGTTTTTACACAATCTCCCATTATGAAATATTTGTTTAAAATGAAAGTTTTTCAACCTTAATAGTGAAATCACCTATCAAGGTTTGACAAGGTTCCTGCATGCTGAAATTTGAGCTGCTTCCCTAACAATGCGGGGATTTTCTTCTAATATATGAAAAAAGGCACCATCAATTGTGATTTGTATTTGTTTTTTTTTTTTTTTTTGTACAGGATTATTCTGTTGATGTTTATAAGCTCTTGTAACAAGAGACGGAAATTTTACTCCCATCATTTTCTCATTTCAGATATGATTGAATAATCGTTCAAGATTAAGTGAGTCAAGTGGAAATAATTAGGAAAGGGAAAAAGGCCCAGATTCTTCAATTTTCAGTTCCATTACATTTTATTCTAGGAGCAAAGGAATTCTGTTAGTCTGAAGCAAGCCATACTTCCAAAGAAAAACGAGGCACAATCAAAGACCTTTTGTTTTCCCTTTCTCCAATGAGCACAGTCCATCTGGGTCATGCATGTTTATGCATCACCTTGTAGGGATCCCTTTGTTCTCCAGAAATCAAATGCCACCAAAATATGTTTCTGAAGAAATGAAGCCAGAAGGAAAGAGAGTAGGATTTTTTTTCCCAGAGGGTTAAGGTTTATTACTAGAACATTCTCATCAAGTGTTCTCTGTGACACTTCAAGCAATGTGGATCTTGGGGAATTAACTCGTTGCCAAAAGGCTTAAAAATAATTACAATGAATTAACCTATTATATTAATTACAATTAATTTTCAGTTGAATCTAAGAATTCCATCTTTAGGGGATTCCATAGCACTGGCATGTAGGAAGTGGCTTTGGCATATGATAGGTAATTAATCTCTAACAATCTGCTATCAAATTCATTTCCTTTAGGAATGACCAATTTGCAAAGAGGACCAATTTGCAAAGAGAAATGAGAGTAAAGACTTAGAGAAATGGCATTGGAAGAATCTCTTTGGGAACATAAGTGTCCAGTTGGGTGTTCTGAACATCTGTATAGGGGATACCTATTTGGTTAGCAGTGACTCCAAAGGCCCCAAATTTTATCCATAGGTGATTAATGAACATTCCAAAATATGTGAATGGGTACATATGCTGGGGCATATCTCAATAAGATCATGAAAAATCAGTGTCAGTATGGACACAACAAAACTAATGATTATTTAGTAAAAAATGATGATTTATGGAAATTGTTCAAGGAAACATAGAATTTCAGAGCAAAAAGGAACTAAGGTCCAAAAGCCTCTCCTGCCAACTCTGTAGCAACACTATCCAGCTGAAATTTCTGTGATGATGGAAAGGTTCTTCACTGCACTAATTGGTAGCCACTAGCCACATGTGATTAATGAGCATTTGAAATGTGGCTAATGCAACTGAGGAACTTTTAATTTTATTTAATTTTAATTAATTTTAATTTAAACTTATAGTAATGAAGTGCACAGCACTACTACATACGATGGTAGCAGTCCAGCCTTTGTCTAAATCCTCTTGATGACAGAGAACTTCCTTCCTTACCATTAAGCACCCTCCATTGCTAAACAGAGTTCATCATATAAAAAGTTTTGCCTGAAGTTGAACTATAATCTGTCAACTATAGATCCATCCTCCTGGGGTTTATTCCTCCCCTCCTCCCCCAGACCACACAGAATAACTGCTCACAGTCTTTTACTGTTTTTCAGTATTTGAGAAGCTTCAAAATGCTGTAGTATTATAGAATTTCAGCCATGGAAGGGGCATGGTTTAGCTTCTTTGTTGACCCTCCCCCCTTAGCAGGTTTTTCTTCAGGCTGAAAAAATTTTGTTTTGTTATTTATTTATTTATTTTGAGATGGTCTTGTTCTGTCACCCAGGAAGGCGTGCTGTGGCATGAACATGACTCACTGCAGCCTCAACTTCCTGGGTTCAAGAAATCCTCTTGCTTCAGCCTCCTAAGTAGCTGAGACCACAGGCATGGGCCACCACATCCAGCTAATTTTCAATAATTTTTTTAGAGACAGGGTCTCACCATGTTGCCCAGGCTAATCTTGAATTCCGGGGCTCAATCAATCTTCCCACTTTGGCTTCCCAAGGTGCTGAGATTACAGGCAGGCCAAGTTTTTTACACAGATAAGAGGACACTTAGGTAGAAAGAGCTTGAGGCTTTTAGTTCAACTACTGTGTGATACTGGGCAAGTATATTCACTTTCCTGAGCAGCGTTTTCCCTTCTGTAAAATAAGGATAAAATACCATTTAGTGATCTTGGCTGCTTTGAGAACTAAATCAGATAAGATAGAGAACACATCTACCACTATGCTTGGACACAGAAGTCACTTACTAAAATGTCAGTCCCTGCTCTCTCATATAACACGTTATTCCATTCAGCACCTTAATTACTCTCAATACTGAAGCTCAATGGCCTACGCGTAAATGACATCCAAATATTAATACAGTTAACCAGCTGTCTGACCAGGACAGGATAAATACAACAGAACAAACATACCCTTTATTCTAGGCTTTCTGTCTCTATTCATACAACCTAAATAGTCAATAGCTTTTTAAAATTCATGTTTCTTCCTTCCTTCATTCATTCAGCACATATTTCTTGGTTCTGTACCATGTACCCCAAACTATGCTACGCCTAGGAGATAAAGTGGTGCATAAGACAACTGAAGTTCCCTGCTCTAACATAGTTTACAGTGTGGCATGAATAAAGGTCATCATCAAGTAAAATCCTTAGATCTTTTTCCATATGTTATGCTCTTTGTTTCTGATGGCACTGTATCCTGGGAGGCTACCTTTGTTTTTTTTTTGTTTTTTGTTTTTTGTTTTTACACAGATTCTCACTCTGTTGCCCAGGCTGGAATGCAGTGGCCAGATCTCGGCTCACTACAACCTTCGCCTCCCGGGTTCAAGTGATTCTCCTGCCTCAACTTCCTGAGTAGCTGGGATTACAGGCATGCGTCACCATGCCCGGCTAATTTTTGTATTTTTAGTAGAGATGGGGTTTCACCATGTTGGTCAGGCTGGTCTCGAACTCCTGACCTTGTGATCTGCCCGTCTCTGCCTCCCAAAGTGCTGGGAATACAGTTGTGAGTTATTGCACCCGGCCAGGAGGCTACCTTTCTAAAGCTGCATTGCTGTTGAGTGGTACAGAACCTCTTCTTGGCTACGTATCATTCAACTCAAGCACTCAGCTGGCTACCGTGTACCCTTCTTCAGTGCCTTGTGAAAATTTGATTAAAACATTCTCTGGCATTAAGACCGATGTTAAATGGCCACCCCAAAGTGAGTTATCTACAAAAATTGTCTCTACCCTATGAATTACACTACAACATTAGTAACCACTTACAATAGCCTCTCCACAATATGGATCATAAAATATAAGACCCAGACTACATGGAGTTGAATTTTTATATCCTTACTAATGAAATGTTAGACAACTACAAGAAAGTTGTTTAACATTTCTTTACCTTAGTCTTCTTTGTAATATGTGGATAATAATGGCACCTAATTTATAAGGCTGTTGTTAGGGATAACATGAGATAAGAAAGCATTTCACCAATACATGGTATATAATCAATGTGAAACACGTGCTGCCATTTCTATTATTATTTTTATTAATATTCAGTGTAGAAGCACTGTTACCACTCCATAACATGCACTCCTGTTTTCCTTTTTCTCCCACCCATTTTTGGGGACATATTTTCTCTTTCTTTATCAGCTTCTTCCTTTTGTGTACCACAGTGTGGCAACATGGCAAGGGGAAAAGGATGGAGACTTTGGGGTCAAATAGACACAGGTTCATATCTCAGCTCTGCCCCTACTGCTATGTGGCCTTTGGCAAGATAACCTCTCAAGACTTCAGAACCTTCCTCTGTACAATGGAGTGATAACATTAACTCCGTAGGCTTATAACATAATTACATCAGGTGACCTAAGGATAATGGCTCTTGTTGCATACAATTGATTTTCTTTTTTACTCAAGAAGAGGCTATTGTGTACGTTAAGAGTGAGACCTTTGTTAGTAACACACTGGGGTCTTGCTTATTAGCCTAAGAACTAGCGTCCTGGGCCAGTGTCCTAATCAAGATATGAGCACAGTTTTCAAGGATGCATAGCGCCCTGGAATTATTCTATCTCAGGAGAATGTAGCCAGTGTTCACCCTCTTGGAAGAGATTAAAACATATTAGAAACCAGAACCAACAACAAAACATTTTTAGAGCACTCTGAGAATGTTAACACTTCATTTAGATGTCCTTTTACCAAAATCTGTCCCACTATCTAGCTATGCTGGACAGAGCTGGGGAGCTGAGGTTCAAAAGGATGTTGAAATCAGAAAGGCATGCAACTTGTAATTTTTGTATTGTTACATTTGTAAAAACATAATTTCCTTCCTAAGTCAATATTTTTCTAAAACTGACACTGAGAATCTTACATTTTTTTCTAACTGGAAAATGATACACAAATGACACAGTCAAAGGTGAATTCAAGCTTCATTCAGAAGTACATCTTAAAAGCAGAAGACTAAACTGAAGAATGTATTCTTCTTTTTTTATAAAAACAGAGAAATGTTAATATGGAATTTCACTTTGCCATGAAAAACATCCCCCTTCACCCTTTGGGGCCTGGTTATCGGGTTGTGAAGACTCAAAGCAAAATGAAGGGTTTACTTTTATCACAGCTTCATAAATTCCTCTGACACTGGTTCATTGCACTAATGTGACCACACACATTCCATCCCATCCATTCAAGTGTAGCATTTTTCTTTCTATTCAAGTATTCTCAAGGTTTAATTAAAGCAGCCAGCTATCTAGTAATTACTTCCCCCGTCCATCTTACCAGCTCCGTATTGTCTTCCCTTGAATTGATTTCTGACTACAGTCCCTGCCTATGTTACAGCTTAGGAAGTGTGGGGAGGGACTCAATGTAAAAGTCAGTGGATCTCATTTTCTTTTGCCTTTCATTTCATTAAAACAGATTGAGTGAAGAAGATTTAAGGCTGATTTTCATGTGCTTGAGTGTTTGGACAATTTTAAAAATACCTACTTCTAAAAGTTGAAGGCTGTCGTTTCAGTGGAGAGCACTTGCTTTTTGCTCTCCCATCCATTCTATACTCAACAGTCAGTTTAGCTTTTCTCCTCGTTCAAAGCCCTTTAGTGACTCTCCCCTAAACATTACCTATAGCCCAAATTCATGGGCTTTAACACACTGGCTCTCACCTAGCTTCGTGTCCCATGATTGAGGTCATGCAGAGTCAGGACATTCCTGTAATCTTTGTTTATTCCCATTGATGTCTAATGCTGTACTTCTGGCCACAAACCTCCCTCATCTAGAGTCCCCTTTTCTCTGGACTCTACATATCTACAATAAATTCTGCACATTCTCCAGGGTCCAATTCAATGTCACTTGTCCCTTGAAGTTTTCCCAGGCCTTTCCATTCCAAAATAATTTTATTCTTTTTCATATTCTAAGAACAATTTCTCTTCTTCTTGCTGTTGGCACTCATGGTTTTGTACATTTTATAATAGCTATTTAGAAATTGTATCAATATGTGTGCACATCGTAAAAGACAAAAAAAGGCTTTATAAACAACCCTTGAGTGTTTGATCATGCCACCTAAAATAGTCCTTCTTTTTACATGAAAGGTACTCTATAAATGTTTAGGGAATGTGTGAACAAGTAAATGAATGAATGACAAATGAGTCAATGGCTGCTGAGTATTTATTAATCCATGCTTAACCTTTGGGTTAGGTCCCAAAGACAAATGAAATCATCACATGCAACATCAGGGGAAGAAAAGAATGGGGCAGTTTAAATATGCCTAATTAAATGGTAAACAGCTAGGTGAAATTGAACAGAAGTTTTTTAAAAAGACACTTGGGCAGTTTCTTTCTTTCCTTCTTTTTTCTTTCTTTCTTTCTTTTTCTCTCTTTCTCTCTCTCTCTCTCTTTCTCTCTTTCTTTCTTTCTTTCTTTCCTTCTTTCTCTTTTTTTAGAGATAGTGTGTTTGCTTTGTCACCCAGGCTGGAATGCAATGGTGTGATCATAACTCACTGTATCCTTGAATTCCCGGGCCCAAGCTATCCTCCTGCCTCAGCCTCCTGAGTAGCTGGGACTACAACTGTACACCACCAAATCTGGCTAAGTTTTTTTTTTTTTTTTTTTTTTTTTTTTTAACGGAGAGACAAGGTCTCACTATGCTGCTCAGGCTGGTCTCGAACTCCTGGGCTCAAGTGATCTTCTGGCCTCAGCCTCCCAAAGTGCTGGGATTATAGGCATGAGCCTCTGCGCCCAGCCAAAGTTTATTTCTTTATAATATTCAGCCCACATTCATGCCAAATTTCACTATATAACACTATCCACATTTATACGTTGCCTCTTGGAATATGCAAATGAGCAATCCTTCCAACAGGAAATGCTAATTCACTACATTATACTTCATATCTCTCATTCATCTGGAAGGGCTGGGAACAAATCCAATTTTCCACCTTTCTTCTAAAGATTCAATGTCTAGTGTAAATTTGATAAGTAGAAAACAGATATTTCAAGCTGATTGGGTCCCAAATTATACATCCCAGCCCCCTGTTTGACGGACTACACAGCCAAGATGAGAACCTTCATCTTCTGACCAGGGATTGAGTAAGTGATCAGCTGGTAAACCTGATCACACTGGCCCTGCTCCACATCCAGTCTTTAACACTGCCCCAAAGCCTTTTTCCCCTGATGTAATGCCACCAAAGTAAGAGCTTGCCTGTGGTGTTATTTTCGTCAATGCACAGAATTACTGTCAGTAATTTCCCTCTTCTTGTCTGAGGACTGTGTGTCTTAGAGCAATGCATGAATCACATGACCTTTTGATGCTTTGGTGAAATAAAGCTCCTCTCCTTGGTCATCAGAAAGGAGGCCTGGCTTGGAGAAGTGCCTCAGGGTGAAGCCCAAGACAGGGACTAGACTCTCCTACAGCCTTCCTGTAGCCTGTGTAGACTCTGCCAAAGTCATCTTCATGTTCATCATCTACCATTCCTCCTTTAGGTACTGACACCATTCTGTCTTTCTTCTTATCATCCACCCCCTCCAATTATCCCAATCCCCTCTCAAAAAAAAACAAAATTCCATACCAGAAATTCAGACTAGAAAGTCAAAAATCTAAGAAAAGTGTGGTAAGGGTGAAGAGGACTGCTAGTGGCTGCTCACGGTATACAGATCTCCGAAGCACTGTCCAGGATCGTATTAGTCTTGCTGGTTCTGACAGAATGGGGAGTAACAAGACCGGGTCAAGACGAGGAATCAGGAACAGGTATTATCAACCTTGCACGTTGTCCTCTAAGCTAGAGGACAGGATAGTATTTTTCTTGTCCAGATGCCCTGTTGTCTGCAGGTTTTAGCTTGTAAACTTTTGCTCTCGAGGTCTACAAGAAACTCCAAACTCAGCGGTCTGCTATGTCTAACTCCATTTGCAAATGCTCCAGCTTTCATGATGTTACCTGTCTGTCATAATTATCAGCAGCCCCCTGGAAAGATGCTATTACTGGAAGTAATTTCACATTCTGACATGGCAGGAAGCTAGTACAAGTTGTAGGTACCTCAGATCTCTGCAAAGAGCCATGTATGCTGGTAACTTTTAGTTCACTAAAAATAAATTTATCAAAGAAATACTCTCACATATATATGCTGAAGGAAGGAAAAATGCCATTAAAAGGCATATCTCTCTTTCTTCCCCAACCATCCTCCAAAGAACTAGGGAAGACAAGTCAGTGTGGGGGCCATATTTTTTTTATCTGACTTAAAAGAAAGAAAATCAGATTTTTTAAAAATCAGAAATTAACAAGTAGAACAAGTCTTCTAGTCCATGTAGAAGAAAATCTTAGAAACAAAGAGTAGAAACGTTAAGAAATAATCAGTCCTTCTGAGAATGCTGTTTTACTGTCCACAGAAACTAAAGCCTGTGCTTTTTAGCAGAAACCCAAGAGTCTATTGACAATAGAAAGCACAAGCCTTTGTGAAACTCCTATAGTAATCGAACATCAAGGAAAGGTAGTATGTGAAATACGGGCGACTTAATTTTTCCCTGGCATCACGAAGATCAAAAGAATATCTCTATTCTACCAAGGAGACACCCCAAGTCTTCTACCTCCCCACTGGGGGACCAAGCAAATTCCTTGATTTCTCATGTCATTACCACAGCCTGAAATGATGTAACAATAACAGCAAACAGGGGTGTCCCCCTGCGCCAACTCTCTAATCAGGTTCAAAGTATGTTTTGTTGGTTCTCATTGACGCCACTCAAAGGAACTGGTCACTCGTGGTCTCCAAAGTTTTACAACAAATTGTGTGATTAAATTCCTTAAACACGTCTGTCCATTGCTAATCCTCTTTTGCCAACATCCCTTTCAGAGAAAAATTGCAGCGCTGCATGGTGCCTGATTTATATTTCATTTTGAGAACAGGAAGTAAAAGGATTAAAGTTAAGGATTAAAACACTTACTCTTTACTGCATTTTTTTTTTCTCCTCCCGAATGGCTTCCTGGTTGCCATGGCTACTGTTCAGTGGTCCTTAGCCCTGAATGCACATCTCTTTGCATTAATAAAATATTTTAAATGAGACTTCACGGAAAACAATAGGAAAAGTAGCTTTAAGTTCAATTGCTGTTGAAAAAAGCAGCTAAAATCTTTTTAAAATCCTTTTTCTTTGTCCTTTTATTAGTATATTCAAGAGGGAAACTTGAACTAAAAGACAGCACGGGGACTCTAAAGACGTACAATGCAAAATCAGAATTATTCAGCAAGGGCACAAAGAGATAACTCTGAGATAGTGAGCTGGTACCTTAGCTTACAAACCAGGGTTTGTAGGAAGATTAAGGGTCCCTGGGAATTTCTCAAATGTTGCAATACCACAGAACATTTAAAAGGCAAAAATGCATGTAAATTCAGTGTTGCAATTCCAAATTGGAATTAGTAGCCAGGAAATGAAAAACTGAGGTTTTCACTACCACAAAGTTAACTTAACCATAACAATGTTTTGTATCCAAGTTGCTAGTGTTCCTGGTACCAGCATGTCATAGGAGTGTGGCCAAAGGGGCAATACCATGAACAGCATGTGCTGTCAGAGCTGAAGATGTTTGCATGAACAGTGCACTCAGCTGAGGCTGAGTTAGGCACCCAGAAGAAAGGGTGACATTGACAAGTGAGCAAACACAACTCCATTTGAATTGTTCCTCTAAAAGCACTCCATTGAAATTCATTTTAGAATATACTGCCTACATTCCTTTAAAAAGCCAAGGAAAACTGAGGAGATGGAATATAATAAAACTCCTTTTTAACTTCTATTCTTAAAGCCCAATAGCAGGATGAGCTCCAGTATAAATTGCGAAGTGACTTCTAAATCACTACTCTATCTTTTTTTTTTTTTTTCAATGCTTTCTACTTCCGAGTTTTTCACTGCCTTGTCATCTACTGGTTTCAAGTTATTCCTTTATTCTCTGGGGCCCCACACTGAAATGACCTCACCCAGGTCCAAGTATACTCTATTTCCGACTTCTTTCAAACCCATATCCCTATTGAAACCATCGTTCCTGTATAGTAGCCATAGAAAATAGACATAGTTGCTCCTTGAAAATTGGTAATTGAACCCACATTGAGATATTAATGGGAGCGAAGGGACTGTTGCACTGCCTTTGCTATACAATGAAAAAATAACTAATAGGGATCTTCTGGAGATAATCCTATAACTGAAAAAGAATGATTGTAATGGCGGTAATTTTATGCTTTGTAGAAGGCTAGTGGTAAGAATAATTTCAGGTGGGGGCAGTGAGGAACATCTATCAACTCATGAGATAACTGATGGCATTCACGGGCAGGACTGTAGAATCTCAAACGAATGTGGATGAAAATGTTTAGGGCTAAATGTAGACTGGCAAGAGAGAGAGTCATGTCTTTCAAATATCCATGTTCCCTCCTTCCTGGTTTCAGTCTTTTCTTTTGGAAACTACTTTTATTTCAGGACTATCCTGAATATTTAGGGTCATTTGAGGGCAGGCTGGGATTACTGTTTGGCTGTCCTTGCACATTTGCAATTAAGAAGGACCAACAGGAACTTCACATTGAGAGGTAATTCTCCATGATGTGTCTTGTGAGCAGGGAGGGACACTGGCAATCTTTCTGAACTATCTTTGCAAAGATGCTTTGAAAAACCATGACAGTGCCTCCCTCCTGATCAAAAGGCAAGCATGTTTATGTCCATTATAAAAGATTCAAATTCCCTAAACTCAGAATTTCCCTCTTATAATACAACTTAGTGCCTGGCCCTCTTCATGGTACCTTATGGGAACTAGGACTTAAAAAACTGGCATAAGAAAATGATGATACTCTAGCTACCACTATTACTATAAATAATACACTGTCCTTTGAGACTCTGACCCAGGAGTCTCATGTCTTCTGCCAGTATCCATGAAACTGTGGCAGGCTAACTTGCTAGCGTGTAACCTAGGGTAAAATCTCAGACTCTTTGCAATTCTTGCCCTCTAAAGGGCCACCCCTAGGATACACATGGCATTGAAAACAAAAAACAAAAACTGTGGGGTTCTTATCCATATCATCAATTTGAGTCACTCCCAATCAGTATGCCAGAACCACTGTAGAGGTCCAATTTTCAACCAATTCAGCTAAAGAAATGCCTCAATGACCAATGTTCACCAACCAACACCTTGGAATTAGGGTCTGCCTACAAGACCCCAGGAGGACCCCATAGGTGTGAGTTCTAGAGCTCCTTGGGGTACTTAGCTGACCCTACATATAGGGAAGAGGGTGGGAAAGTGCCCTGAAGGATGGAATGGGGGCCAGTGATCACGTGGATCTCACTGTAGGATCAGGTTGCCCCACCTGGATGGTACTGCTGACCTAGCCACCAAGAGGAGAGCTTACACAATTTTGAATTAGGTACTCCAAAGCATGGGGAAAATCTACCACCATCTCTAACAGAGGCCACAATAGAATTCATGCCAAGAACTAGTTGGTAAGTTATAAAATCTTCAATGTTGGGAAATCAGAGAGTCATAGTCAGAATGGTAAAGCCAAAAGAGCACTGGATGTTGAGTTAGAAAAATGTAGCCTGAGTACAGTTCTACTGCTTACTGAATGTGCTTTGTAAGTCATTTAACTTCTCTGAACCTGAGGTCTTTCATCTCTAAAATGAAATGAAATAGGATCAGGATACCCCAACTGGATGGTACTATTGGCCCAGTTACCAAGAAAGGGGCTTGAAGAATTTCGGAAAAGATACTTCAAAGCATGGAGGCTCTACCATCTCTAACAGAAGGCCACAAGAATAACTGTAATACTCGCCTGGTAGAATTGTTTTGAAGACTGAAAAAGTAAACACACATGAAAATACCCTGCAAACTGGTATTTGGTGATTATTATTGTTGGCCTTCCCATTTCTTTTAAACTATTATTTCGTAAGTAAAGAGAATAAAAATAGCTAATGGCATCCATTATGTTATTACTGACTGTTTTAAATATCAAATCACCCTTTCTTGCTTTCGCTGATGGTTGAAGAGATAAAAGTGGTACTGAGTTTGTGAGTGTTTTTGCTACGTTAAAAGTCTCTAATCAATTTCATGCTTAACATTCTATGGGGAAGGGAAATCATCATGAGGGTAGAGATGGGAGATGGGTAAAATATTATGAAGCATCAGGTTCCTCAGTTCATTTATGCTATGATTTAGGGCTCCCTATGTGTCTGAGTCTTTGTGACTCAGAAATTCAGGAACTTACTCTTGACATATTTTTGAATATAAAAGAAGAGGATTTTTTTTTTTTTTTTTTTTTTTTTAAAGAAGAGGTGGGGGATCATCTTTGGATCCTTGGTTGCTATTTTGAGTACACAGAAATGAAATCCAATTTCTGTATTTGCTTATGTACACATGAGGAAATGAAATGTCAAGGATGTCCTTTGCACTATTATCTCAAAATACAGTTTCTATTCAAAGGCTATGATGGGTAAACATTATCTAAATTCCTATAGCCTAGCTGGTGACTGTGTGCTAGGCTAGCCCAAAGCACTATTGTGAAACAGAGCTTCTTGTCTTCTTGCCCTGCCAGCTCTCTACCTATATTTTTCCTTTTGAGTCTCCTTTTTCAAAGCTCCGTGATGTCCTTAGAGATTTGAAATGAGGAAAACTTCTCATTACAGTAATTTATCTTTTTTACCACCAAACTTAATGATCCTGCATCACAACCCTACAGGACTTTGCAGTATCGTTGTTACTGAATCTGAACGCAAATTGGAACTAAAGTTTTGATTATGCACAGTGGTGTCGTGCATTATTCCTTCAAGACAAGGTGTACAGTTCAACAGCTGCCTGCAATGTGTATCTCAAAATGAGGACAGTTAAAATTGTATTCAGATTACCCACAAGAAACCCTTCTCATTTAACTAAGTTGTGTCCAGGAGAAAAGAAAAAAGCTATGTGCGGAGCACTCCTATATTCTGCAGTTTGGGTTTTTCACTAAGTCCATCCACATGCACGGTCTTATTTGAAGCACACAATCACCCTGTGGAGGTAGGTTGTTTTAGCATGGGAACCTGAAGCTCAGAGAAGGTAAGTAATTTCTCCCAGAGTCAGAGCTAAGATTCACACTCAGTCAGGCACAGTTCCAAAGCCTTACTTGTTCTTTACAAAAAACAAGAACTACCCCATCAGAAGAGCAGTTTCACTAAAATGGGAGAAAGCTGGAGTTTAAAGAAATAGCGGAATAATGAGTTGGCCTTTGTAAAAGTGACATCAAAACAGAAACCTTTAGATGGGGGAGAAAAATCAAAAAATATATAAAAATATACCTATAGTAGATTTTCTATGATTAAAAAATTCTTTACACAGCAAATCAAGTTTCACAAATGGCAAACTACTAAAATATTTGCAATATATATGACAATTAACTAGTTAATATCTGTTATATGTAGTTGCTTCAAATCAATATAAAAATTATCCATAAAATGAGAAAAGACAACAGATAATATAACATTGAAATATAAATGGTTAATAAATTTTGAAGAAATCAAATCTACCAGCAATCTAAGAATGTATATCAATAGTTCATCTATTATTCAACCATCATACTGTGTACACACACACACACACACACTCTCTCTCTCTCTCTCACGTCACATTGGTAAAGTGTAAGAAAAAAGTTGGTTTTATATAGTCCTAACAGAAATTCAAATAAACTGTTACAAATTTTGGGGAAGTCATTTTGGCAATATGTTGTAAGGAATTTATTTGAAGCACTTTAGGATGTGTACTAAGATCTATATACTAGCATATGTGCTATAGAATTGTTCATGATAGTACAATCTTTAAAATAATCTAATTGTCTGAAAACAGAAAATTGGTTAAGTGACATGCAGTGTATCTTTAAAATGCAGCCATTAAAAATACAGTTACTGTCAAGGCAATATATTCTCTATATACCGCTTAGAAGAATCAAAACAGAGGGACCTATAATATGATTGCATATGATAGGAGAAAATATATAGAAAGATAGGCACCAAAGTTAAGCCACTGTGATTCATTGATTGGAAAATACATTTTAACATCTCTGAAATCAAGACAAGTCTCACAATCAATGGTGTCTTGGTTTCAATGAAAGTTTGCATATGTCCTCATTTTTTTTTTTTTTAACACAGATAGGCATCACTTATGTAATTTTAAAAAGAAGAATGGACTCTGAGCATGATATCACAACACTGCTACTACCTGGCTTATGTGTACTTTTTCCACAGGAGGGAGTGGTGAAGGGGAAATGTGCAAAAATAATTACTGGGGGTAAGGTGGGGAAGGATAGGAAAGAAGTTAACAAGAGAGCTCATCTAGTTAGTCAGGGAATTCAAGGTTCTAAGTCTTCACAAACTGCTACTAAAAACACTTGTAAATGTGATTATAAAATTATGCTTTGAAAAAATACAGAGAGATAAAGCCAAAAAATGGAGAAAGAGATGCATATCCCAAATTTCAATGAGGTAAAAAAGATAGAGGCTAAAAATGTATCTAATGACCAGAAAGCTTCAACTTTATGGTTGGAAAGATTCTAGGAAGAATAATGGGTTGCCAAGCAGTAAAGAAGGAAGGAAGTCAGTTGGAGTTAGGATGGGGTTATTGGGAACAACGAGGGAATCCTCCTTTCCTTTTTAGATACCATTAGCGGAAAGCCACTCCTAGAATTCCAAGATAATTAGCAGTCTCTCATGACAGCATTTTGAAAAAGACTGAGAAACCTAGAACTGATGACACCATGGCTGGGTACAGTCATAGGTGGATGAGCCACTGTATCCAAAGACTCTTGATTAATGGAAATATGCCAACTAAACTAATTGCCTTGTCTCCTTTCACTGTAAATACCTAATTCATTTCCCACATTACCACTATAATTATCTTTCTAAATCACAGATCTGACCACTGTATATGTTTAACACCTTAGCAGGGCATATAAGGCCCTTTAGCACTGGTTCCTTTGTCGACCTTTTTACCTCAATGCCTATCTCAATAGACAATAAATGACACTGCAAGCCTCATGTGACCCTTGCTGACACTGTACTCTACACCATGAATGAAATATAGAGCATAGAGACGAATGTAATCCATATGCCAAAAAATCTGGAACCTGGGTAATACGAAAAAATTGTGGGAAACTAGAGATACTAAGGGAGAATTTCACAGACATCAGCAAAGTCACCATGGAAAAGCAGCAGCACATTTGGAAGACAGAAGTAAAGCCCATGTGCAGGTGTTTCAGAAGCATGTTGTGTTTTTTCTTTATAGCACAAGGATGTTTGAACATATTAGAGTTGCTAAATAACAGGAATACCCAAAAAGACTGTCACAAAAGTCAGAAAGTTTAAGATGACATGAAGAAGCTTTATGAGTATCTTTTGGGACTTCCTAAATGTGACTCCCATACTAGGCTGCAGGATGGATGAGGTGACATTTAAGGATGCATATAGTGCTGATGGGCTATAGCCTAGACCTCATGTAGTGGCAGTGTGGCAAGTAACCATCCTAAAAGCCATGCCTTTCTATTATAGTTAAAAGAATAGCCGTGGGCCAGGTGCAGTGGCTCATGTCCATAATCCCATCACTTTGGGAGGCCAAGGCAGGTGGATCACTTGAGGTCAGTAAAATCTATGGAGCCTCTCCTCAGAAAAATACATTTTGCATATAATTTCTGGGAGTTCGTGAGCTTCCTGAAACACAGCCATCCATGGGCCTTTGCCCATGGTCTATGAGCCCCAAGTCAAAAACCCCTGAATATAATTAGATTTCACAGGTTCAAATTTGATTTAAATTCCCTCTAGTTTGGATTCCAGCTTGCTTTCCTTTGTCTGGATCTTCTGTTGTGCTATCGTCTGAGTATCTATATGACCCAGAAAGGCTGGCTCTAGTAATCACTGAAAGAATATTCAGTTCTTAGGAAGGAAAATATTTCCAAGGATACTACTGGTCTGTTGTCAGTCACAGTAGACTGCCATGGATTTGCAGGTATGTGGCATAACAATGCTTTCTACTGAACTAGCTCCCCTTTCACTTCTGGGGCCCCATGTTGCCTTTTAAGCTAGTTGCAAAGAAGGGAAAACGGAAAAACCAGGGGAATGTAACTTAAGCTAAGTCCTGAAGCAATTCATGGCACTGCTTAAAAGAAGTCCACACCTTCTGATGTCCAATCCAAACACCACTCTAAGACAAGGCCATCTGCCTGGTATGCACCATGAAAAATTTTCGTATTAGGCTTATCCACGCCCTTGTGTGAAGTCACCCTGAAAACAAATCTTCACAGATCAGAGAGCCAGGATACAAACAAATGGGAAGATACTGCCCATGGATATCAATGACACAGCTCAACTGAAGCTGAAAAGGAAAGACAAGAGAGAATTACCAGAGGGAGCAGTACTTGCACAAGGGACACGAATACTTTGATGGGGATGGAGAGGGAGTGCCTGAGAAGGGCAATAGTGAGCTGTGTTATGAGATTTTAGGACACTATATTTAGGTAGCAGAGAGCCTGAGCTAAATTAGTTTTTATTCCAAAATGATTTTCATCAAGAATGCATAAAATTTAATAAGAGACAGGGAATAAGAAGCTTAGAAGGCTTCTGTCAGTCAGTCAATCAGAAAAACAATTATCTAGGAACTCTTTCCATAA
Organism: Papio anubis; assembly: GCF_008728515.1. Lineage (NCBI taxonomy): Eukaryota > Metazoa > Chordata > Mammalia > Primates > Cercopithecidae > Papio > Papio anubis. Next base: position 32,882,946 of record NC_044988.1, read on the forward strand.
GATAGCTGTGCTAGGCACTGTACAGCCTGAATAGCTCATTAAAGCACCTGTCAGAGGGTTCTCATTCCTTACATAGTTGGCCAGAACTGTGCCCCAAAAACCTATTTTTGGTCCCAATTACCCATTTTCAGGGGGAATAGAAATAAAACTACTTTGTTATATTTGACAAAATATTGTAATGTAATAAAGAATAATATTGATCTCCTTATTGCTTTCGGACAGTAAATACAAGACTACTCCTTAACAATCTCTATCGTTTGCCAAGGAACTCCCAAGTACCATGTTCCAGAAGCTCTCTCTGTGTGACTTTATCATAGCATTTCCCCCAGTGTACTGAAAGCAGGCATCTACTGGTGTCTCTTGGTAGAATGTAATCTTCAGGAGGGCAGGGCCAGGTCTTGTTTCTAAATCCTCAGAGCTGGCATGGGGCCTTGCCTGTACTGAGTACAGCAGGTCCTGGAATAACGTGGTGTCTTTATAGTGCTGATGAGAAAAAAAATTGATTCCTGACTGGAGCCGCTGTCTGTGTGAAGTGTTCTCCCCATGTCTATATGGGTTTTCTCCAGGTACTCTGGTTTCCTCCCATGTACCAAAGATGTTACCATTAGGTGAAAGGATGTGTCTACATGGTCCGTGCGTGTGCACGCACTGTGATAAGATGGAATCCTCTCCAGGCTTTGAGCTGTTGGGGTAGGATCCAGCCACCCTCAACCTTGAACTTAAACAATTGGGAAACTAATTTTGGTATTTGCTTTTAATAATCTTTCTTAAATGTACATAAGCTCACATTCACTTCAATGTTTAATGTTAAAAGTGTTTGAGATCTTTATTTGGAAGTTTGATGATGTTTTTCTGACCAGAAATATGCCCTAGGAACTTAATTCTTGTTTTATCAATTAGCCTTTGGTAAAATTGGTTTTGTTATACATCATGTCGCTTAGAGTTGCAGTTTCCAAGAACCTATCAAGGCCATTAAGTGAGGACAGAGTGTACTCAGAGAATCACAAATGCTGACCATCTGAGTCATTTTCTTAGACGGGAGCACTAAGCTATGCTTTTTACTGTCTAGCATGCAGTCCTTCAATTGAGTGCCATCTCATTTAAGAAAGACAGGCTGCAGAAAGGTGCAATTAAAACAAATTAAGATGATCCTAACATCTATTGCTGTAGTGTTAGTAGTATCAGGTTCTTTTTTTTAAAGCTCAAACAGGAAGGTACAGTGTTGTGACTAAAGCAGTGTTTTTTGTTTTGTTTTGTTTTGTTTTTTTACAGAGTCTCGCTCTGTAGCCCAGGCTGGAATGCACTGGCACAATCTCTGCTCACTGCAAGCTCCGCCTCTCGGGTTCATGCCATTCTCCTGCCTCAGACTCCTGAGTAGCTGGGACTACAGGCACTTGCCACCATGCCCGGCTAATTTTTTTATTTTTAGTAGAGACGGGGTTTCACCATGTTAGCCAGGATAGTCTCGATCTCCTGACCTCGTGATCCGCCCATCTCAGTCTCCCAAAGGGCTGGGATTACAGGCATGAGCCACCGTGCCCAGCCCGCAATGCTTTTTAAAAATTTGCAACCAATCTGTATTTTTTTCATTTATTTCTTCCTTTCCTCCCTTCCTTCCTTTCTCTCTCTCTCTCTCTCTCTTTCTTTTTTTTTTCTCACTCTGTCACAAAGGCTGGAATGTAGTGGCGTGACTACAGTTCAGGTCACTGCAACCTCTGCCTCCCAGGTTCAAGGATTTATCCTGCCTCAGCCTTCCAAGTAGCTGGGATTACAGGTGCACATCACCATGCCTGGCTAATTTTTTTGTATTTTTACTAGAAAAGGGGATTCATCATGTTGGCCAGGCTGGTCTTGAGCTCCTGGCCTCAAGTGATCCACCCACCTCGACCTCCCAAAGTGCTGGGATTACAGGTGTGAGCCACTGAGGGACTGGCCTTGTTTCTAAATTCGTCATTTGAATGTGTTCCCACTAAAAATATGCTCAGCTCCTCAGAGAGGCCTTTCCTGCCCATCTCACCTCAATAGGCCACCCTCTGTTAATATCCATATCAGTACCCTAATTGTTTCCCTGTCTGTATTTATGTTGCTGATTTTCCGTTTATTTTTTTACTGTTGTTGGACTTTCATCAAGAGAATGTAAATCTATGAGGGCACAGAACATGTCTGTCTTATACACATTTGTATCTCTGGATCTAACCTAGCGCCTGACACACAATAAGTACTCAATAAATATCTGTTGAGTAGAATAAATGGAATTCTTTGAGATTGTACTTCGCAAATAATTTAGTAGAAGAGTAGTTTGTTGAGATCCTACAGAAAAACAAAGATGGTTTAGTTGGCCAAGTAATTTTGAGCAACGCCTAACACTATCTTCCTTCTGGAATACTTGTATATCCAAGGCTCTAAGAACTCTTGCAAGAAAGAAACCATTGAATAGTACTTAGCTTAGTGTGTCCTAAACTTATATGACCAAAAAATCTTTTTAAAAGAAATATCTAATAACATTCTGTGGAATGTATTCTAAAGAGCACACCTTGGGAAAAAGCTTTAAGCACGAAATAAGATCCTGGACCATTACCCCAGAGATGGTGGTAGACATCTTTTGATATTTTTCTATATTTACTGAAAGGCCAAAGACAGCTTCTCTGATCACTCAAGAAAGGAAGAGAAGCTTATTCTCACTAAGTGGTCACTTTCATTCACAACCTCTCCCAATTCCTACAAATTATGGATTCTTACCTCTTGTTAAATAGCTCCCATCACCATGTAGCATCAAAATGCTCTGGAAAGCATAGCTGGCATCATATTGGGTCTACTTAAAAGGGAAGCCTCCAAGCAACTGGTTTCAACTTCAAATCAGTCCTATTGGCACAGCGTTAAATTTAAGATGGCTTATTTTTTCATTTGAGTTTAATTATTAATTAGCATAAAAATTTCTAACCAAAAGCACCTGTTTTACAAAAGCATCTCCCAGAGCCTTTATTGAAGTAAGTTACTTTCAAATGAGAGCATCAGGATATTCAGGTATGTTTCACCATCATTTTGAGGTGTGAGGTAAGTAATGCATCATCAACAATTATTAAAGTACAGAAGTTTGTGACTCGCTTTTAAAAATCAGTGCTATTTGAATGTCATCCCTATAACAGCATCACTCTCCCTCACCTGCATTCCAATATAGTTTCTAAAATGTGAGAGGAAGAGGTGGACTAGTTCATCTTGAGATGATATGTCTGTGATATGTGCCTATTACTAATATTCTATTAATAGTATAACTGATTTTTAATTTATTCCTGAGCAGAAACAAGAAAGGAAAAAAATGAAAAGGGATTACAAAATCTGGGGCGGCCCCTGGTCATGTATCCTACTTGTGCATAAACCATCTGCTGTCTAGACCATGACTGAAAGCAACTGACAGAAAAAGTGAGCCTTATTAGTCCACTTAATATATGCTTCAATTTAAAGGAAAATATATATTTTCACATAGCTCTTAAAGATCCAAAGAACTGTACAAAGCAAAGTGAGCTTATGTGGTACTTAATGAAAATTTTCTGGTTTTGAGTATATAGCGGGGAGAGGTGGTGGTGGCTCTGAACCGATTCCCAAAAGTTACCAGTTCTCTATTAAGAGTTACAGTAAATAGACTGCCCTAATTTTGCCAGAAAGCAATACAGAGCTGTTCTCTATGTAGGAAATATAAATGTGTGTTGCATTTGCACCCATTTCAAATGCTATGCTTGGTTTATAACAGCCTGTTTTGAGGTCACAAAAGTGAAAGCCATCAACCACAGCGGATCATAGGTCAATGTTTAACAAACATTTAACAAATCACAAATAAAGTTTGAATCTTTGTGGAAGTGTGAAATGGATGAAAGATTCATGTAACCTCTAACTTCTGGTCAGGCATTCTTTGCATGCACTTTTAAAAAGTCCATTTCAATATCAGGCTAGAGTTAAAGGAAACCCTCCCGCTTATGGCACTTCCAAGGTGAAAATGAAACATTCTGATAAAGCTCATAGCCTTGAGGAAAATTTCAAGTGGCTTATTGCCTTAGTTTTCTCTTATTTCACTTACTCATTATCAGACGGAGTTGAAGGACAGATTCTGCCTTTTGCTCTATAGGCTAACTTCTTCTATTCTCTGTGGAGACCATAGTTGGTGACTTGAGTATTTTGCTACCCATTTTTCTGTGTAACCCTTGATTTAATGGACTCGAGATCTGCAAAGCACATTCCATGAAAGAAGTCTGTACATCGGATGATGGGATGTGTGGGTGTGCACGAATTATGCAAAGAGAAAAGTTACTCTTCTGCATGCAATGAACCAAATTATCCCCATTCCTTTGCAGAAGAGTTTTTTTTTTCTTCTTCTTCTTTTTCTTTCTCTTCACAGCTTGAATAATGTTTAGTTGGGATTTCAGGTTTTTCTGGTTTTCAGTAGGATCTGACAGGTGTGGGAAAGGGCCATATGCCCACAGTCAGGGCATCACTTATGAGATCCCTGCCTCTCCTCACATGCATTTATCTATGGCTATGGGTGTCTTGTCACTGGCCCTGATTCCACAGTAGGACTCATAAAACTGGCAACGTTAAGACCAAAATAATGTCATTTAGTGTCTAGGGGGAGGTTACAAAGAGGATTAGAGGCAGGCAGGCAAGCAGGGTATATTAAATAAGTCCATGACTAACAGAGTGTGACAGAAAAGGGTTTTATTCTTTTCAACAAAACAATTCCCTAGGACTAGGACCATTACTCCACTGTGCCTTTATCACCTTGGAATTTTTATGGTTATTTTTGATTAATTCACATTTTTGTAAAGGCTTTTTTGAAATGATGCCAGTTTTCAATTTTTAATTAAAGTCGTAAATAATCTTAATTCTGCCTTAAAAGGTTTATTGTTTCTTTTTTTTTATTGCTGCCAGGAAATATTTCAAATACCAAGTCCTGATGTGAGTGAGCAATTAGAATCTCTCCAAGGTCTAGTAACAACATTGTACCATGTAAATATTACACACTGGTATATCAGCACAAGATTTGGAAATATGGATTGACTAGTTTCAGGTTTATTAGCAACTGCTTCTCCTGGGAGTGACATTTCCTTTTTTTGTTGGATGGAGCAACTTTCATCATTTCAATTTCCACAAATTAATCCACCATGGATTCATAAAGAATTTTTAAAATCTTTGGATAAAAAGGCAGGCTAAAATCGGAAAGTAAACACTGCAAACTTATCACTAAGGGCTGCGCATTGCAAGTCAACAAGTCAATGAAATCCAATTCAACCACTTGCAGAAAACAGTGAACATCAAAAGCTAAGCCATTTGAGAGACAGGGCCTTCTTTTACGTAAGACAAAATTAAGATAACACTGCAATATTTGACATGAGATTACAATACTGCTCCTTGAAAGTACACCCTTGTTTATTTAGATTGCTTGTTAAATGGTGCCTGCAAATTGTCAGTAAAATAATATTTTGTAGTCTCAAGATCTGGTTTTCTTTTTTCATTTAGTGCTTCAACAATCTCTCACACAATCGAAACTACTCTTTCTTTATACAGAGGCTGAAACACATCAAGTTTGAACAGGAGAAACCATTAATAATTCCTGAAAATATCCCGTTACATTTCCAAATCTGTCAACCTAGGTTACCTTCTTAACTTGAACATTACAGTGTTGCTTATTTGTCTAGATAGGGGACCGATACTCTTTCATGTCCATGACAATTGTTAATCTCTACAAGGGTACTTTCCGATGTTAATGATAGATTCACTATTACAATAAAACCTTACACATTTGGACAACTTGGAGGCAGAAAATGATCAGATTCAGGGGGAAGAAAACCCCCTCATCTAGAAGGTGTGTGTGTTTTTTTTTTTTTTTTTTTTTTTTTTTTTACTAATTCAAATTTATAAGGTATATATAGATGATAACAAAACAATGGACAGTGGTCCTGCTGAAAGTAGTTAATACCATGCAAAAAGGGTGTGTTATTTTAAGAAGATTAAGCACATGCTTTCTCACTTTATTTACATTCTTAATTAACTTAGCAGTTCCTTTGCTTTTCTGAAACACAAGAGCAAATCCAGTGTCTGTCTAATGATCACAGATATCAATTTACTGGGATTCCAATTAAAGAAATTTAACTATATTTCTAGGGGAAAATGATTTTAACAATTAACTTACAAGAGTGGGTTTGTATGCAATTAAGACTATCTATCAAATCCCCCTGACTGAGCATTTTTCTAACTCACAGGGAAAAGGTCAAATTCTTTCCATATACGCACCCTTGGCTGGCACTGTGCTAACACTTCTCAAGGAAGAAAAAAAAATCTCAAGTAACAAGAAGACTACAGAGCATTTCCCAACATAAAAGTGTTAAATCCCTATAAACCATGAAAGAATGCAAAATTTCTCAGTAGAAGCCACGGTGACCTGAAAACCCTTGCCATGGGGTTCAATCACTTGAAATACATTGAGTCTTAAACTGCCCTTAAATTTGTTATAAAGGGCCCTTAAATGAATCAAGAACCCATCTCAATACCAATGAAACACTCGAAAAGCCAAGGTCAGCTCAACATGTTTTCTGCCATGAATAGAAGATACTCATTGATCCAAAAATGTAAAAACTTAGTTACTAGGAAATGCCTTGAAAGGTAGTAAGCTCTCTGTCTCTGGAGGGGTTGAAGCAAAGTACAGTCAACCACTTGCTAGACATCTTATGGAGTTAGGAGAGCAAGCCAGGTGGACTGGCTGGTTGGTCTCTAACATTTCTTCCAAATCTGAGATATTACGATTTTTATGAACTTTGAAAATGCATTAACCCCTCATTAATGTCAAAGTGATTTTAAGTTCAATTCCTTTTTCAGATTTTCATACAAATTCAGAAATCTGCTTTTTCTCTAAGCGTAAAGAATGCTCTCTACTTGTCCTACAGACTTACTTATCTTCTTCATTAGAGCTTCACGATTTTGGCTAATTGATATTTTATGAAAAAGCATTTCTTTCCAGAAAGATTTCTGTGGTGGTGGTTTCCCCAATTCAATTATCTTTAGCTATATGAACTTAACTTCCACAAAAGCTTTTTGTTGCTTTCCAGTTTAATGGACCTTCCTTACTTTTCTCTGATTCCTATTATACAAGCCTTCCCCAGAAATTTGCATAGCTATATCAGCTATGCAAACCATAGCCTCGCTGTTACTTCATGGGAGACTTACCTCCTCAAACGGTCTAGAGCAGGTTACACTATGAGAAGTATAAGAATTTCAAGTGCCCTGCAGAAGTTTCGTGTACTACAAGAATAATTTGAACATGCTTTTCCCGACTGGAAGATTCTCTTTTAAAATTACCTTTTTCCTTGCTTGTTGATCTTTGGAAGAATGTGCCTTCACATGCTTTCTTAGGGAACTTGGGTCTGTGTAGCGTTTGGTACATCCTGGAATTTGACAAGCATAAGGTTTCTAAATGAGAAAGAAAGAAAGAAACAGCTGTGGTTAAATCATAAAGGTAACGGGGGAATGTTTCACTCAAAGACTATTGACTTCAGAGCATGAACTGTTACCAATTGACTGATGTGAAATGCTAGCTAATACTCATGTATTTTAATTACAAAGTCTAGTAACTTCGCATGATGGTTAAGATAAGGGTAAACTTTCAAGAAACAAAGAGATGCCCTATCCTTGATGATTTCTAAGAGATTGCTTTAGTGTACACTCTAACCACAAAACCACTTGTGGCACTTTTTAATGTGGAAATTATTAGTAAGCATCTCTAGTCATACTTACAGTTATGTTTCCCTGAGAATAATCTTTGGTACTGTCAGAAACTAGTAAACACATATTCTTTAAGGGTTCAGGTAAAGAAGCTGTAGTAAAGTCCAGAAAAAAACTGGGTATTTTTCAGAAGAAACCTGATTCAGAAGAGAAAGGGAGAGAATTAAGAAGAGAAAATTAGTGTAAAGTGAGTAAGAGACAGTAGGTTTCAAACAGACATGTGAAAAATCATCCAGAGAAGCATTAATAATATTAGTTGCAGAGGTGTCCTAGTGTTGAGCCTGAGTTAAGTGAATAAGCTCTTGGCTGAGTGCAATCAGAACACACATTTTGGCTATTTCAATTCCCCCATGCTCCTAGAAGATGTGAGGTATGGTGCTTAAGGCTGAGTCTAGGCTTTTATATATATATATATATGTGTGTGTGTGTGTGTGTGTGTGTGTGTGTGTGTGTGTGTGTGTGTGTGTTGTTTTGTTCTTGTCGCTCAGGCTGGAGTACAGTGATGAAATCTCGGGTCACTGCAACCTCTGCCTCCTGGGTTCAAGTGATTCCCCTGCCTCAGCCTCCTGAGTAGCAGGGATTAAAGGTGTGCACCACCATGCCTGGCATTTTTTAATTTTTGTACCCCTCGTGCTTGGTACATAATAGGAATGAATGAATAACAGCAGCTCACATCCATTCACATTTTAGCACTTATTCCTACTGTTATGACCCTTAAACTTACCAAAGGTTGGAGGCTATGACTCTTCAGTTGTGAGATAAATCAAAATCTTCTGCTTTTTCAAGAAATGAATAATTTAAAAATCACAGGATTAACTGTGTTTATAACATATATTAATAGTAACTGATCTGCTTACAGTCTCATCAAGTAAGGTATTAGAGCTGTGCTTGTATGATGTGAAATGTAAGGACCAGACCTGAAACCCTGTCTTGGGATTCTTGCTCTAGTAACTTGTTATAGTAAAATAATAATCATCATCATCATCATCTGACTAATCTGATTTTATTGTTGCTTCTGTTTTTATGTGCATGTGTGTCATTCTGTGAGCCAACAAATAAGTGGATTACAGTATTTGACCTGCTAGAAGCCATATTTATGGTTCACTCCTTTTTTGTGTGTCATTTTTGATTCCAAGAACAAGGTTAAATCATGAATATATAATTTAATTTGACATACCAAACTTGAATTCTATGTTTGATATCTGCTGTGTTCATTGACTGACTGACTGTTTGTCTGGTTGGTTGAATCACTCAAAAGTATGCTTCTGGGATGTGCTCGGCACTGTGTTTCAGATTAGGGATCTAAAAGTGAACAACAGATGAACCAGGTTCTCGATACCTCATGGTTTCTACAAAACAGTGAGATTATTGGCTAAAGTCACTTGCCAGTTAGTTTCTACTGAGTAAGCAAAGATTTTCTTTAACCTGGGAATCTTTTCTGAATTCGCATAGCCTTCTTGCACTAGCCTTCCCCACCCTGCCCTGGCTTCAGGAGCGCAACTAGCTAAGATCTTTACTGGCAATCCCATTGTAAAAGCTTATGCTTTGAGCATTAGAGGAGATGTTACATGTACAAAAGGCTTGATGACTATTAACAAATTATATACATTGATGCCATTATTATTACCACGGTCACTACAATTTAGGTTGGTAATGTCATTTTCTATTTGATTTTTTTTTTTTTTTTTTTTTTGAGACAAAGTCTCACTCTGTCGTCTAGGCTGGAGTGCAATGGCACGATCTCAGCTCACTGCAACCTCCACCTCCCGGGTTCAAGAGATTCTCCTGCCTCAGCCTCCCAGGTAGCTGGGATTACAGGCATGCGCCACCATGCCTAGCTAATTTTGTGTTTTTAGTAGAGATGGGGTTTCGCCATGTTGGCCAGGCTGGTCTTGAACTCCTGACCTCAGGTGATCCACCCACGTCGGCCTTCCAAAGTGCTGGGATTATAGACGTGAGCCACCGTGCCCGGCTTTCTATTTGATTTTGAGATGTTCTTGGAGAAAGCTTGACTACACACTCACTGTTCCTCTCAGCTGACCTTCACTTTCTTCTCTTGTTGTCAGCCACCAGGGAGGGACTGGTATGCCAAAATAGCAATGTCAGGGACTGATCTAAGTAGTACTGCTGCACCCGTCATTTTATCTCACGTTACCTAAGCTTTAACTAGCATGCTACACTTCATCTAACTATGTATTTTGTTATTTTCCACCTGTACTGTACAATTACTTTCCCTGTCTAGATATTAAGATGCTAATAGAGAAATTAATTAATACAACTATTAAGGGTTAGAATTAGGAACTCAGTAATCTTTATGGGAAAACCATTTTTTCTACAAATAAGGAATCCACTTAGTTGAAGAAAGATACTTTATCCAAAATTCTGACAGTATTAGCATAAGGAGTGCTTAATGAAAGGGAACAAGGACCTAAATTTAAATAATAAATTCGTCAAGCAAGTGCAGTTTGTTTTTAAAATCAAGTGTGTGGTTTCTATAGGATTTTAAAAGAGCTTACTAATTTGTTAAATGTAGTAAAAGTTTAAACAGGAGCTAGTTTGGAGCTTAAAGGAAAAAATGATGCTTTAAAAATATTTAATAGAGAAATAATTTTTCCGAAAAAACAAAAATAGCTGAGTTTTAAAAGCTATTGCATTAACAAAAATTGGGAAATCACTGTATTAGGTAGTTTTCCTCAAATGTTTTTTAAAAAGATATATATTTTTATTCCAAAATGATTTCTGAAAATGCTCTTAGTTTGGTTAGCTAAAATTAGCTCCAAGCAAAGGAGGCCAGTGCGAAACCGTTAACACTTAGCCTCACAATAGTTCTTTCTAACTACCGATAACTAGGTGGAGTAGAAGCAATTTCTCAAGACAATCTTGTCTCATAAATGTTCATTCTTCCATGATAAAGATTAATGACAAATTGGAAAATTTGTTTGATCCCACCAAGAGCATTTTAGGCACAACAAAATAGGGCATTTTAACACAATTTATTCTTTTTTTTTTTTCTTTTTCTACTTAGAAAAATCCCACTATTCACCACATTTATTCATAGTATTCTATTTATTGGCCCTAAAATCACTGAATTCAGGTAGAGTAGAAACTGGGTCCATCCTACACCCATGCTGCTCTAACTATATTTGAGATATTTACTAGGCAAACCATCACATTTATGCATATTCGGGGATAATTCTGTTTAGAAAGGTTATGTGACATATAGCTAAAATGACTTCTATGAATATGACTAATAGAGACTAATATAAAATTTAATAAATATGTCAACTATAACATCAGAAGGATCTTAAATATGTATGAGAAGGTGTGTAGAAATAACAGTATCTTTTCAAAATTCAAACTCTAGTGTAGTTTAATAATAGACATCAGAATGTTAACACCGAAAAAGTACTGTCATGAATACATTATTTGCAAGAATGTGGGATAAGAGATCTATGATGTGTATAATACACTTATCCTGATGGCTTTGTTAAGCAAAGTGAAATTACATAGAGTCTATCTGGCCTAGTGTAAGGAAAATGGCATCAAAACCTGGGAAATGCAAAGGAGGGCTATCAACGTAATTGAGAAAATAAAAGACAAGAATCATAGAAAAGGCATTTGGGAACGAGCAAAATGTTGTAGCATTAAGGGAGTTAAGCATGTAATAATGAAAATCAATTGTTCTCATAGGGTTGATGTCAAAGAATATGCGGCTGTTAACAGATAGAAAGCATGAGGAAACTGAACTCTTGGGAAAGATTTGCTGTTTCTTCTTAGATCAGTTGAAGGTGAAAATACCAGGTGGTTTCTAAAGCAAAGGGCCAAATTCACTCTTGAAAATCATTCCAGCCGCAAAGTTCTATGTCAAGAGGAAAAGAACCAGGGTAGAAAAAAAACAAAGAAAAACAAACAAAAACTGCTTGATATTCCTAGCAATAGCATACATTACCAACTTGATATCTGAATACTGATTTTAATGCCGTCTCTACTGATCACTCTCTGTACTAAAATCCACTACAGGACAGCCCCTAAACTGCTTTTGCTTTGTACACAGCGGTGACCAAGTCACCCTTTTGTCCCAGGAGGTTGTAATATTTAGAATAACCTGCTACTACAGAAAACTGAAACAGCCAAATAGGGCCCCATCTGGCCTTTTACCAGGCTCCACTGCTGCCCTTGGCATTGTCCCTGTAACCTGCAGACCATAAAGCAAACACTTCACCAGCCTACTATCAAGCAGGCACTTCCTCACACCAGGTTCTGGGTTGGAAACTAGAAAGCTCCTGCCATTCTTACAGTGTCCAGATGCGTCCGCTGGTGTTTGGCGCGGTCGCTGGAGTTACTGAAGGCCTTCTGACAACCCGGATGCTGGCACAAATACGGCTTCTCGCCTGTGTGGCTCCGCAAGTGGATCTTGAGATTTTCAAGCCTTGAAAAGGCCTTCTTGCAACCTTCAAACTGCAAAAAGAAAACAATTTTTGGTTGTTGAGAAGAGCCCTGGATGTTTGAGTCTGGGGGACAGGAAAAAGAAAATGTCCTTAGTTTGTACTTTGCTGAAAATGATAAAATAAAATCAAATCCAAACATTAATAAATATTGCTCCTAAAAATATCCAAATGTTTACGTGAACTGCATTTTTCCACTGAATATACATGCCACTTTCTGTACCAGATTTGGGTCCCAAACCGATTTCTGTGATTACTTATGTCAGAGAAAATTCACTGTGAGCCATCTGGCTCTGTTAATAAAAATACAGTAATGTGTGTCTTAAAGATTTATTAAAAATTAACACACTTTTCCATTTCCAAATTGGTCTAAATTGAAGGAACTGGAAAAGAAGAAACTTTCTGACAACTAATAAACTAATAAGAAAAAAACATCAGAGTGATATATGAGAAAAAGGAGAATTGAAGATCTGAGAGCCCAGGATGAAAAAGACATGCATCCACTAGATCAATATGATCACACATTTCCTTAACTAAATTTGTAAGTTTTTCCAACCCTCAAAAGAGTGACCATGTTAATGTATATGGTAATGACAAGGCTAATGAGATAAAGTTTTTAACACACTTTTATAAAGGAAGCTAAAAGACAATTCATTTAGTGCGAAATCATTTTCCAAATAAAGTACTGTAATACTTTAATCTTTTTTTACTTTTTAGACATTTTGTTATCTAATTCATGAGGAAAAGAAGAGAAAAGACTTAAGATTTCAATAAATGTGTCACTGGTTTGTCAATAGTATTTATTGACAGTAATATTTACTCAATGTCTTCTGAGGGCAAAATATCAGCTACTATTAATAGGGTTAAAGTGATTCCAATCCTTGAAGTAACAATCTAATAAAGAAAATGTGTTAGAGAAAGCCTATAAATGAAGCATAAAGGTAAGATGGGGATTTATCTTTTAACTCTCCCTTTGGTCCTAAGCCCCAGAATATTTATGTTACTTAGACAGTTTTAATCCCATTTGAGTTCTCACTGGAAGGGAAATGGAGAAATATGGAAAACCGACTGGAACGAAGCAAAATACATTTAAAGCAATTAAGAAGCCTCACTTCTTACAGAGAAATGCAGTGGGGTGAGGGTGTGTACAAAAGGAAGGTAAGTTCCAGATGGTTCCCATTCAAAATTAGCAGGTATAACTTAACCTTGCTGCAAGAAATTTTATAAAACTCTTTGGCTCTCTTACTTACTATAATAGATGGTAGAGGACATTGTTCACAACAGAATGATCTAGAGCCAGCCAGGTTTTGGTTATTGGAATTTTCATCTTTAAGTAAAGGATGAACTAAGTAAAAAAAAAAAATTAAACATGTCATAACTCCATCTATTTAAGTTGTCCAGATTTTGCATGCTGGAGTATTTTAAGAAATTTATGAAAGTTGTACTTATTTTTGATTGAGAGTTATACATGTTTCACAGACATATGTTGGTTTATTTCAATTTTGATATTTTGCTTAAAATAATTTTGGTGTTTTCCTGATTTCTATTTCACATAAAAATAAATTTAGCCTGAGCAGAAGATGAATGCTGACGAAGCCAACTACTTTCTCAGCAGAGTGAAAGGAAACGTCACTAGAGGGAGAGAGGAGTTAAGGGGCTCATTTCTGCAGCTTTTCAAGTGACTCTCAAATTTAAGAATAAAGGGGCTCAAAATTAAACCCCAACTCATAGCTAAGAGGCCTCTGCTGACCAAACCTCTGTTTTTAGGGTTCTCTTTGAATGACGACTCAGAGAAAACTCTTGGAGCTCAGTTTATTTGACTTGGAATCACCTGGTGGACCACACTTAGGTCTGAAATGAGCTTGTGGTTTTAGACACACCAAGTCTGTAGCCTAGTACCTAGCAAGGCTCTTTTGTAGGGTGGATTCCATTTTGGGGCCAGCTCCAGGGGCACATACCCAAACCTGAGTAGGCCCCATATCCACTCTGTTCCACAGTCGCCTCAGATCTTGGTCTGAGAGAAAGCTGCATTGTTTCAGCACCAGGATGAGAGTGGAGAACTACTTTAGAATAAGATTAATGAGGTTTCTGTGAGTACAGGATAAAACAACATTGCTAGTTCTACCATAGAGGGATTAGAAGGATCCAAGACATGTCCCTGACTAATTCAAACTGTTCACTTGATAAGACATAAACTATATGTAAGAATACCATTTCCAAGTCTTTCCAGTTAAATGTCCACTTAAATATTCAGTTAAAACTCAATTAATTGCTGTTATTACTCTTAACAGAAGCAATAATCAAAGACCAAAGGGCTTACTGGATTCCAAACAAATCAGTGCAAAATGAACAGTATCTCAGAATATCCTGACCATTTTCAAACAGCAAGGACAGAGGAAAATATAGGCACCCAGACTGAAAATGACAACAAAAAGATTATCTGTAAAATAATCAAAATCCAGTTGATATCAGATGATGTTTCCTCTGTAACAAGAAAGGGCAGAAGACAATGGAATAGCATTACAGTATTCTCAAGGGAAAAGTTTATGAATGAAGGGTTTGACCTCATTATGTTGTATGAATAAAGGCAGAAGAAGAAAGGCAATTTCATGTAGTCAGGGGCTCATAACATACACCTGTAACTCACTCTTGTTGAAGAATTCACTTGCAGGAACCATAGAACCCAAGACCAGTAAAATCACGCACTAAAGGATTAATAAATGCCTTGGTGAGGCACAAAATATCCAGCTCCTCACAGGAGTGTGCAGGGCACCACACCTGAATGAACTTGTCACATTGACAATTCTGCCAAAAGAGAAAGGAGGTGCTATTCATTTCTCTAATGGCATCTGGATGAAACTTGAAAGCAAACAATTTTATCCTGAATCATTATCATTTATTATGGGAACAACCCTGTAATTCATCACAAGAATTTCCCCTCCCTCAGGCAGTTTTACCCCTAGATTTGTAAGTTCAAGTAAATGCAAATGCATTAAAAATAAAACAACATTTAGGTAGGCTTATAAAAGACGGTTTATAAAATATACCAAAATTAGATTCTTTGACTGTTTGGGCAAATGGATGCCTTTTATCCTTCTTATTTTTTTCATGTTTTCCACATCTTTAATGAGGAAGCAAGTCTCACCTTATAAACTGACATCTACACTTAGGGAAGCACGGAACATTAGGAGTGTTTCCCTGGGTCTGGCCAGATGCTTTCTCTTCGAGGTTCCTAAAGTTCAAGCCCTTCCTGAGATCCAAGGTCCAAATTGTTAACTGACTGCTTGTGTCACTGCCACTGGACAGCTCCTACCCAAATTGAACAATATCCTATTTTCAGATCTTCTGCTTCCTGGACTAACTGTAGAACCATGAGCCCAGGACTCAGTGACACATGACTGAATGATCAGGCCAGAGTTTGCCCGAGGTTCAAAAACAGACTACGAACAGGAAAACAAGAGAAACACTAACCAACAAGCAAACTCTCAGAATCCAAGGGGGAAACAAAAGGTGACTGAATAGAGCACAAGGAAGACAAATGCAGGGTGACAGTGTGGGGAGCAGCAGTGGTGGAAAAGAGGCCTGGTGTCCATTCGGCATACCAAGCTCCTTGCTAGAAAATCTCCCCTATGTTAGTAATTTTATCTAAATAGCATTATTTTTTCCCAGCAAATACTGAGTAAGCCCTATGTGCATGAAAGCAAGGTCAATGTGTACGACTGGGCAGGTTACATACTGATGCACCCCTGAGGAGTGTTTCTAAGACGGGGTCCCTAGACCAGCAACACTGGCAGCGCCTGGGAACCTGTCAGATATACACATTCTCTGACCCCAGACCTAGAGAATCAGAATGCTGGGAGTGAGGTCCAGCCATCTGACTGTTAACAAGCCCTCCAGAAGATTCTGATATTCTGATGAACACTACTACACTGTGAGCAGGTGAGTCAGGGAATGCCATTCATACTGTGATCACTGTCCATTTATTGATGAAAATCTTGTGATAAAAGTAAAGCATTTTGCAGAATTTACCCATTTCTAATTCAGACAAGGGTCATAGGGACTAGTGTAGTAGCGACCATCCTAGGATGGAAAAGGCATCTCCATTCCAGAGCGGGGCAAAAAGGACAAAATCTCAGAATCTCCATCTCTTACTGGAGACTCTTTAAATTCCCAACTTTTTAATTTGCCACTAGGCAGATACCTGGTTCTGAAATAGGTGTGCCCACTAGTTCCCTCGGTGGCCTCCTGACCAATAAAACATCCCATACTTCTGCCCATTACATTCTCTTGTTGAGAAAAAGCACAGAAGGAGAGCCATCATTTTCTGTTTGCACATTTCAGTGGCTTTGCGGACACATATGGGAACGGTGCATGAAACTGTTAAGTGATAGAACTTACACTCATGGGTCTTGAAAATACTGCATTGCATGAAGCCTCACTCTGAGAAGGATTTCTTTAACTCTGAGGCTGTTTTCAAGCAACAAACTTTAATTAGAAAGTTTAAGTTATTGCAAACCTAAAGAACCTTAGCTTGTATCACTTTGCTAATTTAGATTATTTTATATTTAAAGAATTGTAACTGGACTGTAATCACCATCTATATATATTGGCTTGATTACGGATTGTTGACATTAAGTGGCATTAAGATGACCTTTGAAATATTACTTTCCCTTTCTATTAGAGGCTTTTGTGTAAGGTTCTAAAAATGAAAGGCTCATTAGACACCATTAAAATAGGATTTATTCCATATGTGTAACCAATAATTAAGTAGAATATTACTCCCTCCCCTAATCAGCTACTTAGAGTGCTGAGAAGCATAAGTTCATATTCAAAGCAGTAATAACAGCAAACCTTTCCTGATCAGGTTTCCATACCATTGCTAATGTCAACTAAACCCAAACAGAAAGGAGTCTATGATGCCGGACATGCTTTTTAAAATATACATTTGATTTGAATTAAGGCTTAGTGTTTATGACCCTGGGAGGTACACACTTTCACAATTCCGTCAATTAAGACCAATTAATCCAATTAGTGATGGCTGATGCTAAGATACACAGCAAGAATTGACTGATGAAGTATATGCCAGTTCACATCTCCACATACAGCCCAAAGATAACAGAGAAGAAAGGCATGGGCAGGAGGATCAGCAAATATTTCTAATCCTGCAGGTACTGTCAAAGTGACTTCCACAATAAGTCCAAGAGTTCAAGTCCACTTGAATCAAGCATGTACCTTCAAAAGCTGTAAATGAAAGATGACTTCTGTGACTCAGACAAAGATGGTCAAAGGGCCACCTTACACACTTGAGGAGAGGTGAGAAATTTGACGCATAAATTCAGCTGGGATTTAGTTCTGGAAGCTTCTTTCTAGACCACTGCTTCCCAGCTTCACCTGGGAGACTTGTTAAAACACAGACTCTGCCTCACTAGGGCTAGGTCAGACCTGAGATCCTGCATTTCTAACAATCTCCCAGGTGATACTTCTAAATGGTGAATGTTTGAAGGTTACACTTTGAGGAGCAACATTCTAGGGATCATTAGGTCACTCTAATCTCAAAAAGGCACAGTTTGGTGGGATTTTAAAAAGAAGAAGTAAAATAAACAAAAGAACTAGAAAATAAATAAAAGAAGAAAAGAAAGAACCAAACAGTGGCAGTTTCACACCTTAGGTTGTGAAACAGTTAAATCTAATTTTAAAATTTAAGTGGGAAGATAACAGGGAAAAAAAAAACGTAGAAGAAAAGTCAGAAAAGAAGGACCAAGAATCACAAGAAAGACTGCAGAAGCACACTGGGGCCATCGGATTTTGTTTCTCCTTCCACGGACTTCACATTTGGACATACAGGTCACCTCATGCCACTCTGGTTTCTGTTTCCGGTGCATTCTTAATAGTACTAGATGCTCTAGCAAATCTTAATATTTACATCAGTTTGTAGAAAGTGCTACATAAGGGAGAAAAAGAAAATCATTCAAATGTTTTGAGACTTTTAAAAAGTATCTAATTCATGAATCGATTTTGTGGAATAATAGGGAATTCCTCCTGCTCCTTGTTTTGTTCAGACTAATAACTCCACAATGGGGACAGAGAACATGTCTCTATATATTCTTGCTTTGTGATTTTACTCATGTTGCAGTCAAATCACCCTCTTGCTCTGAACAGAGCATTGTACTCAGGAGTTACTGGGTTTCCCTTTGGTTTGGTAAAAGGTAATACCTGATTTTATAACATTTCAAAGATTCTACCCAGAGTAATAACAGCCTCACTGGAAATTTATTTAAAGTTGTGATAAGGTTGTCCCTGGTTAATTTGAGAGTCCTCTTAACTTCAGGGGAATCAGTGTAACCCAAACTGAGTTTCCAAAGTTTCCAAGTATCTAAACAGATTTGCACTTGCATTTCCTACAACAATCTTCAAAGTTTCCCTGACCCTGGGTTTGGCTAGGGCAGAAGGAGGGGAGAAAAGGCTGCGACACTTTGTCTCAATGAGTCAATCACTCACTGAGTGCATGCCAGTCATCTGGCATCTGGCATTCTGAAGTGGCCTACAGTCCTCATTTACCCAGATTATCTGGAATTATTAAAATTTTTGTAGAATTAATATCAAACTCTTTCTGTAGTGTTTTCCTAAACTGTAATAAAGAGATTCAAATTACTACATTTTTCCTTATTATTCTGGTGTACAAAATGGGCCTATTAACTAGCTCATAAATGTAACTTCCTGGCTTCTTGTGCTGCTTATTTTTGATGAAGAAATCTGTATAAAACAAGGTTTACTGAAATGGACAGTACATACACGTTTCTTATTGGTTTAAAGGAATATGTGGTTTTTTAACATTTGGGTCATGAGTAAGCAGCTGATTCCTAAAAGGGTCTTTGAAATGAGGTAGCAAATTTAATGAGAGTTCAACTTAAAAAACGAAAATGAAAAAAACATTTCAAGAAGCCACAAGACACAAGACAATGTAGAGAGAAATATGTTATTTCTGTTGCAACATTTGAACCATATTAAATTTTTATGGAAATTATCAAGTGTCTGGTTTGTAACAATTGAAAGGATCTGAGCACAAATGGAACCTCATCGTGGGTATTATACCATGACTGGAAAAAGAATATTCACAGTGCAACATTGATACTTAAGATATATCATATGGCCCTCTCTAGCTATTCTACACATATAAGGTATCATATATTATTGACGTTATACCAATACAATGCCAGAAAACTACAATTTCAAGTGAATAATTATTTCTGTGAGTGGGTAAATAATGAAAACTGGTTGTCTGGAGGTTATGTAAACACAACAATAAGTTTTTATTGCTGCTGTTGTTTATTAGCATTGATTTCATTCAATCTGTGAATACATATCCACAAGAGCACGTATACTTCAGGGGTTGACAGACAACAAAAAATTCATTTGATAACATGCCAGTAGAGCAAATGTTTTATGGCTATGTAATTAGCTCTGCTAAACATACCTGTCTTAGTCCATCTTCTGTTGCTAGAACTGAATACCACAGACTAGGTAATTTATAAAAAATAGAGGTTTATTTAACTCACAGTTCAGAAGACTGAGAAGTCCAAGGGCATGGCAGCAGCATTTGCTGAGGGCTTTCATACTGTGTCATATCATGGCAGAGAAGCCAAAGGGGAAGCTGGCATGTGGGAAAAGGGGGCGAAACACAAGAGGTGACCTCACTTTACAACAGCCTGCTTTGGAGACAACTAATGCAGTCCTACTAGAGTGAGAACTCACTCACTCCTGTGACAATTAGCCCAGGCTCACGGGAGCAGCATTAATTCCTCTTAACAATCCAACCACTTTTTAAGGCCCACCTCTCAGCACTGACACATAGAGGGGACCAAATTTTCAACATATGAACTCCAGGTATCATACTCAAACCGTAGAAACAGCTAAAAGCAACCAAAGTATTTAATTTTCTGTGTACCTGTGTTTCTGATCACCATGTAGCCACGTATAATCCATGTACATGTATCTATAATATATAAGCATAATACTTCTATGAAGTATAAAGCATACAAATAAAAGCAGTGCTCAGCTGTTTTACTACTCTATATTAAAGAAAAGAATTACTTCAAACTCTAAGTACAGCAGTATACCAAGTGACCTCCTCCATGAAGACCATGCACATATTGAGTTTCTCGCACAATGAGTATTTCATTAGGCTCTGCAAAAGTAACATTGGTTTTCATCTTACCTTTCCTGCGCTCATAATGTGTTGCAGGAGATAGACATACACGCAGAATAAATTTGGAATCTGACCCTGCTTGCTCCAATACCCCCATATTATTTTATATATATGTAAAAATGAGATGACTATTGCAGAGGTGAGGAAACCAAGAGAAGTTTGGATAATTCATCCTTTCAATTTTAGGCAATATTTTTGTATTAAAAAAAAGTCAGAAACATTCTCTGTAACTTCAGTTTCTCCAAATCATCTGCCTCAAAAATATACTTTCAACTTTCAGAAGTCAGATAGGGAAAGATGAAGTAAAAGACAACTAATTAAGCAAAATGAAATAAGAAGTATAAAAACAAAAAACAGAGAGAAAGAGACACTACAGGTCAAAGAAGGGAAGGGGGAGGAAGAAAGTATGAGACCTATGGCTTAGCATATATGTGATCAGGCCTGTCCCCTCTTACCTATCCCCCTACATCTCCTACCTGGGCTCCAGGCCAGCCAAGCTGCAGTTCCCTAATTAAGCAGCATGTTGCTCTTTGCCTCTTACCTTTGCATATACTACTTCCTGTGCCTGGTAACATCCTACTGACCCTTTAGCTTGGTGCCACCTCCTCTGGGAAGCCTTCCTTTAGGCTTCTGCCAAGGCACAACAGATCAGTGCGCACACATACCCACCATGCTTTGCCTACTGCCTTGCTAACACTTGGAAATATAGTAATTGGATTGTTTGTTTCCCCAACTAGGCTGTGAGCTTTATAAGGACAAGGTACTGAGTCTTATTAATACTTTCATTGCCAGCACTAGGTACAGGGCTTGGCATATACTTGGCAAGTGATTATAGATTATTTGCTAAATAAATGCTAAGGAAAATGGAGAGAATGAACTCTTTGTAAGAAAGCATATTGATTTCCTAGACTTCCTGTGCAGTAAGCTCATTAAGGCCTTTTAATTAGGTAGGGTTAGTTACTGCTCATGATGACATCAAATGGTCAACACTGCAAAAGCTTTTATAAAATGTATTTATAGGTTTTAGATGCTGAATTTTAATGTCCTATAGAACTACTGTAAAATGTATCTTTAATTATTTTAATATTTAACCATGTGAGGAAAAATACTAATAACAACATATGGTTGTGTTTTTTGTGAATGTGAAGCATTTACTTCTTTATTGATATTCTGAGAAATTTGCAGCAACACTGGTGAAGTAAGTGAGCTGTTTTCCTACCACTCCCTTTTCCAAATCTGAGCTAAACACACAGATCTATTGGGAACATGTTATTAGCAATAATTCAAGGCACACAAATGTGTGCCTTCTTCATACATAAAGGAAAAGAAACTGTTTTAAATTGCCCTTTAAAAGCTGAGCTAATATGCTGTCAAATATGCCAGGAAAGAGCCTCTCATCAGAGTTTCTCATGCAAAGAAAAAAGATCTTTTGACCTTGCCCTGAATTACCCTGAGTCAAGTGTCCCCACACAGCAGGTCAAGCAGTTTCCCATGATGCCATGCCTCTGTCAACCATCCTATAGCCAACCTCTCAGAATGGGAGGCAGAGACTCCAATCCTGTGTCCCAGGTTATAACTATGCTTGGCTACAGGGTTTGTGTTCAAAGCACATGGGCTGAAGCAAAGCCTTGGCTCTGTCTTCCCTGTTGGCAATGGACTTGGCTGCCCAGTAATTAATTGTCTTTGACTGCAAAGATGAGAATTGCCACTGCTTGCCTTCAGTTTTATTAAGAATTGGCATGCTTGGTTTAACAGAACTAAGCAATATATTTATTTACTATGGTGTTTCCCAAAATGATTGCTGAATTCTGTCATCTCTTGACTGAGAAACTGTTTGCGGGTTGCAACAGAATGTATGCTAACATACATACAGCAACACAAACCTCCAAGACAAACTGTTTAAGTCAATTTGCTTATCATATAGGCATATAGGTGCAAATATGTGCATATGCATTTGTGGGTACAGCCATGGGCACACACTTTAACACTTGCACACATATCCCACACAGATTCTGTAATAAATGTGTGTGTTTAAGATCTGTGTGCAGGGGTGTAGAAGCAAGTATGAATTTGCCAAGAGAGAAAAGGAAATTCACACACGAAGAGAATAATTTACCATAAATTGGCCCACACTGAGTTTATTCCAAAAAACGGAGTGCAAGATGCCAAATTTTTAATGGCTCTTGCTATTCCAGATCTGGCCCTGACAAGCTTTGGAAGAGATGCAAGTGGGCAGGAAAGATGGGATTAAAAAATTATATCTTAAGCCTTTTCACTTTCAAATGTAAAATTTCCACCACTGTGACAGGGGGAAAGAGAGTGGCAGGGATATTTTCCTGACACCGTGCTTTTCTCAACAAAAAGCCATCGATTTCCACTATGCACTTCTTAAATATAAATCCTGTACTTCTTGTTAAAAATCATCTGTGACTGGCTGCCTAAAAAGAAAGAGATATGAAAATAATGGAACTCAAAACCTTGCATTAGCCCTGGCAGCCATTACAAAGGGGTGATCTCAGAGTGATGCCTTCACTGCAGCTCCATCGTCCTAGGATTGACAATCTTTTGTGACAACCCACACTGGTTCATCAAAACCACTCACTTGCTTCTAAAATGCATCACCTCCAGTTTCTTTTCTTTCAAGGTGCAACTTTTCTGCATAGCTTTCCCATCACAAGCCTAGCTGGCACACAGCAGGGACTCAGAAAACCCTTCATTCTTTCCACTTGCTCTTCTCTTTTCTTGTCCTGATTTTAAACTACTCTATCCCATTTCTGAATGTCTTTCTCTTTTGGTTGATGAGGAAATCTCTCTCACATTTTACCCCTTCTTCCTACATGCCCTTCATCCTATATGTTCACTCATGGTTAAGAAACTGTCATTAAATCCATTAACTCTTTCTATTGATGACCTTTTAAGTCTTAAGACCCACACTCACAGTTATTCAATCACTGTTATGCATGCACTGCACTTTGATCCCTGTAATTCTTACGAAAAATACCTTGGCTCAGAATTGTAACCTCAATCCCCCTGACTGTTCTACTTAATACACCTTCCATCCCCTCTCTCTGGAACTTGACTCCAATGATCACAAGAATAACAGGTCTATGAAAAATTCTGCTTAAAATTATAAAGTCTAGGGTAGATGAAAACATTTCATCTCAGTTTAAATTTGATGAGAATATGGGTCTAATTATTTAGAGCAGTTGGCCTTTGCATTGAATTTAAAGTACTATTGTTTATTATTTCCATAAAAAGTAAAAGAATTAGTAAAATGAGTTGTTTCCATGATACGTTTCTTCCTTTATTTCATCTCTTCGCCATCTTACAGAGCCAACAATTTTGGCTGGAAAGTATTTAGCACATAGTAAATTCTCAATAAATGTGAGCCATTATCATCAACATCCATATGTATTCAAATTATCTACTATTTTATTGTTCCCATTTTACAAGTGAAGGAAATTGAGACATAGAGAGGTTAAGTGACTTGCCAAAGTCACACAGCTAGTAAGTGAAGAGCCTCAACTAGGGTCATGGCCTTTTGGCTCAGTTATTTAACCAAGTATTCCCTTCGTGTAATTCCAAAGGAATGTTATTTTTCAAGAGGTCAAGGAGATAAGAAAAGAAACATGTCTTAGAAGGAATCCAGTTGCTCTCTTTTTTTCTCTTACAAAGTAAAATATATTAATAATTTAAATTCACAAAGACCAACTATCCTAAATTACACTAATCATTCTCATCAAAATCTGAGCACAGAGTTAAACCATTAGCAATGACGAGAAAGTACTGTGAGGCTTATGTTCTTGGCACAATCTTCCTTTTTAACTAACTATACTTCTCAAATAAAAACAAATGTGGTATGCATCTGTGAGCCACTCAGAAGCCTGGGCTGCTGAGAAAAAAATGCAAAGTGATACCTGGCATAAAAGAGTCAACATGGCAATTCTAGAAGAACCTACAAGATTGTACATTCAGCCAAACAATGAAATATCTTACAGAAAGATCCCTTTTCATTTTATCAAATACAGGATCCTAAGAATTACTACCAATTTACCAACAGCAACAAAACTTGGCCCTTCTTAGGTGTATATTTAGCTTAGTTTTTCTTCAAAGTAACTTTACTGATGGAAAAAAGAAAGATGTTTTAGAAGTTCCCATAATCTAACAGGTGCCTAATACATATTAGGTGCTCAACAAACTGTCTTTTCCTGGAAAAATGATAAATCAATGGAATATTTGCCTAAATATTTGTTGTAGCACTTTCAATTCTCTTTGAGGCAAAATTCCTCGAGAAAGAGAAAAATAGTTCATTTTGCTATTTTCCATTGGTGGATATAAGAATCCAATCTGCATCATATCAGAAGACACATGGCTATTGACTGTTCCATTGTTAAACTTGGCCTAGACCTCTCCTCTGAACCCCAAGCCTTACTGCCTATTCAATATCTCTATACTGAGGGCTCGCAGGCATCTCAAAGGTACATATTCCAACACTTAACAATGACCTTTTCCCCCAGAGTCTTCACTGCCTGCTCTTTATTCACCCAGCAGTTCAGCCCCAAAGCCTACAAGTCATTCTTTACACTTCCCTCTCCCACATACCTGCCTCTAATCTCCAAGTCTGCAACCATCTCTCAAACATGAATACTTCTCTCCATCAATATCTGACTTTCCCCAGGCTAAGCCACTATGGCATCCCACCTGGTCTACTTCAATGATCTCCTAATAGGTCTCCCCCATCCACTCTTGTCCTTACCCACCATCTAGTGTCACACTGAAGCTGGAGTCACTTTCGAAAACTAGAAATCTAATAATGTTCCTCTTTTGTGCAGAATTCTTCAAAGATTTCCCACTGGTTTTCAGATAAAGTCCAAAGCCTCGCCATGCTTCATAAGTCTTGCTTGATGTGGCCCCGCCTACTTCTCCAACCTCATCCTCACCTCTCCTCCCTTTCCCTTTGCTCCCTCAGCTCAGTTTCTCAAGGGTGCCATGCCCCTTCTCACCTCAGGGCATTTGCACATGCTATTTCCTTTGCCTAGAAAAATATTTTCCTCTTATTTGCCTGGTTAAATCCTAGGCATAATTTACAGCTTAGTTGAAATATTTCTTTTTCAGAAAAGCATTCTCTGTCCCAGTGGTTATATTCGGTATCTCACATATACACCCTTAAAGCATCCTCATGGGACGTGAGTCCATTACGACAGGAACCAGGCTTGTCCCTTTTCATGATGCAGCAGCTTGTGCAGTAAGCATCCAATGCAGATGTGTTGACTAATGGACAAGTCACTTGTCCATTAAAATGCAAGTTATTCGTATTAAAATGCTTTCTTCTTTACTTCTCCCTTCCTCTCTTTCTTTCTCTTTTTGAAACTATGCTTCTAGGGCTTAAAATCTGCTCAGAATAACCATAAATTCATAGGAACAGTGCTTGGTCTAACAATGGGGAATAATAAAAGATGAGACAAACTTACAGAACAGACCCTCAGGTCTGGAGACAAAAAAAAAAAAAAATGTTTGTGAAGCCCTCTATAATTTCTAAGTTCTACACGAAATGCATGTTTTCTAGATTCTAACTGCACACACAGAAATATCTCAACTCATTTTGACAGAGTTATCCACCAGGGAGATGAATAAATAGCTTCACTAAATACATATGGTGCAATTACACCCAGCAATAAGTGACAATAGGTCTTGCTTTATAGTAATCTAAAAATTCAAAGCCCAATTATTTCAGCTTCTCAGTAAATAATACTGAAAAGACGTGGTAGTAAAGCAACTTAAGAACATACTGTATTAGTAAACGCTAACGATCTCTTTATGATCCACAGAGCCACTTCTTTTTCTTCTGAAGGAAAGAAAGCTTTTTGTAAATTAAGAAAGCAAAAAAAAAAAGCAAGCCATCCATGAGCTACAGCCAAGAACAAAATGAAAGCAGGGAGTACTCCTTTTGATCTTTCAAGAGTAGTATTTAGTTAAAGAATGTATGCTGGACTACAGAAAAACATGACCAGAAACATGAGCATTTGAGACCTGAAAAATAGACCACTGGCAGCTGGTCTTTTGAAAAATATATTTATAAGAAAAAATAAAAAATAAAAAAAGGGACCTGTACTCTATAGTTCTAAATTTCAGGGTGAGCTGACACTGACTTTAATAAGAGGGGTCAGTTTCAGACTTCTTTTTGGAATGCAGAAGCACTGCAAGTAATTGGCATAATTAGCAGTTTAGAAATGCAAATCAAATTCGAACTTGAAATGACTGAGATGGAAAAGCAACCTCAACAGGGAAAAGAGGAGAGAGAGAAAGAGAGGAAGAAGCATGAACACACACACACGCACGCATGCACACACACACTGGCCTTTCTGGATGATCTGAGGTTAGCTGAAGACACAGTAAAGACAGATCTGGGATCCAGCTGATCACTGGCACACTGACTGAACTTTTAGACAACCGTGGTGAGAGAGAGAGGGGAAACCAGAAACTGCCTAGCCACAGGTTCCCCCAGGCCAAGATAATTTGAAGAATGACAATTCACAAGGCAGATCTGGGAAAAAAATGCCTATTTACGCTTCTGTTTGCATACTCCCTGGACTTCTGGTGTTTGTTATTTTTCTAATTTGAGCAAACCATGTAAGCTTTTGATATCTCAAAAATAAAATCATATGGCTAATAAAGTATTTGTTGAGGGAGAAAAAAGTTAGTTCACTGACATAGGTTTACTTTTTGGTCACCTTACTACTGGGAAATCGTAATCCACCTCTCTGCTCTTCTGCTTACTTGTGACCCATTTGAACCAGAAGCCGCCCAGAGGCACCACCACCCAGGGGAACCCTGGCACTCTCTGATGCTCCAGACTGGACCTGACCAGGCTCACTCAATTTGCACCTTCTTTGCACACTGTATTTTTCCTTTCTAATTCTTTACCTATCTGCCATTAAGTACAAATTTCAGTAATCATCTGCTTAACAGCACTCCTGAGTTCTGCATCTATTTTGTTCATCTATTTCCAGAGCCTGTCGCAGTGCCTGGAACTTGCCAGGTGCTCAATGCACGAAAATCACAAATTCTGGGATTGGTGAGTAATAATGGGTCAGATTATCCAAATGTCAAAGCTACCCTTTGGATCTTCACTTATTCAATGATCAAAAGTCAATTACTGAGACTTTATCAGGTAAATTTTGTCTGGAAACAACACATAACATCTGAAACAATAAGATACCAAATGGTATCCTAGCGCAGTGCTTCTTGGACTTTAATCTCCTTGGGAGTTCCTTATAAAGCAGACTCCGATTCAGTACGTCTGGGATGGGGTCTGGATGCTACATGTCTAAAAACACTCCCAACCGATGCTGATGCAGCTGGTCTTCAGGCCACACTTTGTTTGGCAAGACCCTGGGGAAGCTAATTGACAACCCCAACCCAGCTTTCCCCTTATGCAAATCTTATTTATTTTTCATTAAAAAAAATCATATTGTGATTGCAACCTAGGCAGTTCCTGGTTCAGATATTCATAAAGATGTATTCTTGAGCTGTTGAAGAGCCAAGTCACCACTTCTTGTTTTTTTCTGAGATTTGAGGGATCTGCACTACACATATTGTCTGATAAATTCTGCCTCTCACCAGAAAATTTAGCCATATCTTTAGTACCCCAATGAAAGATTCACTTCTATCAAGGGAATCAGGCGCGGAAAAAAAATGAACTTGGATTTTCCATAGGGTATTCTTTTTATGGTAGAATCTTTTGAGAATATTTGCCTTGTTTTGTTGGCTTTTTGAGAAATTGTTACATATGCAGCACTTAAGTATTTATAATGTACAGAAGGTCTCCTTTATCTCTTAGGATTTCTTTCCACTTATGTGATCAATATTGTACAGATCATTCTTTCCAACAGTTTCTAAGCTATTGTGGATAGACTAAAATGGGCGATGGATATCAATATTTTGATCTTTACACTGACTTCCATATCTCTTAATATTCAATGATTCCCCCTTGTAAAGTGAGGGTTTGAGTTGTTTCTTCAAACAATGACACAGTAATATAGATGTTTTCTGCAGGCAATATCTGAATATTTCTTTGTACAAATGGTCTTGCCTCATATCACAATGCAAAGAGCTGATAATGTAGGTTTAATGACTTTTCAATGGATTAAAAGTAAGTCGTTGAAAACATATTTTTGATAACAATTCTTTTGTTAGTACTTGTTGTTGGCTCTCCTGGAGGAATATTGCCAATGATAATTAGATTTGCGCGCTCTCTCTCTCTCTCTCTCTCTCTCTCTATATATATATATATATAAAAATATATCTTCTCCATCTCACATACACACAGACACAGACACACACACAAACGCACACACACACATGCATTTGCTAAAAAAGTAAACATGTGGCTTTATGTCTGTAGTATACCAATCAACATATCAAAATCCAAATTTAGAATCCTAATTCACAATACCACTTTTTTTTCCCTTTTTTCTCCCCCTCACTTGGAGTAAATTAAATTCAGCCTTTGTTGGAAGGAAATGTAAAATGTGTTTCACACATATATTTAACACTAATCTGTTCTCCCTACCTTAATTATGCTTTGAATTTCTGTGGGATCTTATATTCCAGGGTCTCAATTTACTTTTATAAATATTCATTGATTTTTTCCATCTCTATTAATGGTGCTAAAAATTACCTTTCTTTTTGCATTTGGAGAAACTGAGGCACCAGGGAGAAATCTATGGTTTGTCACTTAACACAACTGTAGAGCTGCAAATGTGACCTAGAAGCTCCTCGATAAAGAGGCAACCCTCCTACCAAAGCTTAGAAATAATGGTACAATGTTCACTGGAGGATTAAATCAGAGCCAGTCTGCTCACATTCTAGGCACAGCTACATTCTCTATGTTGTCTTTTCCTTAGTACAAAGTGCAGTAACAGAATAGCTGCCCCGTGGTTAAAGAGAAATGATTACAGAAAAGAACAGTTGGAGAAAACAAGGCAAAAGTACTTGGATTTTACTCAGTGGGAGTCCATCACAGTAACTAATGGGCTGAGAATGTTTCTATTTTTTCACCAAGTAATCCATATGCAAATTTCCTGCAGTATTCAATATGCACTTCCAAGCTCAGTAAATGTTTTCTATTCTTTTCTGCTTAGCTCTCTCAGCTTTTTCCAATTAGGCCCTGTTTATTTAGAAAAAAAGAAAATGTCTAAAGGAAGGATTAAGCTCTGTATCTTATGGAGAAAGAACGAATATTAGAAATTCTTTCAGGATCTAGAGGATGCATTCTTTACTCATCCTCCCCGCTGGGATGGGTAATGAGAATAAAGTAAAAGAGGATGAAGCTTTTTACTTCATTTGGTTTGTTCAGCTGAAAACATGCCTTTGACGATCTGGAATTAAATCCAAAATGCGTGACAATTCAGACAATGGTGCACATGGAATAAGCTGGTGGGTAAAAATAAATAAATAAAAGAGAGATGCGAAAGCTCAAAAGGCCCCACCTGGTGAGCAGAAGTTCTGCAAAAGCAAGGGAATTCACGACGTAGAGAGGACAAGGGGACAGGCTGCGGAGAGACAGCACAGGCTGGAGTTAGTGGCTGTGCCAAATGAAGACAACCTGGGGAACAGAGCTGTAAATCAGAGAGATGTTGCAAACGCATGGCCTCCCAGAGTAGTAGTCAGGGAAGACGGCCAGCATGAGTCAGGCCTTCCCATCTTTAGTCACTGCACCCGTGAAGACACGTGGTGTTCTGCCTATCTCTGTTAGGTTTTAAATTGAAAGTTGAAGGTCAAATTGTGCTTAAAGTAAGACAGTTTCTCAACTCAGCTTCAGATCTTTTCTATCTATTTGTTTATTTATTGAAAGAGAGAAAGAGAAATAAAAGATCCCTGAACTTGAGTTCCTTGGCAGACAGGATGGAGGTGTCATGGTGCCTGAGAAGGAATTTCTGACCCTGAGGATGGCCTGCTTCAAGAGGCTGCTGTGACACCACAAGAGATATTATAGATGATATTTTACAAACCTAAAAACATCATACCGATGAAAAAGGGGTCAGGAGCAGTAGTTATGGTTGGCGTTGGATTAAAGAACAGGAAATAGCCAAGATGCTTCCAGGATCTTGGAACAGATTCTTACCAAACAGGGTTGTAAAGAACTAAGCATGACAAGTAGCAAAATGTCAGATAAATTTTCTCTCCTAAATTAATTAATTTAGGGATTCAAAAGCCATAGAGAGTAATAATTGAGAAATTATAGTTAAGAATAGACTGTTCACCTAGTGACTGAATAACACAAAAAGCTCTTCAGAAATCTTCATGATAAGTTGACTTGCCTAAAAGACCATAAATAGGAAAAATCTGGGGAAAAAAGTGTCAGTATAATCAGCAATGAGAAGTCTCCCTTTAATGACAGCTATGGGGAAAGATGGGCACCTGAAAGAAGTAGTATATACATACAAGTGATTGACTAGGATCATACCATAGGCTGCTCCCATAAGTATTTCCTACCACAATTGACATTCTCCAGATTCAGAAAAAAAAAAAAGAAAAGAGAAGAAAAACGAAAAGAATTCTTCATCTGTGGTCAAACTACCTGCTTACATTGTCCATGAGAAAAAACTGTTGTGGCTACTACATTACCTACTGGTCATTTATAAAAGCTGACTTTCATTCTTTAGCGTACCAGTTGAAAGAAAAAAAAAATCACCTCCAATAGGTTTTATATTTTCAGTTCCAAGACACGGCAATGCTCTCAAATTTCAGTTTCTCAAGTCTCAAGCTTCGAGAAAAATAAACTAAACAAAAGCCTGCCAAAAACCCAGACTGGCTATTAAAATGTTACAACCAACCGCCATGAGTTTGAGACTATAGATGGTATCCAAATTAACAGAAATGTCCTGGACAGAAGCCTTCAGATCACCATGCAACGGGCTTTGATGCTCTTTGTCTAATTCTGTGGAGACCCAATCCTCAAGCAGAATATTTTTGGCCCATCAAATAAAGGCCTTTCCCAGGAAGCCAAAGGGCTTGGAGACATCGCTCTGATTCTCAGCCCATTCTTAAGTAACTCAACACACTGGATCTAACCCCTAGCTTTAGAGTACACCAAAAGACATTGCATGGAGGGTTGTTTTTTTTTGTTTTTTTTTTTTTGTTTGTTTGTTTTCCGTTTTGATCTCACAGACCAGTTGTATTTTCTTCCTCCTTTCATTACTGAAGTAACTCCTTCCATGTGCCAACTTTGAATAATCCTCAAAC
The DNA here is from genome assembly GCF_008728515.1 of Papio anubis. Classification (NCBI taxonomy): domain Eukaryota; kingdom Metazoa; phylum Chordata; class Mammalia; order Primates; family Cercopithecidae; genus Papio; species Papio anubis. The sequence continues at coordinate 32,914,611 of NC_044988.1, forward strand.
AGTAATTTCATTACAGAAACGATCTCAGTTGATCAGGCTGTAATGACTTTGGATGTTTTGTCTTTATCTGGCTTTTTTCTTTTGCAGCTTCACTGACATGATGAGAGCTCCCCAAAAAGGGCAGGCTTCTGCCTCAACTCTCAGGCACATCAATAATAAGAACAATCTACACTTGCAGTCACAAGCTGATTAAGCCCCCGTATCTTCCCTGGCAAATCGTCTAAGAGCTCCATCCTTGAGAACTTGCCCTGGAACTCACAGCATGGCATAAGCAGTTGGAACTAAAACCTGAAAAATCTCTACTAGGCCTCTAAGCCACCTGCCTCCCACAGTGCGGCGGAATGGGAAGAAAATCTCAAAGTGGCTCCCTATCTACAGTATATATCTGTTATTTCTTTGAAGGTGTGGCCTAGGGGTCTCAAATGGAAAAGCAGGATAAAATAATCACCAAGCAGTGGGTTTGGAGCCCTTTCCTGAGAGTGTTTTACACTGCCTACACATTAAACCTGTTCTTGTTTATGCAGTAATCAATGTATTTGGATTGAATAACACTTCCCCAGTTTGGCTGCCTAGCCAATTAATGTCTTTGCTTTCACCTTTATAATTAGCACATTTAAAAGAAGATTTAAAAAGTTGCTATTGAGGTGGCAGTGAGGAGAAGGCACTGAGCCTGCGTGTGCAGGAGGAACAAAGACTCAAACTACAGGGAGTTGCAAGACGAACCACGAGATGGGATTTGCATATTGCAGACTTGTCAACCAAGGGACTTATCAAGCAGCCCTAAGGATATACCACCAGGGCAGTACTGACATAGAAAATTAGATCCTCACCCCAGAGGCAACACTAGAGAATAGCGATTTTAAATAGAAGCCACATTTAAAACCTTGCTATTAGGCACATACGTATACCATGACTCTGGAAAACAGACAAAGAAATGTTAGCATCAACAGACTTCTTGGTGAGGTTTCTTTCATTGTCATTCCCAGTCCATCTCAGATGCACAAAGGAAAGGGCCTTTTCATGTTTTTCCTTTTGTCTGAAAAAATTAGGCATTTATATCACCTGCTCAGATTCACACAAAGACACACACCATAGATATTGCAAGGCTGTGCAAAATGCTCTGCCTGAAATGCCCATGTTGCAAATCAGAGAGCTTCGTGGGACTGGCAAACAAGACCCCAAACAAAGAGATTATCATGGTTAATAAATCACATCTTCAGTGAGGGAATTTAGCGGCAGCAAACGTCACACTCTTAAAGTTCTTTAGGAAAAGCTGATTGGTAATGGAAAGCTGCGGCTCCTTTGGTAATCCTAACCCCTGATTGACTTTCCACCAGAATGTTCCAACATTGCCTTCCACTCTCTCAGTTCCCTGGAAACATATTTTGGAGGTAAATGTCTGCCATATATGACTACCAAGCCCTTAAGTGAACAACTGCACAATTCAGAGTTTTCATGAGTATTCAGGAGCTTTTCCTCCCACATGTATAATAACAATAAGGCTTTTTGAAGATGAGAGGAAGAGAAAAATGCACAATTTTTTATTGAGCGTCTAGTGTGCATGTGCTATGCCGTGGGCCAGACACTTTCATAAAAGTTTCCTAAGTCAATTCTTTTTCCAAAAAAAGTCATGAATCATTAGAGTTATTTTACTAATAAAGAGATCAAGACTCAAAGAAGTTAAGCAATAATGCCCACAAGTAATGCTAGTTGAGGTTGGAGTCAGACTGATGTACCTATAAATCTCCTCATTCTCCCCACTCTATTCTGCTATTCCAAGATTCTTAATAGGCTTCTCTTTTTAAGTGCAGGGCCCTGTCTTATACTTCATTTAATAAACAGGTGTTGGGCTTCTACTCTGGGCTGGACGCTGTGTAGGATCTCAGCACACGAAGATAAATGGGATAGAGTCTTTGCTCTCAGGAAACTCGCCCAGTATTTGGCCAGATGGCCATGTAAACAAACAAATGCAATAGAATGAGATATAATAAAAGACACAAGTAAATAGAAAGAGACCATGTAAATCTGGGATACTATACAGGTGGGTGTCAAAGTATAAACAGGAGTTCAATGTGCAGAGTGGGTGCTTAGAGAAACACAGACAGAAGAAATAATACTGGCTAAAGCTCAGAGGTGGAAAAATAGACAACATGCTGTTGGAAGAAGCCATAAGAGAATAGCAAGAACTTCTTGCTGGTTAAATATGAGGTGAGAAGTCTGAGTTAGTCTTCAATAAAGACTATAGGAAAGCCTTGGGATCTACTCTGTACTTGCCACATTGCTTTGTGTTCAGTAGGCACTCTATGAATATGCGCTTTTGCTGTGGTCTGAATGTTTGCATCCCTACAAAATGCATATGTTGAAACCCCATCCTCTAAGGTGATGGTATTAGGAAGTGGGTCCTTTGGGAGGCCACAAGGGCATTCTGCAAGGATTAATGGGCAGAGCCCTCTTGAATGGGATTAATGCCCTTATAAAAAGAGACTCCAGAAAGCTAGCTAGCTAGCTCCTTCTACCACGTGAGGACACAGGGAGTGGGTGCTGTCCATCAGCCAGGAAGTAGGCTCTCACCAGACACTGCAATTGCTGGCACCTTGATCTTAGATTTCCCAGCCTCCAAAACTGTAAGAAATACATTTCTGTTGTTATAAGCCCCCCAGTCTATGATATTTTTGTTATAGCAGCCTGAGAGGACTAAGACAGCTTTAAAATGACAATCAGAAAATGTAACTCCTCTGACTAGAATGCTCCACTGGCTTCCTACAGTACTCACAAGAAACCCCAAATTCCTCTTTGCAGTTGCCCAGCAAGGCCCATGTGATCTGGTTTCTGCCACATCTGTGAGAAAATCCCTTCCCTCATCCTCGCAAGCCCTGTAACTTCTCTTCCTAAAAGGCATAAAGCCCTTCCCTCCTCAGGGCCTTTCACATGCCATTCCCTGCCCCAACACTTTACCTCTGACTCTTCTCAGGAGTATTTCTTCTCCTAGAGTCTCAACTTTATTATCACTGCCTCCCAAATAGAGTATAGTGACTATTTGGAGATAGGGTCTTTCCAGAGGTAACCAAATTAAAATGAGGTCATTAGGGTGGATCCTAATCCAATATGTGTGGTCTCCTTACAGAAAGAGGACATTTGGGCCAGGAGCCTTGGCTCAAGCCTGTGATCCTGGGACTTTGGGAGCCCGAGGCAGGCGGATCACCTGAGGTCAGGAGTTCGAGACCAACCTGGTCAACATGGTGAAACCTCGTCTCTACTAAAAATACAAAAATTAGCCGGGCATGGTGGCGTGTGCCTATAATCTCAGTTGCAGGAAAATTGCTTGAACCCAGGGGGCAGAGGTTGCAGTGAGCCGAGATGGAGCCACTGCGCTCTAGCCTGGGCGATAGAGCAAGACTCCACCTAAAAAAAAGAAAGGAAATTTGAACACAGTGACAAACACAGAGGGAAGATGACGTGAAAATACAGGGAGAACACTGTGTGAATACAAAGATGGCCATCTACAAGCCAAAGAGAGAAGAGCCTGGAGAAGATCCTCTTCTCACAGCCCTCAGAAGAATCCCACCCTGCCGACTTTCAGTCTCCAGAACTGTGAGACAATAAATTTCTGTTACTTAAGGCACCCAGTTTGTGGTAGTTTGTTATGGCAGCCCCAGCAACCTAATTCATCTGCCACATTTTCCATTTATTTCTTCTACAGCATTTGCCACCATCTGGAATTGTCTGGTTTATTTATTACTTGTCTCTTACTATACCTATCCATTAGAGTGCTGTCTCCATGCAGGCAGGGGTCTTCTCTTGCTTTGTTCATCATTCTCTGACACTCACGATGATCCCGGCACATAGTGGGTCCACAGTATGTCGAATAAATTAATGAAAAGACTGTGTTTTGGTGGACCAATAATTGGTAGTTATTTATTTGTCATGTACTCTAATGAACCTACACTTGGTCACAGGGCCTACCCACCCTGGGCAGATGAGAGAAAACTAGCACTTGGTGAATCAACAGAATTCACCCGTAGTGAGGTCAGCACTACCCACTGGTGCCTTACAAAAATGTAGCTCTTTGCCCAAGTTCTTCATATGAACATAGTTTGAAAGATCCAGTTGTTTCTTTCAATATCCTGATGTTCTGCCCAACCAAATTCAATTGATTGAAATATAGCCTGCTGATGCTTTCGTAAGGCTAAAGAAGTGGATGGCAACCTTCCACCTCTTTGCTGAATGGTGTAATTGGCCTGCCATAAAGAATTGGGGAATTTTAACACATTCCTCATTTGGCTGAGCTCACTAATTATTCCCCAGTTGCTATCAGAGCCACAGACTTTTCTTCTTTGGGGTCATTAAGCTTGTCAAAACTAATCTGTCACCACAACTGCTGACCCTCATTGCTCTGACAGCAGCACAAGGATCACCCTGAATAGGCTCTTGCATTATAAGAAAGTAAATGGCTCATCAGAACCCACTGTGCTCTTGCTGTTGCCTTAGAATGGCCTTCTGACCCCAGAAGACGTGGAAACAGTATCCCATAAGTGACACAGGTCACAAAACCCCTTCACTAATCATTGTGGTGTTATTAAAAATAAACAAACAGGTAGAATGAATAAATGCTTGGAATACAGGCTTGAATCTGATATGTGACAAAAATATACTATTCTCCAGCTTTGACAAAATTCGAATATATTACATGTTCTCTCCATGCAACCATCCAATGGAAGTCAGGTGGAATTAAACATGCCATAAATCATGGGTCTCTAATAAACCAGTCAGAATAACATTCTTTGAAAGTTTCTTGATTGTAAATGCAAAAATATTCCAAAATCAAGGTTGCCAACATTCAATAGGAAGAAGGAAACTTGCTGTGAGGAAATAGCATCCCGTTTTGAAACAGTACTTTGTGGGCTCTCCCATATTGAGAATAGTTACACACCATTTGCTAAAGTTGGCAGGTTTAGTGAGTCTACACACAAGTCTCTGCACAATTAGACAAAGGTAAGAACAAATCTATTATAAATTTCAAAAAGATGAGGGGATCTTCAGTGACTGCCAATCAAGCATCATGAAAAGTTGCATTAACTCTTTTCAGACTGAAGGGTACCATTTAATATAAAAACTAATGAAACCTTCAAGAAAATTAGTTATGATCTCAAAGTATCTTGATATAAACATGGAATATGAAAACAGCATTTACTGGTCCAGTATGGTGGCTCATGCCTGTGATCCTAGCACTTTGGGAGGCCGAGGCAGGAGGATTGCTTGGGGTCAGGAGTTTGAAACCATCCTGGGCAAAATAGTGAGATCCTGTCTCTACAAATAATAATAATAATAATAATAATAATTTTAAAAATTAGTCAAGTGTGGTGGTGCATACCTGTAGTCCTAGCTACCTGGGAGGCTAAGGTAGGAGGATGTCTTGAGCCCAGGAGTTTGAGGCTGCAGTGAACCATGCTGGTGTCACTGCACCTCAGCCTGGGAAACAGAGAGAGCTTTGTTTTGAAAAAAAAAGAAGAAGAAGAAGAAGAAGAAAGAGGAAAATAGCAGTATCAAAGAACTTTTGTTCTTTTCTTCTTAAAAAGATGCAACCCTAAATAGAACTGAGTTTAGAATAATTGGCTGCAACTAAATTTTCTTGGTGGCAGTATAGATTAGACACAATAATACTTTCTTTAAATAATAAAGAGAGGCTAGAAATACCTGGTGCCCACACTCATGCCTCACTAGTTTCTTCCCCAGCAATCTTAATTTTCTCTTTTTAAAGGGGATACCAGTTCCCTAATGAAAATTAACACTGTAAGTGTATAACTGGCAAAAGGATTAAATCTCTTGACAAAAAGCCAAGTCTTTGGTTGTTTACTTATATTTATTCAAACAAATCTGTAGGCTCATAGTTTGTCACTGATGTCATGCCTTTGAGCAGTTTTTTGTTTGCTTTTTGTTTGAGAAGAGATTACAGGATGGGTTGAGGAGCAGCAAATAGGGAGAAACAAGAGAAAGGGGGGAATGTGAAGGCCAGAATTCCATGGGAGTCACAGATTCAGCTGAGTGCTAATGATGTCATTTGGTCTTCACTCTAGCAACAGGGATCCCACACCCCCACACCCTGCACTTTCAGGAGGAGTAAGCTAAAAACTTGGCAAATGGCATAGTAACAAAGTCCTGAATTGGCAGCCAAGATCTGGATGTGAATTTTAAGTTGTTTTCTCCCCAAATGTCCAACAAGATCTGCTGTGATTTAAGAAGGGGGGAAAGAGATTTATTGAGGTATAAAAAGCCACATTTCAGAGTTGCCAGTGCTAATCAATAACTGGAATTTGACAAAAGACCATGTTAAGCTCAATAATGAAAAGGACACACATATAAAGGCAAGTATAATTACATGGTATAAATAAGGGAGAGGTTGCCAAAGACTGCATGTTGCCAAGTGCCTCAAATATTCATGTTCTTTGAAAGACTTATTTTTGTGTCTACAGAGGATGAATAAACCTCACTTAAAAAAATAAGGCTCTTCCCAAACCTTTGCTCATTTCTGGAATTGAACCCTTTTGCAGGTTCTGAAATGTTTAACTTTGTTTTTCATTAATTCGACATGTTCACACATCCCCTGCACTTCTGGAGCTCTGAACAAAACTGGCAGCGAGAGTATGCTGGAATACTGAAGTGAGGACTGCTCCCCCAGTATCACTGGCCCTGCTGGAGATGTGCCGCTTGTTCTCATAAGACGTTAGGGCAAACCCTGCACCCTTCTGAAGTCTGAGTTATCACAGGAAACTGAAAACCTCTGGTGCTTAGCCAAGTGGCTTCCCATCTCCAAACTGTTAGTGACTCAGCCAGAGTAAAAGTCAGCTCTATGTACACTGGGACCATCCTCTAACGCAGAGACCAAACGAGAGGAAAACTAATTGCTGAATGATAGAAGTTTCCTCTTTGACTCTCCAAGCAGGGGGGTCATTTAAGAGTTAACTTCTGCTTTGTTCTTCAGCTTTAGAAATGCAGGTAAAGCACAGATTGGGTTCATTGCCAATTCAGATTGATAATCTGATTGTGAGGCTGAAGTGGCATCAGGCCTCACTGAGACACCAAGGATGATGGTCCCTGGTACGGAAACTGTAAAAGAACTAGCCCTTCGGAGACAGTGCTTGGAAGGGCTTTCCATATGACTTGAGTCGGTTTCATGTTTCCTTTCTGAATCTAATTGCCATGAAACTATAATGAACCAAACGCTATATTCCACTGGTTGAACTGGACACTTTTTCCAATCTGTGATGGTGCATGCACTGCTTCAGGCTGCCATGCATGTTCCAAGTAAACAACTGCATCAGCACACTAACTGACAGAAGCTCCTGGTAGCTAGAGGTATTTTCCAAGCAGACACCGAGAGAGTGCTGGGCAGCAAAGTATCAGCTGGCCCAAGCCATTAGCTTCAGGGAAAGGATGTATTATGTTTACCACAGATTGATGGGACTAATTTACAGAATCATCAGTAAATGTTATGTATCTCCTCAGTCTCTCACATAGCCTTTTGTAGACAGAAAGATAAATCTGAAGCTCAGAGCAAGCTCATTTAATTTTCTCCTGACAGCTAGTAATAACAGAAGCATCTTATAAAGGTTATGTTTCAATGAAAAAATCTATTACTGGGTGTACAAAACACACTTGCATTAATTACATTTTCTTTGCACTGCATTTGACAAAAGGTCAAGAAGTTACCCCCCAAAAAAGGAACAAATGAAGAGAATTCTACCTATCTGAAATTTTATTTTTCTAATTTTCTAGGAATTCAATCACACACTCTCTCCTTTAATTAGTTACTACATTTAATTAAATCTGATGTTCTGAAGATGACTAGCCAGAAATATGATCAGACATGTAACAAGGATCAATTATTCTCCAGCAGATAATGTTTCTGTATTTCTAAAGTTGCCTGTGTCTAGAACATATCTTGCCTGTCATGCTGGAATATTGGAAAAGAACAAGACACAGGGATAGAGTTTTTTCATATTTTGTCTTCACAATAGGTATCAGGTGAAATGATTTATAATAGCAAAAGTCAACACCTTTTATTTTCAGTGTTTCTGGGCAGTAGTAGGACATGAGTGTGAGGCAACGCTTTTTAAGGATATTATGGTGCTCAAAAGTTGTAAATAGTGAAGGTTATCTTAAAGAGAAAAGAAATGTTCCTGAACTAAGAAAATCTCTAGCAGGATATAGAGCTAAGGGTATTGTTGCCTGTTTGAAGTCAGATACAAATAATTCTATTCTAAACTTAGTTAACTACCAATTGTGTGATCTTGGACAAACAAAAAGAAAATTAGCAAAATGAGATAAAATACTCTGAGGGTCACAGTTTCACAACTGTAATGCTTGAAAATGAAAATAATAAATCTCTCCTAAGGTTTCTGTGGTGCTTAAATGCACACAGTAGGCTGTCAAACAATAGGAATTTCCTTCACCCTGCCTCTTTCCTATTTCTATTTTCTTTTCTTTTTTTTTTTTTTTTTTTTTTTTTTTTTTGAGACAAAGTCTTGCTCAGTGCCCAGGCTGGAGTGCAGTGGTGCTATCTTGGCTCACTGCAACCTTTGCTTCCCAGGTTCAAGCAATTCTCCTGCCTCAGCCTCCCGCGTAGCTGGGACTACAGGCGTGAGCCACCACTCCTGGCTAATTTTTGTATTTTTAGTAGAGAGGGGGTTTCACTATGTTAGTCAGGCTGATATCGAACTCTTGACCTCAGGTGATCCGCCTGCCTCAGCCTCCCAAAGTGCTGGGATTACAGATGTGAGCCACTGCGCCCGATCTCTCTTTCCTAATTCTATCACTCTAATCCACTGGTTCATAACTTTGAATCAAATCCTATGTCTTTATCATCAACAGTCTAAAGAAGAGTTGTAAAAGATTTGTAGGAAGATTTAAACACTCTAACCTCCTGAAGAAACATGTGCATGGGGAAGGCCAGTGCAGCAGAAGGATTGGAAGGCATGCTTCCAAACCCAGCTATGTTCCTAGTATTTGCAGCAGGCAGTGATCTCTCATTCAGCAAAGACAAGCTGCAGATGTACCAGGTGATGACCCAGAGCTACTTACTTACCAACTCCTCTCTCATTCTGTGCTGCTTATTTGGACCCCAGGAAATGAAGAGAGTTGGAGAAAACAAAAGGTAAGAGATACACTACAACCTCACATAACTAAAACCACTATGTATGCACATGTCATTGCATGTTAAAACCTTGTTCTTCACTGTGTGGCCTTCAAATCAGCTTCAGCACCAGTGTCACCTGAAGCTTGGCAGAATTTCAGAATTCCAGACCCAATTCCTAAAGAATGATAATTTTCATTTCAACAGAAAAGTCCAGTTTAAAATGTGAAATTATGGTCTTTTGTTCATTCTTAAACTTTAAGCTACAGTATAAGCTCCAAGAGGGAAGATATCTTCACCTTATTGGAAACTGGTATGTTCCTAATGACTAGAACACATGCCTGGCACATACTGAAGGCTCACTATATAACTGTTGAATGAATGACTGAATGGGACTGATGAAATCCATGACTGTTGCAACAAAATCCTGGCTTCTTTGGATGCCATTATGGGACATGACTATTGTAATCAGCAGGAGCACTAAAGTGTATCCTATTAAATGCAGAAAATATTTATTGAGCAAATTCTAAGAATTATGACACTGTAATAAATCAAACAGGTGTTGATAGGTTAAACTTGACTTCAATGATGCAAAGCTTTTTTTTTTCAGATAATGCTAATTGATGATATAAAAAAATATGTCACATGAACTGCTTTAAAATTTTACCTCTTTAGGCCAGGCACGGTGACTGACACCTGTAATCCCAGCACTCTGGGAGGCTGAGGCAGGCCAATCGCCTGAGGTCAGGAGTTTGAGACCAGCCTGGCCAACATGGTGAAACCCTGTCTCTACTAAAACTACAAAATTAGCCAGGCATGGTGGCGCACGCCTGTAATCCCAGCTACTCAGGAGGCTGAGGCAGGAGAATCACTTAGAACCTGGGAGGTGGAGTGAGCTGAGATGGCACCACTGCACTCCAGCCTGGGCGACAGAAAAAAATAAATAAATAACCTCTTTAAACAACTTTTTTAAGGTGTAAATTAAATACCACAAAATTCACCCAATATAAAAGTGAAATTCAATGATATTTTCAGTAAATTTACTAAGGTCTGCAACTCTCATCACAATCCAGTTTTAGAACATTCTCATCACCCCAGTGAGATTCCTCACATCCATTTACAGTTAATCCTTATTCCCATCCTCAACTCCAGACAACTTCTTCCTGGGGAAAAAAAAAAACAAAAAACGACACTTTGAGGATTTCTCAATCAGGTACATGATTGATACAGTACATGCAATTCTTCTTGGGCATTTAGTAAAGAAGTCCAGCAAGGATCTCTATCTGCCAACACCTGGCCAATTCATTTTCAGTTACTGTGTACCTGAAAATCATTTTGAAATCAATTTTTCTTTAAAAATTATCTATCCTGATGGGCGTGGTGGCTCATGACTGTAATCCTAGCACTTTAGGAGACTGAGGTGGACGAATCACCTAAGGTCAGGAGTTCAAGACCAGCCTGACTAACATGGTAAAAACCCTGTCTCTACTAAAAATAGAAATTAGCCAGGTGTGGTTGCACGCGCCTGTAGTCCCAGCTACTCAGGAGGCTGAGGCAGGAGAATCACTTGAATCCAGGAGGCAGAGGTTGTAGTGAGCCAAGATGGTGCCACTGCACTCCAGCCTGGGCAACAGAGCTGGACCCCACCTCAAAAAAAAAAAAAAAAAAAAAGAAAGAAAGAAAGGTATTAGTATATGAGGATAAGTATACCAGCATATTTACTGCTTAATTTGTTATAGGGGCAGAAACAGGACACATGCCTGAATCCTTGGGTTACAATACATCAATACTACGGACTGTGATGCAGCTATTAAGAGGAATGTGTTAGAGTTACATGAAGTGACCTGGAGAGAGATCCATATTATGATGCTAAGAGACAAATGCAATGTCATGAGAAAGATGCATAATATGATCCCATTTTCTGTAAGGAAAATCATGTATGTGTGTATATTTGTATATTTCTACAACCATAAAGAATGTGCAGAAGGACAGACACCAAGCTCTTCACACTTACTATTTTAAGCGGGAGAGTGATGGAGGCTCAGGAGGTGAGGAAAATACTTTGTGCATTGTTGTGAGCAAATAATGCTTTGTTGTTTGAAAAGAAAGACCCCATAAATCATATCCTCAAAAACTGTAATTACACTTTCCATTAACTCAGGTTAACTTTCTCATCCCTTCCTTTTTGCCATAAATCTAAATTCACACAATCTGTCCTAAGGTGTGGGCTAAAATATGATGTGGATTCTTGAGATCTCTGGGTTATAATTTTAGAGTTTTCAAAACTGGATTTTAAATTTATTGTCACTAGTATAAGAGGGTGAAGACTTCGGCAGCATGATTTTATCATGTAGCAGGAGCACCATCATTGTCAGCAGGAAGCCTCGCCTTTAATGGCTTTCAAAGTTCTTCTAACTGAATGGGACAGTGGAGATACGGTTCATGCTTACACTCCCAGTGCTGATCATAGGGAGTTTAACAGCACTTGTCTCAATACTCATGGTAGCCTAATTAAATCATACAGAAAGCATATCAGTTAAGCAACAAACAAAAATTTTTTTACAGGAGGTAGCATTTTCAGTATCACCAAATGAAATGCTGACTATATGCATACAAAAAATACATATTTGTATGATAATCCACCTATACAAATGCTTAATAGCGACATATTAAGGAAAATGTTTAATTAAATTATACAAATTATATCAGAAAGCTAACTAAGGTACTGTATTTTTATTTCTTCCATAGGTAAGGTTTTTTTCACCTTTATAATGTTATTCTTGTCAATTTCATCATTTTTAACAGTAAATCTTTTAATTTAAAGTATTATATCCAGGAAGCTACATAAATGATAGTGTACAATTCAGTTAATTGTTATAAATTGAAGAACTCATGTAACCACCATAGATCAAGAAATAGCACATTTCATTATTACTCCTAAAGGAAATTCAATCTTTAATTCCAGGAAAGAAAGTCTAAATTACCAAATACATTTGGTACATTGAGGTAGTTACTCCATCCACTGGGGTTTAGACTGGACTGTCTGGGTAAAAATCTAAATATAAGTGAGTGAGCAAATTTAAATATGACTCTACAGAGTCTAGGACAAAACATCCTTTGGAAAAGGCTGCATCAACAAGGCTTGGCATTTTTTTTTCCATTGTGTCACAGGAGCAATTGTCAGGACCAATGACTTGTCCATGTTTGAATCACAGAGAGCTAAAGCCAAACCCTTGACTCATCTCTAGGTTCATTTTTACCCTTGTTTCCTTTGTCACCAAGGTGTAGTGTAATGAAATGCATATGACCTGGCAAACAGAACAATGAGCCTCACTGTTCGAAGAAGGTAAAACAGACGATTAATTTGTCAGCACAAAGTGAAGATTCAGAAGGCTGAAATATCAATCTCTTTTTCAGTCTATTATTCTTTCTTTGAATAAAAGGTTGCTTATAATTCACATTAGGTTAGAAATGCAGAAGTTCAAAAGCGAGCAAATCTTGTGCTATATACTCCCTACACCTCGCATGAAATATCTCCAGAGAAGAAGAGGTCTGCAGAAAGGATTTATTAAAGCCCAGTGTTTCCACCCAAAGTAGACCTTCTTTTGGTCTTGCACATATCAGATACATAGCTATTTGCTGACTTGATCAGAACTGATATAAGGTAATCAAGATCAATTTCATGAAAGCACAGATCTCAGGAATATGGACCATGAAGTGATTGCTGCTTACGGTACACAGCACTTTTAGCTGGGCTCAAGCTTCCAAAAGCCCAGGATAGCTCTTTGATTCTTCCGGAGATCTTTTTTTCCCAACCAAATAGAGCCACTGTGAAGAACTCAGCTTGCTGTGTATGAAGAAACCAAAATAACTTGGGTCCCTTGTTTCTGAGTTCCATGCCCAGTTTGTCAGAAGCCCCAGAGGGTTGCTTTCAGACATTCCTAATGGCAGGAAAGCTAGGCAATCCAGCATCTCTGTCCAGAAACTGAGTAAAATTCAAAAAGTGGCATTTTTACAGTATACTTTCAGGCAAGGAAGCTAGGTGAGGGGCTTTAGATCAATTCTGTTATTTCCTGTTTCAGGGGCCAATCTTGCAACTTGGTGGACAAATGCTACCTATGTTAAAATATTTTATTTAGAATTGTACAGTCATTTCATGTTCCAAGTGAATAACTTTACTGCATTCACACACAACCAGGAAGTCAGTAATTCAGTGTTAGCTTTCGTCTCTGCCTAAATGCAAAAATCTGGCACATAAGGTAATTTGAAAACAATTATTAAGGGTGGTTTTCAGAGCTGGTACACACATATAACCACCAAATATCTGGCACAGATCCTTCTACTTTAGCTCAGAGATTTCCTAAAGAGGAGAGTAAACAAGATCCTCTCTGTTTCACTGATGCTAGTAAAGGGATTAAAATAGTCATAAACAAGATTTTTTAATGGTGGAAAAACTCAAAAGCAATGTAATCTTACAGTCCTTATATTATAAGAAGATGAATCATGTTGATTCTTTTTTGACAGAAAACTCCTGGTATCATGGAACAGGAAGTCCAAAATGCAATTTCTTTCCTAGACAATCTGGGCAAACAAATGCGTTACTTGTAGAAGAAATTTGTATTTTTATCAACCTAAAACTTTGCCATAGACATCTTCTTTAAAAATACAGAAATAAGAGACAATGAGTGTTACCTTGCCCCGAATGAGGCCCAGGATGCTGCTAAACCATCCTGCAATGCACAGGACAGCCCTCACAACAAAGGACTATCTGGCTGAAAATATTAGTAATGTAGAGGTTGAGAAGCCCTGTCCTATAGCATGGAGTTGCAGGATTACTCAGGGGAGCAGAAACTGAGATCAAGTTGATCATACACACAAACCTCTCACTCAACCAATTCAGTTTCTTCTAAACTTTGGAGAACAATTTACCAAGTAAATATCCTAGTGTGAAGTTGGCAATTGAAGAGAGAAGGATGAGAAGACTAGTTTTCCCAAAGTTAAACAATGAATTCAAAGCAGGTTCAGAGGCACAACATTGACTGTATTTGTCCTGCTATATGACTTTAGTCTTCTGTGGGGAAATAAAAAAAAAGGATGGGGAAGAAGAAAGGGAAGGGAGGGAGGGAGAAAGGGATGGAATGGAGAAAGGGAGGGAGAGAGGGAGAGAAGGAAGGAAAGAAGGAAGGAAGGAAGGAAGGAAGGAAGGAAGGAAGGAAGGAAGGAAGGAAGGAAGGAAGGAAGGAAGGAAGGAGGGAGGGAAGGAGGGAAGGAGGGAGGGAGGGAGGGAAGGGAGGGAAGGAGGTGGGGGAGGGGAGGGAGCCTTACGGTTTCCATCACCATCAAAGAATAGAGCAATGGCAAGATAGCCATGTCACCCACCCCTCTCAAAGTGGAGAACATCTGGAGCTCATTCCAGATTTCCTGTCCACATGAAGACACTGCACACTTTCTGGCTATGTCACATCAGAAGGAGCTTGAGGCTGAATTCTATTTTATGTTTTAATGGTGTCACTGGCACAAAGCAGCCCTTACTGGGTTGAGGGAAAAGTAACCCAGCCTTAAAAGAAAAAGTCATTATCTGATCCCTATGCAGTCATCCCCTACACCTAAAAATGGTATTTTTCAGAAATAAGAAAATTCTAAATAAGCCATTGGGGGAAACTAACAACAGGTTTGTGAGAAGAAGAGAGAAAGGGAAATGAAAAGAGATCTATTGCACAACAAAGACACAGACACAACTGACATGCAAGGGCTCTGTTGGCACATGACTGCCAGGATGCAAAGCTGGGTCTAAGCACAACAAACTAATCCATGGTACACCCAGTAGCATGACAGGCCTATCTGATTGGCACACCGTAACTGCTCTATTTCACGTATTTACACTTAAGCCTTTAATAATAGTTCTTTGACAAGCATTGTCATGTATTTAACTGATGATTGGCTCCAGCAATTAAATCCTACTACACTTTAGAATGCTGGACTATTCTGCTGCTTCCCAGAGTTAGAAAGAAAGGAGCTGACCCACATCTCACCCATCTCACTCCAGGTCAGCAATGGCACTGGAGGCAGTGCTGGGGATACTGAGGATATTGCTGTTTTGAGTGCCATGTGTTTGCTATGGAGAAAACAGTGAGTAACAGGCAAGATCCTGCTATTTGTGGTCCAAGATGGGGCTTTTGTTTAGAAAGGTGTTTTGGGACACTTTATTGTTCACATAACACACTAGTGTGTTAGCATTTCATATCTCTACTAGTTTTTTTTTTGTTTGTTTGTTTGTTTTTTTTTTTTTTTTTGAGACGGAGTCTTGCTCTATCCCCCCAGGCTGGAGTGCAGTGGCGCGATCTTGGCTCACTGCAAGCTTCGCCTCCTGGGTTTACGCCATTCTCCTGCCTCAGCCTCCCAAGTAGCTGGGACTACAGGCGCCCGCCACCTCGCCTGGCTAGTTTTTTGTTTTTTTTAGTAGAGACGGGGTTTCACCGTGTTAGCCAGGATGGTCTCCATCTCCTGCCCTTGTGATCCGCCCGCCTCGGCCTCCCAAAATGCTGGGATTACAGGCTTGAGCCACGGCGCCTGGCCATCTCTACTAGTTTTTATGTCTAGATCAGAATGCCATATAAGGGTATGCTTTCCTATGGAAGAGTAAAAGTCTATGTTGTTTACAAAAAACTGCTTTGATGAGTACTGCTTGATTTGGGGAAGATGAAACTGATATAGGTCTTTTTTTCCCCCTCCAGTAAGGCTTAAGATGGTTCTTCTCTTTTTAGGATGACATCTGTGCATATGACAAATCATCCCAGTTCTTTATTCCTCTACCTAATGTAACTTCAGACTTCTCTCATTCTATACTCTGATTATTGGTTACCTCTGGATCCTATAAATGGGAAGGGAGAGTATGATCACTGCTTAGTTTTGGAGGGCATGTTAGCCTTTTCCAGCTGCAAAGGCCCTGTGTTACAAATAATGGGGTCCTGAAGGGGAGCCTCCCAAAGGAAGCCTGAGCTTCTCCTTTAGTATTTGGGCTGGCAAGTTTCCACCCTATTTCTGGTTTCTTGACTGTAGTTTCAAAAGGCTTTTTTTTTTTTTTTTTTGGTTTGGTTTCTGATAGATTATCATAGGGTCACATTTCAGATAAACTGTCTTTAAGCACTTTTCTCCTTGTAAAATACCACTATGAAGTGTAGTGGGCACAAAAGCTTTGGGACTTGAGGTTATAGTGCTATTTGAAAACTCTTTCTACCTGCGTGTTTAGTTTATATATTTACTTTCCTGGTATTAGTAAGTATATATGTTTTAATTTATTCCTCAAATTGTTTTAAAAATGACTTAAAAGAGACTTCACTTACAGAAAAGCATATGTTGATCTTTGCATTGTAATACTTCTCCCCAAAACACATGTTAGAATGAGTCACGGTAGTTCTAGTGAATCTCTCTTCTGACGCTGATTACAAGAGTTAAGCAAACTGCAAAGTTTGAGGGCATATTCCTCCACATTTCTGACACCACCTGTAAGTCTGTGGTGGGGGGTGTCCTCAAAATACCTTCAGATGCAATAATTCATGAGAAGGACGCACAGAACGCACTGAAGTTATCATATTCATGGCTATGGTTTATTACAGAGAAAAGATACATATTAAAATCAACCAAAGAAAGAGATGCGTAGGACAAGTCTGGGGTTCCAAATGCAAATGCTGCCATTGTTCTCAGAGTGTGTTATCCTCCTGGGATCAACATATGACAATATACACGGAGTACTGCCATCCAGGGAAGGTCACCTGAGCTTTCGTGTCTAGAGTTTTTACTAGGGCTCCATTGCATCATTGTTCAATTGCTCATGTGGTAGATCTCAGTCTCCAAGTTGACTGATATTGTGTGTCCCAAAGCCTCCACTCTAAATTACCCTGTTGGTCTTCCTGGCATGGCCTGTCCCACCTTAACACTGTTGGGTGTGGCTGGTCCAACCTAATATCTGGTGTGGCCAGCTCCCAAATTAAACAAAGACACTCCTATCAGATATGAATATGAATTACCTCCCAGAAGTTGAGGGCAAGGAGAACTGTCTTTGGGCAAGGTCAAGTTCTTTATTACACAAAAAATATACCTGTTATTACTAATCATGCTAATCCTAGCTTATTCCTAACTATGATACTTTACTATAAAAATCATTTTCACACAAAATTGTTGGGAAATTCTTAAATGAGAAGCAAATTAAATCTAAGAATAAATATCTCTAATAACATAAAATTAAGACTATCAAAACCAGAAGGCAACATCCAAATAGTAGTTAAAAATAAAATGAGAGCTTGAAAAATATACACCACTTCAAACCACAAAAGTAAGAAGGGAAACCATTAAAATTTTCAACATTTTATTTTTGTAAAACTTTTACATGTTTACTAAATGTTGCTGCTGAAAGCTAACCAAATTTTGTATTGTAATCTCAAGCCTCACAGATCTATGTTAGATTTCTTAAAAGAAAATTCTTATAAAAATCAAACATTTATGAGCTCAGATCACTTATGATTCCTGTAAGTACAAAAAATAAATGGACATATGGTACAAATTCTCACTCATTTCTACTTTATTTTGCAACTGAGATGTGTAAAGCTCTTCAAGACCTTCCCTACCATACATGAAAACAGAGGAAAGAGTTCGGGATTTACACCTTTTTTTTTCCTTTCCCAACATGAAATTTTATGAATTACATACAGTGACAGGTCAAGAACTGAGTTTGAATAAATTAATGAATGGTTTCTACTGCAATCAACAAATTCAGTGAATACAAAGAGACTAGGGTTTAGTTTTTACCTTTTTCCTTCTTTTCTAATTAAATTCTAGATACAGAGCCTCCCTCGAATGAAGTTAACAGTGGGGTTGTGCTTCTGATCAACCGAAGCTGCTGCATTACCTTGTCCACACATATAAAAAAGTAGTAAGTTCCATAAAGAATCTCTGTCCCTATTTGAAATCTCTATTGCTTAGTGCTTTTAATGCAATCGAGGCACTGACTGGGAGCAGAAAACTATCCCATTGACAGACATATGGGGCCTCTGCTATTTTCTAAAAGTCAATCAGCACCATTTGTGCCCGCAGAAAAACCAATTGCTCCCTAATGCAGAGGACAGAGAGTACATGGGGAATTTACAATGAAACTATTACAAGTTTAAAAGAACAGCATTCATGTTTTTTTCCACCTAGGAAGTGTTAAAGACTATGAATTGCAGCTGAGGGAGAATTAAAGTCTCTATTTACACATTTCACTGTGCCTGCAACGCTGCAAAAGAAATGAACTCAGTTGCAAAAGTATGCAGTTCGCTCAGGCAATTTCATTGTCTTAGTGTACGAGAAAATGTCCTTTGATGTCATTGGCTAGGAAAAGGTGAATATTCAGGAATCAAAAAGCACCAGAAATGTTAACATTAGAAAGAAAAAGAAAGGCGATAGGACTAAAAACGTGATAAGGCACATGGAGATGTGTGGGATTTGGAGGAAGAGGCATGCGGAGAAGGGAGAGAAGCCTCCTAAATCAGGGATTTGCAGCTGGGATGGGAAAAGATTAGAATTTCCTGGGGTTGCAGTGTAGTTTGTAAAAGGACATTAAACAATATAATCTTATATTGTGAAATACAGAAAAATACCTTTCAGTTTTGTAACACAAACCTTGGTTGAGTCTAGCCCTATGAAATCTTCTTGGCTGATGGAGATAAGCCCATTCTAAACTAGCAGCCAAGAAGATTCTCAACAGGAGAGGGAGTGGGCAGTTGGAAGAGTACTGTACAAAACAAGTATACCCCCAGGGGGGCACAGGAATAGGCAAAGGACTGAGATTTGGTTTGTGCTTATCGGAAGAGGGCATAGTGTTTTAAAAGATTGAATAACACTGTCCAAAGTCATCCTAAAAGTATTACTAACACCTTCAGAACCATGTTTAGTAAGAGCCATTACTGCTGTATCTGTCAAAGTAACCTTGGGCCATTTGACTTTTTGGAATACAACCTCTGGCACTTTTCTGGAACCTAGCTGACCTCTGGATAGGGTGCTTTATTGTGTTTCTGCATTTGCATAGCATCTTTTTTTTTTTTTTTTTTGAGAAGCACAAAGTACCTTATAGGTGCTAACTTTTAAATAAAAAAAAATGTCTAAAATAGGCTAGAAACCAGTAACATGCCTCAAGGTTTTACTTGCATTCTTCCAAATAAACATATTTGGCTCTTTTTTATGTCACTGGTTTTTGTCCATCTTGACAAGTCTCACAGATTCATTAGGGGGAAAAAATATCAAGCTATCATCATATAAAGACCCCACAGAAAACATCAAGAAATTCAAAACCTCTCTCTGCTTCCACAGCCCTCATTAAAAAATTGCACCTGTCAATAAAACACAGATAAATTAGGTGACTGTAAGTGAAAACTGCTAAGGTAAATCAGTAATTAAAAAAACTAAACCCCACGTAGGTGAAACACCATAAATCTGTCACTGTCTCATCAGATCAGGAGCCAATCAGGTCCTGGCGGGCCATATGTGTATTTATAAATATATCTGCTAATGTAAAGGTCGCACTGCTCACTGCTCAGGGAAATCAGGCACATTTGGAACCATCCCTAGAAGATTTTGGTTTCTTTAAAAAAATATTTTGACAATTTGTGACAAATGCAATCCTGCCCCCATATGTTTTGTACTATTTAAAGGAAAATGACACCCAGTTGCCTACACATCAACACGTGAATTTTTTTTTCTTTTAATAATGAAGTTAGAAGATGAGAGAGGAGGCTGGTTATCTTCCATACATTGTTAAAAGATGTAAATATCTTTCCAAACTTCATATTTCCACACTTGTCCAAGAGGACAGAGCTTCCAAAATCTGTGTTACTGCTCATGACATAGGAAATCACAGAAATGTTTCTTCCAAATTGGAGGCTGAAGTGGAAAAATAACTGGAATGACAAGAAAGTGATGGCAGATTCTTGCCGCCAAATGCAGTCTTCTGCCCCACTGCCTTTTTTTTTTTTCTGCTCAGTAACTCCTTCCCCTTTCTAAATATGGGAAGGAAAAGGACTCTTTTGAAATGCTCCCCTCTGACGCCTTCTGAAGAAACCTCTAATTGATTAATTTAGAACATCTGGATGAATTCAGAACCTCTTAATCAGGACCAAGAGTAACATCATCATGAGGCTGCAAGAGCCAGAAGTGAAGAATAAGCTTCAAACACGACACACCCATTTACTTGCATCTCACCCCATTCCTTAGTGCCAACACAGTGACAAGGTTTCTCTGTGGCATGTGAGACAGAAATCCTCCCCCGCCAAAAAAAAAAAAAAAAAATCCCACAATTGGATGACATCTTTGGTGGAAAAAAAAAGCTTCTGACAAGACAGAAAGGTATGAAAATATTTTGAGAGAACTTGTTTAATCGCCCAGCAATGCCTTCCGTTCAATTTAGCCCTTGAATCAGAATAATCATGACAGATGGCTCCTGCTAGTTAAAAAAAAATTAGCTAAAATTTCAGATAACGCAGCCTTCTGTCATGTTCTCCTACTCTGAGGTTTATGCAGTTTGTTTAGCAGGCTCTGAACCGCATACTGCTAGTTGATGACCAGTTTTCATTTAGGATCTGGAGAATTCACACCACTTGATACCGTATGCTCAGAACTCCAAGTGGGGAGAAATATTATCAGTGCAGATGACAAAAGACCTTGCTAGGCCACCCCTCCTCCACCCAGATATTAGATCTACATTTTATACACCAAGCAATGTTTAAAATGTAAGGACCGAGAGGAAAGCTCTTGGCTCTATCAGCCTTGCCATCTCTTTGTAGCAGAATAAACTCATATCTGATGCTATAATTACAACCCTAATGGACACACTTAATTTATTTTGGAGAACTGAGGTTGATATCCACTAGTGCTATTATTAAAAAGACTAATGAGAGCTGTTCGGTAAGAAAAGAAAAGATTTATTGAATTCCTTTTGGCACCCGGCACAGCTTAGCAATTTTGAGAGCCCATCAAAACAGCAGATATATACCCTGCTCCGATGTGCTGTATGGGATGTGAGCTGGGTTTCAGATTTTCAATAACAAATCTGTCACTCCGATTTTAATTAGACGGCTTAAAGCAGCCACATCAATAATGGCAGAATGACGGCTTAGTTCAAAGATCATAGAGATGTTACTTTACTTTAATAGTTCTTTTATACAAGTACATATTTCAGAAGTTTGCAAGGCATTCATCCTGACTACCCCTTTCACCAAAGAGGAGAAAAAAATATTCTTAATTGAATTGAACCAGGAACACTAGCAGTCATCACCGTTTCTACAGCAGGCTGTTGTATCCAGCTGGTGAGGAGGTCTAATTTCACACCACGCAGCAATGAAGTGCTGCTAACTTTTATTTGTGAGTGTGAAACGGTAATATTTCATGACAACGAAAGGCCAGTTGACACCGCTGGGTGCACCCTCCGCTGCTCCAAACCTGAGAGACAAATGAGAGGTCTTGGTTGAGTACTGACAAACAAACGGATCTTTCTCATTAAAAGCTCCCAGAGAATGAAGGGAGGACTCAATTTGGGATGAAGGGTGAAGCCCCCTAGAGAAGTTCCCATTTAACTGTGAACACGCCTCCGCTCAGATGGTACAGGAAAGTGGATGGTAATCTCAGAGTGAAAAACTGGCCAAAGTCCAACCTTTTTTTTTTTTTTAATCTGGGTGGGG
Organism: Papio anubis; assembly: GCF_008728515.1. Lineage (NCBI taxonomy): Eukaryota > Metazoa > Chordata > Mammalia > Primates > Cercopithecidae > Papio > Papio anubis. The sequence goes on from NC_044988.1 coordinate 32,936,448, forward strand.
ATAATGAAGAGTTGTCATTTTACTTCTTTCCATTGTCTCTTGTTACGTGAATAAAAACACTGGCTGAATAAATATTACATAAATAAACACTATTAGTATAGAGAAGCTATTACTATATTGGTATACATCTTCCACACTTTGATGGGAATATGTATGTACACTTTTCTTTAAAAAATAAAACCATTCTATACATACTGTAAAGATTTCTGCTTAATATTTCTGCTTAATAATATGGTTATTATTTTCCAAGTCAATAAATATATATCAATGTCATCATTTTAACAATTATATACTATTCCATTGTACAAATAATCCATACATTATTTAATCAATCCCCTCTTGCTGAACATTTAGATGACCTCAAATTATTTTGCAATGGCATGTGTATATGTGTATATATATAAATACTAATATAGAGTACATGAACATGTACTCTCTATATGTGAATGTGTATTATGCACACACATTATATAATTTGATTATTATATTAGAATAAATTATCTTAGGATAAATTATTAGAGCTGGCACTCCCAGGTCGAAGTATCTGCATTTTTATAGAAGATTTCATATGCGGTCCGCCCTCTATATCCTTGAGTTCCACATGTGCACAAAATCAACCAACCTCAGAATAAAAATATCTTTTAAAAATACAACAATAAAAATAATACAAATAAAAAATACAGTAGAGCAACTATTTACATTATATTAGGTATTATAAATAATCTAGAGATTGTATAATGTATACAGGATGTGTGTGGTTGTATGCAAATCCTATACCATTTTATATCATGCATTTGAGCACCCATGGATTTTGGTATCCTCATGGGACCCTGGAACCTATTTTGCATGGATACTGAGGGAAAACCATATATTATTTCACTATTTTAATGGGCACAGAATGTGTTTTTTAGAAGCATCTTCTCCTGGATCAGATCCTGAAAAAACACTCTAAACCTGTTACTATCACTTTCACAGCATCATTCAAATCCACAATTCTATCTCCACTTCCTCTGCAATGCTATTCATCACTCCCCAGAATAATCTGAACATTCTCCGGACCCAGTCCCTGCAAGTCTCCCTCACTGTTCTGGTCAACCTTCAATGGTGTAGCCAAAGTTGTACTGACTCCTCATAGACATGACTAACATTCTTCATGTTGTCTTAACACTGACTTCTGCAATATCTAAATAGCACACGCTTCGAGTGAAGACCACAGCCCATGTGCCAATGCCATTTCATTGCTCTGCAACAGCTCTGCCTTGTTTCAGGCTATGTGACTTTGGAACAGTGACATCCTCTCTGTACCTCAGTTTCTTAACTGTTCTGAGTACTTCCTTTTGGGAAGCCTTCTTGGACCTCTTATGTCTAGGTTAGGGCCTTTCTCTGTGTCCCCATGACACTCCATACTTCACCCAGCACAACACTTACCACACAGTTTTATGGATGCCTGGTACCTGTTTTCCCCAACACTAGACTAACACAGTAGGATCCACAGGCATCAATCTTGGTCACTACTTATGTGCCATTCACTGAAAAAGATAATTATTGAGTACCTACTTTAAAAAGATAATTATTAAGTTCCAGATGGTATCTCTGGAGGAACTAGGGATACAACAGAGAACACAACAGATAAAAGTCCCCACTCTCATGTGGCATATATTCCAGTGGGGAGGAGCAGACCGACAGCAGAATAGGTCAATGTAAGGAACGGCAGATAATGGTAACTACCATGGAGGCAGGCAAAAGAGAGGGTGGAGCGGACTTGCTGTTTAAGAGTGTGGGGTCAGAGGTCTCCCCCAAAAAATGACCTCAGGAGAAAGACCTGTTGGTAGGTCTAGAGTTGGGAGAGACCAGTTTCCTTTGAGCAGCTGACTTCTTCCTGTTGGTTTCAGAAACGCAAGCCCTATATCATATTTTGTTTAATATAAGAGGTCTGCTGCTTAAAAAGAAAAAAAAAAAAAATCCAAACGTAGCCTCTAGCGTAAATGGCTTTGTGTTAGGCACTATATAGTGTGACTTTAAAGCTGGCATAATTCCCCAAACAATGAAAGCTTCTGGTGAGAAGCACGTAAGTGTTGACAGAACTGATACACTGAGAGGAGGCCCAAGTTCACACTAGACGTAAGTGGCAGAGCTGGGATTAAACTCCTTGTCTGCTACCTCCAGAGTCCACATCTCTCTCCTCTACCCTGAAATGTAAGCCAGCCAGACCAGCAGGCTGCCAAGTCATTTTAATTCAAATTTGATGGAGCTGCTACAGCACTGGTATTGCTTTGTTCGAGTTTGCTTCCCAGATGACCTTGCTGTGTGTTTAGACACCTTTGACAGTCCATATTGAACATACCTAAAATGGTCTTCACCGTAAGAGTTCATTGATTGTGCCTCTGTATGTTCAGAGTAGTAATGTTTTTTAATCAGAAGGCATTTTATTTGGAATTTCATTTCAAAAAATGCAGGTAGTTCTAAACAGTAAATATAAGGTAAAGGTTTTTTAAGAATGTGCCTAGAAAGTATTGCTCTTGGCCCAATTTCTACATCAGATCACTGTCCAGTTCTGCCTTCTGCTTCTCACCGACTTTTTTCTTCTTCTTTTCTGCTTGCTTCCCTACTTCCAGCTGCCAGCAAGTCAGATAATTAAATGCCAAAGTAGTGACACTTGGCATTTCAATGAGCGCTCTGTATTTACTACACGGTCTCTCTCGACAGCCCTCCTGCTCAGCATGCGTGCAAGCTCTATGCTGCTCTGTTGAACTGCAGCGCTCCTTTGTTGCAGGGCTGGAGAAACTGAAGAAAGATGAACTCGGGCAGCAGCCCTGACCTGAGAGGAGGGAGTCAGCAGATTCCTAACTTCTCTCCTCACCACCTCTTGGAAAACAGACACCTCACCAAAGATATACGGATGGCAAATAAGCATATGAAAAGATGCTCCATGTCATATGATATCAAAAAATGCAAATTAAAACAACAATAAGACACTGCTACACACACCTATTAGAATGACCAAAATCCAGAACACTGACAACACCAAATGCAGGTGAAGCGGTAGAACAACAAAAGCTCACTTTCTCATTTCAATTAAACAAGGATTTGTTAAAACCTTAGCCTTCTGTGCTCAGCCCTCTACTGGGACATTTTAAAAATGAATTTTGTATTAAAGGGGATAGGACTTTAGGTCTTTTCACTTCAACCAGGTACTGCCAGAATATTGCACTACACATGAATTAGAAAGTGAGTTCACCTTGATAAGCTTACCCAATTTTATACAAAAGCTATTTGTCAGACAGAAGTAGACACTGGATGCAAAAGTCTGACTCCAGCTTCCAAGGCTGTAATTTAGACCTTGGAAGAACTGTCTAATTCAAAATGTGCCTCTTCACCATAAGGATGATGTGTTCAGGCTGCAGCTTAGCCATCACCTCCTCCTGGAAGCCCTTCCTGACCCCAATGAGTCCGCGTTAAGTGCCCTCCTAGGTGGTTCTGATGCAGCCAGTCCTAGACCATAAACGTAGAGGACAGTAACCCTGTCTTACTCACTGAGACTGTCCCATGCCAAACACAGTACCTGAAACATATCGGGGTGTGATACATAGTTCCAATTAAACTGCTTTGCAGTGAGATGATAAAGCCTTTTCAAATTCCTTTAAGCCACACTGAGCTACATATGGTCTTAAAATCAATATGATTATTAAATTCATAGGTAACATTTTATTAATTCATCCATTCAAATAACACATATTTACTGAGTACCTAGTGTTTTACCAGGCATTGTCCAAAGGACCCACTATTCAAATATTCTCTTTCTTCCTCCCATAAGAGTCTTTACTTTCTCCAATCAAAAAAGCAACCCATGGGCTACATGCAAGAAATTGGGTTATGAGTGCTTTGGGGTAAATTTCCAATCAATGACCACATCATGGCTAGTCTGAGGCAGGAACCATCACATCACAGAGCTGCCAATGCCTCACAGAGTATATGGCATCTAGTAGACATTCAATCAGTATTTGTGAAAATGTGAATAAGCAAGCAACTCAGTTTCACTATTCTGCCCATGCTAAGGCACTACTGCATTTTACGGAGAAAAAAAAGGAAAGAAAAGAGTACTAACCATGAAAATAATTTACTATGGGAATTTTATCTGGAGTGAAATCAATAACTAACATGCAAGGACGCTGCATGTTCCTGAGTGGGATGCTACCTCCTCCGTATGCCTCCTCGCTTCCCATTAATATACAAATTGCTTCCATCCAAGATGGTCACAGGGACTGGATTTACTTTTTGATCTAAAATGCACACACATACACACACAATCCAAAATAGATAAAACAACGTTTTTCAAAACACTAGACACTGGTCAATGAAAGAAAGTGATTCCCAAAAGAAAAATAATAATTTTTAAAAAATGAAATGAGACCCACTATTCCCATGGTTTACTTTCTGAGAAAGTTTCCATGCAGCAGCACAAGGAAGAAGGAGCCAGGCAGAATGCAGCACATCCCCTAAGCTGAGGAAGAAGAGCAAGGGGATGTGTCAAGGAAACTAGAGCTCACAGGACAGAAGAACAAAACTGAGATCCCCCCAGAGAGAGAAGATTTACAGAGGATCCCCCTCAAGTATTCAGCAGAGAACTGGTAGGTATGTGCATGTGAGTAAAATGAGTGTGAAGAACAAACTAAGCAATTGGAGGGAAAAATGCTGGACACTCAGACAGGGTCCCTGTTACTCCTACCAGCCAGACTGGAAACACTTAATTCACAGGGATTGACTAGAGTTCACAGGACAGTCTTGCCTCAGGAGGGAATAATTAGCCTTAGAATGATTACTGCCCCAGAGCTGCCTAACAAATCATAAAAACAAGACGTTGAAAGGATCAAACTAGTTTCACATAACTTACCTCATGCCAGAGCAAAGTCCAAGAGTATTTATAGGAATGTCCCTAACAATATCAAGTACCCAAAAAGATAAAATTCACATTGTCTGGCATTCAATCAAAAGCTACCAAGCAACAGACACCTCACCAAAGATATACAGATGGCAAATAAGCATATGAAAAGATGCTCCATGTCATATGATTTCAAAAAAATACAAATTAAAACAACAATAAGACACCGCTACACACACCTATTAGAATGACCAAAACCCAGAACACTGACAGCACCAAATGCGGGTGAAGCTGTAGAACAATGGAAACTCACTTTCTGCTGATGGGAAGGCAAAGTGGTACAACCACTTTGGAAGGCAATTTAACAGTTTCTAATAAAACTAAACATACTTACTAACTCTCAAACACATTCATACTACAAAACTAAACATATAATCTAGTAATCGTGCTCCTTGGTTTTTACCCAAAGGAGTTGAAAATGTATGTCCACACAAAAACCTGCACAGGGATGTTTATTACAGTTTTATTCATAACTGCCCAAACTTGGAAGCAACCAAGATGTCTTTCAGTAGGTAAATGGATAAATTGTGGTATATTGAGGCAATGAAATATTATTTGATGCTAAAAAGGAATAAACTATCAGGCCATGAAAGGGCACGGAGGAACCTCAGATGCATAGTGCTAACTTAAAAAGTCATTTTGAAAAGGCTTCTTGGCCAGGCATGGTGGTTCACGCCTGTAATCCCAGCACTTTGGAAAACCGAGGCAGGTGGATCATGAGGTCAGGAAATCGAGACCATCCTGGCTAACACAGTGAAACCTTGTCTCTACCAAAAATACAAAAAATTAGCTGGGTGTGGTGGCGGGCTCCTGCAATCCCAGCTACTCGGGAGGCTGAGGAAGGAGAATGGCATGAACCTGGGAAACGGAGCTTGCAGTGAGCCAAGATCACGCCACTGCACTCTGGCCTGGGCAACAGAGCAAGACTCCGTCTCAAAAAAAAAAAAAAAAAAAAAAAAAAAGAAAGAAAGAAAAGGTTTCTTTTATTCATAACTGTCCAAGCTCGGAAGCAACCAAGATGTCTTTCAGTGGGTAAATGGATAAATTGTGGTATATCTAGGCAATGAAATATTATTTGATGCTAAAAAGGAATAAACTATCAAGCCATGAAAAGGCGTGGAGGAACCTCAACCTCAGATTCATAGTGCTAACTTGAATCAGTTTGAAAAGGCTACAAACTGTAAAATTCCAACCATATAGCATTCTGGAAAAGGCAAAACTATGGAGATGGTGACAATATCAGTGGTTGCCAGGGTTTTGGGGAGGGAGAGATAAACAAATGGAGCACAGAGGATTTTTAGGCAGTAAATGACTCTGTATGGGACTATAATGATGGATACATGTCATTATATATTTGTCTAAACTCACAGAATGTTCACCATCAAGAGTGAACTCTAACATATGCTGTGGACTATTCTGGGCAATTACGATGTGTCAGTGTATGTTCATCAATTGTGACAAGTGTACCTCTCTGATGGGGGATGGTGATAATAAAGAAGGCTCCACATGCGTGGGAGCAGGGAGACATGGGAAATATCTGTACCTTCCTCTCAATTTTGCTGTGAACCTAAAACTGCTCTAAAAATCTAAAATCTTTTTTTTTTTTTTTTTTTTTGGAGACGGAGTCTCGCTCAGCCGTGGCGCGATCTCGGCTCACTGCAAGCACCTCCTCCCGGGTTCGCGTCATTCTCCTGCCTCAGCCTCCCAAGTAGCTGGGACTACAGGCGCCCACCACTACGTCCGGCTAATTTGTTTGTATTTTTAGTAGAGACAGGGTTTCACCATGTTAGCCAGGATGGTCTCTATCTCCTGACCTTGTGATCCACTCGTCTTGGCCTCCCAAAGTGCTAGGATTACAGGCGTGAGCCACCTCGCCCAGCCAAAAAACTAAAATCTTTAAAAATAATTTTAAAATCTCAGAAACGAACAGGCATGGAATGCAGCAGGAAAAAATGACCCCCAATGTGAAGAACCAAACCAGCTTTGGTGGATGTGATGACTGACACAGATGTTACAGTGAGCAGACAATGCCATTAAATTAGTTGTTATAACTGTATTCCTTATATATTCAAACAGTTAATAAGAGACATAACAGATATATTTCAAAAAATCAAACTTGTCGAGATGAAAATCGCAATGTCTGATAGGAAAATTACACTGGAAGACATTATCAGCAGAGCTGACACTGAAGAAGCAAAGATTAGTCACATTGAAGACAAAGCAATAGGAAATACTAAAAATGAAACATAAAGAGAAGAGAGAAATTTTAAAGAGAATTGTGTTTTAAAAAGAAACACAAAGAGAAAAGAGAATTTTATGATCAGAGCATCTGCGAGCCAGCCCGGTTATGTGTGGCTTCAAAGCTTGTGTTCTTCCTACCCTGGCATGCTACTTCAGCTCCATGGTGGTTAATCCACGCCTTCACTGCCACCATCTGACTGCCTCGTTGAGGTGGCTACTTTGGGTGATGTTTACTGTGGAGCCCTAAACAGGGAGGGGAGTGTGTGTGTGTGTGTGTGTGTGTGTGTGTGTGTGTGTGTGAGAGAGAGAGAGAGAGAAAGAAGTCTATATTGACGATATAAATATCGGATCTGGGCTGAAATACATGACTAGATGTGGGGTTGTGTCCTGAGTACAAAACTCAGTCCCCAGCATGTTGGCTGTGGTTAAAGTGATCAGGCATTAGGAAAAATTATAGGGGAGCAAGGAGCTGCTCTTATACAAAAAATCCTTGTAAAAACCCAGTAAGTTCTGAATTTACTCTTGACAGATTAGTATGACCCAAAGCATCTGAAAAACCAGCATCTAATTAAAGATAAAAATAAAATTTCTACTATGGCCCACTATCACAACGCATATAATTCTTTCTCCAAGAATAATGAAAATAGCTTACATTAATATGGCAATTAGCTCAAGTTTTTTTTTTTTCTAAGGAAAATAGGCTTTGCTTCCTATCTCCTTCCAAGACCATGTGGTGGCGTCTTGGGGCCCTGGGTCTGGATGCAGCAACAGTTCCAGTTGCTGGCACCAGACTTCTGGTATAGACTCAATCACTATTGATTCATTCAATTTTTCAATCAAGAGATGGCATCAAATCACCAAGTCAAAATTTCCATGGCTGGAAGAGACAGCAACAGACCATCAGTCCATTTATCATTTTTAGCTGCCCAACATTCGTTCTGCCTTACTAATTTACCACAATTTCTTTTGGGAGAATTAGCTCTTCTCCAGTAAGTACAGTATGAGTCCAAGGATAAATCCAGGAGCTGGTCACTCTCTATAGCAACCAAAGAGACAAGTTCAGCCAGGGGTTGGACATAATATCTATTAAAAGTTGGGCCACTGTAGGATGGATAATTTCCCCTGGGCACTGCATTTTGAATAAGTAATTCAACTGTTAATGAATCGGTTGGAGGTTGTTCATCATAGGGAAGGTGTGCTGAACACCTTCACAGACCCATTCACAAACTCTGCAAACTGCCTTGGGTTCCACTCAATCCCACGCATGGTCCTCAAGACCCCCATTGATCCTGTCACCCCACCACCCTTTAGTCACTTCACCTTTGAACTAGGGTTAATAATAGTTCCTACCTCAGAAGGACATTATGAAGGAGAGTTAATACCTGGAAAATGCTCGGGGCAGTGCTTGGCAAATGGCAAATAATAAATGTTAACAACAATATATAATAATGAGTGTAATACTATTATTATTACCATTATTATGTTGTATCATTTCACATCTATTAAATGGGAGAAATGCATGTACCATACGAATACATTCGTGATCAAATGCTATACTGTATGTCAAAGGGATCATTACAATGTAGTGCTATACAAATTTAGGTGGTATTGATTATAAGTTTGAAAACTCTAGCTTAGAGAGCCTGATTCTTATACTCCATAGATGGCATTCAGAAAATCCATAGACCCTCTGAAATAGCATGCAAACTGTGTGAATGTAGGTGTGTGCATGATTCTCTATATATGGGGCTGGGGCAGGAGGAGCGGTCCAGAGTCTGTCTTGGATTCACAAAGCCATCCATCCCCCGCAAAAGATGCAGATGCATGCCACTGCTCTAGATCTTGCAGGGAAAGATGTCAAGTTGTTTTCAACCTTATCTAGTGCTCTTCTAAGATTCTGGGACAGCACTTAAAATGGAAATAGCCCCCAGGGCAGCTGCAGCTCACAGCAATTCCTTGAGCTTGCCCACATCTGAAGAACTTTCGGGATCACAAGGTCAACCTGGTAGCCAGCCTAGTGAGCTGGTGGCTCAACCAAAGGCTTACTGTACAAGAAGGAAGCAGTCTGCTTACAGGCTGCACCATCAGCCATGAAGGAGAGGGGACCACACAGGTTTGTCCTCTCTGTCTGTTCAACTGGAAGTGATGACTTAAGGTTGTCTTTGAAGACAAAAAACAGAAAAGTCTGCATTTCCAGTATACTGAAGGTTCCAAGAGTATGTGTGGCTTGATTAAAGCTCCACTGGCACATAAGGATAACTGCACAGTTAGAATAATGTGAGATGGGAGAGGGGTGAGAAAATGATGGAAAAGAAAGCCTTGCTTACATCAGCACAGGGTTCAACATGAGAACAATTTAGGACTTAACAAAAAGGTATTTCCTTTGTACATAGTATTATGGGGTCTGAGGCTAGAGGTCCAGAACTTGGCTACTCTCAAGCATTCTTCCATCCTCTGTACTTCTGTTTCTTCATCTGTCAGCTAAGGTATCAGTGAAGAAGGCTTATGTTCCTTCAGCTCTACCATTCTGAAAATTACTGGAAAAAATGACAATTTTATATATTAAAGGCCAAACATTCTACTCAAAGTCAGTTACACTTGCCAGGCCCAAATTATCACAAATCTAAAGCAATGTAATTCAAGTTAATGAGTTTTTACAGCACGAAAATCTTCAGCATTGGCCACAGTTCTAATGATTGAGCAGAATGTTGTTAGCCCTTGCCAAGGGACACTAAAGTAGAAGTTAAAAAAAAAATGACAGAGAAAATGAAAATGGAGATCATGTGATAGATTTTAGATGATCATTAAATACAGAATAGAAAAGCTGAGAAAATTAAATTTTCACTTGTAAATAAAATGGAGCTATTTCATTATGAAAATAATGCTTGCAAATTTTAAAGTAATTTATTATGAAACTCATTTTTCTTCTTAATTAAAAATGCAAACAACGTCACATATAACTTTCAAAGGCCAAGTGGATGGACAATGTGAGAGAAAAAAGAGAACAGATCCTCTTTTTGAGTAATGTCTGGTAATGCAACTTATGTCCCCTGAAGTTGGGACATGTCTGCACTCTTGTCTGAGCACTCCAGTACTTCATACCTCATGCTAAGCCTTGAAACTGCCTAAGACCTGAGCCACATATGAAGTCCAAATATTTTTTTCCAAGTCCTCCCTGTAGAAATCTCCCCTTTTGAGAGGTCTGGGAACCAATCTTTGGCTCTATGTCCAACCCATTGATTGCATCTGCTGTTCTGTACTTAAAACTCATACAAAACCTTCTGGTCATTCTGCAGCACACACACCCACAACTACACTCCCAATTTGGATGAACTCTAAATGCATAAATAGTAAACCATGATAAAAGTTTCATTATAAAGAGCTCCCTTGACTAAATCAATCAGTAAAATATTTTAAGCTTCTACTGTTGCTATGACAGAGTGAATTAGTTAGAGGCCACAAGACATATAAAATACGCACATAAAACACAGTCTCTACCTTTAAGGAGTTTATAATCCAACAGCGAAGGTAAGACAGAAGTAATTCATGGACTGTGCCAATCACCTATGAAGGACAGAGGGGTTGAGAAGAGAGATTGGTTCTTAGTGAAGTAATACCTATGTGAAGTATCACCTATGTGAAGTATCTAGGAGCAGAAAGAGTTCAGATTTGGTGACTAACTGATGATACACAAGGAGGAAGAGGAGACAGAGGAGGAGTCAGGACTTTCATGTTCTCTAGTTTTAGTAACTAAGAAAAGGGTGTTGGTCATTATGAAGGCAAGGAGAAAAAGGAGAAGGACAGTAATATGGTTTGGCTGTGTCCCCACCCAAATCTCACTTTGAATTGTAGCTCCCATAATTCCCACATGTTGTGAGAAGGAGCTGGTGGGAGACAACTGAATCATGGAGACAGTTTTCCCCATACTGTTCTCATGGTAGTGAATAAGTCTCATGAGATCTGATGGTTTTATATGGGGAAACCCCTTTCACTTGGCTGTCATTCTCTCTCTTGCCTGCTGCCATGTAAGATGTGCCTTTCACCTTCCACCATGATTGTGAAACTTCCCCAGCCACATGGAACTGTGAGTTCATTAAACCTCTTTTTCTTTATAAATTATCAAGTCTCAAGTATGCCTTTATCAGCAGTGTGAAAACAGACTAATACAGAGAGAGATGCAATGATGACACAGAAGGTTCTGTCTGAGACTTTCTCTTTTTTATATTCCTGTGGAGAAACAAAGAAATGTTTCCATTGGGCAGTGGGTGTAAGGGCAAAGAGGTTGAGCTCTAGGTTCTGACACCCAATCTTGAAGCAAATACTCTTAAGAAAGGTATTTTGTAGATTAGAACATTGAGGTCTAAAAGCCTAAATAATTTACCTAAGAGAAGATAATTTACCTAAGAGAAGATCTGAGATAACTTACCTAAGCTGCATAACCAAGGCTGCATAAGCGAGGCTGGATTTTGTTGATCTTTTCTTCATAGTCTTCATTTTTATATTCTGATTGAGGTTTCATTATGTTAATAATATCACTCTCCTGCAGCACAATATATCTCAACTCTTTTTTTATGTGAACATTTCTGGATAAATTATCTAGCCTCTTAAGACCTCAATGTTCTCATCTACAAAATGGAGAGCACATGAATACTTATATTATAGGGTCATTTTGTGGTAAGGATTCAATTAGATAATACCAGTAGGGTGCTTATGCTTAGCACAGTGCCAGTTGTCTAATAAACCTTAAACAACTTCTCTCATTGTCAGTCTTGGAACTCAAAAGAAAAATCTCCAGATCCCAGGTACCCAGGTCTAAAAGGGCATGAAAGTCATAGCTGGTTACATCTCTTGCAATAATTCTCCCTATCTGGCCTCCTACAATGGACGTGCCATGCCTTCCTAGAGCATTTGTTTCCTCTTCTGAAGAAGGTTCTGACCAAGACCTCTCCTAAGCGGTTCTTCCCTCTGTTCCCGCCTCCATTCTCCACTACCACAAAGGCCTTAGGTTTTTAGCACCTCCTACCTTACCCTCATCATAACTCTTACTGTAAGTTTTTTTCACTTGCCACCACACTTCTCTGAAAAACTAATGGGATTCTATCATTTGGCTGCTGAAAAAGGTTGCATGCATCTTCATTGCTTCCAGGAGAAAGTCTTGAGGCCAGCATAGGAAGGTGTCAAATACCAACACTCAACCTCTTCTTGCCATGATCTTACCTGTAGGCACCCCTAGCTATAAGATGTTTCCTATATATGTTGTACCCATGTGCTTTAGTACACAGTGCTCCCCTGTAAAGGACACTCTTCTGTCCACCTCTGTGCTCTGAGCATAACCTTCATATCCTCAAAATGCAGCTCAAATGTCACCTCCGTAGAGAAGCTTCCCCTGACCCACCAAGGCAGTCCCACCCTCCTAATTCCAGGTCTCACAATGGTTATGATTCAAAGTTCTATTCAATTGTGCTGGATCCAGGTTTCAGACACTCGACAAAGAAAGCCCAAAGAAAGCTCCATTCCTTTGAACAGAAGATCTGAGATGGCTTAAAGCACAGCTGTATGAATATAGTTTCCTCTCTACACAGATCAAACTGGGATTGGGCTTATAGATGGGCTATAAGCTACTTGTGATTTTTTCATAAACAACATTATATGATTTCTTATTCTGAGCTCTCCTATATGTCATTGTGCACAAAGTCTAGTCACCTTAATTACTAGTGAGAGCTAATTCAACTTAGTCCATGGTGGAGCCTTTTTGGGTGGATTCCTAAGCCACGGTAGCTGTGTAACCAAGGCTGGTTTTTTGTTGATCTTTTCTTCATAGTCTTCAAATTTATATTCTGTTTGAGGTTTCATTTTGTGAATAATGTAATTCTCCTGCAACATAATATGTCTCAACTATTTTTATGTGCACATTTCTGTAACATGAAGCACTCCAATAACATTAAGCATCACTGCACTCCTCAAAATTAGACTCAATACACTATCATGCAGCAAAAATTCTAACAATCTACCCTTGGAGGTGTATTCAGAGTTCAAAAAATTGAATGTCATCATCACCATTCAAAAAACAAATGAGACCATAGAATTAAGCCTCTTGATCAGTTACCAACATCTAGTTCCAAGGTCTAGAGGTTTACATATGATACCAGTTGTCCAAATAAGTACCTCTGGACTCTAGGGAATCAGAACTCCTATTGTCTTTTGACTCGCTCAGGACAATTGTGCTAACAATATGCTACAGGCAGATTAACTCCCAGCATTCCCTGCTATGCTGAAACGGAGACCACAGAATGTCTGGCTTCAATGTCACCACAGCCTTCAACAAGCATGAGATGCGTCTAGGGAGCAGGCTGTGTTAAAGATGCTGTTTGACAAGTTGACGTAAAAGGGGCTATAAATATGCCATTGGTTCCTGATGCTGGAAAATTCTTCCTGACATGAGAATGGTGCTTCTCCCTGACACTGAGAAAAAACATTTCAGATTAGTTTCAGGCCAGCTGAATCTTGATGGATCTCTCAGTGAAACTCTGGTAGAAGCCTCCCTCCCTTTATATGGCTTCAAAGCACCCTGTTATTTTTCATTTGTGGCTCTTAACCCATCATAAGCAAATAATTCTGTACTATCAGTCTTTCTCACAAGGCAGCAAGCACCATGAGGACAGAGACCTTGTTTTTGTTGTGTATAGCTGTATTCTCAGGTGAAGTAAATAATTCTGTACTATCAATCTTTCTCATAGGGTAGCAAGTGACATGAAGGCAGAGATCTTGTTTATGTTGTTCATAGCTGTACTCTCAGGTTACTAGAAGTTTCTGACACATGGGAGGCAATAACTATCTATATAATGAAAAAATTTGCAAAATACCTTTGCTTTCCTCACCCCAAACTTCTTCCACTGCCTCTATCCCCATCTCCTCTCTAGCTACCTCATGGATGGAATATAATTAGCTCCAGACACCTACGGCTGTATCTGAAGTTGAGAAATGCAATTAGGACACTCACCTTGATGGCATTTTAAATACAAAATCATCAGAATTAGTGACACAGAGATACCAGACCCTAAATATTTGTTTTCATATAGGAAATATAGGAAGAGTATAGGAAGAGTAATGGAAGAGTTTTTTTCTGTTTTGGCGAGAAAAGTTTTGATGAAGAAAAGAGTTTGAAACTATCTGTTGGCTAAAATCAAGTGAGCAGACATGTAGTATCTTTGCTAGACTTGGCCCTTCTAACTGGCCAGAAACAGAAAGGATCTTATAAATTGTATTAGTTTTCACTTATTTCGATATTAAATATATAGCAAATTTTTTCCTGCATTCATGAAGTGATCCAGCTTTTGTCAACAAGAAAAAAAGAAGTTTCTCCTTTGTTTTCTGTCATGGGCTACTTGTTAAAGAGGAATGCAGTCATTCATATAAACACTGTAGTATGTAGCAAAACATTTGATCTTTACAATTCCAGATGACTAGAGTTGTAATAAGCTGTGCACAGCCTCGTGAGAGTAAGTAGGACTGTACTGGGGTAGGAGAAATGTGGGAGAGATAGGGTCTTCCTGCCAAGATTGCCTTGGATAGGAGCTATGTTTAATACAAAGGAGTGAATAAAGAGACGACAAGAGGCAGTGTAGTCAGATGATCTCTTTTTAAAATTTATGTAGCTATGTAGGAAAAAAATTAAAACACACAGAGGTAAAGATACCTCATGCTGGTAGAGGAAGGGCAAATCATGGGAAAGAATACATTTTAGAATGTCATGTTCTTTTCTGTTCTCTGCATTATCAAGTAAATACAATAGCACTATGCAGAAACAGCAAAGGAATTAAAATGTGCCATTCTTTAAAGGTATAATAAAATTAGGCCAATCCAGCACTTTTTTTTTAAGTGTAAGCAATTACTTTGCAGGTGGAATAAGATTAAAACTGTTAACATGACTCCCTCTCTCCCTCCCTCCCTCTGTGGTAGATATTACACTGGAGCTCAGAGCCTGCCAAAGCTCTCCAGAAACTTTTGAAATAGCTCTCAGGGTTTGGAATGTCCTGTGAAAGCAATTTGCCAGAAAGTGGCTAGGCATCCACCTGGGGAGGTTCTAGTCTTCTGGATATGCTTGGCAAGGTTATATGATACAAGAGGTCTCATGAAAAGTATTAGCTATGATGTCTTCCAAAGCCCCAGAAAACCAGCCACATCATAGCCCCAACTTAGTCAGAGTTCTTAGGTTGGATTTAGATTTATCATAAACTATGGAGTCTAAACTTAGTCAAAAAACTAAGATTCTTTTGTGGAGTCTCTAGTGAGATAACTTTCAAGAAATGTGGATATGTTAGCACAAAGGATGAATATACTAGCTTCGATCTGTCTACTTATCCATCCATCCATGCAATGGGCTTTGAATTTTTTATTTGTTCAGAGTGTTGAGAGATGTACCAGCTTTATTAAGTCATCAAGGGGCCACAGACCGCCTTGTATTTTAGTGTGTTTTGTCACCTCTGTTGCAGTGCTGTGTTAATAACCCAAGAAAGAGTTAACTCCCTCCCTCCCACAAAAAGTGTCCCACATAACTATTTATTAATAAGACATATTTTTAAGAGAGTATGGAAAAGTTAGCTTCTAAGTGCTTCTTGATTTCCAGAATAACAGATACCATGGTAAACTGACAACATTATGAGTAATGTGGCTGTAAACCAGCCCTCAAATGAATAAACAACTTCTTCACACATCGTGGGAAGCAGGGCTGCACCCAGGTTAACAGGATAAAAGTCCCCCTGGCTTCACTCTGTTGAAGGGAGCCTGGGAAAAATATCAAGCCTTCAGAGTGTGACTAGTGGATTCCTGATGCCTTTTTGTTGCGTTTTACCTCAGAGATTGAATTTTGGTGCCTGCTGTTGCTCCTTCTCTCTTCTTAGCCAATGCCTTTCAGTTTTATTTGCGCCTTGCCAGTTCCCTGACTCTGACATCAGCCCTTGGGCCTCCTTGACTGCTGAACATTTAGTATGCATAGGTTTCCATATCTCGCCTCCTACTTCTTGCATTTTAATCTTATTCTTTCAAGTACGGATGAAAGTCAAGGCCTAGGGGACACTGGGAGGGGGATTTCTTCAAGAAATGATTCCACAGTGGGCCAACTTTCCCTGCTGAGCCTAGAAGTTTCCCATGGTCTGTGGATAGGAATTTCTGCTCTCTATATTCAACCCATGTCTTCCTATCCCTTCTTAGCAGCCAGGCCTCTCCCCTGTACCCCAGCCCCTCCCATACAGTTCCAAGTGCCTCCCCCACCTTTCCCAGGGTCTCCTTCTCAATGAAGGTGAACTTTATCCTTTATCCTAACAGACTGTTTAAGGCTTCCTCAGTCTTAACTCCCCCATGATCCTTCTGATCCTCCTGACTTGTGAACTCCCTTCTCTCAATTTTCACTGCCTTCACCTTAATCTCCCAAAACTCTTAACATTGAATTATTCTCTCTGTGTTTCTTATGCTCTCAATGTCTCCTCAACAACAATGGTAAGCTGTTTCGAAGAAAGGAATGAGGTTCTTCTTGTTTTCTTCATTTTTTTAGCTGAAAAAATTGTGCCTATTTGTCATGTACAACATGTTTTTTCTTAACATGTATGCATTGTGGAATGGTTAAATCAAGCCTGTTAATGTGACGGTATTCTTCAGGATGACTCACAGTGGTAGCACAACTTTGCCCAGCAGTCAGGTATCCAACTTGATGAGCACTGACCGTACCTGTGGGGAGACCCGGTTCTCCAAAAAGCCTGTGATGAGGGACCACGAACAAACATGTTAATTTGGCCCCATCTCCCTAATCTCTGTGGAGACCTGTTTTAGACTATTTTGTGATGCTGTCACAACCTTCCTGAAACTGGGTAATTTATAAAGAACAGAAATTTATTCTTCACAAGCTGGGAAAGTCCAAGATCAAGGCACCCACAGGTTTGGTGTCTGGTGAGGGCTCTGTCTCTGCCTCCAAGATGGCACCTTGAATGCTACATCCTCCTGAGGGGAAGAGTGCTGTGTCCTCACATGACGGAAGTGCAGAAGAAAGTGAGACCACTCTCTTCAGGCCTGTAATTCGAGCACTGTGGGAGACTGAAGCAGGTGGATCAGTTCGAGAACAGCCTGGCCAACATGGTGAAATCCCAAGTCTGCTTTAAAAAATACAAAAATTAGCCAGGTGTAGTGGTGCACACCTGTAGTCCCAGCTACTTGGGAGGCTGAGGCAAGAGAATTGCTTGTACCTGGGAGACAGAGGCTGAATCTAGATAAGATCCCACCACTGCACTCCAGCCTGGGCGACAGAGCAAGACTCAGTCTCAACAAAAAAAAAAAAAAGAAAGAAAGAAAGTGAACCCACTATCACAAGCCCTTGATAGCATTAATCCAGTCCTGAGGGCTCCCCACCTTTCATTAGCTCCCATCTCCCAACACTGTTGCATTGAAGGTTTAGTTTCAACAGGAATTTTGGAGGGGACAAAAACATTCAGACCATAGCAAGTCCTGGGAAAGAAATAAGAAAAATTTGTTTAAAGTAGCAAGGAAGAAAAAAATTCCTGGATCCTGCTTGAAATTTGAGATTGGGATTAGTGATGGACTTGTACTTTACTCATCTGAATCAATTTTGAGCCCTTTAAATCATGAAAATGTAAAATACCCTTAAGCCAGGCAAATTTTAATAAGATACACCCAGACCAATAATTGTTATCTCTTATATCTCTGTTTCCTTGAGATGTTCCTTTTTGCTACATCATTTAAGTACTTTCCATGTGTGACCATATCAACTGATTATAATTTTTCAGGTTCATCTTTCTTATTAAGCTGTAAATTCTCTAAGAGTAATGACCATGCCTCTAATACTACTCATTACTTTTCCTATATATGAAGAGTAGACCCCATCTCTCCCACATTTCTCCTACCCCAGTACAGTCCTGCCTCTCACCAGGCCAATGCACAGCTTATTACAGCCTAGTCATCTGGAATTGTAAAGATCAAATGTTTTGCTACATGCCACAGTGTTTATATGAATGGCTGTTCCTCTTTAACAAGTAGCCCATGACCAGAAAACAAAGGAGAAACTTTGACAAAGGCTGGATCCTTTGGTGGGAAAAATTTTGCTATATATTTGGCTTCATGAGCCGGTGGGGCTGCCAGGTCACTTCCTGTTCTGCGGCCGATTCAGTTAGCGATCAGCAAAGAACCACTACGTATATTCCTTGGGTTACCATCCAACAGACTCAGTTTCAATTCTTCTTCATCCGAAACACCATGAAGTAACGTTGGCTAACATCTCAACCTATTTTCCTCTCATCTATGGAAGGCTTCGACGACTACCAGAGAGGGTAGGGATGATTGAGGACTAAATTACCGCCGGAGGTCGCTGAATATAGCACAAATGAACCAACCCTTAGTATTCCTAAATTGAAGAAACTGGTGAAAATCAATTAGAAGACATTGACTGGTCTCTGGCCAGGCTTTTAACATTCTCTTGCACTTGGTATATTTCCTGTACATTGGAGCTTGATCCATGGTTTGGCTGTCACCATAAAAATCTCATCTTGAATAACTCCCACAACTCCAAGTAATCATGGGAAGAACCAGGTGGTGAAACTGGTCGCGGGGAATCTTTCCTGTGCTGTTCTCTTGATAGTGAATGAGTCTCACAAGATCCGATGATTTTAAAACAGAGTTTCCCTGCAAAAGCCCTCTCTTTGCTGCTGCCATCCATGTAAGACATGACTTGCTCTTCCTTGCCTTCTGCCATGTTTGTGAGGCCTCCCAGCCATGTGGAATTGTAGGTCCATTAAACCTCTTCTGTAAATTGCCCAGTCTCAGATATGTCTTTATCAGCACCATGTACAGTAAATTGGTACCAGTAGAGGGGGCGCTTCTGTACATACTTGAAAATGTGGAAGCAGCTCTGAGACTGGTTAACAGGCAGGGATTGGAACAGTTTGGAGGGCTCAGAAGAAGACAAAAAACTGTGGGAAATTTTGAAACTTCCTAAAAACTTGTTGAATGGCTTTAACAAAAATGCTGAGAGTGGCGTGGACAATAAAGTCCAGGCTGAGGTGGTCTCAGATGGAAATGAGAAACTTGTTGGGAACTGGAACAAAGGTGACACTTGTTATGTTTTAGCAAAGAGAGTGGTGGCATTTTTCCCCTGCCATAGAGATGTGTGGAACTTTGAACTTGAGGGAGATGATTTAGGGTATCTGGCAAATGAAATTTCTAAGCAACAAAGCATTCAAGAGGTGACTTGGGTACTGTTAAGGGCATTCAGTTTTCTAAGGGAAGCAAAGCATAAAAGTTTGGAAAATTTGCAGCCTGACAATGAGATAGAAAAGAAAATCCCATTTTCTAAGGAGAAATTCAAGCTGGCTGAAGAAATTTTCATAAGTAATGTAGATTCAAATGTTAACCCCCAAGACAACGGGGAAAATGTCTCCAGGTCATGTCAGAGGTCTTCAAGGCAGCTTCTCCCATCACAGGCCCCATGGCCTGTGTGGAAAAAGTGGTTTTATGGGTTGGGCCCAGGATCCCCATGCTGTGTGCAGCCTAGGGACTGCTATGACAGTGCAGAAGGGAAATGTGAGGTTGGAGCCCCCACACAGAGTGCCTCCTAGGGCACCACTTAGTGGATCTGTGATAAGATGGTCATCATTCTCCAGACCCCGGAACGGTAAATCCACTGACAGCTTGCACTGTGCACCTAGAAAAGTCGCAGACACTCAACGTCAGCCTATGAAGGCTGCCGGGAGGGAGGCTATACCTTGCAAAGCCACAGGGGCGGAGCTGTCCAAGACCATGGGAACCCACCTCTTGCATCAACATGACCTAGAGGTGAGACATGGAATGAAAAGGGATCATTTTGGAGCTTTAAGATTTGACTGTCCCGCTGGATTTTGGACTTGCATGGGCCCTGTAGCCCCTTTGTTTCAGCCAATTTCTCCCATTTGGAATGGCTGTATTTACCCAATTCCTGTACCCCTATTGTATCTAGGAAGTAAGTAACTTGCTTTTGATTTTACACGCTCACAGGTGGAAGGGACTTGCCTTGTCTCAGATGAGACTTTGGACTGTAGATTTTTGAGTTAATGCTGAAATGAGTTAAGACTTGGGGGGACTCTTGGGAAGGCATGATTGATTTTGAAATGTGAAGACATAAAATTTTGGAGGGGCCAGGGACAGAATGATATGGTTTGGTTGTGTCTCCACCCAAATCTCATCTTGCATTGTAACTCCCACAATTCCCACATGTTGTAGGAGGAACCCAGTGGGAAGTGACTGAATTGTGGGGGGTGTGTTTCCTGCATTGTTCTCGTAATAGTGAATGAGTCTCACGAGATCTGATGGTTTTCAAAATGGGAGTTTCTCTGCACAAGATCTCTTTGCCTGTTGCCATCCATGTAAGATGTGACTTGCTCCTCCTTGCCTTCTGCCATGATTGTGAGGTCTCCCCAGCCATGTGGAACTGTAAGTCCATTAAACCTCTTTCTTTCGTAAATTGTCCAGTCTCAGGTATGTCTTCATCAGCAGTGTAAGAACAGACTAGTACAGAGCTTAATTCACAAAAAAGAAAAAAAATGATTTCCTCACCATTTTAGTCAAAATTATTATTATTATTAATTATTACTGAGACAGGGTCTTGCTCTGTTGTCCAGGCTGGAGTGCAGTGAAGATCTTGTCTCACTGCAACCTCCATCTCCAAGTCTCAAGCAATCCTCCCATCTCAGTCTCCTGAATAGCTAGAACCACAGGTGTGTGCTACCACACCTGGCTAATTGTTTTTTGTATTTTTTTGTAGAGACAGGGTTTCACCATGTTGCCCAGGCTGGTCTCAAACTCCCCAGCTCAGGCAATCTGCCTGCCTCAGCCTCCCAAGGTGCTGGGATTACAGGTGTGAGCCACTGCACCCAGCCCCAGTCAAAATTAAAGTATCCTGTCAGAATGAAACTTCTACAGTTTGAGGAATCATTAATTACAAAGCATTGCTTCTTCATACATGAATATTTGGGACCAGAAGGCAGATGTATGCTCCTCTCTAGAATGCCATCTTCTACCACAGATTGTGTGGATATACAACAGCTACTACTAGATTCACTATTTTCTAAGAAACAATGTCGATTAGTAATAGGAAGAGATTTTTCAATAAAAAATTTTAGCAAAGGAAGCAAAGTTTTAGCTCATGTGAGAAATCTAAGATAGGGAAAGAAACGTTTTCCTCACATGCAACATTCAACAGAAGCAGAGGTCATCCGTGTTAGGAGCATTTTGTACAAACTCAAACAATTTCATGACAGAACAACCTACTTTTGTAAAAGTTATTTTCCCTCTAGTTCCTGCCATTCTCAGTTAAAATGAAAACTTTATGATATTGCTAAACTATAAACTATGTAGTTTGTTCTACCCACATCAATTATAAATTCATTTGTGGAGAAAAAGAAAAGAAATAAATCAGCCATGCTAATTAAAAAGAAAATTAAGCAAGAAACAGTCAAGAAGGAATTTCCTGAAGAAAAAGGAAGTCTTCTTTAGTTAAATTATAGAATAATTTACAGAAAATTAAAACTACAAAATGCATTTTCAATATCTTAGAGCCACTGGGTTTGGTGAACAATGGTGTTTTGCACATCTACATTGCAGGCACGCACTTCCTTCAACAAGATACCCTCTGTCTTCTGCTAATACCTCTCAGGAGCAGAGCAGATGTAAATGTGTTCACTCAGCAGTTTAGGAGCCCATCATAACTAAAAAATAAAGGTACGGATACAACTGTAGATAATTTTGCTTGGCTTTGATGATCACTATGAATTAAATTCTAAATACGGACTGAAGCTTCCTTGTGTCATAGTAATTCACAGAATTCCACTCCCTTCTCACCACCCTCATTGTGATCTCTCAAGCAGATTTATGAAAACTGTGTACAATTAGGAATACTTTTCTATCACCATTAATTCTGTCCTCTGATCTTTCTTCCCCAGTTCCATTGGTACCAATGAGTTCCCAATTCATATAAGCTATTCTCCAGAGGCACAAGACTGTTCTCCTAATTAAATGTTAAATGTCTTGAGAGCAGGTCCAATGTTGAGTAATACGTGATAACTGGCCAACAAAATAATGGCACTTGCATAGACCAGGAAGAAGCTTCATATTAGTGGGATTTTTGCTGATATGAGGCCATCCACATGGAAGGGCCATGAGCCTCATGCCAGCTGCACTGTGGCCTAGGAAATGGGGGAATGGAGGAAATGGAAGGTTATAGGGACAAGCAAACAGGACCAGATCCAATAACACACACACACACGATCAAAAGCACAGGGGCTGACTTCACAGATGATTACAAATCAACCTGGATAAGATCCTGTAGGCCTAATGCCACTTAAACCAATATGCCACTGACTTTAATGGAACTTTTGCCTCAATAGGGGAGGATGGAATGAGGCTCACAAATGTATCAATAATTGTGACATAAATACTTATAATAAAGGTACAAAAAAGAAAAACCTTTAAGAAAGCGACTACATGCTTTTAAGCAGATACTCAGGGTGGGCAAGTGGAACCAGCGATAAGGACCCAGACACAGCAAGTCTTCCAATCAGGGATCCTTTCACCCCTGGAGCCGGATGCTCTCCTCCCCTACTGGGGGCACTGGCAGGGAAATCTCACCACACGCCTCCTCCACTGAAAGTCATCTGGTGGCCTGACTGTGAAGCCCTTTTGCCCTCTCAGGCGGTACCAGTAGGGACCAGTGGAAGGCCCAGCAGCATCCAATAAACTGAGCCAACCAAAAATAGCAAATGCTTTGAAAATCACTGCCCTTGGAAGCACAGCCCACTAAAATAGGCAAAGACCCATGTGCTAAACTTAACAGGGTGTCTGCCTGTTAAAGTAAGTTTGGAATGCAACCCAGAGTTTCCAAACATATGAAATGTGCAGGATATAATTTAAAATCACCCATCAACTAAGAACCAAAAACTCACAACTTGAGTAAAAAAAGACAATCAACTAATGCCAATACCAAAATGGATCAGATGAATTAGATCTTGAAATGATCTGAAAAGGATTTTAAAGCAGCTGTCATAAAAACGCTTCAATGACAAATTATAAATTCTTTTGAAACAAAGGGAAAAAATTAGAAAATTCCAGAAAAGAAATGGAAGCTATAAAAAAATGAAAAGCATAAACTATAATAATAAAATAATAGTAACAGAGATTGTAAAACTTGCTGGAAGGGCTCAACAGTAGAGGTGAGAGAGGACAAAATTAGTGGACTTGAGGGCAGGACAATAAAATTTATCCAATTTCAATAAAAAAGGGAAACATATTGAGAAAAAAATTAACAGCACCTCAGGGACTTGTGGGACACTAGCAAAAGACCCACCATTTGTATCATCAGAGTTCCAGAAGAGAAGAAAGAGAGTAGAACCAAAAGAGTATATAAAGAAATAATGGGCTGGGTACAGTGACTCACGCCTTTAATCCTAACACTTTGGGAGGTCGAGGTGGGTGGATCACCTGAGGTCAGGAGTTCGAGACCAGCCTGGCCAACACGGTGAAACCCTGTCTCTATTAAAAATACAAAAATTAGCTGGGCGTTGTGGTGGGCCCCTGTAATCCCAGCTACTCAGGAGGCTAAGGCAGGCACTTGAACCCAGGAGGCAAAGGTTGTAGTGAGCCAACATAGCACCATTGCACTGCAGTCTGGGCGACAGGAGTGAAACAACAACTAAAAAAGAAAAGAAAATAAATAATGGCTGAAAACTCCCCAGATTTGGCCAAAAAAACACATAAACCTACAGATTCAGAAAACAGTAAATCCAAACCAGATAAACTCAGGAAAATATACACTAAAACACATCATAATTAAAAATTTTAAATCTAAAGAGAAAGAAAATCTTGAAATAATCCAGAGAAAAAGGATAAATGAACATCAATTCAAACGACAGCACATTTTCCCTCCAGGTTTACTGAGGTATAGTGACGATTAAAATTGTATACATTTAAGGTCTACAACTTGATCATTTGGTATATATATACACTATGAAATATTCACCACAATCAAGCTAATGACTGGGCTTTTTAATATGTAACCATGTAGTCCAGAATCAAGTGCTTTCAAGTGGGGAAACGAGAGACTTGTCAACTGTGAAGTTTATATTCAGAGAAACTATCCTTCAGAAATGAAAAAAAAAAAAAAAATTCTCAATGAAGAAAAAGACTCTGTCACTAGCAGACTCACCCTTAATGACTGACTAAAGAAAGATCTTCCAACACAAAGGAAATGATAAAAGAAGGAATCCTGGTGCACCAAGAAGGAAGAAGATTCAATGAATAAAGCAAACTTACTGTTATGTTGATGACTGAAATAAAAATTGTAATACCCCTTGATACTCAAGATGATGACAATTAAAAATGGGAAAGGTAAAGAAACCTAAATGGAAGTGAGGTTCCCATAATTCACTCAAAATTTATATGAAAAGGCACAGCCCTATATTAATGTATAGCTATAGTAAGCAAGACAATGTGGTATTGATGAATGAATACATAGATCGATTGAACAGAATAGACAACCCAGACAGGTCCACATAAATATGCTCAACTTGTATTTGACAAAGATGCATAATCAATTCAGTGAAGGAAGAATAGTCTTTACAACAATTGGTGCTGGAGCCATCAAGCATGCATAGACAAAAAGAAAAGAAAAGAAAAGAAAAAGAATCTTGACCTAAACCTCATACCTTATACGAAGATGAACTTTAAATGGAATATAGACCTAAATGTAAAAAATAGCACCATACAACTTTTAGGAAAAAAAAAAAACAGAAACACATTTGTTGGGATTTAGAGTTAGGCAAAGACTTCTTGGACTTGATATCAAAAGCATGATCCATAATATTTATAAATTTTTTCTCATCAAAATTAAAAAACTTTTGTTTGGTGAAACCTCATGGGAAGAAGATGAAAATACAAAGAGACAGGAGAAAACATTTGCAAACCACATAGCCAGCTAAGGACCAGTAAATAAAGTATATTATTAAAAAATCTCAAAATTCAATAGTAATAAAACAAGCAATCCAAATAGAAAATGGGAAAAGACATTTTACTAAAGAGGATATACAGATGGTAAATAAGCATATGAGAAGATGTTCAACATCACTAACCATCAGGAGAAGGCAAATTAAAACTACAATGAAATATTACTACATGCCTATCAGAATGGCTAAAAATTAAAAAGAGTGACAATACCAAATACTGGCAAACATGTGAAGAAACTGGATCACTCATACATTGCTGATAGAAATGTAAAAAGGTACAGGCATTCTGGAAAACAGTTTTCTTATAAAACTAATCATAAAATTACCACATGACCCAGCAATTGTAGTGGTGGGTAATTATCCAGAGAAATGAAAATTTGTGTTATGACAAAAAACTGTTTGCAAATATTCATAGCAGCTTTATTTGTAATAGCTTAAACTACAATCAGCCCAGATGTCTCTCACCAGGTAGACAGTTAACCAAAATGTCAACTACTGTGGAATAAACATATACCATGGAATATTACTCAGCAATAAAAAGGAATACAATACATGGAAACTTGGATGAATTGCCAATGAATTCAGTTGAGTGAAAAAGCCAATCCAAAGAAGTTACATACTGTATAATTCCATGTATGCAACAGTTCTTAAATGAAAAAAATTAGTACTAGAGGACAGATGAGTGGTTGCCAGGAAGGTTAGGGATGGCGTGGATAGGCAGTAAGTGGATGTAGTTATGACAGGGAAATAGGATAGATATTAGTGGTGTTGGAAATGCTTACTGTCTCAACTGTGATGGTGAACACAAGAAATTGCACTAGCAACACACTGTATAGAACTTACACACACACACACACACACACACACACACACACACAAGTACAAAAGTGAGGAAGCCTGACTAGGTCATGATTTGTATCAAGCTCAATATTCAGGCTAATATCATACCGTAGAGTTTTGCAAAATACTAACACTGGGGGAAACTAGGCAATGTGTCCAAGGGCTCTCTCTGTATTACTTTTCACAAGTGCATGTGAATATACAATTATCTCAACAAACACTTGAAGGCTATCACAATGTGAATGATGAAACCAGGATATATTTCTACCATGAAGTTCATTTTCAAATATGGCATGTGACCACCAAGGCCTGCTGTACAATGTGGGAAGAGCCATGGGCAAACTGCTTTTTAGCATAATTCTTCATCATTCTGTTAATCATCACCAAAAAGCCACCATTTCCTAAGAGCAAGGGGAGGGAATGTTACATTAACATAATACTAGAATCATTCCAGAGGAAGGTAGATGCTAGCAAACATCTTACCAATCAATTGGCAATTACTGATACCAACAGGTCTTAAGTTCCACACGGCAGTGGCACATCTGTTTGCTTCACCAAAGATAGTTCTGCACCTGGCATAGTCCTTGGCTCATGATGGAAAGAAACCCAGGAGTGTTGATCAGTGAATGAGGAACAAACTCATACCTCATTCATCCATAACCTTTCTGACAATCTAATCTGTGGCATGCGAAAGACGTTTCCATTAAGTAGGAGTTTACAATATTCTGGTTCTGTAGGATGAACAGAAATTTTATGGCACCCTGAGGATTGTCTGAATCTCTACTTCTTAAAGGTTCCCTCCAAAATAGCACTTGTCTTCTACTATACAAAAGAGGGAAGGAGTATCTGACACTAGACAGCCGAGGTGTAACTAACCTGAAACTGTGCAGCCATAACATTGAAATTAGTTTTCAAATAGCCAAATGTATGCATGTTTATTTTAGTATTTAAAAATGTTAAATTTTCTACAAATTAAATTTCATGCAAATTTAATGACAGAACTTTCTCCTTCTCTTCCAAAGTATACAGGATCATCCCTGGCATCAAGCATGTCCTCAATTTTCAAAAACAGGCCTAACCAACCAAGGGGTTCTTTGAAATATGGAATGTCAAAGTGAAGCAGTTTTGTTTAGCCAGGAGTCAGATTGATGTTTCTGATGTCAAAAATTAGGGCTAAGGAACTTGACAAGCACCTTAGAGTCTCTTTATCCCTACTAGTTCTCAAGCAAAAGGTTGCTCTCAGCATAGCAGCAGAAACACCCAGCTCCTGAAACCACTTGTAGGGAGAGAATGTTAGGTAAAAAGGAGTCATCTCAGACATATTGTAGGAGGAAGCTGTGTTTGCATTTAAAATGGGAAGGCATTTTATTGAGATGTCTTGGAGATGAGTGTACAAATGGGTACACCAGTAGCCATCACTAAGACAAATGTCCATTTTGACTTTGACTTTGACTTTCCCCTCAAAGCCTCTTTAATTAAGATGAAAAAAAACAAACAAAAAAAAAAAAAAAAACAAGGTTCAGCAGATGTCATTGGGTGCAAGTCTGAAGAGACAGTAGTTAAGTACAGCAGACAGCAGAAATAAAACAAAATGAATCAATTAAAAAACCTGGACATAACAGCTGAAGTTGTGACTTCATTTGGAGGTTTAATATGCTGGGAAACTCAGAAAAATTAAACACGTCTTGGAGTCTTAACTTCCTATATCTTAACTTGCCATACTTCACATGGTGATCAATGGAACTACTGATATTTTCATTTTTGTTTTAATTATACTTTCGTATTTTAACTGTTGCTTATCTTGGGGTTACCGTTATATTATGTAGTTCAAAATT
The DNA here is from genome assembly GCF_008728515.1 of Papio anubis. Classification (NCBI taxonomy): domain Eukaryota; kingdom Metazoa; phylum Chordata; class Mammalia; order Primates; family Cercopithecidae; genus Papio; species Papio anubis. Next base: position 32,964,332 of record NC_044988.1, read on the forward strand.
TCATTAAGTAGGCTGAAATTTTAAATGAGACACTGTATCTTAAGGCTAACTACTTTTAGACAATTTGAAGTCAGATTTTATAATATACAGTAAATAAGAAAATAAGATTTCCCATTTAAAACTCTGCTTTGGGGCAGCTCTGTCTGTTCATGTCACAGTCACAATGAATGTTAGAATGTAACATTTGGAGGACAGGAGTAGTGGCATTTATTTTCACGTTATATGGTACCTAGACCAATGCTTAGTGTAAAAAAATATGTTTTCCAGAAGTAATTTTTTGGGGAAAAAGTGATTCATTTCAGTTATACGAAACGTGAAAGAAAACTAACGAAAGCAAATACAAGGAAATAATAAAAATGAGTTGTCTATGTAATGATAGTTGCTTCTCTTAGGAATGAGGGAAATAAAGGTGTTTGCTTGTTAAAGGTTCTGCTGAGAAGAGTTCAAAAAAACTGCATTTCTCTCCTTCCTCATGGGTAAACAGTGAATGCACAGAGGTACTAAACCAAATCCTTCTCAGTGTAAAGTAGGAGATGGTTGTTTATGGGATAGAGTTGGTACAGCTATTCCCAGAAACTCGATATGAACAACTGTATTTATTTCCATTATTAAGGAGTAAACAGTGTTAAAGCTAGATGATGGACATATCCCACATAACTGTTTTTTCAACTTTTGACCATTTTTTGTATATTTTCATTGTAAAAGTAAAAACAAAAAATGAACAGTGTCTTCACTACCTTTGTAAAGGTATTCCTCTCTCAATATTTCTCCAGTTTTAATCTGGCTGGTGGAACACAAAAGATCAGACAGTGTGACCTCTAATAATCTCTACCATGACCAATTCTGATAAGGTCAAACACTTTTATCCCCCAGGAGGTGTCACACAAAATTTTCTTTAGTTTAGTTTGAGGTGTATGAAGTTTTTCCACCTGTGAATAAAATCCTCAGCAAATCCTTGTCGAGTGTTTTCCTTGTGTGACATGGAGCCAACCAGCTAAGGCTCTCAGTAAGGCTGGCTGCCAGGGTAAATCATATCTTTCCTGGCTTTACACGTGAGCCAGATGTTGGGGATTTTCTGAGCTACAGGATCGTGGGGAAAAAGGTTTTTGCATTTCCTGTGTTCTCACTCCAGCTCTCAAGCTTTCAAGATTCATGGCCAGTCAACAGTGTCATGAACTGGCCTGAAAATATCCCAGATTAAAACCCACTGACAACACACCTGACTCTGCCATCGCCTCATACCATTTGTCAGATCAGGATCTCTTTGTACTGCTGCTTCCCCTGACAGTTCTGAGGGAAGCCAGAGAGGCAGGTGTAATCTTTAATCTTCTGAAGCCTGAAATTCAGTGGAATTCAACTACCACTGTAAAAGTAGCTTATTTTCTTGTTAATATTAGTAGCATTTTAAAATACTATGAATACTAAGTCAAATATGACAAACTTTTTTATCATATAGACAATTTAGAAATATGTAAAAATATGAATGTATGTGTACATTTCAGGTATATGTAAAAATCCACAATAAACCCACTGTCTGAGGAAAACTAACATACATCATTTTCCTATATTTCCAAGGACAAGTAAGGAATTTCCTAGGGTCCTAATGAATGTCCATATATGCCTATATATGCCACCAGAGGCATGTTTGTTTATTTGTATATATCAACATTCATTTAAACATTCTATCATAAGTATTTTCCTCATTACTAAATACTATTAAATAACTTTTATGATTGCATGATTTCAGCAAATGACTATACCATAATTCATTTAATATTGGCCTACTGCTGGATTACTATTGGCCTACTGTTGTATTACTGCTAGTGTCACAAAAATTGTCATTTTTTCTCTGTTATAAACAATTTGCACCCTGCATTTTAAAAGTATTTTGACAAAGGAAATATTGCCTTATCTTTTCTGAACACTCACTTCCTTTCTGTTCTAACGCAGCCTTCCTAGGAGCAGTTGTTTCTAAACTCTAATATGCATCAGAATCATCCAGAGGGCTTGTTAAAACACAGATTTCTGGGTCCCACCCTCAGAGTTTGTTGACTGAGAAGGTCTGGGTTGGACCCAAGAATTTGCATTTTTAAAAAGTTCCATGGTCTAGGACCACACTTTGAGAACCACTGTTCCAAAGAATCACCTGCTTTATACTCTGGTTTCTCTTCAGATCATACAAATCTGCCTTTTAAAAAAGCACCCGTTGGATCTATGAAACTGATGCAGCCAGCAGTTTCTCATTATGGTCTCATTTTCCTTTACATTGAAAAATAAAAAGCTACTTCAATTGCCATTTCACAGTACAGCCCATGGCCTGGAATGGGCACAGGTGCCCTCTTTAGGTTGAAAATATTTGGCAAATAAGGAATGCTGGCAAGAGAGATGCAGTTTTGACACCTACACCTTGATTTGGGATTCATTTTTCTCACTCAGGGTTTGGCAAGTCTATGTCTTCTTTAAAGTGAGGCTGAAAATAGCTCTGACTCACAAACCTAGCTTAAAACACCACAAGGAGTAAACAACTATTTCCGTAGCTAATAATTATTAAAATATATTTTTGAGCTTTTACACAATTTGCCTGTATAATGAGATCTAAGTATTTACATGGAATTTCTACATTATTGTGTGAATAAATTATCGTAACTAAAACCTGTCTCCTGACCTCCAGCCTCCCCCTGATGTCAGCCTGTGCTCAACTCTGCCACCAACATTGTCTTTTTAAAAATCAAAACTTATTCCTTATTTACTTCTGTCCCCTGCAATATGGCAAACGAAACATTCAGAGAAACCACTTCTGACACAGCACGTCTAAAAATGGCAGCTAAAGTGTTTAAAAGAATATCTTTTTTAATGCATGGCTGACCTAGAGATAAAGTGAGGGAATGCCTCAGAGGCCAGAAACAAGCAAACAAACAAAAAAGCCCAGCAATCAGGAGTAGAGAGCAAGAGTTGGAGCTATTCTAACAATTCCAGGTACCCGAGAGCTTGGCTTCTAAGGGTCCAGTTGAGAAGAAGAATCAAAGCATGGGTCTAGAATTGGATCTGAGTTTAAACAGACACCCACATTCACAAAGCAAGAACTTCTACATGGCAACACAGTCAGCAAATAAACTGGGAGAAACAAAACAAAACCTGACCTACAGAGTGAGGCAGTTGGCAAAGACATCTTGGCTGTTGGTGGAGAAGGGAAAAATTAGTCTCTTAAGATTTTTTCACCACAAAACCTGGGTTTGAATCCTGAATTCTGTTTTTTATCATGTGCTCCCAAACACTCAAAAGCTGACATTTTAGTATAAGTTTATATAGCATTAATATAGTCTCTGTGCTTCAGGTAGCAACAATGACAACTACTCCGTGGAAGCATGCATCTAAACCTAGGTCTCAAGGAATTCCCACAGATAAAGTTCTAAAGAATGGCAGCTTATACTAATAACTACCACCGTGAATAATAGCAGAAACAGCCAGTAGAAAACACAGTATAGAAAATAACTGAAAAGATGATCAACTATGTAAGTACGGAATTATCAGATACATAAGTATAAATAAATTTTTTAAAAAAAGAAAAAGGAAAAATGAATATATAACAAAGAAACAAGAAGCTGTAAAAATTGACCAAGAAGTTTTAAAAAATAAAATCTACTTCTAAAAATAAAAACGTAATTATTTTTAAAAAGCTTAATTTATGAATTAAACAGTGGAGAAGACACAGCTAAAGAGAGACTTAACAACTTTGAAAATGGTTGTGTGTAAATTAAACACTAAACCTCAGTGTTTTCATCTAGTGCATGGAGACGACAGTGCTCCGTTCATAAGATTGGTCTGAATACTTAATGCATATAAAGGGCTAGGTGGGCCGGGCGCGGTGGCTCACGCCTGTAATCCCAGCACTTTGGGAGGCCGAGGCGGGCAGATCACTTGAGATCGGGAGTTCAAGAGCAGCCTGACCAACATGGAAAAACCCCATCTCTACTAAATATACAAAATTAGCTGGGTGTGGTGGTGCATGCCTGTAATCCCAGCTACTCGGGAGACTGAGGTCGGAGAATCGCTGGAACCCAGGAGGCGGAGGTTGAGGTGAGCCGAGATCGCTGCATTGCACCCCAGCCTGGGCGAGAAGAGCAAAACTCAAAATTCTATCTCAAGAAAAAAAGAAAAAAAAAGAAAAGAAAAGTTGAGCTGTAACATTCAATAAACAGAAAAGCTCAAATTTACATAAAATCTATCAGAAAATAGAAATGGGACAAGAAATGAACATTTTATGTGATCCCCATTCATGACCATACTGCCAAAATCTTAAGAAAAATATTGGCAAATTAACTCATTCAATATATATGCTAAAAATATATACATCATGACCAAGGTGAATGTTTTTCTAGGCAAGTAAGGTTCATTGATCATGCCACTGAGAAATCAGGGAGAAAATCATATTACTATCTCTACAGGGGGAAAAAAAAAAAAGCTTAATAAAATGCAGCAAGTATTCAGGGTAAAAACTCACAGCAAACTAAGCATATAAAGGAACTTGTTAACCTGTTAAAAATATGTAACAAACATCAAAGTTAGTGGGGAAATATTTCTTTAAATGTCTTTAAAGGAAATAGGAATAAGAAAAAGTTATGCTATGAGTATTTCTATTCAGCATCACCTTGGGAAGTTCTACTTTATATAATAAGATAAGGAAAAGAAATAAAATATATCAGGATTAGAAAAAAGCCATAAAAATAAATGTATATAGATTATATAATTTTATACATAAACCCCTACAGAAAATGCAAATTATCAGAATTAAGAGTTCGAAGAAGCTTCATTCATTTTTATCATTATGTGATAATCCATTATTGTCACTGTTCTTTTTGGTGCTTAAATTACCTAACATGCCTGTGGAAATCCCTTTAGGCCAGCTCAAGCATCTTTATGACATGGTTCCCATCACTCTTTGAGCATCTCCTTGCTTTTTGGTCCAAAAAGATGATCCAGACTCATCTTAGTCTTTCCTTAATCCAGATCTGGAATCAGCCATTTCTATTAAAAGTACTGTTTCTTTTGGGTAGAAAATGGTACTTAGAAATCAAGACATTAGTGCTGAATGTGTATATTGCTAATGAGGTGTCATTCTCCAGGCACCTTCAATGCACAGAGCTGGGAAATACATTATTTAAAATCATCAATTCATTTAATAGAGTCAATTCAAATACATCACAGAGTTTTTCTTACCTTTATATTTATATCTCTTTTGTAGTAAAAACTGTGGTTTAGAATTACATTAATGTACTTACCTACTTTATACTACTGTATATATTTTTAGTAATTACAATATAAATACTAACACTAACAATAAACCCAGTAAGTAAGAGTTTAAGATTTCTTTGCAGATTTTTTGTCATTAAAATTTGTCCCATAAAAATATATATTCAGAGCACTATGCTTAAAAATAGTGTGAATTAATTAATTACTCTGTGGCTATGTAATCTATTTGGTATATAGTTAGAATTATTTTCTTTCTTTTCCATTCAGTTTTAAAGTTTACTAATTTTTATCCTTTATAGTTTTAATTTTATTTTTATTAGAAATAATATTAAATATTAATATTTTGTTAATAGAAAAGTATTTTATTAAAATATGTATTGGTTCAAAAGTCAAAACTATATAAGTAGGTATTCTGCAATCATTATCACTTCCAATACAATTACCACTGACACCATCTAGTCCACCTTTTTATTATGTTTTGGCTTATCTATCCTGTACTTCTTTTTGCAAAATTAAGCAAATAAATACCAGGACATACACACACGCATATGTAGAGTTACTTCCCTTTCTTTCTTTAAAAAAAAAAAAAGTGATATAAAATACATTCTCTTTTGTACCTTGCTTATTTCCATTTAACAATTATCCTAGATATCACACCATATCAGCTTATAGAAATATTCCTCATAATTTTACAGCTTCATAGTATTCAACTGTATGGCTATGCTATGGTTATTGAACCTATCTCTATAATTGCAGATTTGGGTTTCAATATGTTGCTATTACAAAGACTACTACAACAAATAACTGATACTGCTGTTGTTTCACATTTGTAGAGGTGTTTCATCACGGTAAACCTTTAAAAGTGAAATTGTTAGCTGGAAAGACGTAGATTTGTATGCAATTCCCCTCCATGGAGGTTGTAATTATTTTGCATTCTCACTAACAATGAGTCTGAATGCTTGTTTTTCTAGAGTCTCCAAAAGTTTTTTTTTTTTTTAAAGGAAAGGGTGCATTTCTATGCACCAGCAATGAAGAGTTTAATATTTAATTTTTTAATATTACCATGTACAAAAAAATAATGAAAATTTATAATATACCATGGGGGGAAAACTAACAAAAATTGTATGAGATTTTTAAATAATAAATGTATAAATGTTTATTGAAAGAAATTAACAAAGATAACAATTAAGAGACGAAGCATATTCACGGACAGCATATTCAATAGGAAGAGTCACTACTGTAAACATGTCAATGATTCTATAATTGATCTACATATTTAATAAATTCTAGCCAAAATCTTAACAGGATTTTTCAAGTACCTTAATGAACTTATCCTGAAATGAATCTGGAAGAATTAACAGCTAAGAACAGCCAAGTCAGGTTTAAAGAAGAACAGGGTGGGGAACTTGCCCCATCAAATAATAAAACATAGTCATTACACAATGCAATATTTAAGTGTGGCAATAGAAAAACAGAGAAATGGAAAAGAATAGGGGGTCCCATAAACAGGACTATTAACATATGAAAAAGGTACAAAAGCGTGATTTCTCTCCAAGGGAAACTCTTGTACATATGCTTCCTGTAAACAAGTTTAGAAATGATCAGAGCAATGTTACTCAGAGTAAGAAAAAACTTGAAAAAATCCAAAGATCAATGATAGTTAAATGAATAATAAAATCTGGTATAATTACTTGATAAATAGTCCATAGGTATAAAAAAATCAATGATCCATAGATTCACACATCAACATGGGTAACTCTTGAAAACAATGCTGAGTGATGAAAGGAAATCACAGAAGAAATATATTTAGTAGGATCCTATTATATACACTTGAAAAGCAGGCAAAACCAAACAATGTATTTTTAAGGATGCCTATATATGTGGTAAAACTTTAAGGAAAAGTAAGAAAATTGTTAATACAAAATGAAAATTAAAGTAGTAATGTCTTCTGATGAGAGGAGGGAGAGGATTTGCAAAAGAGACACAGAGATTCTAAGAGATCAAGAATCATCTGTCTCTGAAGTTGGATGTTGGATTCATCAGTGTTATTTTATTTATTATTCTTACTTAAAATATACATATGTTATATTCACTCTGGTAGGTAAAATACATTTATCTACCAGAGGGTAGAAAATGTATCTACACCCAAAGTTTGTTTAAAGAAAAAGAAAACGTTATTTTCTCAGTCCTCTGCCTAAAAGCTTCCAGTGGCCCCCTGCTGCTTACAGGACAAAATCTAACTTCTAGCAAGGCAAACTAGAATCTTCCCCATCAGCCCTCCAGTTACCTTTGCAGCTTCCTCCCTGCCACTCACCTGCATTCTAGTGACACGCCGAATTATCAGATGCCCAAGCCCGTAGCTGAGCTATATACCTGCAGCTCCCTCTGCCAGGCATGTGCTCCTCATGTCTCAATCTGGCCAGTTCCTACACTTCCAAAATCAGCAAATGCCAGCTCCTCAGTGGAGTCTTCCCTGATCATTCTGATGGTCACTCTGTCCTCCGTACTTTCACAAAGCTATATGTCAAGTTTTTCTGTTTATATGTCTCTCCTCCTTTGCCTGTGACATTTTTGTAGCCAAGAGCTGTGTTTTTAGCTCAGTTAAGCCAACATTTTCTGTGTGTTAATTTTATGTCATGCACTGTGGCAAGCACTGAATTTATCACAAGTAAGCCCTACTTCCTAGCCTCAGACAGCTTGCAATCTAGTCATAGTCATGTCAGTGTTCTTCATGCTGATTACAATCCCTGGCATGTTGCATATCCTTAAATTATGTCTGACGAATAAATGAACAAATTAAGAGAGAAAGAATAATTACCCCTTTCTTATTCAAAAAAAATCTTTTGGCAATGAATCACGCTTTCAATGGCATTTATCCATTATTTTTTAAGGCTGTAAATTGTATATGCCTGTCAAAGACTAAAGTTTACCTAAGGAAAAAACACCAAATGTTTATCTTAATGGGTGTATTTTAATTATTCTCATAGAAATTCCAGAAACAAATAAATTTAGCCAACCAATTAAAACTCAGATTCATTATAGCACACAATACCAAACAATAACACAAGACAAGTTGTATGAATGGAAAATGTTAATGAAAGTATTCCGTTTTGGTCTCTCCCACGTAAAGCTGTGTTTGTAAACATGTTTACTTACTGTTCATTTTCTTTAAAAGGAAAAAAATTCCCAAGGAAAATTTCAAATTAAGCCTTCTCTTAAAATTTTTAATTTCTAAATAGCTTCAGTCATCTAAGTAAGCAGTCATCATATCTACCATTTATGAATATTACATGCCAAGGAATACTTTCAATGATGCATTTTGCAGATACCAGCTTTCAATAAACCAAATACAGGAAAGCAAGTAATGATCATCTGTATAATGTGGTTATGCCATCTGGATACATCTTCATTCTTCCCAAACTGGTTTCTATTCTTTGGCGAGACAAATGTATTAATACATCATTCTGCCATATACATCCTATTCTGGCCTGCCTGGGTGGTTCTTACTAGTCCCACTGTGATACTATAAACAGTGGTCCCTCTAATAATGTCCACTTCCTATCCCCAGACTCTGTGAATATGTTGCATTACATGGTAAAAAGGACTTGGCAGCTGTGATTAAACTAAGGATTTCTGATATGGACAGATTATCATTATCCCGGATCATTTGGGTGAGCCCAATGCAACACAAGGGTCTTTATAAGAGGAAGATAGGAAGATCAGTGAGTAGTAGTAGATGTGACAATGGAAGCAAGAGGATGGAGTGACATGAGTAAGAGGTCACAAGCCAAGGAATGCAGGTGGCCTCTAGAAGCTGAAAAAGTCAAGGAAACAGATTCTTCCTTCAGAGCGTCCAGAAGGAAACAGCCCTTCCGACTTTCATCCAGTAAGTCCAGTAAAATTCATTTCAGACTCCTGATCTCCAGACATGTGAAGACAATAAATTTGTGTTATTTGAAGCAACTAAATGTGTGATAAGCTGTTACAACAGCAATAGAAAACTAATTCACCCACTGAGTAGGCTTCACCCCTGCTTGCATTATCTTGCCCCAGCATTGTTCTGGGCCCTACATAATACTCAGTTCTCTCATATTTGAAACTGTTTTCATGCCTCATTGGTAATCTTTTATACTCTGATTTGTATTAACCTGATACTTGTTTTTCACCTGTGACAGAGGCTATTGATTGGTCACCTGACGTCACTCCCCACTCATTCTCTCTTGCTGCCTCATTCTGCAGTGGCTGGAAAGGCAAACACTCTTTCCAATCCCTCCTTGCAACTGGGGATGGCAATATGACCCAGTTCTGGAAAAGCGAGGCATATATGGATGTCTGCTGGGAGAAAGAAAATGTCTAAGGAGAACTTTTGTTTCCCTGGTAAAAGGGAAGATATTACCAATGTTACCATTTATCTGTCTTCCTGCCTTAAATGCCAGCGTGCTGGTTGGAACTGCAATAGCTGTCACAACCATGAGCCAAAGGTCAAGAGATCCACAATGACATGGCTCTGATTTTGCTAAGTCACTGAGCTAAAGCCATAGTTGCATACTTCTGGAAACATCTGGTTTTGTGAGAACAATATTTGTTTAATCCACTTTAGTATGGTTTGGTGTTACCTGAAGCTGAAAGTATTTCTAATTTAATATACTACTTTAAAAAAAGTTTTACATATAGGCTGATCAAGTGGCTCATGCCTGTAATCCCAGTACTTTAGGAGACTGGGGCAGGAGGATCACTTGGGCCCAGGAGTTTGAGACCAGCCTGGGCAACAGAGCAAGACTCCATCTCTATTTACAGAGCAAGACACCATCTCTATTTTAAAAATTTAGCATACTATCTTTCTCTGGTAGCCCCCATTATACTACAAGAAACTGGACCATTGAGGCTTAGGAAAGTATATAACAGATTTCTCTGTAGCACATAGTTATAAATATTGCTATATATATTTTTAAAAGAGAAAGAGGACAGAGATAGAGGTAGGAGACAGAATAGGGAGAGAAGGAAGGAAAAAAATTAAACCTGAACTTGAGTCACTGCTACCAAACCACAAATTGAAAAAGAAATCCTTAAGAATAGAGTGGCATCCCCCTTAATTGTCTCAATCTCACAGAATTGCATGCTATAAATACACACTGAAGAACCATGATGAGAATCAGGTTGAGAGTTCCAAACTTCCAACGATCCCTTCTAACATCTTGTTCAATGTACTGAGTGTCTCTAAGTCTCTTCATCACCATTCTGCACATTTGAATACCAAAGTAACTCAAAGAATTGCTAAAAGGAGTTTCATTCACTGGTTCCAAATAAGGTGCTCCAGAGAGCTGGAGAATAATAAAGTTCCAAGGACAGTCATCTGGATGATGGTGAGCTGTCTCATGGAAATTAGTGTCTATGAAGACAGATGCTTACTCTTGCAACTTTTGAAAATTCTCTCTTTGATGCTTGTATCATGGATTACCCTATGAGATTTGAGATTTGTTAAAGGTATTCGGTAAATCTTACGTGGTTAAGGCAGAGATCTTAAAAGGGCTTTGTCATTAGTACATTCCACTTATGATAACTATTATTATGATGCCCCAGTGCACCAAAACATTCAGAAGCTGAAATAAACAACCTGTATCAAGTACTTACTCCATGTCAGGTAAAGTGTTAGAAACTGGGGCAAAAGGAAACCACAGTTCTTGTCCTTGTGAATTTCAGATTCTTATTGAAGTAACAGACATGAACAAATAAATATGATATGTTAAAGGTTATGAAAAAGGAACTGCAAGTTATTTTGGAGGAACAAGGGAATAAATTAAAAATATGAGGAAAACAACTCCTTTTTATCAATTGACCAATTGATGACCAGACCAAGGGAGGTAAACAAGAAAAAGACTCCTTGATATTTGGTAGGTCAATAGAGAAGGACTGTTCTGAGTAAAGAAAATAACAGACTGGATGGAAGTGATGGGGCCAGGGAAGGACTTTAATACATGAATCACCTAAATCCCTCTACAAATACCAAAAAAAAATGTTTTTGATGATGAGGCTGGGGCATGAGTTAACAGCTAGCAGCAAAGTCATCCAAAAGGTGAAGGGATGAAAGGAGGATCCAGCCACTGTTGTGTGAAGTCAACTCAAACAGCTGGCAAGCGACTGGGAATGTTGATCTACAAGAAAAAAGAAAAGGGCAACTTGGAGAAGTTTGGCATCACTGAGCATCTCTACGGCATATCCAGGAGAAGGCCACTGAGCAGTTCTCTTGGTTTAGGGGACACAATGGAAATGGGGGTACCGCCTATTAGCCCCGAAGTTTCATAGAACACTGAAACAGATGGACACTAACATTTACTGAGAAGATATACTGTGTGGTCCTTACAGAAGTTAACCTATTTAATCCTTTCAATGACCCTGTGAGATACTTATTAGTGACCGCGATTTAGTAGACTCTAGAATATGGACTTTTAAATATACTTATATTTGAATCTTGGCTCTTTCATATATTGTTTTAACAATGACATACACTTAAAAATGTAATTGAATAAAGAAGTAACCTTCCCAGTGAAGCATAGCAAAGCCAAAGTAGGATTAAATTCTACAGCTCCTCAATTCACAGGCAGGAATCTAGGCCCCTGAGTCCTGATGCCCCCAGTGGTGAATTCTCCACTCTGTTCTGAAACTGTCATCAAAAACATTCAAACTACAGCTCCTACTTTCACATGTTTGTGTCATTTCTGCGTTTGGTATTCTTTGTGGCACCCAAAATGTCTTGAAATAACTGTTGTAAGAGAGTAAGTTGGTGCATTCTGTTTTGGAGGGTGGGGTAGGGCAGGCAATTTGGCAATGCTTACCAAAATTTCAAATGTGCATACTCTAACAATCCCACTGTTATAAACTTAACCTGTTATTAGACAATAAGAGCATGTCCTGCCATTCATTCATTCATTCATTCATGTGTGCATGGATGCATATACACAGATATGTTTATATATATACATCATGCATACATCCACAGATACATACATATTCATACTCACAAGAGGCTAATAGGAGGCAGAGTAGCACACAGCTAAGAACATGGCCCTAGGAGCTAAACTGCATGAGTTCAGATTCTGATTCTACCACTTTCTAATTGTGACCTTGGGCCTCTTGGACCTCTAGTCTCAGTCTGATCATCAACAAAGTGGGGATAAGAATAGTACTTACTTCATAAGTTTGTTGAAAGGACCAAATTAATTGTACATGTAAAGGAGTTGGGCCAACCACTATTAAGTACTATACACATGGTAGCTGTTGTCGTGAATATCAAACATTGTAATAGCAAAAGAATCTGAAAATAACCTAAACATCTGCCAAGAATAGAATGAATTCATGATGGTATATCCATATAAAAGAAAATGATAATGCCATCAAAGATACTTAAATTATCTACATGAGTGGCTTGCCCAGAAGAGAATAAAAAAACATTTTTTAGGCAAATAATTCTATTCTGGGGTTCTCTAGAGATTTTCTTCCCTTCAGTTGTCTGCTAGTCATTTGTTGAATTAGTATAGTACTACTGTAGTCTGAAGTGGTTCAGCATGGACAGAAATGTGAGTGTATTTGCACATGGACATAACATCTTTACAGACCCACACAGGTCCTTCCTACCTGCTGTTTCACTCTGAAATTCATAGCTACTATGGGAAGAAAACTTGTGAACCACTTTCCTCTCTCCTCCACTTTCAACGGACTTTCCACAAAGGCTGCCAAAATAATTTGGTAGAATGCATGTTTTCCTGCCTGGATCTATAATGTTAGGCCCTTTGCTGTAAATTCTCTTTTTCACACTCCTTGCCTGACAGGTAAACAGCATGAGAGCTCCTTTTACAGATTATTCTGAACACTGCTTTTAACTAAAGTTACTCATATGTCTCAAAAAAAAAAAAAAAAAAAACTGGAGTATTTCTAAATCGCAAACAGCCATACATATGAAATTTTAAAAAATAAAGTAAATGGGTAAACCAGTCAATAATATAATTTAGCTGCAGGCCAGATTATAAAAACATGCCATTATTTAATTGAAGTTGTGCCCTGAGCACATCACTGAGATGAGGAACATTTGAGGACCTAGGAAGGTTTGCTGGTGAGGGGTGCAGGAAAGGACAGGGAACGCAGGTATGTTCCTTGACGACCAAACACCCAGCCATTTATTTATTTTTTTCTTTTTCTTTTTTCTTTTTCTTTTTTCTTTTTTTGAGACAGAGTATCGCTGTGTCGCCCAGGCTGGAGTGCAGTGGCGTGATCTCGGCTCACTGCAAGCTCCTCCTCCCGAGTTCCCGCCATTCTCCTGCCTCAGCCTCCCGAGTAGCCTGGACTACAGGTGCCCGCCACCACACCCAGCTAATTTTTTTTTTTTTTTTTTTTTTTTGTATTTTCAGTAGAGACAGGGTTTCACCACGTTAGCCAGAATGGTCTCGATCTCCTGACCTCATGATCCGCTCATCTCGGCCTCCCAAAGTGCTGGGATTACAGGCGTGAGCCACCGCACCTGACACACCTAGCCCTTTATATGCATTAAGTACTCAGACCAATCTTATGAATGGAGCATTGTCATCTCCATGCACTAGATGAAAACACTGAGGTTTAGTGGTCTTAAACACTTGCCTATGTTTATTGAACACGAAATGGATACAGCTTGGATTTAAAATCCAAGCTGGCTTGTTCTAAAACTACCCTGCTCTTTCTTCTAAAGACCAATATGTCCAGGTAAGAGTTTATTATTAGATTTCCATAATGGTAAAAGTTAAAGGTAAGGATGAAGGAACAGTTCTATCAAAAACTCCTATGGTGCTGCTGTACTCAGCAATGCTACAAGGTAACAGATGTTTCATAAAGTCCTGGATGCAAGCTGTCTAGGAAAGAAGCAAAGGTTATAGCCAAGGCCCAATGTCATTGAGTTATTTTACTGTTGGCCAAAATGAAGTGATGATATATTGGTGATCTAAGCATTACTGAAACTGACACAGAAATTCTTGTTTACAAGGAATAAGCCTTGAGACCAAGAATCCAATTCATCTTTCTAGAGGAAAAGACTAATAGGAGAGAAGCCCAGGATACCCACTGCACATCCAAACACCCAACAGGGTCACAGTGCTTGGTTCAGCCCTGCTTGAGCCTTCTTGGTGCTGCCTGGCCTCAGAAGCCCCTAAAATAGGGGGGACATCAGGATTAGGAACAGTAGCAAAAAGCCCTAGCTGCCTTCCTTCTGATTGGACAGTAGAGATCTGAGCTTTTACCCCATCTTTCTCTGCCCCCTGACCTCAGGCTGAAGAGGGAAGTGAAGTCCAAAGCCCTCTTTATCCCTCTCCCTCTTCCTGATTCAAGGTCCCCTTCCTTACCCTGGTACCAGATATATCCTTCTTTCTGAATGTCTTTCTCTCCATTTTCTGCCACGGGGAAGAGATGTATCAATCTTTGCTAAAATGTCAGCTAAAAAAGAAATATGGTACTAACAGTCTCAGGGATAGCTGGAATTTCAGTGGGGATTCATCAACAACTTGAGAAAAAAGCCTAAAGACACTAAAATAATGCATATCTGATGGTAGAATTTCAGATACTCTGAAAAAGAAACATGAAATATATAAATTTTTGTAGGCACACATGGGCACACATACACACATGAGAAATACGTAAAAGAAAGATAACACACACAAATGTAATTATAAAAGAAAGTGTATCTGGAGCACATAAATCAAGAAGTACATATGTGCTCTCCTGCTTTGTAAGGATCAGGACTTGGGTAGCAACCACAGACATACTTAAGGCTATTGCTTACCTCCAAATACCCATGGCAGGTGCAGAGGGCAGGGGTCACTCCAGCCTCTGTCACTCCAGATAGCTTGCACCCTTAAGCCCAAAGACCAGTCTTCTGTCAGTGTGCTTCTCTGTGTACACCAGGGTTGCATATCCACACTCCCTCTGCACCTAAGATCCCCCTGGCTTGAAGAAAGGCCTTAATTCCACAGTTTCTTAGATTCTATCTAAACTTATCTAACAAATGCTCCCAGTACCTGAAATGTTTGTTGACCATAAAAGGCCTGAGAGTGGCTGAGAGAGGGCTTGGCCTAGTTTTTACACAGCTCAGAAGGATGCTATAAGATCCCTGAGGTTCATTTCCACAGGCCCAGCAATGCATCCTGCTTAGCTCAGAGTAGGCCCTAAAATTATATTTGTTTAGTGGCCCTGAACCGCTTGGCCATGACAAGTCTAGCATCTTAAGCAGGCTCAGAAATATCCATCAGCCCCCAATAAGAACACTGGTCCCAGAGTGGCCAGTGCCATTCCCTGCCCTCATTCTGCACCAAGGTGAAGAGGGGGACAGAATGTGTTTGTTCAAAATGTTCCCCGTGTACATTCAAAATCCAGCCCCTACTAAGACCCCTAGATAAAAGAAGTGGGGCTTGTAGAATTCTCTGTAGGTGACATACCTCCAGGTGTTCCCTTATCCTTAGCTTGACATCTTTTAACAGAGGGGCAAGAGTTGATTTCTGTGGCCAGCTGGTGACTCTCAGAAGACTCTGTATTCTTCTCCCCACCTAGACTGTGAGCAATTCACAAAGTACATGCTCCGTGTGCTTGATTATGTGAATTCTGTGACATAAAAAGAGCCACGGGCTGGGAATCTGGAGGCTTCTGACCCTGATCTAAATGCCACCAACTGAACTCTAAAGCCAGTGACATTTAGAATTGAAAGAAATTTTAGAGATGACTCGGTTCCAACATCCACTTTTTATAGGTGAGGAAATGGAGATGAGGAGAAATGAGGTAATTTAACATGGTCATGCACTTGACCCAGCAGAGTCAGAAGTAAAATTCAGGTCCCCTAACTCACAGCCTAGGACTCTTTCCACTATAGCATCTGTTCTTCACAGGTTGGCATTCTGCAGTGCATGAGATAGATACGTTCCTGAACTGGAGTTACACATGCAACTCGTTCACTTGACCCTCCGATATTCCTTCTCTTCTCTTACTCACAAGAAAATGATGAATTTATAGATTAATGTCATAGAATCTAAGTTCAAACACTGAGTCAGTCTTGCTCGCTTTCTCTCTCCTTCCACAGCCGTTCCAGAACACCATGTGCAAGAGAAAACAACAGAATGAAAATTGCTCACATGGAGCATGAGGAGGCTGCCCACCTCCCTCGCACAGCCCGTGTGCAAAGACAGCCCCTCAGCTGTGCTGCAGACACAAGGTGGTTCATGCTTATTGTTTATTGTGACAGCTGACAAGCCAGCTGGCACAGATCACTCCTCATTTCCAACAGAGACACCACCAAGACACGTGTGACAGGCACCAGCTGCCACTCAAGAAGATGGGCGGCATCCCTGCTGGCCATCAAGGTACAGCCATGGCCCCAGCCCTGAGACCTGCAGCCCTCCACATAACTTCCCACCAGAGAGCAGAATTCGGACCAGCTTTGTACTGGGGACTGGGGGAAGGAGGCAGCAGCACACTCCTGCTGGCCAGGTGGTTGGGGCAATGGTTAGAGCCAAAGGTTGTTCTAATGCTCCCCAAGGCTCTGTGTTACATTTGGCAGAAGAATGGCAGTTCCAGAAGAGCAAAGAGGAGAAATAAGAGGCAAAGAGTTGAATCTGAAACACACGTCAGGCACCACCAGAGCAGTGGGCTGAACATTCAGGGATCTGACAGCCTCAGGTGCAGGAGGAGCCTCCTGCCCTCCAACCTGGACAGGTACACCTGGATTCACCAACATGGAGAAGTGGCCCCTTGCGCAGCTAGAGGTGGGGTCTGAGGAGGGGTCTGGCCGCCCTGGTCATAGGACACAAAGGAGGCTCTCAAGTAGTAGGGGCTTTCAGTAGCCCCTGCTGCTCCCAAGTTTTCCTCTGCCAAACTGCTCAGCAGAGCGTGCAGCATGGGGTCTCTATGTCAGCACTGCTGACATTTTGGGTTAAATAATTATTCATTGTGGTGAGGGGCCAATATCCCTGGCCTCTCCCCACTAGACTCCGAAGCACCCTCCAAGTTGTGGCAATCAAAAATACCTCCAGGGATCCCCCCTGGGGTGGGATGAGGGCAGGGGTAACAAGATGGATAGAATAGCTGTCAATGGAAAGCCACAGGTATAGAGGTCAAGAGCACAGGCTTGGGTCCCAGATGGCATGGACTCTTAATCCCAACTCTGCCACTTACTAGACATATAACCTCCACCAAGTTCTTCAATCTGATGTGCTTCAGTGTTTTCAGTTATAATATGGGAAGATGATAACATCAATCACTTTATAGGACAGTTGCAAATATTAATTTATTTCCTGCAGGCAAAGCCCTCAGACTGGCCCAGAGTTAGCATTCCTCTCCCCTTTAGAAGCTCAGGAATACTTCATTTCTCCAAGTCCCTTACCGCAGGGCTCCAGGTTACGGTCTACCACTGAGAGGCGTCTGTGTACAACTTGGAAAGCAGAAGTGAAGAAGCAGCCACAATTCCTCTCCAGTAATAGCAGGCAGGACCGTGTGAAAGAACAGACAATAATTTGCCTCAGCTTCCAGACTTTCTCGTGAAAATCACCTGCTTTGGTGTCATAAGTGACTGAGATCATCTGTGGCTCTTTCCTTTGATTTCTGTAGCCTCCTAATCTTCAGAAAGCCAGATACAGTTTTCCCTGTCCTCCTCCACCAGCCCTTCTAATAGTTCTGTAAGGCATAATTTTACTAAATCTCTTCATGCATCAAATTTTACTAAATCTCTTCATACCTACAGTGGGTCCCGTGTTCTAGACCAAACTCTGACTTGTGAACCCATTAACTTGATGGAGGTTCCAAAGTCCTACCATTAGGAAAATGTTCCTGGGAGTAATCATGCACTGGTATGTACGCAGATATGCATGCATGTGTATGGATGTACTTAGAGTAGAACCTTTATTTTTAAAAAATCACAAAATAGAAAATAGGTCAACGCTGAGCTACTCAAGATGGATAGGAGCCCAGTGGGGAGTGGAGGTAGATGGACTGACCACAAACTTACATTTTATTCCCCACATCTGTAGAATGCCAAGGTTCTGAAACACCCTATTTGCAAATCCCTTTAGCAAGAGCAGGGTCCAAAATGCATGCCAGTTTTATGCATAGGAAGCGCTACAAAAGTTCAAATAAATAAAGCATGCCCAGAGCACAAAGAGGGTGGCAAGGAGCTGCTGAGGTGTGGCACTGTAGAATCAGGTTTGTAAGAGTGCTCTGCCCAGCCCTGGGAAGAGAACAGGGTGAGTAAGAAGCACAGTCTCTGTCCTCAAGGAGTGTGTGGTCAAATGGCAGATGAAAACAGAAGCAAATGACCAGAAAACAAAGAGAATATAGAAATGTGTTTTGTTATGAGGCACTCGGCATTCAGTGGCCTAAGTGTCTTAGGTCCTATTAGCAAGGCCTTGGGGAACAGATGTTGGGCTGTGTGGTGTGCATGGTACTCTCATTGATTCACAGAGATGTACGGGCAGCCCATTCACAAAGGGTCTAGAATACAAAGCTGCCCAAGCTAAGACCTGGTAGCCCATCTACCTGCTGAATAGTGGCTGAACTGCCCTGGACCCTCCATCTCTAGTCCAGCTGACCTCACTGAATAGGAGGGAGTTGCCCTATGATCTTTATTTTCTAACTGATTTTTGGTAAATTACTTTCATCTGGCCAGTTTGCTTTGGGTAGGCCAGACACCTTACTCTCACACTTCATTTTCATTTGCTTGTACCTTTCCTGAAATTCTAGGTATTCATGGGAAACTGGGCATATCTTCTCTTCACACTTTTTTTTTTTTATTGTTTTGACATACCCGCCAAGAGATTGGTCTCTCTTTCCAGCACTGCTTTCAAAAGTCAGATTTTTATGGTTGAGAATTCTCATTAAAAATGATTACTTTTGGCAGCAGAAGTCAGAAAGGTGACAGGGGAGGGGGAGGTATTAGAGGCTCTGAGATCTTTCTTCCATTTGCAGAAAGCCTTCCTGTAAAACAAACATCATGGGAAGAAAGACAAAAATGTAAAACATACAAAACTCCTCCTAACTTTTCTATGTGCTATTCAGAGAAATTTTTTAAGTATAGGGACTAAACCACCATCCCATTACCTCTTCATACCTACTCATTAGGCTGCAAACACTGCAAGTATGGGGCAGTGTTTTCCATAGCTCAGATGTCTCTACAGCAGGCACCAAAATGCCTGGCATGAGCAACATCGATAAATGCCTGGTGAATAAACAAACCAATGAATTTCTATTAGGTATTAGAAGAGTGTGGTTAAAAGTAGTCAATGTATATTTTGAAGAACCAATATAGAACATCTAGCAAATCAAATTCTTTTTAGTGATGGTTATATGTCTTCTTTTACTTGTATCGGGGTGGGGGGGAAACACACACACGCACACACACACATACCCACACAAAAAAACAGTCAACGATCATTTCTAACTTCCTTCCAATAATTCTCTAAAGGACATTGGGCACATAAACTTTTCTTGGTGCTTTTTAGATATTCAAGCAATTTCTTGAGGACACTGTGATTCATGTTTCTGTTGGACTAGTGTGTAAAAATATTCTTCCATACATTTTTGTGAAAACCACTATGTTCTTTTAAGAGTTACCAGGAAGTGGGGGTGGGGGGGTGCTGGTGGAGCCTAGTCACCATCTCTCCTGATCTTTGTCTTCTATTTGTTCACATCTTAGATCTTCACATATCTCCTGTTTCTTTTTTCTTTTCTTTTTTTTTTAGACAGTGTTTTGCTCTTATTATTCAGGCTGGAGTGCAATGGCACAATCTCAGCTCACTGTAACCTCAACCTCCTTGGTTCAAGCAATTCTCCTTCCTCAGCCTCCAGAGTAGCTGGGATTACAGGCACCTACCACCACACCCAGCTATTTTTCATATTTTAAGTAGAGACAGGGTTTTGCCATGTTGGCCAGGCTGGTCTCGAACTCCTGACCTCATGTGATCCTCCCACCTCAGCCTCCCAAAGTGCTGGGATTACAGGTGCCTCTGGTTTTTTATATGGAAATAGGGCAAAAATTTGGTGTCCTTTGGGCATCTTGAGCTCTCTATGACAGTGTCGTTGTTGGTGACGCCTGTAAGTAAATTTGGGTTCTCTGGTGGCCTGTGACATCCCACATCCCCAACCTCCCAAAAACCAGTGCATGCACTTCCCAGAGGAAGAGCCACTACAGACTTTAAGCAGCTTAAAGACTTACATGACAGACTTTTAGACAGCCTATGAGCTTAAATACTGCTTCCATAGCAAACTCTCTTCCTTGTATATTTTCTTTTTTAAAGGTTGTTGCGACTTTTATTCCCAATATCCAAGGAAGCTGTAATAATTATGTGAAGATTCAAGGTATACTCTCTTATGATATAATCAATTGTCTGTCCTTGGAGATTCATTGTTTCATTCTATACGACTGTAGCATTTAAATAAGTTAATATGAATAAAAGACTAATTTGTGTACACATCTATACATTTATAGCCTGCATACAGGGCCTGGCACAGAGCAGGACTTCAGTAAGTGTTCATCTGGCTTCTCTATCAAATGCAGAACACAGGAGGGCTCAAGAACTACTATTATTGGCTTAAGTTATTCTCCGGGTAGAAAGTACTAGGCCACCTTTTCTTCACTTTTCCAGTCAGTGCTTGATCTTTCAGTGGCAAGAGGAAGTCTTGAGTCAAAAGAGTCTGAGGGCCAGAACTCCTCCATGAATTAGTATTGTCACAGGCAGGCTAGGTAGGAGATAAAATCTGGATGACCTAACTGTGAAGGGACAAGGCAAAGCACATGAACATTAAGTCCAGGTAGCGCTTGTTAAGAATTTAGAGAGGCTAGTGCCTTTATGTACAATTGGGCAGGTTGTATTCAGCACAAGAATGCTCAAATCACAAAGACAGGGGAGTGCCTTTTACTTCTTCATGTAATGGTACTATCTGGCTCACCGTGATTCTGAGAGAGCCTTGAAAGACAAAACACAGACAAATTGTGGAAAAGGTTTCACATGTGGCCCAGGAATCAAGAAGACCCCCATGAACTCAACATTTTCTCCCAGCCAGTAAGCTTTGATACGTGCCTTTCTGGTGGCAAAACCAATGCCTGGATTTGGCCTCAATGAAACCTATGAGGTTTCTAAAACCAGTGTGGAGAGAATGGGGCCTTGAATATTGGAGAAAATAACTGTAGAAGGCTAAGTCACAGAATCAGAAAACTGAGAAGTGACCTTAGAAATTGTACTGGGTTAAATGGTGCCCACCCCCTCTCCACCACTACAAAGTGCATGTCTACCAGGGACATCAGAATTTGACCCTATTTAGAAATAGAGTCTCTGCAGATGTAATTAGTTAAGATGAGGTCATATTAAAGTAGCGAGGGCCCTTAATGCAAAATGAATGGTGTTTTTATAAGAAGAGGAGAGACACAAAGACACACAGAGGAAAGATAGCCTTGTGAAAATGGAGGCAGAAATTGGAATGATGTAGCTACAAGCCAAGAAATGCCAAGAATTGCCAGCAATGATTAGAAGCTAGGAAGAGGCAAGGAAAGATTTTTCCTTAGAGCCATCAATGTAAGCATGGCCCTGTCCATGAACTTGATTGAAAACTTTTAGCCTGTAGAACTGAAAGAGAATAGATTTGTTTTAAGCCACCTAATTTGGGGTACTTTGTTAGGGCAGCCACAGGAAACTAATACAGAAATCACCTCGTCCAATGCCTTCAAAGTGCAGATGTACACACTCAGACCTGGAGAGACTTGAATGGCTTACGCAATGTCACAGGGCTGAATGCTGGCAAAGCTAGGACGATTCAACCATTCACTCACTGGTTCTTTCATTACTTTCGACATTCACTGAGCTCTTTCTGAGATCACCGTGCCAGACTCTGGGAATGATTAAAGAACACTAAGACCCTTCCCTTCATGGAACTTTCATTCTAAAAGAATTGATAGATAATAAACCAATATTTACACAATCAAATATTTAATTGCCAGTTAAGTGAAAGCTATAGAGAAAACCTAGTTCCAATAAGAGCACATGGCGATTTGACCTAACCTGGGGATTAGATAAAGTGTCCACGAGAGGCTGGACACGGTGGCTCACGCCTGTAATCCCAGTACTTTGGGAGGCCGAGGCAGGCAGATCACAAGGTCAGGAGATTGAGACCATCCTGGCTAACACAGTGAAACCCCGTCTCTACTAAAAAAAATAGAAAAAATTAGCTGGGCGTGGTGGCAGGCACCTGTAGTCCCAGCTGCTCGCAAGGCTGAGCCAGGAGAATGGCGTGAACCCAGGAGGAGGAGCTTGTAGTGAGCCAAGATCGTGCCACTGCACTCCAGCCTGGGCGACAGAGCGAGACTCCGTCTCAAAAAAAAAAAAAAAAAAAAAGTATCCACGAGAAAGTGACATATGAAAAGAAATCTAAAAGATATATTAGAATTAGCTGACCATGGCATGGAAGGCTATGTGTGCAGGCATGTGAGGAAGGAGGTTTCTGAGGGGGTAGATAGGTAGTATTAGAGAACAGCCCAGGTAAAGAGTCTAACCTTCCCCTCAATCTTCTTTCTTCTACACTGCCTTTCCTGGAAACTCATACCAAAGTAAGGTAATGTCATTGTTCTTTCAAAAAATGTTAATGAGATGTTAACTATAAAATATTTACAACCTAAAAAAGACAGAGGAAACTCTTATTTGCAGAATGCACTGAACTATGTCTACCCTAGAAATATCATAACATGCTATCTGAAAATTTTCACCTTTTGCAAAGCTGAGAACACCCTCTCCCATCCTCCCATACCATATATGAAGTTAAATCTATCCTGTCTGCAAAAGAAGTTCAACAACAATAATAAGGATTTTCCAGCCAAGCGTGGTGGCTCACGCCTGTAATCCCAGCACTTTGGGAGGCTGTGGCAGGTGGATCACCTGAGGTCAGGAGTCTGAGACCAGCCTGGCCAACATGGTGAAACCCCATCTCTACTAAAAATACAAATTATTAGTCGGGAGTGGTGGCGGGTGCCTGTAATCCCAGCTACTTGAGAGGCTGAAGCAGGAGAACTGCTTGAACCCAGGAGACAGAGGTTGCAGTGAGTCGAGATTATGCCATTGCACTCCAGCCTGGGCAACAGAGCAAGACTCTGTCTCAAAAAAAAAAAAAAAGATTTTCCTCCACAATGACCGTCATAAACCAACCTGGCCGTCATAAATAGGAATTTGGTAAATACTGTATAGCTAATAAATCATCGCAATTACACATGACTGTGGAATTCAAAGGTTGTTTGTGGAAGGCTATTAAATGTATGGTACTATTACAACTGTCCTACACACAGAATTTTTTCTCTGAATAAGTCACCAAATGGTAATTCAAAATGGGTCATGTTTTCCACTTCAAGTTCATTACATTCAAAGTAAACTGAGTGAGTGAATGACTGGCTAACCCCAAACACTCCTCACCCAGAAAGTCAATGGCCACACAGCACTGTCATCTCATAAAAATCCTTGCATATCTGAAGCTCTTTTATATGGAATCTAATCAAGAAGTCAGGAAGACTCAAAAACTACTGAAATTCCCTTTGTTTCTTAAATGAGCTCCTGGCCAAGCTGTCTTTTCTTTCTATAGTGGGACCTTAAGTTTTGTGATTCCTTTACTTTCTCATTTCTATTCTACATTAAGTAAATAAGAAGAATTATACATTCCTAAACAGAACAAAGAGACTGGATGAGCTCAACATAATACATCAGTTCAGAAATGCCAAAGGGGCATTTCAGAAGATTTCATGTGAAGTGACAGAGAGGTTCCCCAATGCTGAAAAACAATGCAACTCCTCTGTCTTGAGATTTCTGAGCTTGTTTGCAATAATTGCCTTTGCCCACCCAACCCATCTCGTTCAGGGAAGGCTCTGATGTCTTTCCACAATTGCTCTGCTCTGATGTGGACTTGAAAAAAATTCCTCCACATGGATGCACTCAATCACCCAGCATTAAATGAGACATCTAAGGATTCTGCCACTCACCATATCTGTCAGGTTTTCTCAGCCCTTTTAGGACTCCATTGTGCAAAGTCACTACAATCCCATTACTAGCTGGCATATGATCAGATGATAACTAAAGTGAACACAAACACTTAAACGGCACAAGGAACTGCTGAGGTCTCACTCTTGGGTAACGCAGCCCAAGAGATTTTCTGACACCCGATCCACAAGCCGAACAATCACATTGCAAAATGCTTTCAATGTCCAGGAACAACCATTCAATTGGCCATCATGTGCCTGTCATCTGGTCCTGAGTGCTTCTGAGAAGGGCAGTTTGCCCTTTATTCTCTGCAAACCTTTCTCTTTCAGAAACCACTACGTTTTTCTAGACTTCTTCCCACAACACTGCCACCCAGATATCTGCAAAAGTCAGTTCTTACTACAGACTGGCTTTGTATATGACTCTGTACATTAGCTGGGCATTTTCTTAGGTGAAGAGAGATGCCGGTTTAGTTCTAGAGAAATAACTATAATTAGTCAGAGTGGTTTAACTGTTCATTGACTGGTCTACACTCTGCAGCAGGAATAGCAAGCAGCATGTCCTTCTTCAACCAACACAAGATGTAATTTGGGTGCTGAATGCCAAAGATACAAAGTAGACAAAAGATACACTGTCCAAGAAGTTGGCAATCTATTTGTGGAAGCTTGCACACGCACACGTGCACACACCCACACACACACACACAGGTAATACAAGGCAGTATACAAATGTCACGTGAGGGACAGAAAGCAGGGAAACATAAGCAGTTGGAGAAGGGAGACAACTCTCTTTGAGCAGAAGTAGTCTTAGAAGTCTTCCCAGAGTAGAGATGATCAGAGAGAGGCTGTGAAAGGTGGCGAGGGTTTAGATACACAGTTAAGTTTGGGATTCTCAGGAGGGGAAGAGTCACAGACAAAGATAGAACCCAGGATGCATAGCCTGATATCACAGTGCTGGTAGAGAAACCCAAGAATGTGCAGGGGAAATATCCCTCCTAAAAATACATGTTTCCAAAGTGGTAGTTTTTCAACAATATTGAAGGATGGGCAGTAAGTCGCTGATGAAAAGAATTCAGCAGAAGCTGTGTGATTGCAAAGGTCAGTCAGTTCAGTATGTAATTGGAACATGGGCAGTAGGACTGTGAGATGAATTGACCATGCTGAATGAAACTAATGTCTTTTTAACCTGGCAGCTTCCCCACCAGCCAAGGGGGCAGGCCTTGTACCAAGGCCCAGCCCCATACTGGGGAACCTACTTCTAATAAAACACAACCACATCTCAGTGCTGTGATAATCCTCATAAACATGTGCATTTTTGAATCTTGGATTGAAAGAGAGACAAAACTCTTCTGATAAAGGAATCACAATTATAAAGTACATCCCAAGAGGAAGACAGGAAGAAAGGAAAGGAGGTAGGAAAACTGAAATCAACTTGACTGCTTGCTAGGACTTTGTCACATCCTCATAGGAGGAAGACTGAATATAAAATGAGCAATTAGGATGAGGTTTAGAAATAACTTCTAGGCTCTGCTTCTTTATCTAAACTCTCTCCTTGGTTACATGGAGCTGGCTCTGGCAGCCCTGGGGCAGGGATGCACATATTTGTCCCCAGAACCCACAGCTGAAAGAGAAGTCACTGAGGAAGGAAGCAAGATGAATTACTTCTCTTGCTGGTTGTTTCCCATAAACTAAAGGAACACTTGGGGTGTATTTTTCAAGTCATTGTTTATCATCTTTGAATTAAATTAGGCCTGTTAAACAGAAGAAAATATAAGGGGCTTCACAGGTTCTTAGCTATCATTGGGATCTTGACTGGGGTTAGTGGGTTTCAAGAAGGGAAAAGCTGAGGAAGATGACAGAGAGTAGTTTCCAAATCAAAGATGCAATGGCTCTCAACTGTTCTACCTAAACTCTGGGATTGGACAGTCCCTTGGGAACAACTTTGTCAGTGACACCCAATCCCCTGGGAGGCAGGTATACACACGTGGAAAAAGAAAGTTTCCCCAGAGATGCTGATCCATGCCCCTTGGGAATCACTGCAATGGAGGGAAAGAATATAAATGGGGACAAGCTAATGAGACCAGTTTTCCCTGACTAGAAAAGAAAGACCCTGTGTTCTCACTTAGAAAAGCAAGTGTGAATAATCTTTGAATGTGACAGTCTGAGGTTCAAATTCCAGGAGTTTTACTTACTGAGTGTGCCCCCTCTGGGTCTCGAATTCCTATTAAAGAACGAGGTAATAGCAGTTACTTCACACAGGGGTGGTGAGGGGCAAGGAGGTGATGTGAGTCAAGCACCCGGCACAGTGTCATTGAGCAGGCAGTTGATGAACACTAGGTGAATCCATTTGATGCAGGATGAAGGATGGGGTTAGGAATTAGATGAAAATATAAAGGATGTTCACTCTTTGGAACATTAAAGCTTGATAACAAAAGATGGAAGTTCTTATGGAATGGTGTTTAAAGTTTAAATGGTGCTCTCATCTTTGTGACTCCTTTGTCCCTCACAATCATCCTCGAGGATCATTAGAAGGTAATGGTGGCCCAGAAGGTTGTCATTTGCCTGACATCACAAAGCCAGCAAAGAAATACAGAGGTAGGAATAGACGCCACATGCAGATCTCTGCTTATATCACACAGCCTCACTGTCTGGCAGCTGTACCACCTACTATGTATATTTTTTCAGCACTCACACCATAAATATGCTCACTTAGCAAATATGTATTGAGTGCCTACTATGTGCCACATGCATCTGTCAGTGAACAATGCAGCAAAGACCTCTCCTCTCAGAGACAGTGGTGGAGAGGAAAGGCGGGGGAAATCAACAACAGGCGGGAGACATAGTAAGTAAGTAAAGTCGATAGCATGCTACACATTGCTAAGTGCTATGGAGGAAAAGAAAAGAAAAATTAGAGTAAGGGAGATCGACAACGTGAGGGTCAAGGGAAGGTGCCAGCTGCAATTTTATTTTTATTTATTTACTTTTAGAGACAGGGTCTCACTCTGTCGCCCAGGCTAGAGTGCAGTGGGGCAATCACAGCTCACTGTAACCTCAAAATCCTGGGTTCAAGCAATCCTCCACCTCAGGCCACCACTAGTCGCTCACAAGTAGCAAGGACTACAGATGCACGCCACTTAAAAAATTAGCATCTGGCTAATTTTTAAAAGTTTTTGTAGAGATGCGGTTTTGTTATACTGCCCAGGCTGGTCCTGAACTCCTGGCCTCAAGTGATCCACCTCCTCCCAAAGCACTGGGATTACAGGCATGAACCACTGCACCTAGCCTACAATTTTAAATACAATAGTAACAGTAGACCTTACGGAGAAGGTGATGTCTGAGCAAAGCCTTGAAGGAGGTGAGAGAGTTAGAAAGCGGGTAACAGGAGAAGAGAGTACAAAGCAAAGGGAACAGCCCATGCAAGGATGCTAAGTCAGGGGCATTCCTCCTGGTGTGCAGCAGGAAGAGCTGCCCTTGTGGTAGGAATGGCTGTAAAAGGGGAGGGTAACTTAACGGAAAGTTCTGGTTTTTGTTGTTGTTGTTGTTGTTGTTTTGTTTTTTGTTTTTCTTAAGACTGGTGCAAAAAAGGCTTGGGTGCTATGGGCACACTGCCATTCTTTCTGGCAGAGATTTGGGTTGTCAAGACCCTTCTCAAACCAAGCATGCTGTTCATTGAGTGCTTACGTTTACATCATACCCAAACACCTGGTCAATTTGAAGAAATTTCACCAACCCTTTTGTTTAGTATAAGAGCATAGTGTGTTTTTCATGCTTGAAACCAATTAGGTTGGCTTTATGTGCAATCTAAGAGTCACAAACCACATTCTTATGCAGTGACATGGATTCTGTCACCAGGCTTTTCACCTTTGTTCTAATCTTAAGATGTAATAGATTTTGCAGTAAAAGCCTGAGCTTCCAGCTATGAGATGCATTTTAGGCTTCTCCCAATTATTTACATAGTGTCAGATTATAAATGTCTCATATTATAAGAATTAGTATCGAGCTGCAAGAACAAAGCAAATAATTACCAGCACCACACATGGAGGGCTGTGTTTCAAATTCTCTCTTGCTGCCACACCGATGTAAGCAAATGATACTAGTCGTGTATCTCCTGATCACAGCCACAGTAACACTCACCACAAATCAACTTCCACCTGCTCGCAGTTCCAAAAATAGAGCAGCACAGAGATTTCTGTGTGCTAGAGAAAGCAGTCAGTCTTAGGGATTGAAAAAGACACAGTTCAGATGCAGGACTTGTTAAAGAGTAACAGGAACTGAGCATCTGCAGTTCTGGGACAAGTCCCCAAAAGAGCTCACAAAGTCTCTGAGACTGTCACCTTAGCATTTTACTACATCATACAAAGTGCATATACTATAGTATGCTATAATATCTGTACATGTATATGTATATGTGTATACACACTATATGACACTACATTAGAGATAAAAACCAACTTTGGAGGATGGTTCAAACTACATAATGTGGGCTATCAAAGAACAAACCTGAATCAATAATTCATATTCATTTTTAAATGATTTATAACATTTTATATGTGGTTTTGATACAACTGAATAAGAGATTTCTCATGGTCCTTTGCAAAAACTATCCTAACCAAACTACCAAACTTAGCTAACTCATGTTTAGTTTAATAAGTTAATGCCACCATCAGGTAGAGACAAGATGGTATCCTATACACGGCAAATCATCACAGAATATGGCAATCTGTAGCTTCATATCTGCTTGATATGTGGTGACTTCAAGGCTTGGGTAAATTCTCATTCTTTATTTTATGCTTTAAAATGTAAGCATCCACTGTACATTAGTCAGATTTCCTGTTCAACAGTTGAACACTGGTAGAATCTCATTCTCAATTAATATAGCATTGCACTTAGCAATATGAGGTTATTGCCACATTCCTTCTGGGATACCTTAGGGCTTAGAGACTTTCCTCGAGCTAGCTCTAAGAAGTCTCCAGGTATTCTGTCAGAAACAAGCTGCAAAACACTTGCCAACCTTTCTGAACTTTTTCCAGCATGTGACCAGCTGGGCTTCACCTGGGTAATTCACAAAGCAATAGTTTTTTCAGTTTATCAGGAACAACATATCTAAAATTTGAAGCTCCCAC
This sequence comes from Papio anubis, assembly GCF_008728515.1. Taxonomy (NCBI): domain Eukaryota; kingdom Metazoa; phylum Chordata; class Mammalia; order Primates; family Cercopithecidae; genus Papio; species Papio anubis. Next base: position 32,993,708 of record NC_044988.1, read on the forward strand.
AGCAGTTATTTGGGTGCCCTCCTTAGCCAAAGAGTAGAAACCAGATACATACAGTCACAAAGAAAACATATTAAATAGTGGCTTGGTTATTGTGTTTGTTTGTTTTGTTTTTAGTCTCCAAAGCACTTAAGCACTTCTCAGATGACAGGTGGTGACAACTTAATGTCTGAAGACTTGCTATGCCTAGGCACTGTGTTAGGACCATTAGATAGAATTTCTCATTTAATTCTTACAGCAGCCTGCTCAAATGTCAGTCCACTAATATCATCCCTATTTCACAGATAAGCAAAAAGAGGCCTTAGAGAGATTAAGCAGCTGATGCACATTGCATGGCTAGGAAATGCTACAGCTTACATCTCAGGTCCTGTGCTTGGTTTGATACCTCGATGATTATAATTCACTCCATTCATATCTTAGGCTTCTCCCCTTTTTGAGAGCATATTTTATAAGAGCACATTTTCAGCATGCATTTTTAGGAAAAAATCCTTATCCATTCCCCAAACTGGTTCTATCCATTTATGCAAAAAAATTAAACTTTCTAAACTGCAAATACGTATGCACTGCTTGGTGGCTGGATTTAGCAAAAATGCCCTGTCCTGATTCCTTAAAAAGTTAAACGCATGCCTACCCTATGACCCAGCCATCTCATTCTTAGTAATTTGCCCAAAAGAAATGCAAACATCTGTCCACAATGCGACCTGTAAACAAGTGTTCATCGACTCCTTATTCACAATAGCCAAAAACTGGAAATGGTCCCATAAGGAAGTGGGTAAACAAAATATGATATGTATCCACCCAGTGAAATAGTATTCCACAAGGTAAAGAAATAAGCTACTGATACAGGCAACAATATGGATGAATATCTCAAGGTGATTACAGTAGTGAAAGAAACCAGACACAAGAAAGTATACACTATATGATACCATTTATTCTAGAAAATGCAAACTAATCTACAGTGACAAAACCCAGATCAGTGGCTGTCTGGGGCCAGGGGCTGAAAGAAGAAGGGATAAAAAAGAGACATGAGGCAACTTTGGAGGTGATAAAAATGCTCTCTCTATTGTCTTGTTTATGGTGGTGATTTCATGGAGGTACACAGCCGCAAACCCCATTGCATTCTCTCTCTAAAAGAATGTAATGTATTATACACAGATAAAACTCCAAATATTTGAAAACAAATTATATAGGTTTGTAAAGGAAAGCATTTATATATTGAACTCCAGTGATCAAATCTTTTTTTAAAACATACTTAAATATTTTTTTAAAGTGCCCAGTCCTTATCCAGTGCTACACATGGTTTGAGCTATCTGCATTATTTGTTTTAGATTCTAAGTTCCTGGTACTTAAGAACAAATTTTCCTTTTTAGTTTAAGTCCTGTGCAGTACCCAACATAGCATTAGGCAGGGAAAGTATTCAGAAAATTTAAACAAAACTCCATCCTGCTATTTTTTATTGTTTTCCAAAGAAATCCTGGGAACAGAACCTAGAGTGAGCTGCCAGTTTGGCCAACAGACCCTTAAAAAGTGTCATCAAGGAAATGTTTGCTTTTGTTCCTAAACATATAAAGATTGCCAAAAACTCCAGACGGTGGGTGAAAAATCACCTGCAAGAAAGTCTCAGAACTTTTCCAAAATCCTTTTTATGTTAAGAGACATGTTAGATTTTGTGGCCCACAGAGCGAGCATTGCCCCTGAAAGCCAAGTGCAATCTCGTGTGCTTGAACTTTCAGGTTTTCTATACGACAAAGGATAAGGGGAAGGAAGGTGACAATACAGAGCTCATCCCACAAGAGGTCAGAGACCAGAAAGTATTCGCAGCTCTGGGTTTGCTCCCATCTCCTCTCCTTCCTGTTGTAATGAGACAGAAGCCTTTATCCATGTGACTGAAGGTGCTGGTTCACAAACTTTGTTACTGACCCTCAATTAGGTAAGTACAGAAACTGAGAGAGTGTTTAGAAACTCATACAGCATTTTGACTTTGCTGTGATCAGTGGCCTCAATGCTCATTAAACAGGGTATAGGCTGGATCCAGTGTTGTCAAACAAGGGTGGTGAATCTAGTCATGAAGAGTAAGGCCATGTTTCATTCATAGAGGATAAAATTAAGAAGGAAAAAAAAAAAAGTGGTCCTCCTCCAAAGATGGTTTGAGAGGCAGAGTTGCATAGTGCTGCTTAGTCCATGAAAGTTAATTTTTCCCAAAGTGATGATGGCAAGAGGCAGAGAGAGGCAATTCTCTAATAGCCAGTCAAATCCATGCAACCCCCAGTCTGTCTGCAGGTGTTCAGATTGAGACTGTACAGTGAATTAAATAAACCTTCTCAAAAAGGAAGTTTATCCAAAGTGCTATGTTTCCATTCTAATTAGCATCACGGCTGTACAAGCTGCAAATACGGTTGTCATCACATCAAGAATCAAAATGAAGGTCATGATAATGACTGTGTGGATAGAATTAATTAATTTTTTTGCATCCCTGTAGGAACACACTTATTCTTGAATCAGCCCCATTAGTTTTTGGAGCAGCCAACTTAGCAGACACAGATGGGGCTACTCCATGTGGCCACTGCTTAAACCTAATTAGGGCAGAACTAAATGAAGCCCAGGAAACTCGGTCTCTTCATTCCTCCTGTTTTCCACAATGATTTACTGGTGGGGAGCTCAGAGTGTATGACAGATAGGTTGTCTCGCATAACACAGGGAGTGCATGGGAGGAGGTCTGCTCTTCCTAATTGCTGATAAAACGGCACCGATTCACATGGACAAAGATAGAGGCCAGGACTTTTAAGATTACAGGCAAGATTTACTTAATTCTTCAACTTTTGTATCTCAGCTCAATTGTCACAGTCTTTCCCAAGTTCACAGATTAGACTGCTTCCTCCTGTTTATCACAGATATATCAATTTAGTTCTGTGATTCTTAGATTGGTATCCATCTCCCCTACAGTTCAGTAATCTCCACAGGGCAGTAATCATGCCTGTCCTGTTCATCGCTCGATCCCTAGCGCTTAAGCACAGTGATGAGTAATAGAACATACTTAAGTCCGGGTGCGGTGGCTCATGCCTGTAATACCAGCACTTTGGGAGGCCGAAGCAGGCGGATCACCTTGAGGTCAGGAGTTTGAGACCAGCCTGGCCAAAATGGCAAAACCCCGTCTCCACTAAAAATACAAAAAATTAGCGAGCATGGTGGTGCACACCTGTAATCCTTGTTACTCGGGAGGCTGAGGCAGGAGAATCACTTGAATCCAGGAGGCAGAGGTTGCACTGAGCCAAGATGGTGCCACCGCACTCCAGCCTGGGCAACAGAGTGAGACTCCATCTCAAAAAAAAAAAAAAAAAGAAAGAAAGAAAAGAAAAGAAAGGACTCAAATAAACATGTGCTGAAATAAAGGATGAGTAAATGGATGGATGGAAAAATAAAGCCTCTAGATATCAGACCATATATACAACACTTTGACCCTTGGTTGTTTTTCTGTTTGTTTGTTTTTTGAGACTGAGTCTCGCTCTGTGGCCAGGCTGGAGTGCAGTGGCACAATCTCGGCTCACTGCAACCTCCAACTCCCTGGTTCAAGTGATTCTCCTGCCTCAGCCTCCCAAGTAGCTGGGATTACAGGCACCCACCACCACGCCTGGCTAATTTTTGTATTTTTAGTAGAGGTGGGGTTTCACCATGTTGGCCAGGAGGGTTTCGATCTCCTTGTGATCCGCCTGCCTGGGCCTCCCAAATTGCTGGGATTACAGATGTGAGCCACTGTGCCCAGCCTGGTAAATGTTTTAGATCAAATGATAGAACTAATCATGAGTCTCACATAATTATTAAAATTTTTAAGAAGAGAGAATAGGCCACAGAGGTCTTATTATCAACTCAAAAGAAAATATTCCTAAGAATTCAGGGGTAAGAAATATACTAAGAGTATTTAAATCGTGGTTCTTGCCCATGGGGAGTTTTATAAATGAAATAGCTCTCTTTTCTGGAATAATCAATAGATTACTGAGAAATAATAAAGAGACCTGGATTATTCTGTATTACAATTAGGACAAAATGCCACAGGTAATGTTTAAAAGTAAAAGTCATGATAGAGAACAACAAATTTGCCAACATAATCTATGCTTTGAGTCTAATCATAATCCCTAGAACATTAACATTATCAATTACAAATAATAAAAACCTGCGACTATATGACTTGTCTACAAAGGCTTTCTTCCAACATCAAGATTATAAATGCACAGGTATTTTACCAAATAGGCCCTCAACACTCCAGTGGCTATCTCAATTTTAGTTGAAGAGAGTGGATTTACCCACTTAGTATTTACTGAGAAATAGTGTCATTAGATAGACTACAGACCAGACTAATTATCAAGTTACATAAACATAAATCCATTAATTTTTTCCTAGCAAACACAAATTATTTTTATCATTGTACTATCTGAATAATAATGCTTTTCTGTTATTATGAAGCAACAATGCCTACAATGAGTTTCATTAACATGCACTGAAGTATGAAAGCTCAACAAAAGCATAAAAATCTATGTACTTTAAATTTTATTGTTCTCCATTTTCCAAAAAGCATTTGAGATGACCCAAAAAGAGGAAAAAGTCTGTCTATCTATCTATCTATCTATCTATCTATCTATCTATCTATCTATCTATAGATATATGAGACAGAAGGAAAAAAAATTCATCTGCATACATAATATAGTTTAAAATAAAGCAATTCAATAAAGATCATTTTGTGATAAATAATATGCTTCTAAACCTAACTAGTAGATATTTTGACATTTCTTTTCTTTAAGCATATTTATTGGACTATTTTTAAGATATGCATTAAAGCACTTTTACCAATATCATTTTGTCCACTCAAATTATCAGGAGGAAAGGAGGTAAAAGTGATGAAATTAACTTTTATGGGCCAAACACTGTAAATATGATCCATTTAATCCTCACACTATCCTTTCAAGAAGGTCGTGTTACTCTCTTATAGATGAAAAGAGAGAAACAAAGATAAAACTTATAAAGCTGAGAAGAGGTGGGGCTGGAGTCAAACCTAGGACTGTCTGACACTGAATTCCATGGAGTCTCACGATTTAAAGGCACATGTGGGAGAGGGAGAGGGAGATAGCAATGGGGATTCTTTACATTTCAACCCTGCCCCATCTTTCTCTCAGCAATAAATGTGAGCCAAACCTTTGGACACAAACACAACCTGACTGACTGCACTGTAATCAGTTCCACTCACACAGTAGTTAACAATCCACTGGGATGCAATGTTAGTAACCTGGTTAAAAGTATACACTTATTTAACTGAACAATGCTTAGCCATTTCAGAGTCACTACAATGATTCCAGAAGATTTTGAAAGATCCATCCAACCAGGTCTTTAAGCCACAAGAAGACAATGTAATTCACAAACATTGTAATTTAGCAGTTACTCACAGCAGGAGTTTTGCTAAAACAGTTCACAATCGGATACGCTAGGATGCTTTTCTCATTCCCAGATTTGGTAAAGGACAACCAGTTCATTTGAGGATTGAAACATTTTCAAAGTGCACTGTAAAATTAGACATATTCCCCCCCTCACCCCAAAAGGTTTGAGGCTCTTTTTTTCTCCCAAATCTATTGTTCAGTTAATCTGCGCATGCATTCCAGAATATTCTAATTTAAATCTGAGCCTGGAACATGCTATATTTTGTTTCTAGCTGCAAGAGTGTGAATGCCATAAATAACATGTACTGTGCTTGTTCTCTGTTCCTAAACAGTCTGATAAGCTCATATTGAAATCATTTCAGCAATCACATTTGACAGCTCTCTAGAATCCTGTTCTCTCCAGCCTCCTAACCAGTCCATTATTTCTGCCAGTTTCTAGGCAGATGAGGCATTCAGACACCTGTCTCTAAATGAGAACAGACAGCCCTGGCAGAACCCTCGTAGGAGAGGTATGCTCCAACTAATAGGCCATCAATCTGTCAGTGGCTCTTAAGCCCCCTTAGTCTTGTCCAACTGAAGGCCAGCTCAGAGCCTTGATCAAGGGAGAACACAGTGGGTGAGAGTCCTGTCAAGTCCATTCCAAGGGACCTGTATGCAAGGATGTATGCCAGACCAAATCAGCGCAACCCGGATCCACTACAGTGGCAGCATAGTACTTATCTTCCTGTAACTCATTCATCCTTTAAATAAATAGTAATTAAACATCAACCAGGTCACAAAGACACCATGTGTCATAGAGAATTTTGAAGCTAGAAAATTTCTAGGGTTCATTCCTGACTCCAATGCACATATAGGAGCCTAAGTATCTTAAATTTTCTGGGCCTCAGTTTCTCCATCTGCACCATGGTAATAACATACATCACTTCACAGGATTTCTGTGAAGATCAAATGAGATCATTCATTTTGTAAGACATCTAGCATAATGCATTACTTCATAAAGAGCTACTTAATAAAACACCAATCCTCTTGTTTCCTTCTCTTCTTGGGACCAAAGGATTTCCCATTTTCTCAAATCATGCAGCCTTTATATTAAAATCAAGAGCATATAGGACACTGAGAAGGAAACAGGGCTTTTCTCTTTTTATTTTTCAGTAAAATGGTTATTGACGTATAACATTCATATAGAAAAGAGTATAAATCATCAAGGTAAAGCTCACTGAATTTTCACAAAGTGACATACCTGTGTAGCCTAGATCAAAATTGGGCACAGGGGGCAGCCTTCCAGGAGCCCCCTGTGCCCAATTCCAGCCATTTTTTTCCAACCCTAATTCCTTAAATGAATCCCAACACTATAGATCACTTTTGCCTGCTTTTGAGTTAAGTAAGATTTTAATTAGATCTGCTCATACAAATGGCAAATGGAAACACAGAACATTTTATATGAATTTGCAGCTAATTAGCTAAGTCAAAGACATAATAAATTATAGAAAGAAATATATACATTGATAGCAAAGAAGATAATAAAGGTAATAAATATTGCCAGGACTGTTAGGTTCCCTCCTTTCTCTTACTCCTTATGTAAACACTGTCGAACAAGCAGAGAAATCTTACACATTCAGATGGTAAGATGCATCATATGTGCTGTCTGTGTGGTCCTTGATTGAGAAGTAGACATATTACTCCAAGATGATGATGAAGAAGGAAGTGTATTTTGTAGAAAAAAGAAAAAAAGATCTCATTCTAAAAGTAGTTTCCATTGCCCAAGCTTAAAATACAAACCAGTAATTTCCCCCCAAATACATCTAAGTCTTAAACCTCACTGATAGCCTCCTCAATAACTTAAAAACTACCTTTGAAACCCTTGGAACCCTTAGAAAACTAACTTTGGAAATTCTCATCTAGTCAAATGTAACAATATTTGCCCTTCAGGATTAGAAATTCCATCAGACCTTTTCCTCCCCCTAGACAAAAATGGGTGCTCCCCACTATTTTTTAAACATTTTTGTGGGTTCATGGTAGGTGTATATATTTATGGGGTACATGAGGTGCATTGATACAGGGATGTAATATGAAACAAGCACATCATGGAGAATGTGTTATCCAACCCCTTGAGCATTTATCTTCCAGCTAGAAATAATCCAATTAAACTTTAAGTTATTTAAAAATGTACAATTAAGTTATTATTGACTATGGTGACACCGTGGTGCCATCGAATAGTAGGTCTTATGCATTCTTTCTATTTTTTTGTACCCATTAACCATCCCTGCCTGTCCCCCTCCCAAGCCCCCAACCACCCTTCTCAGCCTATGGTAACCATCCTTCTGTTCTCCGTTTCCATGGGCTCAATTGTATTGATTTTTAGATCCTACAAATAAGTGAGAACATGTGGTGTTTGTCTTTCTGTGCCTGGCTTATTTCACTTAGCATAATGGTCTCCAGTTCCATCTATGGTGATGCAAATGACTGGATCTCATTCTTTTTTATGGCTGAATAGTATCCCATTGTGTATATACACCACATTTTCTTTACCCATTCATCTACTGATGGACACTTAGGTTGCTTCCAAATCTTAGCTGTTGTAAACAGTGCTGCAACAAACATAGCAGTGCAGGTATCTCTTCAATATACTGATTTCCTTTCTTTTGGGTATATCCAGCAGTGGCATTGATAGCTGGATCTTGCAGTGGCTCAATTTTTGTTTTTTTGAGGAATCTCCAAACTGTTCTCCATAGCGGCTGTACTAATTTACATTTCCACCGACAGTGTATGATGGGTCCTTTTTCTCCACATCCTCACCAGAATTTGTTATTGCCTGTCTTTTGGATATAAGCCATTTTAACTAGGGTGAGATGATATCTCATTGTAGTTTTCATTTGCATTTCTCTGCTGATCAATGATGTTGAGTACCTTTTCATATGCCTGTTTGCCATTTGTATGTCTTCTTTTGAGAACTGTCTATTCAAATCTTTTGCCCATTTTTTGACTGGATTATTATATTTTTTTCCTAGAGAGTTATTTGAGTTCCTTATATATTCTGGTAGTTAATCCCTTGTCAGATGGGTAGTTTAAAATATTTTCTCCCATTCTGTGAGTTGTCTCTTCACTTGTTGGTTGCTGTACAGAAGCTTTTTAACTTGATATGATCTCATTTGTCCATCTTTGCTTCGGTTGCCTGTGTTTTGTGGGGTACTGCTCAAGAAATCTCTGCCCAGACCAGTGTCCTGGAGATTTTCCCCCATGTTTTCTTGTAGTGGTTTCATAGTTTAAGGTCTTAGATTTAAGTCGTTAAGCCATTTTGATTTGAATTTCATACATGGTGAGAGATAAGGGTCAAGTTTCATTCTTCTGCATATGGGTATCCAGTTTTCCCAGCACCATTTATTGAAGAGACTGTCTGTTCCCCAGTGTGTTCTTGGCACCTTTGACCCCATCATTCTTGATGGCATGACTGCAACTTCACATTACTCGCTGAGAGGTCAACAAAGAGTACAGGACACTAAGATGAAGACAGAAATGCTGAGTTGTCTGCTTTTCAAATATTCTACAATGTAATGAATCTTAGTCACTGACATCATAGCATCATGTGCTGACATTATCAAAAGCTGCTCAAAAAGATGCTCAGCATCATTAGTCATTAGGGAAATCCAAAGCGAAACCACAATAGATAACACAACCACCAGGAGGACTACCAAAAAATTGGAAAATAACAAGTGTTGGCCAGGAAATAGAGAAATTTGAACATTAGTGCACTGCTGGTAGGAATGTAAAATGGTGCGGCTACTATGGAAAACATTTTGGAAGTTCTTCAAAAAGTTAAATAGAATTACTATATGACCCAACAATTCTGCTCCTAGATATTACACCCAAAAGAAGTGAAAATGGTACTCAAACAAATACTTTACAGAAGTACTATTTACAATAGTCAAAATGTGGAAATAACCCAAATTTCTATCAACAGATTAATGAATAGGTAAACAAAATGTGATATGTACATGCAATGGAATATTATTCAGTTATAAAAAAGGAATGAGGCACTGATACATACTGCAATGTGGATGAACCTTGAATACATGCTAAGTGGAAGAAGCCAGACACAAAAGGTTACATAATACATGATTCCATTTATATGAAATGCCCATAATATGCAAGTACATAGAGACAAAAAGCAGATTGGTGGTTGCCTGGGGGCTGAGAGGCGGTAAGAAGGGAGAACTACTGATTGATGGTAGATTTATTTTAGGGTGATTATAATGTTTTAAAACATGATATAAGTGACGGTTGCACAACATTGCAAATGTACTGAATGCCACCAAACTACAGACTTAAAAACGATTAATTTTATGCCATGTGCATTTCACTTCCATTCTTAAAATGTCAAGAAAGATAAATAAAAACCAAAAAGATGGGGAAAAAGACACTGCTTATAGGTACCAAGGGAAAAATATACTCCTAAAAGTATAAAGGTGATGACAGAACAGTCAAGCAATGCAACTGAGAGGTCAATTAGAAATTGTTCCAATGGTTCCAGTCCCTCTCTCTTTGGCAATACGATAAGGGTTCTTTTAAACCCTTGTCTTTAAATCATTCTTTTCAAACCCTCATTTTTTCATGCCAATATATACAGGTCAAGGAGCCTAGACTCTGGCTAGCCAGGAAAAACCTAGCAGATAGCAAGAGTCTAGACAGATAGGAGGTTAGGCTGAGCAAAATCAAAGGCGCCCAGGAGGTCCTTTTAGCCTAGGCAGGTAGGGTACAGGGATCAGGAGGTCAGACAAAGGCAGCCTGAGCAGCCCTGCACAACAAGGGACACCAGGTGAGACACACCGTCCGGCAGATCTAAGTGCCTTCAGTCCTGTGCAGCCTGCCTGATGTATGGATGTGAAAACCCTGAAACCACAGAAGAACGTTCACTACACACAGGAGGAGGTTTCAAAAATGCAGGTGAACACTTAAGGCAAAGCAAGAGGGGCTGGTTTCAGCAGAAGACCCTTCACTCCTTCCCAAGTTTCTTAGAATTGGCTCTAAAATCTGCATTTCAGCTAGGAACTTCGGTCCTTAGCAGTGTAATCACCAAGAACCAACTTTCACACAAGTCTACAAAAATTACAAAATGCAAAAGCGTATCATCTCACTTTCTTCTTCATAGAATGCTTTTTTCAAAATTTTATATTGTTTTATGTATTTTTTTAAATATTATTTTTAAAAGAAGCTGTCAGCTGACGAATATATTTAGAAATGGCAGAATGGCTAATAAAACAAACTGAAAGTGTAGAGCTGTATATCATGTAGCAGCCTAACAAATTTGAGTATTTTTAATGTGCATCAAGGAAAATATATGCAAAGTGTCAAGTGACAAAGGAATACAAGATTTCACTCAGACATGCTTCAACATTTTCAAGACAGTGGCGCGATCTAGGCTCACTGCAAGCTCTGCCTCCTGGGTTCACGCTATTCTCCTGCCTCAGCCTCCCAAATAGCTGGGACTACAGGTGCCCGCCACCACGCCTGGCTAATTTTTTTTGTTTTTTAGTAGAGATGGGGTTTCACCAGGTTAGCCAGGATGGTCTCAATCTCCTGACCTCGTGATCCGCCCGCCTCAGCCTCCCAAAGTACTGGGATTACAGGTGTGAGCCACCGTGCCCAGCCGGAATTGAGAATTCTTGAACTTCTGAGTTCTGCACCAGAATGGCACAGTGCTGGGAAACCTTCCCATACCTGACTTGACCCTTTCTCTTTCCACCCTAAAATCTATCTTATAGCATGAAGGGTGTTGCTTCGTCACCCAAAACAGCTGTCCCTTGGTCATCCCTTAAGGCTGCGGCGCACCCACTTCAGGAAGATGGAACTAAAGAAAAAGCCAGAGAAGACCCTAGAAGAAGGCTCCAGGCCATTTGGGCAGAGAATTTTAAGGCCCCAAATATCCACAGAAAGGTCTAGAAGGAGGAAGCACAGGCTGAAGGAGCCACACCTCCTTGGACTTGCAGACTCCTGGTCTCATGGGAAAAGGAGAATAGGGCCCTTCAAAGCTATGCTCCTTAAAGTGTTTTCCAAATAGGAACATGGACTCCCCCTTGGGAGCTTCCTGGAAATGGAGAATCCCAGGCTCCACCCTGGACCTATTCAATCAAAATCTCTAGGTGATTCCTATGCACATTCAAGTTCAAGGGCAGGTACTAAAATAGGCATCCATTTTGTCCAAATCAAAGGGTGACACTGTATCCAGAGACTACTAACTCCTTAAATGAATGTCAGCTATTTAAGATGAACTAAAATCCCACTCATGCACATGGCAACACAAGGATTTGTTAAAGTGCCCCAAAAACATAGGCGAAGGATAAAAAAAAACTAGAATGAGATAGGTCCTATCTGCATTTCTGGGTTCAGATTAAGCCATAAGGTTTTTAAAAACTGTAATACTATAATTCTAGCACTTTGGGAGGCTGAGGCAGGACGATTCCTTGAGCTCAGAAATTCAAGAACAGCCTAGGCAACATTGTGAGACCACATCTCTATTAGAAAAAAAAAGTAAAAAAGTTGCCTGGACATGGTGCTGCATGTCTGCAGTCCCAATTATTCAGGAGGTTGATGTAAGAGGATTGCTTGAGCCCAGGAGGTCAAGTCTTAGTGAGCTGTGATCACACCAGTTGTGCTCCAACCTAGGCAACAGAGTAGCACCTTGTCTCAAAAAAAGTCGTAACAGATCCCCAGAAACTTTATTAATTCTATCAAAGCATAATACCAACAGAAAACAAGTTAGAAACAGAAAAAAAAAGTCTGTTTCTATAATCAAAAGCAGGATTCCATAACCTAATTATTATATTTTCAATTAAACCAGAGCTCTTGGTATGTTTTCCCCCTTGTTTCTTGAATTAGCAGAGACCTGTAAGCATGTTCAGAGAAGGGACATGTTAACTAAGGAGAGAATTTCCCAATAAGAAGCTCAGCCCACAACATCTGATAATTAGGAATGTTATAACAATTCACTGACCCTTCAGGGACCCTTTTGTGTTGGCTGTCCTCGGGGATTCACAGAAAGCGGTATCACAATTTTTCCCAGTTGTCACTTTTACTGCTGCTTTTGCAGACTGTCACATTTACAAGTCTTCAAGAAATTGTTTGGGGAGCCACATGACGCCAGGATCATAGGAACTCTCTTTTTCTACAGTATCTGCCTTTCTGCCCTTAGGAGTCCTTTAACCTCAACCTGAGCACTTCTTGGGGGAAGAGTTCAACAGCACAATTCCTCACATTCTAGAGTATGGAATCTTGCCTTCAGAACTTGAATGTCACTTGGTGTCTTAGAATTACCTTCCTCTTCAGAGGGTGAGTGGTGAGGGGAACCAAAACACAAGTGTGTGTGTGTGTGTGTGTGTGTGTGTGTGTGTGTGTGTGTGTGGCGGGGGGAATCTTCGTTACTTCACCTACTCTTGTAGTAGCAAGAGGGTGCCTGACTTCACCACGCTATGTGTACTATTATTGCTAGGTGAGCCAGGACATGGAGTTTCTGAATATGTTTGCTCCTGATAGAAGAATTGCAGATGAGACAATAAAGCAGAAACACGAAAAGAAGCAGCAACACTAGCCTAAAAGTACTAGGAGTAGAAATAATCTCAACAAGACCACTTACCACAGCTGTACAGAGTGCTAAGCAGTTTCCAAACGTGCACGTTTTCATTTCATCTCCACTATAACATTTATGGCAGATGTTATCTCCATTTTATAGGTGAAAGCATTAAGACTTGGATTACTTGTTAGAAGATCCTACAGAGAGTGAGCCATGACTCAAAACCAGGTCTAGTTAACTAAAGTAAAACTCTTGACCAGTGTATGATACTGCAGCAAAAACAGAAGGCTCTGGAAGGTCCAACTGGATCCCTGCATGTTTGACAACCCCATAATATTCCAAAGCTACCTCTTACCTATCTTCTATTCCACCTTCTATCTGTCTCCTACTTAAATTTCCACATCTGGCCAAATTCTTTAACTTTAGCTCCCATGGATTCTCCATTTTCTGCTTTCCCTTCCCCCTGCCAGTAGCCTAGTTGAGGCTCTAGCCACTTCTCTTCTCTGTTACTGCAGCAGTGCCCTAACTCATCTCCTCCATATAACTCTCGTTTCTGTTATACATCCTCCACCTGGTGCCAGAATAAGCTTCCGAAAGCACAGGTCAGGGATGGCCCCTCCTCAGAAACTATCCAGCTTTCTAGAAGGCACAGACTCATACTAACCTTCCTTCCTGTCTTGCCTTCCACCACATCGGTCTTCCTGTACTTGACCCAAATGATTGGATCCCTGCCCCACGCAAATGCAAGCCCACAACTTTGACCATTGCTCCTTCATCTCCTGGGACTGGAATGCTCACGTCTTCACTCTTTCAGTCAAAATCTATCCATTCACTCCAGGCTCACTCAGGTGGAACCTCTTGCTGCCTGCCCAGATCCCTCTGTCAGAATGAATCCTTCTTTCCTACATGCTCCTATATCAGCTGATTTGGCCTTGAGCTGCCTGGAGTTTATTCTACAGGTTTCAATTTGCCTGATTCCTTGCTACGCTGAAAGATTCAAGGTCATCTTTAAGACCTCAGTGCTTTTCACAGGGAATTACCATCTGAAAAAAGTCCCAAGTGAGGATTTTCCTTCAGAGTTTGAAGACTTTTTTAACTCCTCAGCGGCAACAAAAATTCTGGGCTGCACTGCATTTTACATTTGGTTTTTGTTGTTTCTTTGTTTTGTTTTTTCTGGCTAAGAAAACAGAAATCAAATCTTTTTTTTTTTTCTCTCAGGCCTTGCCCTACTCTAATTTCAATCCTCTCTAATCTTTATTTTCTACTTTATACTTGTAGTTTCACTTTTCTCTGCTTCCCTTAATTTCTGTAGAACAAGATAGGATATGAATAAACAGATGTATAAATAAAGAGTGGGTTTTTGAAAAATGATTGACAACTTGAATTGAAAGCAAGACTCCTGTTGGGAAAGAAGTAGAGAACTCAGCCCAAATTGGTAACAGTTTCTATCAATAGCCAAAATGGGAGGATATAAGACTCAAACCAGAAAACAGTTTGCTCCCTGAGACTCCAAGAGTGCTAGAGGAAACCAGAGAGGCTACTGTGAAGACCTGCAGCCTTAAGCACTGAGACTCACATACTAAATAGGCGCCCAGCAAACGGCGCATTACCTGAGAATTTTTTCCTTGAACTTTGACTCCCAAATTCATTCCCACCATAGTGATTACTAGTTGTTCATAGGACAGAGGTGGGAGAAAAAACTGTGGGTGATCTACCAGGAGGAACTTCAGGAAAGCCGGTGTTTGGAGGACTCATTGATACCAAAATCCCTCCCTACTCCTTGCGTTTGAGTATAACTACTGATCTCCAGGAGAAATAAAGACCAGTAGAGGGTCTAAAAACAAAAGGGGCAGACTGCAGAGGATTCTTAGTCCTATCAAAGTTACTACCCCACTGCAGCTATGGCAAAAAGAGAGCCAGAGCTGAAGACAGGGGTGTCCATGTTCTAACCTTTGCCGTATAATTTACAAGGGAAGGTGACTTGAGCAAAATCACCCCACTCTCTGAGCACCAGTTTTCCCCATCTGAAAATGGGAATAGCTTTACCTTCCTTACTGAATACTATGAAGACTAAATGAAATGACATGTGAACTTGCTTTATAAACTCTTCATAGACAAAGCTGTTAACTTCATTTCAAGAAAGATTTCTTGAGAGAGGCATCATAGCACAGGAGCCTAGATCACGGATACCTAAACCAAAGCTTAGGACTTGCATTCTAATTCTGTCACTTCCTAGCTTTGTGACCACAGGCAAGTTACTAACCCCTCCGTGACTCAGTTTTCTCATCTGTAAAATAGGATGGTAAAAGTGAATATCTGATAGGTTATCATGAGATTAAATTAGCTACGTTTTTACCTGAACAAGGATTGGCATATAATAAACATTATACACATGTTTTATAAATACATCAGTTGAGAATACCCCACAAGCCAAGTTCCATGCTGAGTGCTGCAGTGGGCACACGTGTGTGCACACCACACACACACACACACACACACACACACAGAATAAATCCTGGGGGAACTTTCACAGGCCCAGGCATCATTTTAATCCATGATCTAAGCACTAGGAGATAAACTTCTCAGGAACAGAAAAATAGATACTAACCTTGCCAACAGACTCGTAGTCACAATTCTCTTGAATTTCAAACCTCAGATTGTCATCGTGCCCTTATGGTCACTTCATTAATTTGCAGTATCTCTCCAAGAGTTACTTATGAAATGTTCAAGTGTTTTTTTTAATACACCATTTTATTTAATGAACTATTATTATGACAGCTGTGGAGAAATTTCACTTTGGTGTTTTCCTGAAGGAATATTTTATACACACTTTTCAGCTGCCCACATTCAGGGGAGATACAAAATCCAGGAAGGGCAAAAAAAAAAAAAAAAAAAAAAAAAGTCACTTCATTGGATAAAATGTTTTACAAGATAGCCCATCTGTCTTTGTGAGTTCAGAGTGTTTTTGTTTTTATTTATTTAAGTGGAACTTTAATGAGGAAGAATAACATCTTTCCCCTCTTCCTGTTCACCTGGCTTGGAGGAAGCAACCTGGTAAAACTTCAGTGAGGCCCAAGTAAATTTTGTCACTCTTGGATTAATTTGTTTGTAATTAATCAAGGGTTTTATTCGTGGATGATTAGCAGCCAGCCATATTCCAGTTTTGACATTCTAAAAATATTATCCCATGATTGACTACTTCTTTTGAAGTGTGGTAGGAAAGTTGTCCAACTTGTTACCAGGTTCCAAAAATCCTCTCTGTTGACACAGAGGGAAACCTCTAATTATATGAGTCACTGTAGTTTTACAACTGAATAAACTGTTAACGAAACTGGAAAAATTGTCATCAAGATGATAAAGGCCGTTCTGGAACTCAATGCCAAATAGTCCCAGCTTGTACCTTTCAGAGAAATGACCACTTGTAAAGAGACTGACGTATGGGAGATCAAAGGTGAAATCCAATACACTTTCCCAGGCCTCAACAGGCCGCTTTATCCTGATTAAAAGGAAAAGGAATTTCCTGGGCATGTCTCTTTAATGTTTTTATCCTGAAAGTGGGCATGAGAATACATTCTGCAAACCACCATGCTAGCATGTTATAAAAGATGATGACCGGCCCTTTGGTGAGTGACATAGTTTGGCCACATGCATTCAATTCTCCAGTATTCTTTCTTCATTGTTTTCTTCAAAGTTTACAACTGTGCAGCTTCTTTAATCCTGATTTCTTAAATGTGTGAATCCAGCCTTTAAATGCATTCAACACTATGCATTCAAGTATCTCTGTCTGCAGAAACATCATGAAGATCACAGACTGGGCTCCTCATAACTCTGATCACCTTTGCCCCCAGTGACCTCCAAGGAAGCCTAATTTCCCCAACTGAGGAACTGCCTGCCCACTCCATGTCTTCTTTCACTGTGAACCATAGGGTAAAGCTGAACAGCTTGCCACAACAATAGGAATCATCCATCTCTTACAAACTTGAGGAGGGAGAATAAAAAAAGAAAACCAATGTAATAAGCTTGGGCACCATACGTTGCTATAAGCCTGCCCTTTGGGAACACTTTAAGGACTCTTTTCATACCTAGGGTGGTTCCACACTCTACCCACTTCATATGGAATTTAATAGGACATCTGGTTATTCTCTGGAGAGGGTCCCACATATTTATTCATAAAGGTATGTCTGCATATATTACGTAATTGGTGCCGAGGACCAAAATTTGAAGACTTCACTGAAAAAAAATTATTCTTCCCTGCTGCCCAATGTAGTATTATCTAGCCACTGAAGAGCAAAACAGAGAAGCCACCAAACATTCTCTATAGGTATCCAAGCACCTCTCTCTCTCTCTTCCAGACAATGTATTCCCTGTGAGCTATGTGGAAAAGGCCTGTGCTTCTCAGAAACAGGATGCTCTGGTGGGTCTCCAGCCCACAAAATACAAAACTTCACAGCCACAGGATGGCAGCCTCAAAAAGGAGCTTACAGACCACCTCGTCTAACTCCCTCAATTTTCTAGGCCAGAAAAATAGAGGCCAGGTGAGAGAAGTGACTTGTCCAAGGAAGCACCACTATTTAGTGCCAGAGCCTGACCCAGAGCCTGCCTGGCTCCCAGCCCAGTGCTCTTTCCCATGATATTTTCTAAGATCCATGTGTTTTCCTTTACAATCTGTCCAGATTCTGTTAGGGTCATAGAAATGTCTGGGAGATGTTGAGTGTTTTTCAGTGACTACTATAATATAATGTCACAATGGTCAAGTATTACAGGAGTTAGGGCACTCAAGTTAGGAGCAGATGGAGCAAAAGTATCATTTTAGAATTTAAGTGCACAGTATAAATTGGAGGATCGACAAGGCTAATGGGTGAATGCCAAGCCCAGGGCCAGTGCATCACAAATGTGGAGGCCAAAACTGGAAGATTTGAGTCTTAAAAGGAGAGCCAAGGGAAGCCCTGCTTCAGTGGATTCCAAACAGAGGGTAACTGAGACCTACCGTTTAATGAAATTCCATCTTCTGCTCATCTGCAGGAAAGCCTCCTACATAGTCCTGGTACTTAACTGGCCAAATATTTACCCATTAAGACCCTGATTTATGGAGGGGTGGTGATTTTAATAGAAATATAAATGGGGACATGTGAATCACAGCCTTGGTCTTCAAAGGGTTTTGCAAACGTCAAAGGGTTTTAAATAATATGTCTAAATTACAAAACATTTTACCTCACAAGGTTAAAAAAAAAAAAAAAACCTGCTACATTGTCCCCTAGTTACAAAGGTTTTCTGTCAAAAATTATTAATTCATTGCTTGAAAATGGTTGTTAGGTTTTTAAATGAACTCCCAAAGTCTATTTCAATAACAAACTATTACAGCATGCTACATTTACAATAGAAAAGGAAGAAATCCTCACTGATGGTATATCACCAAATAAGGACAATCTGAACAACAAAACCAGATTTTAGATCTTTCCCTAAAATATTTAATGCTAGCAAATGAAGAAAAATATTCAATCAATAAGGACATGGAAGGAATGGAAAAAATCTGAACAGGAACCCCCAGCACTTTGGAGAACGATTAAAGTGGACGATAAAGACAGAGTTCCTTCAGTGGAACTAAGTGGGCAGTGAGTTACAAAAGATGGAGAAAAGGAGAAAACACTCCAAAAAGATGAAAACAGGCGACGGAAAGAGGTGTTCAGTAGATCGTTCTACCACAGTCTTTGAGTGGTGCTGTCAACTGGGTCAATTGGGTCATTGTTCTTTAGGTAAGAGTTGAAGTGAAGGTCATCAACAGTGGTTCTCAAAGGTGGTCTCCTGGTCCAGCAGCATCAGCACCGCTTGGAAACTTTTTGGAAATGCAAAACGTCAGGACCCACCCCAAACCTAGTGAATGAGAAAGATTTCTTTCTCAGCATTCTAACCCTGCCCCACCCCATGATTCTGATGCATGCTAAACTTTAAAAGTGACAGATAGTTATGTGGAGTGAGTACCATCAAGAAGCTGTTCATTACACAGGACATCTGCAAGGCAGGTATTTTGGCCATGTCCAGTAGTGACTGTACTTCTTTAAAACACTGTTTCTCAAATATGACTGCACATGGGAATCCCTGGGAAGCTCATTAAAAGCCCCGGGGGATGTCTAGCAATGACTGGGGATATCTTTGGTTGTTAAAACAAGGGGGTGTGAGTGGGAGTTTGCTACTGGCCTCTAGTTCCCTCTACCAACTAGAGATAACGGAAACTGCCAAACGTCCTGCAGTGCACAGAACAGCCGCTGCTTCAAAGAACTATCTTGCCCCCAGTGTTACTAATGCTGCTTTTGAGAAACCTTGCTTTAGGCAAATCAACTATCTCAATTTGTTTTAGTTTTTGCACCTTAGACTTGGTGGAAAAAAGCTTGGGTTAACTTCATGGGCACCACCAATGAGACTCAATTCTGCCTCACTGGAGCTCCCTTTTTAGTGTGTGTGTGTCTCCGTGATGTTACCATATGCCTGCTCAATGGTGCTTCGTTTCCTAGTCAGTACGGTTCTTGTTTGCCTATGCTCTTGTGAGACAAAGTAACAAATGTAAGATGCCATGTTTCATTTCTGCTCCTCTGGAACCTAATGTCACAAAGTCCCTGACTCTCTGACAATGTGAAGCTCTCCAGAAAGATGTTCTGAGGACAAAACCAGATAGAGCACATAACCCCCCATGTCTCTTGCTTGAGTCACTATTTCCTTAAAACATAAATGACCCTAGTCCTTGCCTTTTTCTACACATAAGATAATATCTGACAGTCTTAGTGATTATGCTTCTGTAATCTATATCTAGGTATACTCTTATGCCCAAACCTTGATATGACTCTGCTTTAGCGTAATTCTGGGCAAGTTTGATGTGATTTTGCACGTCCTGAACCTCCACCACCTGTATATATGCAGTGGGCTGAAACTGTGCTGACAGAACCTCTCAAGAGAGCTATTCTCAAGGTACAGGCCTCATCTACAATCCTCAATAAGACTTCTGAATAGAACTAATGTTAGTCATTTCAAAAGCTTTTTTTTTTTTTCTTTAGTCAACATTCTCTTGGTCAGGAGATTCCTGAAGGAAAGAAGGATGAGTGGAGAGATTTGGATACCAAAATTTCACTCTGACACCCTAGTCATTCCCACGGCCAGCCTTGATTCTTCATTTGCAAGTATACAAGATATAAATATTATGAAGCCCAAGGGTCAGCAGAATAGAGAGGTGAAATGGGAACAGGGTTAACTGTCAGCCAAACATAGACTAAACCTAAACTATCTTCATTAAAATGGATTCTGAGAACTGCTTCCGGTTAACCCATGAGTATATAAAACACGCCTATTGCTGCTGGTAATCAACTGTCCCAAAGAGGCTGACACTTACTCGTCTGTTTTTATTTTGCCTAAAGAATGAGTAGAGCATAAAACCCCTCACCATCTAGTACCTGTTTTACCCCAAATCTTCTACATCCACTGTTCCAAAGATTTCCACACTGATTCTGAGCAATTTATGTAAGCCCAGGTGTTCAAAGTTCCAGGTTGAAACATTTGGTTAATTAACATCATGCTGCAAACACTCAAAATCACTTCAGCTGCCACTAGAACAAAACAAAACTCCCAAAAACAAAAACTGTGGGGAAATATAAACAAATGGCGGTATTCTTTGGAAAACAATATATGATTTTAGTGACAATAAAAGCAGCAAGGGCTTTCTTGATTTAATACTGTGTTTCTCAAAAACGTTTTTCTAAAGGAAATTATATTGAGTTTGAGTAAAAACTTGAAAGTACACATTATTATGAGCAGAATGCAGCTATGTGTCAGGACGCCAAGTCATTAGGGCTTACTTGAAAAGAAAAAAAAAAAGGTACAGTGAAAAACAGCGCAAACCCCAAGAGTGGCAATCTTGGAAATATCAAAAGAAATGGCTATTCTTCTACTAAGAACCCAAAATGGTTTTTCTTCCCCGGAGCCACAATGCTCTCAGCTGCGGTTCTCTCTGCATTCACAGCTTCCCAGCCCCTCCCCTTCCCATAGCCCCACTCAAGGTCCCAATTTAACTTCTGCATTTTAATCCTTTTAAACATTCATTTGTTCCTTTCCTCCCAATCACTTTCAGTGAGACTTTACGTCTTTGGAAAGGGGCCAGGGGTGGTTCTGTCAGAATTAATTTTTTTTCAAGTATGAACTGTAGAGTGTTGAGCAAGAAATCCAGTTTTCTTAGTTTTGAGGTGGGAGATTAGGGTGAGGTACACTGAGTTTTTTATGTATTTTCTAAGAATTAAGGCAGGTGGGGTGAGGGTGGGGAGCAGTTCTGGCTTGAGTTGTGGTTGAATTCCCAGGAGATACTCAGGTACAGCTGGTTTGGGGTGACTGGCAGGCTCAAGGCTCCATCAGTCAGTCTGCAGGAAGGGCTGGGAAGGGGCCTTTAAATCATATCCTAAAGAAGGAGAAGGTCAGCACCACGAGTTTGGTCCCAAACAATGCCTCAGTTATTGGAGGGCTGGGGAGGTGGCTTTGAGTACACTATTCTATTGCTGAGTTTGCTCCCAGGAAAACCTTCTTCTCTACAAGTCCCAAAAGTCATGGACATGTGAATAAGCCTGAAAACATAACAGAAATATCTGTTTTCACACCATCTTTGAGCTGGTGGGAACTGACCCAGTACCTCTTCGGAATAATGTGACAGAGTAACACAAAAGAGAGAAATTATTTCCTATGAAGACAAGAACAGGATGCATCTTCAGTTCACTTGTAGTTCTGGAGAACACAATGCAAGCTGTGGGTTGGGGGCTCCCAGATATATCAGCTGCCAGAGCAGCAGACCCTGATACCTGGAGCACTGACCAGCACCCACAGTCGGGTGTTGTCACCAACAATGGAAGGCAATATGATGGGCCTTGTCAAGAGCACAGGTAAGGGCCAAGAGGGCAGAGCACGCAAACATCACCAACAGGGTCCGGTACAGAAGAGAAAAACTGGCAGACACCTTCAGTGTCCCAGAGAAGCTGAGCAACCTTCTGAGGATGCCCAAGAGAAAGGACATGGGGGAGGGAGTCTGTTCAAGAGGAGAATGAAGTTCTTACAACAAAAGAAAGATCAAAGTCTTAGGAACAGTGTGTGGCTCTTAACTCTACCTGCGAAACCAGACACCCTCCATCTCCTAGTGCCAAGGTCGACTAAACAGGCATAAAGCATTTATGCATATGATTATACAGATCTGTACCAAGACTGTAGGAGATATTAAGAAATTTCCCAAAGCCCCTTAGAATATCAACATTTGTTTTCCTGATTGTTCCTTTCCTTTAGGAAAATAACACATAGTCTCTCTCCAGTCTCTCATAGTCTCTCATTTCTCTCTCATTTTCTGTTCCTGCTACCCCATGCCTGGTCCTATTCCCGGTTTTCAGTGAAAATCATTCACAGAGAAGGAATCCAATGGGTGCATCTTATCCTATGTGGGAAAGAGCTTTTTGCTGGCCAGCACATGCATTGATTGTCTTTGGGTCAGGCGCACATCTGCAGTCCAGGTTGGGTACAGTAGACCTGGTGGTCTACAAGGTGAACCATTACCTCAGAAAGAGGTCGTGGGTGTGACTGAGGGTGACTGCTCACAGTACTGTCACAGAGTTAGAGACACTAGCAAGCTTTCTCATATTTCTTTGAAAAGAAAAGCAAAAACCTGGGACTAACATAGACTCTTCACTTTCTTTCTATCTTTGGGCAGATCCATTCCTAAATTTTTCCAGACACCATCTTAAAAGTCCCCCAGAATAACAGAATGAGTAAGAAACAGACTACAAAATGCAACGGGTGAGGAAATATTTTTGATCAAGCCAAAAGCAAGGGTAGATGTAAATTCTGAGGAAGCAAAGACTCAGAAAGCCGTTTGGTAGTGCAGGAATAAAAAACAAGGCAGAGAACAGAGCAGAGTCTGTTTTTAGCATAGGACTAGGGTGGAAGTCACTGAACGGTGGCCAACAGTGTGGCCAGATAACCTTGCACCTAGAGTTGCCTTAGATCTTCGAATTCCAAGTCCTGACATTTATTGATTCAATTTTGTGTTTCCAAGTGGCCATTTTGGCCATATTGATACTGCATCCTTATCGTAAGCTCTGTTACTTGAAGAAGGTCCCCTTGCAAATGAAGGAAACTGATGCATACACTGGACCTTGTGGATTTCACATAACTAGAAAGCTGCAGGAAGATGAAGTGTTCTGAACTTTTTGCTATAAAAATGATTTTTTTTTTTTTTTTTGAGCCGGAGTCTCAATCTGTCACCCAGGTTAGAGTGCAGTGGTGCAATCTTGACTGCATCCTCCACCTCCCAGGTTCAAGCAATTCTCCTACCTCAGCCTCCCGAGTAGCTGGGATTACAGGCACACACCACCACGCCTGGCTAATTTTTGTATTTTTTTTTTTAAGTAGAGATGGGGTTTCACCACATTGGCCAGGCTGATCTTGAACTCCTGACCTCGTGATCCTCCCGCCTCAGCCTCCCAAAGTGCTGAGATTACAGGGTGAGCCACCGCACCAGGCTGAATTTTTTCTTTTGTACATGCAATGTAACAACTTGGAAAAAGAAGTCCTGGCCCAAACAGCAGATGCCTGGAAAGAATCAGACAATAGGCTGAAGGTGAAATTAAACAGTCTTGCAATCACAGCTCTAGATATTATGAGTCCTTGCAACAGAGATCACTAATGTTCCGCCTTGTCAGAAATCTTCGAGTAATCTTGGAAAATGAAGGATGTGCCAAAAGCTGGAGGACTGGCAAATGTCATTCATATTTTTAAACTGAAGAAGAAAGATTCTAAAAATCATATAGAGGTCACCTTGGGAGATCTGGAGGGAAGTCATAAATGGTTTATTAGGATGCTCATGACAAGACAGAAAAAAAAGTGCAATTGCCAGGAGGCAGCAAAATTTTAATTTTACTCAGAATTGGCCACATCAGCCTAAGCTCATTCTTCCCTTCATTTATATTGCTGTACCAAAATATGGACTTCAACAATGTGTTTTATAAGGTCTCTTATGGTAGTCTTATAAATTATGGAGGGGGTATAAAACTTGTTATAAACTGTTTTCACAGTTGATACTCACCTTAAGAGAGGATTCTAGTAGCTTACCACAGGGCTCTATTCTTGACCTGCCCAGTTGAACATTTTCATCATGCACCTATTTGAAGACAGTAACGGCAACCCTACCAAATCTTCAGAGGCACAGTGCTGAGAAAAATAGTAAAGACCCTGAACGGTACAGTATGGATCCACAGAGAGGTTTGGCAGGCATGAGAGATGGGTTGGATCTAGCAGGAGATAACATTTTGGGGCCCAAATAAACAACCATATAAGTAGGGGCTGAGAGATACATGACTTAAGCAGCAGCATAAAGAAATGCTATGTTTTCATCAACAGAAAGCTGAACATGAGTCAAAGGTGGGGCCAGGCAATCAATGAAGCTAATAAGATAAGTTGTACCTAATGCACACGTGATTTTTAGAATTAAGTAGGTAATAAATCTTTTCTACTCTGTGCCATACTTGAAATATCATCTTCACTTCTAGCGTTACATTTTTTGAGGGATGTACATTCACTGGAATATATTTAGAGTTCCCCTACCAGGATAATGCAGGAACTCTAAATTGTATTATATGAAGAATGGCTGAATGAACTAGGTATGTTTACTTGGTAAGTATGGGTTGGGGGACATGGCAATTCTTCTTTAAATACATGAAAAGTGAAGAGAGGCAATACTTCATCTAGGTATTGCCAGAGGGCACAATTAGGAATGAAAGTTGTAAAGGATATTTTGCCTCAGTGTGAAAACAGTGTAAGCCCTGGCAGATGCTCAAAGGCCCAACAACCACTAATGGGAAAGTTGTCAGAGTAGACTTTAAAATGGGTTGCTGAATTGGTGATATTCTTTGGCTCTGTGTCCCCACCCAAGGATCACCTAGAACTGTAATCCCCATGTGTTGAGGGAGAAACCTGCTGGGAGGTGACTGGATCATGGGGGCTGTTTCCCCATGCTGTTCTTGTGATAGTGAGTGAGTTCTCATGAGAGCTGATGGTTTTATAAGGGGCTCTTCCCCCTTTGCTCTGTCTCTCACCTGCCACCACCTAAGACGTGACTACTTTCCCTTCTGCCATGATTGTAAGTTTCCTGAGGCCACCCCACCCATGCAGAACGTGAGTCAATTAAATCTCTTTCCTTTATAAATTACCCAGTCTCAGGTAGTATCTTAATAGTAGTGTGAAAATGGACTAATATAATTGGGTAATCTTTTAAGGTCCTTTTAAATCTTAAGAGTCTTTATTTTTATATTACTTTTTAAGACTAGTTCTGATCATTTCACTAATCTCAGAAACCTGTTACTGCTCCAAATTACGAACAAACTTAAATCCACACCTTGTGACCTACCCTTTCTGGTTCATTTACTTTGCATTTTAGCTTCACATATAATAAAGTACCTATTAGGCCAGGAGTCAGAGATACGTAAATGACTTACACATGGTTCCTAACCTCAAGATGCTCACAGTCTAGGGAAAGAAAAAAATCGTAATATAACGATGTCAGTATGAAAAGAGGTGGGAGTTGGCTCAGTGCTACCCCATGCCAGCACAGAAAAGGGGACCCTAGTTGATTCAGGAATGTTCTGGAAAACACATGAACCTGGGTGTTATGGCTCCAGAGCCAGCGTTCCTGACCTCTCTGTCTGCTTTTCCGGTTACACAGAAAAATAATTCCAATTAGTGTAGGCAAGGCCAGTGAACTTCTGTGAGATGAACTCTGTTGGGACAGCAGAAATCTACTTCACTAGCTGGTAGGCCCAAGGAGGTCTTTGATCTCTGGTTCTAACTTTTCCAACAATCTCTGGGTAAGAAGTGGGGACAAGACTCAGGACTCAGGCAGTGAGGAAAGGGGCCTCACTGTGTTCTCCAATTGAACCCATGATTGGAGAGCCCTAAATAAAACTGGTACTTTGCCCCCATTTACTGCAGTTCTGTGTGTTCACACTGAATTTATCCAGTCCCCGAAGAAGAGTGAGGGGTAACAACCTTTCAGAAAATTCTATTATGTAGGGCTGGCTAGAGTTAAACATAATGCAACATTTAAATGAAACAAAGGAAAGTAAACGGTATTTTTAGATTCAGAATGATATGCGTGAGGATCAAGAGAAGAAAACATGTTTAGCAGAAGATGGAAGGGTAAAAATCAAGCTGTTAGATGGTTCATGCTCTGTAAGGGATCCTGCTGGAAACTTATTACCATGTGGATCTTTCTAAATAGTCCACCTTAAATGCTGATATTATATGGGGCTATCATATAGCCATGCCATGGCTCAGTATGTGCATAATATAATATAAGCCGTTCTCATAAATAGAAAAAAAAAGTAACTAGCACAGTCAGAAACAGCTGGCTTAAACACATTACGGTATTCAACTGTGTGCTTATTTTTAAATTGCTTCAAATCGCTCTGAAGCCAATGACCTAATGAAGAGAGACGCATCTCTTTAAAGAGAGCACAAAAGCATCTTTTAAGACCATGATCAATAGATGGCAGTGTCTCTTCCAGCACTGAAGTCCTCTCTGTGGGGCTCAGATGAAGCAAACTTTCTCAGTAATTTCACCCCTCTCAAGGGTTGTCTTTCCAGCCACCAATGAGGTGACTAGGCCTACCCTGTGTACCTGTTAGGATTCCTGCACAAATATGTGACCAACAACTTTGTCACTTCCAACATTTGAACCCTTTTCTGGAAACAGGCAATGTAGACCTCCTAACCACCATCTCTGGAATGCCAGTGACCCTACTGCATGCTTTCACTTTGAAATAGTCACCAACATGTGGCAGGACAGGAAATTATTTGGGGATCCAACCAAGTCAGCAGACTTCAATCTGCACTGAACACCATGGGCATACAGAGAAGGCTAAGAACAAATGTTGGGGTTCTAACCAAATAGCAGTTCAGATACACACCAATGATGTCTGAGCAAACTCTCACACAAGCACACAATGCAACAAACACACACACATCTAGATAACAACAACAGCTGCACCTTGATAGGAACTACTCCAGAAGTCTAGGATACAGAGAGATTTCCAGAGCTTCAGCCAGTGTACTGCTTGTCAAAATACTCAAATACAACCATACTGGTTGGTAAATAACCTCTGTCTTAATACCTAAGATCCCCCTGCTACTGACCTGGCCATCTGGACTCTTTCTGCAGGGCCCCTTCCTCACCTCCCTACAACATGACTGCTAAAAGATAAAAGCCTAGCATGAAATGGGCCATCCAGGACCTTGCTCCATTAGTTGATGCCCATTCCAATTGGTCAGTGCTGATGCCAGGCTGGCTGTTAAAGGCTGCAACTACTGCCAATGCCCACAGCCCACAGATGCTGGCAAGAGTGTCCTGTACTGAGCTATTCATAGTCTGATTCTTTCTTCATTCTCTTTCATACATACATCCCCACCTCCAACACACTTGCACACACATAGGAATAAACTTCCTGCATTAAGAATCTTACGAGGAGCAACCATCAGAGTGAACAGGCAACCTACAGAATGGGAGAAAATTTTTGCAATCTACCCATCTGACAAAGGGCTAATATCCAGAATCTACAAAGAACTCAAAGAAATTTACAAGGAAAAAACAACCCTATCAAAAAGTGGGTGAAGGATATGAGCAGACACTTCTCAAAAGAAGACATTTATGCAGCCAACAGATACATGAAAAAATGTTCATCATCACTGATCATCAGATAAATACAAATCAAAACCACAACTAGATACCATCTCATGCCAGTTAGAATGGCGATCATTAAAAAGTCAGGAAACAACAGATGCTGGAGAGGACGTGGAGAAATAGGAATGCTTTTACACTGTTGGTGGGACTGTAAACTAGTTCAACCATTGTGGAAGGCAGTGTGGTGATTCCTCAAGGATCTAGAACTAGAAATACCATTTGACCCAGCCATCCCATTACTGGGTACATACCAAAGGATTATAAATCATGCTACTATAAAGACACATGCATATGTATGTTTATTGCCGCACTATTCACAATAGCAAAGACTTGGAACCAACCCAAATGTCCATCAATGATAGACTAGATTAAGAAAATGTGGCATATACACCCCATGGAATACTATGCAGCCATAGAAAAGGATGAGTTCATGTCCTTTGCAGGGACATGGTTGAAGCTGGAAATCATCATTCTCAGCAAACTATCACAAGGACAGAAAACCAAACACTGCATGTTCTCACTCATATATGGGAACTGAACAATGAGAACACTTGGACACAGGGTGGTGAACATCACATATCAGGGCCTGACGGGGGATGGGGGAAGGGGGGAGGGATAGCATTAGGAGAAATACCTAATGTACATGACGATTTGATGGTATACATGTGCCATGGTATACATGTGCCTAGGTATACATGTGCCATGTTGGTTTGCTGCACCTATCAAATCGTCATGTACCCTAGAACTTAAAGTATAATAATAAAAATAAAAATAAATTTAAAAAAGAATCTTCCAAGGATGTCTCAAGAATGTGGAGTATATATATCTATACAGAACACGCTATGTCATGTTAGGGGCCTTTATTGTTTTTATACCTTTCCTGTGGGATTCTGATATTTCAGTGCTAACTTTTTAAAGCCTTCAAACACTGGAGTCCACTGAAAGTCACTGGCATCACTTTTACAAGACTGGTTAGGCTCTAACCCCTCCCCATCAGAGATGGGCCTCCATGTAAGAGGAGATAAAAACTGTAAGCCTTCACACCTGCAGCTGAAATCCTAAACCTGATAGTCAGGGTCCTTGCAGTTGGGGGAAGCTGAAGGTTTCACAATAAACTACAAAGATTTATTTTTCCTCCTGTTAGAGAACAATAAACTCCTTCTGAAGAATGTAGGATCCTAGGCAAATAATTACCACTAAGGCACATGTTTCAGAGGACTGTCTGAAAGCATCCATTGATAAACTCCCGTGATGCCTAAAATTGCCCTTGTTCTCCCAGCCCCTAAAGAAACTGGGTCAAAATGGAAGCAGACAATGAGCCTCAAACAAACAGCAGACTGAGCCTCTCTTCTCTCACGTGTGTGTTTATCAGGAAATTCAAACATGGCTTAAACAAGACATAGAATTATTTATTTCTAATGTGGAATGTGGTAGAAAAGTATCTGAAGGAAAAAGAAAGGTGTGTGCAGCAGGGGTGGGGATCGGGGGTTACCACTTACAAGTGGTTAGGTAGACAGAAGCTATCGGGATCATTCTGGACTGCTGGAAATGGCTATAGTCTCAACATTTTCTAGGACAGTCTGGTATAGAGCTTTGTATCTAAGCCTAAATACATCAAAATCTACCCCTTGAAAAATGTAGCCAAACATATCTCCACCTCCTAATAACTATGTGGATCAGAGGAACTGGAAGAAAAAAACAAAAAGGTCAAAGAGGCCTAACTAGTATTTTATTCATGTAATTCAAAGAAAGAACAGGGTCATAAAGACTTGACAAACTAAATGTGTATTATTTGAAAACTGAGTTTTGTTTGCTTGTTTTTAAAAGAGAACATAGCATTAATTTTTACCAGAAGTTTGAAAACTCTTCAGATGTCATCAAACACGTTTCTAGGCTGCAGGATTTTCACCAATTTCTCCCATATGTCAGATGCATGACACACCAAACTCCATTAACAAATAGGGCACAACTGCTGTGGCTAATATTTTAATGTTCAGTCAAAGATGGACTTTTTGCCATTTGTATTTATTTTAGGTGCTGGACCAGCGGAAGGTACTAATGTTTATAGATGATACATACAAGTCGAATGTATATGTATCACGCATATATACAGGGGCTGAATCTGTCTCATTGCTCATTTGTAGAACACAATTACAGATTAGAGTGCACTAGGAGAGGCCCAGGTATAAAACACATCCTGTTCACTTCTAAATAATTTTGGGCTTAAAAGAATCATTGGAGAGATGTGCACACCTGAATATTTGCGTACCTGTGTTTAGGTTCACTTACATTTTGATAAGTCCATGAAAGCCTTCTTTCAGAGGGATTGGCCTAAATAAATACCAAATAAAACTTTCTCCCCATCCTCCTGAAATAAAAAACTAAGACAGATAGGTATGTTTCATTTGCAGGATATTTTTCAAGTACATATAAATGTCGCTTCATAAAGACTGGTGTCAAACATCACAACTGGGTTTAATTTTTTTTAGCTGTGGTAAAATTCACGTTAACATTTACCATTTTAGCCATTTAAAAGTATATACTTTATATTAAATGCATTCATAATGGTGTACAACTCTCACCACCATCTAGTTCCAGAACATTTTCATTACCCTGAAAGAAAGTCCTATAGCCATTTAGCCATTCCTAATTCCCACCCACACCCTGGCCCCTAGTCAACCACTAGTTGGATTTCTGTCTCTATAGATTTACCTGTTCTGGACATGTCATAGAAACTGAATGATACAATATGTGGCCTTTTGTGTCTACATTTTTCACTTTGTACAGTGTTTTCAAGGTTCATCAATGTTGCAGCATGTATCAGAACTTCATTCTAAAATTTCATTGTATGGATATGCCACATTTTGTTTATCCATTCATCCACTGATGGACATTTGAGTTGTTTCCATCTTTTGCCTATTATGAGTAGTGCTACTAAAAACATCATGTACACGTTTTTGCTTAAATGTCTGTTTTTAATTATTTTAGGTGTATAGACCTAGGAGTAGAATTGCTGGGTCACATAGTAATTCAGTTTAACCTATGGAGGAACTGCCAAATGGTGTTTCACAGCATTTATGCCATTTTGCATTCATGTTTAACTTAATTATTTTTTAATTTTTATTTTTTTGAAAGAGTCTCACTCTGTTGCCCAGCCTTAAGTGCAGTGGCACTATCTCAGCTCACGGCAATCTCTGCCTCCTAAGTTCAAACAATTCTCCTGCCTCAGCTTCCTGAGTAGGTGGGATCACAGGCACACACCCCCACATCCAGCTAATTTTTGTATATTTTGGTAGAGACAGTATTTCGCCATGTTGGCCCAGCTGGTCTCGAACCCTTGGCCTCAAGCAATCCACTTGTCTTGGCCTTCTAAAGTGCTAGGATTACAGGCGTGGTTCACAGCGCCTGGCCTCATGTTTAATTTTATAACTGGTATTAACTACCATGAGGGGCCATTGTGGGATCAAACAATAGCTTCTCCTTATCATCCAGGCCCAGCTCACCAAACACCTCCTGAGACAGAACCTTTTGGTCAAGCAAGTTACAAAGCTCCTCCTCCCCACCCCAGGCACTTTGCTGACATCATTGGTTCAATCTCTTCACAGCACTTTCAGATTCCCCCAAATCATTTATTTATTCACTAGTTAACTGTCTACCTCTCTTACTTTCCAGACTTAAACTCCATGAGGGCAGAACTCTTCCTGTCTTGTTCGACACAGTATCTCCCAAGCCTAAAACAGTCCCAGGCACATAGCAGTTCTTTCTCTAGTGGATAAATGTCTCAATGGTGCTCAAGGCTAAAACAAACAAACAAACAAAAAATCTACAAGACAGAGGAAGAGCCAGACTCAGTGCCTATTTGTTTTCTTTCTTCATTTGAAAAAAGAAAAAAACAATTCTGGATAGCAACTGGCAGCAAAGCCCCATGAAGAGAAAGGAATATGGCCCCAGAGGCCACCCAATTAGTGACACAACTGGCAAACTGTAGACTGCTGATATCTCCAATGTTCTTCTAAAGTTCTGCCTTTCTTTACGTTGCACAGACCATCAAACATGGCAATCTGTTGTTTTTGTTCCTGAGGTAAAGACAGTTTGCTTCAGGCTTTGAGATTTTGTTTTGTTCTGTTTTGTTTATCAAATAAAAGCCTCCAATATCTTACTTCAAGGTCAAAACGAAAAGTCAGGTTACTCTTTGAATAGCTTCTTGCTATTTGAATGAGAAAGGAGAACAAAGAAAAAACGTATGAGTTAAACACAAAGCCTTCAAAAGGTCTAACTTCTTCAAAGATGAAGAGCTGAAGATGAAGACACAATAGCTTGGAGAGGCTAAAAACCCACCCAAAGTCACAGGGCTCTCTGGTGGCACAGCAGGAAGCCTGTTCACACTCACCAGCAGAACATCAGCTCTGTGAGGGCAGAGACCTCACCCTTCATGGTCACTGCTCTATTCTCAGCACAGACCAGAGCCTGCAAACAACGTACTCTATAGATGTTTCCTACAACTCCACAAGACTTCCACCTTTCCGAGCTCTCAAAGGCACAGATCAATAACACATATTTTCCCAAGCTCGGAGGAACCACCTGAATTAAACGGTTGGTTATAAACATGTTGGCGAGAGTCACAGGAGGATGTGCTCTGGAGTGAATTCTTCAGTCAGGGCCTATGGGTTCTGCAGGTACAGAAATAGCAGTCTACAGAGAAGGAGGCGAACATAGGTCTCATCAGAGACCACTGGTCACACTGGTCACAAAGTTTCCTCCATGACAATTCAGAGCTTAAAGATCTAATTGTCATTCTTCCTGAAATTTGACTTATTTAATTATTTCCCCTATAAAACTGTGCTGTTTCTCAACAACAAAAAAAAGTAACAGCACATTGCAGTTGGTCAAACTAGAACGTTTTGAAGCCGGAGTGGATTTTTTTTTTGTTATGTCTTGTTTGATGGTCTCTCTCTGTGTGTGCATGTGTGTTCTTGAGCAAAACATTTGAGAAACTGTCAGTTTTCCACATTTTGCCCCTTGATATGCTTGACCACAATGGGTTTTCAGGGCTCAGAAGATTCCATTTGTTAAAATGAAGATATTGGTCCAAATAATGGTCTCCCAAGTCTTGCCACAGGAGCTACAAATGAGCCTTCCTGGGATTTAACAAGGATCTGGCTAATGTTGATATCTACAGTTTTTAAAAAATCATGATTATGGTACTTGATTTTTAAAACTGTATTTTCCTCTTTTTGTGGTCCAGTGAGTAAGGGGAGAATGAGAGAAGGCAAGGCCTTTTTCATCTTTCTCCTTTCCATTACTTCTGCATCCTGAACCAAGAATGAACAGTACAACTGGGGCTCCTTGCTTCTCAGCATATGGAGTTGTCATTCTTGACATCAATAGAGTTGGCAAGAGCCTCTGTTTTCTCTTTCCTGGGCTATTCTGAGAAATGTAGCTACAGATGTCGAGTCTGACTAAGCAGAATCTGGCCTCAGATTACTCTAAATTCCAGGTGCAACTAAATCAAGGGTGCCTCTGTGCATCCCTGTTCCTGATCCTATTTTTTCTATGTCCCTCAGCATCACTGGCAAGCCCCTTTACTGAGCTCTTTCCATATGCCAAGTTCAGGGCCTGACCATGGGAGTTCCAAGATGATCAACACTGAGTAAGTTCTCAGGAGCTTGCAATCTTGAGATGTATAAAAGCTTAAAATATATCATTACACTATAGAGAATCTGTGACATTAAACCTCGTAAGAAGGCTTACAGGACCTTCCTACGGAAGGTTCAACTTGAAATGTGAAGCAAATATGTTGCTCTGCTGCATGTTCAAAGGCCTGCAGAGGAAACAAGGAATGGTGGTGTTATCACTTTCAAAGGCAGGCCTCTGTGATCAGATCCAAAACAAAACACACAAAGGCTTTTGTTTTCCATGGATCAACCACAGCAAGCTGGCTCAAGTTCAACAACAGCCAACTTCCAGCTTCACTGGAGGGATGTAAAGGAGCCCTATCAATGGTCTGCCTTTCAGAACAGGACTTCTCTTCCTTTCTTAGAACATTTCTTTTGCAGGTAAAATTGGGTTGAATGAACATTGATGGCAGCGACAGAGGAAGGAAGGAAGTCTATATTCTGAACAGGGTAAGCAGGCAAAGGAAACTCTCTTCCTCCTTTGCCAAAGTGATGGGGAGAATGGTGAAAGGTCGATAGGATGATCATGTGCAATTAATACTAGACCCTGTTTAGTTCCACACATCAGCTACGTCTGTCCCTATTGTAGGCATCATCCAGCCCCCATTTGGCCCTGATTATATGGAGCCTAGATACGATTCATCCTAGCGTATAAGAATAGCACCAAACAGGGTTTGCAATAGCAATTCTAATAGCAGGGTGTCCTGCAAAGTAGAATTTCTAATTTATCTCTAACATCCCTTCCAGCTCACAGAGCCTACATTTGAGGACCAACCTTGAAGACATGGGAATAAAACTGTCCTCTTGGGGATTTTATTCTTATTTCACTGTCATAATGTAAACTCTCTGTGGATGCAGCCTCAAATACAAGACTCCTTTTTAAGCTACTAGTTTTAAGAGTGGCTGAGATGGGCACCATCTGCTCACAGGGTTTCCTTTAAGTTGTTAAAATCTTCCTTTTCCTATTTAGAATTCAGAATTTCAAATGGAATACCCTTGGGAGAGGTAACAAATGAAATGAAATTCAACCTAAGATTCAAATGCCAGTTTTGCAGGAGACTTTCTACGAAGCCAGACTTTGGGAAGAAAGTAAAGGTTGAAGAGAGAAGAGAGGAAAAAGCAAAGGGAAGAAAACAGAGAGGAGGTGAGAGACAGGATATGAAAGAAAGGAGAAAAGAGAGACAAATCCAGACAAACACACACGTGTGCATATATACACACAGTGACGCACACATCCCCACCATGCACACACAAACTGTGAGGTCAAATGGCACTTAGTAAAAAAGTGGAATCGATCTATAAGGAAAAGAGAAAATATTAATGCATAGGGAAAAGAGTTGGCAAAAGCAGCCGACTAATTGCCCAAATAAGATCATCTTTGGGTAATAGAAAAAGCTGCTCCTCTTCAAGACACATTTTTTGCCATCTGTCAGGGAAAAAAGCCACAATAATCATCTAAATTTATGATGACTAAGAATGTGAATCGTGCTCCCTGGAATTATCCAGTGCATTATCTGCATGGCTGTACATACTGGCCATGCATCCCCCACTACAACTAGGCTCCTAAATTTCATCTCATTCAAGACCATGATTCTAGAACACCTGGATGCGCAGGTTCATGAAGAGTCAACAGTGCCCTAAGGAACCAGAAGTAGAGATAATACTCATTCCAGGGTTGGCTTCATGGGCATCAAAGGCTGTGCAATCCCATCAGCCCCTACCCTTAGAAAGGCTCCTCACTAGGTCTAATGCTCTGCTGTCATCATTTTAAAATTCTTAATCATTTCTCAACAAGGGGACCCACATTTTCATTTTGCATTTGATCCTGAAATTATGAAACTCATTCTCCCTTATTTAGGACTAAATTCTCTCTGGTTGGATCTATCCCTAAAAAACATTTCTAATAAAGATATCAAAACATTTTTATGCTAAAGAGCTTGATAGGAAAGCACAAAAACAGGTAACAATGCACAATTTTTAAATGGATAATCACAGAAAAATTAAAAGCAGTACTTTTTTCATTTCCTGGAAAAAGCTTGAGTTCAGCAAGCATTTGGGGTTTGTTTCAGAATCATTATTTGTCCTTGAATAAAAAGCACAATGTAAAGTCACATTTTGTGTGAACCAGTTTACTCCTCTTCAAATGAAAAAAATTGAAAAAGAAATAAAAAAGAAAGAAAGGTCAAATCGACTTCCTAGGAAACAGAAGAATGCAACTAGAAAAAAAAAATAGTTTACTCAACTTTTTCAATGGTACCAAAAGGAACCTTTGACACTTCTTGGCAAAGACATGATAATACTTTTAATGCTAAAAGAGAAAAAGGATCTTCACTGAGAAAACTTCAGAAAAGAGGCCTTGATGATGGGCTTATGCAAAATGTACACGGCTTTGCTATGAACCTTGATCTTTTTCACAGGTAAAAAAACAAAAAGCCCACACTGTAAAGAAAATACAATATTCTAAAAATACGTATAGGTGTTTATCTTTATTCTGGGTTTTGGAACTCAAACATTTTCTTCCAGCACACCTGGTCTTTTGAATGAGTGACCTCTCCAAACAAAGCTAAGAACAAAAGACAAAGAGAACATCCCCTGATGCACGGATTGTACTGAATCACAAATGTACCTATATCACAAGCCTTGTTTCTAGAGAAAAGGAAAAGGAAGTAAATCCAGGATTTAGCTATGAGCCTAGCTTCTTGGGTCACTGATTTCTCCAGCCAGTGATTGTCTGCAGGCCTTGTATTTTTTCCTTGTTTTGTTTTGGCTTTGCTTTTTATTTGCTTGTCTAAAATTAACAACTATGAGCCACACATACACAATAGGGCATAAAAAAAGCATGGCAGACAGTAAGAAGATACTGCCCTGGGTTCAGAAATCATAGCTCTATTCAACAGTATCTTTCTTTGCCTACTGATCTCTTTGACTTTCCAGACTCCCAAGACATATTTTCTTTCCCATATTTATAGTTCCCATCTCTTTGCTCAAATTTCCCATCTATTCTTGCATTTTATCTATTTTTTCCAATAGATCCTGGAATGTACTTAGCATAATAATTTTAAACTCTCCCTAATAATTCCAAAATTGGGCCATCTCTGTGTCTTCTTCTATTGACTATTTCCTCTCTTGGCCAAGAGCGACATTTGCTTGCTCCTTCTTATGTCTTATAACTGCCTTTGTGCCAAACATTTTGTGTAAAAGAACCACAGAGATTAAGTTAACATTTATTTACAGAAAAGGCCTCACACCTTCTTCTATCAAGCCACTAGTTGAGGAAGGGGGCCCTAAGTCATCTAATCTACAGTTGATCTAGGTCTGAGTGTTATTGCAGCTTTAATTAGATTCAAATCACCACTTGCTTAAATATTTTGAGGGTGGGATCAGGCCTTGACCTTTTGGCAGCTCTTGAGACCTGAGCACAGACAAGATTTCAGAGATTTTTTCTCTATGCTTTATGGCTAAGCTGTCAGTTTTCCAAACTAGGGAATATTTATCTCAGCTTTAAAGTGCAGGAGGCTGCTTTTTAAGTCATTAAAAAATTATCTTCATTCTCCATTACACTCCTGACTTTCTGCACCTCTGGAGATCTCTGCACTGCTGCTCTGCCTTCATCCTTCAGATAGTGACTACAGAAAACTGCCAGAGTGCCATGATGGGATTTCTCTCAGCTCTCCTGCCCTGTTCTCAGCCTATACCAGGCCATTGCCTTGCTTTGTGGAAAAACCACACATACCTTACAGAGAAGTTCTATTGGCTTTTCTAGCCTATTCTTGGCCTTCTGCCTACCACCCTTCTGCACTTGAACATCCATGGGAATAACTTGGAGAATGATGCAGGGATTGCTCTGTGGTTGGAGATCCTTAGGATTCTAAACAGCCAACATGTGGCCATTCAAAATTAGTTAAGTTGGGCTACTTTCTTCTTACCCTGAAAATGACAGATTCCTCCTCTTGCCAGTACTTTGCCAGGGATGAAAGCAGGCCTCAGCTCGTTCTCTCCTCAAAGGGTTTGTCACTTTCTCAAATTTATTTGTGTGTGTGTGCGTGCGTGTGTGTGTGTGTGTGTGTGTGAGAGAGAGAG
Source organism: Papio anubis (assembly GCF_008728515.1). Lineage (NCBI taxonomy): Eukaryota > Metazoa > Chordata > Mammalia > Primates > Cercopithecidae > Papio > Papio anubis. The sequence goes on from NC_044988.1 coordinate 33,031,190, forward strand.
AGAGAGAGAGAGAGAGAGACAGAGAGAGAGACTGGCTCTCCTACTAGCTCAAAAAAAATCAAAAATCTATGATTTTGTTGTTTACTCTCACTTTTAAGGCAGGTGTGAAAGTTCCTTGCAACTTTCTACACATGTTGAATCAGAACCTTACCCCTACTTTTAAGACATGTTGAATTCTGAATACATCCTTCCTCCTGGAACCCAAGGTTCCTGGCCAAACTGGTCAACTCATGTGAGCCCATTTGGTAGCCCTGGTAGCACATATCAGGCATTTTACTGAAAGATGTCTCAGCCAAGCTATGAGTTTGGACATCCCAACCTACTCTGAACCTCTCAATGGAATTCCCATATCTTACTTAATACTACTCTCAGTTATCCAAGACTAATGGCCTATTTAATTGACTAACCCTCCCATTTATGTCTTTACTTCAACTTTCCAATTCAACAAACATCGTCTTTTGAACCTCAAATCTGGTTTCTGATTCTCCTCCTAGCCGGCCTGTTTCTCATCATCTTCAGTGGTCATGCCTCTCAACTGAACCTAACTTTGCTCCTTCCCAGCTCACTAATAGGTGGTGCTATGATTTAATATCTGTCCCCATGTTGAAACTTAATCCCCAGTGTGGCAGTATTAAGAGGTAGAGCCTTAAGAGATGACTGCGTCATGACAGCTCTGCCCTCATGAATGATGGGTTAATGTATTAATGGATGATTATGAGAGTGGAACTTTTAGATTTATGAAAAGAGAAGAAAGACCTGAGTTAGTTCGTTCAGACCCCTGGCCAGGTGATATCCTGTGTGCCTCAGAACTCTTTAGGGAGTCCCCACCAACAAGAAGGCCTTCACTGGATGCAGCCTCTCAACCTTGAATTCCTCAGCTTCCACAAGTGTAAGACAGAATTTCCTTTTCTTGTTAAATTACCCAGTTTTGGGGGTTATTTTAATAAACAACAGAAGAATGGACTAAGACATGTGACATATTAATTTATTCTTCTCTGTAGGTCATGCAGCCTCTGCCCAGGAATCAAAATTCTCAATTCTGCTCACAGGTACCATTTGAATGTGCCACCTCTCCCACTTTGCCCATGGATTTTCTAGACTAAGAACCTACCTGCTAGTTCCTACTTTCTGGCCTATCTCTTGCATGCTTCCGATACCCCGTTCTTCTGGTTCAGTTACACTTACACATCCTCTGCCCATTCTTCTTGTTCAGTTACACTTGCACAACCTCTGCCTCATAATGGCTGCTGATCAATTGTTAGCATTACATCACAACATAAGAAGAGAATAAAAAGAAGGACTTTCCATTCTAGACTTGGAACCTCACGTAAATAGCCATAGAATGGTTTAATTGGACACTTATAAAGACTGAACTACAAAGGATATATATTAACAAGTTTAGTGTAAAAATGAGATGTTGATACTTTTTTAGAGTCTCGGGTATACATGAAAGTTCAGCAAGATATTTGAATTATCAAAAGCTTCATGATGGCCAACAACATGATGCCCTGAAATGTTTCTAAAGAAAAAAAGCAGTATGATATCCTTTCTGCAAGCTTGTACTGCACATAGTCCATGAAGAATTATGCTAGAATGTCACAAGTGAGAAATAAGAACTGTCAATGCACATGTTACTCTGCTCCTCCTGGTTTATCAGTGTTCAGGGTGTCCTGAGACAGCTTCCTCTGCCTAGGAGATCTGAGCTTCTTTAAGTCACGTGGCAAAAGGGAGCATGAAAAATGGGGAAGGTGGCAGGACTCCTCATCCTCCTTGTCCTCACTTCATTTACCCAAGGTTTCAGGCTGTCCCAACATCTTTTCTGGACGTAATTTCATTACCACAGTAGGAAGATTGAATTACTTTCTTGCCAATCACACGAAGTACATAGGTTGTGAAAGTTAATGTCTGCAAAGGGCTGTGTGTTCTTTGATGCAAAGGAGCTCAACGAATGCAGAATCATATTAAAATGATACATTACCCCTGTGCCTTAGTGACTAATTCAGGAGAGAAAGGCATTTCATAATGAAAATCTTCATGATGTTGTATAAGGTGTTCCCTGAGGACTGACTGCCAATTTCTCATATTGAAAATACTAGTGGAATTGGGAGAGAGAAGGAAGGAAAAGAAAGAAAGGGTTCTAAACTTGTTTTGCTTCTGTGCCAGTTTCGGCTACATATAAGGCCTAGCTGTAATCATACAAAATATCCAAGGCAGAGATAGAATGAATACTGGTTTAGGATTTCGAGGCTGAGGGACTACTGTCAACTATATCACATATTTGCTGTTTGATCTAGGTTAAGGCACTTACTTTCCCTAAGCCTCAGTTTCATACCTATAAAATTGGGGTTATAACTCTTCTGCCTACCCCATCATTGCTGTGAAGATGAAATAGCATATGTAAGAATGTGAAGTACACAGGAAGTGCTGTATGCAAATGATACAAATTCTTATTGCTGTTATATGAACCAAACACTTTGGAATAAACTCTCTTGACTCTTTATCTCACCAGACTAATATACAGATGGCAAACTGGGTTCCATTTCTGCAAAAAAAACAATGCACAAAGAAAAATATATATCTGAGTCAACACCACCTTATGTCTGCCTAGGGATTTGATTTGCACATTTCACAATATTCCAGAAGCAAAATGTATGAGATGTGTCCTTTCTTACCTATTACTCATATATGTTTTTATCCCTCACTTAAGTGAAATTTAACTTTTATAAAACATGTAATATGATGGATAACTCAATATAGAAGAGACTTTCATGGGCATGTAACAAACTATACTGGAAAGGGGATGATATGCTTGGCCTGCCGGTTCAGGAAAGCATAACATGATTGAAACCACATCCTACCACCAAGAGTGGCTTACCCCAGGAATGAATGATGATTAAACATCTGAAAAATTTATTCATGTAATTTAGCACATTAAAAGAATAAGAAAACCAACCAGGTGATTGTCTCAATAGAGCTTTTAAAAGCTCTTGGTAAAAGCCATGCAAGTTCATGATTAAAAAAAAAAAAAATGGTGTTGTATTAAAAGCATATTCACTAAAATCAGAAGTACTGCATATTCACTATTAACTCACTACTAGAACTCAATAATGTATAAAAGGTCCTGAATAAGACAAACAAGAAAACGAATGAGACATAAATATTAGAAAGAATTACCTAGAACATTTTAGAAAATACATTGAGAAAAATTAAAGCAAACGAGAGTTCAGTAGGTTAGTCAGACACAAAATCATCATAGAAAAATAACTCCTTCACACTCCCAACTAATTAAAAAGTGAAGGTATAATGGGATCTCATCTCAGTGTACGTGTGTGAGTTCCCAATATTCAATAATACACGTACTGAAAAAAGTGAAATACATAAGTAAAGAAGAACAAATCGCAAAATTTCCTGTTTAGTGAAACAGAAAAGGTCCTGTTTCAGATGTCAAATATATTTTAAAGACCTTTTTTTTCCAACTCTGAAATGTAGAAGCTCAATAATTGACAACTAGACCACTGAAATAGAGGAAAGAATCAAGTTATAGAATAAGGCAACATTAAAATATAGTTTATGCTAAAGGTATCATATTGTCTCAATAGGAAAATGATAGACCTTATTTAATTATGCTGAGAAAACCTATTTACTGAGAAAAAAACTAGATTCATACCTTGTATTATACAGTACATAAATTCTACAAGGAATAAAGAGAGATGAAGAAAAGTTATAAAAGTATTAGAAAACACAGATTTTTTTAAAATAGTAGGCTAAAGAAAACCTTCTTAAATAAGATAAAAATACACAAATCATAGAAGTTATTGATAGCTATGACTACCAAAAATTTAAAGCTTTTATACAACAAAGCACAGAAATGACACTTACATAAAATGCATGCATTAGTTCAAGATTTTCATTGATTGTCTGATTTTCTATGGGGTTCTGAAATTTTCATTTCAGAAAATATACCTACTGGATTTATAATAATGGTTATGCAAGATTCACATCCTAAGGCCGAGGCAGGCGGATCACTTGTGGTCAGGAGCTCGAGACCAGCCTGGCCAACATGGTGAACCCTTGTCTCTACTAAAAATACAAAACAAAAAAAACAAACAAAAAAACGCCTGGTGTGGTGGCGCACGCCTGTAATCCCAGTTACTTGGAAGGCTGAGGCAGGAGAATCACTTGAAGCTGGGAGGTGGAGGTTGAAATGAGCTGAGACTGTGCCAGTCAGAGAGCAAACTACTTAAATCCTATTTCATTTCCATTTTCTCATATAGGGAAGTAGGCTTCAAACTGAAATTGAGGACTAATTCAGAAGGAAAAAAATAGCAAGAGAGCATGTTAACTAGGTCCCAATGTCCTGATACAGAGGGATCCTGAATCCCCAGGGAGCTGTGAGGATTTGTAGATGTGACTGGAGCACCACCATTCATCCTCTGGGGGCAAGGCAAAGAGGTTTGAAGATTAAAGCTGGCACTGTTACTAATTTTTTAGAAAAGGGAAAATGTTGGATTCTAGAAACTACAAAAGGTCAATGACTAGTCCCATTCCCAGTCAAGAGTATAAAGCTGGCTATTTTTTCTTCTGTAGGCCTAGATTTCTGATTTTTCCCAGAACTCTCCCATTCTGTAGAGTTTACAAACCAGCCCTTCCTAGGGGCAAAAACACCTCTGGGAGCCCCTTCTCAGGCTTTCCCGAACTCACAGCCACCCTCCACAGAGTTCTGCTGTGGTAGCAACACAGCCCAAGGCAGAAAAAGGAGCATTCGAGAATCTGAACAAAGGATGATTCAAGAGCAAGAGGAATGAGTTATTTTTTAAGTACTACAATATTTGTTTTATTTTCACACACTGTATAAAGCCCTTTGCTTTTTATTTTACCTCTTTTTAGTCTTCTCATACTAATGCTGTAAAACAGCCAAAGTGAGAAATTTTCTGTCATTATTCAAAATTTAATATCAAATTTGCTTGTTTTATACAAATTCCCAACTCTTCTGCCTTAATGTATTAAGTAACACAAATGTCATGTTTTACCAATTAGCAAACAGGCTTATGAAAACAGAACTCTATGTATTAACTGTGTAAGTTTCCTTTGGGCCAGAAAAAAAATTAAGTAGCAAGTTCCAAATGTTTCTAAATCCATAAAGCAGTGTGATATTAATTAACTAAACTGACAAGCATAGAATGTTCCAGGTGAAGAGGTCTAAGATGCCAGTGTTTGGCTACACTTTTATGGATGTATAGATGACATCCATAAAAATTATGAATTACAGCATACAGTATAATTTTAAGCGCAGTTATCCATGTAGTTCTTTAATTAGAAAGGACAAAGGAAATACAGGCTAAGAAGACTGTAATTTTAAATATAAGATTAAAACAAGGATAGGAAAATACATTTTTGGCACATAAAAAATATGAGACTTCCTGTGAGTGAAAGATTGGGTATAACTATACATATATCAATATAAGCTATCTCATTAGAATGACCCAAAGAATATTAAAAAAAAAAAAAAAAAAAATTAGTTCTCATTAAAATCCTTTAATGTAGATTTGTAAAGGGAAAAAGAATGCATTTTCCAAAATTTCAGGCTTTTTTTTTTTTTTTTCAAGGCAGTCTTGCTCTGGCACTGGGCGAGTGCAGTGACCTGATCTGGCTCCTACAAGCTCAGCCCAATTCATGCCATTCTCCTGCCTCAGCCTCCCGGTAGCTTTCCTGGGTTGGCCATGCCACCCCAGCTAGTTTTGGTTTTGGAGGTTTTGTATTTTTTAGTGAGATGGGGTTCCTGGTGGTAGATCAGGATGGTCTCAATCTCCCTGGCCCGTGATCCGCCAGCCTCGGCCCTCCTAAAGTGCTGGGATTACAAGAGCAGGCCACATTTACGGCCGACATTTCTAATTCAATAAAGAGCAAATAGTACTTGTTTGTAGGTAGGGCTAACCCTATCCACAATGCCCGGCACAGGGGCCAAGGGCTCAGCAGATCATTGCCTCAAGTGCAGATGGGGGGCCTATCACAGAACCTCACTGAGTGTTCCACAAGCATCAGGCAGGGCACCCTGCGTGGGAAATCCTCTGGAGTGCATATTCCTGTCTTTGATGCTGATAGGTACACCTTCTGCAGAGCACATGCATTTTTTCAAGCCACTCACCGTTTGCTTTGAGAACAAGATTGTAGAAACCAACACCAGCCCAGAGGTGAAGCTCCCTACCACTGCTGCTGCAACCCCACTTCTCTCCCTACTACTCTAGGCTGCTGGATTTCTGACTGGGTAATGTAAAGCGGCATAAAATGCCATGTAAATGCAGGCCTTAGGAGCCATCTGTATTAGGTTGTCAAATTGTGGCTAAATAGGTTTCAATTCCACCTTAACATGTATCTTATACTACAGCTGGACCCTGTAACATTTATCAGCACCCGGCTGGGAGAGCATCAGGCTTTGCCAATAAAGGAAGCTAGAGGGACACTGCAAGGTGAAGTGGAAGAAGGGATTCTCATCCTTGTTCTAATGTGCTTTTCTGCTTGTTTTCATTGCACTGCAGCAGCAGCGTATGGGGCCTTGATGGTACTTACTCTGCGGCAAAGATTTCTCCAGTACCCAGTGGTATGCTCCGCGGATCGGCCCCAGCCCACTGGCACTGGGCAGGGAGCTTCATTCAGCCAGCTCTGGCCCCGCAGCAACTCACAAACCTGTCCACCACACAGTGACATGCAGCCAGACCCTCCCCAATGGGATCTAATTCTCAACTTTGTTTGAACACAGGAAGTTATCCTTCTTCCAAATTCCCAGTTCCTTCCTTACACAGTCCCCTTCTGCCCTGGAGAAAAAACTGCTCCCTGCATTTGCCATTCATGTAGACTTAGAATCTTCTTTTATTTTTTTAATACTTAACACCTTTGACTGGCTAATACGTTATATTAAAATTCTTTATATTGCTTTAAAGTATAATATAAAGTATCATAATACTTTAAAGAATCATTTTATATTAAAATTCTTTAATATAAAGTATTATATTCCTTATAATTCTTAATAATACTTTATTTTAAAATTATTCTCTCCAAATGACTGATGAAGTTTGTCTCCTGATTGGAACCTGACTGATACACTGTCTTAACACTTAATTTTGCATAAGCAGAGAAGCTCCTTTATAGGAGTGAACAAGGAGAGAAAGAGCACAGAACATACAAAAAGATGCTGTACATCAAAAGAATGCAACAGCCATGAAGAATTATTGTAAAAACATCCCTATGAAATAATTCTACTGCAAAAAAAAGGAGAATATTTTTTAGAATTTCCAATTTATCTCCTCAAATTCAGTAAGATTCAAGCAGGCACTTTATGTATGAAACTAGAGCAAACACTCACAAAGGGGGAACTCCCAAAGACAGTATAGAGATGAAAAACAGATTTGCCAAATTTAAAACACGATAAAGACATGAATTGCAGATTAGATTATAGGAGAGACAACAAATTAATAATATCTCATTTCAAGAAAAAAAACCATAAACATTAGAGCAAGAAAAAAAATATGGTTACCAGCAAAGAATAGATTGAACCTAGACTTCTCCTCCATAACAATAATAGTTAGAAATAGAAATGAGGCAATAACCACTGACCTGTAAAATAAAAAGATTATGATGCAATTATTCAATATCCAGTACTGCCATCATTCTTGGGTAAAGATAATAGAAAAAGTCCTCAGAATATATGAAGTCAAAGAGCATTATGCTATGTACCTTTCCTGAAAAAAATCCTCAAAAACCCTGCAACTAGTAGAGAAAAGACTCAAAATTAAGAGCTTAGAAAATGGAGAAGTGTTACTATAAAAAGGCTGGTAGTAAGCCTGAATTTAAATGTTCTAATTAAAATTTAATGTCATTTGCAAGACTGTAAAAACTTAAGGCAAATTTTAAAAACCGTTTTTTAATTTAAAATGCAAAATGTAATAAAAACAATAATTTTTAAATCATTGTAATAATCAAATCCTAAAGCTTCAGTGCAAGAAAGTTATAGAAAAGATGCTACATTTCTTATCTTACAGAGAATCAATCGTATTTTATTCATGATTTTGAAAACTAGAGAAAAATAAGCAAAATATTTAATTAGAAAATTAATCTGAACCAAAAAACAAGATTTATAACTTTCAAGTTGCAAAAGGCAAAAAGGGCAAAGAAATATTTTATGTAGGCAAAGGAAAAAGGCTAATGATATTTTTAAAATGTGTTTCAGCAGTGAATTTATATCCTTTATAGCTATTTTCTATTTTGTTTACAATGACCAAGTATAACCTGTATAATCAGAAACCAAAAATAAATATTAGAGAAAATCCTGGGGCTCAAAGAGCAAGAATTTCAGAAGAGACATTCCCATTTGTCATCTACTTGCAAAGTCAGTCAGTCAACATGTACCTACAAATGGCCTCAGAAGACCAAGTAAGGAGACAGAGCCTAATCACACAGTGAAAACCTTGAAAAAGAGTGCTGTCAAGGGATTTTTTTCTTTCTTGACTACAGGTTTTTGTTATTTTGTGTGTGTGTGTGTGTGTGTGTGTGTGTGTGTGTGTAGTATGTCTATTCAATTTCTCGCAATGCACACTTGGGTAATAAATCGTGGTCTGTCCACTGATTAAAGGGTCTCACAAAAATAAGGGATTTAAAAAATCAACCATAATGTAACCCCCTTGCCCTACCCATGGAGAACTAAGGCCCAGAAAAGTAAGTGGCTTGTTCATGTCAGGCCAATAGAGTTAGTTCCAATAAATGTATGGGATTAGCAGGAATACTATAAAACTCATAGTTTTATGAAGCCTTGAGGGCCTTGGATAAGGCTCAATAAAAATGCCCTGTTGAATATGTAGGAACCTGCTGAGCAGAGATTTCTAAGATACTGGCCAGCTCTAAAACTTTATGGTTGGGGGAATTAATTGGCTACTTTGTCTTCCAGATTTTGAGACTTACAGGTTGCTCTTCTGGGTCTCCTTCAGATTCTGGCCTGAAACCATTGGAAAGCCTGCCTGGCTGGCAGCTGAGCTATTGGATTGGCTTCTCAGCCATTCCAAACCTCAGGCTCAGAAATCTTCCAGTTGCTATCTCCAGGAGAGAGCAAGATTGGAAATAAGATATCTATACATAAAATCATTTCTATATTTAAAATGTACATGAGCCTCAACACACACTAAAAGACCGGTCCCCAAGTCTGAAACAGCTAGCAGTGACTTTCACAGATTCTTATTATCTGTGAAACTAAGGTTTCTTTTTAACCTGTCAAATACTAGCTTGTTGTTGTTTTTTTCAAGAATATAAAACAGCTTCTTTTTTTCAACTGCATACCTATCTCCAGATTGAGGTGAGAAGTGCCTTGAAATGAAAGTAAATGTGGAGAGGTGCTTTTTTGGTCTACAGTGCATACTTACAGGGAAATTAAGCCATTAAATTTAGTCAAGAGCCTTTTACAGCTGTTTTGCTATTTTGCCAAAGCTCTTTTATGAAAGATTTGGGAATCATTCTAAGATACCATGGTGGATTTTAGAAGAAAAACTAACTCCAAGGACACTATGCCTTCTCCAGCTTGAGGTGTAACTCTGAGGATTTCCATCTGCAAGTGGAAGCCTGCAGATGTCAGGAAGAGAAGCTTTGGACATTCTCCAGCTGTCCTTGACATGACTGTCAGAGGCCAGGAGAGACCCAGGGAACATGGTCTACGGTATCAAGGCACGGGGCAGCCATTTCAGCCACAGTTCATTTGGTCCAGCTCACTTTTATCTGTAATTAAAATACTCAAGTGATTCTGACTATATATATATAGTTTATGTGTATACATATATAGTTTAAATATATAGTCTGATATATATACTATATATATATGTAATATGACTCTTCCATATTGGATCTTAATTCTGTTCTCACTACCTCTGCTTAAGTTGAGATTTTGTGGTTGAGTCAGCTTTATAGAATAGTATTTCTGATTCTTCAATTAGTTCACCCCCTCCTTATCAGAAAGTTCCATACAGATCCATTCTGAGCTGAATTCCCCTCTCTTGGGGATAATGATTTAATGGATAACGACTTAGGGTAAGTTCAGGTTTGCACCAAGGAAAACTAGTAAGCAACCTGACAAAGACTGCTTACTAGGAAGTTTTGTTTGTTAAAGAAGGTATCTCAGACATCTGAGACTATGTCCCTAGACACAGTATTGTCTCTCTATACGCTGTGACCAAAAAGTCTCCAAAGGAAGTGGTGGTTACTCTGTGTGTGTACGTGTGCATGTTTGTGTGTGTGTGAGAGAGAGATGGAGAGCAAGTGAGAGAGAAAGGAGGGTGTATATGTGGGTAGTGGGTATGTGTGTGTGTGTGTACATGTAAGCTGTACATAATTCTCTCTCTTACATATCCAGGTGAAAGACTTTGTGTTATTATTCTGTTATTACTCTGCCCCAAATATTCAAATTGTTATATCCCAAAGCAAGTAATCAGCACTCAAATATTTAAATAATTATACAATCAACTAATCAATTAAGACATCTGTTGCCAGCAAGTCTCCAATTATTTACAAGAATGCTTTTTACAGTTCTTTTATGGGCTAGGTACAAGACCCTAGGTAAGATAAAAAAGAGCTTCTCAACACAGTAGCAAAATTAAAGCACCCTGCTTTATGTACCTGTATGTTAGCACTCAGAAATATGCACTCATAGGAACAGCTCTGTCATTACTTTTTCCTTTCACCACTGAAGTCTTTTTTCTTCCTTTAAAACTTGTTTATGATGCTTTGACCAATGTTATGCAAAGAGGTCTGTAAGATCTTTCGGTTTGAACTAATACACTAGAAGTTACCACTCAGGAATTAGCAATTGTCACAAAGTAGTCCTTGAATTTAAATAAGGAGACAATGCAATGTTGGGAGGTATGGGCTTCAAATGCCTATAGAAACGTTTCAGAGGTACAATGTATGGGAAATGTTCCCAGCAGATAACTGTTATGTAACCATTGGGCCAATGTGAATAAGGAAATAACTCATAAGTAGATGTCCTTAATCAAAACCTTGCAGTTTCTCTCTCTCTCTCTCTCTCTCTCTCTCACATGCTCTCTCTCTCTCTCCCGCCCCCCGACTTTTCAAGGTACAGAGGAACACTTTCCACAATCCAAAATGATCCTAGAGAAACAGAAAATACTATCAATTAACTCTCCTGAAGCCAAACTAAACACTAACTTTGCCAATGAGATACAATGGGGTTAGATTAGAATAAGGATTTGAAATAAACTAATTTCTGATTCATCCATGACCTTGAAAACTCCATCAATGTTTATTTTTCTATCCTGGATATCAGATTTTGAGTTTTAAAAGGAGTGCATGAATATCTGCTACATGCTAAGGAAAAGAATACTATGCAAAAGCTTAAATGGTAGCTGCCAATATTGGTACCCTTTAGGAGATCTTACTATTATATGCCTGTTCCCAGAACTGCTAAAATCAGAGGAAAGAAGGACAAAATTCACTTTTCCATTTGCCATCTTCCTTGAAACCCACAATTTCTAATTTGCCATTTTTGTTCTTTGGGAGAAAAATTATTAAGGTGGTTTTATAATTTTAAAGTATTTTCCTAATATATCTTTTTAAAAGTCACCCTGAGAATTTCAAAAGAGCCACAAGAATGTATCCATAACAATGCAAAAGATAAACAATAGAATACCAAGAAACACACCAGAAGATGCAAAGCAATAGGTAACACTGACCTACATTTGTAGCACCCACTTTGGCCAGAGAATGAAGCAGACAGACAGCTCTGTACAACATAAAGGATTCAGCTCAACATATGCTAGGTCTTCCTGTTGTCTTAGCCACTGAAGAAGTCCAGGCAAAGCTGTGCAGGGATGTCTTCTTAAATCATGAAAATCAACCCCTCATCCTTTACTTCCAGTTCTGTATTTTGTCTTAGGGGTCTTTCCTTTATGGGATGGACTGCTTTCAAATTACTCATCTCCTTTCTTAGAGGTCACCTTGATAATATTATTTAGGCTTGACCATTTTCTAAGTATAGGCTCACATACAACTCAAACCCATCGAAGATGGGCTCTCTATGCCATTCACAATCATTGCAGTTTGAAATATTGTGAAAATATTCAAACTATGAAGCCCTTGGTTGACAAGTACAGAGTATACAATGTTCCCATGTGGTGGGTGGGTACAGTCTCACGGCAGGTCAACTCTCCCATGACAATGGAATCAGAATATCTTTAATCTATCCATAACACTTGGGCAGTAATGGGTTATTATTTTTTTTTTTTTGAGGAGGGTGTTTCTTTAAAACTTCCAGTGACATTTAAAAATAGTCATTATTGAGCTATCAGGATTTGATTCCCATGTATAAAATGCATTCACTGTAAATAAAATATGACATTTTTCCTCTTTATAATTCACTGAAAAGTTTAGCCAAGCATGAACTTTTTTTTAATGACATCCTGCTTATTACCAAGATTTCTGCACATGACAGAGTATTGGCTTTCTAAAGAGAACTGTGGTTTTTTTGTTATTGTTATATCACTGTGCTGCTGTTGTTGTTTAGTTTCTTCTATATAAGTAGAATGAATTAAAAAGAGAACCTTGTAATACACATGAACAGCCTAACCAAGTCATACTTATCATTTCATAGTTCATGTGCAGCCCCAAATAGAACTGAAAGCCCAAATTAAGAGTAAAGCAACTCTTAAATAAAAGCATACGCTTTAACCATACAACATGATGTTTGTATTTATAACTCTTTTTCACTTTGGGTTTACTGCTTTGTTTTTTAAAAAATATATTGGTCCCTTAAGTAATTATACACCCCTTTTCGGTAAAAAATGGCTCTCTATCTCAAATTGGAAAGCAGGTTTATAACCTTTCAACCATTTGAGTTGCACACCTGTTCCTCAAACACTCACCAACTGAAATCTATAACAGAGTAGAGACAGAGATACATTCGTCTGCCACAATTTACAAACGTGATCACTACAGCTGGGCCAGCACAGAGCACTGACGGCAACATTCATCTAAATACAGGATGCTTCAAGTAATGCATCTCAAACCTCAGTGCACAATCAAATCACCTGGGGATTTGTTGTAGCTTCCAATCACCAGGTCTCACAGCATACCTTTTGGACTCAGAAGAAAATCTTGGATGGGGCCTAGAATTTTGAATGAACACCCAGGTCATTCTAAAGCAATCATGGGCTCCCACATTCTGAGTCACTCATAAGTGGATCCTGCATCTCCACGCCCAGGCTTACAGAGCTGGTAGACAGACACTCGGAGTGAGACACATAGGCAAAGCTAGCTAAGAAATACAACGCACAGCTGCAAAGCAGAAACTCAGGATTGCCCCTACTGGTGGTTCATGAAAGGGTGGATGTTGCTGTCATATCACATTTCTCTCCCTCGAAGCACTCCTCCCTAACCCTGACCAGGACATACCACCTCTGCAGCAGTCGGATTACCTGAATTCACATCCTCACTCCCCAAATAGCTTAACTTCTCTCTGCCTCTGTTTCTTCACCTCTCATATGGGCATAATAATGAGTTATTAGAAATTGTTTAAATAAATTATTTAAGTGAAATAGCGCATGAAAGTGTATATAGAGCAGCACCTGACATACAGGAGGTGCTCAGTAATTGTTCTGCGTGTGTCTGATGTGTGTAAGTACACAAACTCCTGCTTACAATGCAGAATAGAAAAGAGTAACTGAAGAAGTAAGCTGTAGAACGCCATCATACGAACTGAGAGCCAAGGTGCAAGTCTGAAGTTTTATTCATTCAAATTTGTACAAGGCATGCACTCCAAGCATTTCCTCCCACTCTCTGGTATTTCTATTTCTCAAGGTCCCTTCCACCTGGCTGGTTCCTCATCCCAATCCAAGTCACAAGTTAGTCTTCTTGCTAATTTATTGTCGAGCTAGCTGTAGTCTAGGGATGGTCAATATCATGAACCAGGGGTTTCAGGGGAGCAGGGTCATTTCAGTGTGGGTCCCCAAACCACAGTTTGGGTTCAGGTTGAAACAGCACCCCACCTAAGCCATGACTTGGTGTCCTCATCATGTGGGCTTTGTCAGAGAAATTCTAGGAATTTAGTTCTCCTCTTTTCTGATTACTTGTTTTGTATGCCCTTTGTGGCTCACATATCTGTAAACACACTCACTTACTCCTCCTGTTAGTAATTTATGGAAGGATGATGTCATCAAGCCCCACAGTCTTGAGAGATTCAGACAAATTTCCATCCCGGTTCTCCATCTCTTCTGTGGTCAATGTCCTAAGCTGGTTTCCTCCCTTGTCAGATACAAAGATTCTACCCAATTGTATTATATTTTCTTATGGCTCTATATTTTATAACTGAATCATCTACTGTATCATAGGAGACGTGCTTTCCCTATTCCAGTGATTTGGAAACTCCATCACATTGAAGCCAAGTTTGGGGCCCCACCCCTCTACCCGAAACTTTTCTGGATAACATTAGCTTAAAGCAACATCATAGGACTTAATTTCATTTCAGCCTCCTGGTCTCAGCCATCTCTGTCACTTCCAAAGCCACCATGATCTTGGTAACAAGATCTTGCCTCCATTTGGTCACTAGGCATTTTTAGCAAACTATAGAATTTTAGAGCCTGATGCCAATTCAAGAGGATCATCTACCATGACCTTCTTTATTCTCCAAATACAGAAACCGAAGTTCTCCTTTAAGAGACTTGCTCACCGTCACGTAGTTAGGGAGTAGCATATAGTTTTCTGACCTCATGATGAAGATAACAGATGTACTCATCAAATAAGTAGCCATAGGAAGAAAAGGATGAGAAAATTATTCAGTAATAGAATTCAGCCTTTAAAAGACTGAGATGAACAACAACAACAACAACAACAACAACGGAAATTTTGGGAGGAGATGAATATGTTTAGTACATTTACTGTGGTGATGGTATCACGAGTGTATGCATATGTCCAAATTCATCAAAATGTATACATTAAACATGTGCAACTTTTATCAATTAGATGTCAGTAAGACTTATTGAAAACTTAAAAAGATATTCAAGTCAGGCACAATGGCTCATGCCTGAAATCCCAACACTGGGAGGCTGAGTGGAGTGGATCAGCGAGTCAGGAATCAAGACCATCCTGGCTATGCAGTGAAACCCCTGTCACTACTAAAAATACAAAAAAAAAAAAAAAAAAACTCAATAAATTTGCAGGGCATAGTGGCGAGAGCCTGTAGTCCCAGCAGCTACTACAGGAGGCTGAGGCAGTGAATGCCATGAAACCAGGAGGTAGAGCTTGCAGTGAGCCAAGATTGTGCCACTGCACTCTAGCATGGGTGACAGAACAAGACTCCATCTCAAAAAATAAATATATATATATTCAATAGGGGTCAATATATAGCCTAGATATAGGTGCTAAAAATAGTTTCTAGGATATTTGCAAAAGATTTATTCAAAATAGCTCAAAACTAGAAACAACCCAAGTGCCCACCAAGAAGTGTATCCACAGGCAAACTGTGACACAGTCACACAACGGAACACTAATCATCAATGAAAGGGAGCTACTTAACCGTGCAGCAACAGATGAATCTCAAGAACACTGTACTGAGGAAAAGAAGCGAGAAACAAAAGTGTACACACAGGATTATTCCATTTATGTACAATTCTTTGAAAGGCAAATCTAATCTATAGGAATATAAAGCAGAGAAGTGGCTGCTTAGACCCAGAGCCAACAGAAGGATCGACTGCAAAGGGGCACAAGGGTACTTTGTGAGGTGATGGAAACGTTCCATGCATTGACTGTGGTGGTGGTTTCACAAGTGTACACATTGGTCAAATTTCATGGAACTTTATATTTAAAATGTAAAATATTTACATTCTATTTAATGTAAATTATAGCCCCATAAGTTGATTAAATAATACATTTTAAATCTGTAGAGGGTAGGAAGACTTCATTAATGAGTTCCATCTACTATCCCATAAGAACTATAATCTCCATGTGAAAAAATATATTAAATTTTAAACGATTATAAATTTACCAGGGAGCAATATAATTGCAAAAGAAAAAGAAAGAAAGAGAAAGAATGCCATCTTAGGTTGTCTTACTAGAACTATGTTTCTCAGATGAAGGGAAACTGTGATCCTATTATACTATGCATTCATCAACGCATACCTATAGTGTTATCTCCTATGACAGATTCCTATGCTCCTATACCTAAAGTTTTGTATTGAGTACCACATTAATTTTTCTTTCTTACAAAAGGAAAATGTACTATTATTAGTATATTTCAATGAACTGTAAATTGTAAACTATGTTTAAATAGTTTAAAATACAAATAAGTAGAAAAAAAAGAACACTGACCACTACCTCTCTACCTCAAAATAGCCACCAATCATACGTTGGATATTTATCTGTAGTACATATCCTCCAGTCTTCCTTTAAAAATGTGAATTTAAATATGTAAAAAAAAAAAAAGAATGTTTCTGTGATGCCACTTCATAGCCTGTCTTATTTTTCTTAAAAATATAACGTGACTTTCTTTTCATAATGTTAAATTTTTTGGCTGGGCACAGTGGCTTATGCCTGCAATCTCAGCATTTTGGGAGGTCAAAGCGAGGGAACGGCTTGAACCTAGCAGTTTGAGACGAGCTTGGGCAACATGGCAAAAACCCTGTCTCTACCAAGGAAATGCAAAAATTAGCCAGGCATGGAAGCACATGCCTGTAGTCCCAGCTACTTGGGAGGCTGAGGTGGGAGGATGGCTTGAGCCAGGGAGGTGGAGGTTGCAGTGAGCTGAGATCACGTCACTGCACTCCAGCCTGGGTGACAGACCGAGACCTTGTCTAAAAAAACAATAACTACAATGATGTTCAATTTTCTTATTTGTCATTGATATCTGCTGAGTACTCCAAAGTCTAAAGCAATCCCCTATTATTGAACATTTATTATTTCTCCATGTTTTTTAAAAAAAAAAAATCAGCAACTTTGAAATTAATAACCTTATAGCTTAATTTCTAGGCAGACAAAAATTTATAAGGATAAATTCCTAGAAGTGTAATTGTTAATACAGAAAGTATGCACATTCTTAAGGCTTTCAATTGGCACTGACAAATTGAGACCCACATTTAAAAGAGATGTTGACAAATTGGCATGTACCCAAAGGATGGCAACCAAAACATCCATGCAGCATGTTTTTGAGACATGAGAGGGACTGGGCATAGTTGTCCTGGAGAAAAGAAAACTTAAAAAGGAAAGATACTTTTCCTCAAAAAAAGGAAAGAGATTTTGTTTTTCTGTCGGCTTCTTTGTTTCTCATTTAAAGCTGATTCAACAACAGAACAGGAAACATAATTGGCTGGGTTGGCTGTCAAGCTATTGGCTGTTAAGCTATTGCATCTCAGCTTAAAAAATATCCTTCTATGTTGTTCTTTGTGACACTGGAAATCTACAATATTTCTCCTTTGCCAGGGGATTCCCTGTCGGCCTCTACCAACAGGGGGAGCTGGGGGGTAACTGAAGGAAGGAGAAAGGGCTGACTCATCCTGTTCTCTTGTCAGCATCCCTCCACTAATGGTTCTTCATCTTGGCCGCAGCAGTGGATTCCAGTTTGTCATTTTTCCAACACTTCCGGAACCAGCCTCCTTAGCAGTCTCTTCCTCAGAAATCTGGTTCCCAGCTCCACACCTTCCTCTGAGCTAAGGTTTAATAATTCCAACCTCTTTCCTTTGTTTCTATCTCAAGAGGGAACAGCTACTTTATGCAGCACTTTCTTCCCTTTTTTACTGTCCCAGTTTTCTGATACCTAGTTCACAATTCTTTATAGTATAGTGAGTTCTCTGTTAAAATGACTGGTGTGATTCCAGTCTCTTCATTGGACCCTGAATGATATGGTCCCCCATTGCGGGAGCTAAGTAAATTAAGAATGAATTACCTCTGGCCTAAGAATTTGTAAAAGAAATTCCTGGACCAAAAGTAAGTTGCACCAGACCAGTGGTTTTAAAATCATTTTTTTCAATACAATCATTTTTGCAAATATAATATTACGTCAAACCCTATATGTATAAAAGCAGCGGTGCTTTGACTAAAATGAAGATAAGGAATATCCTGCCCCTACCTGCCTGCCCCATTACACCAGATGCTTCTGCAAAGTCCTGCTCCTGCCCCATTCTTCTGGGAAACCCTGGATTCAGTAGGGGTTTGTCTGACAATTTCTGATCTCGACAACTCAAGTACACTTCCAAATCTTCTGATTCTGTAACAATGTAATTCTTCTTGCATGGCCTCAAGGCTCTCTGGAGATCTATGTGGCCCCTTAACAGCTCAAGCAAAACACAGGAACTGCCACAGGCTGCCTGGTATTCACCAGCTGTCCCATCTACAGATCAGGCCACAAAAGGAAGCCAAGAGATCTTTGCCAGTCAGGCAGGGTAACGCAGTGGAGAAACCATTACAGTTGTGGTGCTGCCATTCCTGCTGTTAGGTTAAGGACAGGTCAGCATTTTTCACTATAATCCCCCTTCTTTCAGAGGTTTCTAACATGGCTATAGAAATCTGCCCTAGCTTAAAGTTTGGCATGAAAGTTTTGGCTCCAGGCTGTCCTTTCTTTTAGTGAAGCTACTAAGAATGTGTTTAGCTACTTTAGAACTCAGAGAGGGCACTGGAAGATCAGAATAAGAGAAATCTATGCTTTGAAATACCTCCCCTCTGCACGCCCCCCACCCCCAACATCAGAAAAATGATTAAGCTACCTTTCTTAAAAACAAATGTTTTCCAGGTCTTTGGCTGAAAATATAGCCTTTCTTCTTTAGGAAATTGCTACATAGAACCAAACTCTTCCAAGGTAAAACATCTTAATGCAAACAAGGTATTTCATATTAAAGGTCGGTTTCCTGCATTTACGTTCTACTGTGGTTTGGTTTCAGCTTATATCACCATTACTTTCTCTGATTCCCTGAAATAGGGTCCCATTGCTTTTGGAGTAAATTCTAAACATTTAAATTTTGCACAGATTACATTTATGCCTTGCAAATACTAAACAATAGTCAAAAGGTATTAGAATTATTCCCTCTTTGCAAACTAAACGATTGAAGCCCAAAGAGTCTGACTGGCTTAAGATCCTAGTCAAAGGCAAACTAGGAAAAAGACTGCCTTGTACTTCCTCTGAGAGGTATGCTGCTCCTTAAACTCCTGCAGTTGCAAGCTATAGTGAAGAAAGCAAAAAGGGAGCCCACCACCTGAAAGCTTCTGCAAGTCTGGAGCAGTTCATCCCACTGATAAGATTCTCATCTGCCTGTCCAGGAATGTTCCTGTAATCAGCGGAGGTCACGGCAGTTTCAAAGTCCGCATTCTGTTCCTCTGCCTTTGGGACACCGTTAAAGTCACAATAAGAGGAATGCCTTTATCCCCAAGCATGTCCTCAGCGCTGGGAAGAGCATGGCTATGGAGCCAGAGAAACCTGGCTTAAAATTCTAGCTTTAAATTCACTCAAAATAAGGAAAGTCCTCCTTTTCTACCTTTGAAAGATGGATGTGAAAAAAAAAAAAAGAAAAGAAAACCTACCTGAAACAGGTTGCTGTAATCATTCAAAGCACCCAACACCCAACATGTAAGAGAAATTCAATGAATCGGAGCTACTGATAAGCAAATATCAACATTGCTCTCCGAAAATAAAAAAAAAAAAAGGAAGAAAATAGAAGAAATAAGAAAAAGGTAGTTATTTAACAGATACTTGTTGAAAACAGAAAGGACACTCTGAATACTCTCTTCCTTAAGGATGGAAAATATGCACAATGATTTAAGAAGGTGACACACAGGATCCATTCGTAAAAGTGTGCAGCAATCTGCCTGCTTGTCAAATTCAATGACTGACTATATTGGAGCCCCCCCTGCAGCCAGGCTTCATGATTGGGTTGAAAATTGTGTGCTGTGGTTCCTATACTATCCTTGCTTCCAATTCCAAGACACCTCATATATTAGTTTTCCCATTTATTTTTCCAGCATTCTTGCATTTGTAAGCAAGAATTTCCTGAGCACCCACCATGTCTCAGGCATTGTACTAGGCACTAGAGACACAGAGTTAAGTGCCAGAGCTCAGATTAGGGTGAGGCATGATGTATTCCCCATAGGTGAATCACTTAAGGGGGCTCAAAAAACTCAGTTATCAGGATAAAAAACAGTTTGATGCAATATTTAAAATAATCAACATTAGTACAAAAAAATACATGATGAACAAAATATCAAAATTTTAAATAAAGACAAGATGATTTAATACTGCTCTGTTGAGCCATACTGGAGTTGAGCGAAAGGACAAATCACTAATGTGTAGTCTATCCTATTTAAAATGTTGATATTTTGTTCACCGTGGATTTTAAAAATTAATACTGATTAAATATTACATTAAAATATTATTTATCTTCATTATTGAGCTTTTGGCGCCCCCTTAGATTTCTGACACTAACCCTGGCCCTGAATAGGACATATTTTGTAGTTGGCTGAAACCTGAAATACTAACGTCAACAAAAGAGAGAAGTCTAGGGGCATTAAAATACATTACATATATCAAAGAAAGATAAAGTGAGGGGGCAGATATCACAAGGCTCTTCAGTGGCAATACTTGCAGCCAGGCCTTCCACTGGATCATCCTGACCCCTGGGCATACATCATACAACCTTCTCACCCCCTCCACCTCTCAAGGAAACGGTGTTTGAGGTGGGTCTGCTCACCACAGTTCTTGTACACTTGCAGCAACACAGGGCAACTGATTTTCATGAGCAGGGTTTCTACCCCACAGGGCGTTTTTCCAGTCTTGCCTGGCTGGTCCTTGATTACAGCAGTAGAGGGTAGAATCTGCTCCAGAACTGTTTGGCATTCGCTATTCCTAGGTTACACAATGAGCTTCATATTCAATGCAGGCCAGGCACTCAATTTCTTGCACATCACTGAGGAATACTGTGCTAGAGGGGAGCATGACTACCAGACATAGCTGGTACAAAAATGACCCACTTACCTTCTACACAAAGTATTCTTAAGCATCTGGACCCTCCCAGCCAGGCCTCTGCAGTCCTTTGTCTTTACCACATTAACCCTTTTTATCCTGTTGCATATAATTACTGCAATGGCAGAGGCTGTCAGCTGTGTAGTAAATTAGACTACATTTCCCAGCCTCCCTTGCACCTATACTTGGCCATGTACCTGGGTTTTGGCCAATGGGATGTGAGGAGAGCGACTTACCCATTGTCAGTCCTCTCATGAGGAATCCTCATTTTCTTTGCTCTTTATCTGGCTAAATGGAGAAAACACTGTGGATCCCCATGATAGCAGAATCTAAGGTGGATGGAGCCTTGGTTCCTAGATAAACACGTGTAAAGCCCTCCCAACTGGTTGGAAATATACTTTGATTGTGCTAAGCCACTGTGATTTGGGGGGGACTGTAATAGCAACCAGCCTATCGTGACTAATACATTTCCCCAACTAGACTATAAACTCCTCACTGCCAGACTCTGAATCGGATGCATCTCTGTTTTCTCAACAGTGAGCTGCATTGCAGTACAATTCTATCATAAATTAGCCACCATAATTTCCCTCCAGAAGCTCTTATATACAAGCACCTCTATCACCATTACCAAGAAAATGACTAATAATAAATTGTTCTCCTTTTTGTACTCTCAAACTTGAAAATGAAGGCAAAATATTCCTAGAAGCCACTGTTAATTATGATCACTAAATAGAAAAATTCATGCTTCTTAAATGCTACTTGATATGCATAATCAGCTAATAATCTAAACATAAACAAACATCCAAAGACAGAGGATGGAATCAGAATGGGAGCCCCCCAGACACATAACTTGAGTTTTCCTCTGGAAAGATTTCTAAATGCACCATGGTGTCTTAGGATATGTTTGTGCTCTGTGCATATCACAGTTGACATCTTGTCAAAACCAAGGGAAATAATTGCATCTCCGAGTAAGAGTTTCATGCAGGCAGCAATTTAAATGTGGCACTGCTTATCAGCACCAATTTACTAACATCTTACTGTATATAACTACGTGTGGTAGAAGAAAAACTTCTACATCCTTACCAAGATTCAGGCATAAAAACAAAATCTGTTACACTTCCAGTTCAAAAGAAGATAGAACAAAGGAAAGGGAAATAAAATAAGAAGCTGTGTTTCTTCCCCTTAGAAATAAACTTTTAAAGAAATTTAAGTCCTAAACATTACATCTTCATTTGAAATGAGGTGGGCAAGATATAAGCCATTTTGCTCAGGTCTTGAGGGAGAAGAAAAACAACCTATCTTATGAGACTATTAAGCTAACACCTCAGCAAGCTGCAGGCACGCTTCTCATTTATTACACGAAGCTGAAATCTTCTGACAGTCCATAATTATGTGCTGAGAACTCTAATGAATAACTCTGCATCAGAAGGATTCACGAAACTTTGATCAGTGTCCCGGGAGGCAGTGGGTCAAGATGAACCCTGAAATCTGATTAACTTCACCATCTCATCTAACATTCTACAAACACTGTTTTGTAACTCTCCACTCTTTATTTGGATATTCTGGAAGCACAATTTTGTCAGACATACTAAAGCAGTTCTAAAAACTGTTCATATTCACTTTCGAAAAAGACTTAAGATGGAGTTTGTATCATTTCCCATACGTATTTTTTGACACTTCCTTTTGTTCCAAGGCCCATGGTCATAAAAAAAGTTATGTTTTGGGGTTCAATGCTATTTTAGATGGGTAACTAGCTGTAATTTAGTACCTTGTTCTCTGCAAGTGCCAAAGATTTTAGAAGACCTAGGTCTGAAGTAGTGATGTGTTTAAACTGAGTTATCCACAAACCCTTTTCTCTGTTTAGGTTTAAGATATATAAATAAGGGAACAGAAATTTGATTTAATTGAAGCTGAATCATCTGAAAATGGAATAGAACTCATGCCTGTGGTTTCATCCACAATTTGGTTCAAGTGGTGGGTGTGTTTATGTGTGTTTAATGAAAATACAATTGTCTTATGGACCCTCTTACTAGCATTTGGGCAGGAATAGAGCACAAAACATGTGCCACTACTCCTCCTCGTTGCACCAAAGCAGACATCACTAATCAATACCCTACTCTTTCAACTGAGCCTGGCAGTCCATAATCCTTACTATAGCCCTCTAGGTAGCTGCTACTAGACACATGGAATTCAAATACTAGGTGAAATGCAGTTCCCAGCCTTGAATTTGTCCTGTTACTAATGAATGTTTGAAATGGAGAAGATGTTGGCATTTATGTTGTTCACTCCCATTCTATGGGCAAAAAAACCTGAGAAATTTAGACATTAATTTACTTTCCATAGATCATACAGTCAATCTGTAGGGACTTTTTCGTTAAACTCTTTGAGTCATTTTTTTATGTTCCTTCTTGGTATGATTTATACCACTGAAGATGTGTAGGACAAAGTTTGAGAGTAAGTAATGAGGTCAAGAAAAATATCTCAGGTGTGTTTTATAAACCAAGCCAAAAACACAAGAAAAAATCCACTGCAGAAAGTGCAAGGAGAGCTATAAAATTACCCTCTACCTTGGAATCTATGCAAAATGGCCAGCAAAGCTTACAGTTCTTGCCCTATGTACCATTTGCTTACATCAATAATTTCTGATTTCACTTGTTACATCACGCCAGAATAAAAGCCAACACATGTAGAAATCACCTCTAGAGAAAGAAACTGCCTCTGTTTAACTACTCTGGGTTCATCACCATTTACACTATTGCAGATGACTTCCTGCCTCTCTCCAGTACTTCAGATGGAGCTGCTCAAGGCTCCGTTACCATTCAGAGTCTGAGGTCAGAATTTTTAGAACAAAACACAGCAACGTTTCCAGGTCTGTTTTTAAAAATCCCATTATGTGTTTTTGGCTTGGTAGCATTAAAAAGACAGCAAGAACTCCTTTGGGAGGGGAGAAAAAGACTACGAAGCCCTCAAACCAACAGCAGAGTGATATGATGCCAGCAATGTGTAATCTTTCTCTCCTTCCTTCCTCTCTCTCTCTCTCAAACACACACACACACACACACACACACACACCCTCTATTCCTACTCTCCCCTTAAACTTAGAGGGGCCTGTGGGATATCTCTTATCTTGTCGTTCTCTACATTTGAAGAACCTTTGGTAGAAATGCATGTGCAAGGACAGGAAAAAATAATGGCAAATTGCTAATGCTATCAAGCCAAGAGCCTCCAGCAGGTTCGCGTGGTGGAGAAGAAACAGCCACGGGAAAGGACTTCACACAAGGAGACGAGGAGGAGCAGCTGGGGAGGAGGTGGAAGTGGGTGACGGAGACATGGAGCCAGAAACAGAGCTGTGAGGAAGAAGGGGAAAAAAGGCTGAGCAGCCGAAGGATGGTGGTTAAAATAACTTGTGGTAACAGAGTGTTCTTTGTTACCACACACTGCTCTTTGTTATCACACATTACAGAAAGTTATAAACAACAGAAGCATGCTGTACAGTAAAGCTGCGCTTCAAGCTCCGGGCTCTGGTGACCTAACAAACTCCTTGGCTTCCTTCTCGTGTGGACTGACGCTGTTTCTAGAACATCACGTTAGGATTGTGGCCATTAATCTGTACATCTCAATCCATGCACAGGAATCTTCCAAAATGCTTGGCACCGTGTTCTTAAAGAAGCCTCTTGCATTCACATTGATGCAGGTCAAAAAGACGCAGATAAGAGTGACTCCATCCTGGATGAAAAGTGACTATCAAGTTTTACAAACAAAGCAATGCAAAAACTTTTTGGGGGAATAAAAAAAAAGGACATAGAAAATGATCTTGTTCGTGTTTATACATAAAATTATATACTCAACAGAAACAACAAAACAGCTTGCAAATGAAGGAATGGATAAATAAAAAGCTCTCTCTCAATCTTGTAAATTCAAGTTAAGTAAAGCAATGGTCAGACACTAAGGAACACTCCTTGCTCAAACCCCCACCACTGTGCTATTCTCTACTATCATTCTGCCTTTATAATCAATCGGTTTGCCTCTATCACGGATGGCTTTTTTTATCTTTCCTCCATTTAAACAGTGATATTTTCTCAGGGTTCTTTTTTCTCCTCATTTCTTTTTTTTTTTTTTTTTTTTTGAGACGGAGTCTCGCTCTGTCGCCCAGGCTGGAGTGCAGTGGCCGGATCTCAGCTCACTGCAAGCTCCGCCTCCCGGGTTCCCGCCATTCTCCTGCCTCAGCCTCCCGAGTAGCTGGGACTACAGGCGCCCACAACCGCGCCCGGCTAATTTTTTGTATTTTTAGTAGAGACGAGGTTTCACCATGGTCTCGATCTCCTGACCTTGTGATCCGCCCGCCTCGGCCTCCCAAAGTGCTGGGATTACAGGCGTGAGCCACCGCGCCCGGCCTTTTCTCCTCATTTCTTACTCTGCATTTTGAAGGTGCTTTGTTTCTCTCCAGTTTGCTGGTATCTTCCTGTACCAGCAGAGCTCACCACTTCTCCTTCTGTAGTCTCTCTCGGACCTCACTTTTCTTCACAGCCACTGCCACCTTCTCATTTTATCCTGTCCACGTGATAGCCAGAGATAAAATCCCCACTGATCTCTACACTGACCCTTTCTCCCCTGCCCATTCTATCCTTCTGAGAACCATCATAATTACTGATATATTATAAATATTTGTCCCTGCCCAAATATCATGTTGAAGTGTAATCCCCAGTGTTCGAGGTGGGGCCTGGTGGGAGGTGACTGGCTTTATCATGGGGGTGGATTTCTCATGAATGGTTTAGCGCCATCCCCTTGGTGCTGTCCTCACAATAGTGAGTGAATTCTCATGAGATCTGGTTGTTTAAAAATGGTGGCACCTCACTCTCTTGCTCCTACTTTTGCTAAGTGATGTTCATGTTGCCTGCTTCCCCTTCACCTTCTGCCATGAGTAGAAGCTTCCTGAGGCCTCCCCAGAAGCACATGCCACTATGCTTCCTGTAAAGCCTGCAGAACTGTGAACCAATTAAACCTCTTCTCTCATAAATTTCCCAGTCTTGGGTATTTCTTTATAGCAATGCAAGAATTGCATTTATCTAATACAATTATCCTTCTAAAAGACAGCTATGCTCAAGTGCCTCCCATGTGCACATGCTTTTAACCATTTCTTTGTCCTTACACGAGTTGTCCAAACTTCACAGGATCAGAAATTCAGTATCTCTGACAATCTGACCTCAATCACTGGATGTAACTACCACTGCACATATCCTACTCAGACAGGTATTTTCAGTATTCTATTTCTTTGAACATATCACTCTTTTGGCCTAGAATTTACTTGTCTCCACCTCAGTCTAGTGAAATCCTCATCCCCCAAGTCCCAACTGAAGAATCATGACCTCTGTGAAACTTCCCCAACCCCACCCTGGGGCAATGAGTCATTCATTCCCTCCTCTGAGTTATCACAGCACTTCCCCATATCTCCATCATATCACTGAACATGTCATATTCCAAGCTATATCTTTATGTGTATCATACTGTTAGCTCTCAGAGACCAGAATCCTAACACAGCACCTGGCACATATGCAGAATGTTTATTACGTTGGGTTGAATTCAATAAAATTGAAAAAGGATCTTCCAGAAAACAAATCTTTAACAATCAGTCAGACACAGGAAATTGTGAAAAGAGTGTGTCTCCAGAGAGGAAGGATGACGGAATGTGTTAGGAGACTGACTTTCCACTGTATGTCCTTTTGGAGAGTTTTAGATTTTTTTTACCATGTAAGTGTACCACTTGTCAAAACAGTGCTGAGGAGGCTCTACAGCATGTGCCTGGCACTGTGCACAGGGGGGACTTTCGGTGTCATGAACAACTTCACTAACTAGAGAGATCCGTGAACCTGAATAACCCCTGTGGAGATTAATCTCTTTTTCGCCTCAAGTCCCACAGAGTCTCGCTGTTCTTGAGTTGTAGCATTCTCCACAGTCTAACTGATAACGGCATGATTTAGAGACATGTCCTCCACATTGGACCTTGAACCAACCCCTAGACGGCAGAGGCTCCCTACTCTTCACCTCTGCATCCTCTGCAAAATCCTAGTTTAGTGCTATGTGTACATGTGGCAGTCAGCTTGTAATTGTTTAGCTGAGTTGGACTGGCCCTGAAAAAATGGCAAAGTCTGAAATGAAAATAGAAAGAATAACTATACTTGCTTGCAGCCAATAAATCATGTTAAGTGGAGGCAAAGAAGATAAAACCTAAAATATTACTAATAATTAATAATAATAAATACTAGGTTTACTATGGTCAGATGAGTACAGAGGTAGAATAGCTATAAAAATGTATCAGCTATTTTTTCATCCCTTATTTAGGTCATGGATAAATATTTATTATTTCTTCTCCACTTGTGGTGGCAAAACATACTTTCAAGTGAGAGCCTTAAATATATGCACGTCCAAAACAATACAGAACCACTATTGAGTGAAGATGAAAAAAGTTTTGAAATGAAAGAAGAAAAGGAAAATGGATTCTGAAATGATAGCCTCATAAACAAAGCAGGAAAACAATCAGCAATTTCCAGATAGATCTAAGGCCTCCCTCCTCCAGTGAAAATATCCCAACTAAATTCTTTAGTGCCAGGGAACAGTTTGAAAGTCCCATGATATGGAGAAAAGCAAAACATACAGGATGTGGGCTCTGTCCTCATTGAGCTTAAAATAGAGTTGTATTAACATCCACATGAAAAGTTAAAAAACAACAGATTTAAGGGGGAAAGGTACATCATCATAGAATTCATATAGGTAAAAAAAACATTCATTGAGTACCTAATACTGAAATTTTTAGTATTTATATTCCTATATGAACTAAGGGTGAGGTACCAATCCTGCTACAGTCCAGGCCTGACCGCTTCCTCCATGAAGCCTTCAGTTTCTTCCCATCCACACCCACAAGGAACTATTCTCTTTGGCCCCTCAACACAAGAATTTATCCATACCTTGGTTACCTTACTTACTATTGTCCATCTTGCTTTATGGCTAGTTATGTACATGGACTGGCCCCCAAATGAACTTTAGACTGCCCTAGACAGACTCCACATGTCATTCATGCACTAACAACTCCTCAATGCCTTTGACACAGTCGAACTCAGCTCACTGGCTAGACAAGGTGTGAGCACAGCCACGGCAGATCAGGATTTGTCTTCAACCCCAACATAACATACAAGAATTCAGCTTCCAAAAGGGAGAAAGAATAAAGAAGAAGGGAAAGAAAGGAGATGAAAAAAGAGAGGTTAGTATCATGTACATCAATCCTTCTATCGGGGCACCTGCCACACTTAATTTAATTTACTGACCTGCCTCCTTTTGGGAGAAGGCGTTGGTTTTTATTTACCTTTGCAGTCCTGTGGGTCTAGCCCAATCCTTGGCATAAAACATATGCTTAGGCTAATGATTAGTTGGTGAAACAAATAATTAAAGAAGAGAGAAGGTAGGAAAAATAAATGTTCTCATTTATTAGTGCCCACTG
Organism: Papio anubis; assembly: GCF_008728515.1. Classification (NCBI taxonomy): domain Eukaryota; kingdom Metazoa; phylum Chordata; class Mammalia; order Primates; family Cercopithecidae; genus Papio; species Papio anubis. The sequence continues at coordinate 33,059,665 of NC_044988.1, forward strand.
AAAGGAGAGATGAATGATAGTCAAAAGAAGTACAATCCTCCCTTATTTTCCTTATCCTAAGTTGGTCCTAAGTGATTTGCTCTTGTGCCTGTCCTTTAAACCAACTTTGAAAGATTACAAGTCAAAATTCACAGCAAAATTATCTTATTTCTTAAAACTGGCTATTCCCCGTTGCAGATGGAATTCGCTTCAATAAATATTTACAGAGCACCAACTATATATAGGATATATTCCTAATGCCAGAGAGTAAAGCAATAAATGTGACCTTGTCCCTTCTCCTCAAGGATCCTACAGTCTAGCGTGGCATTCCTTGTGAATTTTAGTGCCTCTTACTATGACAGAAATAAAATCATGTAGTTTCACATTTATGAAGTCCCACATTTTAAAGCCAAGGCCAAAATGGATATTTCTTTTCAAAGGTTGAGACACTTCACAGCCAAAATTCTACATGGCAGGTTGCCAGTCCAAAGGGCTTCACCCCAAAAGGCCTGTCTCCATTCCTCGAGAAGAAAATGAAATAACTCCTCAAATGGAGTTACCAGTGACTTAATTTTGACAGAAACATCTATATCCACGAGCTGTGTTAAAACAAAGCTGGTAGAAAGACTTTCCCCAACAACTTGCTTTAAAACAAACTGTAAATGTTTGATTTACTTTTATTTTTTATGAATTAGTCCCAAATATTTTGATCTGGCCTAGTTTTTTATGTTTCCTAATAATCCAAATATTCATGTCCGTCTCAACTGCAGTGTGGAAGTTTAAACTCAGGTTTTGTGGGGATGCATTGATCCACTGTATAAATGGAACAGTACTAACAAGACACATACCACCTCTGAAAATTGCTGTTTAATGCTGGTGTATCTCAAAAATGAAAAATGAAGATGTCTAAACAGTCTAATCTTGAAGAGTGGATACTTTTTTTTCCTTCACAAACATTTTAAGAGAAAAATGTACATGTGTGTGCATAAGTTAATAAAAAACTGTGTCTTTACATACACGACCTTACAAATTCAATCAACATAAATATGAAAAAGGGAAAACATTATAATAAAATTTCTGAGGAATTATTAATGAAGAACATTGCAAAAATGTTAAAAACATAAAAAACTGGCCATGTGTGGTGGCTCACACCTGTAATCCCAGCACTCTTGAGGCCAGGAACTTGAAACCAACCTGGGCAAACCCCATCTCAACAATTTTTGTTTTTTAATTAGCCAGGCATGGTGGTGTACACTTGTAGTCTCAGCTACTTGGGAGGCTGAGGTGGGAGGATCGCTTGAGTCCAGGAGTTCGAGGTTATGGTGAGCTACGATCATGCCACTTCTAGCCTGGGCAACAAACAAGACCCTGACAAAAACAAACAAACAAACAAACAAAAAACATAAACATTGAATTCTCAGGTGTCTCCACTAATTAGTCAGTGACGAGGGGAAAAATCCACATTTCCGGGTGATCATAAAGAGGAGTATTTATTTTTGTTCAGACAAAATGGTGCCTCCCGCTGTGTGCCATGCCCTCAGCAGAGGGGTGCAATGTCCAAGAACTCTGCTCTTTGCTTGCTCCCTTCTCCCCTGTGTCAGTGGGTTGTCCTGCCTGGGCTCACAGGGACTGCAGGGGGTATGATTCCTATTCCCATACCAGCTTTGTCGAAGCACTTGTCCCAGAAGTGGATCCCATCCCTAAAACCCATTTTAGGCAGAGCTGTGACACAGGTGACTGGCATTGCCCCTTCCCTTCTACACAGGCCCACTGTCCTCATTATCTTTTGGGAAACACTAGACTTCTCCTTAGTGCTGCCTTCCTGCCTACAGCCCCGACAGATTCAAACTGTGGTCCTGGCTCAATAAATATTTGATTTCAGTTTAAGAAAAGCCCTTGAATTCATTCACCTAGAGGATCTAAAAGTGATTCACACTCAATAAGAACAAAATAAGACTTGGTTACAGTACCCAGGATGTGACACAGAATTTGTAGTTTGCCTTCCTTGGGACTTAAAGTTTAAAAAAAAATTAATGAGGCTCTCCAGGCAGAATCAAGTGAGACAAAGCTAAGGGCGGAAAGAAAAGGGAAAGCCTCCAAGTCCATTGAACATGTAGCAGTTGGACCACCTGGTCCAAGACACAGAATCCCAACTGGAAGCACTCAGGGTGTATTCAGGGCAATGACACTGGAATCAGACAGGTTTAGACTCAAATTATGGCTCCACCACTTGGCGGCCAAGGCATCCAGTGTTCCTCAGTTTCCCCCAATAGTAGCTCCCTCATAAGGCCCTGGGAAGAAGAGATGAGCTGAGGCATGTGAAGTGGTGAACATAGCACAAAACACACCCTCTATTAACTGCTACTGCTGAGGCTGCGACTATTAATATTGCTGGTATGCTGGAGTCACTAGACAGCACATTCTGCAAGAGAAGTTTCATGCATAGCACAGTGGTTACAACTGCATGTTCTAGAATCTGACTGAAAACCCCAGCTCAGCCATTTTCTAACTTAGGTAAGTTCCTTGAGCAATTTATTTAGCCTCTTTGTGCCTTAGTGTCCATATATAAAAAAGGGGATGATCCATTAAGTTGTTGCAAGCAAAGTTAGTATGTATAAAATGTTTGAGGCTGGGCATGGTGGCTCACGCCTGTAATCCCAACACTTTGGGAGGCTCAGGTGGGAAGATCGCTTGAGTCCAGGAGGTGACCAGCCTGGTAAGTATAGTGAGATCCCATCTCTACAAAAATAATTTTTAAAATGTTAAACATTAGCCAGATGTGGTGGTGTACATCTGTAGTCCCAGCTACTTGGGGGGCTGAGGTGGGAGGATCTCTTGAGCCTGGGAGTTCGAGGCTGAAGTGGGCGATGATCAGACCATCACACTCCAGCCTGGGCAACAGAGTGAAACCCTGTCTCAAAAAAATTAAGTTAAAAAAATAATTAAACATTTGTAAGATCAGTACACAGTAAACATTTTTCCATTTATCCTTAGTGGAAATAAAAATACAAAAAATAATAACAAACACAGATCACTTACTATAAGCCAGGCACTTCATTAGACTACACGCATGCACACACACACACATACACACAACATAAGTATGAATGTGCAGTCATGTGTCACTTAATGACAGGGATATGTTCTGAGAAACGTGTTAGGTGATTTTGTTGTATAAACAGCAAGTGAACTTATGGCTTATGGCAAACATCCCCCTTCGCTCAACTCTCACTTCTCCTTCCTGCCACCATGTGAAGAAGGATGTGTTTGCTTTCCCTTCCGCCATGATTGTAAGTTTCCCAAGGCTTCCCCAGCCCTGCAGAATCTCTTTTCTTTATAAATTACCCAGTCTTGGGCAGTGTCTTTATAGCAGCATGAGAACAGCATAATACAGTAAGTATCTGTGTATCTAAACGTATCCAAACATACTATGGTATGGTATCCAAACATAGAAAAGGTACAGTAAAAATACCATATAAAAGATAAAAAATGGTACACTTGTATAGAGCACTTACCAGGAATGGAGTCTGTGGGACTGAAAGTTGCTCTGGGTGAGCAAGTGCTAAGAAAAGTGAGACCCTAGGATATTCCTGTACACAACTGTAGGCTTTACAAACACTGTACACTTAGGCTACTCTAAATCTATTAAAAAATTTTTTTCTTTAATAATAAATTTATCTTACTGTAACTTTTTTACTTTATAATTTTTTTTTTTTTTTTTTTTTTTGAGTCTCGCCCTGTCACCCAGGCTGGAGTGCAGAGGCACGGTCTCAGCTCACTGCAAGCCTTGCCTCCTGGGTTCATGCCATTCTCCTGCCTCAGCCTCCCGAGTAGCTGGGACTACAGGTGCCTACCACCATGCCCGGCTAATTTTTTTGCATTTTTTGTAGAAACGGGGTTTTACCGTGTTAACCAGGATGGTCTCGATCTCCTGACCTCATGATCCATCTGCCTCAGCCTCCCAATAAACTTTATTTTTTGTTTGATTCTTTTGTAAAAGCACTCAGTTTACAACACAAACACACTGTGCAGCTGCGCCACAATATTTCCTTTATTTCCTTATTGCATAAGCTTTTTTCTTTAATTTGTTTAAACTTTTTAAATTTTTTGTTGAAAAGACATGAACACACACATTATCCTAGGCCTACACAGGGTCATGATCATCAATATCACCATCTTCCTCACATCTTGTCCACTGGAGGTCTTCAGGACAATGCTTACTGGGCTATGTCTCCTATAATAACTTTCATCACTTTCTTGCGATACCTCCTGAAGGGAAGGCGACCTGGATGTTTTATTAGCTTTCTTTTCCCAGCAAATAGAGGAAAGCACTCTAAAATAATAACAAAACGTATAGTATAGTATAGTATAGTATAGTATAGTATAGTATAGTATAGTAAATACATAAACCAGTAACACAGAATTTTATTATCAAGTATTATGTGCTGTGCATAACTATATGTGCTTTATTTTCATACAACTGGCAGTGAAATAGGTTTGTTCACATCAGAATCACCCCCATGCACGTGAATAATGAATTGCTCCATGATGTGACATTAGCAATGACGTCAGTAGGTGACAGGAATTTTTCAGCTCCTTTATAATCTTGTGGAGCCACTGTTGTATGTGTACATAGCCACTCTTTGACCAACATGTTGTTATGTGGCACATGCCTGCATGTATATTAAATTATCCTCATTTACAGATGAGAAAAATGAGGCACTAAGTGGAAAAGTAACATGCTGGCCTCACAGCCTGTAAGTGGCAGAGTCATGATTTAAATCCAGGCAGTCTGGCTCCAGAGTCCATGCTCTTAATCACTATGCTATGCTGTCTGGGAAAAAAAAAAAAAAAAGTTAATATAATGAATGAATGTTCCTGCTGGAAAAATACTGAAAAGAGCCAGTCACTTTGCCTCCAAAGTTTTCACTGAGTAAGGCCAGCTTTTGCCAAGCGTGCATAAGGGAAGAACCAAGGCATGTGGAGGACAGAGGACAGCAGACTCAAGAGACTCGGTGCTTCCTCCCTAGGGTGGCAGGGGCTATTCAGCCAAAGCCTGAAGAGAAGGGTAGCCTGGAGGCTTAAAAATAACTCAGGGTGCTGGCCCTAAATCCAAAGTCACTTGGTTTTCTAGCATGTTTTAAACTGGCAAGGATCAAATGAGTATTATGGGCTTAGCCTTCTAGTGGTATGATAAGGGGCTATAAATACTCAGAAGACTGGATACTGGTCTTGAGGAAGCTTATCACAGGACAAGATACCTTCAGCTTCCTTGCTAACCCACTGGCTGTGTTTGATTTGTATGTCTGCAACTCTTCTAGATTGCAGCTATGTGTGTTGGGTTTCACGCTGCTTAATATATATATTTTTAAATTTTAGGCCATTTAAGGCCAAACATGTATTCTTTGGTTATGACAAGACAAGTTGACCAGAAGTCCTTATCAATACTTCAGAAACCCTGAGATCTCACCTTATAATATTGCATCTCAGAAACTGTGGAATTTTAGGTCAACTGTGTACTGAATCAATAGTTTGCTGCTGACTAGTTCTTAAGAGTGATTCATTTTTTTTTTCATCCTCGTTGAATTCAGTTTCCTGCAAATATCTGAACTCTGGGTTCTTCCAGATCATCTGTTCAGTGGATGTTTCCCAATAAATGGCTTTAAGCAATTGAAAATCTCAACCAAAAATACCTGAGATAGACAGAAAGAGATGGGAATGGAACATGGAACAGAAGAGGAAAGGAGGAACAAGAAGAACCGAGGAACACAAGCTGGGTCATCAAATTATTAAAAAGACAAACATTTCTTACCTACCAGATTAGTAAATATCAGAATCTTGCTAATATACTTTGTTGGTGAGACGTAGGAGAAATTGATACGCTCATATATGGCTAGTGAGAGTGCAAATCAGTACAATATCCTTTGTAAGTGAAATCTGCCAACATCTACTCCATTTTAATTTTTATTTTTTTACTCTAAATAAAATATTCTTACTAGTTCCTATTTCTAGAGACAGGTTACATGCCAGCGCTATAAAGGTCAAAGTGGGATAGTATGATCCTGAACAATTTAGATTAGTAACATTTTACAATCCTCAGCCTATAACAGGAATGTTCCATTACTACCATGGCAAATACAATTGAACATTCATAAATAACTGAATGAAAGTCATAAAACCTATAAGGGTATTTATGTGCACATATCAAAATCCAAATACTCTAATTTCTCAACTAGCCAGTGTTAAAGGACCATGCCTGTACATTTCTTCTATTCTAAAGGCAATATGTTCTCATTTAACATTCCTAAAATTAGGAGGTCTTAAAATTAATGATCTTAGATCTGATGGCTTATTTTAATGTAGCCACTTGAAGTTATTTTGCTCACAAACTAAGACAAAATTTTAAAATCACAGTGCAAAGATATTTTCTACATATCAAATGAAGTATTTTTAATTGCTTAATTTTATTTTTATTTAACATAGTAATTGTACATATTCATGGAGCACATAGTGATGTTCCAATACATGTAATACATAGTGATGAGATCACAGTAATTAGCATATCCATCATTTCAAACATTCATCATTTCTTCGTGTTGGGAACATTCAATATCCTCCTTTTAGCTATTTGAAACTATACACTATGTTATTATTAACTATTGCCATCCTGCAGATGAATGAAACACTAGAACTTATTCCTCCTATCTAGCCGTAATTTTGTATCCTTTAACAAATGTCTCCCTATCTCCGCCTTTCCCCTACCCTTCCTAGCCTCTAGTATTCTCTGTTCTATGTACACATCCTTTGAACTAGCTTTTTTTTTTGAGACGGAGGCTTGCTCTGTGCCCGAGGCTGCAGTGCAGTGGCGCCATCTTGGCTCACTGCAAGCTCCGCCTCCCGGGTTCACGCCATTCTCCTGCCTCAGCCTCCCGAGTAGCTGGGACTACAGGCGCCCGCCACTGCACCCGATTAATTTTTTGTATTTTTAGTAGAGACGGGGTTTCACCGTGTTAGCCAGGATGGTCTCGATCTCCTGACCTCGTGATCCTCTCGTCTCGGCCTCCCAAAGTGCTGGGATTACAGGCGTGAGCCACTGCACCTGGCCATGGACATAAATGTTTTAACTGGGTGTCAACTCATGCTATACTAAAAAGCTATCCAAATTCTGAGTATTTCTAAATTTCAGGAGAGAGAGTAATGAAGGGGTTTCATAACAACCACAGGACCTACAAATTATATGTACTATAACTTTGCCTTCACTAGCAAATAGATGGAGATTGTAGTTGCTCATAACTCTAAATCTTTTGGTGAGACTAGATTGGGAGGTTTGCCGAAGCGGCTGCTATGTTTTATAGAATTCATCAGTAAGGATTACTGAGTGATGGGTCAAGCTATATTAGAAGAGGAAGAGTCTGGGCCTAAGAAAGGGACATAGGAGTTCTACTGTTTCCTCTACCAACAATTCTTTCCTCTTGAACAAGACACCACTACTCATCCGTGAATGATGAAAGTAAATGAGCTATAAATTTGCTTCATGTTTAAGGACCCATCTATACTACAGCTAAACTGAGTTAAACCCACACAAAAGGAAAAAGGAATTAACATGTAAGAAGTGAGTTCCTACTAATTGTTTGCCATTGTAGTTCTCCATTATGTCTCTTAACCCTGCCAACAACTCCACAAGGTAAGTATGATTATCCTCTTTTTACAGGCTAGGAAACAGACATTCAGAGAAGTCACTGTCCTGGTTTCAAAGCCAACAAGTTACAGAGCAAGGAATCAAACCTAAATGGTTCTGCCTACAAAAATGGGCTCCTTGCTCTTTGGTGTATTTTCTTTACACCCAGTAACCTATACAAAAAACAAAAGTCTCTATCACATATTTTGTCACAATAAAAACACATCTAAATGCAAAGAAGAGAGATATATTTTTAAAGGAAAATAAGGAGAAAAAACAAAGATAAATTCATTAACCAAAGGATTAAACAATTCACATTAAAAAAAAAAAAAAAAAAAAAAAACAAAAAAAAAAACACCAAACCTCTGAATCACCAAAAGTGACTTAAAATCTATGTTTCTACATAGTGTTAAAATAACCAGACGATGTGCGGTTAGTTAACTCTGTTTAGACTAAGGTAAATTTGGGTGTTTGGTTCTTTTTTCCTACCACTTGTGTTACAAGGACATACAGTGAATCACTCCTACATAGTCCAGGAATAGTTTTCAACTGAAAGGTCATTTGTATTGTTAACTCATACAAAAAACAAAAGTAACACATTCATCCTGCAAATAACTCCAGAACTCTAAGTTCTCAATGGCCCTTTCTTTAATTCAGTAATCATTTATAATTTCTAAAGGTGGGGTTGGAGCTGGGGGTGGTGGAGTACTTATTGAATTTACTTAAAGTTAGTGACTGAAGGACTAAATTACAATTACGTTTAATCTGAATTTACTCCTAGTGTGGACGATTCCCTCCCTGAGTTCAGGAGAGTTATCTGTGATGTGATCCAGTGTTCTAAACAAGGCTGGAGGGAGAGGAGAAGGGAGAGGCAGAAATGAAGGGGGCGGAGAACAGCTTATAAACTAAAAGAGGTTGGCCAGACGTGGTGGCTCACGCCTGTAATCCCAACACTTTGGGAGGCCAAGGCAGGTGGATTGTTTGAACCCTGGAGTTCAAGACCAGCCTGGGCAACAGGGCAAAACTCCGTCGCTACTAAAAATACAGGAATTAGCCAGCCACGGTGGCGGGCACCTGTAATTCCAGCTACTCAGGAGACTGAGGCAGGAGAATCTCTTGGACCCAGGAGGCAGAGGTGGTGGTGAGCCAAGATCATGCCACTGCACTCCAGCCTGGGTAAGAGAGCACAACTGTGTCTCAAATAAATAAATAAATAAATAAATAAATAAATAAATAAAGGAGGAAAGGAAACAAAGGGTGAGATATGCTGGACGCAAGTCACTCCTCACTCCATGGGGAGGGCTTCTGTTTGCAGACATCTTCCTCCCATTAGGGCCCTAAAGGTTTGGCGAGCTGCAAATCTCCAACTTGTAGGGGCAGGACCATCCTTTCTTCCATCTGCCTGTCACCTGAAGCCACAGAGAACTGATATTGCCTCTACCATAAATTAAGAGTCAAAAGGAAAATATTCTTCCAGGATTCAAAGTAAAAGAAAGTATGAGTGAGTCTCTGCTTGAGTGAAGGTCTATAACATAATGGGATGTCTACCCTAGAAGAAGGAATAGGGAAACACGCAGGCCCAGATGAAATCCTGGGCCTCAGTGCCCACCTGGGCAAGAAAGGGTGGGCTCAGCTGATGGTCTTGTCACTCTCTCCTAGAAGTCACCAGCACACCCTTCAGTGAGAAGGCACAGGAAGGGAGGAGGCATCTCCTAGGACAACCTCCGCCAGCTTCCTCCCTCTTTTTTGATTAAAGACCTCAGGAATTTATGGGTAATTCAATGCAAAATGCCAGAGATTTTACCAGCTTCACATACTGACCAAAATATTTTGCCAGGATAAAATATTTTAGAATAAAAACAACCATCGGTATGTGCAGTGCTATTGCTGTTGAATGTGAAGCACACTGAATTGCTCAGTATCAAAAATATCTCCTGGTTAAATCCTGACTCTGATAAACAGAGGCAGTTTACTGAGATCATATCCTAAGAACCCCATTGGTGCCAGATTTGCATCATCCACAAAAGCAGTGGGAAGGCCCACTAACCAATTAAGACACACACAAAAAAACCCCACAAAACAAAAAAGTCTGAATTCTAAAATATTAAGTTTCAATTTATTTTGTGGGCCATTTCTGGGTTCCATTCTGTTCCATCAGTCTATTTTGGTATTTGTCATATTACTCTTACAGCTTTATGTATATCAGAAATAGTTCATAACTTTTTAAAATCAGGGTCTCAGCATCACACTGAAAGGCCCATAGAGTCTTCCACACGGCAGGGCACTGGATGATTAAAGAAAGAAGAGCTGGTGCAGTTGAGACATATGAAAATAAAAACGAATTTCCATCTCTCAGGATCTCACTGAAGCTACGGAAGAATTCACTTTCAAAACTTTGTAACACTTTCTGACTTAAATGCTAATTCCCTTTTGTGATTCTGAGTAATGACTGCTTTTTAAAAAAATCTTGCAGCAACACAACTCCATGTCATTCACTGACCTTGGTATATTCCTAATGAGATGTCCCTCTGTGACACAAGAATTACTAATGGGGGGCTGGAAATAATGAATGGAGGAGTGAAAGATGAATGACATAGAAGGGGCGCCACTAACATTTTCCATGAGCAAGATCCATATGCTGTGTAACAGAAACATAATAAACGGCTACATAACAAACGGCTTCATCAACTAACCCTCACCCCTGAAGAAAGCAACCCATAGGTTTGGCAGCAGAATCCAGTAAACATATTACCCTGAGAGATTAACTGGATGTGAACTAAGGCCTCTGCAGCATTTCTTTCTCCCAACCATGTATCCAACAACTGTGCCTTAAAACCATCAGTGTAGTTCTAAAAACGTAATCTCAAATTGATCGAAATATTCTGCCTCATCCTTTGCTGTAATGTCATACTTCTTTACCTTTTTACTTTCTGTTTATAGTACAAAGTTATGATCAAAATGGAGATGTAAAATTCCAAGGATCATGATTTAAATAAAAATATACTCTTGAATTAATTTTCCCTAGAAACTTACTCATTTGTTCACCCCAAATTAGTTCTCACGTACTGCCAACAGACAAAAACCTGCATGCAGAGCTCAAAGTAAGAGATACTCACATCCAGGTCTCAATGTGTTGATCCCAAAATTCCCAGTAGTCAGCTTCAGAAAACACATACTACAAGTAAGTCTGAAGCCCTGATGCATAACAGACCAGAATGTGTCCCGAACACACATCTGGTTGACCCTTCCCACTGCCCGCAAGACAAAGTGCAATGTCCCACAGCATGGCTTACTGCAGTCATGACGGCAAGAAGGAATAAGAGGCGGGGGCACCTGCATCAGCCTGCAGGTGGCCGGCACAGAGGGAAGTCTGAATTAGATTCCTAGGGCTGCGGTGACAAAGCATCATAACCTTAAAATAACAGAAATGTGTCGTCTTTAATGGGTAGCTTAAAATAACAGAAATGTATCATCTCACAGGTCTGGAGGCTCGAAGTCTGAAATCAAGGTGTGGGTCTGAAGACTCTGAAGGAAAATCGGTTCTATGCCTCTCTGCTAGCTTCTGGTGGTTTGCTGGCAATCTTTGGCTTGTAGATGCCTCACTCCAATCCTTGCCTTCACCTTCACTTGGAGTTGTCCCCCACGCCTCTGTTTTTTCACATCACCTTCCCCCAATGCACACCTGTCTTTGTGTCCAACTTTCTCCTTTTTATAAGAATACCAGTTGCACTGAACTAGGGCCTACCCTAATGCACGCATTTCAACTTGATTCCCTCTGTAAAGACCGTGTTTTCACATAAAATCACATTCTGAGGTACTGGGGCGATGACTTCAACATACCTCTTTTAGGGGAATGTAATTCAACCCATAACAAAGTCCTCCTCCAAAATGGGGTTTGATTCTAAGTCCCTTCCAAACCTAATTTCTATTGGTTTCTGTTTTGCAGGATACAATAAGTTGCATATTAAGTAGGAAGAGAAATATCATATTTTAAAATGTCTGCATCGTACTCATACCTCACCTCATTCCACAGAGAATTGAAATTGATTAAGATTTGTTTTCACCTTCAAATTCCTAATATTATTTTGGGTGAAAATGAAAAGATTTACATCATAACATAAAGATTTTGTCATCTGTTTAATAATTTTTTAACTTGGGCAATTCTCTCACATAATTTCTCTAACTCTGAGTTTCCCAGCCTGTAAACTGGAAACAATTAGACCACCCATTCCGCCTCCCATACTGGATTTTGTAAGAATAAAATGACACATACTATAGAAGAATGTTTTGAAACGTAAAATTGTGTAACAATAAAAGGTCATGGTATTCTCAATCTGACATAGTTTTCTTTCTGTTATATATTGGTAAAAGAGTTCCTAGAACAGAAACCAGAACAGGTGGTGTAGTATGCAGGTACTAGGTTTACACTGGGAAGTCATTTCCCTTCCATCTTAATTGGCCCTGCTCCCTGCCAGGGCTGAACTGTTAAGCCACACACTATCCTAGTCATTAACCTTATACCCTTTCATGCATTTTAGTCCCAAGGAAAGAAGACAAATAACTTCTGGAAACATGAGAGAGAGTATTTGTATTTTTTAAATGGGGGTGTACAATAACATAGGATAAAAGACACCTGGATAATCAGGGAAAACAAAGGGGAAAAAAGCTCACTTCTCATAATCCTTGAAAATATGATTGAGAGATGTACAGTTTCTTGTATTAAGTAAAACTATACATTTTCTAGAATAACTGAATTCAAAAGGACGAAATTACATAATCTTAAACAGGATCAAACGATTCTGTGTCAAATTCTGAGGCCTTTTTTTAACCAAAGGAATAAACCAGTGGTATCCCTTTCTTTTTAATTTAGCAGGACTCAGTTGGCTGTTTTTACAAGTAGTATTATAGAATTATTTAGTGTTCTAAGTGGTATAATATTGAGGTGGGGGACAAAGGAGAAAAACTAATTCTTGTAAGTCTCCCAAGCATAGAAGCCATTTTACTCATCTGTGCTACCACTCTACAGTTTTAACTAACACTGGGGTAGAAACTGCCCCCACAGATGGGATTCTATGTAATCTATGTGCATGGCATCCCTCCTGGAATATTGTACAATATCAGGGAACACACAAAATAAATGGCACCACTGGAGTTATGTAATGTAATAGCCAACCCTGGTGGGAATGGAGGAAGGAACTGGGATGGGGGGCCCTGGAAAACAGCAGAGTATCAAATGAAGGAAACATAAATCACAGCAACTTCATGGAAGGCTGTGGTGGAACAGAAAAAAGTACTGGCCAAGGAACCCAACAACCCTGCGTCCTGGTTCACAACCCAGTACGTACTGGTGTGTAACCTTACATAAAATCACTTGAGCTGTTTCCTCGCCTTAAAATGGAAATAAAAATTGCAACTATCTTTTCTACTGCAAAGGATTACTGTGAGAGTCCAGTGAGATTATGTATGGGACAGTGCTTTGTAAACTTGACTTCAATGGAAGATGTTACTATCTGGGGTATAGTACAGCTTCCCAACAGTCTGTCTCAAACTACGAAACTCTTTTCTCTCTGGGGTCCAAAAGTAAATGTCGAAATGCAGCTGCTCTTACTTAATTTTTGTTCTTTCATGAGCATAGTGGGATATTTGTTATTCTGTATAAACCATATAAAGCTGTTATCATTTGTCAGTGTCGATTATTGCTACTAGTTGTTCTAAACAAAATATCCCCAAACTCAGTCTAGATCCAAGCCTCCTGGGTGGAACACGTTAGCTAAACAATCTTATAATTTAGAAATTATTTTTCTAGGGTAATACATGTAACTACCAATAATTATACCTACTATTTTCCCGATTAAGTTTCCAATTAGCTGGTTTCAAAAAAAAACTTTAATCTTATAAGCACTGCCGGCTTGACACAGTTGTAGATCTCAAGCTTCTTTTTGGCTTTTCTTATCAAAGTTGGGTCATGATGGAAAGATAACTCTTTCCTGTTAATGAGTCACTATATCTCATGCCATCTTGCACCAAAAGCGCACCCTTTCCACAACTTATTCCAATCAGAAGAATGAACTGGGTTTCACTTCTAGAACAAAGTGGCAGAGCATCCAAGGACACAGATGCTGTAAAACTGCAAACTTAGACCACGAATTTTCTGTATATTTTCAGTATATTACTGTTTTAATATCAATGTTGAAATGGATGAGCAATTGATCATTTATAAGGATTATTCTCCATCTAAGCCTAGAAATCTGGCTTAAAATACTGCACTATTTCCGCCCCAGGGTTTCTCCACCAGAAGAAGATAAATTCTAGACACAACAATTATTCTAAGACAATTCTCCATTTATATCAGTATTTCTATAAGAAAACCTCAGTGTCAACTAAGTACTTGGAACAGTTCACATTCCTTCCTACTACAATTCTGGAAGCATAAAAGATTACTTCCCCCATCAACTGGTCATCAGAAGCTGCAGAGGTCATAACCAGGGTCCCTGTGAGGCTAGGGAAGTGGCTAAGCGAAGTTGTTTCTTAAGCCAAGTATCTGTATTTCAGGCACTGATTGAAATCTCAGAATAACGGCCCTGTCTCTACAATAAATAAGGCTTATAAATTCTCATTCCTGTCACCCAGTGGTTCTCAACCAGGGGCAGTTTTTCTCCATAGGAGACATATAGCAATGCCTGAAGACATGTTTGTTACTACTGAGGGTACAGAAGTAGTGGCATCTGGTAGTTAGAGGCCCGGGATGCAGCTAAACAACTGACAATACCCAACATAGCCCTTCATCAACAAAAACCCAGTCCAAATGTCCAAAATGTCAATAGTGTTGAGCTTACAAAGCACTGCCCTAACTAGTAGGATAGTATATCTTACTAGAGAATATAAGACAGTCCTCAAATAAATCTCTAGTCCCTCAGATATAGTCTTAAATACTAAATGTCACTGTTTTTAAGCACTGAATATGCTTTTTTTCATAGTCACTGGATGGAAAACACACACAAACAAACACACACACATAAGCCTTTCAAGCACTGTTGCAACCTCCATTTTCTTTTCTATGTCATCCTTAAGAGCTTTACATAGAAGGAAAAGACAGAGGAATAAGGAGATGTTGGAAAGACAGGACACAATAGAAAGGACAAATACATGTAAAATGAAAAAAAAATCCCTATCCTTTCTCTGTGTTTGGACATGACATAACACTCCGGTCAAATAAAAGAGGCATCCCGCTGGAGCCAATGAAGTTTTATTGCCATAGACATGAACATCATAAAATTTTCCAAAAGCTAAAACACAAAGTTTTGTTCCCTAGCTATCATAATCACAGTAAACAAATTCAACACATAGTACACAAAAGGTTTTTCATTTAGCTGTTTCTATAGTAAGAAGAAATATAATTGTGTGATCTTGAAATTAAAATTATTTTTACAGACTCATTAGGCTTCACTGGTCAAGAACAGCACATGAGCCTTGAACATTTAGAATGTGAACCTGAGTACAACCCATAAGACCTTTCAGCCAGTAGCCATTTCATATTGTTTCTCATCAACACCATGGAGACATTACCAGAGCAGGCACTCTAAGGAGAAGTCAGCCAGGCAACTAAGAAGATGCATTCAGGGAATGCAAGATACCACCAAATTCACTGACAGATTAACTTATTAAAAGATATAATCTTAGAATCTCACTGTTGGAAAAACAGAAAAAAACTACCAATTGCTGTTTGAATCCTCTCAACACACACTGACCAAAAAGTCTTCCAGTCTGTTCCTGGACTCTGTCATCATCATGTCACCTGCACGGTAGAACTAACATAATACCGTTTCTCAGAGTGTCTGCTTACACACTGTTGAGGTCTGTAGGAACTAAGATGTATGGATACTGTTGTTAATGCTCACCAATTTTAAGAGCATAAGACCATGAGGGTGGAAATCAACATATTCTCTTGGAAGAGGTCCCCCTTGTTTTTTGTTTGCCTATATTCTGGCTTGGAAGCATAAACACAGGGATTTCAATGGCAGGCTAACTTGGAACAACCGCTTCCATTCCACCTTGTTGCTTTCAATGGCCCCTTGCAATTCTCCTTGATACACCCAAGGTGGGGTCAGGGCAACACAACAATGCAGGACGAAGGAGATACATGGTGTTTGGGTGTTTGGTAAAGAGAAATTCACTCGTTCTTCTACTCCTCTCACCTTCCACCAACCTGCCCCTCAACCATGGAATACAAGGTAGGCACCAATGTTGTCATGACTCTACTTCTCATCTCACTTTATATTAGGTAAGTCAGTCTCATAATTTTAAATGTTATCTAGAAATAGGTGGTCCCAAAAATGGCATCGGTCTAGACTTCTCATCTGATCTCCAGATTCACCATTTGAATGTCTAAAAGGCTCCTCAAACTTAACAAGTACAAAATCACCCTATCTGCTTCCTCCCTAAATCCCCTACGATCATCCCTATCTCAGTTAAAGATAACCCGCCTCCTTCCAGGTGCATGAACCAGACCTTAAAGTCACCTCTAACACTTCTGTCTCTACACCTCATATGCAATTCAGGTCTAGCTACATATGTTTATATAGCTAAAATCCAACCAGCTATTCCAACTTCTACCACCGGATATTAAGAAGAAAGACCAGACAGAAGGCTACCACAGTGCTCCCAATCCTAAGAGGTTTGGTCTTCCAACTTCTACTCCTTGTTCCCCGTCAATCTATTCTCCACACAGCATTTAGGGATTCTATTAAAACGTAAGTCAGACCCTATCACTCCTCTACTCAAAAGCATCGTTTCAGTGGGCTCCAAGGTCCTAAACAATCTAGCCCCCATGTTTCCGTCACCGTCACCGTCTCTTCTCTTCTTCCCCTTCACTCCTCTCCATCCACCCTGGACTCCTTGATGTTTCTAGAACACAATTGGCCAACACTCCTGCCTTGAGGAGTTTGTACTTGCTATTCTCTCTGCCTGGAACTTTCTTCCCCCAGGTATCTGCATTATTTATTATCTTCCCCCTCCAGAGTGTAAGCTCCAGGAGGATGGGAGTTAGGGGTCTGATCTGTTCCCTGCTGTATCCTCAGAGCTTAGAAGAGAGACTGGCATGAAATAGTTGCTTAATAAATAGTTAAATGAGTGAAATAGAGATAGTTGTCAGAGGACTTGCTGTTTTGCACCTGAAAGTCACATCTGGAGACCAAGAGAAAATGCACACCTATAATTAGAGGAACAACTCAGTATTAAAATGTAAGCCAAATATTTAAAGATCTAAAATATCTATAAATGAAACAATTATGTTAATAACCTTAGAATTTTTCCATGTAAAGACAATTTTCTTTTATTTCCTTTCCTCTTTTAAATTTTGTATCATTCCTATCTGAGTGAAAATGAAGGCAGAGACAAAACAAAGTGATTTAGAGATGGTCAGTAGAATGGTTTTTAGAAATGCATGAATTCTGTACTTAAGAATTTGAAATTGTCCCCCATTGCAGACACCTTCAATTAAGCCTATTCTAATCTTGGCTAAGTGAGAATCCAACTTCATAATTTCACTCCCAGGCACAGCTGTTTGACAAGTGCAGCAGGAGCCTGTCAAAGACACTTGGCAGCATCATTCCTTTGGAACACAATGGACTTTTTTTTTCCTTTTTGGCAACCCCTATTACTCACTGATGGTAATTAGCAAACCATCTTTGGAGGAAATGTATAATCAGGCAACTAAAAATGCCTTTTATGAAACTCCTCCTTGAAAATAAATCATTGACACTGCAAATGGTCAATATGTGCTCTTAATTTTAAACTAAATTGCCCATTGATTTACCAAGATCTATTTTCCTGACTCTGTGGTCTAGTGACATTCATTTTTTCCAAGGTTCTGAATTCATGAAAAGTGACAGTGACACAGTTGTTTATTTTGATTTACTATCTCAATAGAGTAAGCAATTAGAGTGATTTCTCCCTTATTCAGATTATATAGCTCTTTTCTTGACTGGTTCCATCATAAAGCCTCATTCTACGGGCACAGCACAAAACCAGAGTCACAATCTAAAGCTGGTCTTCCCAGGACACACAAGAGAACAGGATCGGGGTGATCCAAGCCATAAGAAGCTGGAGTCCTCACCAGCAGTGGGTCAATGCACTAGGCTGCCGGGGGAAATACTTGCTACAGGGAGGGACAACTAGAGATAATTACAATAAACTCAATCCACGCCTCAAGAACCTGAATTCTTCCCACCTCAATGTATGATGCAGTTTGGGACTTTCAGAAACAAACGGCACCTGTCCCACTGTCACACCTTTATAACAACTTGTATCCCAGCACACCTTCCACCAACACCTTAGACAAGTTTCGACAAGTGCTGCTGAATCACTTGAGATGGGCCAAAAGGTCAGGGCCCTGAAACTTTGTCAGCGTGATTATCTAAAGCCACTGGAAAGCACTCCATGTGTTTCAGGGAACAGGTAGACTTTTCATTACACAAAAGCAGCTTTGTTTCTGTATACGTGACGCCTCCTAATTAGAATCAATGATTTTTTTTATTGTCGCTCCCGATAAGCTTGTTTGCCTAGCTTCATTTTCCTAAAACACTTTAAACGTTTCTAAGAAGGGCGAATGTCGGTAGAACACTGAGACAGGCCTTGACCCAGGGCTGTGGTATTGCATGATGTTTACAATTTGTCATCCTTGGGGGTAATTTTGCAAGCTTAAACACACTAAAGGACATATTATAAAGAGCCAGGCAATTTCATTTTGTTTGAATATATTTATGGAAATGGACCAAAAGTGTCCATAGAGGCACATTGTCATTTTTTCCTTGAGTGTGTGCCAGTTCATGACCAAAAGCAAGCATTCAGAGAATAGAAGAGCATTTATGACCACATTGTGTGTATCAAATAAGCTACTTTATGAACAGATGGGGAGTATTGTGTTTCAGGGTCTTAGTAAAACAGCCCTTCACACCAAATTTCTGTGCACAATGGTAGAACTCTCAGTGATTCATTTATAACCTTGCCCTTGATAATGAGCAGATCTCCCTTGAGGGTAAGTGCCTGTGGGACAAGAAGACATCACACATACTCATGGCTTAGAAAGATGACGAGCAGGGGGGAACTGTGCCCCCAAAAACATGTAATTTGGACAAGGTGGGAAAATCTGAGTAATCCACTTGAGATAAGGAGCATTTCCCCAGCAGTGGTGATTGTATGGCAATGGACTCCTTGGAGAGTCAATAAGAAAAAAAAATGGTTGGGCTGGGAAAGATTTAATAAGTTGAAAAGCAAGTTATAGGAGCCAGCACTGGAAAGAAAAAAAAAATAAATGGTCTTTAAAGCTCTTTGATGAGACCAGGTCGCCACTCACAGAAAGCTCCAAGATCAAGATTGAAATGTGTTTTCTTTTCAAGGAGATACAGAAAACAGGGGTAAGTCAGAGAAGAAGCAGGGGGCACTTCTAGTTCCTTGTGTTAGATACTATACTCTGTGTTCACCAATACTCTGTGTTTAAGTGTCCTCCTAGACACACAGGAAGACCACTCTTTCCAACTGTGTTTGCAGTTAGCTGAGGTCATGTGACTGAGTGCTACCGAATGGGATAAGAAAAGTCAAGCCTGTCACTTCCATGCCTGGCTCCTAAAACCTCTCCACAATCCTCAACAACATCTCTTTCACCCTAGACTCAGATTGCAGAGCCATTAGATTGAAGGATCCTGAGTCACTATACAATCATAAAGAGTTAGCCATATTAGAACAAAAACAAGAAATAAACTCCTATCATAGCAAGCCACTGAGATTTGGGTTAAATTATTTTAATGTATTCCAATAGTACTCCCTTCTTATCATTTGCCTTTTTAAATATCATATTACTGCCCAAGAGTATCTTTCATCTCATTCCTAAGCAGAGTGATCTCAGAGACCATCAAGAGCAATGGAAAAATTAATTTGTTTTCAGATCATAAGAACACAGGTTACCTAAAGAAAACACGTGGCCGGCATCATTTTCTGAGGAGCCAGAGAGAATAAACTGTTCTTTTCTTTCCTATGAATTCACACAAAATCATTTTATTTCTTTATTTTTAAATTTTTTATGGGAAATTTCAAATCTTCACACAGTGCAAATAACAGAATAATAAACCTCTATGTATCCATCACCTAGCTTCAAGTGTGTGTGTGTGTGTGTGTGTGTGCATGCATGTGTGCACATTTGAGGTCTACAGTAGGTTAATCATTGGGCCACGTGCTGTGGGTAGGATTCAAAGGTGAATAATTAATGATCTTTGAATATGTAGTAGGAAGAAGAGAGTCTGAATCTCAAATCCCAGAAATTACTTAGCTCTGAGGGTGATAGTGCGAATTAAAGTAACATAGTAGCTCAGAATTCGTGTAACATAGTCATTTTCTTTCACCTCCATTTCTCTGAACAAGTCTTTGGTCTAAGGAAGAGGTTTAATACTTTGCTTCTCGTTAAAATGTAGATACCCTTGGGAGAGCCAGCACACTGAATCTTTTCTCAGCTGTTCACCATTATATGTATGAATTTCTCTTTCCTGCAGTTCTTTCCCAAAAGCAAGCCTAAATTCTATGGAGAGGAAAAATAAGGAGCAAGGCATGGGGCCTGTGAAGCAGCATGGAAACTCTGAGGGAAGAAGGCAGTAGGGTTCACCACAAATGAGATGAAAGACAAATTTCTATTTCAGAATTTTCTTTAAGGCCAAGTCCTCCATTTTTGCTTCATTACAACTGTTCTCCCAACCCCAAATCCATTCTCTTGGCTAATAAATCACCATTTGCTCTTCGGGGCAATTTTCATACTAGACACTGGGACTAGGGATGGGGAAAGACAGTGACAAAAGAGAGTCAGTAGTAACAATATGTCTCGGCCGGGCGCGGTGGCTCAAGCCTGTAATCCCAGCACTTTGGGAGGCCGAGATGGGCGGATCACGAGGTCAGGAGATCGAGACCATCCTGGCTAACACGGTGAAACCCCGACTCTACTAAAAATACAAAAAACTAGCCGGGCAAGGTGGCAGGCGCCTGTAGTCCCAGCTACTTGGGAGGCTGAGGCAGGAGAATGGCGTGAACCCGGGAGGCAGAGCTTGCAGTGAGCTGAGATCCGGCCACTGTACTCCAGCCTGGGCGGCAGAGCAAGACTCCGTCTCAAAAAAAAAAAAAAAAAAAAAAAAAAAACAATATGTCTCATCAAAAATACATGCAACAGGCCCAATACCCAGGCCCCTATTTAAAAATGAAAGCACTTTCAAACAAACATTCTAAAACACAGAAAAGAAAACTGTCTGGTGAGAGAAGCCTGAGAATCTGCCTCATCAATTTTAAAAGCAAGGATCCAGGACCAATCAGATGCCCTCTCTAGAACATTCTGAATGCCTGAGTCCACTGACCTGGGCCTTTGGCTGTGCTCTCCGGTCAACAGGCAAATGACTCTACAAACTTGGGTGGCTCAAACCCAGGGGAGGGCTCGTGCTGCCAGAGAAAGAAGCTCAAGTAACAAAAGGCAAGTCTTCCTTTCAAGCTGCCTTCCCCAGTCTAGAGAGACATGGGGTTCTATGGTGTTCAGGACTGAGTCACTGGGAACGGGTGCCATTTTGATGGGAATTGATTTAATTTGTTCTCCTCTAAACAGCTCAAGCATTTCACTCTGTTCTGTATTAATTCAGTCTGAGCAGAAAAAAAAATTCCAAAGTAAATCTCAGCAGTGAAGGAAAAAAATCTTGAAAAGGCTGACAAACTCAGCATAATGAGCACCAGTCCAAACCTTTGTTTAACAGTACAATACTTCACTCTCTTTACAGATTATAAAAGGAAATATTTAACTAATGGAAAGCTACTCATACTTAGGATAATGCATGCAGCCTCTGTCCACATCTTAATCATTCTACATAATTGATCAAATAACTCTGGTCTCTAGTCTTCCCCAGATTTTTAATTGTTTTCTTTAAAGTCCACAACAGAAAATGCTTTCATGCTAGACTGCATTGACGTGTTTCCCTAGCTGATCACTTGGCGTAAGATAAACGTGTGTTTCATATGATAGCTGCCAAGGGATATGTTTTAATGAGGAATTAAACTATAAACTTTAAGAGATAATGGAGAAGGCCTGGGGAAGTCAAAGTTTCATTTCGCATCCACTGAAACACAGTGCTTGCTACCTAAGTGATGCTACCCTCCTAAGATATTTTTTATTGACTACATTTGCATTTATATTAACTAGGTTTCCAATTCTTAAAAATGATCCCTATTTGGTAGTATAAGTCCTTCATGACTTCTTCCAGCCTCACTTCCACTACTACCTAGTCTTGGACCATCAAACTACTTGAGAATTGTTTCTCCCTCTGTGCTCTTTCATACTCCTGTGCTATTTCATATGGTGATGTGCAGGCTTAAATGGCCTCCTTTCCTTTCTCTGTAAGAATTACTGTCTTCTTTCAGGATGCAGTTACCTCCTCTAACAAGCCTGCCCAATCTCTACAGGCATACTTGGGAGCTTCTTCCCCTAGTTTTCCCATTAAAAGTTTGCATAGCCATATATCACAGCCCTTGTTTTACTGTTTACACAATTGTCACCCCAATAGATTGTCAGCTCCCAAAGAGAATGTCTCATTTATTTCTGTACCCCCCAGATAAGGTACATGGTTTGCACTCAGTGATCAAATGAATGAATGAACACACAATGAGTGAACACATCAGGACACATACTATTTGGGTAAGGTAACTATACACCCTAATTTTTTTCAGGACAATCCTGATTTAGACTGACGTTCTAGTGAGACAAACCCACTTTCACTCTCAAAAGTGTGCTGATTTGAAAAATAAAGTATATGCTCACCCTAATTTTACAGCATTAGGGTATATATTTACCCAAGCATATTGCTCCTGCCTGCCCAGAAGCTGGTCATATCATGTTCCAATTTCTCAACAACTTTTTAAACTAATCATTTAAAAAATTATTCAAAATTCTCCTTCTAACAAATTAAGCATTCTCCCTACTCAAGCTCTGTACCTGTGGCCCAAGAAAAGGAAAATAAATACTGTGTTGTAAAATGAAAACACACAGGTTTCATTCTACTTTCTCACCAAGTTCCTATCTACACCAACCTCCTATATGAGCGATGACACCTATTGGACAGATTGGTCTCCCCTCTGGATGAAGGACACAGGCTTCCCAGAGTTAGAGCAGACGTAAAATCAAGCCTTCCCTACGCAGGCTCTGGGTTAACCAACCACAGATCCACCGTCCAGGGTTACAACAAGCATTGTTGTATTGACAGCTTAGAAGCCCTGACTCAGCAATTACAGTAGAAACTAATAAATTTGCCTGGAAAAAAAAAAAAAAAAAAAAAACATCTCTTTTCCAAATCATTCTACCCAGAACTTGAAGAAAACATTTCTGAAAGATCAAAGAGAATCAGATGACCTCTTCTTTTTGGAAAAATAAATGTGTTTGGTCTTTCACTCTACACATTCAAATTCCATCTGGACCCAAAAATGACAACACGACCAATCAAAGAAAAGGCAATCAAGAAATACTCCAAAGGTCACAAAGGGTGTTTCTAATATATTGCCAAACTAATTTTCCACACTGGTGCAGTCTGAAAGAACCGAGAAAAACACATTTTAGAATCTATATATGAACAAATCTCCAAAGGTTTGAGATACATTCCCTTAATCAGATCATTTATGAAAAGATTTACATAATTCTTTCTAATTTTAAAGACATTATTTCAAGGCATGAAATTAGAGAAAAACCACAAAACAAATATGAACTAAAAGGAATATTAACCATCATGTAGTTAATGATTTTGTTTAATGAGGATAAAGCCTCAAATATTTAACCTCTTAGGGTTGCTCTCATTATCTATTGTTTTTCATTAATCCTAGAATCACAGGGCAAAGAAACATAAACCACGATTAGCTTTGAAATGTTTGCCCAAATCTGCTATGAATTTATTTTCAGGACAAAGTTCATGAAAGGTCAGTTCCCCAGGTAAACTGAATTAAATGCTTTCTAAAGGGAAACCAAATTAAACCTTTAACCAAATGGCAGGTTTCTAAACTGTGTTTTGGGATATGAAATCCAGTTTGACAGATGCCTTATAGACTGTGGTCAATGCCCCATCTAATGAGGATTTCTGTGGTTTCGTTTTTACCTATACTAAGGGATTTGTAATTTATGGTGACATATATGTGTCTACAGTATGTTGAACATGTGCTTACATAGATAAATATGTTTGTATCTCTTACATAAAATTGCTGGGAAAGAAATCTTAAGATTTGGTTTTATTTTTTAAATCATGGAGTTTGCTTTTAATATCTGACAGACCGATGCCTTGTGGGATATGACTTGGAAGCTACACTCACTCTGATCTTTACCAGATGTTCACTGGTGGTGTTTCAGCCTCAAGAGACAAAGAGGATATTAATGTTAATTTTATTTATTTAATCACATCAGGCAGATTTGATAAAAGAGAAAATTCAATATTTTGGTAATTTACCAACTCTTCAGAAATGTCCATAGTAGCAAAAGTGTTTTGAAGATCATTTTCTATTAAAAGCTGAAAGTCTGCATTGTGTTTGGAAGAGAGAACACTCTATCTTACCTTTAAAAATGGGAACAGTGTGACAAATTTTCCAGCTCCACTGCTAAATGAAGGAGGCAAGGAGGTGGTGACAACGTATACATGGTTCAGTGCAAGACTCCTCCCAAACTTTGACTAATAATTGTAAAGAAAGAGACTCTGAACGTGAAATGGACACTCAGTTGAAAGCCTTCTGACACTACCAATCACTCTAATATCTTATCTTGTCTCTGAATTTTATTACAAGAGAACATTAAACTACCCTAATCACTGTCAGGCCATTGCTAATAATGTAGAGATTACTGTCAGGCCATTGAGAATAAGTAGACACATACTCTCTACTAAACACTGCATCCCTGCATCTTAACAGAAGTAACCGGGTAGGCTTTTATTTATCTAGCACTAATGTCAAAACTGGAAAACTTTTGCAATACTGGTTATCAACCTTGAGTGCTCATTAGAATCACCTTGGAAGCTGCATCCCAGGTCAATTACATCACAAATTTTGAAGATGGGACCCAGGTAGGGGTACTTTGTAAAACTCCCCAGATGATTCCAGTGTTAGCCAGGGTTAAGAACTGCAGCCTCAGAAGCTCTAAGTATGGAACAGCTAAATAACTTAACAGTCTTGGAAAAATCAATTTCTCTGGGCTTTGTTCTCATCTAAAAAAAATGATATGGGTGGAAAGAAATTGGAATGTGATAGTAATTGGCTTTCATTTATTTTTAGATAAAAATATATCCTTATAGCTATGAAATATTTCAAATAGGCAGTAAAGCATACCAAATATTACAACAGACACCTATGACACCTATATTACCACCATCAAGTTAAAATAACAGTATTTTGCCATATCTGTTTCAATTCTCTCTCTGGAAAAAAAGAAAGTAAAATCCTCACATCCCATCTCTTTCTATTTCTTTCCTTTTAAGAGGTATCCACTATCCTAAAGTTACTAATTACCCTGCCCACATGATTTTACTGTTTAATCACATAATTATTTATCTATTGTATAATATTGCCCGGTTTGTGTTTAAATATACATAAATTGTATTAATACCATATACACCCTTGTGCACATATTTTTTTCACTCAACATTGTTCTTTGAAATGTATCCATGTTAATAGATATATATGTAATATATGTATGCATATTTTAATTTTAAACTCCTTTATAATATTTCATTAGGAATAAGCCACAGTTTATTGACTTATCTATGGACAGTTATGTTATTTACACTTTTTTGAGAAACAAAAGCAATAAACACCTTTTTTCATGTCTCCCTGCCACCATATACAAAAGCTTCTCTAGGGTAGGCACCTTGACACAGTTTTATTGGATAGACTCATCTTCAACGTGACTAGGTATTACCAAATTGATCTCCAAAGTGGTTACACCAATTTACTCTCTCCAACAATGTTAAAGTATATCCACTTCTCCATACCCTTATTGATACTTGGTATTATGATAATTTATCCATTGTTGCCAATATGAGGATTATGAAGTGGCGATTAAGAATTATGCTTAGATGATATCTTCCTAAGGTCCTTCTGGTCATAGACCACATCAACACCAAGTCTTATCAAAATAAAAGTGAACGTGAAAAAGCTCTTCCACAGCTTACAATGAATTTACATTTCCTCAAGACATGTCTTAGGAGGCCAAAGCTGGCCTGTGAAGCCATACATCAGGCCATAAAAGAGGAATGGGGACATGGTTCCAGCTCTGTATTTATTTTCTTGAAATCATAATCCAATGTTACTTAAAAAGCACCACTGCCCAATATTCAAGCCAAAGCAAATACTCTGGATTTTGCCAGGCAAAATGCCTGTGGAGAAATGAGTCAATTCATACAAAATTCAAAACTGGTCTTTGGTCAGTGACATTTTCATGAAAATCCGTGGGTGGGTAAAAGTTTTGAAAAATTCCTTTTTGCCATTGGATAAAATTCATCCAGGAAAAATAAAATTTAAGTGGAGACCCACATTCCCCCTAATTCCCTTATCAGCACTTCCTAACCTGCTAGCACAACTGCTTTCAATCACATGTGAAGGCAAGTCATCCGTGTTTCTGATCCTAGCAACAGAACCCTGTGTCCCTCTACTCACTCTGCCCCAGATAGGCAGACAGGCTTTCTCATGAGAAGGACCAACAGACAGAGCATGCCTAAGCTCATTCAGAACACACTCACTGGGCATGTTACCCAGCCACCTCATGCTCTTCAACTTAATAGCAAAAAGATCTACAGTAAAAACATTCTCAGGGTGCACTCTGTTGGAACCATTTACTATGGATACTGTTAGGGATGATTAGTGTACATTTATGGTTTGGGGTTACACTTCATGTTGTCCTTTTAGGAACATGAAACAGGGATTTGGGAAAGGGACAAATTCAGAGACTCCATGACTTGTTCTGACCTGTGACCTTACCATCTCAGAAAAACTTAATAGAATTCCACAGTTATAGCTAACAATGCTCAAATAATTTGATAATTCTGAGATATACCAAGGTTGCAGTTGGTCTAAGCTCAGGAAGATCCAAATAGAGAGATTTAGCACCTAGAAATTACTATAGTTAATAGCAGTGAATGGAGTCAGGTATTTTTAAATGTAATATTGGCATATCCTGGTTTCTGACTAGCTGAGGTCTGCCTGCCTGTCTACAGAGGCCTTTACTTCTCAAGCCCTTTGCCACTGGATAGGAATGTCTCTGCAATCAAGACCAAGCCTGGAAAGAGAGCAGCTGGTTGGGTTTTCCACCGAAGCAGTAAGAAAGAGATCTATAGAAGGGTGGAGTTGGGGGGGAAAAGGAAAAGAACCCATTCTCTTCTTCCAGTAAGTTAACCAAATAATAAATTCACAGCCCTCCCCCAGTTCTGCCACCCAGAATCCTGAATGATGTGAATCCCAGGGTTCTGATAAGTCCAGGGAGTCATGGTCAGAGATTCTGAGAATGCGTTCTCTCATGCATGACATGGAATTTGGCATGAGGGAGGATACCAGTGGCAGCCGCTTACTGTAAGCAAGCTGTCACTGAGTTAGCCCTCTCACACACCCCTATTTTACCATAACTTCCAGAAGCTCTTTGTGCTGCTTGTAGTCATGGTCACCAAACACAATGTGGTCATCATTTCTTTCTTGGGTCAATAAGCTAAGCAAGTGAAAATGACTAACTCTAACTATAATACACAGAAAATAGCAGTTAAATATACGTAAAACAAAAAATGGCCTGGGTCTTACAATTTAGACTGCTCCGAGCCCTGCACTGTATGACAAGCCACAAAAACCAAAGATCACTTCGCATTTCCAAAAGAAGAATGTGGCCATTTTACTTGGCCAAGATCTTGAGCTTTGAGTCAACTACCATCAGATTTTAAATCAGTAGGAGATGAAACATTTTAGTTGTAACAGTTGTATGTGTCTGGACTCCAAGACTATAAATATGCATTTTGCAAAAGGCAGAAAAATACATTTTTTCCAGGTGTATATCTACTTTAAAAACCAGGGTATTCTATCCTTGGATTACAACTTAAAAAGACTGCTAAACTTTCACAGCAAAATTAATTACTGCCAGTTGGCTATCACCCTACAAATCAAGTAGATGACATGTAGCAACATAACAGTTTTCAGAAGACATACTGCCCATAATATGTATGTTTTAGAAGAAAATGAAGGCTTCCTGCTAAAAATATATAGCCCCAGAACTAGAATTGCAGCATTAGTCAGCTCCTAAGAAACCCTGTTTATTATCTGCACTATTACATGTGTAAATAAATGCTTTGTGGTCCTAGATTCGATACACTGTTAAATCACCAATCTGAATTTTATAAAGATTCCATCTAGAAGTGGGGAGTGGGCAGATCAGAGGGAGAGAAATTATCTCCCATACATCCTTAACAATACAATGAGAAGCTATGCATAAGCCTGCAAACATTAACCTATCAGCTTATTATTTCACTGAACTATTTCTATTTTTGATATTCATCATGCACTTCAGCAAAAGTCAACTTTATAAAGTTATATGTCTTTGCAAAGCCTGGGAACAGTAGGAAAATGGGGAAATCCTATTGCACAAAAATTAATTTTGCAATGCAAAAAATATTTTTCTGGATAATTCGAGCCTTTATGTTTATTTCAGTAAAGCCAAATCCAGTAAACTATTTTCAGCCAGGATTAGTCAGAACTAAAAGGTTGGACTGTTTTCCTTCAGAGGCTGAATGTCTTTCCTGCCTGCAATAGGCCGGTGTGTTCCAGAGTAAATGGATTCGCCTTCAATTGCTTGTCTCTTTCTGGCATTTTTAATGCAGAACCCTAGTGACAGAGCAAGGTTTTGCTGTCTGGAAAGTAATTATTCTTTTCACTCATATAACCTGGCATTCTCGCAAGGTATCAGCTTCAGGTTTTCCT
The DNA here is from genome assembly GCF_008728515.1 of Papio anubis. Classification (NCBI taxonomy): domain Eukaryota; kingdom Metazoa; phylum Chordata; class Mammalia; order Primates; family Cercopithecidae; genus Papio; species Papio anubis. The sequence goes on from NC_044988.1 coordinate 33,088,313, forward strand.
TGAGAAAAATCACAATGTGGTGCATAATGTAGTGACAAGAAATGCAATTCCATTCCACAAGAAATTCTTAAAACTCTTTCAAAAATACCTACTGGGCAGTGAAAAAGTGCTTTGAATACTTGCATTATAGCTATCACCTGTTTGGTTTGCTTTTACATGAATCAGAAACCTTGGCCAATCTATAATCAAACATACACATAGTCCAGATTCTTTTTCATCACTGACATACTACAGAAAGAAGGAACTCGGGCTGGGGAACCACAGTACAAATAAATTTCTGTTCAAATTGATTTATATATTTCACATATTTAGTGACCTGCACCATATTCAATATCCAGGGAATACATAGAAATCTTAGACTTCAACTCTAAATGAAATATTTCTGTCCATCTAAACTAATATAAAACATATGTTCTTCTTTTTCCAAGACTTAAGTGAGCTGTCTGAGATTGTGCAAAGCCATCTCATGATCCCAAGGGTGATGCCCTGCTTATAAACCCTGAGGGTTTCTGTGAGGTGTGAAATTGTTGTGAAATCATTTAAGAATCATATTATTCAAAAATAGTACATTTTGCCAAGAAACAGAGAGAGTTCCAGGATGGATGTTGTGAAAGGCAGAGGCGAGGAAGAAAGAGACATCAGGCCCACTTCCCTCAGCACCAAAGGCTTCCCTGCTCTTTCTCCTCATACCGCTCTACAAAATTGCCTCTTAAAATTAGTCAAGATCCTGCGAGATTCTGCTCCTGTGTATCCCCTGGGTGATTTTATGCTGACTATAAATCATTAGCTAGTCTCTCAACCCTGGAAGGTACAGAGTGCAGGCATGTGGATGCATGCCGGAACACTTTTACTAGCCAAGTTGCTAAATGGTGAGTTCCTTTTCAAATACCAAAACCACTCTTCTCCCCATCCCAGTTCTAGCCGGTTATTGGAGGGAAGGAAAAGTCACTGAATATTTGCTTTGGAAAAGAACTAAAGCTTGCTGACGTGCAATCTGTGTCCTTCTGCTCTTGCACATCCATTCACATTAAGGAAATTCATAGTTGGTACCTGGCTGGCATCTCCTTTCCAAGATCACCTGCTGGGATGGATCATGTACCTTTGCAGGAGGAAATATAGAAATGGAGAGCCACTAATCATGGAATAAACCTTCCCCTTCCTCAAGCTGAAGAGGAACCCCATCTCATGGATACCTAGACCACCACGCATGCAAACTCCATACAAGAAGAAAAGGTCCTCTTGTCCCATGGGCCGAGTTGGGAAAAAACACACGTATGCAAAGTAAGCCGGGCCTTCAAGAAAGGCCACCCCTTGCACTTCGGAAACTCACCGTACACTTGTTGGGCTTCTCCCCGGAGTGGACTCTCATGTGGATCAGCAGTTTATAGCGGGCGTTGAAGGGCTTGTATCTTCGAGGGCAACCAGCCCAGAAGCAAGTGAAGTCCTCCCCTTTGCGCTGGTCGATGTGGACCTTCTCGATGTGCCGCACGAGCTCCTCCTGCTGGTCGTACAGGGCGCTGCAGTCGATCCACCGGCAGCAATGCTTGCCCCCGACGTCGTCCATCTCCCCGTCGTCGTCCAGGGCGGCCTGGGGCAAGGCCAGCTGCTGGGCGTGGGGCCCGAGCTCCGGGTGGTGAAGGTGCGGGTGGGCATGGTAAGGGGGTGGAGGACCTTGGGGCGGCGGCAGAGGACGGAGAGGAGGCGCGGGGGGCAGGTCTAGGGCGCTGCCCGGGAACTCCTCTAGGCGTTCGGTCTTGAACAGGCCGGCCGGCTGGCTGTCGGGACCCGGCAGGCCGTGCTGCACCACCATGTTGTTGACCAGGCCTGGCTGGAGGCCGCCGTGCTCCAGCTGTTGCATGCGCTCGTACTCCAGGGCCCCGTCCTCGCCGTAGGCCGGCAGCGCCAGGCCTCCAGGGGTCACCAGCACGCCCTTCTGGCTGCTGGGCACCGGGCACGGCTGGGGAATGCAGCTGCCGCGCACGCCCAGGAAATGCCCGTAGACCTCTGGCTGCGGGGACATGTTGGCCGGGGAAGCCCTCGACCCGTTGATGTAGGCCACCAAGGACGTGGGCGACGTGCGGATGATGGTATTGAAATCTATCCCGATGCCATCCGACAGCGGGGACAGGGACAGTGCTCTCTTCTTAGAGCGGGCCGAGTGGGACCTGGTGGATGAGTGCCGAGGACTAGGGTAAGGAGAGTGGCTATTTTCCATGCCAAAAAGGTAGGATGGCAATGAGTTAGAGACACTATTGCTGGACATGGATGTCCCGGGAGGAAGGCTAAGGAGGTCCCCTAGATCAATGCCATTCTGAGAGCTGTGGTTGGCGGAAAGCGAAGGGAGGGCCCTGTAGCCGTGAGACCACTCCTGCTTCACGCTCGAGGCCGACTGACTTTCCGTCAGACTCAAAGTCGTGGACGCCAAAGACTCACGCGAAATAAGGGACCTGGAACAGCAGCCAGAAAGGAAGGGAAAAAAAAAGATAAACATTTTAGCAGGATATGGATTGCTTAAGAGCTAAAAGAACACTGCATTGACAATCCCTTAAGTATTTCCCCTAATTACGTTCTGTGCTAAACACACATTCTTGGGCTAAGATAAAATCCAAGGCTTCTAGTTCCAGGTAAATAACATCTTACCAAGAAGAACAATAAAACCTAATGCTCACTGAAATAATGTAACAAAAGATCTATTGTTATAAATAATCTTAATACTTTAGTAATAAATAGTCCTTGCTTTATTTTTAAATAACTTTTTCAATATGGGGGAAAAATTAGAGACCAGGGAAAAATTACTGATACCTGTTAAAGCCAACCAAATAAGTACTTGTTAAGCACCTACTGTGTGCAGCACGTTATGACAGGCTTTTCGGGCAATACAAATCTAAATAGAATCCCAGCCTTCAAGTAAAATCTATTTGGGAAAGTAACATATAAACTCATGCTTTATTTGAAAAAAAGTAAACCCTCAAAGTCAAAGGGTTGTCCAGGGGACTTAATAATTTCACAATTTAGTTTCACTGATATTAAGGAATTATCCGGATTTTTTTAAAGATAGTAATTCACATTGCCAGTACTTAGTCACATCAAATCACCCCAAGAAAGGAAAAAAATATAAAAAGCAGCTATAATATATAAAGGAGTAACAAACTGATAACAAGTCATATCTGGAATTAATGCATTGGAGCCATGCAAGATTTAATCACATTTGCTAGCTGGGTTTTTTGTGAACTCTCGTCCTTAAATCCAAGCAGCTTTGGGCCAAGAGCAGATCATTCACTTTCTGTAGTTCACTTTTGCAACAATTCCTCTCCTATTCTTCTTACCCTTTAAAAAACACACCCTATGTCTCACAATATATTATCTGCATATCAAAATGGTTCATAATGTAGCTCTGGTCACTTTAAAATTCATTTTGTTTTACTGTGACATTGTTGCCTTGAAAATAAAAATCACTTCTCAATCTTTTGGCTAATATCAAGTGTGAAAATAATTGAGGAGAAAAGATATGTCCCTTGGATGAAAACTTGCCACAGAGGCAAGACATAACACACTGTATTTCTTGACCGAGACATGTTGTATATCAGAAGAACCTGGCTTATTATATGTACCTGCCTTGACTCTCTACTGAGATCTTTTTTTCTAACAAAAAAGTTAATCACAACAAAACGTTATATAAAACGTGTGTCTTCTCAAAATGAACACATTATTTCCAGCTCTTAAACATCAACCTGTCGCAAAGGAACTGAGGGAAAAGAGAAGCATTTTCATCCCACCTGTTCATCTTACTCCGTTTCACAAAATGGAAGCCACAAACACCATTTCCTACAAGCATGTGATATAGCAAGAAAAACATCTCAGCTCCAAAATGCACAGTACAAGGTGATAACACCATGATCAACGAGATGTTACCATCAAGTGAAGTGATGTTTACCAATGACAAACACAGCAGGAATTTACATCCAGTTGCCCTTGACATAGATTTTCCTCTTGGTCCACATCCTTAAATTCAGGTTGTAGTCTTTTTGCAAGCCCCAAAGTGGTTTGGGAATCATCTAGTTTTTAATTCCCCAAGGACACTTTTCAATTATTTTCCCAGCATACTTAGCAGCATGTGGCTCTTCCTGCAGAGCTCAGCTGAAGGATCCTGGTGATTGGATGTCAAGGGCCTTTTGGTCTCTTCCCCAGCAAGATCCAGGAATTGCTTTCGGACCCAAACTAAATTAGTAGTCCTGCCATATATAAGGCAGAGACAACTGACTGCTTCACACCCGGAGGTTGAGAAGGTTCATAGAACATAAAGAACCAGAGCTTTGGCAGAGCTACATGCCTGAATGGATGCACATTCTCAGGTGCTACAATTGCCTGTCACTGTCATACTGGAGCATATTAGATTGTTAAGTCATGACTAACAGAGAGAAGTATGTTATCCACCTATATATACTTTGCTTATAAAATTGTATTATTTGGTTTCAGGGTAGCCTATAGTGAAACGTTCATTTGCTCCATTGTTGAGAGATGATTCTCATTTCTCTCAAATTATACCTAAATATGGCTCAATTTAAATCTGAGCATAAAGCCATGCAGGCACATTCTATAACTTCTTGGACATCTGAGTTTTCTAAGACAATTATCATATATTTTTCAGAAAGCAAATTCTATATTCTATTCATTAAAGTATTAATATGAACAGAGAACTCTCTCCTATCTCAAACACCTAATAAGAACAAAACTTCCCCAAATGGCCTTTGCCTAGCAGCCAGTCTCCCTCCTGTGTGATTACTCACATCTTTTAATCTTTCAAAGCTCTAATCCTTGACATCTCTCCCCAATACACTAGCTCCCAGTGAGAGTTCTCTTCCCAAAGAAGTTATATACTGTCTGCAACATGTCTTAAATGTAGCTAACTTCAGGCATCTGTGGGTGTTATATTCTTCAATAAATTTCAAAGTCTTTTAACAGAAGGGATCGTTTTTATCTTCCCAGTGCCTACTAGAATGTTAAGTACTCAAAAAACTGTTGATTAGGAAAGTAAATAAATAATCAATATAATGACAATGGAACATTATTTATAGCACTCACAAAGCGTTTTCGCTATATATGATCTCATTTGATACAACCTGTCAGGTAAGTAAACTGGATTTTAAAAATAACTTCTATTTTACGAAGAATAAAACAGGGTTTGGGAAATTTCTCCCAGTAACACACACACACATACATACATACATACATACATACATACACCCCAAAGTTCTTAGAGAAATACAAGTGAAGCTGTGCTTGATAGGCAGTGACCTACTGGATGATACATATTCTCTGTTGTTTTCTTTACACTGTATCCCACATGTGACCCACAGTGCTCTGCTTAATTGAAAGACCTGGTATAACAGGCTTAAAGTCACACAAGCTACGATGGGCACCCAAGTTTTCTGTTCTTTCTGCAATAATATGTTGAATGAATGTGAATGGTTCCAAAGGGTTCTCGCCTATAACTCCTGCTGCTACCCACACCAGGCCCATGGCAAAGAAAGTGACAGCTGTATCATCATTTGAGAGCAATCTCCATTTCCATATGCTCATCTGATCCTAATGATATTACTTCTGGTGATTGGTTAATTTGGAACTATATGTAAAAGGAAAGAAGATATATCTTGAACAAAATAAAACTAATAGGAGAACTCAGAAACCATCAGCAAAAATGATTAGGGTGGCTGGTCAAGCAAGAACTCAGTAACTTGTATGGGGCCATAAGAGCATGAGAGGCCTGATGACCATGTTAGATGTTTGCTTCAATGCCAAGCTCAAAATAAGTTCTAATAGATCACATGGAGAATTCCTCAAAAGAAAAGATGTATTTCCTATATATGTAGATCATGAAAAAGATGGCCAGTCGTAGTCTATCTGGAAATTCATGTCTATGTGCCTCAGCAAATTCCCCAAAAGAATTAGTACTGTATTTAAAGACAGGATGGCTTTATAAACTGTTACGATTTACAGAGAGCCTGGAGTGCATCCTCAGCCCCCTTAGCCTTCTCTCACCTTTGTGGATATACTCTCAAAGGAAACCATCCCCAAGAATTTCTGATTTAGGAAATAAAAATCTAAATACAGTGCCCTTTTGGATCTGGAATGACATTCTGTGATGGCTGAACTTTGTCACTGACAAGCTAAGCACCTGGACTTTCTGTGTCCTGGTTCCATTGGGTCTTAAACAGAAATATTTGCAGGTAGTTTATGAATATTTAATCATAAAATGCAGGATTACGATGCATGTGAAAACACTAGAAAAGCTAAGTATGCTACAAAACCCATGCAGGTAGCATCTGATCTCTTCTACTACTCAATGTTTGTTAAGACTGCTCTATGAAACTGCTGTATGATGTCATTGTACCAGCACCTCAGCCTTGTCATTTTAGGGGAAATATATACAATGACCTCCGTATTCAAGTTTTGGCGATGCCTAAATCAAGAATGTCTCCTGGATCTTCAAGATGTTAAGATATAGTTTGCATTTATCATTAAGCACAGGTAATCAGAAATGGTTAGGAGATTAATCTAGGCAAATATACAGCATTAAGGCATGATTCTTATCATTGGATTAAATAGAATCCAACAAAGCTAAGGAAAAAGAGCTTTTCCCAAGATGAGCACACCCAAAAAACATACCCAAAGGAGGTCAAAAGAAAAAATACAAACAGCCAATAAATCTATGAAACTTCATAGATTTATTTATGAAAACTTCAATATTGTCAATAATTAAGACTGCAAATTAAGATAAAATAACATTTTACAGATCAAACTGGCAAAGTTTCTAAACTAGCAAAAGTCCTAAAAATAATAATACCTACTAATGAATGGTGTCTTAGAAAACAGGCACTCTCTTATACTGCTGGTTAGTTTATAAATTGCTAGTGAGTTCCCACAGTACAATTTGATAATATGTATAAAAAGCCTCAAAACTCTTTTAACACATTTTACTTTTAAGAATTTATTCTAATAATCAGAATTGTGCACAGAAGATGTACAGAGCTGATCCACTAAAGCATTATTTATAATATTTAAAGAATGGGAAACAAGTAAGTGCCAACTAACAAAAGACTGATTTTTTAAATTATAATTTTATTTATAAACTTTCTTTATAAAGTGGAATCCGGGACAGGAAGAAGCCATTATATGATGCTGAAAGAGGATTTTATTATAAAAGCTTATAATTGTTAACTAGAAAAAGGTAATTAAAAACTATGTAGATTACTATATCAATTTAGTGGAAAGGAAAGCCTATGTTTATTGTATATGTTTGAATATAGCTAGAAGGATGTATATCAAAATTCCACCCATGGTTGTCTCTGCGGATAGAATTCAGGATGACTGTCATTCAGTGCTTGGTACTTTTCCATGTTTTCTGCATTTTCTGCAGTGAATAAGAATTATATAATCAGGAAAAACAATACATTTTGCAGCTTTTCATAGGGCAGCATCTCTCAAACTGGACAGTTCATGCTTCCTTTTCCACTTCCATCCACTCCCAGCGTGCCCCCAATGTATAAAACACTAAGCTGATTCTCTCTCCATCTTCTCTTTATCTCCAGTAAAATGTTGAACTTTGCCTCTTATTGAACTGTTGCCCCTTATTCTTTCTCTCCATTGATGAAATACACAAACCAAGGCTCACAAATAAATGCAACCATTCCAAATTGCTAAAAGTAAGTTCCATATTTCACCAAGCCAATTCCCAATTCCTGTTTCTTTGCTCATCCTGAAAAAAAAAAAAATTCCATAGAAGGACTCAAATAATAAATATATAGTCAAAAACACTTATCAGTGAACCATTAAGGTGCTGTCTTTTAAGGTTATAAAATTATGCTGAGGAATCAAATATGCCAGAAAACAATGAGATAATGACCCCTCTCTGGCTGACCCATAAAAGGGACTGCATAAGATACATGGCTTAAGCAGTCTGTGCCCTGACTACTGTCAGTTTCACCATTAATTATGACTTCTGCCTTCAAGGCATGGGCTGGACTTGCCACAAAAAGGAAGCTGAAGGCTTCCCAATGACACCCACTGCATGAGCACAGTTCATTTTACATGCAGCACTCAGCAAGTCTGAGGAGTCCCTTAAGGCATAATCATCAATGGGAAAATGACAGCAGCTTCCCATCATAAAAAGTCTCAGGTGAAAAACAAGTTTCTATCTCATGAAAAAATAGGCATAAATAAATGATTCAGGAACTATGATTTCAGAGTCTCAAATAGTGACTAGGAGGGACAGCACAGAGATACAAGAGGGGAGAACGGGGTTGGAAGGAAGGAAAGGAAGAAAACACAAGATCCCAGAACCACAAGGCACATAGCAGGTTACCGATCCCAAAGAAGAGGAAGCAGGGGCTTAGAGAGTAAAATTCCTTTGCAAGACCATAGTTATGGCAGAACCAGAACTAAGAAGCAGAAACTATAGATTGTGTTTTTCCAAGAAAATAACTTCCAGACGATAAAATAATTTATTTCAAACATAAAAATAGACCTTAAACACTGCACAGTATTTTAGTTTTATGCCCCTCCCACCTAATATCAACCTTGAGAGCGGTAAAACTTTGTCTGAGGGGTGATTTCCCTTTTCTATTCAATTCCCTCCTTTGGAGATAGATACATGGCATTTATAGTACCTACTTACTCTGGAACCTAATCGACATTGTGTTGAAATGTTATGTAACTCAAACACGAAAGTATGCCTTTCCAGACACATCAGAAAGTCTTAAAATGTATGCTTTGTATCATTACTCTCTCTACTAGGCCCCTAAACTTCAACTATTATATTACACAGACAGTAGGTACTTAACAAATATTTAAGTAGATGGGTAGCTAGATGGATGCACAGGTGGACAAAACAGATTGTAGAGCTCCCTGGAAACTATGCATCATATTCATAGAAAACCTGGCAGGTAAGATAGGTGTACATGGACCATGCAAATTTGCTAGGCCATGATATGACTGCTTCACCAGAAACTGACAAATTTACACACCGTGTTTCAGTCACTGAGGCCCCACAATCTCAAATTAGGTATTCATTTCACTCACACCACAAGACAGTAGGTATTAAACCATTCCTCCCAATTAAGATGATATGATGGCACATTCTTAGTTTTAGACATATTCCCCTACAAACCTCAAATAGAGAGAGTTGCTTGAGTGTGTAAGTGTATGAGTGTGTGTATTTGTGTGTGCGTTTTTGTGTGTGTGCATTTGTGTGTGTGTGTGTGTGTGTGTGTGTGTTCAGAAAGAGAGGGAAAACACTCATGGGGTGTGTTTATACCATAAAGAAAGGGGAAAAAAAAGTTAACTTGAGACCTGGTATCTGAAGGAGGTATATTCAGGTTGGCTGCATTCATTGCCCTCTGTAAGCTAGGACTGATCTGGTTGCATGCTGTAGAGACCTGGCTTGCTGGAGGTGAAATGGGTCCCAGTCGCTGAACCATCATGGGACTGCTGGTGACCACTAGATTGTTGCAGCTGCCTTTTCCAATGGACTTGCACTGAGGCCCAAAGCCAAGAGCCCCTAAAAACAAATGAATCAGGTTAGCTTTCATGTCCCTTACATCAGAAATCAGTAAACACAGACATGTGCATGCTTATATCAGGACCCATCTTTAGAGACAGTCCTCAGATCATTTCTTTATTTTTTTTTAATATTGGTGATAGCAAAAAGCTTTCTCCAATTCTAATGACAAAGCCATAATGCTATAAGAGAAAACTTCCCATAATCAGCACTCATACAAAATGTGCTTAAATTTTACTCCTTCTATGTATAAGTGTCCAGTTATACTAAAAATCATATTTTATAATATCCTTCCCTAAAGGATTAAGGTGGTAAGTAGATGGGATTGCCTGTATCAAACCAAGTTTTTTCCTAGAATAGCTAATATCTTGAATCACCCAGCAAGGAAAGTTGACACTACTGGAAAAAACCTGTTTAACTGGTTTACTTCATTCCAAATCTGTACTTCGAAAAAGTCTCTTTACAAGGATGTAGTCTGGCTGTGTCTCTCTGCTCTTGACTTTTTCTCCTCATCTCAACACATTGTCATTGGACATCTACCCAATTTTTAAAAAAATCAGGATGACAGAATTGTAAACAAAATGCTCATTTGAAAAACAGCATGGTAACCAAATTGGACATAGATTTTTCATTTTCATTAGTAACAATCAGTGTAGTAAAAGCTGATACATACCCAAAGGGGAAAGAAAAAAAGGAACCCACAAGAGTCTCTGTCGTTATGGAAAAGTGAAAAGCAAAGACTTTGAGAAAGGCAAACACTGCCATGACTCATTTATTAAAAAATCATAATGAGTTGAATCATTCTAGACATTCTTTTTACATGGATGCATTTTTTCAAACTTTTTTTTGTCAACTACCTGGTCAAGTCTCAGTAACTATACAGTCTGTTTTCATCTCTAGCAAACAAAAATATATACGATCTCAGTCTTTAACAAATTAAGCTTTACATTTTTCTCAGCATATTTCCCATCTTTTTCACTGATATATTTGGGATCGAAGTAGGAAGAAAAGTGTCACTGTCACTTTTCTTAGCTGTAGGGGTTCATAATTTCCTGTTTTGTTTTCCCCAAAATTAAATCTATTGATTTAGTGCCTTTACTTGTCATCTTTTGTAACATTCTTCCCAAGAGCCCTCCAAACAACAGAACAAACAAGACATTGGAGCAATCACTGTTTCCATCAATGCAGCCCTATCTCAGAAATGCTGGGGAGTCACAGCATTATTAGCTGCCAGGAATCCTGGTCTAGTGCAGACTTATGGGACACTAAAATCCAAGTGGCAATTGACCTGCACAAAATCACACAGGGATTCAGAGAACAGAAACTGATTCTACTAGAGTGTATTTTGCTGACACCTGTGTGCTTAAATTTAGGCTCTGATATGCCTAGTTTCTTCCTTGTACACTTTCCAAGATTATTTTCTCCAAAAGAAATTTCTCTGATTTTCTTTCCCAGATACATAAACCAGAACCTCTCCTTTACCCCTCCCATTGCAGTTTATATCTGATCCATCTTCTGTGCCTTAAAAGATGAGTTACAGATATTCCGTTTTCATAAGTCATAAAGCACTGTTTTATCAGGGCTTCATCTTGACACCAAGAATAGTAGGTACGCTTTTATGTAATGCATCATAAATTCAATATCTTTAAAAATCTCAATAAGCTACATGCATTAGCTTTTCAAACTCCCTTTTTACCTTGAAAAAAAAGGCAATGTGATGGTTCATAGCCTAGTCCAGTATATAAGACTGAATGAATGAATTCTCTATATGAATTCTCTCCCCGGGTCCCATTGCTACTAGCCACTACTATTAAAAGCAACATCAAATATCAAGTATTCTGTCAAATTTCATGTCACATGTTTATCTAAGGAATTCAGTCGTTCCATGCCTATTTCCTCTTCAGTTAAAAGGTATTAATACCTATCTACCTCTAAAACAAAGACATAGCAGCTGGAACAGCATCCAAGAAATACTACTTGATGGCAAAACATACTAATAGATAATTTCATAAAACTAAAATGGCACATATTGTAAGGTGTACCATTACTTTATGTACCAGTAAGAACATGAACTGCCAGTCCAACTAGTGCATGATGTCCAGATTTCAGAGATGTTGTAATGTAAAAACATGCACACCTTAGAGCCAATACAAACTAATGTGATCGCTGAAACATTTATTTTAACCCTTATCTTGTTCATGCTCTTCTGTCTACCTGGAATGCCCTTACCCTAACTTATCCACCTAGTGAGCACCTCTGCATCTTTAAGGTCTCAATTCAAGGGTCACCTCCTATATGACCTCCTCCTCCACTACCTGATAGGCAGATCTGACCACTGCTTCTTTCATTTGTCCACATCTGCCATCACACATGTGCCTCAGCACCCACAGCACTTCAGGGAACTGGACTCTGTATGTGCCTGCCATCCTCTCATTTTTATACTTCACTGCTGTTTAAAGACAAAGTCCTTGTTTGAGGCATCTCTACTTCCTTAGCACCTAACCTAGGGTCTAACGCACATTACATAATAAAGTCTATCCAGTGAAATTAGAATGAATGAATGAAAATAAAAGATCCATATAAGTGAATATTAAATACTGACAAGTTATTCTACTGAAACTCTCCTGGTTATCTTTTTTGATACACAGTGCCATTTTTCAAAAAGCAAAAACAAAAAAACTCCAAGTCAATCCTTTGATGCCTCACCACAGAATTGCTAACTAGATCTGAATGGAATATGAAGTCAGTGGGGGTAGTAATTATAAATCTATCTTTCTGGGCCAGAATTTTACACTGGTCAAGGCTGCCTCTGTAACTCTCTACTCTGGATTCATACATTCACATTGTTTCTTGCTTTGTAGTGAAGAAATGCTAATTATCTCCCTAATATCTCCACATTCTTACTATACCATCTCCTACTCCCAAATTCAGTGGTTAGCTTTACACTTGATCTTAGCCAAAAGGCCAAGAAGCAATCACTGGTCAACTTTAACCCCATCTAAGCACAAATGGTATCACAAATGGTATCCTTGAAGCATGAAAATTAATGGTGAACTTCTTGGGAACACATAAATGTTTGTGGTACAACTATGAGGATGTTCTGGTAAATGGAAAATAGCATCATCTGTCTCACACATGCAGGCAAACAAGTGTGACCAAGAGCCACTGTGCTCAATACAGCCATCTAAATTTTTTCATAATGCCAGAAGCAAATGAACACCTATACCTCCAGACTACTCAGAATTGTGCAGTGTCTTGGAGTGTGGGCTCTGGAGACAGCTTGCCCGGGATCTGCTATTTGGGGATTTAGGCAAATTACTTAACATTTTTGTGCTATATTTCTCCATGTCTATGTCTTCTCATCTGCAAAACAGGAATAAAGTTAACCCTCCCTCTGATACAGTTTGGATCTGTGTCCCCACCCAAAACTCACATTCAACTGTAATGCCCAGTTTTGGAGGTGGGGTCTGGTAGAAGGTGATTGGATCATGGGGGTGGATCCTTCAGAAATGGTTTAGCACCATCCCTTTGGTGCTGTTTTCATGATAGAGTTCTCATGAGATCTGGATGTTTCAAAGTGTGTGGCACCTCCCCCTCTCTCTCTTCCTCCTGCTCCAGCCATGTAACACATGCCTGTTTCCCCTTCGCCTTCCACTATGATTGAAAGTTTCCTGAGGACTCCCAGAAGCTTCTATGCTTCCTGTTAGGCCTTAAGAACCATAAGCCAATTAAACCACTTTTCTTTATAAATTAGCCAGGCTCGGGTATTTTTTTATAGCAATGCGAGAACATACTAATACCAAGGAGTGGGGCATTGCCATGATACCTGAAAATGTGGAAGAAGTTTTGGAACTGGGTAATGAACAGAAGTTGAAAGAGTGTGGAGGACTCAGAAGAAGACAGGAAGATGTGGAAAATATTGGAACTTCCTAGAGACTGCCTGAATTGTGACCAAAATGCTGATAATGATACAGACAGTGAAGTCCAGGCTGAGGAGGTCTCAGATGGAGATGAGGAACTTGCTGGGAACTGGAGCAAAGGTCACTTTTGTTATGCATTAGCAATGAGGTTGTAGGCATTGTGCCCTTGCTCTAGTGATCTATGGAACTTTGAATTTGAGAGTGATTTAGTGTATCTGAAGGAAGAAATTTCTAAGCAGCAAAGAGTTCAAGATGTGGCCTGGCTGTTTCTAACAACCTGTGTTTATATATGTGAGCAAAGAAATGAACTGAAACTGGAAATTATATTTAAAAGGGAAGCAGAGTGTAAAAGTTTGGAAAATTTACAGCCTGGCCATGTGGTAGAAAAGAAAAAAGCATTTTCAGGAGAGGAATTCAAGCAGGCTGCAGAAATTTGCATAAGCAAAGACAAGGCAAGTACTGACAGCCAAGACAATGGGGGAAGGCCCCAAAAGCATTTCAGAGAACTTTCTGGCAGCACCTCTCATCACAGGCCCAAAGGCCTAGGGAGGCAAGAATGATTTTATGGTCCAGGCCCTGCTGCACTGCACAGCCTCTGAAGAGTGCTCCCTGCATCCCAGCTGCTCTAGCTCCAGTCTTGGCTCAAAGGGGCCCAGGTACAGCTCAAGCCTCTGCTTCAGAGGGTGCAAACCATAGACCTGGTGGCTTCCACATGGTGTTAAGCCTGTAGGTGCACAAAATGCAAGAGTTGAGGCTTGGGAGCTTCTGCCTAGATTTCAGAGGATGTATGGGAAAGCCTGGATGTCCAGGCATAAGCCTGCTGCAGGGGTAGAGGCCACATGGAGAACCTCTACTAGGGAGGTGTGGAGGTGAAATGTGGGGTTGGAGCCTCCGCACAGAGTCCCCACTGCAGTACTGCATAATAGAGCTGTGACAAGAGAGCCACCATCTTCCAGACCCCAAAATGGTAGATGCACTGTCAGCTTGCACCCTGCACCTGGAAAAGCCACAGGTACTTAATGCCAGCCCATGAAAACAGCTGCCAGGGCTGCACCCTGCAAAGCCTCAGAAGCAGAGCTGCCCAAGGCCTTAGGAGCCCACCTCTTGCACCAGTGTGGCCTGGATGTGAAACAAGGAATTAAAGGGGATTAGTTGGGAGTTTTAAGATTTAATGACTGCCCTATGGGGTTTGAGGCTTGCATAGGACCTATAGTCCCTTTATTTTGGCCAATTTCTCCCTTTTGGAATGGGAATGTTTACCCAATGCCTGTACCTCCATTGTATCTTAGCAGTAACTAACTTGCTTTTTGATTTTACAGGCTCATAGGTGGAAGAACTAGCCTTGTCTCAGATCTGAGTCTTTGGACTTTGGACTTTTGAGTTAATGCTGTAATGAGTTAAGACTTTGGGGACTGTTGAGAAGGGATGATTGTATTTTGCAATGTGAGGACATGAGATTTGGGAGGGGTCAGGGTATGATAATATGCTTTGGATCTGTGTCCCCACCCAAATCTCATGTTCCATTGTAATGCCCAATTTTGGAGGTGGGGCCTGGTGGGAGGTGATTGGATCATCGAGATAGAGCCTTCATGAATGGTTTTGCACTGTCCCTTTGGTACTATTCTCGTGTTAAGAGTTCCCATGAGGGCCGGGCGCGGTGGCTCAAGCTTGTAATCCCAGCACTTTGGGAGGCCGAGACGGGCGGATCACGAGGTCAGGCGATCGAGACCATCCTGGCTAACACGATGAAACCCCGTCTCTACTAAAAGATACAAAAAACTAGCCGGGCGTGGTGGCAGGCGCCTGTAGTCCCAGCTACTCCGGAGGCTGAGGCAGGAGAATGGCGTGAACCCGGGAGGCGGAGCTTGCAGTGAGCCGAGATCGGGCCACTGCAATCCAGCCTGGGCGACAGAGCGAGACTCCATCTCAAAAAAAAAAAAAAAAGAGTTCCCATGAGATCTGGTTGTATAAAAGTGCATGGCACTGCCCACGGCTCTCCCTTCCTCCTGCTCCGGCCATGTAAGATGTGACTGCTTCACCTTCACCTTCTGCCATCACTGAAAGTTTCCTGAGGCCACCCCAAATGCTGTTATGCTTCCTGTTAAGCCTGCAGAACTGTGAGCCAATTAAACCTCTTTTCTTTATAAATTACCCTGTGTCGGGTATTTCTTTACAGCAATGTGAGAGCAGACTAATACAACTTCATAAGGTTGTTATGCCTCTAGTATTAACAACATACATAGAGGACTCAGCACACTATCAAGCACATAGTAGGTACTTAATGGATGTTAACTACTATTGTTATTATTGATACTATGATTGTTACATGCCTGTCATTGCTTTTTTGCTCCATTCTCTTTCTAAAGAAAACATTCCTTTACAATTCCTTGCACAAAACAAGATAGTAAATGATGCTGTTTAATTCTCTTCTCATTTCCAATATTCTTTCTGTTTTAAGTCTACAGCCAATTTTTTTAAAAAACACCACGTGTCATCACAGAAGAAAAGTTTTCAATTGGCCAAGTTTGAATGTTCCTTAGCTTGTTATTCCTGAAAACAAACCATACAACTTTTCTGACTACCAGATGTGCCAACGACTTGTGCACTGGTTTTCATTTTGAAACACTGCTTATTTTTAGAGACTACACGATGTATTTTAAAACTGTGTTTACTGCTCAAATGAGGGCCTAAGTGGATGGCATTCTGAGTACCACATACATTCTAGCCAAAATCAGTGTATGCTAGTAGGGAATGCAAACGTTTTGCATTTTCAAATTTCTGAACCTACAGTTCATCTTAGCAGGGCATGTTTTTAATTAATGTCTTCATTAGTTAAAAGGGTTCTCTTGAAGTCAAATGGCTGATTATGTCACAATTATCACTACTGAGGCTGCATCATTCAGAATTATTTATGTGTATCCACTGGTTCTAAAAATGACATGGATACAGGGGGAACAAAAATGAAATATATTTGGGAAGAGCACAGAGAAGTAACCAACAGTAACATTGTTATTGTTCATTTATCTGACTCTTATCAAATGCCAACCACTAGCCAGGCAGTCCACAGAGAAAATGGTGAGCAAGATTAACCCAGTCCCCCATGGAGCCCACAGTCTAGCCATGAAGATGCACACCAAACCAACCATTCATTATAAAAGAGGTGATCCCTGCTACTAGGCTGGGTCATATAAAAAGATATTCTTAATAGGTCTAAAATGATCATATAAGAGCAATTTCTATATGGTTCAACCTAACACACACGCAAGGTGTTACAGAAACAGAAATATATGTATTAGGGTTTGAGTCCTGCCTCCCACCCTTACTGGCTGGAAGGTCCTTAAGGTCTTTAAGGTCTCTGTGCCTCAGCGTACTGTTCTAAAATGGGGACAGTAATAATACCTAACTCATAAGGTTGTTCTGAGGACTAAAAGGGTTAGTAAATATTAATATATGCCCCACTGCCTCTAAGCAGCAGGGTTTGCTTTTCTTCCCTAACTTTTCCTTGAAAATATTTTTAAAGCTACAGAAAAGTCACAAGAATAGTAAGATGAGCTTCAATTTATCTAATGTTCTATCTATCCATCTCTCTATATAAACTTATTTTGTATTAGGAGTATTAATTTTTGAAACATTTAAGAATAAGTTGCAGATTTCATGTCTTTCATTGCTAAATATATACCCATAATACAATCATTGAATTCAAGACACTTAGTAATGATACAGTAGTAGTAATATACCATCTATACTCAAATGTTACTTATAGAACAATTGTTTTCCAATTCAGGATCATGCATTGGAAACACAGGTTTTGAGACTCACATTCAGGTGGGCATTCAAGAATGGGATATCACCAACTAGGGTTGGGATATCACTCGACACTTGGGCACTAAAAGCAGACAGAAAAGTGGAAAAGATGGTGGAAGGAAAGAAGTGAGAGGTTAACAGTACATAGCGCAGTAGTTAAGAGCCATAGATTTCCATCCTGGCTCCACCACTGCCTAGCTGTGTGACCTTAGACAAGTTACTTAAGCTCTCTGTGCCTCAGTGTCCTGATCTCTCAATGAGATTAACACTAGCAGTTACCTCAGTTTAGAGGATTAAAAAGTCTAATATATGTAATAGTGCCTGGCACTTAATAAATTCACTGTTAGTTCTATTTATATTTTATTAAAGAACTTGTCTCTCGTATGGTACCTTTCTGATATTGTTTCTAGCATCTCTTCTCCTGAGTGCCCAGAAACAGCATGCTGATGCCTTCCAGCCCAAGACCTTCTACACACACATACACACACAGACACACACACACACACACATACACACACATACAGCGCACATCTGTCCTCGCCTGAATGGGCTCCAGACTTTATTTAGGCCATTCTTGTTCCTCATATCCATTTTCTCTTTTTTCTCAGCTATTTTAGAAAAGAATGATTACTTCAAACTAAGGTGGCAGTGACTAGCAAAATACCTCAAGAACATTTTACTACAAAACAATAATACAATAGAAAATAAGTAAAATTTCAAAACGTGGCAAGAAAGACTGAAAGGAATATTTTTTAAAACCTTTCAACCATACCCTTTTACTGTGCAAACCTGTTTTATATAAGCCTGGCCCTTTTATTTCCTAGCAAGCACAAATTCAACATACAGTTGAAGTAGAGTTGAAAGCCAATTTAGATTATTTGCAAATGAAGTTTTTGCAACTTTGAGGCTCAAAGTTTCCCATTATTTCCAGTTCTAAGCACCTAACTATCCCTAACTGGCAAGGCTTCCTTTAATAATGAAATTAATGCCTAATACAAAATAATGAGTCTTACACCTCCTTCAAAAGCAAGTAAGTCCCAGATGCTATTGGAAAATATTTTGATTTTGCATGGGAAATGGGGGCTGGCCTCCACAGCCAGCTTGTGGATGTAACTTTGGTCATTTAGCAGAGTAATTTTACCTCTTAGTCTTAGTTTCTTCCATCTCTAAAAGACAAATAATACTATACACCCTACATGGTTGCTTCAAGGATTAGTGAGACCCAACATATATGATGTGCCTGCTCAGTAAAGAGTAGTTATAATTTTTGTTAATGTTATTGTCATTATTACATTATGGAATGATATTTTTAGTAATGCAAATTGAGCCATAATGGGGAGAATGAATACCTAACTTAGGTGTGCAAAATGGTGGGAACACTTCTTTCTAGCCATCTTTTAAGAAAGGAATTGTCTCTCGGTACGCCCTAGCTCTTCTCTGCCAACGTAGAAAGACTAAGTGGGGATGAGTAGTTCAGAGAACCCTTCTTGTTTTCCTCTGGGGACTAAGCTTACCTACCATGAAGCTTACCTACCACATGGTATATGCCTTACCTAGGAGGCTTGTCCTGAAAGAGCTGCCCTGGACTAGGGAGATAAGATGGCCTAATCCTACGGTCCAGTCAGCAGGTCCACTGGACTCTCACACAAAGTTATGCCCTCCAACACATCCTCTATCAGAAAAAAAGAGAGATTCTGGTGGGAAAGAAATGTATTATTTATTGTGGGTCTCCTCATAGACCCCAAATTATGTGAGGAATTATGGCATACACATTTCATCCCTGAGGTTTATGAGCTTAGCACATGTCAAAGCATTGTCTAGAATTGTCTATTTAGATAGCATTATCTCTCTTGTATTTGGGATTACCTTTATTGCTATTTTAAATTTAAAAATAATATGTATTTGTATATGTGTGCATGTGCTTTAAAAGGCAAATAATGCAAAGTTATAAAAAGAAAAAGCTCATATTCCACCCCCCCCCCCCACATATATCATTCCCTTAAGGTAATGAACTCTAACAGCCGAATGTGTATCCTCCCACGTTCTTCTCTAAATTCATTCAAATATGAGTATGTATGTTCTAATTCTAAAGGCAATGTGAGTTAGGCACACATTGACCCCTATATTCTTGAGAGAAGTCATCAAACTATGACGGTTTTAACAAAGAATAATGTCTCTAAACTAATACTGAAATAACATATCTAATTTCTTTTTATAAGAATTCTATTATAATACATATATAAAGAATATACATTCTTATAACACATTTATTCTTATAATGAAACATAGGTGCCCACCAATAAAGAAAGAATAGAATCTTAGGCAAGGCATAGTATCAATCCAAGACTTTCCTCTTTTCTCAAATGGGAGAAACATCAAGTACATGAAAGAACTTTGAAAAGTATATTCTTTCACCACAGAAAGAAACAGGTACCCTTCTCTCCCATCTGCTATGCAAAAACAGGTCAGTGAAGGTAAGCACAGGTCATCAAATTCCCTCACCTTTCATGAATACTCCTCCCTAGAGCTAGAAACATCCTGCATACAAACACCCTGGGCTTGTTATGTAGTGTTTTGTCAAATTCGTAATATTTCACTGCTGAGATACATCAGTAACAATTTAATGAATATATGTGAATGTGTGGTGTATTACTCTGAAATACAGTAAGGCATGGCTAAATGGCTGTGAACACCAAAGGATGACATTTAGAATGAAATAACAGGCTCCTACATTCAGGGACAAAGCAATCCAATTTGGCAATTGTGACAAATGCTCAAAACTGTGCAAAACCTATGGGAGGTAAGGAATGCTGGATATAACATCCTGCCTCCATGGCGTTCACAGTCTCTGAAGAGATAAGATACGCTCGCCTAGGAACAATTGGATAATGTCGCTAGACTGTACAGAATTAAGCATGAAGCTAAATCACAGAGACAGGAGCTCAGAGGAGCAGGCCAATTCCTTTGTACTAGGTAATTTATGAAAGAAGAAGAGTATGAACTACAAACACATTTCCCAAAGTCCTTCAGGATGTCCAAAGACGTTAAATGACTATTAAGGCAGCCTCATGGAGATGTCCAGGGTCCAGTAACTTTGGGAACCCCTAATACAACAAAGTTAAACTTTTTACTGTAAGTCTTCTCAGAGCCTTTACAAATGTAAATGTATGTGATAAATCTCCCAGAAGACCAAATAATATTTAAAGTACATTTGTTTAGGGAGGTTCTCCCAAGAGACTCACCTAAGACTGGCATTCTAAGGAATACCCTTTAGAAAACAATAAGCTAAAACATGAAGGAAGAATGAGCACACAAATGAGAAGGAAGTAGTAGGGTGTAGACACAGAAATGAAAGGGAGGAGGCACAATGCATCCTGGAGAAATAAAGATGAGCTAGGGCTGCCTACAAGAGGAGAAAGGGAGGAGACAGAGCTTAGAGGGTTGGTTCAGTCACCCCTGAAGAACTGATTTAAAAACTGGACATTACTTATCCAACAGTGGTTCAAACCTGGCTACATATTAGCATCACCAGGGAAGCTTCTCAAATGCAAATCCCTAAGCTCCACTGCAAACCAACTAAAGCAAATGATGCTGATATAACTAGTCAGCTGATGTGCATCTGGGACCTTGTGCTGTAGGTAGAGGCGCATCCCATTAGAAGCAGAGTTCACCCAAGATTAATCTGGAAGAGATGGGGAGAAAGGCTGGAGGAGCACATGAACCAGCTGCACAGCCAGCAGAGCAGCCACAGAGTGGTAAATGACAAAATAAGAAAGCAATGGTTATGAAGCAAGTTAGAGTAAGGATCTTATAACTAGTTGCTAAAGATTTAGGTGAGCACATTTAAATGGGAGAGGGGGGTCTATTTGGTGACGTCATTACAAAGACAGCCAATAAATAGGTCAAGTCTGAACCCAGGGAGATTCACATGAATCATGCAATCTCCCACCACCTTGTCTGCAGGAGTTCAGCTTGAATCTTCCATGTTTATCCCACAAAGAATGTAACTTTCATACCAGCATTCTTCCAACCTTAGTCAGCATTCAGGAATGCTGTCCACCAAGTATGGAATCACCAGCATTACTCACTGCAATTTATCCCTGTATTAAATGGAATCACATTTATACCCCAGAGATTAAAATGTATCATATTCCTTTCTGTACCACTTAGTGCCCTGGAGTCCTGTGCATGAAGCCTCAATCTTGCTCCCCACCACTGGGCACTCCCAATAAGATGATATTAAGAACCCACAGTTCTGAGCCACTTCATAAGGATGCAAAGATAAATTAAGCAATATTCCCAGAGTTTATATTCTAAAGTCCCATCCGTCAGCTATTGTACATCAATTATCAACTAATTAGTAGAGAGTGCTTATGCTGACCCTTCTGTTCTCTCTTGTAATGATTTGCCAAGTTAACTGAAAGCTGCTCTGCTCCATAGAGACTCTTAGTATATAGCAAGAGTGTTAAATAAAGTTCACCAACAATTAGCCTGGAAAACCAAAGAGGAAATGTAAGCACATTTTACTGCTTCACCCTGGACAAATTTTCTAGCAATCCCAGGGGAAGAAAGCAGATACATTTGTTAACTAAGCAAACAAATACTCTGAAAAACTGAAACACCAGCAGAGGCACAACTTAGTAATCTATTGCTCACAGATCAGGTATTTGTTTACTGTGTCCCTGCTCTGTGCTACACTATATACTCTAGGGACTGTGGACATACAGATGGGTCAAATCATTCTTGTCTACCATCTAATTGAATAGGCTTAGATCAAGCCTCATCTGGTGGACTCATCTGTGAAAATACATAAAAGTGGAATTACTTTACTTACTGTGGAAAAAGAGGACTTCCACAAATATAAGGAAGAATGAATGGAAGGAAGGGAGAATGCATATTGTCATGGGAGAAAATTGCCTCAGTTTCCCAAAGACATATTTACTGGGTGTTAGGCTTGGCCCTAGGCCATACAGCTAGCCCTTGGTCAAAGATCTTCCAACCAACTGGAGAGTGTTAACTAACACAGGAAACAACTGGGAAACAACTAATCTTAAACTGAGTTACTTCGCGGCTGAGTACAAAAAGAGCTCAAATGATTGAATAAACTGGAGGAGGCTTAGTAGAGGAGTGAGACTTCATCTGAGCCTTTCAACAGCAGGAGAACAGGGGGCAATATGAAGAGTTGGACAGCCAAAATGAAGGGAGGGGCATGTGCTGAGAAAGTATTACGGAGATAGCATGGGGAAAGCAGGAAAGAAAGAGACACTAGGGCCAGAAAAGCATCACTTAGCAGCTGTGTGACCTTGGGCAAATGCCTTAAGCTCTCTGTGCCTCTATTTCCTTGTCTGGGAAATGGGAACGATAATTGCTCCCACCTTCATAAGGCCATTTGGAGTACTAAATAAGTCATGTATGTAGACCACTTAGAACAGTTTCCAGCACACAGTAAGTACTGTATCAGCTGTAGGAATGCATATTCTTACTAAGGTGTTATCAGATTGCACACAGCCTCCAAAATCAGGCACCCCAAAGAGCTACAGTAGGTTTGTAAGCATGGGTATGTTGTGAGGAGGAAGAAAGAAAAGAACAGTCTAACTATTACCAGTACATTTGGAAGCAGAGCAAAGGCTGAAGGTAGGAAACCAAGCTGGGAAGATGTTGCCATAATCTCAGGATGAGACCAGGCCGGGAGGAGCAAACAGAGCAAACAGGGTAAGCCCAACTTATCTCATTAAGCAAACAAGTAAGATGGTTGCTGAAGTGCCTTTAAGAAGTACCAGATTTAGAATCTTTCTTCCATGAATCAAGGTTGTATATTTCCCAACCTGCTTTTCCCTGCCCCAAGCCAAACAAAAGCAGAGGTTGGGTGAGAAATGGCAAAGCTGCTTCTGGGTGAGACGCCCTCACTGTCTGGAGCAATGACTGGGTATCCCCCAGACAGCAAGTGCTCACTGAATATCTGTTGGATTAATAGGCAATGAATACAACTTTTAAGAACAATTCATAAGTCAAGTATAGTTAAAGGCCATGAATCAAATTGAGCAGTTCCTCTGAAATGTGAGTCATGATACTGAAGAACACTGAGGTCCCTGATGGACACAACTGTTTATATGTCTCTAAATTACTGAACAGCCAGAAATATTACTCGTTCGCCTCCTCTGTCCATATTCCCTCCTGTTACATACAGATACACACGAACACATTCAGTGTGAAGAGAGGGTAGTCTAAGCCAGCAGTCCCCAGTCTTTTTGGCACCAGGGACTGGTTTCATGGTTCATGGTTTCATGGAAAGCATGGAAGGGATAAAGAGGGTTGGGTAGGGTTCAGGATGAAACTATTCCACCTCAGATCATCAGGCATTATTAGTTAGATTCTCGTAAGGAGCACGCCACCTAGATCCCTCACTTGCGTAGTTCACTATGGGGTTTCTGCCTCTATGAGAATCTAATCCCACTGCTGATCTGACAGGAGGCAAAGCTTGGGCTGTAATGCCTGCTGCTCACCTGCTGCTGTGTGGCTTGTTTCCTAACAGGCCACTGACCCATACAGGTCCACAGCCCGGCAGTTGGGGACCCCTGGTCTAAGCCACTCGATATAAATCAATGGGACTTTTTTTTCAGTATGTAAGAGCTGGTTCAGAGGCAAAACCCCAACCAATTCTTCATATTAGATGTAACTTAGTCTGTAAAAGGTGCATCTTACATAGTCGCAATAGCCGCCAGACCAGGCAGATCGCTTGAGCTCTGGAGTCTGAGACCAGCCTGGACAACATGGTGAAACGCTGTCTCCACAAAAAATACAAAAATTAGCCAGGCATGGTGGCATGTGCCTATAATCCCAGCTACTTGTGGGGCTAAGGTGGGAGAATTGCTTGAACCTGGGAGGTCAAGGCTGCAGTGAGCCAGGATGGCACCACTGCACTCCAGCCTGGGTGACAAAGTGAGACCCTGTCCCAAAAAAACAAAAACAGAACAAAAAAGCCACCAGACTACCTTTGTTTTTCCCTGAGCAGTAATTTCCCATTACTGTCCAAAAAGACACATTCTCTATCATAAATCGTTTCTGTTCCATCTTCTGCATGGGCTTGCAAGTCCAAATGGGATGCCCAGAAGCCTCAGACCCAGAAGGAAGGAAAATAGTAATGAAGATTACATTATTTTGCATTAAAATTAAGTCACCCATATTTCCAAGAAATGGAAAGTACCCAGCTTCCTCCCAGAAGTCCCCCAGAACTGCTCAACTATCTCATAGGCCAGATACCCTTTCCTCCTCTAGACTGTAATTCTTAACTCCGAGCTCCAAAGCCCATTCAGCAGCTCATGCTTATAGCAAGAAAATTCAGTGAGCTATTATTTGTATTTTGTGCTCCTTTGTCTCAAGAGAGATTATTATAAAAGAGCCAAGAGTAGACACTGCTTGAATTCTTTTTTTTTTTTTTTTTTTTTGGCAGAGTTTTGCTCTTGTTGCCCAGGCTGGAGTGCAGTGGTGCAATCTCAGCTCACTGCAACCTCTGCCTCCCGGGTTCAAGTGATTCTCCTGCCTCAGCCTCCTGAGTAGCTGGGATTATTGGCGTGTGCCACCACGCTCGGCTAATTTTTTGTATTTTTAGTAGAGACAGGGTTTCAACATGTTGGCCAGGCTGGTCTCAAACTCCTGACCTCAGGTGATGCACCCTCCTTGGCCTCCCAAAGTTCAGAGATTAGAGGCATGAGCCAGCGCACCTGGGCAAGTTCATCCTCTCTTACAGTCTTGTGTAGAATTCTAAATTCACTGAGATTATTCCAGGTGTTCTGAAGGTGGCAGAGCCGTCTGAAAGAGGAGAGTGCCTCTAGGAGGGAGACAGGAGAAGGAAAGAGAGAGATGGGATTGCCCAAAGTCTGGGAAGAACAACAGTTTGATGGTCCCTGAGTAGCAAGGTAGCTCCCAAGGAAGGCAGTGGGGGTAAAAGGTATGGCTGCATGACCAAAATACAAAGGCCAGACCCAGCAAAACTTCCTGTGTCCAAGCAATGCACAGAGCAGCAGACTGCTAGAGGCCATGGGGGGCTTGGTCAAAGGGCATCTCAGCAGTAACCTGAAGAAGCAAGAACAGAAAAGCTCCTGGAATATTCTGCTCTCTACAAATACCCTGGGATTCTGTGTCACCTTGGTAGCGTATCAGGCCACCCCAACTAGCAATGACTGAGATTAAATTTCCCACTAATAAGTAAGATGAGATCTTGGCATCTGATTTATTGTGATTTAAAGAAAATAATTTAAAGAACCACTTCTTGTATACATAAATTGGTAGAATAAGTCATACTCACTACAGATTCGCTGAAAATTGGAGAGGTAGGAAGGCTGAAATATCTACCTTTTGGCTCAGAAAACTTGTCATTGTATAAAATCACATAACTTTAACTAAAATAACAAAATATAAAAATAAAATTTTAACATCACAAATCTCAACACACAGGCAATCTGGCTGAGGCCTACATAATGTAATTCCCTTCTGTTTCTTTTATTTAATGCTATTTTTTAACTTATAAGAGAACTAGAGTAATGTTTCTGTAAACATGATTGGAACATGAGTTAGTATCAAAGTAAATGTGACATTTTATCTCTGCACCTTGTAGATGCGAATCCAGATACTGTACCACCAATAACTCCCAACTAATCATATCTGAAATTAGGTCAAAAAATGAGGAAGAACAGAGTAGGTGCTCACTTCCAACCTAAATTCTTTCCCATCAAAATGAAAAAGCAACCATAATACATATTGATGCCAGTATGAAAAAAATCTAAATTAAGAGTTGTGCTTATGTTCTCCCTAAAATAATACGATTTTAAAAGTAGTGGTAGTTATTTATCTGAATTTGAATGCTAAAGCTGAGAATAAACATGAATAAAAGTTAAATGCTAATCAAGTTGATAGCTTATACCCTGAATAATATACAAAGTCTTAGAAGAGAGTAAATAACACATAATAAACAACATAAGATCCTATGGTTTTCAATGTTAATGAGAAGAGAAACAAAATCCTTTCCTAATTATCAAAGGGTCAATTAAGTAGAGGCCTTAGCTTGGGGGTTAGAGTGACTCCTCATTCAACTGTTCCAGGTGAATCAAATTATAAACTCTGCCAGGATGTGGTCTCCTGTGTTCTAAACATTCCATAGCAAAACAAAAATAACAAAACTACAGGCAGAAATCTCACTTTGATCTTCCTGTACAATGAGTGGAATACAAACCTTGAAACAAATCCACAGTTTGAAATAAAATATTATAATAAATCCCCAAAAGTCATTGGGTAATATTAGCACCTTACAATGGGCAGAAAAATTATGAAGAGATCTCCAAAATATTTCCAAGAAGGAAGACTGTCAGACATTAATCTCAGCAAGCTAGTACTAACTCTAAATTCTCAAAATGGAATCAATACAATTTCCTT
Organism: Papio anubis; assembly: GCF_008728515.1. Lineage (NCBI taxonomy): Eukaryota > Metazoa > Chordata > Mammalia > Primates > Cercopithecidae > Papio > Papio anubis. The sequence continues at coordinate 33,115,022 of NC_044988.1, forward strand.
CCAAACCTAACCCATCTAAGTGTAAGAAATTTTCACACTTAAGGATATGCATGTTTCAGAGAAATTTTGAGAAATCAAATTATGTTTTAAGGCTGAAAGATCAGTGAGGAAATAAATCATTTTGGCAAAAATTCACAGGTATCCACTTCCCTTTCTTCTCTCTTATAGCTATTGAGTACTAGTTAGCCAAACCTACTCTCTGACATACTCACCTTGTAAAATATCCAGAAAAAAAGAATAAAGATATGTTTCTATTTTCAGCTTTACTGGCGCATAAATGACAAGCAGAAACTGTGTAAATGTAAGATGTATAATGTGATGATTTGACATATGTGCACATTGTGAAACAATTACCACAATCCATAGTTTACATACCCATAACCTTACATGGTTACCTTTGCGTGTGCACGTGTATTTGTGTGTGTGTGTGTGTGTGTGTGTGTGTGTGTGTGTGTGTGTGTCTCTCTAGTGAGAAGTTAAGATCTACTCTCTTAGGTGGGCACAGTGGCTCACACCGGTAATCCCAGCACTTTGGGAGGCCGAGGTGAGCAGATCACCTGAGATCAGGAGTGCGAGACCAGCTTGCCCAACATGGTGAAACCCTGTCTCTACTAAAAATACAAAAATTAGCTGGGCATGGTGGCGGGTGCCTGCAACCCCAGCTATTCAGGAAGCTGAGGCAAGAGAATTGCTTGAACTGAGGAGGTCGAGGTTGCAGTGAGCCGAGATTGCACCACTGCACTCCAGCCTGGGTGACAGAGCAAGACTCTGTCTCAAAAAAAAAAATAAAATAAAAATCTACTCTCTTAATAAATTTCAGGTAAACAATACAGTACTGTCAACTATGGTCACCACATTGTGCATGAGCAATCTCCAGAACTTATTCATCTTTCATACACTGAAACTTTGTACTCTTTGACCAATAGCTCCCATTTCACCCACCTCCCAACCTCTGACAACCACTATTCTACCCTCTGCTGCTATGAGTTTCCAGTATTTTGGATTCTACACCTAAGTGAGATCAGCCAGTATTTGTCTTTCTGTAGTATCTTTTGTCTTTTTCTATCAAGCACACTGAACTATCTATGGTGAAACCATCTAAATGTTCGAAAGAAATTTTCCACCATCTTCAGAATTCTAGGATCAAGCCAGTGAGAAAGAAAAGAGAATAGACGACTTCTCCCTTCCTGTTTAAACATAGTGAGCACCTTTGTATGGAAAGATTTTCCCATTATCTTCTTTCAAAAATGTGTCAGCATGGTTTGGGGGATGGTGGGATGACAGGGCAAGTGGGAGAGTTGTTATTGGACCTCAGGGGAGAAGGCAAGGGAACAAAGATTGAGAAACCTTGCCCCATAAATGTTGTCCTGTCATCTGACACCACAACACAAAGAATGCGAGTAACACCTCGGTCCAAAGGAGGAAAGAATAGAGTCTGAAAGAAATCTGAAAGGAAGGCGGATAATTCAGCTCAACTGACTTGTTTTTTGACACGTAGCCTTGAAAAGAACAGTTTTACCTCAGAAACTTGGCGAATGCAAAGTGATATTTTTTGATAGGTTATAACACGCATTTTACTAAATGCATGAAGAGAGAGTGAGGGAGAAAAAGGCCAGGTATCTGAAGACAGGAAAGTTGTCAGGTTTCTCGTTTCTGTGTCATTTTTGTTTAGTCGGTCAAATGAAAATTCAAAACCATATAATTAGATGGTTGTTTATACATGATTAAGCATGAGCTCATTGGACTCTACATGCCAAAAAGTCAGAGATGTGGTTAAGGGCAAGAAGGAACTATTAATAAAAGGAAATAAAGCTGTAATACATTTTTCACTTATGAATAAAAATAATTCAAAGGTCTCTAGATGGAAAAAGAGAAACAAAATCAACCATGAGTAGGGGCAAGAAATCAGATAATTTTATAAATGGTTAGAATTCAAAAAAACATAAGCCACTGGTATGAAAAGACTTTTTTTCCTCCTCTATGATTCTAATCCTATTTTTTTGCTTCTCGTAAACATAACTCACAATGAGAACATAACAAAACTTACCTGTATTATATTTCTTTAGAATTGTTCTGGGAAATATTTAAGCAAGAACATGTTGTTCATTTACAAGAGTTACTTGTTCTTCATAACTGTCTTCACCAGTAATCCTCTCTGGAAAAACCAATAGCTGTCAGCTCCCTTTGAAAAGGCAGTGTCCTTTCGTTTTTAACAACTACAGAATTTTCTTCCAATAGTGAAGTGAGCCCATTGAAAGCAAGATTTAACTGACCATAACCTTCATAAAGGTAAGGCAGATGTTCCCAGATCCCCCACAGAATCTGTGATTTTAGACTTGAGCTCTGAAAACTGGTGAATCAACTGCTCATAGACCAAACACCACGCTATGGATGAGGTCAGTGGGCAAGTCTTTTGGATGACAGAGAAAATAAACTGATCCAGGATCAGCCTACTTACTCCTTGTTAGGTAAGGTTTTGAAGCCAATACTACAACCTCCCACTATTGGGAAAATACACCAATGCAGGGTACCTCTGGAGAACACCCTGGCATATGAAAAACTACACCCAAAGGTGGTTCAATTGTGTGTGTTATTTTCTGTAACCAAACATACCTTTAGGTTGCCAAGGCTAGCACCTTCGCACACAACTGCTGTGATACATAGTACAGCCAATTGATTGGAACACGATTTAAAACTAAAAAGGACCAAAGCCCATAGGATATCCAACACGCAGTTCTTAAGAATTAGGCTAAAATGAATCTAAGAACATTCAAAAAGCCCATAATGCCTAAGAAGCATGAACACTGACTTTTACAGCCTGACTCTGAGAGCAGTCTCCAAGTCACATCAGTTCCCTCAGTCAGAGGGATCTAACATCTCAAACTTCCCTCTCTTTCCTCTCCCTTCCTCCTCTTCTCTTCCTGCCAGCTTCCCTCCTCCCTTTTGCCCCCCTCCCTCCCTTTCTCCTTCTCTCTCCATCTCTCTCCTTTAGTATCAGCCAGTTCTGACTCCCAGAGAGAGTAATCTTCTCTGGAAAGTGCATACCCGCTCAGTAGAATTTAAACAACATACTTCATTTAAGCCTGTATGGCAAAATACAAAATATAGAAATTCCTAAAAAGGTCATTTCCAAGAAACTAACATGACTATAAAGTACAAATCTGAAAAGGCATGGAGAATTGAGACAAAGCACAACATTCATAACTAATTTGGCAATTTTGACCTACAAAACCTATATATTATCTACATGTCTTACATGAGATAGGTACTTTGCTCTAAGACACTTTTTAAATTATTGACCTGATTTTGTCCAATTCAGTTCTTAACATATTCATTTAGCGCAAGAAGCTACCCAAAGCTGGGAAGAAAGTGCACTTTCATGAAACAAAGTATTTATGCACCAGAACTTGACGGATTTGTGTTTTTAATGTTGAAGGAAGGGGCAACATCTTACTAAATTAATAAATATAGATTATTTGAAACAGTTGAATATCTACTATAGTTCTAGATAAGAAATTTGATAATTTATTCCTAAACAATGTGTGGCATGTAACTCAAAACTATTTTTCATCAATAATTAGTATTAATAATTAACAAGGGTAAACAACAAAAATACCTTTTGGAAATATTTCAACCTGGCCCTTTCCTCATTCCACAGGCCGCCTGTTGCCAGTCTTTACCCTCAATTTAGGGTTAATGACTAAACTGTCCTCATCTCTGACATGCAACACTACCCAGCAGCAATCTTCCCAAGAATGTGTTCACCAATACATAAGATTGAAAAGAATAAAAGTCTTATCAAAGTCACTGGAATCTGGCGAACTGACTTTTAAATTAGCAACTGCAGTTACGATCCACTCCATGGTGAATTAGATTTTTCAGCAGTATGGATAGAACCCTGAATAATCTTCATCTCAAATGCCTATTCTCCTACCTAAATACGCAATTTCTTATGTCTTTAATGCAAGAATTAGCCTACTAATAAAAATTAAACAGTTCTCTAGATAAACACAGCAAAGAGGGAGGATGCTACAAGAGCTACTCATTTAAAACAGGCCAGAAGCAATGTATCAGGATTTTATTTGGCACTCATTCTGAAAAGCACTACATTCGACTTTTAAAAACTATCTTGCTATTGTTTCTCAATTCGATTGTCCCAAAGCATCTTTAGAATCAAATGCACTAGATCTTATACCAAATTAAAGGCATTTCACCATATGCCTCTAATTTTCTAGCCACCCTGCCATAGCACCTGACATTTAGAATTTTAAGCCTACTGCAATTAATCTCCTCTGGCCATTCATTTCTTCCCCAAATTGAACATTATGCAAGCAATATCCTAAGAAGTTCTGAAAGTTGAATGTCATACTATATTTTAATTTCTTACAGCAAATACAAATTCTACAATTCCTAGTCCTCTTCCTTCACATACCTCCATTCCATACATTACTATTATTCTTCCTGAATAATGATCAAAATCATCAGCAAATGCATCTCATGCTTAAATTATTCATGTTCCCGGGATGCTTGGCCACTGACATTTTAAAGTGTTAGAAGTAAGAAGTCCTTGCACTGCGGGGCTTCCATATGCAGTGTCTGCTTGTGTACCTGTGTGGGTATAGAGTTGTTTACATCTTGCCCTTTGCTGGAGGCCTCAGACAGCTGTGCAGAGTACTGTGCATACATTTCCAGGGCTACTTGCTCTGTGGTTTTATAAAATGCAGGCAGCAGGAACATTCAGGGACTGCTAGGACATTCAGCAAAGGCTAGTGTGCAGAGAGGAAAGCATCTGACAAATGCAGAGTAAGAAACAATGACTCCCTTCAAATGGAACTGCTGGTGAAGTCAGCCAGTGCTGGCCAGCGCGAACAATACTTGGGCAGGTCATTAACTTGCCTGGGTCAGAGCAGGTGGGTGAGCTCACCCACCCACCTTTCTGGAAGCAAAATTTCACTTGCTGAGTTTATACCAAAAAAAAAAAAAAACTATAATATTCTAATGGCTAAACTAGGAATGTGTCTGAAAATAGCTAACTCTCTGCAAACCCTGCATAAGACATCCAGGGAATTCACAAAGGTAAGTCAACTTACTGTCTGCTGTTTCAGTTTGCACACATCTCTATAATAGCTACATATGTATTATATTGAAAATAAGCAACCACATATGCAAACCAGGATTTTGTGAAGTGAGGTGGTTACCACTGTATTACGTTTCTCCCTCTCCTTTTTTTCTTTTGCATAGGAAAGAGTAAGTTACTGGTTAACTACACAAAGGAGTTAACATTTAACTTGAACACTGGGAATGCTTGAGCTCTTAATCCCTCCCCCCTTTTTTCTTATTATAGCAAAAATAGCTTCAGGAAAACTCTTACTAATTATTACTGATTCTAGATGAGATCTGGCTACATCAGTTTCCTTGCTGCACTCACAGGAGGTTAGATTTCAGCCTGAATTCACCACTACCGTTCTTTTAGTCATAGTCCACTCCAGGCAGCCTGAAATCCCTGGTCACCATACCCCACGTCCCCATATTCCCCATATTTCCATTCTCAAAAGATCAGTTCAAATGCTGCCTCCTTGAAACAAACCTTCCAGATTCCTTCCTCTGATGCCAGGTTTACAGCGCTCTATCCCTCCTCTAAACTCCCACATAGTTATTTGTTTGTCTTTTATGCTGTGGATCAATTCTACCTTGTTTATCTATATCTCACCTTTCTCCCTAAATTGGCAGGTCCATGAGGACAGGGACTATATCTTACCCACCTGGACCCCTCCCCATCACCCCCAGAATATCAGGCCTCAGCTTCCTGCAGAGGCCAGACACTCACTAAATGCCTATGAACAGGTAATGCCCACACCATACCTGTAGCAAGTTTTAGTAAAGAACTTCTTTCCACAGGTAAGTGGAGAGAGGGCTACAAGGAGGATGGGATTGTATAATTCAAAATAGGGGGAAAAATAAAAATAAAATAAACAGAGAAATTGCTGAGAAGCCTGGAGTGGGGGTAATGTGGCCAGAGCTGCCACTTTGTTGTCCTGGCCATTCCTAACCCATTCTCCTCTCTCCTCCCCAGGCTGACTCCACACCTCATTGCACACAAAGCTCCTCCCTATCAACACAGCCTTTTCCAAACTGTTTGACTTGTCACCTTTCCCGTGAAGCCCTCCGTGGAAACAAGATTATAACAAACCTCTGTCTCCTCTCCCCTTTCTTAGCTATTCATAAATACTACAAAGGAGGTGCAGAGTTTACCTAGTTATCAACGTGGTGATCATACTTCCTCAACAAGAACTTGTATTATTACAGCTGCTGCTACTACTACTACTACTAACAATAATAATGATAGTGACTCATCTATACATTTAAAATGAAGTGGAAGTTAAAGTAAGCTTAATGGAAGGCTTACTTGGTGCCAGAGGAGGATGCCTGGCTGTATTCCTGGATTAACTCATTTAGCTCCCACAACAACCTTGATTATTACCATCCCATTTCACAGGGGAGGAAAACTAAGGTTCAAAGACAATATTAACTTGCTAAGAGTCAGTATTCAAATACCAGCTAGCCCAACTCAAAACACACACACAGGTGGCTATGAGTTCATTCATATTCCCTTAACCATCACCTTCCACATAACTGGACAAATACTCCTAGATGGAGAGAACACAGGACAATTGCCATTCTTCTCCCAAAGCTGGAACTCACACTCACCCAGAGCCTCCAACCTCTTGGTTTCCATATATAAGCAATAGTCAGGCATGACACTTTAATTTATTCTGTGTAGGTACCATAAATGGTGTCAGGCATGCAAGTATAAATAGATGACACTAGTCTAACCTTTAAAGTAGTGGTTAAGTGTCTATTATATAACCCTTCTTACTTTCAGGAATTTTTGATGCATAACATGAAATTCATTTGTTCTTTCACTCATTCAGGAGTTAAAAACTGCATGGTAAGAGCAGGTGAAACAGAGATCAAGAGAATCACAGCACAAAATAATGTCTGGTGAAATAAGGTAGGATAAAAAAGCTACTGAGACACAGAGAAGGAGATGATGATGATGATAATAATGATGGTGATATTTAGAAACAAGATATGAAATATCTTATCTGTACTTGCATATATCTTACTACAAAAGGGATTTACTAACTTTTTATTCAAGAATAGTCTTGAGTGCGCACAGTTCATACGGATATATGTTAGAGTTATAAGAACATGCACATGCGGGTGCACGCATGCACACATAAACACAAACACACACACACACACACACTTAGATGAGCACAAAGACAATTTCACAATGAATCTGGTACAATAAAAGGTAAACAGGAGGTTCCCCAGAGAAGCAACCTCCCATACAGACCCAAAACTTTTATAGGACCCCCTTCTACTAGAAACCAACCTACCTTAAAAACAATATAAATAAAGTTGAAAGGGGGTCTTTTCTAAAATTCTGCCTCAGTAGCCCAAATTTTGATCTTATAAAACTGAACTGACCTAAAAGCAGAGTCCAACCAGCCACTGACTGTCCTCCGCTTTCATTAACCAATAAAAATATTCATATAAGGAGGAGGAAAACATAAATATGTAGGTAGATGGGGCCAGCTATATGGAAGCAAGAGAAATCTATGCCAGGGCAAAGTCGCAGGCCAGAAGGCCAAGTTCAGTCTGTGGCAGAGTCAGCCAAATCACGACATTCAGCCTCGTAAATGCACATACTATGGCACAAACCAGATGCTCAGTAAATATCGATTCCTCTTCCCATCTGCAAATCACATCAGAAAACCTTTACTCTCTCCTATCTTAAAAGACTATCTTTAAATCAGAATAGATGATGAAACAATTTCAAGGGTTTCCGTCATAAGAAAAAGATGTATCTCTGCCCCCACCATGCTTTGAATTCATAGATTTAGAGGCCAAGAAAGAAGATTAGCAATCATGTGTCCAACCTCCTTATTGTATAAATTGTAAAATTCAAGTCCAGAGATGTAAAGTGACTTTCACCCAGTAACAAAGCTAGTTAATGGCAGCATCAGGACAAAAATCCAAGTACTTGGGCACCCAACTAAACCCACTTTCTAACGTATCCTACTACTTTTTGGGGGCTGTCAGTTATAAATGGTGCTTAATGATGCAAATACCTCTGAGGCAGTTAAAAATGTCTTTTGCCTTCAAAATAGAGTGAAGATGGCAGATGATCGACTCCTACACAATGAGCATTGGGTTGGGGACAGGAGCGTCCATAAAGAGATAAAGAGTTGAAGGGAAAAAGGGGTAAGCACAGAGGAGGAGATCAGGATGAAAAGTGACACAGAGATGCCTATTTAACAACTGTGCCTAGAGATCTACTCTGTTTCAGTCCACAAGTTGAATCTGAAAACCCCGCCAGAGACTTCTGTCTTCCATGTGTCTTTGATACAAAAGCCTGCACTCTCCCAGATCAGACAAAATGTACCATTCTTCAGGAGAAAAAAGAAATGAGATTGTTACATTTTTAAAAAGAGGTTCAGTCTCAGTTTGCCTCTATCTCCTTAAACCATAGGTTTAAGTAGAAGCACAGCTAAACCACAGGTTCTATTAGAACTGGTGCCTGCTTATTCATCCACCAAATGTGAATTTGCCACTGGACCAACATTCAGACTGCTCAGGGAGAGCAAGCACCTTGCTTAGAAAGGGGGAAAGTCTAATTTAAGCATATGGAACTTGACAGCATAATTTTTTCAAAGATTCTCATCTCAAAGAAAGTCTACCAGCAGCAAGTGAGGCTCTAAGGCTATTATTTCCTGGCAAAATAATTGCAGAACAATTGTCCAGTTCACAGTTGTGCACTGAGGGGATTTCTTTGGATTGTGGACTTACTTTCTTCATCTTTGTTCTAAAGAAAAATTCTGCCTTCAGGAGTCCTGAACAATGAAAGGGCTCTTCATTATGTCTATGAGTTTGGATAAAGTCCTGTGGCACAGAGACCATGCCTGGTAATGAAGCATAATAATCATCTGTTCCTTCCACAGCAGGAGAGAACCTTTCGAAGGTGACAGAATGAGGGGCATTTGAGGTTAAGACCCTCAGTCTTCCTTGGGCTCAACTCTTACCCAAAGGACTCTCTTAAAAAAGAATAAGAAGACATACAAACATCATGTAAAATTCAATGTTATTCAACAAATATTTATAGCATCTCCAGTTTGCGCAGGTCTTGTATGAAGAAACCAGAACCTCAAACCCTCCCAGTCTCATATCTCACCTAGACAACCAACAAGTAACACAATATTTTTCTACGGCCACTCAAATCTCTATTAGTTGCCACTTCAGCAGCTGATGAAAGCTCTGCTTCCTCCAACACCATTTAACCATAAAGGATGTGTGAGCCTCAGGAAGGAACCAAAGGAAGAACTTTCTAGAAATCAGAAGTGACCGGGAACCTTTGTGAGGCAGAGTTCTTGTCCAAGGAAGAATACAGGGCGGGGTTGCCAGGATATTGTAGAGAATGTAGGGGGAGGGGAATGGAAGAGAAAAATCCCTAAGGCCATTCCCAACTCTATAACATCTCAAAGGCTTTAAACACAATGCCAAGGTTTGTGCTACTTTCCATTCTAGGATCATACACAAATTATGTGACATGAAGCAGAGTATTTAACTTCTCTAGGCCTCAGATTTATCACCACTAAAATTCAGGCAAGGAATTAAGTAATCTCTCAAATCCTTTCCAACCCATTTTCTAAGTAAACAGATTCACTCTCTCCCCTTTTCACCAAGTTAAATTTCAGAAATTCTTTCTACCTCTAGAATTCAACAGAATCCACGAAAAATTGCTATAAACGAAAATTCAATAAGGTGACAAGACACAATGTAAATTTTACAAAGGCAATAGGTTTCTTATATACCATCAATTATGAATTTTAAAATATAATGGAAAAAAAGAATTAAAAATTCTTAAGAATGGCATATAATATGAAGAAAACTACCTGCTTCTGAAGACCTAAATAAACATAGATATGTAAATGTTTCTGGCCAAGAAAGCTATATATAATATGTTCATGCTTCCAAACTTTTTTATAAGTTGAATGCAACGCTTCTTAGTCTCTGCATTACTGGCATTTTGTGTTCCATAGTCTTTTGTTGCAAGAACAGGGGTGTTCTGTGCATTGTAGGACGTTGAGCAGCATCTCTAGCCTCTACCCACTAGATGCCAGTAGCACCCCTAGTGGTGACAACCAAAATTAAACTCTGTCTAGACATTGCCAAATGTCCCCAAGGAGCAATATCATGCAGAGAGAAAACCACTGAATTAATGCAAAGTCCTAATGGGCCTTTCCTTATTCGCTACCTTGACAATGGGATTCTAACTTGGAAGAATAAAATAGTACTAATAGTCAAAAATATGAAAATAAAAATTGTGAGTTGTGCACGGTGGCTCACACCTGCAATTCCAGTACTTGGGAAGGCTGAGGCAGGCAGATCATTTGAGGTCAGGAGTTCGAGACCAGCCTGGTCAACATGCTGAAACCCTGTCTCTACTAAAAATACAAAAATTAGCCGAGTGTGGTAGTGCACTCCTGTAATCACAGCTACTCAGGAGGCTGAGGAAGGAGAATCACTTGAGCCCAGGAGGCGGAGGTTGCAGTGAGCTCAGATCATGCCACTACACTCCAGCCTGGGCAACACAGTGAGACTCTGTCTCAAAAGATATATATATTTTGTGGAACACAGAAGGAAGACTAATTAAACAAAGAAAGAATAGAAGCATAAAATAATGACCCCAAATATATAGTAAAGTTTGCATATTATTGCATTACAAATGAGTGGGGAAAAGGAGATCAACAAATGGTAGTGGGTCAAGAGTTTACTATAGTTTGGAAGGAAAAATCAAAGCTAGATGCTTACTCACATTACTTGTATAGATGTTCTGATTATCTACTGCTACATAGCAAACCACTTGATAACTCAGCATCCTTAAAACAACAATTTATTATCTCTTGTGGTTCTAGGGGTTGACTGGGCTCATCAGGATGCTTCTCATTTGGGCTCTCTCATGCACTGCAGTCAGATGGCACCTAGGACAGCAGTCATTTGAAGGGTGGGCTGGATGGACATCTAAGTGGCACACTACCATGCTGCCAGGTGATGCTGGCTATCAGCTAGGAGCTACACTGGGGCTGTCAATAAGAACACCAACACATGGCCTCTGCACATGACTTGAGCTTCCCGCAGCATGGTGGCTGATTTCCCAGAGGCAGAAAGAGGGGGCTTTCGGGCCATGTAGAAACATGCCTCCAACAGATGCAGCATCACTTCTTCTGTATATCATTGGCCCAAACAGCCTTGGGGCCCATGCAAATTCAAGGGGGTAGAGAAATGAGAAATAGACTCCATCTGTTGACATGAGAGTGGCAGTGTCATACCACAGAAGAGAATATAGAATGGGAGCTATGGCTTCAGTCATCATTGGAAAATACAATCAGCCAAAATATGTCATAAGAAATTCCAGGGAAATAAAGAGCTAAATATTAAAATAAAATGTAAAACAACTTAAAGCAAATGTATTTGAATTTTTTACTTCATTTTAGGATGCAGAAGGCAAAGATAAACAGATATAACTACAAAAATACTTTAGCTCAAAAAGCACCACAAACAAAATGAAAAAGCAAACAGAAGACCAGGAAATATATTAGCATTCTATATCACAAAGAGTTAAAGACTTAAATGAAGAGTCCTTATGAATCAATGATCAAGATAAACATTCACGTAGGGGGAAAAACAAAGGGCCTAACCAGTTCACAAAATAATCTAGTAGATGAGACATAAAATGGACACAATATTCTGCCAGTAGATTGAGTTGAGAGTGTAATATGTTATATAAACCTTTGGGAAAGGAACTTGCTAACACAGTCAGAGGCATTTAAAATGTTCATTTGACCAAATAATCTACCATATGAAAATATTTAGACTTTAGACCATCATTTTTAAAGATATTTGTTACAATATAATTTTAATAAAAAAGAAAGCAAACTTGATTAAACAAATTATAGTACACTTTCTGTATACATAAAAAATTTCTGCTGCACTTAAAAATTATATTTTCAAAGAATACTGAACTACATGGGGAAAGACTGTAACACAATGTGGAAAAAAGAACATGAAACTTTAGAATAAAGGCACAAGATACACACATGTCTTTGCTTACTAAAATATTAACAATTGATATCTGCATCTACAAAGTACTTGTAGACAACTTTATTTTATTCTTTTTTTCAGTATTTAAAAAATGTTCTGCAGTAAATATACATGATTTTTCTACACTGAAAAAAATGTTATTTAAAGAAAAAAATACTAGTGTTAATGGGTAAAATACTAAAAAGGTCATGTTACTGGATCACTGCCAAAAGACTTTTAAAAAGCAAGTTAAAAAGCAGGAGAATAAGCATGATTGTGCAGCAAATGACATCAGCAGTGGATTACACCTGGAACCACTGACCCATTACATGGCGCATTTTGTCCATAATCAAGTAACTTTCCCAAGCTCGTGACCTGGCCATGGCGTAGATTCTTAGGCAGCTGTGCGTTGTGACTGCTTCCTAAACTTTTCTCTTACCCCTTTCAATATTTGGCATATTTGTTTTCTTTGCTAAACTCAAAACGCTTCTGTCTTCATAGGCCTTTTAAATGATGAAATATTTAGCAATAATTTGTACTCACACATAGGACACTAGTCACCAGTTATCTTTTAACCAAAAGCCCTCCTGAATTTCAGAGGGTCTGAGTCAGGTACAGTCTCTACTTCTCCTTCAAATTAAGTCGAGCAACTCCCCAGGCCCACAGCTTTCCAACTTAAGTGTGCATCAGAATTTCACGGAGGGCTGTACAAGCATAGTTGCTAGGCCCACCCCAGAGTTTCTGATTCAGTGGGTGTAGGGTGGGACCTGAGATTTTGCATTTCTAACAAGTTCCCGGGTGATGCTGATGCTGATGCTGCAGGTCCCCTGCTGTGGGAACCACTGCTCAAGAAGATCATAGGAACAGCTAAGCATCTTCCCACTACATGCTACTGTGATTCATTTATCCCCTATTATTCACATTAACAGTATATTATTTGGTATCTGTTAACACATTCAATCATCCATAACCCAAATAAATCCCTGAACTCCTCATACCAGTTTCGGGTATGGAAGTACATTCAAACCCCAACTCCAGCAATGGATTAAAAAAAAAAAATCACCTCCTGTGTGGCCATTCCTCTTGATTGACAACTCTTATACCCTTGAGCAACCCTGAAGCCTTCCTTCACTCTTCCATTCTCTCACATGACAAAACAAACTCTCCTCACATTCACATAGAAATAAGGTTATTCCCTCCCTTCTTCCTCCATTATCTTCATTCTTCCTTTAATGCAGTCTCTGCCCTTTCCTACACAAATTTCTCTACTTCCTTTCCTCTCCTTCCCTTACTAATTAGCTGATTAAACCTCAGGAGAGAAGCACTAAATCACACAAGTTTTTGTCCCCGTACGCATTCATCCATTCATCCTCCCCATCCACCCAATACACACTTAGCAGGTGCCAGCTGTAAACAATTCCTGTGTTAAGCACTACAGACAGAATGTGGAAGCAAAGGTGGGATCATCTAGAGGTAACTAGGCACACAGATGCTTCATGGTCAAAGCGTATTTGGTCTGAATGGTGGGTTCAGGCCTAAATTTTATGTTTCCCAAAACACTTCAACCCACTGGAAGATAAAACATCTTCTTCAGAGTTTCATTCCTTTGATTTCACCCCATTAAAATTTACATATCCTTGTGAAGGGTAGCCCTTTAAGGGTCATTATGCTTACGTGTCAGTAAGTTTCATACCCTTATCTGATGAGGAGGACCCTGGATATCCTGAAGAACAGAAACAACCCTTAGGGAACAAAAGGGTATATGATAAGAGTGTCCCTGAAAAAAAAAATGCCCTCTCCTAGCTTGGCTTGCAGTGGTTCTCAAAGTGTGGTGCCTGGACCAACAGCATCAGCATCATCCTGGAGCTTGTCAGAAATGCAAAGTTTCTGTCCTCACTCCATATCTACTGAATCAGAAACCTGGGAGTAGGGTCACCCCATTGGCATTTTCAACACTTAAGTTTAAAAAGCACTGCTCTAACATCTGTCACAGTCCCTGTATCTCTTCCATTAACATATATGATTACTACAGGTCCTAATAATTTGTCAAACTCCTTCATTAGTGTATGAATATTATTTTCAGAAAGGTGCATGCAGTAATTATAAGCTATTTGTTAAGAGCTAGGCTCTGTGGCAATGGGGTAGAGGTAGGTGCCTGTGGCTAAGAATAAGGAGACACCAGATGAAAGGAAGATGGCCATTGATAAAGGTGAACATTAACAGTTTTGTTAGGGTTAGTCATCTGCCTCCCAAATTGGTGTGACTTACAGTGAACACCAAAGCAGGACTGATTTTGCCTGCTTTTGAAAATTCTCAGAGCTGTCAACAGGGCACGACTTTGCATGTAGTTGAAAAAGGCCCATATGAATCCCTGTTGCAGAATGAAATGTTCATCTCATGTTATTTAGCATCCTTGGTCTCTCTTTGGGGTGGGGAGCAGAGAGGAGGGAGGAAGATGCATATTTTTAGTCACAGGGAACGATTTATCATTCAGTGAAACAGCATACATAGAGCCTTAAATCAAGTATGTGGAAATAATATGTTATTATTACTAGTCCTAACTCTGCTAAATTATAACCTATAAACCCTCAGTGCTTGACTTAAATATTCAATCCATATTTGCAGGAAATCTAAATGGTTATTTCCTCCTTTAGTGCATGCATTACAGGAGGATTTACTAGTGCTTCCACAAAGCATATATGAGGAGCGTGTTATCCAAGATGTCACTGTAACCAGGCACAATTGATAAGCACACAGCCCACATCACGTATGCATTCTGGGAGGCTTTATGTGTAGTTAATTAGTTTAGCTATTGCTTTCATGGTTCATTTAGAAACTTCATGCTTCATTAAATATCAATAAATTTTATCCTCAAAAAACCTTTTCAGTAAAAATATGATTGTCTCTTCAACTGATAATCTTGTTAATGGATGTATATATTGCAAGCATGCCTATCAGGACCGACAAAACTCTGAATTGCCATGGTTGCAGCACCCTGAAGTAACATGCAAATTTTATTCTGTAGTTTAACACACATGCCTCATCCACACATATTTTCTTACAGTAGAGGGGAAAAAAATCTTTTTTTTTCCTTTCCAAAATGATGCCTCTTTTAAGCTTCTATTTTTATTCTGTCGAGAATTCCTACTTATGTTTCATAAGCTCCTTTCTCCATTACATCAATTCTGAGTTTCTCTTTATTGGAAAGACGCGCTTTTAGCAACTTTCTGTAGCAAGAAAGAGACGTTTTCAGTAAACACATGTTTGCCATATCCCTGATACATGTGTCCAAAGAGGGCAGAGGTCACAGTTACTGGACTGTTACTATCCCCTCTGTCAGGGAATTATCTGGGTTGTTCACTGAATACCAGGATGAAGTGAGTCAGGCAGGAAGGGTCAAGATCAAGAAAGAAGAGCTGCATTTACCTAAGCAGAAGAGTGCCTTCTGCTATACTGCCTCCTGTATTCCAGATCCAGCTCACATGTCTTTTCTGTAGAGATGTCCCCAACATGCTCAGACACAGAAGTTGTCACACTTTTCTTCATTTTCCTATAGCACTTTGTTAAGGTTTTTCACTACTAAATGTATTATATGAGAGCATTCATTTGCATTCATTCATGTGTTCATCCAGTAATTCAATAAAACATATTAACCAAGGATACAATGGTAAGTAAGACAAGTAACATTCCCCCATTTTCATAAAGTGCACATTGTAGTGGTGAGAGAATACACAGCAATATGAGTGAATGAATAAGTGAACAGGATAATTTCAAACAAGGATAAGTGCCATGAAAGACATAAAATAGATAGATGGGATGGAGGGCTACTCTGAACTGAGTGGCAGAAAAGGCCTGTGGAAGAGGTGGCTCATAAGCTGGGATGCAAATAGTGAGAAGAAACCAGCCATGCAACAATATGGGGTGGAGTCCCAGGCAGAAAAAAATGGCAAGTACAAAGACCTGAAGGCCGAACCAGCTTGGTATGCTAGAGAAAGGAAAAAAACAAAACAAAACAAAACAACAAAAAAAAGCCAGGCTAGCTGGAATGTACTCGGCAAGGGAGAGTGTGGTACCAGATAAATTTGCAGATGGCTCACCAGTCTCCACTTTAGACTACAAGCTCCTAGAGAACAGGGGCTGTATATTACTTGAATTTGCATCACTAGTCCCCATCCCATATATGGCTCTCATGGTTAACAAATGTGGGTGGAATGAATGAACCAGATGAACCATGTCCAGGTCATATGTGAAATACTGGAGAGTTTTCTAGCATTTTGTACAATCTCTGCCTTGTCTTGGCCCCTTCTTTCATCACAGATGATCATGTTCTACCCTTTCTGTGCAAATAGACCATAGGTTCCCAATGCTAGAGAAGGTACTTAATAGTTATTTTTCCATAAGAGACAATAAATCTGTGGCCAGGAGCAGTGGCTCACGCCTGTAATCCCACCACTTTAGGAGCCCGAGGCGGGTGGATCACTTGAGGTCAGGAGCTCGAGACAAGACTGGCCAACATGGTGAAACCCCATCTCCATTAAAAATACAAAAACTAACGAGGCGTGGTGGCACATGCCTGTAATTCCAGCTACTGGGGAGACCGAGGCAAGGGAATCGCTTGAACCCGGGAGGCAGAGGTTGCAGCAAGCCGAGACTGTGCCATTGCACTCCAGCCTGGGTGAAGAAGTGAGACTCCATCTCAAAAAAAAAAAAGAAAAAAGAAAAGAGATAATAAATCTGTGCTTGGGGGTTGGCCCACGTAGTTCCACAGATGTCTCTTGTGACCAACAATGAAATACATTCAGGAGACAAGAGCCAGGAGTTAAGACGGCAAGCCAATAAGGTTTCCAAAGTAGCTCAGAAGAGTTCAGACTCATGTCCTCAGACTTGTTTATTTATACAGTATTTCAAATCAGCCAGTAACAGACAACCAAGAATGAATGTTAGTATTAGTATCATCATTGTGATCATCATCACCATTATTATCTCTTTGAACACAAAATAATGCAAACGAACTTTTCCAGTGAACTTTATTATCATAAAGGATGAGGAGAAAGAGGAAAAAGAGACAGCCTGCTAGAAATGCTTTCCACTCCACAAAATATTTTCAGTCCTTCCAAAATTGGTCTATCTATTTTGCCTCCGCTATTTCTTCCTCACTACAGGCATAGTAGGTGGGAGACAAATTTTAAATAATGGATGAACGAATACCTGGTTTCATTTCTTCAGAATAACCTCCAGTGGTGATAAGGAACTGACCACGCTGGCACTGACAGGCTTCAAGACCACCATAAATCCGCAATGCCAAGTGTGACTGCATTGGATATGTGTGGGAAATAGAAACTCGCCGGGTTTATGCAAACCAGTAAAAATTCCAATAGGGTCTGATGCCAGGAAAATGCCTTATTTTGTCAGAAAGTACATCTCCCGCACAGCGGCAGGCCTGGCATAGCTTGAACCACATGTTAAAAACAAAGCAAAGTGACATGCGATACAGGCCTTACTGCCTGATGACAGAATTCACGAGCTGTCTTCACTCTGAGCTTTTCTGGAACCAACTGAGTCCACATTAACCCCAGCTTGTTTGACAGTTTTGTCTTATCATGTGATTTTCTTCAAAGTCCTTGTATTTTAGGTAAGACTTATTTTCTCATTAGAACTTCAAGATTTATCCCAGATTACAAATAATAATGTAATTCTAACAAACTCTGTACTTTCCAACCTATTCTATAGCCAAGTTAGGGTTTCAGATATATTCTTTTTTAACTTCTGGAGGCATGTAGATGACTTCAAAAGAATATTTAAATCAGCTGGTAAACCAGGTAGTGGCACCTGTCTCAATACTCATTGTGCGTGCAACACTTCCATATCTGTATTGGTAATCACTGAAGTCTAGAGGATATTACTTTTATGAAAGTCAAATTTTAAAAAGTAATGTTGGCTGGGCGTGGTGGTTCATGGCTATAATCCCAGCACTTAAGAAGGCCAAGGTGGAAGGATTGCTTGAACCCAGGAGTTCAAGATCAGCCTGGGAAATGTAGTGAGACCCCATCTCTTAAAAAATAAAAAACGAAAAAAAATTTTTTAATTGGTCAGGCATGGTGGTAGTCCCAGCTACTCAGGAGACAGAGGCAGGAAGATTGCTTAATCCCAGGAGACCAAGGCTGCAGTGAGCCATGATCATGTTACTGCACTCCAGCCTGGGAAACAAAGCAAGAGACCCTGTCTCAAAAATAAATAAACAAATAAGAATTTTAAAAATTTTAATAATAATATTAGCCTCAAATTTTAATCAATTTGAAAATTTCTGTTTTAGCATTGCCACAACACCTGTTCTGATCATGGTCAATAAGAATAAAAAGAATGCTTATACACATGGGGAAGAGGAGCCCCATGACAAATAAAGGGTTTCAAAAACACCTCTTCTTGGATGCATTGGACTTGCTTTTCCCCTTTAGTCAGTGTCTACTTGTCTCTCTCCAACTCATCTAGCCCCAGTTATTATGGTGAAAAGCAGATACTTCATTGCTGTGTTAGTTTTCTAGGGCTGCCATAAGAAAAGTACAACAAACTGAATGGCTTGAAACAAAAGGATTTTCTTCTCTAAGTTCTGGATGCTAGAAGTCTTTTTTTTTCTTTTTTTTTTTTTTTTTTTTTTTTTTTTTTTGAGACAGAGTTTTGCTCTGTCGCCCAGGCTGGAGGGCAGTGGTGCGATTCTTGGCCCACTGTAGCCTCTGCCTCCCAGGTTCAAGCAATTCTCCCCACTCAGCCTCCCAAGTAGCTGGGATTACAGGTGCATGCCACGCCTGGCTAATTTTTGTTTTTTTAGTAGAGATGATGGTTTCACCATGTTGGTTCTGCTGGTCTCAAACTCCTGACCTCAAGTGATCCACCTGCCTCGGCCTCCCAAAGTGCTGGGATTACAGGCGTGAGCCACTGCACCCAGGCTGAGGCTAGAAGTCTGAAATCAAGGTGTTGGCAAGCCCAAGCTCTCTCTGAAGCCTCTAGGAAAGGATCCTTCCTTGCTCCTTCCCAGCTTTTGGTGGTTGCCAGCAACTCTGAGCATCCCTCAGTTTATAGACATGCGATCTCCCATCCCCTCCTCTGTCATCACGTGGTGTTCTCCCTGTGTGTCTTCTGTGTTCACCCTGCATTCTCGTCTCTGTGTCCAAATTTCCTTCTTTTTATAAGAACATCAATTATTGGACTAGGTCCCACTCTAATCCAGTATAACCTCATTTTTTTTCACTTGATTACATCTACAAAAGCTCTATTTCCAAAAAAACAAAAGTCATATTCTGAGGTTCCAGGTGGGCATTAATTTGGGGGCATATTTTTCAAGCGAGTGTGATTTGCAGCCAGTATCCTTTCAATTATCACTTGGTCCAAGGAATTTGAAGAACATTTGCAGACAAAGTAATTACCCAAGCAAGAACAATGGAAGGAAGGTGATACAATTCAATGAAGAAGTCTATCAGGAAAACCTGCCAGAAGCTTGATGGTTTCAGAATGGAAGATTCTCATCTGTAAGATCAACCACCGGCCAGGCGCGGTGGCTCACGCCTGTAATCCCAGCACTTTGGGAGGCTGAGGCAGGCAGATCACGAGGTCAGGAGATCGAGACCATCCTGGCTAACATGGTAAAATCCCATCTCTACTAAAAATACAAAAAAGCAGCTGGGCGTGGTGGCACGCACCTGTAATCCCAGCTACTCTGGAGGCTGAGGTAGGAGAATGGCCTACACCCAGGAGGCAGAGCTTGCAGTGAGCCAAGATTGCACCGCTGCACTCCAGCCTGGGCGACAGAGCAAACTCTGTCTAAAAAATAAAAAAAAAAAAAAAATGAAAAAATCAATCACCAACAGATACATCGATGCAAAAATACCTACACAGCCACCTCTTCAAGAAAATGTTCTTTTTAACTGAACTAATCTCTTCTCTGGACCCAGTTCTCTAAGTAGGGTACTTTCTACCCTCTCATCATCCACATGAGGATAGAGAAGGGAAGTAGCAACAATGCCTGGGCATCATGCTAGGGACTCTACACATATAATACATCACCTCCACTAGGAAAGAAAGAAACTCAAGTTCAAAGAGATAAAGCAATCAGCTCTAAGTCATACAGGAGAGTTAGGGTCTGAACACAGATCTGCCTGGGTCCATAGCTGCTGCCTCATTTTTTATGTCTGAGCATGCACGTGCATGTGCACACGCACACACACACACATACACACGTGCACACACACGCACACACACATGCATACACACACACACCGTTTCTCAAACATGCCCCTTTAATTTACCTATGTCTGAAATTCATCATTTTCACAATCCATGGAATATTAAGAGCTGAAGAATACATCATTCAACATAACAATTTCATCTTACAGATGAACAAGAAATGATAAGCAAGTGATTTGTCCAAGACCATGGGAATAATTTGTGACCAAACTGAGAATAAGTCCTCAGACTTTCTGGCTTCTAGTCCAGCCTGACCACACACAGCCTCTCAAGTGGTATTTCTGCCCACGCAGTAAGACCACATTTCACAGACAGGACAGCATGGCAATTTGGAGTGTGAACACTGAAATTAGACTGCACAGATTCACATCTAGGCCCATTGCTTATATATGTGTCATTGTCATATGACATATATGTGTCATATATCAGTCATTGAGTAGCTGCACTTCAGTATTCTGAAATATTAAATGGAGGTAATAAAAGCATCAACCACATAGTATTTAGTGTCTCATAGGATTGTTGAGAAAATTAGATGTGCTCAGAATAGTGCTTAGTGTACAGTAAACGCTCAGTATGTTAGTTGGTGGTGGTGGTTTTCTTGTGCTTATTACACTATTATTACTGTTAATAATAACAACATACAATGAAAAGGCTACAAATGAGAGAGGCCAGTGCTTTTCATCACCATGCATTTCTAGCAGCCACACTGGCTATAAGCCCTCATTCATGGATACCATGGTACAGTTATTTCCTGGTCCTTCATGAGAATTAACTTTAACCTTATTTCATAATCTACTTTATGCCCATCCAATTATCACTTCGGAATTCCTCTAAACACAAAATATGCAAAGGTCTATATGCTGGTTTTAATTTCCCGGATGGTATGAGTCCACATTTAATTGCCTCCTTCAAATGACAGTGGGTCATTTAGTGTCCTTAAAAGCCAACAATGTTATTACATCCTGACTCTGACAAATCCTTGCTCTTGTCTCTCTCGGCTTATCTCTGTCTCAGGAAGGCAAACCCTGGGAAAATTATACAAACAGCCCCAAATATTTGAAATCAGCATTGTCCTCCCGTACTTACGCCTCTCTGAAAGCTTAGAGGACTTCGCTTTCAGTTTGATTCTTTCATTAGCCCAAGGCTTGCTAATTAATTGGAATTTTCCAGAGCTTTTGTTGTTGTGACAAAGAAGAACAATGCAAAAGCTCATTTCTTCATGTTAAAGAGGGTCTGTCCACCCTCCAGAGAGTAGCATGGTGACGACAGGGATAAGAGGCAGGATTAACTCGACTTTGAAAGGGTCAGACTTCGTGAGTTCCTGCTCCTCTCGCTTCTCCCCACAGCTGCCTTCATCTTCACCAAAACTGATTTATGGGAAGTGACATCTTAACCATGGCTTTTATCCCTCCAAACGAAAGGCTGCTTAGAGGGCATTGTGTATGATCTAAAATTAGATGGCAAAGGACATCCCATAAGCATGGAACAAACAATATTGGAAAGCAAAAGATATTGTATAAAGTGAGAGGCTTACTGAAGAACGAAAATGAATAGATCAGGGAGGAAGGCAGTAAAACTCAGATGAACACTCCCAACCAAAGCAAAGACCAGACTTAAAAGAAACAAAAAGATGCTTAATCTTGACAAAAATAGCAATGTTTAAACCAAAGATAGCAGAGCAGCTGGAGTCTAGGGGAAGTGAAGGGAAGTGAAGATAGATTGATTCTGAATTTTGTTCTTGGTTTCCTTTTTAAGGTATCATGCTTTGCTTTGTACACTGGGTTACTGGGACTTGTGGAAACCCACGTATGCTGTGTTTCATCCACACTGTGAGAGGCTCTAACATACTTTGAGGGTCCACAGACGCAGGAGAACAGAGGCTGGAGGGGCCCTCAAACATGGCAAATAGACCATTCCCAACATCATCTCTGCAGAGATGATATGAACACCTCCTTGACTACCCAAGGCAAAAAACAAATCAGCCTATTCTTTTTAAAACTACATTCCTAGCCGAGCGCAGTGGCTCACACCTGTAAACCCAGCACTTTGGGAGGCTGAGATGGGCGGATCACCTAAGGTCAGGAGTTCAAGACCAGCCTGGCCAATATGGTGAAACCCCATCTGTCCTAAAAATACAAAAATTAGCCAGGTGTGGTGGCACATGCCTGTAATCCCAGCTACTCGGGAGGCTAAGGCAGGAGAATCGCTTGAGCCCAGGAGGCGGAGGTTGCAGTGAGCTGAGACCATGCCACTGCACTCCAGCCTGGGCAACAGGAGCAAAACTTCGTCTCAAAAACAAAACAAAACAAAATCCTACGTTATTTTCCAGAGGGGGAAAAAAGATCTTCTAAGTTATTTGTTTATAGATAAATGCTTATGAAAAATAGTTTCTACTATCCAGACCCATACAGTCTGAAATAAAGCTACACTCCGAGTTTCACTGCAGCAGAATCAGGAAGGTTTCCAAAATTCCTGCTCCGGGCTGATGCCTGATGGGTGTCACTCCAGTCACCTACGATGCCACGTGGTTTTGACAAAGTTTAGTATGATGTGCCTATGCAGATATCCAGATAGAACTACAAATATAGAGTTGGAAAGGAGAGCCTGGAAATGGGGCTAGAACCAGTTTCTGGAGATAACGTAAGATAGAGTCTTCAACGTGGGTGAGATGGCTCAGGCATCATGCATACAGGGGATGAAGAACAGGGACAAGGATAGAACTCTGGAAATCTCCAATGTTTGGGGAGGCAGGAAAAAAGGAATCTGCAAACAAGGGAGAGAAAGTCTGTTGTGCTTGGGGACGGGGAGTAGGAGGGAGCTGGGTGGAAGGGGAACAGAGCACAATATTTAACAGCGCAGGTTCTGAGGTGAGACCAGGTGCCTTCAAAGCCTGGGCTACTGCTTACTAGACTTGGAACCTCAGGCAAAGTGGGGGAACTTCTCTGTACCTCAATTACTCCCTCTGGCAAATGTAGAAAACAATAGCACATCACACAATTGTTCTGA
The DNA here is from genome assembly GCF_008728515.1 of Papio anubis. Taxonomy (NCBI): domain Eukaryota; kingdom Metazoa; phylum Chordata; class Mammalia; order Primates; family Cercopithecidae; genus Papio; species Papio anubis. The sequence continues at coordinate 33,138,413 of NC_044988.1, forward strand.
GGGAAAGTACTTGACACAGTGTCAGGCTCATATTAAGCATCCAAAAACTGTTTATTAAGAGGCAAATAGGAACTGAAGAGATCTATAGGGTTAACAGTGACTAGGAGCAACTCAGATCCTTTCCCAGGATACATTTTGATACAGTGAAGGGTGGAAAGGAAAGCTGCAGCCCAGGAGACAAGGGCAAGAACCTGTAAGGACAAGAAAAACCACAGAACAAGGCAGATGGGGGCCTCGGGCTAATCTTTACTATAAAAAGAGGCACATGGTATTTGATCACTTAAGGGGTGATGGGAAGAATAAACCAAAAAAATAACCATTCTTACAGCAAAGTGCAGAGTGAAAGAGAACCGCACTAATGATATAAGTTCAAGTGCTGGCCTGAGTACTAACCAACTGCCCAATCTTGGAAAGGCCCCTTCTCCTTCCAGGAGTTCAGTTTTATGTATTCCCAAATGGCCACTAAAGTCCCTTCCAGTTCGCACCATTTATGATTTTTGGTGTTCTATAACTTCACTTAAGGATTCTGTGGCTACACATGAAAGCAGTTACTCTGATGAAGACATAAGGGAACAGAAGGTCTTCAGCCGCATGTGTTCTCAGCATGAAACAGAGGACTCAAGAATCACCTAAGGGTAATTAAGAGGGCAGATGGTAAGATGTAGAGACAGCCAAGTCTTCCTCCTCTTTCCTCTTCCATTTGCCCCAAAACCAGACATGAGAGGAAGGGGATAAAAGCAGCTAAATCAAGGTTGAAAACAAAAAGTCATGTGTGTTCCTGTTTGCCAACAATTCCAAAACGCTTTTTGAGTGTGAGGGCCAGGAGAAGGTGGATATAAGAACGACAGACAAGTGAACAAAACACTGATGCAAGTGGAGAATCAAAAGTAAAATCAGCTCATTTGGATTCGAAGGGATAAAGATAATGCCTAATTAATCCCAAACCCTCATTGTACCATTGACAGAAATGACGTCCAAAGAGGATAAGGGAATTGCCCAAGAGCAAAGCTGCAACAGGAGCTCCTGTTTGCTGACTCAGTCCAGTACAGATTCCATAGAAGTATGTATCTCATTGGTCAAATTCCAAATTATGACAATTCCTGCTAAGAGATCCTGTGTGGGAGGTAACTCACTGAAATTGCTAAATTCCTGGGAATTTTTTTTATTTCCCCATGTTCATGAAAGGCTCAGAGGACAAACAGGAAAGAAAAATAAATGTATTAAGCCACTACTATGTGCCAAATATTATGCTAGGTGATTTCACATATATCCTCACATAAGCTTGCTACTCTGTGAGTCTAGCAGGCTCTGAGCCACTTGAAGAGAGGGAAGTGTCATACCCATCAATACATTCTCCATGCCTGACAGAGTGCTGGTACACAATAGGTGCCCCATATATGCTTGCTGAATGAATGTAAAATTTTCCTGGTGCATAAAGGGAGGATTAGAGAGATTAAAAAACTTATTCAAGGTGTACATGTTGGTAGCACAAGTGGCAGTATCAAGATTGGAATTTGGGATTGCCTGATACCACCGCTCATTCATGTTCCTTTCACTGAACAGGCTGCCTTTCATATACTTTTCTGCAAATCCAACAGTAATACTTATTTTCTAACAGATGGACTGATGGGTTTCCAAGGCACCTATGGCTTCCAGGTCCTCTTCGTGAGTGTTTCCTCTTTCAAAGTGTTTGTTTCAAGGTGCCACTTTTGGTCTGGCTACTCCTCTACACTGGCCAAGCCTGATCAGAATCTCCAAAGGCTCTGACCAGGACGCATTCTAAGCGCCAGCAGCAAGGAGGCAAGGAACCACAGGAGGAGCACCCTGGCCTAGGGCTTTAGTTGGAGTCTGTTCCTATCAAGTGGAGATAACATACCTGGCCTGGTTAAATGCAATCTTTTCCTCACCTCCTTGACAGCAAAGGCTTTCAACTGAAAACTCAGCAAGCAAATGAGACCAGTTGTTGCCTTTCTTATCTTCTCTCTCTTCTCTCTCTCTCTCTCTCTCTCACACACACACACACACACACACACACACACACACACAGGAAAGCTTCGGATTATCTCTCTGTCGTAAATCAGTCTAAAGTATATTCAAAAATAAGGGTTTTTTTTTTTTCCTAATTATACATTTAAGACAAGTCATGTCTTTAAGATATTTTTGACTTGAGACTGTTAACGGGACTCTATTTGTTCCATCCAAGAAAGCCCAAAGAAATGGATAATGATCCAAAGCAGACTACATCTGAGTGGTTCTGTATATTATATGCAAAGAAATGTTCCCACAACAAAGTCACTAAATGAACGTCACTATGCTTGAATAGAAGAATGAAATTGAATTGTGATAAAAGCAAGTTGTTTAAAGACTCTTTAGCTCATGTCTACTAAATTATCCTGAACATTATGTGCTAAACAAAGGCTCTGATACTCGTATTATTAAGTAATAAAAACACTTTGAGAAATAAGCCAACATTTTTACTTTAAAAAAGATTTATTTATCATTTTCTGGTTTTATGAGTGCTGTAATTGTCCTCCAAAAAACCTTTCAACAATGCCAAATACTTTTCCAGTCGAACATTCTGCTATAGTATTTTCTCTTTAACGCTGAAGGCCACAATGGGATGCCTATGGTGAATTAAACAACAGACTCTATAAAAATAGACAGAAGCCTTGGTCCCTCGTTAGGCCTAATTGTCGAAACATCAATCTGTTTACTCTAGATTCTGTAACTGTTAGATAACGAGAAAATTTCGTTATGCAAATCGTGGCAGCAATGTAGAAAAAATATGAGTTATTTAATTTATAAGTGACGAGCTTTTAAAACTAAGTCTCAGGTAGTATTTTGACATTTTTTCCTATGGGTCACAGATCATCACCACCACCTTTAATGAGGAAGATAGGAGAGCTGATGGTCCTGTCTCTACATTTTAGAAGTCTCCAACCCTAGTTAATTGTTGGTCAAGCTTTCTGCAGCTGTCCAACTATCAACTGGTACTCCTCTGACTTTTTATCTCATAAATGAGACCTCTACTGCTTGGCAGACACAAAGAAAGCATGAGGAAAGTCATCAGGATTTCTACTTTGTATTCACTGACCTTTAAAAAAAAATAACATCATTACTAGCCTCAGATTCTGGAAGTTACTAATCAGTTTGAACACCCTAAGAAGTTTACCAAAGCTTTCAGATAACTCCAGGGTGTTGTCAGAGGTGAGGTCGACAGATGTCATTTTAATTTAATGAGGCAGAAAGAACACAGGAGAATGAGTTGGAAGATCTGGGTGCCAGTCTCACAGCTACCACTTAATGTGCCGTGTGGCTTTAAACACTGTGCTTGTGATCCAGTATTTTCTTTTGCTACAAAGGACACTGGGAAAATTGGTGAAATCACCAGGGTCTATACAGACCTTGTGTATAGACAAGGTATATTAGGTAATAGTATTTATCAATGTTAGTTTCCAGATTTTGACAATTGTACTGTAGTTAAGAGAATAACTTGCATAAGAAAATGTGTATGTTTGTAGAAACTGCACAGTAACGCATTTAGAGGTAAAAGGACATCAAGCCTGTAACCGACTCTAAATGGTTCAGGAAAAAAACACAGGGAGGGGATGATGAAGCAAATGTGGCAAAAAGTTAACATCTGGGAAATCTGAGTAAAGAGTATAGGAGATTTCAGTGTATTGTTCTTGCAATTTTTTTCTATTGTCTGAAATTATGTCAAAATTAAAACTTAAAACATAATGATGCATGGGAATATAATTAGCGATCGGTAAATATTCACCAAATGTCACTTTAATTTCTCTTAGACACAAGTATCCTCACATGCAAAACAAAAAAGGGATATGCCAAAGAATTGTTTAAAACCTGGCTAGCCCAAACTGTCTCTGATTCTGTGATAAGTAGTAAATCATGGATATAGTAATTGCCCTATACCATATGGAGAAAACAATAACAACAATAGACATGCTTTCTGCCTTCAAAAAGGCTGAAGTGATAAAATAGAAATCAGTGTCCAGGATGAGTTAAAGTGATCTGAAGAAACTTTTTCTGAAAATACGAGTTTCAAATGGGCTCTCAAAGGCTGTGAAGACAGGAATTAACAATAAAATTAGAGAAAAATTTATGAAAAGGCGACTCTTTTGGACAGAGAAATGGAAATAGGCTGGAGGAAGTCTCTTGCCAGAATGCCCAAGCAAGTATGTATGGATGGCTAGGATGAGTGAAGCTGGGCTGGCCAACAGATCTGCACTGTTCCAGTCAATTTTCCAAAACCACACATGAGTCAGCAACTAAGGCATGGGACATGGTGTCAGAATGCCCTCCCAGCTCTATGGGAAATCTCCAATTCCACATGCCATGTACAGTGTACGGAAGTCTCTGAGACAGTCATCTAGGAGCACACTTCAATCTTGTTCTCCAAGCACATACCCAACACAACATGCCAAAGATCAAGCACGTGTGCAGTCAACAAACACTGTTCTGACCCTAAAACAGTAAGCTTCCATCAGGAGGCTTACACCCAATGTACAGTGGAACTCCTTTCTCCATTTTGGAAAGACTTTGAAAGGCAAGGCTATCCATATACCATCTGACTTTTCCTACATGTTCAGGGTGTGTGTTTTATTAAAAACTATCTAAATCCACATAGGCGGAAGGAACATTCAAAAGACTTCCACTGTAAATACTAGTAAAAAATGTTCATGAAATCCTCATGAATTCTCATAACTGGGAATCCTAAATAGAGACAGGCGGGAAACACAATGAAGTAGAAAATGTTGTCATTTCATTTCAATTAACAATTATTTAATTAAGAAATCATATACTTAGAACTGTGTCATGGTAGCACATGCAGATCACACAAAGGGAATCATAGGAAAACAATCAAGCTTCTCTAAAAAGATGAGATTTTTTGATACCCACATATATGGTGAATGCACTTTAATGAGTATCACCTGTAAGTCATATTTAGGATACCAGATATTCACTTCTGAAATACTATGAGTGTCCATCATTGAAGGGCTATTACCATTCAATTTTTCAGGGATGGGCATGGCAATATACACATACATATGAGTACACTATTCACCATAACAGTATAAAGATAAAAGGGTTCTATGTATTCACTAACAGAGAGTCTAGGGAATAGCTTAAGTTAAGCCTTCAAAAATGAAATGTGTTTTACCCAAGCCTAGTAATAAGAAAGATTCTGTACATACTGCTTAGAGAGAGATTAGATTGAAATTTAACCTATTACATTCTGTTCTCCAACTTGAAAAAAAAAAAATGTTAAACTCTGTCTTTGGGCTTCCATTTTTAGTGTCAAAAGAAAGAAAGAAAGGAACACAGATGGAATAAACCTCATTCACTTAATTTGAAAATCAGATGCAGACTTCAAAATTTGGAATAAGGAAAGATTCTTGCTGGTTGATTTCGTTAAAGAATTTATCTTTAGCTATCTGAGGGGAGAACTGCTTACATCATTTAGTGTGACCTTTAGTGGATTGATAAGTCATCACATGATATACAATTTTATGACAAAAGCAATCATATAGAAGCAATCTAAGATGGCTTGAACTGTTTTTCTTTTGATATAGATTAAGCTTAGAACTTGGTCTACAGTGGTTAGACATTGCAGATTTATAATGAGTGTAATTTGGAACTACAGTACCATACGCAGAACAAATACTTAAATGTCAAATTGGCTGATGATTAAACAACTGAAGAGGGCTGGCTGCTAAGGAATACATTTAAAAAGTCATTTAAAGGGAAACCAACAACCAAAGGTCGAAAACTGGCAGAATATCTTTTTATTCTGTTTTATTTTACTTGAGGTGATAATAACCAAAAGGGTTTTTTGTGGTAGATTTTTTTTTAATTCCAACAATTAACATATCTGCTAAATATTTCTCTTTTTGTAAAATGCCTCTTTTATACCAAATTCTTGTATTTAAAGGTATATGAGAAATGAAGTTTAGCTCTGCCTCCAAATGCTAAGATCTGAGGAAAAAATATGTGCCCCCAAAATGAATCACATTCAGGCTTGGAATAAATTCACATGAATATGTATTTTCTTATTTACTTGGAAAGTCTTGTATTTGCATCTGTCTTTCTTACTATCAGTGAGCTTTCTTTTCCAGGGTAGTGGCTCAGCTCCAGTCCTCAATATGTGCAACCCCTTACCTACAACTCCATTCCTAAGGGCAAGCAGGGCACTGACACAGGTATAGGATGCTCCACTCCACCAAAGTCACTAGGTCCCCATACTGAGTAAGATACACGCAAGCAGTTTCTCCTTGTTTTGTACAGTACATTAATTGGGAATCTAGAGTTGATTCTCAACATCTGAGATTATTCCAAATCCAAACGTACAGTATTTTTAAAGTCCCCTTTTATATAGGGTATTCGGCACTTTCAGAAATACCAACTATAGACAGTTATCTGGACCTGGGTTTTGATAGCAAGTATGATATAAATATTTTTTAATGAATGATAAATGAATAAATGAGTGAATTAATACTAAATGAGGATGTGTCATCTGAAATGAATCATGGTACAAAAGGGCTTTGCGTGTCCTCTCCACAGGCTAGGGCGAGGAAAGTCTATAAGAAGGCAAAAATCATTAAATCGTTAGGAAATAAACTCAAGCTATGCAATACCAATCACTGTTAGAAAGACTGCAAGCTCCCTGCAAGCAAGGGCTTCTTAATCAGGGGCCATACTCACAAATGCTCTCCAAGGCCAGGCGGATGGAAATAGTACAGGCTCCATCTAAAGATCAGGCTATCATGTAGGCAAGCAGGACAGATGGCTGGTTGCTCTTTCGATTTTCCGAGAAAAGCCAAATTCTAAATTGTTTTGTAAAATCCTCTCCTTTCTAGATGTTCACTCTGTATTTATTTTTTTTTAACACTATGTGAACTTAACAAAGCACAGCTGTGGGCCACATTCCACCCATGGAATTGGAACCTTGCCTCTAAATCTTTCTACATATCAATAACTCATTGTTTATTTTTACCTTATCTTTAAATCTGGCAAAGGGTGGGAAGTGGTGGTGTCATACTAATATCACCAAAGAAATTCGCCAAAACAGGAATACAAGTAGGAAAAACAAGCAGAGCTTTTAAGTGGCTACATTTCAGTAAAAGCTCGTATTATATTAAGACTTTAATGCCCTCAATCTCAGCAATTATGCTCAAGCTTCAGGTGGCAATATGTTTTCTCCTATTTTTTTCACCCTTATTCTCATCCCCTAATTCATCCCTGACTCGTCCTATTTATTAACCATGCCACATATGTCTTCTTCTCGTCTTGTAAATAGCTTCAAATTCTTGGAACAAGGTGGGGCATAAGTAAATTCCAACAAATAAAGTATTTCAGATGTTCACATTCTAATTAAAGGCAAGTGTATTACTATACATATAGAATATGTATATATGTGTGTGTGTGTATATGTATATATTTGTTTTTGAAACAAGGTCTTGTTCTGTCACCTAGACCAGGATGCGTCACACAAACACGGCTCACTGCAGCCTTAAACTCCTGGGATCAAACGATTCTCCCACCTCAGCCTCCAGAGTAGCTGGAACTACAGGCATGTGCCACCATGCCCAGCTAAAGAACTACGTATTTTTAAAACAAGATGTGATCCCTGAGGGGTAAGATTTTTCTGAAGCAATACATGTTACTGAAAAGTTCTATATCCAAAATTTAACACTGGAAAATACTGGAAAATCTTTTTTTGAAATGATTTATGTTCTTGGGCCTTTAGCTAAAGAAGACATGAATCCTAGTCCGAGTACCCAGTTAAAACACACACATGCACACACACACACACTCAAACACAAGCATTTCTACATAGAAAAGTAACCTAAATACTCCTATAAATAATTTTTGTTAGAAAAACTTAATTTCCACATTTCTATCTCAGTTTTTACTCTCATGTTTCAGTATATTTAGACCTCTTTAGGAAAGTCTAGTTAAGTAGGTCAGTCCGTAAAAACCTTTTGCAGCAGAGACATCACTCTAGGAGAAAAAGAAATTAAAATAATAGTCTACCCCCAAAGAATAAAGGTAACTATAAATATGCAAAAGGTAAAACAATAACATGAATTTCTTCATATTAAAATAAACAGCATTTAAGTCCTTGTTATCAGCAAAGTAAACAGGTTTCATGTATTATACCTACTTAAAACATAACCTGTGAACTTCAGCTAAAAAATATTGCTTGGACATGCCAAGGAAAATATACAAATAGATATTTTCCAATTCACCAATTTTTTTAAAAAGTTCCAGAAATCCAGTGACAAATGTGGTATACAAAAAATATATAAATTATTTCAACTTAGAATAATTAAATCATAAAATACATAGGGTACAAATACCACATTCTGTTCTAAATTGTTATCTTAGGATCATCAAAAGAAAAAGAGGATTTGGATTATGCAAAAAATGATTCCTATATATATAATCAATTATCTAACTGACATTTTTACAAATCTACCACTACTTCGCCTTTTATTGCATATGCTAAACAAGCAGATGCTAAGTCTGTAAACTGTGAATTAACCTCCTTTTTAATTAATTGTTCCTTTGGAAATACTGGCTTTTAAATCCCATGCTGCAGTTGCTTCATCTTGGAGACGTGTGCCAATCTCATATTCAGGTTCTTGGGCTATATTCCAGGAGGCAGTACACATTGATTCCACTTTTAATTATTTAATGATTCATTTGCATTTTATTTATACATTGGCATCTGACCTGGTTTAATTTTAGTTTATTCCAACAATAGGCCTGCAAGAATCTAGATCTGACCATCTTCACAGCAAATATGACTGATGATGCTGGAAGGAGTGACATAGCTCAGAAATAGGTCAAGGGTGCAAAGGGAAGGGATCAGAGTGCACTTAATTGACAGGGGCAGGCCCTCCTCAAGCACACGGTTTTCTGAGCTCAGCACTTCTTCCTTCTTTTAAAGAGCAGGCATTTTAAGCAGGGAGTTTCCTCAATAGTTCTTTCCAGGACTTTCTGGATGTCTCTCTACATCCAAAATTCTCCCTTGCTAACTGGACCTGAGAATTCCTCCATTAGAACCTCATACTCTCAGCCCCAAGCCTCCTTATTAAAAGCAAGTGCACTGAAGAAAGGTAACATCAAAATCTGTTGATAATGTTATTTTGTCAGAATGAAAGATCTGACAGCAGTTTTCTGAAAGGACAAAGAAGGGAGACAGAGCTTTAGGGAGCTGGGCACTGGGTGAATGGAGGCAGAGAAAGAGGTCTGAAAAGAAATGTCTCCTCCACAGTTCTGGAACTTATCCCATGCTAGGCCTTCTCCTAGTCATGAATGCATAATAAAAAGCTGGACCTCCAGCTACTGAAGACAAATAACTTTAACTTTTATATATTCCTTTGAGACACACACATAAACACACACAAGGTTCTTAACGTGGTGGTCCACAGACCCTGAAAATCAGAAATTGCCATTCATTACTCTCCTGGCAATGCTGGAACGGTTTATCCTTCTGGAACTAAACTTCTGATTCTACCCAAGTCCCCACTGTACTGGATAAGAAATAAATTTTCAAAGTCCAAGTACTTTCCCCCATGCATAACTACCATAACGCTGGGAGAAGGCCCAGAGGAAGTGAAGCAATGTAACAAACAGGGATTGAATATTTCTTTTACATTATTTCTTTTACATCAATTCATGCACCGTATTATGCATATTATGTGTCTTTTTTTGGTTCAGTAACCCCATAAAAGAAGTATCATCATCCTCATTCGACAGATGAAAAAACTGAGGCTAGAGGTTTCCCAATTTGGCCCAAGTATCATAGATAGGAGACGACATAGCCAGAATTGAAATCCAGGGCTTCTCCTTTTTCTGAGCTAATGAAAGTGTCTTTATGTTGTTGAGTCCTGACTGAGCTCCAACCCTGCACACAGAGACCTGCAAGTGTGGCAAATGACACAAGAAAATCTCTTCTGTTCACAGAACCAAAACCATGCAGTGAAAGGCAGGCTCTAGCTCCCTCCTCATTCCTGGATTCTATCAGAAAATAACCCAGAATCAAGATCTGGTGGCACTTTTGGTGGACTTGTCAGGAAGAGAAAAAACTCATTTCCCCCTCTCTTACAAAAGTAACACAAAACAATGTAAAAAATTGGGAAAATATGTTTAAAGTCAAAGGAGAAATAACAACGATTTGTAATACAACTGCCCAGAGATAATCATAACATTTTAGGCTATTTCTCTCTAGTCTGTCCTCTCCACCTATACATGTTTGGAAACATTCAGCTTATATTTTATAGGCAATTTTGCATGAAGTTCTGTCCATTTAATTGTACTTTAAAATTATTTTAATACTTCTTGAAAACTATTTGTAGACTTAATTTTAATATTTTACCATTCAGCATTAAGTTTACTTAACTATTTCTTTATTATTGCACTTTTAGGGTAGGAGGACATTTTTTCACTATTAAAAAAAAATACTGCGAAGAACATCTCTATGCACATTTCTTTCACCATATTTCTTTTTTTCTTTTTTCTTTTTTTTATCTTGAGATGTCTTGTCTCCCAGGCTAGAGTGTAATAGTGCCATCTCAACTCACTACAATCTCCGCCTCCTGGGTTCAAACGATTCTCCTAACTCAACCTCCTGAGTAATTGGAATAAAAGGCGCCCATCACCACACCCGGCTAATTTTTGTATTTTTAGTAGAGACGGGGTTTTACCACATTGGCAAGGCCGGTTTCACACTCCTGGCCTCAGGTGATCTGCCCGCCTTGGCCGTCCAAAGTGTTGGGATTACACGCATGAGCCACCACACCTGACCTCTTTTACTGTATTTCAAGTGGTTTTTTCAGGATCAATTAGTAGAAATGCAGTTATTGGGTTATGTGTTAGAGCAACATCAATACATTTAACCCCTGACAGTATGGGTATCCCCTGAAATTTACACCATCATTACCAATGTATGGGAACCCTAGTCTCAAGGTGTGCTACTTACCTACTGAGTGTTATCTTGTCAATTTGATGAGCAAAAACAAAACAAAACAAAACAACAAAATCACCATTGCTTTAATTTATATTACTGAGTTCAGTTTTCTCCAAAGGATTATTTCCCCTTTATGAGTGGTCTCTTCATGACTCTGCCCATTTATCTATTGGTTGGCAACATATGACCTTGAATTATCTTTTTGTAAGGTGCACCAGTATAGCAAAACAGCAGGTTCACAGAATCAGGAGACCTAGGCCTTGCCATTAACTAGTTGAAACACTTGGGGCTAATCACTTCTAGATCAGCCCCAAATTTTGGTTGACACGGTCAATGGAAATTGTACACAGAGCCCAATGTCTGAAACAGATACAGATGAAGTTGCTGGAGCTGAAGCGAGACACCCCACCTTCTCCTCATTCACTCAACTCCTCGCATAGCTTCTGAGACACCACAGAGGAACCCTAGAGTTTCAAATAATAAAATAAAATCCTACTGAGCTTGTTGATTTCTAAGATCTATTTTAGCTTCTATGAAACCAACCTTTCCCAGGTGTAAAAAGAAACTTTAGAAAACTACACTAAGATTGGATGAGGTTGGAAAGCCAGCATCCAAGAGACATAGTAAGAAATCTTCATATGGAAAGTATTCCTGGTGGGTTTGGAGGTATTTTTTTTCCTTTCTGAAAATGCAGTTGGTGCCAATAAAGAAAGCAGTACTGAGTAAGCTATGCGACAGAAAGACAGTATTCACAATGCTGAATGTTTCCAGCAGATGTATCAACCATTATTCAGAATTCACTAACTCCCATCACAGCTTGGGTCCTGGATGAGATGAATCCACGTGAAATATTTCTTCCTTGATTCTTCCAGCTGAAACTGAGCGTCAAAGCACATTGATTATCACTACCTTTGGGGAAATACAGTAATTTATGGAGTGAAGCTAGCAATTATTATATCCTTTCTCAAAAGCCCCACATTTCAGCACATCTTTACACAGGACTGTTTCTTATTCTTAAAGATATGTACCTATTTCCAAGTGAACTAGAATGACTGTGGTCAGTTGCACAATGCAGGATGGGTAGATGGACTAGGCATTTACACAAAGAGATCTTAGAGTTGCTGAGTAAGACAGCCCTGCTCCAAAAATTTCTGCCCCCACAATTTACTCTGCCACCATGCCTGAGATACCTACTTACTCTTCTAGGTCACTTTTCTAAAAGATATCCTGCAAAGGAGGGTGGAAGAGGTTGGATAGGAGATCATATTACCTATTATCACTTATGAACAGTCTTTAGGTTGAGTACAGATGCAACTCTTATGGCAATGAGATAGGAGAAGGAGGGGAAGGGAGGGAAGATACTAGAAAAATCCGCAGCTAGGAACATCCAGTGTCTAGACTGCTGCTGAATACAAATAAATAGTTAATAGAGTTTTGCTGAGCTTTGCCTGTTTCATGGTTTTGCCTAGGGCTTGACCCACATATACCTTAGCTATTCCAAACATGTGAGTGCAAATATAACCCCTGACATAGGAACCACTGTTTACCATAAACACATGAAAATAAAAACCCAAATTTTCTACAGAAATTCAGAATGACTATGCCATTTTAGAGTGTATAGAATTTTTCCTGATGTATATACGTTGATCAGAAGTATTTCACTAAAGACATTTTTTGGTAACCTACCCCACGCCCATCATTCATTAATAATATTTCACAAAAATCACTAAGAAAAGAAACAAACATCTTTGAGGGTATCTAGCATAAACATTAGTTATTTAAATATTAATAAATTTAAAAATTTGACAAGAGGTTTTACTATTTGGGTTTTATTTTACAGTTTCTACTAACTTATAAATAGATAGTAGTTTAAAGATAATGTGAATTATTTAGGGCTGTAATTACCCAAGTTTTGTTATACAACTTGGCAGACAGCCATTCTGCAATCACAAAAAGTCACACTTCAGCCTCAGTTTTGGATGGTGCAATAATTCACACCTTGGACATTGTTTCGCCTCAGTATCTTACTGCTTCATTAAAGATGCTTACATTTGGATAGTTTGCAAATGTTCAGTAGGAAAGACTGAATCCAAATGTGTGAACCAAACAAGAGAAACTTATTGGCAATTTGAGAGCACAGGGGCTATTAATAATGAGCAAGTCAAAAAGTTACTCTTCTTTCCCTGTGTCAAGGTTTGCCCTGGAGACACGCATGCATTTTTCTTTAAAATTATTAAGACACCATCTAAAACAACTAGCAGTCAAATTACAAAATATATGCAAGTAATCCCCAGCTTTCAAAGGTCTTCTAAGATTCCCTTATGTAGGTAGCTATATGTCCCTATTTGTTTGGGATAGTCCTGGAGTGTTATTAATAGCATCCCTTTAACCCTCAAAAGCGCCCCGTTTAGATGATACATTATTTGGAAACCCTATTTATTAAGTCTCTCTAGTTTTTAACCCAGGACACACTCTCCCATAGAGAGAAGAAATATAAGCCTTTAAAGATCACCATGTAAAAGTTAATTTCTAGGCCAGGTGCGGTGGTTCACCTAGCACTTTGGGAGGCAGATCACCTGAGGTTAGGAGCTCGAGACCAGCCTGACCAACATGGTGAAACCCCATCTCTACTTAAAATTCAAAAATTAGCCAGGTTTCGTGGTGCGTGCCTGTAATCCCAGCTACCCAGGAGGCTGAGGCAGGAGAATTGCTGGGACCCAGGAGGCAGAGGCTGCAGTGAGGCAAGATTGTGCCACTGCACTCCAGCCTGGGTGACAGAGCAAGACTCCGTCTCAAAAAATAATAATAATAATAATTTCTAGCCGTGTAACAGCATTTTTATGAAAAAGTAGGCTTGAAATTAAAACTTGATATTTCTCCATGGGCCTGGTTCACTTTCTTGGATATCCCACACGTTGTTTATGCCATTTGATGGATACCTGATTTTAGAGACTCCACCACCTCTAAGTTCTCAATGGTTGCCCATGTCAAGGCTGAGCTGGGGACAGTCAGTGAGGGGCAGTGACAGAGGTCCTGGGATAGAGAACAGGATGAGAGTTACAAGGGGGCCATGCACAAGGAGAGGATGGGGACTAGAGAGACTTGGGAACAAAGAGTATGGGACACAGTTTCCTACTGGCATGATCTCCAAAGCTACTCTGGTCCTAGGTCAGCAATGACCCTACCCCATTCACATTTTTCCAACCCTGCTCACCAATGTAGCTGCAGGAGGAAGTACGCCACAACAGGAAGAACAAAGCCTCTCTGCCTCTTCCTACCTCAGTAAGGCAGGCCTGGGCTGTTTAGCTGCTCTGGGCATCTGTTTCTTCATCAACAAGGATGCCCCCACCTAAATTTTTATGGCTATTTTGGGATCAAATGAAACCTCCTTTGTGACATACTGCCCAGTATTGCACATAGCTAGCACTCACCAAGTATCAGGCCTATCATCAGAAGTATTTAGGTTCTGTAAACTTTCTCTTTCCAATTTTAATCTGAGGATTCTGTCCTTCCTGCTCCATGGAAGAATAGTAGATTTTAAAAGGAGATAGCATAAAATCCTTCTATCTTATATGCAAGCCAAACCCCCAGTTCTTGTGCATTGATTTTATTTTACATATATAAGAGTTATAAATTGGACAGTCACAAACTAGAGGTAAGTTCACCACTGTCCCAAACTGAGGAGTGGCAGGATAGCAGAGGGCAAAATACCAGTGAGTAAAATTTCCAACTGGTTTTGTTCTGATCTACCCAAGCACAGGTGCTGGTCCCAAGTACAGGTCCCACCCAAGTGCAGGTCCCTTTTACTCCATGACTGCCACCATCTCCCTGGGCATCCTGAATGTCACTCTATTTTGGAGGTGGGGAACAAGGGGCTAACAAGTGCCCTTGGATGTTGAAGCAAGATGTCCACCTCAGACAGGTAAGATGAGCTGAGTCAAACTTCCAGGCACAGGCATATCATTCCTAATCTAAGATGAGCAGATGCCTGGCAGCCAGCCAGCTCCTCAGAATGCTTTTCCCTGATGGTAATGAGAAGGGCTTCAGGCATAGCTCCTTTCTGCAAGCATCATTAAAAGATGCTCCTTCGGCCGGGCGCGGTGGCTCAAGCCTGTAATCCCAGCACTTTGGGAGGCCGAGACGGGTGGATCACGAGGTCAGGAGATCGAGACCATCCTGGCCGACATGGTGAAACCCCGTCTCTACTAAAAAATACAGAAAAACTAGCCGGGCGAGGTGGCGGGCGCCTGTAGTCCCAGCTACTCGGGAGGCTGAGGCAGGAGAATGGCGTGAACCCGGGAGGCGGAGCTTGCAGTGAGCTGAGATCCGGCCACTGCACTCCAGCCTGGGCAGCAGAGCGAGACTCTGTCTCAAAAAAAAAAATAAATAAAAGATGCTCCTTTAAAGATCCACAGGTATTGGCCAGGCCCTACCCATCTCCTGGACACTAGGGCTGACCATGGACAGCACTTACCTTATGCAGACACTCTTTTATTTCTGGTCTTCCATCGTTCACCCATCCTTACACCCATTCCAGCCACTTGGCTCCCTTGCCTACTCCTCCTGATCTCTCTGAGCTCTGCTTCGCTACTGATAACAGCCAGGTACTCCAGCATGACTGTGCTCCATGGCATCTAGGCTACTACTGCCCTGCTGGCTTACACAGAGGGGTGAGACCCAAAGGCACTATAGTGGACATCTGTCCTTCTTGCTTGACCATCATCATCATCTCCTTTCTATATTTAGAAATTTTCCCACCAAGCACAGCCCTCTTTCCTTATAGAAGCTAAAAGTACTGTACAGTCTGCAATGCACATTCAAGTGACTTTGCTATTCCTCCCATTGAGAGGTGGAATCTATCTATGTACTCTTTGAAGCTGTACTTCGCCATGAGTCTTGCTTTGGTTAATGATGCAGAGGAAGGGACTTGAAAAATGCTTGAGCATTGGAGCTTATTGCTGCTGGGAGTCCTGTGATCACCAGGCAAAGAAGTCTAGGTTAGCATCCTTGAGACTGAGTAGTCACATGGAGACAGACCCTGTTCCAATTATCCAAGCTAAGGGCCCAGATAGATGAAGCTATCCTATGCCATCCAGCCCCAAATGAGTTAGCCCAGACCACAAGAAGCACTCAGCCAACCCACAGAATTGTGAGAAATAATAAACATGTATTAGCCACAAAGTTTCGGAGTGGACGTTAAGCAACAATAGATAACTGATAAAGCAAGTATAGCTTTTTGAAGATGCAAATGCATCCACTCTTTAAGTATATTTATGTTGAGCTATTACATGCCAACCAGAAAACAAGCAGAGAATAAAAAGGTTCCTGTAAGGACCGTTTTTTCCTTTGGGGTTTGTTAATGTTGTTGTTCATTTTGATCTGAGTTTTCAAATTGGTGCCATCTGGCTGAATTCTATAGACAAATAGTTTAACTGAGCAGTAGTGTGTTAAAAATTTTTTGGAATGTGAATCCCTTTAGAAGGGGCATGTATTCTTCAGTTCTGCCACAGTCCTCATCATTCTACAGTGGTATAGTCCGTACTCCTTCAACACTCTTAAATTACCTGCATGGCTTTGAGAAATACCTGATTTTCCCCTAATCTTAACCAGGTAGGGTAATAAATTATGGAACACTAGGTATAGAAAACCTGAATCTTCTCCACACTGTTGGGGATATTTTATCATTGGTGACAGTATAGGGCAGAGGTTGAATTGAAAAATGGATTAAAATCTGAGAAAAGATGATGAGAAGGCATGGGGAGTTGGAGGTATCACCACAAACATCTTGGAGAATGTTCACAGGGAAAGAGATTCAATTGCACTCACTCTTCATCTTCCTCTTCTATATGGGCAAGGTCTCCATGAGTCATGGTTCTCCCAACAAAGGAATAAAACACAAGATAATATATGAGATAACCGGGGACTATCTTGGAGACTAGCTACCACTGATGTCTTTAAAATGCAATAGAAATGATGATCAGGGTCACTCAAGGGTGATGACAACTGCTACCACTTATTGAACACCTACCATGTATAAAAGCATCTGAGTGCTCTGTATGCATCACCCTGTCTGATTCTCCCAACAACTCCTAGTTTACTAATAGGGGAATTGAGAAGCAGAAATATATGGAACTTGCCAAAGGACACATGAAAGCTCGTAAATGGCACCCCACTGCTCACACTCTAATCCCCCTTTCTCAGTCACAGTGGAGGGTGGTTATGGGTAGTCGACACAGATAGTGGTGAAGCCCATGTGCTGTCTGGAAGTCATTTCCTGTGATGCTATTTGGCCTGGAGAGGACTGAAAAGACAGCTATCTTTGGGTTGTTAAGGCACTGCCACAATGAAAGAACAGTACATGACTTCCATGTTACTTCTGAGAAACAGGCTGAAACCAGGTGTTAGATATCATAGGAACAAAAATTTAAATTCAACATAAAACTTTTTTTTTTTTTTTCCCAAGACAGAGTCTCACTCTGTCGCCCAGAGTGGGGGGGCGGTGGTGCGATCTCGGCTCACTGCAAGCTCCGCCTCCCAGGTTCACACCATTCTCCTGCCTCAGCCTCCCAAGTAGCTGGGACTACAGGTGCCTGCCACCATGCCCAGCTAATTTTTTGTATTTTTAGTAGAGACAGGGTTTCACCATATAGCCAGGATGGTCTCGATCTCCTGACCTCGTGATCTGCCTGCCTCAGCCTCCCAAAGTGCTCGGATAACAGGTGTGAGCCACTGCGCCCAGCCAATTCAGCATACAACTTTAAGGAGAAATTCAGTGACTGCTGGGGTCACTTCAGCCATAAGAGTCCATGGTTTTATGAAAGCAACATTAGCCATAAGCTCAAGAGTTCTGAGAGGAACCCATGTTCCTACACCCAGATGTTTCCATGCCATTCATTACTCATATAATAGATATCCTGAGCAAAGACTCCATGCCTTTTTCATTAATTAGCCTCATTTTCATTAACTTAATCTAGCTTCAATTGCATAGTCCAGCACACTATACTGCAGGAAGTAGCGATCCTGAAAGTCTACGAATTTCTTTCTGAGCCCTAGTTCTTTGACTCCAAGCTGTGTGACCTTATAAAGTCCCTCTCCCAGTCAAGACCTCTGTTTCTCCATTTGTTACCTAAGGACACTGATTAGATTTACTTCAAAGGTCTCTTTCAGCTTCATCTTCTTAATGTTAGTTACCTCTTACAAAAATTTAAAAAATAATAATACTTCCTAAATTACTTTCAACTAGACTAGCTTTACATGACAACTGATTAAAGAGTTCCTTCTATTTCTTACTGCCTGGTCATGATTCTGAATGTTTATTTGAATCTTTCGCAGGTTAGCTGTTTACATGTCTGACTTTCAATTAGCCTTTCAGATCCTTAAGGGCAGAGAACTATAAATGATCCTTCTAATATACTGCTGCTGTCTAGCGTAGTAGGCATTTTAATTAAACTAAGTAGTTAAATTAGCTGTAGTTGCAATTTAAATTCATGTGACAAATTTCAATGCGTTTTATTTTTATTTCCATAGGAAATCAATGAGGAACACGAAAAATGATCTTATGGTTATAAAAGAAACAAGCACTGAAAAAATATTTTAACTAGGCCATTTATACTGAAAACACCAATTAACAGGAAATAATATTTACATATAATTAATCACACATTCCAAAATCAAGGGTATAAGCAATTATGGCCAACTCTTGATTATCCTTGGCAATGTGGAGGGCATGGCTTAAGCACAATTGTGGATAAACACTAAATCTAACCTAAATTCAACAATAGGGAGCTCTTGTGTCCTTGTATGAAGATATGTGACTGCACAAGAATATTAAGGAGAAAACTTGATTAAAAGTTTATTTTATCTATAAAAGAAAATATCATGCAGCAACCAAATAAAGAATATAGTAATATAATGTTACTTTTCCTAACAGCTGTATTTGAATACCCCGACTCGAAAGAGGGAGACTTGCTTTTGTTGGGCAAATGCTTGGATAAGTCCCCTTGGTGGGCATCTCAGACTGAGGGAGCCACTCGAATCTGGGACTAAGAGATACAGGTAGAACTGGTCTGCAATAAGCATGGTCAATGTGTTTGCTTAAAAGAGAGAGAGGAAAAAAGAGCACCCAGCCCAGGTTGGCACTTCATGCTGGTGAAGAGTTCCTACTGGGGGATCCCCTGGGGAGATCTAGAGAGACTTAAACAGCAGATTTCTCTGTGTGAATACTAACTCTCCCCTGTACAACATTTGATAAAGTCTACAATACATTTAGTGCTTTTATGTAAGTAGATTATTGTAGAGTGGAGGATGGAGTGAAAAGGAACTGAGGTTGTGCATCCATCAACATTACATAGCAAAAAAACAATGATTTATATACAAAAGCATTAAACATATGGGTTACATTAGAGCCACAGTTGCTGACATAAAAAGATAGTCAATGTGTACTTCTTCAAAAACAACAACTTTATTGAGGTACATTTTACACACCATAAAATTCACCTTTGGTTATGAGTAAACTTACCAAGTTGTGTAACTGTCACTGTAACCTAAGATTAGACCAATGCCATCATCCCAATAGGATCCATGATACCTATACACAGTTAATCCCTGTTCCCATCTCCAACCCTAGGCAAGAACATATCAACTTTCTGTCCCTATCAATTTGACTTTTTGAACATTTTGTACCAATGAAAAATGCAAATCACAATATGTGGTCTTTTGTGCCTGGTTTCTTTCACTTAGCATAATTTTTTTGAAGTTTGTATGATGCACAAAGTTTGAAGTATGATGTAAGATGTTTTAGAATTCATTATTTTTTATTGCTGAATAGTATTCCATTATATGGCTAAACCATATTTTGTTTATCCATTCACCAGCTGATGGACATTTGGGTTGTTTCTATTCTGGGCTATTATAAATAATGCTGCCATGAACATTCACATGCATGTCTTTGTGCTAACATATTAATATATACTTTTTTGTAGGGGAAAAAAGTTGTAGAATATCAACAATTCTAAGAGCTTTATATTTTAACTTCCTGGAAATTAGAGTGTGCCTTACAGTTGATGGTTTACGTATCCATCAGCATCACATAAGGAAGCAGATAGCACACTCAAATTACAATGCTTTAAGGAAGATTTAATAAGGGGACTAAATATAAAGGTAATGGCCAGTCTGAAGAAGAAGGGAGTCAGTCAGTCATGTGGATAACAGTCTGCGCCTTGAGAAGAAAGTGCTCTTCTAGCTAGGACCACGTTCAGCACAAGGCATCAGTTAGGGACAAAGCTACAGGAATGAATCGCCATCCCTCACTCTTCTCCTTTCCTTTGGCCTCTTGCAAAAGTTCCCCATTGGCCAGATCCAACTGAAAGCTGGAGGACAAGGGAGCCCAATGACATGGTCCACACAAACTAGCCTTTCAGGGAAGAGGGCAAGGTGGAGAATGGATATGGAAGGACAATCAGAATACATATCTGGCGCACTGTGTCAAAGCTAAACTGGCAGAGCTTTCTTCTTTCTTAGTGATACACAAAACAATGGCGTATTTTCAATTGAGCATTCCAGATTTGATGAAAAAAGGAAAGATTCCAGTTTCATAAAAATCGTTATCATCAATGCATAATAATGTCCATATATGCATGAAATAAAATCTGGACATAAATGCCTCATCTGCAAGAGGGGGATTTAAGATGGAATTTACTTGTCTACATTAAACAGTTCTGTAATTTTAGGATTTTTTACAATGAGCATATCCTATTACCAAGAAAGACCTAGATCTTTGTGGTTTCTGAATACCACGTCTTGTTCTTCCTCTTCAAACTTCCTTTCATTCCTATTAACTTCTTTCTGTTTTTCCAAACCCTTTTCCCTAACTGATAGACAGCCTGGCCTTCTGCCTTACATTTAGAAAGCATTTTAATAAATATGTGTTAAATAGAGGGAAGATTTAACAAACAAGTCAATTAGTAAATGAAAATAAATTGAGGAACGTGGTTTAATCATTGGCCCTACTGGTACCTACCTGATCCTCTACAAGGTCCAAGGAAACTGAAGACCACATGAAAAATACTGATGAATCAGAAAGGAAAATGAAGAGAAAAAGAAAAAGAAAATTATTATTAAATATTAATATTTCTAAAGCAAGAGAAACAAATTAGATAAAATAAAATTTTGCTAAAGAAGGTAGGAAGTGAGTGGTTAAGAAGATTTTTTTTTGGAGGAGGTCTCTAAAATGTGTCTATATATCTTTATATTTGATTCGCAAAACAGGGCCATAATCTTTCCAATGATCTCAGAAGGAGTTCTTGTGATAAACATTGAGTATGGCAAAGAAAACCACAATTTCTGAAGTAGAACAAAAATAGTAAAGAATTGATTCTCTTAAAAACACTCAGTTTCCCATAAAAATTTCAGAATCTCTTTATCTCCCTGCTTTACCCACACTAAGCCTTTACCAGCATTCAGTTTTGTTTCATTTATAACGTTACACTGTGCCAGAAAAAGTCTTTCAGAGTTTCTTGAGATGAAAAGTGGGCTTAAAATATTTTAATAAAATTTAAAAGGTGATACCTTAGTTATTATTTTCTAATTTTATTTCAGTGACATGATGCCTCAAATAATATTTTTGTGGACTAAGCTGAATAGTTAAGCATAGTTTATAACATCATTTATATGGGAAAACATGTTCCAAGTTTTGAACAACCAATTTACAAACAAACTTTTGGAACTCAACCCATTCCTATGTTAAGAACTGCCTGTACTGGTTTCAACCTGTGAACTCACCAACAGCTTGGTCAGGGTTGTTAGCAAAATAGCAAAATTGGCTCATTTAACTATTCCATTCCACTTATTCATTTGTCCATTCATTCATGCATGCATGCACATATACATGCATTCAGCAAATATTTATGAAGAGCCTACTTTAGCAGGGCCCTGGGCAGGAGGTGAAATGATAGGAACACAGAATAGAATGAGACATGGTTGTTCCATGAGAGAAAGAAAGAGAAAAAGAAATGTAAATGGGAGACACTCCAGGAAGGGAGGCCAAGGCCTCAAAAAGAAGGATCTCAGTGTGGGCAGGATACTGCAAGGAGGTCGGCATTCTGAACAGTGCAGTGCAAGCTATGAACTGGCAAGCTATGATGCTGGACCTGTGATCATGAGGGACTCAATAAGCCATTTTAAGTAAGATAAGCCTTATTATTTTAGTCCCTGTTGGCAAACCTTTATGGGTTTAAGCATTCAAATGAAATGTTCAGACTTATATTTTACTTAGCTAATTCTGGTAACCAGGTAGAACTTGAGTCAGCAAACCTATAGCCTGTGAGACTTTTATATGGCCCTATGGGCTAAGAATTTCTTTACATTTTAAAATGGCTTTTAAAAATCAAAAGAAAAATCATATTTTGTGGCACATGAAAATTACATGAAATTCAAATCTTGGTGCCCATAAATAAAGTTTTACTGAAACACAGACAATATTTGTCCATTTACATAGTATCAATGGCTGCCATCACAAAGGCAGAGTTGGATAGTTACAACAGAAACCATATGGCCTAAGAAGTCTATAATTTTGCTATCTGGCCTGTTACAGAAAAGGTTTGCAGACCCCTATTATAGAAGATGGATAAAAGAAGAAAGATCAGTAAGATGGCTTCTGTAACTCAATAGACAGCTGAAAAAATGACACAGGACTTAACTAGGTTAGTGGTAACAGGAATGGAAAGGGCAGGGCAGTTTCAATGACAAAGGTACAAAATCTCCAAGGTGTGGGAACAGAGGTGATGTCAGAGATAATTTCAGGTTTCTGTTCTGAATAACTAGGAAAGATGGTGGTATCTCCACCTGAGCTGGAGGGAGGCTGGGAGGAATGAGGTGCTCTTGAGGACATGTCTGTGCAGATGTCTTAGAGGCAAATGAAAATACATCGACTAAAAATGCAGGCTACAACGAACCCCCATTCATTTCACCTCTGCACATTATACACTAAAATCCATAAATCACTTTTCATAAGCCAAATATGGACTTTGTTTCCCTGGCTGACGAATGAACATTTTGACCAATCATGTAGTGAAGCATGCTTAGCAACCAGATGTTGTGGTTCTGGCAGTAACAGCAACCTCTTTACCTAACAATGTTTATGTAATTTTGTGGTTGCTGGTATTTATTACATTTTGGCCTTGCTGCTTTATTTTTATTTTTTTATTTTTATTTATTCATTTATTTATTTATTTATTTTTTTTTGTAGAGACGGAGTCTTGCTCTGTTGCCCAGGATGGAGTGCAGTGGTGCAATCTCAGTTGTCTGCAACCTCCGCCTCCTGGGTTCAAGCAATTCTCCTGCCTCAGCCTCCCGAGTAGCTGGGATTACAGGCACACACTGCCATACTCAGCTAATTTCTTTTGTATTTTAGTAGAGATGGGGTTTCACCATGTTGCCCAGGCTGCTCTCAAACTCCTGAACTCAGGCAATCTGCCCACTTCGGCCTCCCAAAGTGCTAGGATTACAGGCATGAGCCACCGTACCCAGCCTGCCACTTTATTTTTTTAAAAGACAGAGAGAGGTAAAAAATAAGAATAAAATTAAAATGTTGAAACTAGTAACAAATATAAGCTTCATAAATGTCAAAAATTATTTAAAAATTTTTCCAAGATGGTGGATTCTCTCATCCAGATGCCTGGAAATCTGCCTATGTGAGAGGATTTTAGCATGCCTCAGCCACTTGGAAATAGCAAAATAGTGCATAAAGATGAACTCTGTGAGCTTTAATTCAAGAAAGAAAATGGAAATCCACCAGAAATATATAGACACCCCAAATCCAAGGGAGGAGAATATAAACAAACAGCCCACCATGGCAGCATTTGGTTGATAAAAGTGAGTGAAGTCCCAGTACGTGAGAGAGGAAGGGAGTCTCCCTCTGTGACAGACCTTTCCACTGGGGGTCCAGGCAACCCTGGCTGAGGGAGTACACTTTGTTTTTCCCAAGCCCTGGAGCTAACTTAGGGAGAGGCTTGAAGATACTGTGAGGGAAAAACACTGGGAAAAGCTGCAGATGTTTTCCCAGACCAAGAGCAGGAGGCCATTTTTAATCCAAGTACATACAAAGTCAGTCATTCTGTGGTAACCTGGCAGTGTAACCACAAAGTCATTTTAGTCTCAGCCCAGAGATTGTAGTGCCTTCTCTGGAGCAGCCAGAACTGTGAAAAGTGTCTCAGCAGTAGGGCTAGAATTGTGCTCTCCCCCATTGCAAGCCAGGGGCAGGAGAAGTGCTCCTACAACTGCAGTCTCTCCTAGACAATGAGATGTGCTGCCAAGTCCAGCTTGGCAACCTGGAACCAATCTGCATGTGTCATTGCTGAGTGCCCCAGCCTGTTCCCCTGAGATCATGGTGCAGTAGGGCCCTCTCCGCTCCACTCCTAGGCAGAACTCCAGGCATTTGGAGCATCTGCTTGCCTGGACCAGCAGCCTAAGCCACCCCACCCTTCGTGGATATAGATCATGGTGTAGTGGGGCTCTGCTCTATGCCCAGGCAGATCTCCAAGTATTCAGAGCCCCTCCTCGCCTAGATCAGCAGCCTGAGCACTCCACCCTTCCTATGCATAGATTGTGGTGCAGTGAGGCTATCTCTGCTCCACACACAGGCAGTAGGCAGATCTCTAGGCCTTTGGAGCACTCCCTCACATGAACTAGTAGTCTGAGTTGCCCACCTTCCCTATGCAGAGATGCTGTGCAAGGGGGCCCTCTCCACTCCATGCCCAAGCAGATCTCCAGACATTTGGAGCACCCACTTGCCTGAATCAGCAGCCTGAACTGCCCTACCCTTCCTGTGTAGAGATCATGGTATAGGGAGGCATTCTCTGCTCCATATACAGGCAGATCTTTGAGCATCTAGAGCATTCACTCTCCTGGATTAGAAGTTTAGGCCACCCCCCTGCCCCCACCCCCCACTCCATCACCTTGCAGAGAACTTAAGGCCAAGGAGGCTTCTCAGCTCCATGCCTAGGCACATGTCTGGGCATTTGGTGGCCGCCCACTGGATTCTCCCTTGGTGCTGGTGCTTGTGCCTGCTGTTGGGGGAAGTGTAGGCAAACCTGCCCAGTCCTGCCCTGCCCATCTTGCCAACTACTCCATCGGGGCTGAGAAGGGAGCTCAGACCACTATGCACTCCATGAATTAGCCTGCTGTCTGAGGCAGCAAAGAGTTTCTCCTAGTGAACAAGGATCAAATATATACCAAGCCACAAAGGCCACAGCCAGCACTTACTCATCTGCGCCATCTACTGGCTGGTAGGTCAAACTGCACAGCCCAATATAAAACCTGACAACCAAAGTGCACAGGGCCATAGAAGTAAAGCCAAAAGACCCTACCCGGCATTCTCTACAGTCACACCCCCTAGGAAGGGAAAGGGAAAGGGAGAGGGAAAGAGAATGAGACAAAAAGAAAGAACAAAAATATATATGGAAAGAAAAAGAAAAAATCCTACCTGCATGAAACTAATTACAAAAATTAGAAGTGCCAGCATTTCCAGATGAGAAGGAACCAGTGCAGGAATTCCAGCACCAAGAAAAATCTGAATGTAGTAACGCCACCAAAGAATAACACTAACTATCCAGCAATGGCCCCTAACCAAAATGGAAACTCAGTTATGACAGATAAAAGAATTCAAAGCATGGATTGCAAGCAAGCTCAACAAGATTCAAGACAAGGTTGAAAAATCAACACAAAGAAACTCTGTAAAGCAATCCAGGAAATGAAAGAAAAGACAAACATCTTAAAAAGAAATTAATCATTAATCTAATTCTAAAAATTTTATTTTCAAATTCCTCACGTGAGATTCTAATTCTAATGCTAGAATTAGAATCTCACGTGAGGAATTTGAAAATACAACTGAAAATTTCATCAATATGACTGAACCAAGCAAAAGAAGGAATTTCAGAGCTTAGAAACCAGTCTTTCAAACTAACTCCATCAGACAAAAATAAAGAAAAAAAGAATTTTAAAAATTCTTTGAGACATATGGGATTATGTAAATAAAGTGACAAATCTTACAAATTATTGGCATTCCTGAGAGAAGTGGAGAAAAAGAAAATACCTTGGAAAACATATTTGAGAGAATAATTCATGAAAATTTCCCCAATCTTGCTAGAGAGGTAGACACTTAGATACAAGAAATCCAGAGAACACCTATGAGATACTATACAAAACGAACATCACCAAGACATATAGTCACCAGACTGTCCAAGGTCAATGCTAAAGAAAAAATCTTAAAGACAGCTAGGGAAAAAGGTCAGATCACACACAATGGGAACCCCATTAGTTTAATGGCAAACTTCTCAGCAGAAACCTTACAAGCCAGGAGAGATTAGATGCCAATTTTCAGCATTCTTAAAGAAAAGAAATTCCAGTCAAGAAATTCATATCCCACCAAACTAAGCTTCATAAGCAAAGGAGAAATAAAATCTTTTCCAAACAAGCAAGCCCTAAGGGGAATTCACCACCACTAGACCAATCTTAGAAGATAACCATAAGAGAGTTCCAAACATGGAAAGGAAAGAACTATACCTGTTACCACAAAAACACACTTAAGCACACAGCCCACAAATCCTACAAAGCAACCACCCAATAGAAACTACAAAGCAACCAGCCAGCAACTTCATAACAGGGTCAAAATCTCATGTCTCAGTATTAACCCAGAATGAAATGGCCTAAATCCCCCCACTTAAAAGACACAGAGTGGCAAATTGGATAAAAAATAAGACCAATCTATCTCCTGTCTTCAGGAGACCCACCTCACATATAATGACAACCATAGGCTGAAAGTAAAGGTTTAGAGAAGATCTGTCACACAAATGCAACACAAAAAAGAGCATAGGTAACTATCCTTATATAATATAAAGCAGACTTTTATAACATCTATAAGTTATATATGATAAGTTTATATATATGTTACATATGG
Source organism: Papio anubis (assembly GCF_008728515.1). Lineage (NCBI taxonomy): Eukaryota > Metazoa > Chordata > Mammalia > Primates > Cercopithecidae > Papio > Papio anubis. The sequence continues at coordinate 33,165,361 of NC_044988.1, forward strand.
TAAGTTTATATGATATAACTTATATCATATAAAACAGACTTTTCCAGCAAGAGTAAAACAGGACAAAAAAAAGGTAATACATAATTTTAAAAAGGGGGCTCAATTCAACAAGAAGACTTAACTATCCTAAATACATATGCACCCAACATTGGAGCACTCATATTCATCAAACAAGTACTTTTAGACCTACAAAAAAGACTTAGAGAGCAATATAATAAGAGTGGGGGACTTCAACACCCCCACTGACAGCAATAGACAGATCACTGAGGCAGAAAACAAACAAAGAAAATCTGTAGTTAAATGCAACACTTGACCAATTGGACCTAATAGATATGTACAGAATACTCTACCTTCAACCAAAGAATATATATTCTTTGCATCTACACAAGGAACATACTCCAAAGCCAACCACATGCTCAGCTATAAAGCAAGTCACAATAAATTCAAAACAATCGAAATCATACCAATTATACTCTTGGATCACAGTGGAATAAAAATAGAAATCAATACCAAGAAGATCTTTCAAACCCACACAATTACATGGAAATCAAACAACTTGCTTCAAAGTGACTTTGGAGTAAACAATAAAATTAAGGCAGAAATGTTTTACAAACTTCAAAATAAATGAAAGCAGAGATGCAAAATACCAAAATCTCTGGGACGCAGAAAAAGCAGTGTTAACAGGAGTTTTTAGTGCTAAACACCTACCTTGAAAAATTATAAATCTCAAATTAATGAACTAACCTCAAACCTAGAGGAACTAGAGAAACAAGAATAAACTAACTCCAAAGCTAGCAGAAGAAAAAAATAACTAAAATCAGAGCAGAACTGAAAAAAAATTGAGACCTTAAAAAAAATTGAGACCCAGAAATCCATACAAAGAATCAGCAAAATCAAAAGTTGGTTTTTGAGAGAATACATCAGAGTGATAGACTACTAGCTAGATTATTCAAAGAAAAAAAAAACAGAGAAGATCCAAATAAGCACAAATAGAAATGATAAAGGCAACATTACAACCAATCCCTTAGAAACACAAAGGATCCTCAGAGACGATTATGAACACCTCTATGCACACAAACTAGAAAGTCTGAAGGAAACAGACAAATTCCTGGAAACACACAATCTGCCAAAATGGAAACAGGAAGAAATTAAAACCCTGAAGAGACCAATATCGAGTTCCAAAATTGAATCAGAAAAACAAACAAACAAAAAAAAAAACAAACAAAAAAAAACTACCAACCAAAATAAACCCCAGGCCAGATGGACTCACAGGACTCACAGCCAAATTCTACCAGACATACAAAGAAGAGCTGATACTAATCCTACTGAAACTATCCAAAAAAATCAAAGTGGAACAACTCCTGCCTAACTCACTCTGTGAAGCAAGGATCACCTTGAGACCAAAACATGGAAAAAAACCACACTGAAAAAAGAAAACTATAGGCCAATATCCCTGATGAACACAGATGCAAAAATCCTCAACAAAATCTAGCAAACCAAATTCAGCATCACATCAAAAATTAATTCACCATAATCAGTTAGGCTTCATTCCTGGGATGCAAGATTGGTTCATGCAATCAATAGATGTGATTTACCACATAAACAGAATTAAAAACAAAACCATTTGATCATCTCAATAGATGCAGAAAAAAATTCTTTATAAAATCCAACATCCCTTCATGATAAAAACCCTCAAGAAACTAGGTATCAAAGGAACATACCTCAAAATAATAAGATCATCTATTACAAACTCACAGCCAATATCATACTAAACGGACAAAACCTGAAAGCATTCCCTTGAAAACTGGAACAAGACAAGGATGACCACTTTCACCACTCTTAATTCAACACAGTACTGGAAGTCCTTGCCAAAGCAATCAGACAAGAGAAAGAGAAGGCATGCACATAGAAAAAGAAGAAGTCAAACTGTCTGTCTTTGTGGACAATCTGATTCTATACCTAGAAAACTCTAAAGACTCTACCAAAGGCTCCTAGAACTGATAAACAACTTCAGTGAAGTTTCAGGATTCAAAAATCACTGTACAAAAATCCATAGTGTTTCTACACACCAATAACATTCAAGCTGAGAGCCTAATCAAGAACAAAATCCCATTCACAATAGCCACACAAAAAATAAAATACCTAGGAATAGAGTTAACCGGGGAGATAAAAAATATCTACAACAAGAACTATAAAATACTGCTGAAAAAAATCATAGGTGACACAAACAAATGAAAAAACATTCTATGCTCATGGGTTGGAAGAATCAATATCATGACAATGACCATACTGGCCAAAGCAATCTACAGATTCAATGCTATTCCTATTAAGCTAATAACTTCATTTTTCACAGAACTAGAAAAAGCTATTCTAAAATTCACATGAGGCTAGGCATGGTGGCTCACGCCTGTAATCCCAGGAGTTTGAGAGGCCAAGGAGGGCAGATCACCTGAGGACAGGCATTTGAGACCAGCCTGGTCAATATATAGTGAAACCCCATCTCTACTAAAAATACAAAAAATTAGCCAGGTGTGGTGGGATGCACCTGTAATCCCAGCCACTAGGGAAGCTGAGGCAGGAAAATTGCTTGAACCTGGGAGGTGCAGGTTGCAGTAAGCCAAGATCGTGCCACTACACTCCAGCCTGGGTGGCAGAGCAAGACTCTGTCTCAAAAAATAAAATAAAATAAAATATAAATAAATAAATAAATAAATAAAATAAAATTCACGTGAAACCAAAACAGAGCCCAAACAGCCAAAGCAATCCTAAGCAAAAAGAACAAAGATGGAGGCATCCTATTGCCCAACTTCAAACCTCACTATAGGCTATGGCAAACAAAATCGCTCGGTGGAAGTACAAAAACAGACACACAGACCAGCGGAACAGAATAGAGAACCCAGAAATAAAATCTCAAACCTATAACCATCTGATCTTTGCCAAAGTCAACAAAAATAAGCAATGGGGAAAGGAATCCCTATTAAACAAATGATACTGAGATAGCTGGCTAGCCAAACGAAGAAGAATGAAACAGGACTCTTACTGTTCACCATATACAAAAATTAAGTCAAGATGGATTAAAGATTTAAATTTAAGACCTCAAATTGTAAGAATCCTAGAAGAAAAGCTAGGAAACACCATTCTGGACATTGCCTTGGGAAAGAATTTATGACTAAGATCTAAACTCAAAGGCAATTGCAACAAAAACAAAACTTGACAAGTAGGACCTAATTAAACTAAAGAACTTCTATACAGCAAAAGAAATTATCAACAGAGTAAACAGACAACCTGCAGAATAGGAGAAAATATTAGCAAACTATGTCTATGTATCTGACAAAGATCTAATATCCAGAATCTATAAAGAATTTAAACAATTGAACAAGTAAAAACCAACCCCATTTACCAAAAAAAAAAAAAAAAAAAAAAAGGTACAAAACATGAATAGACACTTCTCAAAGGAAGACATACAAGTGGCCAACAGACATGAAGAACTGCTCTGCAGCACTAGTCATCAGATAAACGCAAATCCAAACTACAATGAGGTACCATCTCACACCAATCAGAATAGCTGTTATTAAAAAGTGAAAAAAACAACAGATGCTGGTGAGGCTGTGGAGAAAAGGGAATGCTTATATGCTGTCGGTGGGAATGCAAATTAGTTCAGCCACTGTGAAAAGCAGTTCAGAGATTTCTAAAGGAACTTAAAAGAGAACACACATTTACCTATGTAACATGCCTGCACATCCTGCACATGTAGCCTGGAACTTAAAATTAAATTTAATTTAATTTAAAATATAAGTGAATAAAAATTTAAAAAGAAAAGAAAACGGAACTATTAATACTATTTCACCCAACAATCCCATTACTGGATCTGGACATATATCCAAAAGAAAACAAATTTTTCATCCAAAAAGACATAATGCACTTGTATGTTCACTGCAGCACTCCTCACAATAGCAAAGACATGGAATCAACCTAGGTGCCCGTCGTTGGTGGATGGGATAAAGAAAATGTGTTACATATACACCATGGAATACTACACAGCCATAAAAAAGAACAAAATCATGTCTTTTGCAGCAACATGGATGCAGCTGGAGGCCATTATCCTAAGTGAATTAACACAAGAACAGAAAGCCAAATACTGCATGTTCTCATTTATAAGTAGGAGCCAAACAGTGGGTACTCATGGACATAAAGATGGCTACAACAGAAACTGAGGACTACTAGAGTGGGGAAGGAGAAATGGGGCAAGGGTTGAAAAACTGTTGGGTACTAGACTAGGTACCTGGGTGACATGATCCGTCCTCAGCATCACACAATATACCCAGGTAACAAACCTGCATGTGTCCTCTGACTCTAAAATAAAAGTTGAAATTACTTAAAAAAGAGATTACTAAAATGTCAGATAGCCAATGAATGTAAGCTGATCAAAGAATGATCTACTATGAAGGAAAAAGCACTAAATGAAACAAAACATGTACACGACTTTGAAAATATCTTCTGACTGAAGATAATATGTTAAAAGAGGAGTATAGTTAGAGATTTTATAACGATTCTTTCACACACACATGCCAATGACTTCTAGAATATATTTGGCTTTGGTTTTTGTACATATAACCATCTGATAGACTTTCAGGAACTCATTGGGTCTGAGAGTAAGAGACTCCATGCATACATCTGCAAGCAGAAGCTGAGAAGATACAGAATATGAAAGGAACCAGTGAAAGCAAGAGGAGGAAGAAAAGGCTGCATCCTAGGGAAACCAATACTTATTAACAAGCACAGTAAGAGAAGCCCACAAAGGAACTAAAGTATGACAGTCCGAGAAAAATGCAGAGATTCAGGGAGGTCAGACATACCAAGATGGAAGGAAGTTTATACCAAGAGAGTCAAGTATCAAGAAGGAATCAGGCTGGGCACAGTGGCTCACACTTGCAATCCTGGCACTTTGGGAGGCCAAAGCGGGCAGCCTGCCTGAGCTCAGGAGTTTGAGACCGGCCTGGACAACACAAACCATGTCTCTAGTAAAATACAAAAAATTAGCTGGGCATGGTGGTGGGCACCTGTAATCCCAGCTACTTGGGAGGCTGAGGCAGGAGAATTGCTTGAACCCAGAAGGCAGAGGTTGCAGTGAACTGAGATTACACCACTGCACTCCTGCCTGGGCGACAAAGCAAAACTCCATCTCAATAAAAAGGAGGAGTCAGTTGGGAGGCTGAGGTGGGCAGATCACCTCAGGTCAAGAGTTTCTAGCCAACATGGTGAAACCCCATCTCTACTAAACACAAAAATTAGCTGGGCGTGGTGTGCATGCCTGTAATCCCAGCTACTTGGGAGGCTGAGGCAGGAGAATTACTTGAACCCAGGAGGCGCTTGAACCCGGGAGGCGGAGAATGCAGTGAGTTGAGATGACCCCACTGCACTCCAGTCCCTGGGTGACAGAATGAGATTCTGCCAAAAAAAAAAGAAGAAGAAGAAGGAATCAGTTATGACTATTTCAAGACAGGAAGCCACTATTATTGCTGCTCAAAACCCTCTCTCTCTCCCCTTATGTACAGGACCCCAATTCAACTCTTTCCCCACTTGTAGTCACATGATCTGGATTTACAGCTCCAAGGATAAGCCATGACTGGTTTCAGTCAATCCTCATATTCCAAAGCCAGAGTTACAAATTGCTTCAGGGATAGGCAGGACCTCAAGCAGAGACAATAGGATACAAGGAGATATGTGCTGGGGATTCTGAGAAAAAGACATGCTATCTCCCTTCCCTGGAAGATTTGATGTGAGAATGTGATGTCTGGAGCTGTTTGCAGGCCTAGTGCTATAAGAGAGGAAAGTTTAGAGGTGGGGGCTTGGAAGGTGAGTGAGTAACATGGAGGAGCTGAAGGATGAAGCCAAAACATGGATGTGGAGAGAATCCAGGACCTTGGTGAATCATTCCAGGCACTGGATCAAACCTCACCTAAGGCCAGCACCCACTTTAGGATGTTTCAGTTACCTGAGCCAAGAATTCTCCATGATTGTTTAAGCCAGTTAAAACTGTTCCAACAAGACAAGACAAAGAATCCAGGCTGACAGAGAGGGTCAGCAGTGACCTCAATGAAAGCAGTTTCAATGGATAGGTGGACATATTAAATACAGATGACTTTTCCTTTAAGAAATATGAATAAAAGGAAACTGTTTAGGCTGCACTCAAAGGATCAGGTGTGGTCAACAGGATTTCTTTTTTTAGTTTGTTTTTGTTCATTGTTTGTTTGCTTGCTTGCTTGGTTGTTCCAAGATGCAAGATACCTGAATCTGATTTAGAAACTGACAGAACTGATCTAGAAGAGAGAAGAGTTGAAGGTAAGGAAGGGAAAATGTATAACTGGTACAAGATCCTCCCATTTTCAAATTATGAAGGCAAAGTCTACATGCTTTCTGCTCACTAGATCTAAGAAAATCTATAACAGAACTATCTAGAAAGGCAATCTTAATAGTGACCAAGGGATACTGCAAGTGAGTTTTATCTTCTATATATTTATTGAAGACATTTTAAAAAGAGGTCGAAATGTTTCACTGTGGAAAGAAAAAAGCTCAGAGAGGCTGTAATGAGAGTGTTCTAAAAAATTACTAAAAGACTGGCTTACACAGGATCTCTTCCACCAAATTGTAGTGTATGAAGACTGCCTGACATCTAACCTTGAAAGAGGCTTATTTTCTATTACTATTTCCAACTGAAATTGGAATTACGTTTTCCAACTGAAAGTCATGATAATATAAAACTCAGACTGCCTATCAGCAGAAAATAGAGGCATAGCTTTATGAACTGCTTTGGAAAATCCCAGACAGCCTACGTGCAGTGGACATTTAAATAAACTACCATATTCCCTGACCTCTGAGGTCAATGAAACAAGAGAATACTTTATAATCTCTCCCAAAGCATGTTGCTGGACTGGAAGAACTATAGGCCTCACACCTTAAATTTTCAGGTCTAATAAGGGGTGTGAATCATCCACAAATGAAATGATATATTGGTGAAAAATGCAGAATTGTGGTAACAGCTTGAATGAAAATCTTTGATAGATAGGAACTCTGGGTCAGTTTACCAAGAGCTGAACTGTTTAACTGTCTATTGAAATGCGACCTGTCAAATCTGAGTACAACTGAAAGATTAACATAGTTTTCACATTTCAATGTAGATACTTGGCATATCCCACAGGGAAGAAGAGGGGAGGACGAAGTCCGCGATACTGACAAACAACAACTGCTTAATATCCTTATTTGGACATTCACACTCACCGACGCCAAATACATATTTTGTGGAGCCAGAAGGGATGAAAGCCAACAAAGACAACTTGCCCTTTTAAAATAACAGAATCCCTAGACCAGAGGGCCCCTACCAAAGGCAACACATTCATCCCTACCTCTGGGCTACACTTCCCCATCCATAATGGTATGTGGAGAATAATCCATAACATCTTTCACAACCCAGTCCAATTTTATCATCAACCCCAACTCCCCTCCTGACACAGAGCAGCCACGTGCTGAAGTTGCCCACTTTGTCCCCACACTGTGCAGAGGGAAGGTGGCTCCTGCCGACCCCACCTAAACGTAAGGATGCACACAAAACATTTACAACAGCCAGCATGAGAAGAGGAGCACCCTTAACTTAGGAATTTCCATTCAGCCCAAGGCAAATAATCGTTGGTGATTTATGCCCCTCCACTGGATCTTTCATTACGCCTTTACCTCAAAATGATGCTTATGGAACAATTTAGAGACAGGTTACAAATCTGGGAGAATTCATGACTATTCCTGTTTAAAGTTGATAATAACAGCTAAACCAATAGCTAACATATTATTACGTGCCTCATACATAGTAAGATCTTCACAGACATTATTGTCTTTAATCTCCACAGTCTATACTATGTGTGACATAAGCATAATCGTTCTCACTGTTCCTGCATCGCAGATGAGAAAAAAGCAAGAAAGGGAGGATATACTGGTTGCCCAAAGCCACACAGCTCATGAGTAGCAGAGGGGGAACCCAGAACAGGCAGCCAGGCCCACGGCTTGCGTCCTTAACTATTATACCTTACTTCCTCCAAACAGGGTATGAGGCAAAAAAGCAAAGGGAATGATTTTTTTAAGATCACTTTTGGGTCACTGATTCTAAAATTCTAACTTCGCTTTCTTTGTCTGGCTAAAATACTTCCACTTCAGCTGCCACAAGAATGCTATATGTCCCTTGAACCACGCTGGGGGCAACAGTGTACTTAAAACAGTACAGTTAGTGTGTGTAACTCAATAACCATTCTATACACCACCAGGAAAGTTACTTTTATTCCACTAACGTCACATTAACCTCCTTGCCTGCCAAGAGCAGGCCTAACCAGGCCTGCAGTTTTCATTTGAGTTCAGTCCCCTGGGAGAAAAGCTTTTATTTGACAAAGCAGATTCTTGCCACACACAAGTAATCTAAGAAACTGATTTCTAAAATATGGCTTCTTTATATGACAACAAGTACACATTCTCCCCAAGTTAAATGACAAAGGAGATCTGATAATTAAGAGGTTTGGGCATGGGGGATGGAGAGGATTTCTGTTTTAAATCTCGAGCCTGCAATGGCCACGAACAAGTTCTGATCTTCAGTGGGCACATCTCCCTGCAGCTCAGCCTGACGTCAATGGCAAGGGGACTGAGCAAGGATCATGCCTCTGAACAGCTTCCAGAGAGTGGTCTTAAGAATATAAAGTCATGCTAAGTTGCTCAACATGGTGTAACATGAGTGTTTGAAAACAAGTGTGCTCTTCTGCCAGTGCTAGAGTGGGCAGGATTGGAAGAGCCGTTTCTACTGAGGGCCCGTTTGGGAGAGGGGATTTTACAATTTAACTATGTCCCCATGCTCTCTGTAAAGTGTGACTGAAATTGTCTATTAGGGAATATTATGTTCCACACTTGGGTAGAGAATAATTTGAAAAACCCCGGATGGTTGCTAGTTTTTAAAGATTCTGACTCTATGTGACAAAGATACATGTCCCTTTTTGCCCAAAGCCTTATGCCACCCTCTAAATGCCTGGAGATGGAACTCAATGGGTGGCTGGCTCTTGGTGACACCAGTGACCAACACCTTGCCTGCCCTTCAGAGGAGGTGAATCTGTGGCTAGAAAGCCTCCAGCTTTCATGATATTCCTTTTCATAATGCAGGCTGTCTGGATGGGAGGAGGTCTGGGTCCCCAATTTCTCTGATGGTGCACTTCTTCAGTAAAGCATTCTTGAGAACACTTCTCATAAATGTACATTTTCATATAAAGTTGCACCCATGCTACTGCTCATGCCAGGTGTATCATAAGATATATATAAGTGTCACTTTTAAAGATGACATATAAATTACATAAGTCCTAAGATTTTCTTCCTGCATCAAAATGGACGCTCATGCATCACTCTGGATCCAACCCAAACCCCTCATCTTATAAATGAAGATGCTCATTCAAAGAGGTAAAATTACCCTTAGTTCATTTAGAACACACACATCCTGACCCATAGACCGGTGCTCCTTCCTGAAGATTTTCAGCAGGTGCTTGTGCTACCTGCTTTCTGGGGCATTTTGATGCACCAGGGTATCTGGATTTCTCATAATGTCAGGGCATGTTACTGGCATTCATGGGTGTGGACCAGGGATACTAAACATCTTGGAATCTGTAGAACAGTCCCACACACAAAGAACCCTCCTACTCCAGGTGGCAAGAGCTGGTTTGAAGAAACTTTCTCAAGATGGACTACTTTTCCCAATAGAAACTTCATCAGCAACAAGTCTGTGCTATTCTCATTGTGCCTGCCATCCTCTTGGATTCTTGTAAATCACATTAATTCAATTTCATTTTTCTCTTCAATGTTAATGACAGTAGTTGTCAGGAAGAGGTTCACTGCTAGAGCCTTCATAGAATTCCTATCATGTTCCTCTCTGCCAGAGTTTCTTAACATCACTCCTATTGACATTCTGGGCTAGCTAATTCTTTGTTGTGGGGGTTATACTGTGCATCTCTGGATGTTTAACAGCATCTCTGTCCACTATTCACCACCAGAATCCAGTAGCATTCCCCCACCCCCAGTTGTGACCATCAAAATGTCTCCAAGCATTGCCAAAATCACCCCAAGTTGAGAACCACTGCTCTAGGCCAAGACTGTCAAGAGGATCTGTATACAAACATAAAGGGGCCTAAACATCCCATCCCCTCATTCTTAATGTTTTCCATCAAGATCAGTCTATGGCTTAACATCAAGATTGGCTGCACATTTCAGGAAATGTAGGGATGATATTTTGTTCAGCTTGGTGTCCACAGTGCTGGTATAATACCTGGCAGAGAGTGGGCACCCCATTGAGTATTTACTGAATGAAAGAAGCTTTCTTCAGAACAATAGATACCTTAGTTAAATCAAGCCTTAGTAAACGAGCCTAATTCCAGTAATAGAAGCCCCAAAGACCTTCTTGAGAAAACATCAGAAAGTACCTATTATGACAGCTTTGCAATATGTAAAGGATTTGTGGTATGGTTAATCATTCCATCTTTGAACAATCCAACCAGAAAGTAACCATCAGATTATCATGCCTCTTGTTATCAGCAAAGTTCGGCATCCAATTGCCTTTTCTATTTTGTGGTGGCCCCAGTTTATCTTAACATCCCTCTGCATTATCTGGGAAAGCATTTGAATTGCCAATCCGAAAACAGGGCTGTGCAACATGCTCTGAATTAGAATAGAATATAATTTCAAATGTGGCCTGCTTAAATTCATATCCAGCAAGCTATTTATGACTGCTAAGCAGTGATTTTTTTTAAGAGCAAATTTTAGTGAGTTGCCCTGGGACTCTTTTCTTATGTGGGAATTCTACAATGCAGAAAACTTAAGTCTTCAGTTTAAAAATAAGCAAGACTCTCTGGGCAATGACAGAGCTTCAAATAAGGAAAGAAATACAATGCTTATCCTGCTAGTCCAAGGAAGCAGGGTACCTGCAGGCCCCACTGGCTGTACGCTTCCATGCAGCTTCACCTGCTAGAGCCAGTCTCCTCATGGTCTCACCAATAAGCAAGTCATGGGCCTGCCCACCTCTGAGCTTTCTCTTGTGTTGTCCCCTGACTTGGAATGTCTGTCATTTTTCTTCTTCCAAGGTAAATTCCACATACACCTACCCTCCCTTATCTAGGAAGCTTCTCTGACAGCTTTAGCACCATGGGCCATTCTCCGTGCAGAGTTTCCACTATATTGATAAGTTTGGAATCTGTACCATACCCTTCTCCACTTAAGTAAATCCTGTCTTGCGAGGTTAGGCTGTGATTTCCTATGAATTCAACAGGCCCCCTCAACAAGGCTAAATTTCTTGAGCATCTGCACCATCCACACTCCACCAGCGTCTAGCTCCATCCTGGCCACATGGTAAGTAACCAGTAATAATTTGTTGGCTGGACTATTCCAGATTGTGCTCAATATATGAACTTGTTTCCTAATCTTTAGGTGCATTTCCATGGATTCCATGTGTTTGTGTAAGTTTAAGGTCCACTTGGCTCTACTTTAATAAAATCCAAACAATATAATTATCAGATGGCTGTCAACAGTGGGTTTTCCAGCAGGCTGCTAAGACAGTATCACTGAGAAGGTCCTAAATTCATTCACACTCAGTGCGATCTATCAAGCCTTGCCACCATCTCACCTCATCCTGCATACACCTTTTTCTGTGAGGAAAGAGACACCGTGTTACTAATTACCAGCACACAACACCAGACGGAGGGATGAAAGGGCATATAGCCTTGGTTAAAGTTAGCCCTGAGGCAAAGGGCTGCCCCATGTATTGTTGGTAGACATGTAAAATGGTGAAGCAACTTTGCAAAACAGGTCGTTTCTTAAAACATTAAATTTAAATTTACCCAGAAATCCCACTTGTAAATATTTATTCAGAAGAAATGGAGTCATCCTTCTACTGAAAGACTTCTATGTGAATGTTCATAGCAGCATTGTTCATAATAGCCAAAAGGGGGGGACAACCCAAATTTCCATCAACCAATGAATGGAGAAGTAAAATGTAATATACTCATTCAATAAAATGTTATTTGACAATAAAAAGGAATGAAATACTGATACATGGTACAGCATGGATTGACCCTGAAAACATTTTGCTAAGTGAAAGAAGCCAGACACAAAGACCATAAATTGTGTGATTCCAATTGTATGAAATGCCCAGAAAAGGCAAATCCATAGAGACAGAAAGTAGATTAGTAGTTGCCTGGGGCTGGGAGTGGGAAAGAGGATTAACTATAAATGTGCAGAGGAATCTTACTGGGATTCTAGAACTGGATTATGGTCATGATTGCACAATTTGGTAAATTTACCAAAAAGTCATGATCATATAAATCAAGTGGGTGAATGATATATGTAAATTATACCTCAATTTTTAAAAATTAAATATAAGAACAAATAACAAGGGTCATTGATCTGCTTTCTTCAAGGACTGAGTTTCATCTCTTTTTCCCCAATGGTTGAGTTTTAGGGGCTTCCTCTAATGATCCACAGTGATGTCTGCAGCTTCATTTCACAGCCACACTTGTGGTGGATCACACCTTAACAACGGAACGATCACGGAACCCATTCATTCATTCATTCATTCATTCAGAAAAGATTTGCTGAGATGTTTGTATGAGCCAGGCACTGTGCTGGATACTTAGGACAAAAGAGGAAACAAGGCAAATGTGGTCCCTTGCAGTCCCAGGGCTGAGGGTTACAGACATAAGCAGGCAAAACAATACAGCACAGTGTGTGCTACAACGGGGGCGGGGATGGTGGGGAGGACACACAGGGCACACAGGTGGGGCCTCTCACCTTGATTTTGATATCAGAGATTCCTGAAAAACTAACTTTTAGCTGAGGTCTAAAAGGCAAGTATGGAAACAAGGATGAGGCAGGAGAAGAAAAGAGTTTTCCATGCAGAGGAAACAGCAGGTGCAGAAGCCTAAAGGCAAGAGAGACAGAACATGTGAGGAATGGAAGCTACTCCATTTAAATGGGTCACAGTGTTAGAGGTGATGAGTAAAAGAGAAGTTTCAGAAAACTTAATGGGGGTGAGATGACAAAGAGCTTCATAGGCACATTAAGGAGTTGGGGCTGTAGCCCTCAGGGGGAGGCAATGTACCCCTATGGGGAGGCAATGCACTGTTCTCGGCAAGTGAATAACATAATCAGATTTGGGGTTTGCTGGAGATGAATGGAAGAAGCCAAAACTAGAAGCAGGAAGACCCATTCATTAGGAGGCTGTTGGAGATTGTGACCTAGGCTGGAGAAGGGGCAGAAACTGCTCTGGAAAAAAACTATTTCCCTTATGAGAAGCGGCTTGTTCCTACGTGGCATCTATTCACCCCTCCTTAGACCCTGGTATAAAATACCAGGGCCTCCTAGAGTTGACTAGATAAAACATCTATTATTCTAGCCCTTTCTACACCAGCTGTTTCCTTGATGTAGATATTCTCTTTCCTTTGTCTCCCTTAGCCTGTCGAATCCCTACGCATCTTTGTCTCAGTTTAGAAGTCCTCCAGGAAGCCATCCCTGACAACCCAGCCACACCCTAATCTGGGCTAGTAGCCTCTCCTAGATGCTCCCTTTAAAACCTGTACATGTTCTTTACATAGCATATACTTTATCCCTTTGCAATGGAAGTATCCCCATGTTGATATTCTCTGTCTTATCACTAAACAAGGACTGTCCAATAGAACTTTTGATGATGATGGAGATGTTCTACATTTGCACTCTCCACTATGGTAGCCACTAGCTACGTGAAGCACTTGAAATGTGGTTAGTATAATTAAGAAATTGAATTTTTAATTTTATTTAATTTTAATTACATAGCCACATGTGGTTAGAGACTACAATATTGAACAGCACAACACTACACACTACATTTTGTAAGCACAGGTTGTGTATCTTATTCACTGCTGAAACCCCAGTATGCGGAAAAGCACTAGGCACATAATAGAAACTTGATAAATATTTGGGAATCAATGCATAATATACACGGGCTCTGAGTGCACATATTTTTATTCATTCATTCATCCAACAAACATTAATCAAGCATCTATAATGGGCCCAGTAGTGTTCTAGATATCAGGGTCACAGATCAAGTGTCCTGCCTTTGTGGAGGTTATGCTTTAATAGGGAAGGCAGAAAATAAACACAGAAGCAAAAAAACAAAAACAAAAAACAAATAACAGAAACTAAAACTGAACAAAAATTAAAAAAAAAACATTTCAGAGAGAGACAGGTGTTATCAAAAAAGTAAGTAAGGCAAAGTTAAGAGACAGTGCTAGAGAGAGTATGTGTGGTCTTAGTGACACCTCATCTCACTAATAGCCTTTGCCAGAGCCTCTGCTGCCCAGCACAGGTTGCATTTTAACACATATCAAACAAAACTCACGATGAAAGTTAATGGAACAAACTTTAACAGAAAGTAGGATAATTGCTCAAAAATAAATTCTGCTCTCTGATCATCTTGTCATAAAAGCTTTCAAGTGCACATTTTTGTGGAATGGAGGCAGTGGCAAAATTGACCCATATTCTGTTTCAAAGCTATTAATGTGTCAAATGGTTGGCCCCAGCAGGCGGAGAATTTCTGCAAACTTTAAGGAAAAACATCTTCTGGATTACTTAGTGTCACAACATGTGTCGAAATCAGCAGCCAATCAATATCTCCATCTGTACATATGTCTTCTGTGTGCAATAACATTCACCCCACATTTACTGAGACTCTCCCTAAGTGCCAGGGCTATGCTAAGTCCCAAGATAGAAACCTTTTGGTGTCTGCCCTCCCCAAGCTCCCATACCAGGAAGAACAACAGAAACCACACATAAAATACGAAAGACAATGTGGGCGCAGCTTAGTGTCACTTTTTTTCTTTTGGTTTTCATTTAACTTCCTTAATGTTCTTCATCCCCATCATAAAGTCTCTAAGGATGCTGTATTCTTTCCTAAGACCAAGGTTATTTCACAATTTCACTTCTTAAATAAAATGAAATTTTCCTTAGCTACTGTGGCTTATACCCACTAAGATAACAAATTGCATAGCTGGGAAACACGTCAGAATATAAAATGCATTTCATAGGCTGGAAAAAAATTAGCTTTGCAAGGCTGGTCAATGGCATATAACTTGAACTAATCATTTATCCAAGAGGGGATTCACAGACAGGCTCACCTGGACTTTAAAATTACTTGCTCACCTCACCTGTTTGTGAGAGTTAAGTGAGAGAGGGTGAGACAGCTCTCCTGGTACTTTGAAAAGCCCTATACAGTGATTAGGACAAAAATGATGGCTCTACCCTTACAGCATTAGTTGATGGTGCACAGATTCACAAAGAGTGGAGCAAAAACGAGAGACTGGAAATGCAGTCTCATGAAGGTAACGACAAAACTCTAAGACCACTTCCAACCTCCTCCTTGAAGAAGTGGATTAATATACAGGCAAATACATTTACATCAAAGCCTTCCAACCTCCCCCTCTGAAAGTCTCCAATTAAAACTGGTCTAAACATCCACATGCATGGTTACTGGCCATAGTTTTGCCTGTGAAGGGAGAGATAAGAGGAGTGTGTGTGTGTGTGTGTGTGTGTGTGTGTGTACGCACACATGCATATAAATACATATGCATATGTTACATATACACTAAACTTACAGTTGGAGAGGAAGTTCACCTCTTTTTAAATCATGATTGCAAGTGTTGTGGGGGATGCCACACAGCCTATCATTTATGGTGAAGAAAAAAATCTGTTTGGCCTTATTACAACTCTACTAAGAAAAGATTCCTGAATTTCCCAATGCTCTGCTTTCATTTTCCAAGTGTCCATCAAAAACCCTGGAGCTTCACTATAATGCCATCGCTTGGGTCTATTCCACAGAATCATCTTTCTATGATTCAATTTCTATGAAATGAATGTTTCCATCATCAGCTTCCATTTCCAATACCTACGGAAAGCTGTAGATTCTGAAAACATGTCCATAGAATTTAACCACTTCAAAGTTTCTTCATAACATTGTGGTACTACAAAGTCATGTTCCAGTTTTCAATGTTTGTCTTCTTCAATAGCATGACAATACTTGGTTGGTATTTGCCTGCCTTTAAAAGAAAGGCACACTCGGTTGTTTTCAAAATCCTTTTCAAAAATGGTTCAAGCAATATCAGGATAGACATATAAGAATTTAAAACTAAAAAAGCTGATTCTAATGAAATTACTAATTCAAATATAACTCTTATTTTGATGCTGGACTCCATGTTGCTTGGGGTGATGGTCTAGTTGTGGCCTTCCTAATGTTTGAGAAAATTAGGTCCACATAAATTGACTACATATACACAGAGATTGTTTACAAAAAAACTTTGACTTTTTCTTCCATTTAAATAGATGCCAGGGTAGTTTTTATTCCTTAGTTCTAAATTAATTCCATGCAAGAAGAAAATGTGGGTTAAATTGGAAAATTCATTGGACTTAGAGAGCCCCAGCCAGGGTTCTGAAGGAAGGTTGGGGAAAGCCAATGTTCAGCTGCCGTTTATGAGTTCATGGTGATGCACACCTAGTTGTTTCTTGTTTTAAGCTCTATCCCAATATGCCTACGCTTTCCAGTGCACTCAAAGTCCAATGTGGCCTAGGATTCAGATTTCGAAACTCTCAACACTTTACTAGTAAACTTATTCTTACTATAGCTGTTCATTCTGAGCAGGATGTGGGGGAGGGGCTATCATAACAAACAGAGATGAAGCAGACAAGGAATGTCATGTGCATTACATTAAAAATCAAAACCTCCTCTCTTGAACAGCAAATTGAAATTGATCTGATTTGCACAATAGCCTAAGAGCATGAAGACCTCAATACATTAACAAGCGAACATTCAAAGGAGAATGAGCCACATTAAGGGGATTCAGCTGCTACCAGGAATGGTGGTTCTGTAAAATCCAAGAGTGAAGTGAACAAAAGAGATGGTCATGGTTCCAAGGTTAACTCCAGTTTGCATTTATTGGCCCCTTCTGATCTCTCCCATGATCACGGAACAATTAAATGGGATCTGGAAACATGAAGTAGAGAACCAAGGTGACAGGCTCATGAACATAGTCATGAACCCAAAACCCTAGTACCCAAAGAGGACTTTCATGCTTCAGAAGAATGTGTGCTGGGAAGAACATAGGGTATACATGTGGACTCATTCACTCAGCTCAGGCTCTATATCTGGTTAGAAACCACTTGCCCTAAAAGCATTGTGGTATTTAAAAATAAAAATTTAAAAAACTTGTTTATTCTTCATCCCATGTCTATCAGAATCCAGCCTCTAACCCAACTAAGAGCGGTCACAACAAAGGCAACTGACTCCTTCCAAGCAGGGACATCATGGTCATATATTTCTAAGAGTGAAGTGCACTTATATATAGTACACAGCATGGACTAGTGTCCATTTATCTCAGGGATCATCTGTCTATAAAGAGATCAAGAAATGTCATTGTGTTTTAAGGCAGGCTACTTGCAGTACCCTTGTCTCTCCACAGTTATTCCTTTAAAAGAATGCCTTATGTATATATTTTAGAGTGCTGAACTCCAAAAAGATAAAGCCGGTATGGTTTAATTTACCTGTCACAGGCCCAGGGCAGGATTCTATAACCTGTGGTCTCTTAATAAGTAAGCCGTGAGCAAAAATAACTCCTCATTTTCAGGTCACTTTCAGCTGGCATCCCAAATCACAATTCAAACAAAATTAAAATAAACAAAGGGATTTCTGTGGAATTAAATTCTGCAGCAGCATGAAATAGTATTTAATAAAACAACCAACAGACAATAATAGCCTCTTTAAAATTAATGCAAGATGAGGACTTACAAACATATGGGACTTATTTAGCATCTGCTATGAGATTGAAAAGCTCATCAAAATGGACTTTTCCTTCTCCCTCCACTCCCATTAAGATTTATTTGGATTCTGCTACAAAAGAGATAGCATAATATGTCCAAGTGGATCTCCTTATTCACAAACCCAATCCTGTTCCTCCACAATCTTATCCATCTACCCAATTGCTCCAGCTGAAAAGCCACATGCCATCCTTAATTTGTCTCCTCCCTTCTACTAACACATCATATAAAGCAGCAAGTCTTTGACGATATTTCACAAATCTATCCCAAATCCATTTACTTCTCCCCGTCTCCACTGCAACCACCATAGTCTAAACCAGAGCTGCTCAGTTGAACTTTTTACAATAATGGAGATGTTCTATATGTTACTGTCCAATCTGGCAGATACCACCCACATGTTCCTATTGAGCATGTGAGATGTGGCTAGTGCAATTGGGGAAAAAACTGATTTTTTATGCTTATTAATTTTGAATTAAATTTAAATAGCCACATGTGGCTAATGGCTACCATACTGGACTGCCAACTCTCAGTCATCATCACCATCTTTCTCCTAGTCTCTCACAACCACTCTTCACTTCCCAAAGCCCAGCTGATCTTTTAAAAATGTAAATCACAGCTCCCAACTTTAAAACACTTTCATGGCTTTATCTTCCACAGAGCACTCATAACTATCAATAATTGCCTTTTCTCTTCCTTTATTCTTTCTCCTCTTCTACAATGTGAGCCTCATGAAAGATAAAATTGGTCATTACTGTATCCCTATTATCTCCAACATTGCCTGGCATATAAGTAAGAGCCCAGTGAATAAATGTTAAATGAATAAATGAATTGAGAACAGAAATAAATGATTGATTTGCCACAATCCTCCACTAATGGAGGTGATTAGTGAATCCTCCAGTAATATAGCCAAGTGCTTTGAGCTTCTGAACCTGACATGCCAGTAGGTTGTCCTGAGACATCCATGTCCTCTTCCACGGTCTCCCTTGTGACCACTGACACAATGAGACCTGACCAACATGAAGTACATAGGCTAGAGACACAAGATTTATGTCTTCAAACAATCTTAGCATCTTAGGAGTGCCATGTATTAACTTAGAACTTTTTAAACACTGTATTCTTACTGTGTTATGACAAGACAAGGGTAATCTGGACACCCACAGCCCCCAGGCCCACTGACTGCATCCTCTACAAATTATATCCATTTAACTTAGTATAGTATACAAATATCACTATTTCCTATGCACATCAGGATACAAAAAGGGTTAAGAAGCACTCTAAACCACTGCGCCTACCCTCAATAAATGTGACCAAACCCAGCAATTTCAAACTATCATTCAAATATTTGGAACACAGTCACATCTCTCATACCCATTGTGAACAGAAAGAAAGATAAAATACCTCCAGTTCCTAATCTGATGTTAGTTAAGGCAGTCACTGTTCTGAGCATCTTTCAATGAAAAAAACATGAATACCTTTTTTTAAAAAACCCACAAATAGTGCAACTGAGATGAGAGGAAGTGGGGAGCTTTGGCTGGTATAGGCAGCACGTTCAGCAGGCCCAAGCAGAGCAAAGTGGGGGTGGGAGTCTGTCCAGCTGCTACATATTTCCTGGGTCTCCCTGCTGAGAGATCCTAGAAGCAATGATACCTTAGTAGCAATAAGCACACCTAGCACTCAGATCTTGGTTTCTAAATACCACTGTCCACTAAAAGGAACCAGAGCTCTTTGTGGAAATGGTTGATTCCAGAGCTAAGGCAAGAAAGCAGTGGATGAGCTCAGAAAATCTTTTTGTACCAATAAGTAAGGAATTCATCAAAGAATAATAGGGACATTTTTATAGGACTCAAGAGGCTGCGTAAAAGGGCTCCCACTGACTAAATCAGGACTTTCTAACATCAAAATAACTACTGATAACAATGGACTATAACGCAATGAAGTAACAGTAAAAATCCATGGCATATTATATAACTAAATAATCTTTTTAAAATATTGTAATAGTACAACTAATAAATTTAGAAAGAATGATGGAGTTAGAAAATGATTAGCTTTTACCCTAAAAGCAGAGGGTAAAAGTTTGATGAGCAATAAGATATTTAAATAATCTCAAAATAGCTTCACATCAAAAACTTATTAATCACTTATAAATTCATGGGCATGAAATCTTTATTAATTAACTTCACAGTAGAGAAAACTGGCACACAGTATCTTAACCAAGGGATAGAAGTTAACACCACCAGCATTAGACAGATCAATGCCCACTGATGTAATGCACTGAGAACACACATCATGTCTGTGGTATTCCTGCCCAAAGAATATAGCCTGGGCCTCCCCATGAGGCAACATCAACAAAGTAAGTGGCAAGTCTTCAAAAATGCCAAGTCAAACTGGGCACACTGATACATGTCTGGAGTCCCAGCTACTCAGGAGGCTGAGGCAGTAGAGTTGAGCCAGGAGCCAGGAGTTCAAGGCCAGCCAGTGCAACATAAGTGAGACCCCATTTCAAAGAAAAAGAAAAGATGTCATCAAAATAAAAAATAAAAAGACTGAGGAACCATTCCTCATTAAAGGAGCCTAAAGAGACATGACAGCAACAATATGTGTCTCAAATTAACCAGGCATGGAGGTGGGGACCTGTAATCCCAGCTACTCAGGAGGCTGAGGTGGGAGGACTGCTTAAGTCCAGGAGGTGGAGGTTGCAGTGAGCCATGATCGCACCACTGCACTGCAGCCTGGGTGACACAGCAAGACCCTGTCTCGAATAAATAAATAAATTAATTAATAGGTGTTTCTCTGGGTTGGATCTTAGTGCAAAAAGGAAAGGGAAAAATAGAGGATGTCTTTTTTCTTTTCTTTTCTTTTTTCATTTTCTAGGACCTACACACTGAAGTATTTTGAGGTTGAAAGACAAAATGCCTACAACTCACTCTCGAATGATTCAGCAAAGAAACATACATACATAGACGCATAGGTAAAAACTTCTGTCATTTTTGAAGAGTAGAAAGAGAAAATGATAAGGTAGAAATGAGGTAAAATATTAAAATTCAGGAAATCTGGGTGAAGGGCATATAGGAATTCTTTATATTATTCTTAAACCTTTTCAGTAAGTTTGAAATTATTTAAAAATTTAAAATATATTGGTAACAAATGAAAAGAAAAAGAAATAAATTATTTTTTATTTGGCATTTTCTTGGAAACTTCAAACATGTGCAAAACACATGTATCATGCAAGGTCCATGAATTAGCTGGAACATATTCTTCTCCCATTCTCCTTAGATGAATGGAAATGTAAAGATCAATTAGTGAAGCAAGAGGCTTTGAAATTTCTCTAAATTTAATTCAGATACCTGACTTCATTTTTTTTCAAGACCCCCCTTTAATATCAAAGAATGTCTGAATAAAGAACTACCAGTACATGGAATGGAAAATCTTATACTTGCCTTTGGTTACCATGGGGTTATACCATAAAAGAAAGGGGCAAAGACAACATACGGAAACGCATTACAAAGGAGAAGAAATGGTGGAGAAAAGCACTGTGTGCCTCCAATGAAAGAAAGAGGCCACAACTTGTCCCCAGTCTGAGACAAGAACCCAGAACTCTTGCCTTTCAGGCCACCATATCTCCATCTTCTATGCAAAATAGTTATTTCGGGATCCATCTGTGTGGCAAATCCAAGAAGACTTCATGCCACTTATTTAAGAGTCTGGGCTCCATCCTAGGTACCATTCTGCAAAGCACGCTGGGACCCAATCAGTTGCCTGTGCACAGAACCAGAAAGGGAAGAAGGGGAAGCTACTTTGGCTCTTGAGTTGAAGTTTAGCCACAGGCCTCAAGGGAGCATCCAGATTTATCTGTTTTTGACCATTCATGCTGCCAGTAACACCTCTGGGCTCCTTTCCTCCCTCCCTCTTCTCCACCAGCGTCAGTGAGATGATGACTGTTCCATCACTTTGTAAGCTCTAAGTGCTGTACAGCTATAGGCCATTATGTACCACAGTTTCTTCACTAAACACTGTAGCAAAGTACACTTTCCTCCTTCTCTTCTCCTGTTGCAACCCCAAACAAAATACTATTCTCTCTACCAAACTTCCTCCCACTACCTGCTTATTTAACAAATTCTCTCTGCATCACATTTCTCATGACTCAGTTCTCCCAGAAAGCCATATGCTGATTCATCTTAGGACCTAGAAAATGGACAGGCAGGAATGAGATGCTTAGAATCGGACTACCCTATCCCCCTGTGTTTACCTGACCCTTTCTTTTGTGAATCACTTAACACTCACCACCTACAATAAACATAAATAGACCCAGCCAAGACTTTGCTTAACCCCATAGCACTGGAGTTGCCAAATGTTTCAAGTCACAGTGTCATTATCTAATGTCAAGTGCATGCACAGATCACTAATTCTGCAGGCAAGTGTTTGGATGTGAAGGTCAAAGAACAGTGCTACTTCAAAAGAAAGAATAAAAACATCACCCAGGCTAGATATGGGCAGCACCAAGTCCAGAGGAATGCATTATACTTTAACTGTGAGCTCGTAATTTGAGTTAAAAATGTGGTATACATTTTGTATCTTAACAAATTTGTTTAGCAAGTGCGTATGTTTGAGATAAAAGACATCAGATTCATTTTGCTGTCAGTAAGATTTTAGCATTCCATTTCTCAGGCTGAAATGTTCATTTATAAGGCTGCACTGAGCAGAGGGGATGGGGAATAATGGATTATGCTCTGTTCTGTTTATCTCAGTAGCCTTCAGGTTTACTCCTTTAACTGTTGTTCCTTAGGGAATTAGGGAAACAAACAGCACTACTTAGGTAGGCTGGGATCATTCCAAGAAAGAGAAAGATCACTTTTTGAGTACAGACATCTCCCACATCTACACTTCACAAGCAGAAACCTTTTCATATTTATGAAGTGTCTATGAGATAATCTGGTCCAAATTTTTCATTTTACAACTTAGAAATCGAAATGACAGCTGGAAAAAAGGCATTTCACATCTGCACTGCCTCTTCTTCCTCTCTACCCCAGCACATTCCCACATACTTTGAAGTTGGAGTAAGAAGACTCAAGACTTACTACAACTTCTACTGTGTCACTTTGGACATGTTATTTAATCTGGTGGGTGAGAAGGATACACAGCCTATCACTGCTTCTAATATTTACATTCTACGATTTACTCCCCTGAGATTAAAAACCTGTAAGTGTGCCTCCCTCAAAGACTCAATTGGACTGCCTCACAAACAAATCATACAGAGCCAAGTTTCCCTAATATTTCTCAAGCCCACTGCCTCCTCCTTTTAGAGACCCACCCTTATTTTCTCTAGAACCTGGGTCCCCTGTTTATTCTCAGGGTTGATCTAAGTTCCTTGATGAAAGAAGTTTGTTTTAATTGGCCTCTAAAACACCACGTGAACAACCACTACTCACATTCGAAGTCACTTCCCATGAATGTGAGCAAACAAGTTTGCTAGAAAAGCTAACCTAAAACTCCCTTAGGCTTCTGGCCAATATTTTTAAATTCCACCTATGTTTCAAAATTAAGGTTTTGGATTTTTGTATTTGCTTAAAATACTGCTTTTTTCTACATTTTCTGGTTTTGAGTACTAAGGATATTTTCTGAGAAGGAGCATCCCAGGCAGTATAATTACAAATGTTGGGAATTCTACATGTGAAGACCTGTTGTCTAATAAATTTCTGATCCAATTTCACTGTCGTTCCTACAGTGAAAACAAAACAAATAAACAATATGGGGAAAATGCCATCAAATTCAATAGATTCTACACTTCTACAATAAACATCCAGAAAAAAAAAAAAAAAAAAAAAAAACCCACCAGAGTAAACTGCTAAATTCACAATTAGAAACATGTTGAAAGTGCCAAATGGTATTTATACTGAGTCAAGGAAAGCTCCCAAATCACACACAGTGGGCTCAAAGCAAACTGCACACTCTCATCTGGAGCCCCTTGCACTCCGATTCAAACCCACATTATAACCCTGAGCCTTCACTCAACTCCTGTAGGGCTCAGTTTCCTAATCTAGAAAGGAAAGGGACTGACCAAGGTGAAGAGAGTATTTCCAGTTTTAAAAAAATATTCAATCATGATGATAACCAAGTAAATAACAGGTTGCTAACAAACTGTGAATATTTCAATGATTTCTCATCTGGCCATCTCACTGGTGACAGCTCCCAAAGGTGTATGAATGTTTACCATTGAGATGTTCTGTGAGATGTTGTTCATCATACACCATTCTCTTTATGAGGACTCCCTGGGAAAATCACTATCTTTTGTCTCATTACTAGGAAGAGTTCTGTGCGTCACTATTTAACCTTATGGACACTAAGATTCTACACAGCTGATTATGTTTTCTCACCACATTGGCTACAGGAAAACCAAGAACCAAATCTCTGGCACACCTCTAGTAAATGGAACAGGGCTTATGCGATGCATTTTGAGTCCTAACTTCACCCTTTGTTACATCCCACTTTCCCTTCTCCTATTCCCTCACTTACCTGTTTTTCACCTTTTTCTGTTTTTTTTTTTTTTCTCTATCTTTGAAAGCCACTCTTAACTCTTTTTGAAACGAAGGAAGTACTTCAAGCTATTTTCATTTACTGACATCAATGTTGAACAGCCAAATCATTCTTTCAGTGACTTGCATTTTTCAAACATTGTCAATATGCCACCAATGTAATGCTCTGGTGTACATAATTCTATGCCAAGATTTAATCACAATTATCACTATGAGTATCATTATCATTACTACAATATTTTAAAACTATAATAATATACTATTTATATAGATCTTCCTAGTATTTTTCTGGTAAGCCTTCACATTTGCAATCTCATTTGACTTGCGCAATAATCACACAAGATAGTTAAAGCAGGCATTATTATGGCTGTCTTCATCTCTACAGATAAGGAAAATGAGCCTCAGAGACGGTAAGGAGCTTGCCTATATATACAAAGTTGGTAAGTTAATGAGACCAGTTTTTTTCTTCTAAGTCTTGCATTTTCCCCTACAGCTACAAAAGGTTGACTCTCATATACTTCATTCTTTAAAATTTTGGCCTAAGACCTATGACTCAAATGTTTTATTTGGTTGATTTTCTAAGTAGTATAGACCTGCTAGTCAAAATTATACAATTACTCTTTGGTAATGGAACCTCTGCATGATGAGAACTAGACAGCCAAGACACTGGAAAATTTTTTAACCATTAGAAAATGCATGAGTAATTTCTTTCCTCCATTGGAATTCAGTGATGGCATTAAGAAAACTCATTCCTGCAACCTAACAAGGAACATAAATGCTTTAATGTGGTCTGCTAAAGTAGTCACACAGAGTAAAACTGCCTCTTGAGTCACTAGAACTAGTAAAACCATTTAGTAGTAGAAGATGAAATTTAGACAAGGCAGGCTAAAGAGAAAAGCTAACTAACTGCTTCTTAATGATGAGCTCACAGTACTTCAACCACATCTAAGGGAAGGAATCATGAAGTTCAAATCATATTAATTTCCAAGTCATTGACATTGCTAATGTATGAGAGGGTGAAATGTTGACAACTTGAACTCTTGAGACCTTGAATAAACCAGAGTCTATTCATCCTACGAGTCATGAATTTGAGAAGTAAGGGAAAGACTGCATATGCAATTTTTCTGAGTTATAATTTCTTCAGGGAAAATGAGGAAGGAGAAGGTCAAAGCAACCCACAACATTTTCTAACTCAACATTCTATGAGTGCAAGAACACTTATTGGCGCCACCTACCTGAAATGTTATCATTTTAACACTGGCCAGATTTTTAAAATATTGCTCTGTAATGTGTGGGTAATAGGTAATGTTCCAGCACATTTAAATCATTATTCAGGAATTTGAATATTTTCCTTTAATCAACTTCAAACATATGCTGGTTTAAATTACTAATCCCTGCCTCTGAGACAGTCACATTCACATAAGTGGCTCTTCTCAACAGATTACGTATTGGATACTCAAATTAATTCTGCTTTCCAATATCTTGACAGTAAGAACGAACAGAAGTAAACTGACCTCTTGCTTGGTTAATTATTTTTTTCTTATTTAGATACAGCATGCATTCTTCCCAACTAATCTATAAAACTCCACGAAGAGGCCGGGCGCGGTGGCTCAAGCCTGTAATCCCAGCACTTTGGGAGGCCGAGACGGGCGGATCATGAGGTCAGGAGATCGAGACCATCCTGGCTAACACAGTGAAACCCCGTCTCTACTAAAAAATACAAAAAACTAGCTGGGCGAGGTGGCAGGCGCCTGTAGTCCCAGCTACCCGGGAGGCTGAGGCAGGAGAATGGCGCAAACCCGGGAGGCGGAGCTTGCAGTGAGCTGAGATCCGGCCACTGCACTCCAGCCCGGGCGACAGCACAAGACTCCGTCTCAAAAAAAAAAAAAAAAAAAAACTCCACGAAGATAGATCCGTATACATCTTTTTAACAACTTTATACTCAGTATTTTGCATATAGTCATTATACTAAGTATATGTTGAATAAATGAAGAAACTACCAACAGAGAAAACATCTGAAACTCAAACAGAAAGATGAGCTCCTCCCGAGGGAAAGTTAAAGTGTGCTATGCTTTGGCTCAAACTCTGCCTCACAGAAACAATCCGACTATGCCTAAGGGAGAGGGAATGGTAAGGTGGAGCTAAGCAGAGGTCAAGATAAGAAAATGACATGGCTTCCTGCTTCCTTCTGAAGTAGAACTTTATAGCATTGCTTCAAAGTTTGGAGATAGCGAAGTCTCAAGAGAAAAGCCAAGTCTCCTTAGTTGGCTACTCCTTATCTGTGTGACCTTAGGCAAGTTACTTTGTTCTCCTGAATCTTGGTTTCCTCTACTGAAAAATGAGTAAGGAGTAACAATATTTATCACATAAGAGCTATTGGTGAGGACAAAAAAGACAGTGGATGCGAAGTATCTGATTTACATCATGGCCTCAGTAAGTGGTAGCAATTATTATTAATTAGTTTGAAGTAAATTCCTGGAAAACCGACCCATCCAGTTTTAAAGGGAATCAGAATTATTCATGCTTAAGAGGTGCACAGCTGACCTCAGCCATATAGAGATGAATTCTGGTGAGAACTAGCAATAGGAGCATCCTAGGAAGGAAAACAAGAGTTCTAGCATGTAAGGAGGAAGTCCGGTGCGGGGAGAGGTCTGTGGAAGAATGATAACAGCAGTTCTGGGCCTTTGCTTTGCAGATGGGGACTGGCACAGAAGGAGGCACTGGAGCCTCAGGTCTTGCTGCAGCAACTGGCAACCTCAGCAAGCACCCCTAGTTTTCTCTTCCTCCCTGGGTTGGGTGTTCCACCCTGAGGCAGGTTATCTTATCCCGTCCTAGAAAGACAAGACTGAATTTGCCACACTCCTAAAGATGGTTCTGGGTCACGCTATGTTACAAAGAAAAAAAAGAAAGAAAGAAAGGCCTACACAATGATAGCCTTGAAAGGAAAATTAAGAAAAGCTACTGAAGGTTTTAAAGCAGGACTTATGGAAGAGGCAGTGACTTTCAGATTGTATTGGCCTCTCTGATATGGAGCTCCATCCTAGCACAATGGCAAAATATGGGGCCAATCAGTCAGAAGCTTTGGGCACAAAGAATACTCATAATTCTCTATGTGTGCTGTAGTGTTTCCATGTGAGCATCCTCCTATTGACTGCAAGAGTGACTTGAATCCTGGAAAAGCCAGTAATTGCAAGAGCTTTCAGGAACTCTGGAATGTATAAAGTCTTGGGATCAAGATACACAGCAGATCTATCTGGGACTTCTATAAGACCAAAGGTTCTATTAAGACAGAAACCCAACATACTATCATGGGATGAAACCGTTGCATAAAGCCAGGTGAAGCCAAGGAGCTCTGAACTCCCTTGAGGAAGGAAAAGCAAGGGAGAAGCAATACTGATTCAATTAAAAAACAATGCTGCTAAGGGTCATAGAACGAAACCTTCTTCACTTCATTTCCGAGGTCTGTCCAGGGACCCGAGGGACACAGGCAAAGAGTGGTGACATCAGCATGTACTTTGTGTCGAAATTGTTTGGGATCACATAATCTGTCGGGATCAGTACATGTTTAACTTAGAAAACTTTGATGAGGACCACTGTATTCATTTCTCATCCTCAAACCAGGAGAATTTTTTTCCCCATACTTATAAGAACAAAAGGGAAGTGGCCAGGAGAATCACACGGTTATCAAGTGATCAGGGCCTTGTTGTCAGGAAATAGAAATAAAGCAAATTTTTTGAAAGACAAAAGGGTAAAGTAGAAATTCATAAAGAGAAGTCTAAAGTGGCAAAAAAAAAAAAAAAAAAAAAAAGAAGGAGAAGAAGAAGAAGAAGGGAACCGCTCTCAAGAACTATGAATTTAGTTTGAAAATGCTGTTTTAAATGCTGATGGGACCTCTAGACACAACCGACAGGGAGCATGAGGGAGGAGTCAGGGCTGAGCTAGAGATGGACTGTCCATGCGAATGTAACAGGTGAAGCTCTGAGAGTACATAACCCTCCAGTACATTCTCATGTGTGTGGCCAACACCAAATTTCTACCACGATAAATCTCAAAAGGATGCACCTGCAAAGATCTCCTATGTATATAAAATCATATTCATCATTATAAAATCTCATGTGTTAACTAAGTGTCTGGTCTCACTAGATGAAGCTGCAACTACGGCCAGGGCAAGGGAAGAGCTGTAGCATCGTAGTACAGGTACCTTTCTACAAGGTGCTTCTTAATCCCTACGTATGCATGTATCCATGTGCAAGCCTCTAGGCTTTCAGATAAACACATCTTTGCTCTTAATAATCTGTGAACACAATATGAAATGAAAAATTATCAAAATGATGATGCTTCCTCTCTACATACAGCCCAAATACAGAAATTGCTGGTGCCACCTATTGTTGAAAACACAGAACTGAAGAGCCACACAGTGGAACTCTGCTCTGTGATCTTTCTGAGTATGAAGTTTAAAAATCTACCCACCAGGAGGGGCAGAGAAAGAGGGTTCACCCTACTTTAAAATAAAACAAACATGTCATGGACATTAACAACTCCTACATAACGCTTTGTTAAGTACAGCAAGATTCTAGCAATAGTTAACTGTTTTAATGTAAAAAATCATGAGACAGCTTTGTATATACGGATGGGGAATGAGCTCCAAAATTAGTTGTTACGTGTAAAAAACAAGGTTCCTAATAGTGCGTATGATATGCTAACCACTGATGAAAAAGGTAATATCCATGCATAAAAGATGCGAGGAAGGATGCACGAGGGAACAGCAACACTGGCTATCTCTGAGGAGGAAGCCTGAAGGCATGGGCTGGAATTAGAGAGATTTGCTTTTACTGAATTCGCTTTCACTTTGTGCAAAAATTTTACCATGCGCACATACTTTCAAATGATTTTAAGAATAATTGTTTTAAAAATAAATACTAATTTTGAAAACAATAGTCAATATTAAACTATTGTACATAAAGAAAGAATTGCAAGTTGTCTAACTTTGGTTGGTTAGCATGACCAGAGTTCTGGATCTGAGCAAAAGAGCAAACCTACTGGAATGACCGAAAAGTTATAGTGGGTCTTTAAAAGATTTTCGAGGAGGGCTGGAGAAGTGTCTCCAGCACAATACTATCCTTAAGCCTAAAGTATTCAGGGTACATTTAAAAGTGCCCTGAAGCATGGGTATTTTCTGGTTCTCTGGATTTATTAAGATGAAGAAAAAAGTATTTCCAGTTTTATTAACATTTGCTTTTTAAAGAGCTTTGATACAAAGAAGGTTTTTATTACAATATTATTTCTTATTCAAAAGGAAAAGAAAGAGAACTCTAACAACACATGAAGCTCTTTCAGCTATTTTATAACACACATGAAAGCTAAGTGGAAGTTTATACTTGAATACACATCATATCAAATGTCACATCTCCTGAAAATTGGTTCTTGAGAATAATTTCTGTAAACTTACTCATTTCTTAATATTATTCTCCCTAGCTTGGGATAACACTGATATTTACATTGAAGGTGGAGCTTTGAAATTTATTCTGAACATTGCCCAATCAAGGTAACACTAGGAAGAAAGTAAATCCCTTAATTTCTTAAGAAACTTTGTAAGAGAAGGAGGAAAGGACAGGAGACAGTAATAAAATAGTTTCTTGGCATTCCTGGGGAAAGGACTTTAAAGAAAGGCAGGCAGGCCAAGTGAAATGGTATAGTTCAGGTCAAGTCAGTCCTGTAACTTCAAGCTCCAAAACAGCCCCTCTGATCTAAACACATACTTTATATTTGAAAATTTAATTTTAAAAAGTGAAAACCAGTAAGCGTCATCAGCCTTAAAGGCCAGATAAATCTCCACCAACTAAGAAAGAAACAGAAATAAAGAAAGTGGGGCTAAGGTCAATGAAATGCCTAACTCAAACTGCAGGCCAGAAGCAGGCAGGGGCAGTAGAGAACTGGAATTCTGAGGGGTATGAGAATCCAAACTGCCATGGAGTAGATGGGAAGGGAGTCTGGCTCACTCTTTCAAGCCAAAGACTGAGGTAGGGCCTCCTCCCTTCTCTGAAAATACCCAGATAGCCACACATTTATAAAAGAAAGCTGTACAAAATGATGGAGGACCTACTCTCTGGGGCCCCAGGGGTATCAGCAGCTATGGACCTAGAAAAGAAGGAAAGATGTCTTAGGAAAAGAATTGAGTCAGGTTTTCTGCTTACTCGATGCATCTGTGATATTGCCCAAGTCATCACAGAGCAGGGAAACATGAAACACCATTATAATGCCTAATTATGGAATGGGCATGGGGAACCAGGTGAAAGTAACTGTGAAACTACAAAAGCATCCGTCAAAGAGGGAGAATAAAAGAAATAACATAAAAAGCAAAAATCTCTTAAGTTCAAAATGAACCTGCAAACTAAAATTCCAAAACACATAAAAGAATCTAATTCTAAGAAAGCCAAATCCCCCATCCAATTATAAACTCAGCCCAAATGAAATTAATTGCATAGAACAGTCATACAAAGACTTTAAAATAAAAATGTTTAGAACCAGGTGCAGTGGCTCACATCTATAATCTTAGTAACTTGGGAGACTGGAGTTGGATGATCACTTGAGCCAAGGAGTTTGAGGCTGTAGTGAGATATGATTGTGACACTGCACTCCAGCCTAGGCAAGAGAATGAGACTGTCTGTAAAAAAAAAAATAAAAACTAAAATAAGATAAATATGTTTAGGATAATTAATGAGATGAATAAAGAAACATCCATTTAAATAATTACAAATTTATGAACATTAAAAAGCAGAGTAAGAACAGGTAGATATAAAAAACAATTAAGAATCTTAGAAAATAAAAGTATAAGTCAACTGAACTAGAAAAGTTCAACAGATGAGTTCAAATATATATGTGACATATTAAAAAAGAACAGTAAATTTGAAGATAATGCCAAGAAGCTGTTATCTTACTTTATCTAAGAGGAAGCATAGGAGAGAAGAGTCTGTTCTTTAAAATTAAGGTTCAGTTGAAAGGGCTGTAAGATAGATTGGCCAGCTCCAATATATATCTAATATCAATTTCTGAAAAGAATGGAAAAAAATTATGAAGATAGAATATTTGGAGAGATCCTCCAGAATTAGAGAAAGAAGTCCTTAGATAGAAAGCATGATCAGGAGAAAGATAAATCCACATCTGGATACATTATGATGGAACAGAAAAACATCAGAATAAAACAAAACTCTTAAAGGAACAATAATTAGATGCTTAGGAAACATCTTAAAAATAAACGTCAAGACCAACTAAGTCAAAATTTTCGAAGTTCTGAGGAAAATAGCTGTAAATCAATAATTTTATGCCCAACTAAGTATTATTCAATCATTAAGGCAAAATAAGATATTTTCAGGCATTCAAAGATAGAAATTTTTACCACTCACTTTTCTCCTGTAGGAAGTACAAGTACATGGTTCTACTACTCACAGGCCCATATGGGGAATATTAAAGGATATACTTCAAATGAACTTAATGGACGGCCTGCAACAAAGGCAATCAACAAAGCCCTGTGGTTGTCATTATGTTCCTTTTAAAGCCCTTCCCTCTGATCTACAATAGGCAATTTGCCCAACCAATACTTTTTTTGGGTAACCAGAAATCAAGAAAAATAATTTCGCTAAACATTTAGCTTTGTGTAGGATTTGTATAAATCTAACTTGCTGTTTCAAAACTCAAAAAAATATTTTAAAAAATGAAACAGGGCTGGGCATGGTGACACACACCTTTAATGCCAGCACTTTGGGAGGCTGAATGGGAGGATTGCTTGAGGCCAGGAATTCAAGACCATCCTAAGCAACATAGCAAGATTCTGTCTCTACAAAAAAATTCAAAAATCAGCCAGGCATGATGGCATGCACCCCTGTAGTACCAGCTATTTGAGATGCCAAGGCGGGGGATCACTTGAGCCCATGAGTTCAAGGCTGCAGTGAGCTATGATCGCGCCTCTGTACTCAAGCCTGGGTGACAGAGGCAGACCTTGTCTCTAAAAAAAAAAAAAAAAGAAAGAAAAAGAAACAAAGAAACAAAGATACCTACCTTTAGCACAACACTTCTTCAAGTCCTATGTTTACTCTGCCATTTCCTGGCTGTTTGACTTTGAGCAATATGATAACTACTCTGAATTTCAAAGTGTTATTGAAAATATAGATAATAATCTCTAACTTACTGGTTTGTTTGGAAGTCAATATACAAGAAATTTCCTAAACATTATACCAGTACTAGTAACAGGTAGGCTACTACAAAATAATAGTAGTTATTATTACCATTATCAATAGAGGCTTCTGGAAGTACCCATAATAAAGATGAGGAAGCCTGGAGGAGACAGAAAAATTATCTAATATTAAGAGACAATCTGTATCATTCCTATTCTTTGTTTTTCCTCCTAAAATGTCCATCCACTAAGTAATATTTAAACAATTGGCACTAAGATCTAAATAGTGGTAAGTTAAAAATACTCAGGGAACTTTGACCATCCCAATGAGTAGACTGTTAATATTATTATACCTCCAGTGGTAGAATCAGTGTATAGACAAAATGTTTTTGTATTTGAGCCAGGTTCTTCTCTGTTTCTAGAATATCATCTGCTACTCCATTTCCAAAACCATTAATACCACCACATGACAGCAATTCTTATATTAATAAGGAGGATGAGCTCTAATGGCCAATTACATAATTTTGATACCAATGATACAAACACAAAGGTGACATCTTTTCCAAAGAGAGAGTGTTCCCAGACTGTCTTTGATCTTCAGACCTGACAGATGAGGTGACACCCTGATGCTCTTGGTTAACTATTGCTTCTCTTGTGATCATCTCCATTCAAGCACCCAAAGTTATAGCTGGTCACTGTCACCACAGAAACCCTCAATCTAGGCACTATCCAGGCCCCCTCCAAGTAGGCTTGTACTTTATACTAGGATCAAATTGAAAGTTGAAATTACTCCTTGATTCATGGGCTGCAGAAGGGATGTATCAATCATGAAAACAACATTAATCTCCTTGTAAATCTCCATCAGAGCTCCTCCGTAACCAGGTGCATTGTTAATGAGCAGTAATATTTTAAAGGAAATCTTTCTTTTTTGAGTAGAAGGTCTCAACAGAGGACTTAAAATACTCAGTAAACGATGATGTAAAGAGATGTGCTCTCATCCAGGCTTTGTTGTTCCATTTACATATCACAGGCAGAATAGATTAGCATAATTCTTAAGGGCCCTAGGATTTTCAAAATGGTAAATGAATATTGGCTTCAACTTAAAAGTTACCAGCTGCATTAGCCCCTAACAAGAGAGCCAGTCTGTCCTTTGAAGCTTTGAAGCCAGGCATTGACTTCTCCTCTGTAGCTATGAAAGTCCTAGATGTCACCTTCTTCCAATAGAAGGCTGTTTTATCTACATTGAAAGTCTGTTTAGTGTAGCCATCATCATCAATGATTTCAGTTAGATCTCCTGGAGAACTCACTGCAGCTTCTATATCACCACTTGCTGCTTCACCTTGCCCTTTTATCTTATGGAGACAGCTTTTTTCCTTAAACTTCATAAGCCAACTTCTGCTAGCTTCCAACGTTTCTTCTGAAGCTCCCTCACTTCTCTCAGCCTTCATAACATTGAAGAAAGTTAGGGCTTACTCCGGACTAGGCTTTGGCTTAAGGGAATTTTGTGATCAGTATGACTGTCCATCCAGACCACTCAAACTTTCTCCATATCAGCAATGAGGATATTTTGCTTCCATATCCTTCTTGTGTTCATGGGAGGAGCACTTCTAATTTCTTTCAAGAACTTTTCCTTTGCATTCACAACTTGGCTAAACGTTTGACACAAGAAGCCTAGTTTCAGGCCTATCTTGGTTTTTGACATGCCTTCCTCAATAGGCTTAATCATTTCTAGCTTTTGAGTTAAAGTGAGATATATGCAACTCCTCCTTTCAGATGAATACATAAAGGACATTCTAGGGTTATCCATTGGCTTAATTTCAACACTGTTGTGTTTCAAGGAACACAAGAGCACAAGGAGAGAGAGAGACAGGGAACGGACACTCTGTGGAACAGTCAGAATACACACAACACTTATTGGTTAAGTTTGTCATTTTAGTCTTATATGGGCCAGTTCATGACACCCTAAAACAATTACAATAGTAACATGAAACATCACTGATCATGGATCTTCATAACAGGTATTATAATAACAATGGAAAAGTTTGAAATATTACTAGAATTATTGAAATGTGACACAGAGACATGAAGTGAGCACAGGCTGTTTGGAAAAAATGGTGCCAATGCACTTACTTGATGCAGGTTTGCTACAAACCTTCAATTTGTCAAAAACACAGTATCTGCAAAGTGCAATAAACTAAAGCAAAACAAAATGAGGTATGCTTGTATTTGTATGTTTATTGTTAATATTAAGAGCTTAAGTGACCTGCTCAAGGTTATGCAACTATTTCAGAAAACAGGTTTATCTGACTATGGACCTCTCAGTCCAAGCTCTTTGCTCCCTAAGAGTCCCTAGAGTTGGAAGGACTCAAAAAGGCATCGCCACATACACTCCATGGCATCAGTCCTGCCTCAGTTAGACAAGAAAAGGTGCACCTCACTGGACTTAATAAAAATGTGATGGGGGGGCCAGGCGTGGTGGTTCACACCTGTAATCCCAGCACTTTGGGAGGCTGAGTGGGGGTGGATCACAAGGTCAGGAGATCGAGACCATCCTGGCTAACACAGTGAAACCCTGTCTCTACTAAAAATTAAAAAAAAAAAAAATAGCCAGGCGTGGTGACACGTGCCTGTAGTCCCAGCTACTCAGGAGGCTGAGGCAGGAGAATCGCTTGAACCTGGGAGGCGGAGGTTGCAGTGATTCGAGATTGCACCACTGCACTCCATCCTGGGTGACAGAATGAGACTGTGTCTCCAAAAAAAAAAAAAAAAGTGATGGGGGGAGTCATTGAGTGGGTAAAGTTGGGGAGGGTCTCCTGAAATATGTGTACAGAAGGCTCATGCATGTGCCACTGCTTAAGGCTCAAAATGCAACTTTTATCAACTTTAAGTTTTTAACAACTTGATCTCAGTTATTCAGCCATGCTGGAATTATGCTCAGAAGGCTTCTTACAGTGATTTAGTTCTTTTGGTAAGTGCTAAACAGAGCAGAAGAATTCATTTACCCCCAGTTACTCCTGCAGGCTCTAGACTAGCACCCTTTCCAATAGCCAGCAGTCCTCCTGTCTGTCCTCTTTGGAACCAAGGTCTTCTGTGACTGTGAATGTATAAATGCGAGTGTGAGTGTGTAAAAACTCCATCGGGGCACTGAAGTATTCCCCAAGCTAGAAAAAAAAATCTGCTATCTTGGATGAAAACCAAGATCATTATCATTTAACCACTTTGCTGTACTTAAACATCAATAATAACAGGGCTGTGCTCTGGTGAAAACTGATTAAAGAGAACCAAAAGAAAGAAACAGAGGACTGAGTCAATCTCGCTATGCAGAAAGCATCCCGGCATACTGATGAACTTCTTTTTCAAATGGTGCCAATTGACAGAAACAATGATCACCTCTAAAGAACAAAATAACTATGTAAAAGAGATTCTGAGTATGGCTCAAGCTGCTTACTGATTAACGCTTTTGCACACAACACTCTACACAAACCTGTGTAGTCATTGTTCCTAGTAAAACAAGCCTTTGTTGACAACTGGAGACAAATGATCCTTGGTGACCAAGTTCACTGTTCTCACACAGCTTAATAGCTGGAGTACTGCTCCTTGGCCACAGCTAGGAAAACTTGACGTGGTTGTCAAAAAAAAAAAAAAAAAAAGGAAAGAAAGAAAGAAAAAAAAAGAAAAACTAGAGAAGAGGGGAAACCTTTGTTCTGAAGGTGAGAAGGAGCCTGAATGATCTCATGCCCTGAACATGTTTGTGGTTTACATCAGTATGTTTCCTTCACTTATTAAAGTTGTGAGTTTTTAAATAGTTTCTGCTCCAAACAAACAGATTATAGTATTTAAGAATTCCCACTTTTTAAAAGTATTTCCCTTTTCCTCCCTTTTCCACATGGGTTGGGATGTGAAGGATTTAATATTTGTTTTTAAGTTAAACAGATTTTTTGTTACAGTATTTGCAAATATCGGCTATAACTGTGAGCTGTAGAGGCATATATCATTTTAAGAAAACCTGAGTGGAAAAAATATCTGAAACTTAAAGCACAGCAGTCTAATTTCCACCACATGACCAAAAATAATTCACTTCAGGGTTACTGTCAATGACAAGGTTCCCACAGTGCCTCATTTACTCATAAATATTATTGAGCCCCCACTATCTGTAAGGCAATGTTAGGTGCTGTTTACATAAAACAAGATTAATTTTATTAAAGTTTCATTTAATCCCTAAGTTTTTAGGCCCCAAATCTATTACATAAGACAATGCAAACTGGAAAAACAAATCCTTCCAGCTGAGGCTAAAACTTCTCTTCTGATTGGCAGATGCCTTTCTGACTTTTTTCCGTAACAATTCATTAAAAATATTTTTTTGAAACCAGGATGGGCTTAGCATTCTCAGGTAAGAATCATTTCCAGTTGCACTAAATCTAGGGAATCCTTCACTCTGTAGCCTCATTAGGCACACGTGGCCACTCTTACTTTGCCATGTGGAAATCACAGAAATGTTTTAGAATGCAATTTAGCAATAAGTATAAAGAATCACCAACATGTTCACTTCCTTCACTGATTTCATTTCAAAAATAATCCTAAGGAAATAATCCAAAATAAGGGAAAAGCATATTCCATATTTTAGCAGGTTATTTAGAATAAAGAAAATATCCTTCAAAATAACCTAAAACGCCCTTTGAAATAATTTAAATATTAAAGGCATAGCCAGTTAAGTACAGTACAGTCTCTAGATGGAATATTACACAGCCACAAAAATTATGACACAACATGAAGAATGAATAACCACTCATGGCAACTTTACATTAACTGGGAAAAAAATCAGAATGCAGAATTAAGTCTATAATATAACTACAAGTATTTTAACATAAATATTGCAAAAAATAAGAAAGTAGTCGTTTTACATGAAAGATAGATGAAATCTCTACTTCAGTCTCAGTCTACTGAGCCCTGAGGCATCGCTGAAAACCTACAAAACCTATCATCATTATCATTCAAGATGATAGTACTTTTTTAAACCAGCTATTTCAATGTAGTACTTTCATTTACCAAATTCTGTTACCATTTTTACCCCTAATTCCATAAATGTACATTTAGAAGTACAGTTTGTCAAACTGTTGATTCTCATGACCTGATTAACCCTCTCATTAATCAGGCATGCCTTTTGTTTAGAAGTATTTTCCCCACTGTTTCATTTGAGATTAAATTGAGAAAATAACTACTGACAGGTTCATTTCTCTCTTCCTGTTTTGGGACACACTGTAAGCACATTTTGTCTTTCCCTATTCTCTCCAGTTTCAGCATTTTATTCAGTTTGTTGTGGCTTTAAACAACTTTCCCTTCCCTAGTTAATTCACTAGCCCAGCAGCTTCAAGGGACAGGATGAATCCTTTCCATGTTCCCTTTATTCTACCTTTGAGCAGGGACTGTCCAGAACTTCCTCAGAATTTCTACCTAAGAATGTTCTAGAGCAAAAATGTTCCTCAGGAATTTCCTGTTGTCACCTGTCCTGCTTCTATACCAATGAGCACAATGTCAGGAGTAAGCCTTGAGGACCACTCCCTAAAAAAGTGACTGTGACTTCTCATTCCTACTTCACATAAAGTTTATTCCCCGCCCCCTCCTGCCCCGCAAAGAGCTTCTTGAGAGACTGAAACAATGTGGCTAAAAGGAAGGCCAAAAGGAGGGAGATGATCTCTTAATAGAACTCAGTATTTAATCCTCCCCCACCCCTAACCTCTGCCCAGAATAGATGACACAGAAGGATTGGGAATTGTTGTGGTAGAGAAGAGGAATATGACCGTGAATATACTCCATTCTATTTGAGAATGAGAGAGCCTACCCACATAAAAGAAAATGTAAATCATCCCCCAACATTCTAACTTCCTTCCTGAAATACACCTAGACCTACCAGTTTACAATAATTTTTTAAAAGTGCCAAATATGCCCCCAACTTACAGTGCTAAAACCACTGTGGCTACCTGAACTCAGAAGGCCCCTGTGAAGCAACCAAAGAAAGTTTAACCCTTTCTTGGAAGTAGAATAAAAGTTCTGCCAGCGTTCTCTCAGTTCTTCATAACCAAAAAAAAAAAAATTTACTGAGCACATGTTCTCTCTGTGTGTCATTCCTCATGAGTCAGACACCTTCTATCCACTATACTGTGTGCCCACTTGACATCTTTCCTCCAGAATTGGCTTTCTTTAATTAAATCCTTCAGCACTAATGTCCCAAAGCATTCTGTGAGTCAGGCTTTCCTAGGGTTAAGACTTTTGAAATGACCAGCAGAGAGATGGACTCTAACTAAGACTACTACAGCTGCAGCAGCTACTGCAGTGACTTTTTCACCAAGAGGAGGCCAATTCAAAACAAACGTTGTTCTCTTAACCCATAGAAGTTCACGACTTCTTTTTTTTTCTCTGCAATGAGGAAGATGAAGTTCTCAGACTTCTGTATTCATATTCCAGTGAACGAACCTAGATTACAAAAAGGCTTTTTTCTGACAAAGGGTTGGGGCTATTCCTAGAGACTCTACTTCATCATTAATGAGAAAACATTTGTGACAACCATCCCAACACATCAGTCATTGAGATCTTGGTATCACGGTTGAGAACCACCATACTGATGCACTCTAGCTTTCTATAAATTCAATGTAACAGAAGGTCTAGGCTTTGGAGGCTGTACTGGACCTGAATAAGTGATCTAAAGATTGTTTCTGACTTTTCCATTACCTACTTCCCTCCCATATTAGATTGCATCTAGAACACTAAATAGGTTTTCATTTAAATATACCAACAGCTGATTACAAAGTATTTTGAGGCTATGTCTCAGTGCAGTAGATAAAAGGACTGCGGTTGATTTGTATCATCTACCATGGTCATTAGATTTCAGGAGTGTTTGCAAATGGTACTGTGTATTTCCTGACTCTGTATCATTAGACCTTTACAGGAGCAAAGGGTAACAGCCCCATCTCAAACTCATCTGCCTTATTTTAATCATTATTAAGTTACTTTTTTCTGACTTCACTTTTTTTATGTTGAATTATTTCTTCAACCATTTAACTTGATCTTTTTCAGTTCCAACTGAAGATAGATAAAATTATAGTATGTAAGTAGTGGACACATATTTTATCCTTCTTACAATTAATTCACCATCTAAAGCAGCGGTCTCCAACCTTTTTGGCATCAGGGACCAATTTTGTGGAAGACAATTTTTCCACAGATGTGGGGGAGGTGCGGAGGGATGGATTCAGGATGAAACTGTTCCACCTCAGATCATCAGACATTAGTTAGATTCGCATAAGGAACACGCAACCTAGATCCTCACATGCACAGTTCACAATAGGGTTTGTGCTCTTATGAGAATCTAATGCCAGTGCTGATATGACAGGAGGCAGAGCTCAGGCAGTCATGCTCACTCACCCAACACTCACTTCCTGCTGTGGGGCCCGGTTCCTAACACGCTACGGACCAGTAGCAGTTCACGGTGTGGGGACTGGGGACCCCTGATCTAAAGCATAACTTCAACGGTCTATTCCTGAGATTTTATCTCAAAAAAAAACTAGTAATAATTATAAACAAGATTACAAGGGAAGATTACAAGGGGGTACTAATATTATACTTTATCTTCTTCACATAATCAATATGCATTAGCCTTAAAATCACAGAAAAGTTAAAAAGTTAGAAAAAATTCAAATACAAGTTGGAATCCTAAAAGGAATGAGACAACTATCTAAAATAGTCCTGTTCATCAAATCACAGTAAAAGCAATATTCAAATAAAAATGGATACTAGGCTTAATAGCTGGGTGATGAAATAATCTGTACAACAAACCCTCATGATGTAAGTTTACCTGTGTAACAAACCTGCACGTGTACCCCTGAACTTAAAATAAAAGTTAAAAAGTAAAATAAATTAAAACTCCATATAAATAAAAATTAATGACATAGGAGAAAAAAAGAGAACTTTGGATACTCTTAAGAAAATATGTATGGGGGTGTGTGTGTGTGTGTGTACATGTGTGTACATATTTTAAACTATTTTTCTATTGAAATGAATCTTAACGTGCATTTATTATCCTGTTCTTTCAAAATGCTGATTTCAAATAAACATCCCTCCCCGACTGGACAAACCACCTTTATGATTATGACCTTACCAGAACTTCCTTGCTTGTTTGTGCACACTCTGAAATCTAAAGGTACGTTCAACTCCAGACTGGATGAAGTGTGATGGAGTAGATGGGAAAGGAAAGGAATAACTTGCATAAGCAAGAGCAAAAGAAAATGCCCTCCAAGCCTGAGGCAAAAGATGGTGTGTCCCAAAGCAATTCACTGTCAGCTCAACTCTTTTTTTTGCAAGACTTGTATTTTATGTTTTAAAATACAAGGGAGAGAGGTTGATTAATGAGTACAGATACACAGTTTGATAGAAGAAATAAGACCCAGTGTTTGATACATCAGTAAGTTGACTATAGTTTACAATAATTTATTGTATTTTCAAAAGAGCTAGAAGAGAATAATTCAAACATTTCTAGCTTAAAGAGAAAACAATACTTGAGGTGATGTACAACCCAACTACACTGATTTGATCTTTATAAATTACCTAAATGTATTAAGTTATCACATATATCCCCAAAATATGTACAGCTATTATCAATTTTTTAAAAAAATTTAATGCAAGGGAATTTTATATCATACTCACAGCACATTTGTGCTTTCTTTGTGTTTTTTGTTTTGTTTTGTTTTTTTGAGATAGAGTCTCGCTCTGTCTGGAATGTCCAGGCTGGAATGCAGCGATGTGATGATGGCTCACTGCAACCCCTGCCTCCTGGGTTCAAGCGATTCTCGTGCCTCAACCTCCCAAGTAGCTGTGATTACAGGCACGCACTACCACGCCCAGCTAGTGGTTTTATTTTTAAGTAGAGATAGGGTTTTGCCATGTTGGCCAGGCTGTTCTCAAACTCCTGGCCTCAAATGATCTGCTTGCCTCGGCCTCCCAAAGTGCTGGGATTACAGGCATGGACCACCGCTCCTGGCCCCATAGCACATTTGCTTTAATACAAAAGTCATATTACTATTCTCTTCTTACATGTTGGAGTAAAATTATGCCATTTTTATCCTGCTGCTTTGGGTCTCTCAGCAATGAAAAGGAGCGCACAGGGTGCCCCAGGAGTCTGAGCAGTAAGGGAAAGCCGGCTTGCTGCTGTGTATACTTTCTGATCCAACCTGGACCCCATGAAACAGTTTCCACCTTGGTCAGTTTGGGGTAAACGCAGTAACACAGGACTGTCTTTCATCTTCTAATTCTAGGACATCTCCAGGAAGTGGAGGAAAAAATGTGCCAACCAATCTATAGAAAACCTGCCCAGGTTTGGCTGTTAGCCAGGAAATCCTATACTTGTTGCTCAACAACTTGCTTTCTGAGGAACAATTCC
This sequence comes from Papio anubis, assembly GCF_008728515.1. Lineage (NCBI taxonomy): Eukaryota > Metazoa > Chordata > Mammalia > Primates > Cercopithecidae > Papio > Papio anubis. Next base: position 33,207,386 of record NC_044988.1, read on the forward strand.
CTTTATTCAGAGCTCTGTAGGAATCCAGCTGCTCTCTCTGAGGTGAAACCAAGCACAGTGGCATTCCAAAGCCCCACGTTCCACCAAACACTGATTCCGGCTAGCTGCTGGGCATGACCAATGCATACCATGGAACCACCCTGGCTGATGGAGGCTGTCTCACAACAGACTCCCCATACCCAGTGGGTTCCAAGATTTAAAAGGTAACATGCTCCCTATCCTCATCATGGGACATTCTATATCTGTGCATATCCAATAGGAAGCCACTAACCGTATGTGGCCACTGGGCACTTGAAATATAGCTAGTAGAACAGAGGTGTGCTGTATAATATACACCCCAGATTCAGAAGAGTTCGCAAAAATAATGTAAAATATCTCACTGACAAATTTTTACATTGATTATGGGCTGAAATAATATTTTATATAACAATGAATTAAATAAAATATATTATTAATATTAACTTTTCGTTTTACTTTTTTGATGTGGCTACTAAAATTTTTAAATTATGTATGCCATTCATATGTGTAGCTTACATTATATTTCTATTAGACAGTACTACTCTTGATAAGCCTTAAACACAGAAAATCCCAGCCTTGTATATACATCAATGAGATTTTAGTATATTCCAGATAATCTACCATGATTAATCCTTCAACCACTTGGTTCTACATTAGAGATTCCAGCCTTGGGTCTTCAAGGCCTTCCATCACCAAGAATCCTCTCTTGAGAAACAATCCTAGGGAAACTGACATCTTAATCCATTTTTGGTATCAAATCCACTTAATAACTAAGAGAGCTTAGCAAGCTGATATGAGGGTCAGATCTTGTTTAACCTGTGACAGAGTACAGTACAGGAAGGAGGAAGAGGAAGTGGCCAGAAAGGATCAGTCAGAGTGATTGAGGTGAGAGGGTATCAAAAAATCAACTTTCCCTGGCAGTCAGGTGATCCCAGTAGACAGAACCTCAATATACATTATGTTTACACATGCATATGTACATGCACACATACACACATACACACAGAGTACTAACACAGGTATACACATTTAGCACTAACACCAGGGTAATCTTGAAAACTGCCAATGAGAAATGGTTCTAAGCACTTTAATTTCTCATTCTTTCTACTTAGTGATTTAGAATAAAGAATACATGAAAAGATGGTTATTTTGCTTTGGGATAATACAGCCTAGACATTGGAAGAAAGATTTAATAACCATTTTCAAATATGTGAAGGGTTACTACAGAGTGTCAGTACATCAGAGTGGATCACTAAGGAAAATCGAAATACCTCCGTGGCAGCTTTCTTAAAATAGTGTAGCCTCTCATCTGCCTGGAATGGATTAGGTGTAATCCACACTGAAGGTGAAAGGCTAAACAGCTGTCGAGTTTGTAACTACCACAATGATTTACATTAGGAAGTAAATCAAAATCCCCACCTAACCCAGCTGGTACAGGAAGATTTCCTTCATGAGGTGGAGCTTAGAAGAGGATGTGGAATAGAGGAGGGTCTACATGACTGTTCCACTTTGTTGTATTACAAGAAAATGAACCTATCCCTTGCTGAGAACATCTGGCCATTTCCTGCCTACTCCTTACTCTCGCCTCAACCCCCCATGCAGATACATGCACACACACACACTAAAATTTCCCTTCCTGAATCCCACTCATCTTTCCAGCCCCAACTAACATTCCAAGCCTTCTATAAATCCTTCAGGACCACCTCAGCTCATCCATACTCTGGACCTCTTTAGTGTTATATGCACCTGTAGATTACATTGCAGCTAAATCTCTCAACCAGCTTGCCAGAATAGCTCATGTCCTTCATTCCCTGTGTGAAACGTACATGGCACAGTAAATACACTTGGCTAGGAAGTTACTTTCTAATATGCCAGTGTACTTCAGCTCCTAACAGTTGAGCTGGATACTTACCAAGAGTCACTGTGTTTGTTTGTTCCCAAACCTGTTAATGTCAGACATAGACATGCTAATGACAGGTGTATGCTGTTAGTATTTACATAATTTAATTAAATAGTACATAAAATGAGTACAAAAAGAAAGCAGGTTGCTTTATTCTGAAAACTACATTGGAAAGAGTTTTTTAAAGGTGAACTGCTTTTTAAAAACTGCTGCTGTTAACGATCTCAGGGAATTTTTTTTTTTTTTTTTTTTTTTTGAGATGGTGTTTTGCTCTTGTCACCCAGGCTAGAATGCAATGGTACAATCTCGGCTCAATGCCTCTACCTCCTGGGTTCAAGTGATTCTCCTGACTTACCCTCCTGAGTTGCTGGGATTACAGGTGCCCGCCACCACACCCAGCTAATTTTTGTATTTTAGTAGAGACAGGGTTTCAACCATGCTGGCAAGGATGGTCTTGAACTCCCGGCCTTAGGTGATCCACCTGCCTCAGCCTCCCAAAGTGCTGAGATTACAGGTGTGAGCCACCATGCCTGACCACAAGGAATTTTTAAATCTAAAATGATTCTACACTCAAGAGTAGTTTACAAGTATTTTTAAGTTCTCATTCTACATTAAAGCAATCAATACCTTTAAATTATAGAAGAGTTATCCAAGAAAAAATGATGTAGATCCCAAGAAGATCCTTAATCAAATAAAAGATCTTTGTTCTACATCAAAAGACTGGTAAATAAATACACATCTAGATGCTTTAAGTTGCTGTAACATGTTTAGGGATGTATGTATCACAGACTTATGACCTCCCACTTGAACCATGTTTTCTTAATGATCTGAGCAACAATCAGTCCAGATCATGTTGGTTTAGAGGGATTCTGTTGTTTTTGTAGGTATGTGGCCTCAAACCCACAATGATTATTATTACCTCTTTCAGAGAAGAGACTGTTTTGGTCCACAGCCCTCAGCATTCCACACAGGATCAAGTGTTTTACAAAAGGTAAAAGTCACAGTTGCCTAGAAATTGGAAGACCAATTGAAGACCAAATGCGGGTGCAAACTCACCACTTTGCCAAATTTCAATTATAAGCAATTTTCAGGTTCTACATGTTATAAAACAGGAGCCATAACACTAGACTTACTTACTTCATGGTGTATGTACAGGAAACAACATAGACAATATTAGAAAGGCAATTTGAAAAGTGCAAAGAGCTATATACATGTAAGGATGTGCAGTGGATGCTAAATACGTTTTTCTTAAATGAGTGAGTAAAGAACGATGGAAACAAACAAGCAACTCCCTAAGACTCCAATGGCATGGAGAAAGGATTGTTTTGAAAGTTGACATAATTTTCAGTGTCTGAGGTGATGGATGTTTGAGGTGATGGATATGCTAATTATCCTGATTTGATCATTACACATTATATACGGGTATATAAATACCACTATACCCCATAAATATGTAGTTATTATGTGTCCATTAAAAATAATAATAGTAATAATAAAGTGCCCCGTATTGATGCAAGGTTGGCCTGAACACATAATTTCAACTGACCAGCAAAGTAGGTAAATCTCATAAGTTTTGTTGGCTTTCATATCTTCTATTCCTTGCTCTGGTATTTATTTTTCTTTTTTCAGACTATCTTAGCAAACTACATAAAGAATAATCAGAGAAAAGTAATTCTTGGCTGTGTTTCTACCTCCTCTACCTGCCAGAAAAGGAAACATCCATTGTTGAGTAGGACCCATTTCATTCATGAGTCTAAGAAGCAATAAGCCCTCTTAAAATACCTATTTCAGGCCAGGCATGGTGGTTCACACCTGCAAACCCAGCACTTCGGGAGGCTAAAGTGAGTGGACTGCTCGAGGCCAGTAGTTCAGGGCCAGCCTGGACAGCATGATGAAACCCTGTCTCTACCAAAAATACAAAAATTAGCCAGTCTCATACACCGGTCTCAAAAGAAAAAAAATTAAATAAAACACAAATTTAAATAACTATTTCATTTAAATGGTTAGTGATGCTTTCGCTGATCAGCAATGAAGAGCCTTTGCATACACAAACCAACTTATATGAAGTTAGCCACTGCCCAGAGGAAGAAATAGGCCACTGATGTTCCCAAGAATGTAAAGAGGAAGTGGACTTCTCAGGATCTTGTTTAAGGTCAGATATTTTCATAACTCAAGAGAAATGGTCTTACATGGCTACCATTTCCATGCATTTTCTCTAAGTGCCATCTGCGGTTGTTTCAGGATGTCTAACGTCTCCCTTAAAACGTAAACTGTGAGTAATCACTTAAGAAGCCATAGCCCATCACTGCAGCAAGGCATTTTCCAAACTGAGACTGCAGTTCAGTATCCCCGCTGACTGCTGCTGACTCAAGGCAGCTACCTGGTATGAAATGTGCTAAAGTTATAGGTAAGAGCTGGTCTCATCCTTTTCCTCCTATCGTTTCCTAAAACAAAACTGCTTGTGGCCTGTTGTAGTAGCTATTTGGAGCTCTTAAACGGGTTTTTCAACTTCTGTTCTTTTGGACCCCTGACATAAACTGTAAATTGTGTTTCATTGGTTTTTATGAATATTATTTAATGAATACTGTTCAATGAGATAATGTCTTATTTTCTCCAGGCTTTTTCACATGTTTACCCAAACACTGGCAATAAAGGAGATAAAGTCAGCTCACAGCTAGTTTGATTTAAGCATAATACATTTGTGAAAAGTGGTTGAATTCTCTGTTCCACATTTTTTCACTAGAACAACTGAGTTTTTAAACCACCTCGGGTTTTAAAAGTCATGGATGGCTTTTGTCAGCCCTCCTTGCCTTGGTCTTCCTGAGTTCGGTGCATACCAAAGTGTGATGAAAACAGATGCCATTTGTAAGTATCTCAAGCCTCCACAAAGTTTAAATTTCACAACTACTTGGATTCTCTTAATAGCTGTTTTCCCTATGCTAACAGACTCATCAAACAGTTGTTTTAAGGGGATATAGCCTTAAAGCTGAAAACAGTTGTTTTAAAACAAAAGTAAAGGTGAACTCAAATAAAGAATAATAATCTCATGGTAAAAAGAAGTACAGGAATAAAAAAATTTATTATTTACATGGTTAAAATTAGAAGCCTAATATAAAGTATATAAAGTATGCAAAAATAATTATAAGAATAGATCTATAAATATGCCCTCTCATGCACCCTGTCTCATCAAATCAAATTTGCGCATACGTTCTGGGGGTTAACAGACTGTCTCTAAAGCCCATCCATAGATTCCCTAGGAATGTTCATTCCTGTACCAGAAATGTCCTATTAAAATCAGGGACAAGAATGCCTACTACCACCATTACAAATTACCATTCGGGGAAAGAGAGAGACAATTCAGTAAGAAAAAAAGCAAATATTTAAATAGTAAAAGAAGTAATAGAGCTATTATTACTTGTAGAATATGATGCTATACTGAGAAAATCCCAACATTATAAACTGAAAAACTAAATTAAGTATGAGCAGTGTTTTCATAATTATTTTACTGTTATATAGTACAATGTGATGTTTTTATGTATGTCTACAATTTAGAGTGATTAAATCAAGCTTATTAACATATCCATCACTTCACTTCATTGATACTTCTGTGGTGATACATTTGAAATTACTCTCAGTTATTTTGAAATATACAACATATTATTGATTACAGTCATCCTGCTATGCAGTAGATCTCAACTATTCTTGTCTAGCTGAAACTCTGTGCCCTTGGACCAGTAATTCCCCATTCCTTCACTCTTCTCCTACCCACTGCCTCTGAGAACCATTATTCTTCTATGAATTCAACTTTTTTCTTAGTATACTTTAAGTTCTGGGATACATGTGCAGAACATGCACACTTGTTACATAGGTATACACGTGCCATAATGGTTTGCTGCACCCATCAACCTGTCATCTACATTAGGTATTTCTCCTAATGTTATCCTTCCCCCAGCCCTCCACCCTGCAACAGGCCCCAGTGTGTGATGTTCCCATCCCTGTTTCCCTGTGCTCTCATTGTTCAACTCCCATTTAGGAGTGACAACATGTGGTGTTTGGTTTTCTGTCCTTGTGATAGTTTGCTGAGAATGATGGTTTCCAGCTTCAACCATGTCCCTGCAAAGGACACAAACTCATCCTCTCTTATGGATGCATAGTATTCCATGGTGGATATGTGCCACATTTTCTTTATCCAGTCTATCATTGATGGGCATTTCAGTTGGTTCCAACTCTTTGCTGTTGTAAATAGTGCTGCAATAAATATACATGTGCATGTGTCCTTATGGTAGCACGATTTATAATCCTTTGGGTATATACCCAGTAATGCGATTGCTGGGTCAAATTGTATTTCTGGTTCTAGATCCTTGAGGAATCACCATACTGTCTTCCACATGGTTGAACTAATTTACACTCCCACCAACAGTGTAAAAGCATTCCTATTTCTCCACATCCTCTCCAGCATCTGTTGTTTCCTGACTTTTTAATGACCATCATTCTAACTGGCGTGAGATGGTATCTCATTGTGGTTTTGATCTGCATTTCTCTAATGACCAGTGATGACGAGATTTTTTTCATACGTTTGTTGGCCACAGAAATGTCTTCTTTTGAAAAGTGTCTGTTCACACACTTCACCCACTTTTAGATGGAGTTGTTTTGTTTTTTTCTTGCAAATTTGTTTAAGTTCCTTGTAGATTCTGGATATTAGCACTTTGTCAGATGGATAGACTGCAAACATTTTCTCCCATTCTGTAGGTGATCTGGTCACTCTGATGATAGTTTCTTTTGCTGTGCAGAAGCTCTTTAGTTTAATTAGATCCCATTTGTCAATTTTGGCTTTTGTTGTCATTGCTTTTGGTGTCTGAGTGATGAAGTCTTTGCCCATGCCTATGTCCATGCCTACGGTATTGCCTAGGTTTTCTTCTAGGGTTTTTATGGTTTCAGGTCTTATGTTTAAGTCTTTAAACCAACCTGAGTTAATTTTTGTATAAGGTGTAAGGAAGGGATCCAGTTTCAGTTTTCTGCATATGGCTAGCCAGTCTTCCCAACACCATTTATTAAAAAGGGAATCCTTTCCCCATTGCTTGTTTTTGTCAGGTTTGTCAAAGATCAGATGGTTATAGATGTGTGGCATTATTTCTGAGGCCTCTGTTCTGTTCCACTGGCCTATATATCTATTTTGGTACCAGTACCATGCTGTTTTGGTTACTGCAGCCTTGTAGTATGTTTGAAGTCAGGTAGCGTGATGCCTCCAGCTTTGTTCTTTTTGCTTAGGGTTGTCTTGGCTATACAGGCTCTTTTTTGGTTCCATATGAAATTTAAAGCAGCTTTTTCTAATTCTGTAAACAAAGCCAATGGTAGCTTGATGGGGATAGCATTGAATCTATAAATTACTTTGGACAGTATGGCCATCTTTACTATATTGATTCTTCCTATCCACGAACATGGAATGTTTTTCCATTTGTTTGTGTCCTCTCTTATTTCCTTGAGCAGTGGTTTGTAGCTCTCCTCGGAGAGGTCCTTCACATCTCTTGTAAGTTGTATTCCTAGGTATTTTATCCTCTTTGTAGCAATTGTGAATGGGAGTTCACTCATGATTTGGCTCTCTGTCTGTTATTGGTGTATAGGAATGCTTGTGATTTTGCACATTGATTTTGTATCCTGAGACTTTGCTGAAGTTGTTTATCAGCTTAAGGAGATTTGGGGCTGAGACAATGGGGTTTTCTAAATACACAATCATGTCATCTGCAAACAGAGACAATCTGACTTCCTCTCTTCCTATTTGAATTCTCTCTCTCTCTCTTTCTTTCTATCTTTTGCCTGATGGCCCTGGCCAGAACTTCCAATACTATGTTGAATAAGGGGGTGAGAGAGGACATCCTCGTCTTGTGCCAGTTTTCCAAGGGAATGCTTCCAGCTTTTGCCCATTCAGTATGATAATGGCTATGGGTTTGTCATAAATAGCTCTTATTATTTTGAGATACATTCCATCAATACCTAGTTTATTGAGAGTTTTTAGCATGAAGGTGTGTTGAATTTTATCAAAGGACTTTTCTGCATCTACTGAGATAATCATGTGTTTTTTGTCATTGGTTCTGTTTATGTGACGGATTATGTTTATTGATTTGCATATGTTGAAGCAGCCTTGCATCCCAGAGATGAAGCTGACTTGATCGTGGTGGATAAGCTTTTTGATGTGCTGCTGGATTCAGTTTGCCAGTATTTTACTGAGGATCTTCGCATCGATGTTCATCAGGGATATTGGCCTGAAATTTTCTTTTTTTTGTTGTGTCTCTGCCAGGTTTCGGTATTAGGATGATGCTGACCTCATAAAATGAGTTACGGTGGAGTCCTTCTTTTTCTACTGTTTGGAATAGTTTCAGAAGGAATGGTACCAGCTCTTCTTTGTACTTCTGGTAGAATTCAGCTGTGAATCCATCTGGTCCTGGGCTTTTTTGGGTTAGTAGGCTATTAATTACTGCCTCAATTTCAGAACTTGTTATTGATCTACTCAGGTATTCAACTTCTTCCTGGTTTAGTCTTGAGAGGGTGTATGTGTCCAGGAATTTATCCATTTCTTCTAGATTCTCTACTTTATTAGCATAGAAGTGTTTATAGTATTCTCTGATGATAGTCTGTACTTCTGTGGGATCAGTGGTGATATACCCTTTATTTTTTATTGTGTCTATTTGATTCTTCTCTCTTTTCTTCTTTATTAGTCTTGCTAGCACTCTATCTATTTTGTTGATCTTTTTGAAAACCCAGCTCCTGTATTCATTGATGTTTTGAAGGGTTTTTGTGTCTCTATCTCCAGTTCTGCTCTGATCTTAGTTATTTCTTGTCTTCTGATAGTTTTTGAGTGTGTTTGCTCTTGCTTCTCTAGTTCTTTTAATTGTGATGTTAGGGTGTCAATTTTAAATCTTTCTCACTTTCTTCTGTGGGCATTTGGTGCTATAAATTTCCCTCTAAACACTGCTTTAGCTGTGTCCCAGAGATTCTGGTACAGTGTGTCTTTGTTCTCACTGGTTTCAAAGAAATGATTTATTTCTGCCTTAATTTCGTTATTTACACAGTAGTCATTCAGGAGCAGGTTGTTCAGTTTCATGTAGTTGTGCGGTTTTGAGTGAGTTTCTTAATCCTGAGTTCTAATTTGATTGCACTGTGGTCTGAGAGACAGTTTGTTATGATTCCTGTTCTTTTGCATTTGCTGATGAGTGTTTTACTTCCAATTATGTGGTCAATTTTAGAATAAATGTGATGTGGTGCTGAGAAGAGTGTTTATTCTGTTGATTTGGGTTGGAAAGTTCTGTAGATGTCTATTAGGTCTACTTGGTCCAGGGCTGAGTTCAAGTTCTGAATATCCTTGTTAATTTTCTGTCTCATTGATCTGTTTAATATTGACAGTGTGCTGTTAAAAGTCTCCCACTACTATTATTTGGGACTCTATGTCTCTTTGTAGGTCTCTAAGAACTTGCTTTATGAATCTGGGTCCTCCTGTATTGCGTGCATATATATTTAGGATAGTTTACTCTTCTTGTTGCCTTGATCCCTTTACCATTATGTAATGCCCTTCTTTGTCTTTTTTGATCTTTGTTGGTTTAAAGTCTGTTTTATCAGAGACTAGGATTGCAATCCTTGCTTTTTTTTTTCTTTCCATTTGCTTGGCAAATATTCCTCCATCCCTTTATTTTGAGCCTATGTGTATCTTTGCATGTGAGATGAGTCTCCTGAATACAGCACACCAATGAGTCTTGACTCCTTATCCAATTTGCCAGTCTGCGTCTAATTGGGGCATTTAGCCCATTTACATTTAAGGTTACTATTGTCATGTGTGAATTTGATCCTGTCATTATGATGCTAGCTGGTTATTTTTGCCCATTAGTTGATGCAGTTTCTTCAGTGTCGATGGTCTTTACAATTTGGTATGTTTTTGCAGTGGCTGGTACCAGTTTTCCCTTTCCATGTTTAGTGCTTCCTTCAGGAGCTTTTGTAAGGCAGGCCTGGCAGTGACAAAATCTCTCATCATTTGCTTGTCTGTAAAGGATTTTATTTCTCCTTCGCTTATGAAGCTTAGTTTGGTTGGATATGAAATTCTGGGTTGAAAATTCTTTAAGAATGTTGAATATTAGTCCCCACTCTTTTCTGGCTTGTAGGGTTTCTGCAGAGAGATCCGCTGTTAGTCTGATGGGCTTCCCTTTGTGGGTAACCCGACCTTTCTCTCTGGCTGCCCTTAACATTTTCCTTCATTTCAACCTTGGTGAATCTGATGATTATATCTTGGAGTTGCTCTTCTCGGGGAGTATCTTTGTGCTGTTCTCTGTATTTCCAGAATTTGAATGTTGGCCTCTCTTGCTATCAGTTCTCCTGGATAATATCCTGAGGAGTGCTTTCCAACTTGGTTCCATTCTACCCGTCACTTTCAGGTACACCAATCAAACGTAGCTTTGGTCTTTTCGCACAATTCCATATTTCTTGGAGGCTTTATTCGTTCCTTTTCATTCTTTTTTCTGTAAACTTGTCTTCACACTTTATTTCATTAAGTTGATCTTCAATCTCTGATATCCTTTCTTCCACTTGATCAATTCAGCTATTGATACTTGTGTATGCTTCACGAAGTCCTTGTGCTGTTTTCCAGTTCCATCAGGTCACTTATGTTCTTCTCTAAACTGATTATTACTCTAACCTTTTTTCAAGGTTCTTAAATTCCTTGCATTGGGTTAGAACATGCCCTTTCAGCTCAGAGGAGTTTGTTATTAGCCACCTTCTGAAGCCTACTTCTGTCAATCCATCAAACTCATTCTCTGTCCAGTTTTGTTCCCTTGCTGGTCAGGAGTTGTGATCCTTTGGAGGAGAAGAGGTGTTCTGGGTTTTGGAATTTTCAGCCCTTTTGTGCTGGTTTTTCCTCATCTTCGTGGATTTATCTACCTTTGGTCTTTGATGTTGGTGACCTTTGGATGGGGTTTTTGTGTGGACGTCCTTTTTGTTGATGTTGATGCTATTCCTTCCTGTTTGTTAGTTTTCCTTCTAACAGGCCCCTCTTCTGCAGGTCTGCTTGAGTTTTGCTGGAGGTCCCCTCCAGACCCTGTTTGCCTGGGTATCACCAGCGGAGGCTGCAGAACAGCAAAAATTGCTGCCTGTTCCTTCCTCTGGAAGCTTCATCTCAGGGGGGCACCTGCCAGATGCCAGTCAAAGCTCTCCTGTATGAAGTGTCTGTCAACCCCTGATGGGACGTGTCTCCCCATTAGGAGTCACAGGGGTCAGGGACCCACTTGAGGAGGCAGTCTGTCCCTTAGCAGAGCTCAAGCACTGTGCTGGGAGATCTGCTGCTCTTTTCAGAGCTGGCAGGTAGGAACATTAAAGTCTGCTGAAGCTGCGCCCACAGCCACCCCTTCCCCCAGGTGCTCTGTCCCAGGGAGATGGGAGTTTTATCTATAAGCCCCTGACTGGGGCTGCTGCCTTTCTTCAGAGATGCCCAGAGAGGAGGAATCTAGAGAGGCAGTCTAGCTACATTGGCTTTGCTGAGGTGCAGTGGGCTCTGCCCAGTTTGAAATTCCCCGTGACTTTGTTTACACTACGAGGGGAAAACCACCTATTCAAGCCTCAGTAATGATGGATGTCCCTCCCCCCACCAATCTCAAGCATCCCAGGTCAACTTCAGACTGCTGTGCTGGCAGTGAGAATTTCAAGCCAGTGGATCTTGGCTTGCTCGGTTCTGTGGGAGTGGGATCCGCTGAGCTAGACCACTTGGTTCCCTGGCTTCAGCCCCCTTTCCAGGTGAGTGAATGATTCTGTCTCACTGGTGTTCCAGGCGCCACTGGGGTACGAAAAAAAACTCCTGCAGCTAGCTGGGTGTCTGCCCACACGGCCACCCAGCTTTGTGCTTGAAATTCAGGGCCCTGGTGGTGTAGGCACCCGAGGGAATGTCCCGGTCTGCAGGTTGTGAAGACCATGGGAAAAGCGTAGTATCTGGGCTGGAACAGTGGCACCGTTCCTCACAGCACAGTCCCTCACAGCTTCCCTTGGCTAGGGGAGGGAGTTCCCCGACCCCTTGTGCTTCCCAGGTGAGGCGATGCCCCATCCTGCTTCGACTCGCCCTCCATGGGCTGCACTCACTGTCTAACCAGTCCCAATGAGATGAGCCGAGTACCTCAGTTGGAAATGCAAAAATCACCTGCGTTCTGCATTGATCTCATTGGGAGCTGCAGACCTGAGTTGTTCCTATTTGGCCATCTTGCCAGTCACCTCAAGGAAGAGAATTTAATAATGACTGGATAACCAGACAAATTTCCTAAAACTGGTTGTTCATTTCAACAAACATTTATTTAACATTTACTGCATGTCAAGTAACAGGGTAGGCACTAGGGGTACAAACATAGATAAGATTAAAGCCCTGTGTAATAACCTCTATTAGTAAAACCAATCAGAAGATATGTGAGAATAAAGAGTCCATTCATGATATCAACAACATCAAGAACAACCAAACACAAAGCAACTCTACCAAGAAACATGTTGGATCTGTCTGAAGAAAATTACAAATCATCTTGAGAAATACAGAATTTTTTTAAAGATTGAATAGAGACATATACTATACTACTGATGGAGAAGACTAGCCATCATAAAGCAATTCCAATGAAAGTCCTGACAGTAAATACTTCCTTTACGGAAACTGACAAAATGTGCCAAAGTTCATCTGGAAGGGTTAGAAGAGCTAAAACATTTTGGGAATAAAAAGATAAGAAACGGCCCAGCATGGTGGCTCCTGTCTGTAAGCCCAGCACTTTGGGAGGTCGAGGCAGGTGGATTACCTGACGTCAGGAGTTTGAGACTGGCCTGGCCAACATGGTGAAACCCTTCTCTACTAAAAATACAAAAATTAGCAGGGCATGGTGGCACATGCCTGTGATCCCAGCTACTCGGGAGGCTGAAGCACGAGAATAGCTTGAGCCCAGGAGGCACAGGTTGCAGTCAGCTGAGATCATGCCACTGCACTCCAGCCTGGCCGACAGAGCAAGACTCTGTCTAAAAAAAAAAAACAAAAAAGATAAGAAACTGCTTTGTGATGGATACCTTCAAGGGAATATAGAACCCACAGACTGGGAGAAAATATTTGCAAAAAATACATCTGTTAAAGGACTGTTTATATGCAGTATATTTAAATATCCAAAATATATAAGGAACTCCTAAAACTCAACAATGAGAAAACAACCATCCCTATTAAGAAATAGGCTAAAGACCTTAGCAGACATCTCACCAAAGATATACAGATGTCAAATAAGCATATGAAAAGATCTGCAACATCATACATCATCAGAGAAAGGCAAATGAAAATAATAGTGAGATACCTTTACAAACCTATCACGATGACCTAAATTCAGAACACTGACAACATCAAATGCTGACAAGAATGTGAAGCAACAGGAACTCTCATTCAGTGCTGGTGGGTATGCAAAATGGTACAGCCACTTTGGAAGACAGTATGGTGGTTTCCTGCCAAACTAAATATACCCTTACCATATGTTCCAGTGACTGTGCTCCTTGGTATTATCCAAAGGAGTCGAAAACTTAGGTCCACACACAAAAAATAACCTGTACATAGATGTTTATAGCAGCTTTATTCACAATTGGCAGAACTTAGAAGTAACCGAGATGCCCATCAGTGGGTGAATGGATAAACAGTGGTATATCCAGACGATGGAATATTATGCAATGTTAAAAGAAATGAGCTATCAAGCCATGACAAGATATGTAGAAAACTTAAATGCATATTACTAAGTGAAATAAGTCAGTCTGAAAAGGCTACATACTGTATAATTCCAACTATATGATATTTTGGAAAAGACAAAACTGTAGAGAGTAAAAAGATCGTAGTTGCCAGGGGCTAGGGGAAAGGGAGGGATGAACAGACAGGGCACAGAGGATGTTTAGGGCAGTGAAACTATTCTATATCATACTATAATAGTAGATACATGTCACTATAAATTTGCCCAAACTCACAGAATGTACAAGAGCGAACCCTAAGGTAAGCTATGGACTCTGGGTGATCGTGATATGTCAATGCAGGTTCATCCACTGTAACAAGTGTACTACTCTGTGTGGATGTTGATAATGACGAATGCTATGTATATGTGAGTGCACGGAGTATATGGGAAATCTTTGTAACTGTTGCTCAATTTTGCTGTGAACCTAAAACTATTCTAAAAACTAAATCTATTTTTTTTTAAAAAAAAGGATAACAAACTTGCCCAAGCCCTTATTTAAAAGAGTTATAAAGGTAAAATAACAATGATATTGACTGAAGATACAGAAAAGTCACTGGAACAGATGAGTGACCCCAGGTAACGCACTTCTACTAAAAAGAGCCTCACAGTTCAATGAGAACAAGAGAGCCAATATTTAATTATAATTTGGGGGAAAACTGCAAAAAAAGAGTGCTTTTAGATCTTTGTATCATACCATTCAGCAAATTAAATTAGTGATGGTTTTACGTTAAGTATGAAATGTTAATGTTTTAACGTTAAGTATGAAATGTTAATTTGCGTAAGCTTAGAAAATATCTGGACAACTTTAGTAATGATCAATGAAACACAATTTAAAATAATAAAGACATCTAATTTTTCACCTCTTAAATTGTGAAAGATTAAAAATTATGATGTTGAATGCTGGTAAAATTGAAGTTTGGTGAATATCCTAAAGGACACTTTGGAAATAGAAATTGGTATAATCTTTCTGAATGGTAACTTGGCAACATATATGAAACACCAGGCCTAATGACCCAGTAATTCTACTTCTAGAACATCATCAAAGAGGTAGTAAGAGGTCTACGTAACACAATTCACATTAAAATTCACTTTATTGTAGACAAATGTAGAAAGAGCCTAAGGGCTGTTTAACAACAGGAGAATGAGTAATTACACAGTAGAATATGACTTTTCAAAAATTACACATTCACAAAAGAGTATGGAAGCTTATTAAAAAATTTAAAAGAGAACTACCGCATGATCCTGCAATATCTCATCTGAATATACACCCAAAGGAAAGGAAATCACTGTCTTGTAAAGATATCTGCACTCCCATGTTCACTGCAGCATTATTCACAATAGCCAGGATATTGAAACAACTGAAATGTCCCTCAACAGATGAATGGATAAAGAAGTTATGGTACACATACATATTAATACATATACAGTACATATATATGTGTTAATATTAATGTACATATGTACATATATTAATTTAATATGTGTACATATTTATACATATTTGTACATATTTATAATAATATTTATTATGTGTACATATGTATGTATACATGTATGTATACCACAACTTCTTTATCCATTCATCTGTTGATATGTACATATATGTACAATAGAGTATTACTAAGCCTTTAAAAAAAGGGGATACTGCCATTTATGACAACATGGATGAACCTAGAGAATAGTATGCTAAGTATAAGCCACACAGAGAAAGAAAAATAGTGCATGATCTCAAACATGGAATCTAAAATTTTTAAAAATTGAATACAGTACATAGAAGCAGAGAGTAGATGAGCGGGGTGGGGATGGGAGATGCAGGTCAAAGGGCACAAAGTTGCAGTTATGTAGGATAAACAAGTCTAGAGTCTAACACACAGCATAAGGACTAAAGTTAATAATATTGTATTGTGTATTGGTAATTTGGCAAGGGAAAAGATTTTAGGTACTCTCATCATAAAAAGCAAGCCAAAAGAGAAAAAGGTAACTATATGAGATGATGGACATGTTAATTTGTCAAGCAACTTAACATGTATATGTTTAATATGTATATTAAAACATCATGTTCTATACTTTAAGTACATACAATAAAAAATATACATTTATATCTAATTTGAAGATTTTTTATCAAATTTCTACCAAGCTAATATTATATAGAAAACACACAATTCAAAACAACACTGTAGGCATAATGAACTTCATTTGCTAATGTATACCTATGTACACACAACAGAAAACTAGAACAGCAATAGGGCTAGAGTTAATTTTACTTTATTCTTTATATTTTCAGTACTTTCCTAATTCTACAATGAAAATAAATATATATATTTATATATTTTGTTTTCAGAGGGAGGAAAACAGCATTATTTAAATAAAGAGTTACTACAGACAATATCAGAATTCAAAAAAGGACTTAAATTCATAGATAAAAGATCCATAAAGAATAGTGAAATCTGAATAAAGCCTACAGTTTTAGTTTACAGTAATATATATACCAATGCTGGTTTTTTAATTCTGATAAATGTAATATAAGGTAATTTAGGTAATATTGGTGAGTAACACAGTATTGGGAAATACCTTAAAGTTCAGTTACCTTAGTCAGAGAACTGGCCTGCTAGGAAGTGTTGGGAATTTGTCTTTGGGGCTTTGTCTCTCTATTATCTTTGCAACTTTGCTGTAAATCTAAAATTATCCTAAAAGAAAAAGTTACTTTAACAAAAGAAGATTCATAATGGGTAAAGAATTCTCATATCTAGAAGACGGGCTTTGCTTCTGAGGACATCATCACCAAGGGGAACCATGTTCACTTGTAAATCACCCCTTAGAAACCTCAGAAACATCAGTTAGTTTTGAGTGGCAGAACTGGGGGTGATTTGATGTTCTCATCTATTGATTTGTTTTATTAATTGATAGCTACATGGGTCAATGTAAATATATTTAATACTTTGAAGGTATCTGGAAACAAAATACCGCACTACCCCAGTAGGATATTACTTGCATTCTTTTCTTTCTTTTCTCATTTATCCAAGCAACCTTCCACATTCCTAACATGTGGTAATAATTCAACCTCTGTACTTTTCCAATCTTATTTATAAACACAGTTTTTCAGACTTTACTATCACAAAGCCCCAGAAATAACCTACCAAACCATTTTATTCCAGAAACGCCAATGGACCCTCATGGGTTTGCCATCTGCTGCCTGCTGCTGCCTCCCTGCATAACTCCTCCCCAAACATTCCAGATACTTCTCTAATTAATGAAGACCTCACCACTTGGATCCTATCTCTTCGTTGCAAGAGCACAGTTGAACATTTTTAGTATTCTGCAAGACTCAGAAACCTAGAAACTGATACTATGGAGAAACTTCAGATTTCGTGAGATCCAAGGGTCAGGGTCTCTAGTTGCTTATTTCTAAGAGGAGTTAATTGATTGCAGAACCAAGAGCCCCCAATCCACCACTAGCACAGTCAGATCCCCTCTACCTTCCCCTTCACATATGGGGTACTGAAAACAGATCCTCCCCATGAAAAACACTGGTGAGTGCTCATCTAATTCAAACTCCTCATTTCATAGGGAAGAAAATACAAGAAAGTTAGGAGTGGGGGAACTAAGGTGGGAGGAGTTAAAGTTGACTATATTCTTATTTTATTTACCAGGCTATTGACAACTTACTAACTCCCCAACGTCCGCATAATCCTATCCCTTCGTCCTCAGGGCAAACTCAGACCAAAGTTAAATGGGGGTGCTTTCAGTTTTTGCTTGCGATGGTGTTACACAAGAGTAACCCAAAGACCACAAGATAATGCTTAACCTAGCGAAGGAAGCAGGGCCTGTTCAAACTTGCTCTATTCACAGATGGGGGTGGGGTGGGCAGCACCCTCTTGTCACTGTGACAAGTGAGCTAAGAAAATGTATCCCAATTGCTGGCTTTTGAGCCTTTCTGGAATTAGATGCCATTTTGCAATTTCAAGGAAAAAAAGTAAATCTCCTTCTTTGCCATGTGAACTAAGGTGTAAAAGGGAGAAAATGTGTTTTCAGGATTTAAAGGACCTACTTATGCTCTTAACTGCTGAGTTATTTTCACCAGCAGACCTTGACTTCCAAGAAGTGGGGAAATGTCAGCAAGGGAGGTGGAAACACAGAGGGAGAAAGGAAAGAGAATTAGGTGTCTCTGTGGAAGGAATGATAGTGACCTCTGATCTACACACTTCAGGCCAAATCCCCATACCCCTCAGCTGACCAGCTGTCTGATTAAGGTTCTTAAAAGACTGACATTGGGACAGGCCCAGTGATGCATGCCTGTAATCTTAGCACTTTGGGAGGCGGAGGCAGGTGGATCACGAGGTAAAGAGATTGAGACCATCCTGCCCAACATGGTGAAACCTCATCTCTACTAAAAATATAAAAATCAGGCTGGGCGTGGTGGCTCACATCTGTAATCCCAGCACTTTGGGAGGCCATGGTGGGTGGATCATGAGGTCAGGAGTTCAAGACCAGCCTGGCCAACATGGAGAAACTCCATCTCTACTAAAAAAACTACAAAAATTAGCTGGGCGTGGTGGCAGACACCTGTAATCCCAGCTACTACGGAGGCTGAGGCAGGAGAATTGCTTGAACTTGGGGGGCGGAGGTTACAGTTAGCAAAGATTGCACCACTGTACTCCAGCCTGGACAACAGAGTGAGACTCCATCTCAAAAAAAAAAAAAAAAAAAAAAAAAAAAGGACTGACATTGAACTTTAAGGTGTCTCCCAGGCCCATTTACTTGTGAAACACTTGCTCTGTTCACCCAAGAAATACTTCCAGTTCATTACTGGCCTGAAACCTCTCTCTCTTTCTCTCCATGTCTTACTGCCTAAGGCTGTACTGTCCAATACTGTAGCCACTAGCACATGTAGCTTTTGAGCAACAGAAATGTGGCTGCTTCAAATTGAGATGTGTATACTAAAGAAATTAAAATTACATCTACGGCTCACATTTGTGGCTATAATTACATTTCTACAGGTCAACACTGCTCTAAAGATAATGTAGTACTAGAATTAGAGATATTTAAGCCCAAGCAGCAAGTACAAGCTAATCTTCCTAAATTTTATGGCATTCTAGAAAACTGATTGGGGAACTGAGTCTTGATTAACTCATCCCAAGGTAAAATTCATTCATGGGATCATCTGACTCTTATCCATGAGTTCAACACAGAAAATATTGCAAAGCTCTGATGCTCCATTCAGGTCCAGAATAAATGCTCCCAATTCAATGTGAGCAGCTCTTTCCTCTGGGGATACATGAGAGTGAGAAGTGAGACTTGAGGATTCCACCATAATGGAAGCAAAGAGAGGAAAACAGGGATGGAAGAGGACGCAAGAAAGGGAGAGAGGGGAGGGTATAGATTAAGATAAAAAGAGAATAGAAGGGATAATGAAAGTATGCATGGAAACATGGAGATTAGGAAGAAACAGAGGTAGGGAAGAATATCTCTATGGTAGAATAAAACCTAGCATTCTTCTTACTGCTCAGAGTAATTCTGAAGGCTAAAACTGAGAAGGCCAGTATCAAAAATGAAGTGACAATGGCCCAGAGAGAGAACTCAAGAGGGTTACTCCACTCAGCAAAGAAAGGCAGCCCTTAGAATGCCCCTGAGCAAATGGATGCAGTCACATTATGTAACTCACTCACTTCTCTGCCTTTCATCTTTGTCAATGGCCATATACCCACAATTTCACTAAGTGCAATTCCCATTTCAGAGAGTCTTTAAAGCAAGCAGCACTGCCTCACAAACCCATGAAAATAGGTCCTTTTCACTCTCTTATCTTGAATCTCAAAAAAAGCATACTCTTGCTCTGAACAGATATGGACTTCTTTGAGTTTTTAAGAGCCAATTATAGCACATCGCAACTACTGTACCCTATAATACTGTCTCCAGAGAGGGCTCTCCAGCAGATGCAGGGGGTCCCCATGATACAAAGGGCTGTGTTCTAAAAGTTCCTGTGTAAGGTGGTTGCCTAGTGCTTAGAACATATTTTCATGGAGAGGAAAATAAAACAGCAATGAATGGCTAGAAAGAGACCCAGTCTAGTCCAAAAAGTCTCCTTAACCATGTGTCTGAACTATGCAACTGAAGAGTGCTCTTGGATCTGGGAGCCATGGTGCAGTGCAAGGGGGAGAAAAAGGAAAAGGAGACTGAAAACTCTCTGGCTACCTCCTGGATGGGAGGTGTCACTAGCCATTTCTTGAGGTCCCCAACAAGCTATAAGGTAAAAATCCTCATTTGAGAGAACCTGCACTGCTCACTGATACCCGCTATTTTTGCAAATTCACTCAGTGGCTCACAGAAACACTTGACAGAGTGCTGAGTGGCATGGATTTGGGAAGGATGCAGGGCAGCAAACAAGCAAGCTGGAGAGGGCAGCGGGATGGGGGCCTAAGAGGCTAAATCAGAGGTTCTCAAATGTTCTTAGTCCATGTCACTCTGGCGTCTCAGGTATTTTTTTCATGATATTTCTAGGCAAAGAGGAATATCTAACAGTTCCATGAGTTAAACAGGTAGATCCAAACAACTCAATAAATACTTATGTCCTAACAACTTAGTAACTATTTGAAAAGAAAAAGATATAAATTGATGAGAAGGTGATATTTTTATTTCATTCTTATATAGCCATAATTTTTAATGAGACCTACATGCTGCTGGGCACTATGCAGCTTTTCTAGCTTTGGAATTAGATGGGATTCTGCCACCCCATTTCCTGCTTCACATTGATTTTTATACCACACTGGCTATTTATCACAGCAACCCCTGAAAGCCCAGCTTTTCAAAGATATGACTTCATTGAAAGGAATGTAGTGATCTAATGTTAAAACTATGAACTACCTTAAGCCCGTAGTTCACATGGTAGCTGACAGATGCTGATTGTTTCAGTGTTTGCCTAAAAAAAAAAAAAAAAAAAATCCCACAGCCTCTCCACGAATTCACTGTGACACCCCAGGGTGCCTTCAGAGAATAGTTTGGAAAAAGGCAAGGCTAGAATCTTCCCAATGCAACCAATTAAGAGTATCCTTTCTGGTTTACATTTCACAGTAAGAAAAATGTAACCCACACTGAAATGGCCATGGGCTTGACCTCTGAACTAACCTCTGCCCTGCCCTTTTAAAAGTGTTCCACATTCAATTCACAGCATCCTTTGGGTAAGTGATTTACCCAAAAAGTGTTTTTCATTAATTGACATGTGAGATAAATGTTGAAGTAAATACAGACTAACAGAAAGAAGGTGCCATGTGTATGTTTTATTGATAATCATATAATTTTGCCCCTGGTAAGACTAAAAGAAAAATAAAGTCTAAGACAAGCAAAGATTACATTGAGGCCAAAAAAAGGAGGAAATTCAGGTTTGTCAATTCATTCACTCATTCATTCATCCATTCATTCTACAGATGTTATAAAGTTTCTGTCATGTTCCAAATACTGTATGTCACCAGAAACACAGAAGTGAAAAAGTCAGCCACAACATGGCCTTTGAACTCCTGTCAAGGGCAGTAGTGACCTTCATCTTCCCCAATGCAAAGGAGTATTTTCTGACTTCATCTTATCTGACCTCTCAGCAACATTTGGCCTAGTTGATCACTCCTTCCTTCCTTTCACTTGTTCACTTGGTTTCTAAGACACCCTCTACCCTGGTTTTCTTCCTGCCTCATTGCCTGCATCTTCTTAGTTTCTTCCTTTTTCTAGCCTCCAATGTTGATTTCCTCATGGCTCAGTTCATTTT
This sequence comes from Papio anubis, assembly GCF_008728515.1. Lineage (NCBI taxonomy): Eukaryota > Metazoa > Chordata > Mammalia > Primates > Cercopithecidae > Papio > Papio anubis. The sequence goes on from NC_044988.1 coordinate 33,228,807, forward strand.
CTCCATCCTCACTCTCTCCTTTGGGTGATCCCTTGTAGTCTTATGACATCAAATACCATCTCTATGCTATTAAGTCCTATATTTCTATCTCTATCTCCCACTTCACTCCAGAGCTCCGGATTTGTATATCCAACCATGTACTCAACATCCCCACTTGAAGAACTAACAGGTATTTCAAATACAATATTTTCAGAACAGAAACCTGATCTCTGACCCCCAATCCCAGATTTCTCCATCTCAGGAAATGGTATTGCCATTCACTACGTGTTCAAACCAAACACCTAGAGGTATTCACTGATTCTCCTGTTTCTTATTGCTGTACAACCAATCCTCAGCAAGTCCCATTGACTCTACCTTCAAAACCTACTCTGAATCTAAACCCACCATCACCACCATGATGCTAGTCCCAGCAACCATCTCTCTCCCCAGGGCTGCTACAGTAACCTAACTGGTTTTCTTGTTTTCATTCTTGCTTTCCCATCCTGACTATTCTCAACACAGTGACAAGATGTCCTTTTTTAAAATGTAAGTTACATCATGTTAATTCTTTACTTAAAACCCTTGGAAGAGTCTGTATCACATTTGAAATCTCTGAACTTCCTATCTCAGTCTATAAAAACCAAAATGACCTAGCTGTACCTGAATCAAATCAGGACATACTGCACTTGCTTTTTTTCTCTTCTGGGAACACTATTCCTTAGGTCTGCAGATGCCACACTCTTCACTCAAATCAGAGAAGCTTTCCCTAAATGTCCTTTCTACAATATTCTCCTCATCCCTCTGAAACCCATTATTCTGCTTTGTTTCTCCCTATAGCACTTATTAATCCCCAAGAAATTACATCATAGGTATTTACTCACTTTTGCTATTTTAATTAGAACATAAGATGAGTGCAGTTACTTTGCCTTACTATTCACACAGCAAGCAGTAGACTCTGAAATACTCGATGAAATAATCTTCATCCAGGCGTGGTGGCTCACACCTGTAATCCCAGCACTTTGGGAGGCTGAGGCAGGTGGATCACGAGGTCAGGAGATTGAGATCATCCTGGCTAACACGGTGAAACCCCGTCTCTACTAAAACTACCAAAAAAAAAAAAAAAAAAATTAGCCGGGCATGGTGGCGGGCGCCGGTAACTCCAGCTACTTGGGAGGCTGAGACAGGAGAATGGCATGAACCCGGGACGCAGAGCTTGCAGTGAGTCGGGATCGCGTATCTGCACACTCCAGCCTGGGCGACAGAGTGAGACTCTGTCTCAAAAAAAAAAAAAAAAAAAAAAAAGAAAAAGAAAAGAAAAAAAGAAATAACAACCTTCTGCCTTCACAGGGTCTACATCTGGTGAAATGTGATAGGAAAAGATCTGGTTTACCGTCTGTGCTAATCTCATAATATGCTACTTAACATAGTAGCATTTCTCATGTACCAGGCATTATACTAAAATTCTAGCATAATGTATTGCCTTACTTAATTTTTTCAGGTTTCTATGAGGTAGGTATAGATATTATCCCTTAGAAAGGGTAAGTCACTTGCTCAAGGTCCCAGAGCTGGTCAGGAAGAACTGGGATTCCATATCACATCCGTCACACTCTCTACCCTTAGTCACTATGCTGTGCTATATACTGCCTCTATCCGTCATTTCCAGAAAGTGGGATGATCAAGCTAGAATTACCTCTAATGCTTCGATTCTACCTCCTAAAACAAACAAACAAAAATGCTGTCACCTGTGTTGCTTGAAATTTAATTTCTATGTTAAGTCACAAGAACTCTTTTATCCAAATACACTTCAACAAAGACAGCTGGCCACAGACTAACGCAGAAGCACACACGCAGAGACCAAGTGCCACGTTAGGGTGCTGAGGCATCAAATGGAACTTCTGTCATGCCATTTCATCATCATATTACCCACAGTATGAGTTTTCCCCTTTAAAATGATAAACAAGAACTACCAAGGGTGACAACCTCACAACTAAGTGTCAACCAAAAGCAGAATGTTTTAGTAAAATGCACTCACGCTGGTTTTTTTTTTTTTTTTTTTTTTGAGACAGAGTCTCACTCTGTCACTCAGGCTGGAGTGCAGTGGTGCGATCTCGGCCCACTGCAAGCTCTGCCTCCCAGGTTCACACCATTCTCCTGCCTCAGCCTCCCGAGTAGCTGGACTACAGGTGCTCAACACCACGCCGGCTAATTTTTTGTATTTTTAGTAGAGGCGGGGTTTCACCATGTTATCCTGGATGGTCTCCATCTCCTGACCTCATGATCCGTCCGCCTCAGCCTCCCAAAGTGTTGGGATTACAGGCGTGAGCCACCACGCCTGGCCCGCACTCACCCTGCTTCTTAACTTTTTGTGTCATCAGGAAAATAAGCCACCTGGCTCATGAAGAAAAAAAACAAAATTATTTGCCTCAAACTTCCAGTATCTGACTGTGCAGGATGGATGAAGTGCCTCCAATGGACCCCTCTCAGTTTGACATGGCTCTAAGAAAATTTTCTGAGACCCTACAGCTGAATTCAAAACCAGCTCCAGACAAAAGAACCATCACCACAAGTTCAGAGATGCAATAGTGACTTTGTCTCTTTCTTCTCCTGTAATTAGGAACAAACCATCTGTGCTCCCTCTTAAGGTACCACTGGTTCTTACTGCCCATCCTCTTTAGCATACACAAATATAGGCCTACAGTTTACACATGCATGCGCATGCACATACACACACACACACACACACACTCGCCTTAGCAACCTCATGCTTCTTGACTGTGTACAGAATGAATACCATCCACCATGACAATGATACATAGTTATTTTACTGCAAAATATGATAAATAGTAAAAGCTATCCTGATGCAATTCAAAGATTAGAAGTTACTTGGAAAACAAACTATGCATCTGCATTCAACTTTACTGCTGAACAGGAGCCAAAGCTATTCTTTTCTTCTAAATTTACCAAAGAAAACATCAAATATGACATTTGGCAATTCTCAGAACCTAATTTGAAATCCAATTTGACTCTAAATAAACCCATAAATTTTACAGACCTTCTGATAAGTGCTACATGCTGTGATATAACCCGTTTATGGAAAGACTTCATGGACTCAATTCTTTCCTAAAAATCAAGACTTGGAAAATGTTGGTTTGAGAAAAGAATCAGGAAGCAAAATGGAGAATGCATGAGTGTAAAGGTGAGTGTCATTGCTTGGAGAATAAAAGAAAAGCTGTTTCCACTGCAGACACCCACTCCCACACACGCCCATGTCCCCTTCCTTAACCTCACAGGGTTTCCTAAGCCATCACATCTTCCATCTTCTAATTTGGGAGTGTTTTTGCTGGACTATTCTGGGCAATTTCTGGTATCTGGACTCCAGGTCTCCAGTCTTCAGATCAAAGATGAGTTTATAGACAGATCATCTATAAATTGAGAGTAGATAGCCCTTTAGGGTAAAGTGAAGATACCAGAAAAGACTATCCTCTCATGGCTAAATCTTGAGATGAAATGGCTTCTAAGTAGTGCTTTGCCAGTTCCTCAAAAGATTAATTTCTGGATGCAGAAAAAAGTGATAATACAGCAAAAATGGAAATTGAAATTGCCAACCCCACAGTACCCAAATATCTGAATAAAACAAGTCTTTAATCTCTTTGTCCCTAACAGTCTCTAGCTACTTAGCTACCGATAGCACCACCACTACCAAGTCTATGTCTGGCATATGTTAGGAAAGTTTGCTAACTCATTATGAAAATCAGGTTTCATCACTAGCTCCCAGTTCCTAAAAGGTGACCAGGATCCTCACAAATCATAAAACAATGATAAGTAGAAAGAAATATCTTAAGTCATTTCATTCAACTTCCTCACTTTACAAAGAGTCAAGATTCAAATGTTAGTCTCTTAAAATGTCAAAGTTAGTGCCAAGATTGAGTTTTTTAAGCCTCATTCTCCTAATCCCCAAGACAACATTTCTACTAGGTACATCATTGCTAAAGAAATAAATAGATTTGCTATCCAGTCATCCATCCACAGATAAGAAACAGATTATAAAAATACGTGTGTGTGTGTATACATATATGTGTGTGTGCGTGTGTGTGTATATGTGTGTATATATACATAGATGTCTATATATATATATGCATACACACACACACACACACACACACACACACAAAGAGCCAGTATGGCTTAGTGATTAAAAGCATGTACTCTAGAGCCAAAGTGGCTGGTTCAAATCCTGGCTGTGCCACTTACAGGCTGTATGACCTTGTGAAAATTTTTCAATTATACCTTAGTTTTTCCTCTGTAAAACGGGGGGAATCATAATAATAACAACAACTACTAGCATAATGTTACCCACTCCACTGGGTTTTTGGACAGCTTAAATGAGATGTCTCATTAAAAAAATTAAAATTTCAAGTACTTAAAATAGCATCTACCATATCATAAGTGTTTTATCTAAGTATTACCTACCATTATTCTTTCAAATATAATTGAGACTATAAAGAAATTCTGAAAAGGAGGTCATGGTCTTGCTTTGCATTATTTCTCTGGGAATGTTCTAAACACTTTTCAAATATACCAGCTTCATTTGATATAGAGCATTCTGAAAGGAATTCAATATATGGTTTAGCGTACTCTGCCTAGACTTAAGTAGTCCCATCATTCTAGGCAATGTAAGAGCAAGAATAAAAGGTAGGAAAGGTATTATTATTCAAAGGTATAATCCCTGACTTCTGTTTTAAGAATCATTATTGATTGACACCCATATAGAGTACTCCAACACCACAGACAGTAGGAACCCACACTTGTTGATTTGATTCTCGAAGTTACTAGAAGAGTGGTTTATTCCAGATCTCCAAGGTTCCAATACCAGCTGGGCAGCACCTCCTCAGCTCTGGGTCCCAGCTCCAAGCCTCTAGGTTCTGGTATCTCCCAACCCCCTCCTTTTGATCCTCCAGCACTAGAGCAGTAGCTGTTTGCTGCAGCTACTATCTACACATTTCCTCACAGTTCTCTTTTTCTTCCTGTTCAGTACTTCAACAGCTGTTTAACAAAGCTCTGGTATTAAATTCACTATGTTAAAAATAATCATAGTAGCCTCTTTTCTGACTGGATGCTGGCTAACATACCATCACACAGACATTTAATCCAAGCTTTCTCATACGACTCCTTTTTTTATTATTATTATACTTTAAGTTCTAGGGTACATGTGCACAACATGCAGGTTTGTTACATATGTATACATGTGCCATGCTGGTGTGCTGCACCCATCAACTCATCAGCACCCATCAACTCGTCATTTACATCAGTTATAACTCCCAATGCCATCCCTCCCCCCTCCCCCCTCCCCACAATAGGCCCCGGTGTGTGATGTTCCCCTAACCATGTCCAAGAGAATCACTCCTTATTAAAATCGACAGACAAAGCAACTCCAATCCTTCACGTGAAACATGTTAAATGTCTCTGCATCACTCTAAGGGAGCTCCTCTCAATGTCTAAGTTCAATTCTTCCACTTGAGATTTGTGATCTTCTTTTCTCAGCCTGTCATCAATGTAAACCATAGACATACCCTCCCTGCCCGCAGATATTATATACCATCTGCACAAATCATGTGACAAGACCTGTCCCACCAGTCTTGATCCAAGTTTAAAACCTATGTCCATTTTATTTCGTGATTCTTATTTAGGATTAGTAGTATTGGTAAATAATACTGTCTATTAATTTTGTTTAAGAATAATAAAGAGGGTTTAAAAATAGTGTTGTGAAGCACAGGTTTAGATGGAGGGCAGGACGGGAGAAACAAACAAATATCTGGTGGGAACACACAACGAGGTGGGTGGAAAGTGAGACCTGGAAACAAGCCCAAACAAAGTACATATAAATGCTTAAAGATCAACTGTCTTTGTTTAGTCCTTTTCTCTAGGCAAAAATGCCACACAGGTGTTTGTAATGGTTCATGGGAATTAGCCAAACGTGTGGAAGAAACCAGCGCTCTGCAGTAAGACAGACATGCATTCCCACCCTGGCTCTAGACGCCTCTTATCAGCCATGTGATCTTAAACAAGTAATTTCGCTTCTCTGAATACTGGTTTCCACATTTCTAAAATGGAGATAATAGAGAAAACCTTGCCAGTTGGCACTGCTGACTCTTAGAGCCTATCACCATGTCTGGTGTATCACAGGCCCTTAACAGAAGTTACTTCCCGCCTTCCTGCTCCTACATTTTGCCTAATTTTCTAGTATATCTTAAAAGAGGAAAGCCCAGACAATAACTGTACTAATTATCTATTGCTACATCACAAATTAGCATCAACTTAGTGGCTTAAAACAATACACATTTATCATCTCGGTCTCCATGGTCAGCAATCTGAGCAAGGCTTGGTTGGGTCCTCTGCTTCAGGGTCTCCCTAGGATGTAATTGAGTTGTCAGCTAGAGCCCCATCTGAAGGTTCAAATGGGGAAGCATCTGCTTCCAAGCTCACAGGGTTGTTGACAGAATGCAGTTTCTCAAAGGTAGCTGGACTGAGCCCCCAATTATTCTGTCTGTTGGCCAGAGGTCACACAGGCCTTTCCAGCATGGCAGCTTGCTTCATGAAGCACACAAACCAAGAAGACAATAGAGTCAGATAATAAACAGAAATCAAACTTTTTGCAGCCTAATGAATTCACTCTCCCTGATGATCTCTGAGCCAGACCACTGGTCTCCTTCTGCCTTCAGCCTATACCCGTGGCTCTCCTGGGTCTCCAGCTTGCTGACTGCAGATGGTAAGACTTCTCTGCCTTCTTTATTGCATGAGCCTATTACTCATAATAAATCAATCTCTCTCTCAATCTGTGTGTGTGTGTGTATATATACACAACTGACCCTTGAACAACACAGGTTTGAACCGCACAGATCCACTTAAATATAAATTATTCTGCCTCAGCCACCCCTGAGACAGCAAAACCAACCCTTCCTCTTCCTCCTCCTCCTCAGCCTGCTCAATGTGAAGATAATGAGAATGAAGACTTTTATGATGATCCACTTCTACTTAATGAACAGTAGATATATTTTTCTTATTAATAATAATATTAGAAAATAGGCAAAATATAGGAGCGGGAAGGCAGGAAGTAACTTCTGTTTCTCAGTAACATTTTCTTTTCTCTGGCTTACTTTATTGTCAGCATACAGTATACAATACATACAATAACATACAAAATACATGTTAATCAACTATGTTATCAGCAAGGCTTCTGGTCAACAGTAGGCTACTAGTAGTTATGTTTTGGGGGTATCAGAAGTTACACACAAATTTCAACTGCATGGGGTATGAGCACCCCTAACCTCCATATTGTTCAAAGGTCAATGGTATATATCCTATTGGTTCTGTTCCCCTGTAGAACTCTGACTAACACAGACACTAAAAAAACAGAAAAGTTATCTCCAGGGAGAAGAATGAAATGATGTATAAAGAGAACCACAGAAAAGATCATGTTGCCTAGGAAGAAGGAGCATAAGGAAGTGGCATATTCTTATAGTCTCTCAAAATATCTGGCTGTACGTCCTCCTCTTAGGTGCCATGAGACACCCCCTGGGTTTGTATAATTAAATCCCCTTTTACATAAGGGAGCACCGTGGGTTTCAGGTACCTGCAAGACCAAAAGTCTTGAATAAGGTACTTGGGGAATCAATGCGTTGCAGTAGAAAGCACTGATCTCCCGCTCTGCTCACCATAATGCTACCAGAAACAAGGCTCTCTGACATCCCAACAGTACACAGTAAAATGTTTAAGATACAAGACCGTGGGGTCAGAGCAAACCTGGATTCAGTTCCCAGCTTTGCCACATACTGGCCATGTGACCGTGGCTAAGTTACTTCATCTCTTCAACACTTCATTTTCTTAATCTAATAATGCAGGGGATCTCATAACATTCTCATTTATGAGAATTAAGGAGAAAATGAGCTCCAGGGCCATCATAGAAGGCCTTGCCGATTGTGCCCTCATCACGCAGCCAAGCAACTGAGCTCAGTGCAATGGCTAACCCAGAGTAAGCGCTCAGAAATTTGGCCATTACTCTATTTTTCCCTTTCAGTTCTAATTGCCTACCTGACTGCACCAAAACCACTATTTTAAGCAAGTTGCGAGTGGCACTTTTAACTCAAATAGACACAAACACCTGCAACAATTTAATTGGCAGTGGTTTCTCTGCTTCAGCTTGCTGTTCTTTTCAAAATAAATATATACCAGACACTACACCACCACACATAGTAGAAATTCTGGTAGACATAATGTATCTTTCAGGAAATCATTCCCAATTGCCAAGAACCTAACCTTTTGAGGCAATCTCTGCCAAAAAACAAACCAACATCCTATGGAAATATTTAGGGCTGTGAAGTCAGCGCAACATGGGGTAAAAAATACCCACGTCCTGCTGGGTGTGCTTGGACAAGTTTCTTAATCTTCTCAAGCCTCTCTGTTCTCTTATTTTCAACAGGAATACCTCACAGGGTTATAGGGGATTAAATTAAGATATATAAAGCTAAGCACAGTTCTAGAATATATAAAATGCTAAATAATTGCTAGCTGTTTTATTTTCAACTCTAGAATAACCAAAAACTTGTGTGTTTTATGTAATACACTAATAATCACTCACTGGCCCCAAGAAGTAATTTTACTATTAACTTACATGAGCCTAATCCTTTCAAGTAGGTTGAATGACTTGACCTGAAGGCCGTTAAGATTCTGAATCTAAATGTAATGAAACTTTCCCCAAATGTCAGGTGACCTGACATTCTGGTTCAGCCAGGATAGTCCCATGCATAATTATTAATAGGGCCTCGTTTAAGTCCTGACAGTGTCCTAGTTTGTATAACAAATTATATGATCACCCTACCTAAATAAAGTAAAATCTTTAGATGGGAGATACAGGTTTAAAATACTTTATTTCACCTCAGTGCATGGGTACTGTGGTTTATATTTTTTTCTCTTAGTTTTTGAAGTAAACTGAAAATATAGAGCTTTTAGGATTCTAAATTCATATATCAAGTAGCTTTTCATACTGCCTAGACTGGGGAGTTATGACTAAGCTGTAGGCCTTTATTTCAAAAGACAAGTCACAAGACTGAAGATGGAAGTGGAGCAAGGCGTTCTTGTGCAGCGCAGTTGCTGTGGTTTTTAGAGATCTATACTACCTCACAGGGATGTATAATCAAGAAATGACAACACTTTACCTGCCCTACCAGTCTGCCACTTAAAATGCATTTTCCCACCAGGCCTGGTGGCTCATGCCTGTAATTCCAGCATTTTGGGAGGCTGAGGCAGGAGGGTCACTTAAGCCCAGGAATTTGAGACCAGCCTGGGCAACACAGGGAGAACCCATCTCTACAGAAAAATAAAATAATTAGCTGGGCATGGTGGCTCATGCCTGTCGTCCCCACTACTCGGGAGGCTGAGGTGGAATCATCACTTGAGCTCAGGAGTTCAAGGCTGCAGTGAGCTATGATGGTGCCAATGCACTCCATCCTGGGTGACAGAGCAAGACCTTGTCATAAATAAATAAATAAATGTATTTTTGTATTTATCATCTAATTTCAACCTCAAAAGCAAACGCCATTTTCTGTTCCACCATCTCACGTGTGCCAGAGATTTCCACGCAAGTGGGTGACTACTTGACAAGTCAATCCACCTAACTTGAAGGTTCTCTGATGCTCACTCTCCTCCCTACTTAAGATCCCCAATGTCTGTCTTTCTCAGCTTCTTGACTCCAAATTTCCAAATGCTCCCATGAATCTGAAAAACCGGGTGCTTGGCCTTCTTGTCCCATTTCGTACCCTGCCCTGCACCTCCGTTCCACCTTCAGGCCATAATGTGCAGCTTTGTTCATCAGCCTCATGAAACCAAAGAAAAGAGCATGTCCTTGCACAGGACTTTCTCCTACTCCAGGACATGTGGCCGAGTCTGCCTTTTGCCTAGACTCTGCCCATTTGTGAATGAGGATAATACATTATCCCCCATCTTCCAGATGAGAAAACTGAGGCAGGAGGCCTGGTACCTTGTAAAGGTCACCATAGTGGTAAAGCCTGAACTGGACAGTGGGTCTTGGCTCCAATGTCTATGTTGTTTCCCTATAGCAGTGCTTCTTGAATGTCAATGTGCACTTGCAAAGTCAGTCACATAATTTGTGGGGACCAGTGCAAAATAAAAATGCTGCGTCCCTTGATCAAAAAGCAAGAAAGCAGCTTTTTCCTTTCTTCTTAGGTCTCTCTCTCTGGACTTGTTGGGGTGTTTTTTCATTTGCTACTGAACATTGATTGGGTTCCTTCTGCACAGGGATACTCTCAGGGCAAGTGCAGACCCCCAAAGGTGCCCAGAGCCTCACTGGCAATTGGGCACATGGGGCACACACACCCCACTACACCTTCCTCATACCCTCCTGCAAGGCCCCATCCCTGCCAGAAGCAGAGGGTGGCAGTGAATATTGAGTGGAAGTGGAAGAGTCAGTGGTCATCCTGGCATGGGATGAGACCACGCATTAACCGCTCCAGTGTCCCATGGGACTTCACTTGCGAAAAACAGATTCAAAAACAAAATTATTAAGAATGTCAAGAAGGTGACCACAGAACACTAAACCCTAAGCACAGGGCACCCCTTCTGAGTGCAGGACCCTGTGAAGTGACTACTCACACATCCATGAAGCCAGCCCTGTGCACACGAATCACTTGGGAATCTTGTTAAAATGCACATTCTGATTCAGGAGGTCTGGAGTGGCCCTGTGTATTTCTAACCAGGTCCTGGAGGAGGCTAAAACTGCTGGTCCTCAGATTATACTTGAGTAGCAAGCTCCTATACCACAAGTTGCATTTTGTAGCTTGTTTATTATGTCAGATCCAATTACAAACTTTTTACGACTTTCATTATTCAAATAAGGCAGCCATGAAAATAAGCACTAAATACAAGTCACCATCCATTGTGTCTTTAAAACGTGACAAGTCAGAAGTAGCAAATCTATTCACATTCATAGTATCTGCCTGCCTGGGTTTACAGACTTCATATAAAGGTATGGAAAGGTGCTTATGCATATACCAGTGTCACTCAGGTGGCCACACAAAAACAGCTGCCTAACTCCTCCCGAGTAGACAACGCTCTCCATGCTCAGAGGGGCCAATTGTTGAAAACTGTCAAGAAAAATTTTCAAAAACAGGAGTAAGTGCCCATTTCCTCAGCTCATGGATGGAAACGACAGCTAAATGGTTTGAGTTTTTAAAAGTATACTTTTTAAGGAATGGCAGCACCCTCTATTCCAATAGAGAGAAGGAGAAAGATTTCTCCGAACTCCTATAGCAAAAGATCTAAGATCGTTGGGTCCTACTCAATGTAAAACCACACAGCACACAAAGAATGAGATTGGGCAGGGCATGGTGGCTCACACCTGTAATCCCAGCACTTTGGGAGGCCAAGGTGGAAGGATCGTTTGAACCTAGGAATTTGAGACCATCCTGGGCAACACAGGAAGATCCCTTCTCTACAAAAATTTTTATATATATATATATTTATCCAGGTGTGGTGATACACCCCTATGGTCTCAGCTACATGGGAAGCTGAGGTGGGAGGATCACTTGAGCCCAGCAGTTCAAGGCTGCAGTGAGCTATGATCGTGCCACTGCACTCTGGCCTGGGAGACAGAGCAAGACCCAGTCTCTATAAATAAGTAAGTAAATAAATAAACAAATATTTTTAAAAAGAATGAGATCACCAGCAACCTGAGCCTTGGTGTCTTCATCCCTAAAATGTGGCCAGTTACACTTGCCCCATCTCACAGGATGCTGCCTTTAATCAAATCACATGAGATAATCAACATGAAAGTTTGTGAACTACAAAGTACTCTATAAGTCCAAGTCCTTTAACCGCCTTAGAAAATGCTACAGGTTGGCCAGGAACAGTGGTTCATGCCTGTAATCCTAGCACTTTGGAAGGCCAAGCCAGATGGATCACTTTGAGCTCAGGAGTTCAAGCCCACCCTGAGCAACATGGAGAAACCCCATCTTTACAAAAAATACAAAAATTAGCCGGTGGTAGCACGAGCCTGTGGTCCCAGCTACTTGGGAGGCTGAGGCTGGAAAATCGCCTGAACCCGGGAGGTGGAGGTTGCAGTGAGCCCAGATAGTGCCACTGCACTGGGCAACAGAGTAAGACTGAAAGAAAAGAGAAGAGAAGAAAAGGTAAGGGAAGGGGGAAGGGAAGGGGAAGGGGAAAAAGAAAATGCTATAGGTGACTCATGAAAGTTACATTTCAGCTTCATATCCTGTAGCATTTCAAGTGGGGAAGGGTATTAACGGAGTAGATTATTTTAAAGATGTAGTTACAAGACTGACAAATCCCCTTTTATAATTGGAACAAATCATGCCTGCGATTGAGTATCACTTGGAAATCCATCATCAATTTGATTGGTACACGGCATCAATAAATCATACAAAGTGGATCCTGTGTAGCTCAGAGAGCAAACAAAAGTAAACATTGTGTTTCACCTGACTTGTTGGCGAGACAAAATGAAAACTCTGGCTACTTCAACTGGAATAATGCCTTTGGTCTTTGCTGTTTGGTTATTTTTGGAACCTTTTATGGAATATTAACTTTATTTGCTCTAATTCTGCAGGAAGCCACATTGGAAGTGCAAGAAAATATAAATGATTAAAAAGCAGAAGTGAAAAAAAATAACCAAGGATTTTGCCCCAACTTTCTTTAGGTGATACATTAACCGCATCTCTTCAAAACTGCGGGACCCCAATTGTCACTCTTATCCCAGTTCTAACCGTGTTGCATTCAACACGGTACACACACCAGTGTTGGCAGACTTTTTTCATTGTCTGTTGTTTTCCCAGGGATAAATCTAAGTAAAGGAAATACTTTTCCTAAGTATAGGAAAGTAACATTTTAAATCAGTGTCAGTATTGTAAAATGTATGATGTGGCAGTGAGAAAAACACACAGCTAGCTAACCCACTGACCAAGCAAGCTCTAACCTAAGCTCTAGATTAAAACCAGTTGAAATAGCCAACCACAAGCAGTAAAAAATAAACATGAAATTTGATGTATTATTTAAAGTGCATTAATTTTTCGACTTCCCAGGTTCTCACGATACATTATCTTTCTTAAACCAGGTCTTTACAAGAGACACCAACCTTAAGTGACACAAAAGAGTTTTTTAATCCCAATTAGTTTGGTGTCCTCTGTTGATATTATTCTGTCTTTTTTTCCTGACCAACAATAATGAGTAACCCACAGACGCTAATGAATAACTAACTCTCTTTGTCTCCAAGGACAGCAGAGCCCAGCAAGAAATGTCAGAAGCCCTGAAGTAAAATAAAACACTCTTCTAATGAAAATCTTCCCAATTATATACTCCTCCGGGTACTACAGATGTAAAATTGTCTTAAATATTTAAATAGTTGTGTCAAATGTGCTTCAAGTGGGGATCATAAAACTGATTTCCCAGATGCTTTGAAAAACGCATTTCTACCAGTCTAATTACAGCGAGTAACTGTTGGAGCAGGAAGTAGGGGAAATAACAATATAACCAAGATCCTTCACACACAAATCCTAGCGAAGCTAGTAAGTTGCCAACTGCACCCTGTCCTCCCTGCTCACCCAGTGGCTCAGATAAATAAGAACACATTCACCTCCCCTCATTAAAAATTTACATGTAGTAAGTGATCAATTTTAAAACTAATTTCTATTATCTTAGAAACATAAAACTAAAAGTAACTCTTCTTTGTCATAGAGCAAATAAAAATACACGATGTTTCTGAAAACACTGACAAGTGTGCAATAAGAGAGTGTGAGGAAGAACTCGGTAACATATTTTAATTGGAACTCACTATCTTTCTCTAATATATTTCCTAACTCTGTCCGTGGAAAGGGCTTACAAGCAACGACATCCCACAGTCAACAAGAACACCCTTTCCACCAGTTTTCCAAATATTCCCCACTAAGAGGGACTTGAGCTTCTTGGGAAAATGCATGATTCCAGGTCTGGGGCATGCAAGTTCACGTGAGCCTAGAACATCTTGTTATGCCTGTAAGCATGGAAGTACTTAATGGGACCATGTCATAAAGACACAATAATTTACTTCAAGGGGTTCCTACTGGTCAAATTTGGGACAATTTGAGCATCACAAACAATAATGATGGTAATGAATTATAGCACACTAATTTTAAAAAAAATTCATGAGTGATTCCGTAGTGATTCACAAAAAGAGAAGGGAGAGAAGATCCTCTCTCCAGAAGAATACCAGTTAATAAACATAGCAGGAATAAAAGAATCAGAAAATCCCCACTATGCAACCAACCATGTAAAAACTGATTCTGACAAGTATCATCAATGGATGCTATGAAAGATTGTTGGAGGACAAGATATTTGCACAAGATTACTTACACATTTTGAAAGAAAATTGTCCTTCACAATGCAGAGATCTGGTGACACCACCTTAACCAGGTGATCAAATATACCATCACAAATACTAGAAGGAAGCAAAATTCAGTACTTCTGGGTATAATGCAATGGGTGGTACACAAATCACCTACATGGTATTCTTGTCAAAAATGTTTAACCTGAATCCAATCATGAAGAAATGATCAGACAAACCAGAGTGTGGAAAAAGACAACTCACCTGAACTCTTTAAAAATATCAGCGTGGGGCCGGGCGCGGTGGCTCAAGCCTGTAATCCCAGCACTTTGGGAGGCCGAGACGGGTGGATCACGAGGTCAGGAGATCGAGACCATCCTGGCTGACACGGTGAAACCCCGTCTCTACTAAAAAATACAAAAAACTAGCCGGGCGAGGTGGTGGGCGCCTGTGGTCCCAGCTACTCGGGAGGCTGAGGCAGGAGAATGGCGTAAGCCCGGGAGGCGGAGTTTGCAGTGAGCCGAGATCGCGCCACTGCACTCCAGCCTGGGCGACAGAGCGAGACTCCGTCTCAAAAAAAAAAAAAAAATATCAGCGTGGCTGGGCACGGTGGCTCACACCTGTAATCCCAGCACTTTGGGAGGCCGAGGCGGGTGAATCACGAGGTCAGGAGTTCAAGACCAGCCTGGCCAAGATGGTGAAACCCCGTCTCTACTAAAAATACAAAAGTTGCCGGGCGTGGTGGCAGGCACCTGTAATCCAGCTACTCAGGAGGATGAGGCAGAGAACTGCTTGAACCCGGGAGGCAGAGGTTGCAGTGAGCTGAGATTGCGCCACTGCACTCCAGCCTGGGCGACTGTGCAGCCATCTCAAAAAATATATATATATTTATATATAGTTATATATTTTTGTATTATATATTATATACATATATAATATATACATATATATCAGTGTATTTTTTCATGAAACACAAAGAAAGGTAGAGGAACTGGAAGAAAAAAAAGAATAATATCAACAAAGGACACCAAACTAATTGGGATTAAAAAACTCTTTTGTGTCACTTAAGGTTGGTGTCTCTTGTAAAGACCTGGTTTAAGAAAGATAATGTATTGTGAGAACCTGGGCGGTTGAAAAATTAATGCACTTTAAATAATACATCAAGTTTCATGTTTATATTTTACTGTTTGTGGTTGGCTATTTCAACTGGTGTTAATCTAGAGCTTAGATTAGAGCTTGCTTGGTCAGTGGGTTAGCTAGCTGTGTGTTTTTCTCACTGCCACATCATACATTTTACAATACTGACACTGATTTAAAATGTTATTTTCCTCTATCATTCCTTTACTTAGATTTATCCCTGGGAAAACAACAGACAATGAAAAAAGTCTGTTGAAGTAGGCTAAAGAGATATGACAACCAAAGGTAATATATGATCTTTGATTAGAAAAAAAAAAACAGCTATGAAGGACATTTGGATAATAAGTGGGGAAAGAAAATAATAATTTATATCATAATATTAATAATACAAGTAGAATGAAATAAATAATATAAAATTTAAATATGGATTATAATTTATTTATATTTGAGGCATAAACATAAATATATATTATATATGTATTATATATTATATATGTATTTTATATATTATATTACATATGTATTTTATATATATTATATATTACATATGTATTATATATATGTTTTATATATATATATATATCAGCATATTTTTTCATGAAACACAAAGAAAGGTAGAGGAACCAGAAGAAAAAAAACCAGAATAATATCAAACAAAGGACACCAAACTAATTGGGATTAAAAAACTATTTTGTGTCACTTAAGGTTGGTGTCTCTTGTCTCACTCTGTCACCCAGGCTTGAAAGCAGTGGCACAATCATGGCTCACCACAGCCTCAAACTCCCGGGCTCAAGTGATCCTTCCACCTCAGCCTCCCACACAGCTGGGTCTACAGGCACATGCCAACACACCCAGCAAATTATTTTATTTTTTGTAGAGAGAGGGGTCTCACTTTAGTGCCCAGGCTGGTCTTGAGCTCCTGGCCTCAAGCCATCCTCCCACCGTGGCATCCCAAAGTGCTGGGACTAGAGGTGTGAACCACATGCCAGCCTGGACTGTATTTTAAAATGTAACTATATACAAATAATACTTTGAAAGTTAAATTCTTTGGTTATGATTAATATATTTTGGTTATATTACATGAAAGACACTGGCTTAGGAATTTGGAGGTGAAATGTCACAATGTCTGCAACTTACTTTCAAGTGGTTCACCTTACTTGAGAGAGATAAAAGAGGCAAAATGCAAAAACAAAAAAAAAAAACAAAAAACAAAACAAAACAAAAAGCTAAATACAGTATAATACAACACAAAACAGCACAAGGCCAGATCAAACTTCAAAAAATGATGAATTCAGCATCAAAGAATGAATTGTATTTAAGAAATAAGTTATGCGATGATTGGTTAATTTAAATGGGAATAGCTGGGCAGGGCATCTGGGAAAGGTGTTTGAAGAGGAACAGATCTAGGAGGAGTCCTTCTTTTTGTCTTTTGCCTTTTGTCCTCTTCCTTCCTCCTCACTCTTCTCAGAAGGCAGACTAGATAGCTGGATCTGGAATGAGGCAGATGTTGTGCAATCTAGAGGAAGACTAGAGAAAGCTCCATGACCTTGGAACAGAGACAGCGGAGTGGCCAACCAATAGCAGCAAGCACCTACTCCAGCCTTCTCTGTGTAATAAAAATAAACTCCTACAACAAAAGTTCCCAAATGTTCTCAGTTCATGGCATGCTCAGTGTTTCAGTAAGTTTTTCATGGTACCCCTAGGCCAAAAGAAACACCTACACTTGCATTTATCAAGTAGTTAGGTATAAACAACTCAATAACACGTATGTACTAACAGCTTACTAGTTGTTTGAAAAAATAATACAAATAAATTAAAAGAAAAACAGTATTTTTATTTCATTCTTAAATAACCCCAAATACTAATGGGATGTGTGTTAAACTGTGCACTCTAATGTTTCTCAAACTTTGGAGTAAGATTGGACACCATCACCCGTTCCACGATGATTTCACTTAGTATTTGCTTTTTTAAAATTGTGGTAAAATATATACAGCATAAAAGTGATCATCTTAGTCATTTCTAAATGCACAGTTCGGTGGCATTAAGTATATTCACATTATTGTGCGACCATCACCATTACCCATCTCCAAAACTTTTTCATCTTCACCAACTGAAACTCCGTACCCATCAAACGCTAACTCCTCATGTCCCCTTTCCCCCAACTCCCAGCAACCACCATTCTTTCTGACTCAATGAATTTGACCATTCCAGGAACTTCATACAAGAGGAATCATACAATACGTGTCCTTTTGTGACTGGTGCATTTCATTTAGCATAATTTCCTCAAAGATCATCCATGTTGTAGCATGTGTCAGAACTTCCTTTCTTTTTCAGGCTGAATAATATTCCATTGTATGTATATACCACATTGGGTTGCTTCTTCCTTTTGGCTATCATAAATAATGCCGCCGTGGACATGGGTGTAAAAAGTACTCGCTTCTTCTAAATTACAATTCCTGAAAATGGAGCTTCTCAAAGATATGATGTCACCAAAAGGAACATAGTGCAATTTACTGTTGAAACTGTCAACCTCCTCAACCTAGTAGTCTGACCGGTGTCCAAAGGATACCACATATCCCTGTTTCCTTCTAAATTTAAAATACCCTGTGACTCCCCAAGTTCACAGTGGCACTCCAGTGACCTTAATACACTGTTTGGGAACCACAATCCATGATGTTAAAGCCACTGCTATTTGAGTTTTCAACTGAGCAGAACTCAATTTTTAAATAATATAAACATTAATATCAAATGTATACTTCTCATGAGCTTTCCATCAAAGATTCTTCAGTCTTCAAGTCAGATGCTTGTCTGTGTAGCAATTCTTAGGTAACTTAAATTCTCCGTATACAGCTCTACGGCTTCCCTAAGAGTTGCTATAATCATTTTTAAAGCTTAGAAAACGCCTTTTCTTAGCTACCATGTAAACTGTACCTTGCCCCAAAGCAATGATACTGCTTTGGTTAAAATTTATGTGTCAAATTGACTGGGCCACTTGGTGCCCCTATATTAGGTCCAACACTACTCTGGGCATTTCTATGAGAGTGTTTTTGGGTGAGATTAACATTTAGTTAGTACACTGAGTAAAGCATATTGCACTCCCTAATGTGGGTGATTCTCAGCCAATCAGTTGAAGTCCTGAATAGAACAAGGTTGACCCTTGCCCCCGACAAGAGAAAATTCTTCCTGCCTGATTGCCTTCCAACTGGGACACTGGTTTTTTTCTTGCCTTTGAATTCAAATTGAAACATCAGCTCTTCCTGGATCTTGAGCCTGCCAGCCTTCAGACAGGGACTACATCATGGGTTCTGCTGGTTCTCAGGCCTTCAGACTCAGACTGCAATGAAACCATTGGCTCCCCTGGGTCTCCAACTGACTGACTCTCCCTGTAGATCGTGGAACTTACCACTCTCCATAATCCCAAGGGCCAATTTCTTATAACAAATTTCTTTATATATACATATACACACACACACACACACAAATATACACATGTAGATATGTATCCTATTCGTCTATTTCTCTGGAAAACCCTAACTAATAAACCCACAAGAGTCCCATGTTCCATCAGTGTCCTCAAAATGGATCCAAACTCCTTGGCACATCATTCATGGCCCTTCCTCTGGCTTCTGCTGATTCCTCTCCAGCTTCATCTCTTACCACGGTTTTCTGTACCCCTGTCCATGTGGAACCAAGTGGAAGTCCATGAAATGCACCAGGATTTCTCCCCTCCAGGTTTTGAGTGCATTTTTCTCCCTTCCCAGAATAAGTTCCAGACAACCCCCCCCCAATTCACACATATGCGTGCTCACACACACACACATACACATACACATACACACACACACACACACAGGACATGCACTTTGCATGATTGCAAAGCTAGCTCTTCCCCTTCCAGTTATCTGCCTATATAGCACAGGCCAGAAACCCTTCTATGTGGCCATATCAATCTGAGTGTATCCCTACTGGAGTCCTTACTGTGCTGTTTTGTTTGTTTTTGTTTTTGTTTTGAGATGGAGTCTTGCTCTGTTGCCTGGGCTGGAGTACAATCTCTGCTCACTGCAACCTCCGCCTCCCGGGCTCAAGCAATTCTCCTGCCTCAGCCTCCCGAATAGCTGGAATTACAGGTACCCACCACCACAGCCGGCTCATTTTTGTATTTTTAGTAGAGGTGGGGTTTCACTATGTTGGCCAGGCTGGCTTCAAACTCCTGACTTCAAATGATCTGCCTGCCTCAGCCTCCCAAACTGCTGGGATTACAAGCGTGAGCCATCGCACCCACCTACTGTGCTATATTTTAACTGGCCATTTATTTGTATGAATTATCCAACTCCTTGAGGGAAAGGACTATGCTTTATTGGCTATTGCATCTCCAGAACAGTGGCTCACCCACAATATATGCTCAATAATTATTTGTAGAGTAAATGATCAAAATTCAAACAATCCTAGATCATCACCCTCAACCAGTTATTGGCTTAGTATAGGAATTGTCAACCAAGACCTGGAAGAAATGATACATTCAGACACTTCTCGTACCATCTAGACCACCAATGGTATCTAAGCTCCAAAGCTAGAGGTGATAATAATACAGCTGTCCTCCACCCATCATTTGTGCCTAGGCATGTCCCAACCATGCAGATCCTGTAAGCTAGGAAGCTGAGCAAGGAAACAAAAAGCAACAGGGAAAGGAATCAGGAAGCAGCACTACTTCTGACAGGCATTTCAAGGTATATCGACCCTGAGAATTCACTAGCCCTTAAGCACGTGAGTTTTTTTTAAAAACATGGCTTTAATTACAGCCACTTCTGACTGCCATCAAAGTTAGTATTCCCAAGCTCCTTACTGGCTGGTGCCTCTGAAGTTACTTACTCTTTCTAGACCTTAGTTTGCTTATCAGTTAAATAGCCATAGCATACAACTCAGTGCTGTTTGAGGAATAACTGAGACTATGTATTGGAAAGCACTTAACACGGTGCCTGACATATGCTGTTATGATACAATAAAGGCAAGTTATTAATATTATCACCATTATTATTGTCAGTCAGGATTGCAAACACAAGTACATATAAAAGCAAGCTACAGTTCACTAGTCAAGCATGAGCTAAAAGGTTTTACCGGGCCTCAGCCCCTGAAAATCTAAACATCTAAATTTAACATGAGGGAACTTAGCTTGCCACACCATGGACATAGCAACCCGACAATGAGAAACCTATTTTGGATGTAGCCCCAGGAAAACTTTTTCCCATACTTATACTAAATATCAGTACCTCTAAGAAATAAAATGATTCAAAACTAATCTAGACCAAAAAAAAAAAAAAAAGAAGAAGAAGAAGAAAAATAAATAAATTAAGGCTGGGCACAGTGGCTCACGCCTGTAACCCTAGCACTTTGGGAGGCCAAAGCGGGCAGATCACTTGAGCTCAGGAGTTGGAGACCAGCCTGGGCAATATAATGAAATCCTGTCTCTAAAAAACAAAAAAAATTAGCCAGGCGTGGTGGGATGCACCTGTGGTCCCAGCTACTTGGGGGACTGAAGCAGGAGGATCACTTGAACCCAGGAGGATGAGGCTGCAGTGAGGCCATGATCATGCCACTGTACTCCAGCCTGGGTGACAAAGTGAGATCCTATCTCAAAAAATTAATTAACTTAAAAGGCGCATGTATGTTTAGTGCTATTGTTTTTTTAAAACCTGCCCATTTACACCAATTTCTCCAAACACAGAAATACAATGACACTAAAACAAACAACTTTTTGGCTACTTGCCTGATAGGAATCATTATTCATCTTAATTAACTGAATGAGTGGCTATTCTGAAGGTTGCTAGTAATTCTATTTGGTGGTGTAAGCATTTTTAACATAAACATTTAAGACGGAATGCTAAAACTACCTTACGGAATATATAATTGTGCAATTTTAGACAGCAAAGCTATATTTCACGTGGGGTACATGCTCTTTCTCTAAATACATACGTCATCTACAATATAACCTCATTAATTCAACATCAATTTCTAGAAATAGTGTGTCATTCAAATAACTTGCTATTCACCAACAATTATTCTTTAATTTAAAATATATGGTAATTCAAACGCTACTGAATTAAAAGCACATTCTCTCTGCACTTCAAATTGACCAGGTTTTCTAGTTCTCCACAAGCACAAAATACATCTTTTCATTATTCCCTTCTAGCTTGCTTCCCTCTTGCTGTATTATAAAAGTTATAGGTTTTGCTCTTAAAGTAATTTTTCTTATCACTGATATGTACTGATTCTTCATTTTATTGGCTATGAAAATTTCTCCCTTTTTTATCATTTTCCTTCTACACTGAACTTTTAGCACTGGCATAAAGACAGTTCCAGTCACTCTTCTTGTCCATGGCCTGGAGCATTCAGCCCCCAGGGAACCAGGACAGAGCTACATGTATCTGGAGGGCAGAATCTTGCTAAACCAGCATTTACCCTTCCACCACAACCACCCAGCCTGCCTCCCTATTTCTTATCTTTCTATCTTACTGTTACTCTGTTTCACAGTCCCAGGAGATGTCTCATACTCAGCATTTACCACTGTGGTCCCTTCCCCTTCAATACATACACACCCACTCCCTTACTGAGCAAGCTATATATCATTATGAGACCATCAACTTTGACCCTGACACTGAATCATGTATTTTTCCATAGGATTTGCTGGCAGAAAATGGGATGGGGGAGAAAAAAATTGTTTCCATTTTTAAAAGGTCCCAGAAAAACAATCCTACCTTTCCCAGGATTTGGAGGAAAAGGGCTTCCAAACTCCTGCTGCTTTGGCTTTAAAGTATGTGACCCTGACATGCCTCCAGCCTGGGTGACCTGGAATCGCAGCTTCTCATTGGTGAGCATTTGTCTCCTGGGGCTTAAGGCAGGCAGATGAATGGGGCTCTCAGCCACGTTGTTCTGAGGAGCCATCCCTCCTCCTGAGGGCATCTTGAGATGGAGGTTGTTAGCAAGGCTTCCCATAGTGGGGCTTGATGTGCTGCCACAGGGTGAGGGGCCAGGAGTCCCGGAGTGGGCTCGGATGGCAGGAATGTGGTGGCCACTGACCATCCTAGGCCCCTGTGGGGTTCCCGATGTCCGGTGGAGACTCATGCTGCATGATCTTCCATTCATTCTGAAAAACCTGTGGCCAAGATGGTCAAATATCCAATGTCACTAATGACTCCTTTCAGGCAAAGTCCAATAAGTTATCCATGGTGTGGGTTATAAGCCTGTTTAAAAAAATAAATGCAGGCATTTTTAAAAGCAAAAATGAAAATAAGATACGGTGAGTTTTTCAACCTGTATATCATTCATATCAGGAAGAAAAGAAGCACTCTTAGCAAGATGGCCTTTTATGTAGAACAGGGTCCTCAAATACATGGCTCATTGGCAGGCACTCTCCCCTTCTGCATTCACGGTGGACATGGATTATGGACCACTGCATTGTTTTGTTTGCCACTGAGCCCTTCTCAATACAGCGCTCTTGGCAACTACAACAATCTACTGGTGCCAGCTTGCAAAACAAAATTTATTTTGCTCCCTGGAGGATCTTTCCATACTAGTTCATTTTTGCTACAGCAGGTCTTGGGAAACCCAAAAGCACCACCTACATGAGCTGTGAGACCAATGCTTCAAAGTTCCAGTAAACAACCACAAAGCAGACATGGCTTCTAAATGAGACTATGGGGACACTAAACCATCTCTGATTTTCACTTTAAAAGCTATCTTTTCATAGTCCCTAGATTCGAAAAAGATAAACACCTAGGCCTGGGAATACCACAAAATTTTCATATATCCATATATTCAAATATACATGGCAGCATTAGGGTATTGGTTCTATAATGATCCTGAGATATGGAGATTGGAAGAGAATCAACACCACGATACTGTAACCTTCTACTAAAATCCTAGAAAAGAGAAGGGGTGTGCAAAATGCCATACGGGGAGCATAAGGAGAGAATGTCCCTTCTAAAAGCGACCTGTCCAGTATGTACATGATGCATGACACTCAGTAAATCTACCATAGTTCCATAAAGCTTCCTAACATTAAGGAAGCAGAACGAGAACCAAGAGAAGTACTGAACATGATAGCAGGATGTCATCACCCACCCACGTGATGACGCCGGGTTGTAAATTACTGAAGAAGGCCCTTCCCTCCCTTGACCAATAGCTCCCCAAAATGTATGCAATGAGGTGGTAAAGTGCCATGGTTGTGCCACTACACCAAATATATTATAGACACTGTCACAATCTGTCTTTTAGAGATGACAGTCATGGAAAGAAGCCAAAGCTCGACAAACACAGGAAATAAGGACTGAGTACAAAGCAGGAGTGACCAGATATCCTCAAACGGATGATTCTTATTTTTTGTGTATGATCCACTCAAAGTGTTGAACAAACATTTTTCAACTCAACTTCCAAATAAATTACTCCATAAATAATCAAGAAAAGGCTATCAAGGAGAAAAACTTTTTGTGAAGAGTTTATTTTTCTTTTTATTTTTAGAAAATCAAAAATATCTAATTTTAACTCAAGCACTATGCCTTCTGCAAAGTTTCCTGTGTGTGTCTATGTTGAGGAAATTCAAAAGTAATTAACAATACAAAATTTAGAATGTTTTCTTCATTCTTAGTAATTCTCTATTTTCACTAAGAATTACATCAGTTTGTGACATTTAATACTATCATACCATCTAGTCCTGGAAAACACTCAACCATATTCCTCTAGGTCAGGTCTCACTCCTGCCCTCTTTTCCCATGAGTACAAAGCAGGAGTGACCAGATAACCTCAATTCTTACACTGGAAAAATTCCAATGCTTTTTATGGTACATTTATGTAGGAGAACTCCTGTGTGTCACCAGTCAGTATGCTGATCCATTCATTGGTAGATCATGAGCAATAGTCATTTAATGTCTCTGTACTTTGCCAGATAAAATTGGCCATCTATTTTCCTCTCATTGATAAAACAGTGTTTTCTGAGCACTCTGAACCCTGCAGAAGAAAGCACTTATTCAGCAGAAACCCCCCCGCCAAAAAAAGGCAAAAGAAATATGTCATATTAGCCAATTTTTTTAAATAAAGAATTGTTCAACATGACTGGAAATATGAGTCAGTAAGACCACGGTCCAAGTGACAAGTGTCTGCAGATTTTCAGACTGTGCCCATTTCCAGGTTTTTAAAAATAAGGGAGTCATTTTTTGGCAGCAAGATCATATACGAGCAGGAATTCTCATCAAAAACCTGGATAAAAACACATAAGGAGGTACTTAGCATTAGGCATGATCATTAAGAAGGTGAGTTTGCAAGAAGGAAAAATAATTAGAGCACTGAGAACTTAATTAAGTATCAGGCATTCACACCTGCCTGTCTTGCAATGAATATTTATTTCATTTTTTTTTATAAAATACACTCCTGTTTTAAATAGTTTTAGTTTGAAAGTAAGAACAACAACAAAATGTACTTAAATTTTATTACTAAGAAAGCAACAGCCAGAAAGTAAAGTGATTAATACCATAAAGAAAAACCAACAGGCCAATGGCATGTGAGCTGAGCAAAACCAGCCTCAAGACAAAAATAAAAGAAACTAAACATGAAAATATGGCTAATATTCCACTTTTCACATTAATTATGCCAACAGATTTCTCAAACATTAGATATTAGAATGTAAAAATAAATTTCATCTATTTATATAATATTTTGCATACTTTTTAGCTAGGCCATATGATCAAGATATAATTCTAAGGCACTTGGTAAGAAAAAAGGGATAAAATGCTATTATAACTTTTAAGAAAAGCCCTCATAGAGTCTGAAATGGCACTCAAAAAGTCAAGATACCCGGGTTCTACTTCTGACAAATCATTTATAACTTCTCTGGACTTACAGTTTTTCATCCATAAAAGTTTGAGGAATTTGGATCTATTCACTATGGTCTCTTGAAATTCTGTTATTCCAGGCAATTTAGAAAAGACTATCAAGAACACCCATTTGCTATACTCAAGAATAAATATGTAGATTTTATACTTATGGCATTTAAATCTGGAGGGTAGACATGGAAGCAAAAAACAATAGCATTCTCTACTACCCCCATCAAAGTGAAAGCTGATACAAAGGCTTGCCCATCAGCAATGCGTCTATGGTAATGCTAACCATGAAGAACACATTTTGTCAAAAAGGTAAAATCACAACTAATCAGTGTCAAAAACTTAACTGATGGGATTCCATTGGAAGAGCACCTTTCTAGTTAAAAATCCAATCACAATATTCTAGTCAGCATTTTCTCCTCTGTTCTCCATCCAACTACTCTCCCTCAGGCTACCAACAACAAAAACAAAAGAAACAAGAAGAAGAAAAAGCAAGGAGCATCCAGAGGTAAAAATTTAGGGTATTTCGGATCTGACATAGTGACATATTTAGAGTTTTAACACTACATTGGTTCCTACAATGAAAATGTTAATTCTGCTAATATGAGTCAGCATGAAAGTTAATAAATCTTTCCTTTTGACCACTTTCAAACTCTTCGAACACACTTCTGTAAATCAGGTCAGAGAGAAAATTACTTAACCCCTAAGGAAACTAAGGCACAAAACCATTTAGTAATTCCACGAGTTTTCTGAAAAAGCATGACTTCAATCAAAATATAAAATCATGACTCTACCTTCTACCCAAGGCTCCAGGCACTGCTTGTCATGGATTAAAAGATTAAACAAACGAAAAGCAATGTTAACTCATCCATTCCAGAAAATTTCAAGAACATGACTTCCATAATGCCTATTTACAGCCAAAGGCCCTTTCTTAGTAAATATCATTAATAGACTCATCTAGAGTCATAATTCATCTGATGAGCCAGTTAATTATTAATTTTCATACATCATTTCATTTCCTTAGGCTACATTTAGCCTTTGTTACATTTTCCATTTCTTATGCCACAAGCACTTCTTACTCTGCATAGAAAACCCGATAATGAGGCACAAAATACTGGCCAGCAAACAAACTGCTTCTGACTCTACTTCTTATATATCTGTCTAAGCTATCTACAATAAGAGTTTTTATTGATCCTTTTTATTTTTTCCCTTCGGGTTCATGACTGTATAATTTCATTAATGCCGCCTTTTCAACATCGCTGCCTTGATTGTTAATAGGCCCGTGCTATTCCCATGGGCTTCTCTTGTTACAGCTTTTGTAGCCAGAAGAATATAGAAATGAAAAGCCTATTGATAGATAATATAAGTTATTCTCATGCACGGCTGCAGTGTGAAGCACATTTTGCAATTCAATCAAGGACAGATAGAGCTGAATGTTCTTAGATCCTAGGAGTTCATTTAAATAAGCAGAATGTACCTTGTCCTAACACAGGTGACTGACTCCTCAGAAAAGATTGTATAAACAAAAACCAATCATGTAAGTCATTTTATTGGCAACAATATAAACACAGCTATATTAGATGTCACCAATAAATCAAAATTATTCTTGTCTGCAATTTTAACAAGAGGAAAGTGCAAACATGTGCCTGTGAAACTGGAGGATATTATAGAGGAAATATATTGGATGTGTACAATATTATTTCTCCAAATTGAAACTGGAGGATACTATATCATGATATGATAACCCATAACAAGGTACAGTTTGATCATTTCTGTGGTTCCATAACTTTATTCATGAAACTAACAAATTCATAGAATTTACAACGGAAGTTACACAGAAACATAACTGAGATAATTCCTCATTATTGAAATGTGGAGGAGAAAGTTAGGGAGGTTACACCTAATAACTAGTATGTGCAGACCTATTCACTTGGGTACTCCCAAGGCCTAACGTTGTAATTCTAAGAAAATAAATATATTTATTCTGAACACCAAGATGTACAAATGTTACTTAAGCAATATAATCACCAACAAGATGAAATAAAAGAGGTTTCACTTATGAGTTATACCAATTGAAAAATATGAATACAATTTAGTGTCCTCTGCAGAGATTCTTCAAGACCATTCTTCCAAAGACCATTCAGAAAAGATAATGTAATGAACATGAGGGAGCTCACCTAATAGAAACTCTGACTTTGTTTTATCTGTGAATTCAAACCCTTTGCTATCTAATTAGAGATATACATGTCTTAACTTTTCATTTTTATATTTTATAAAATGTTCTCAAAAATTAAAATAATATTTTCTAAGTTTATAGAGTGAAAGGACTGGCCATATCACTTTAAATTTAAATTAATGGCTATGACATTCAAAATATGAGTAGTAAATATGAACAGGACACAGAGGAAAGAAAGAAAGGAGAGAAAAGGAAGGGAGTAGGAAAAACAGAATGACCACATCCAATTCAGGAATTTATACTCTTAGTCAATTCTCATTTAAAAATCAGAAGCAGCACTGAGAGCCTTCCATACAATGATAGCGGCTACAGATTGCTGAAGGAAATTCAGGACCTTCAGGAATATACTGCTGGAGGGCAGTATTAAAAGTTCAATAACCTCTCTTAGAATCTACTTTCCACTCTTCAGTGCATCTATATAACTTTCATATCCTCCTAGTTTACTAAATGTCACTACTTTCAGTAGTAATTACTTAGAAGTGTTTCATTTACTTTGCCCCAGTCATTAACTCATCAATGAGTACAGAAAGGTCTAGAGAGCCATGGTCCTACCAAAAATGGCAAGGGAGAAGAGGAAAATTAGGGATTTTCTCGGTCAGCTATAAGAAATCACACAAAATGAAAATGAACTTGGAACCAAAAAGATTTTTAAGAAAAACATAAATAGGTTCAGAAAGTACCATGTCTTGGGCCCATAGACTATAAGTTCCTACATCTATGTTCAATGAAGTATTCATTTTAAAGTAGGGTTTTTCAAACGGCATTGCAATTCACTGGTGGTCCATGAAATTAATTATTCAACAGAGAAAGCATTATTTAATGAAATAGGACAACTAGAATAAAATAGAAGCTATTGGAGTACATCAAATGTATTAATGGTGAAGTATCTGTTTTACTTCAGTTATTTGTAGGTATACCTATCTGCCCATTTGTATGCATACACGTCTTCTGGGCAAGACAAAAAATAAATTGTAGGGTGAGTCACAGTCAAAACAGCATAAAAGTCACTGTTAAAAAGCAGTGGACTATTTGGACTATTTGTCTACCCAAGTACTTACCAAGAACAGCTGGAGGTAGAGACAGAGTTGAACAGTCAAAGTAAAATAAATAATAAAATATAGCTGGAATGAAGAACAGAAAAGATTTAAGGGTTTGACATTTTTGGCTTTATAAAACATAAGGATTCAATGATACAAACCTTCATTCCTACCACTGCTATCTTTCACTGTGCAGTAAATATCAATTGATCAATTGTGCTCAATAAGTAATAATTGATCAACCAACTGACAGAATCAGGATCAAAATTACCAAAAATTTTGGATCTTCTTCATTGCAGTGGACAGGTAACTTTCCCTGGAATAAAAACCCCCTCTTACACTACTAAAGTGGGTAAAGTTTAAATTAACACACAATGTCTTTGAGAACTGAGTCTTTCAAAATGTGTTCTTAATATGAGTTAGCCATGAGATTCTGAAAAGAGGAATGTGAAATGGAAAAATGAACACATTCCCGATGATGTCACTGCTGAATTAATTACCTGAATTGCAAAGAGTGAACAGCACATGGCCAGGGTTTGAGACACAAAGGCTTCTTCTTCAGAAATATAAAAGTAAAATAACTGGCTGGAGATTTTTCTTTCAAGAAAAAAAAAAAAAAAAAAGCCCATCCTCACACAAGAGGGTACATAGGGAATAAAATGTGGCAAATGAAAAGGGCATTCATTATCCTTTAGTCTGTATAACTAACTACTCAGTCCACATGACTAGGTATTCGCAAGGCTAAAGATCACAATCCTTTAAAAAGGGTAACAAACATTTATCTATGGAAGATTCTAGAAATAAAATTTATCACTCCCTAAACCAAATACTCAGGCATCTTATTGTGTTCCCATCACATATGTAACTGAGTGATTTTTTTCCTTCAGCATAGTTATTGCTTAAAAGTGACCGATGTAACTATTTCTGGCTGTTGGTAGACAGCAGTTTTACAGAAGTTAAATTATGTTCACTGACATCACTGCGGAAGTATGAACGTCCACAACAATGACTAGGCCCTTAACCAACATGACAACATATTTATTAAAAAGATTTTTTGAAAACCTCTGTGAATGACTCAGCCAAGTTACAGACAGAAGTGGAATCTATCGGTCATGCTGAAAAGGTTGGGAAAACATTAATCCATTTCTTCACACACAAGAATAACAAGAATTCATAACTAGCCCTAGCATCTGGTTGGTTTTCTGTGTACAATATTCAGCAGGCCTACAAAAGAAATTTGATGGAGCTGGCTTAGAACTTTAGAAATCACTGATATTCAGAAAGTCTGATCTCATTATTATGGAGCATAGGACAGGTTATGATCTTGCACTGTGACATCATCTGCCCATCTGCAGTTCAGCAAGGCTTGCTGCACCTGAAGGAACGTGTAGTCATTCTTGTTCCTGGCTTTGAAGAGATCACGTCAGACAAGGCTGGCCCCACCAGCTTTCCTTGACTCAAGTCTGCCCTCAGCTACTGAGAACCTCATAATTCAAGTTTTACAAATTCCTTGATTTTCTTCCCAAAGTGGAACATGATTGCATCTTTGTTTCTGTTAATTCTACAAATTGCCTTAGAGTCCAGCTAGATGGTCTTTCCCCTCCTCCTTTATTTTGCTCTCTTTTCCCCCAAATCCAGATCCTACTTACCCTCTAAGCCCACTCCAAATACCCACTTTAGGCCCTCCTGGATCCTTTTTTAGTCTCTACAAATCTGACCTGTAAAATGGGGATAATGTAATGCTACTGTGCATAGTTCATAACATTACAGAATAGCAGGCCAGGCACGGTGGCTCACACCTGTAATCCCAGTACTTTGGGAGGCCAAGGGAGGTGGATCACCTGAGGTCAGGAGTTCCAGACCAGCCTGACCAACATGGTGAAATCCCCATCTCTACTAAAAATACAAAATTAGCCGGGCGTGGTGGCACATGGCTGTAATCCCAACTACTTGGGAGGCTGGGGCAGGAGAATCACTTGAACCCGGGAGGGGGAGGTTGCAGTAAGCCGAGATTGTGCCATTGTACTACAGCCTGGGCAGCAAGAGTGAAACTATGTCTCAAAAAAAAAAAAAATTACAGAATAATAAATGAGAATCCACATCACATGCTTAGCACACTGTTCAGTACATGAAAGGACCCAATAAATGTTATTTTACTCTACACACCTCTCTTTCAACATTCATAACTTTCTACACTGCATTGCAGTTATTTGCCCGTGTTTCATTTCCCTGTCTAAATTCTAATTTTATTGAGTTCTGGGGTTACAGATAGTTTATCTTTGAACTTTCCCCAGCCCTTACATGTACATAGATTGTTTTACACCTATATATTTCTATTTTTCACCATACATTTATCATATATTTATGCTACATCTATATATTCACATACATTTATTCTATTTACATTGTTCATTCTGTACACTGATGTTTCATACTGAAAAACGTGGCATAAGTGAAATACACAATTATACCCCACATCTATAATTTATTGCCTGAATAAATACAAGTGAGGTGTGACCATAATCATGAATCCCATGGCTTATGGAACCAGTTTAATTACAGTTGCAAGTTTCCTAGTCTATTCCTTTCTCTACTAGGAAAAAGTAGCACAAAAATTCTATTCCACTTTTCTGGGTAGGCATTTTATTCTTGCCTTTATCTTGGCCTACTGGTGAACAATGAAAAATCCCAGCTAAAAGTTGCAAATGAACAGTTCAGTACTGAAACCAGGCACTTTTTTTTTTTTTTTTATTATGGGGGTTTCTGCCCCTCACCAAGGGACTGTGAAATACACTCTGGGTTGCCTTAGTGGAAGGAACTCCTCTGAATTTTCCTGCTCACCTACACTGGTGTCACATTAGACATTTCACTTGTGTCTGTTTGGTCTCCCTAACCAGACTGTCATCAGAATATAAATATGGCTTCAGTTTGGTTAGTGTTTTCCCTTAATTCTATCATATTAAGTAATGCCTCACTAATTTCTGCAAGCCAGACTGTTTCCATCATCTTTAAAGGGGGAGTCCAAATTATTTGACCTAATAAAAGGTTGTTGTGTTGAGCGAAAGAAGCCAGACCCAAGAGTGCATATTGAATTATTCCATTTACATAAGATATTTTTTAAAAAACAGACAAAACTAATCTATCTGTTAGAAACCAGGGCAGTGGTTACCTTAGGCAGAGGTGGTAACTGGAATGGAGTGTGAGAGATGTTTCTGGTGTGTTGATAATGCTCTGTTTCTTGATCTGGAGGCTAGTTATGTGGGTGTGTTCCACTTGCAAAAAAATGCATCAAGCTTAAGATAAGTGTGCTTTTCCATAAGGATATCTTATTTTATCTCAATAGAAAATTTGGCTTTTGTGTCAACTCTGCCTCAAGTAAGTGGGAAACTACAAAAGCTGGGGACTTGGGCATCTTTTAATCAAACTATGTATCAATGTCATTTCAAAGGTTTTGTTATGTGTGATCTTCCTTGAATGAGAATGGCAACAAGTTTTTTTATCACACAGATTTCCTGTGTCTTTTTTCTGCAGTCCTGATACAGTCTATGAACCAACCAAACTTAGGGAAAAGTAAAACAGTTAAGTCCTGTATTTCCACCTTATTTACAATATAATGCCCCCTACAGAAAATAATAATCACAGAAACACAGAAAATGACTTCTCCAGAGATGAGAAATGTGCACGTGATGCCACTTTCTCAGTTATCTCCTTCCAGAAGTACATCTTCTATAATCTGGGAGAAGAGTAAATTAACACTCCAACTCCAAAGATCAATAATTATGATATGAGAGCGACAACAGTGGAAACAATAAACGTCCTTGGGCTTAATGCACTAGGAGGAAAGAACAGTCAGAGAAAAAAAAAAAAAAAAAAGAAAAAAAGACCGAGAACACTGAGCTCTCTTCTGAAATGGCAGAAAGACCACTTTCTCCTGCATAAATGAAGGCAGGGCTGATACAAAACATTTTCTGGCTATTATTTAACCTCCCCTACCCAGCCTATTTTAGCTCAGTAGGAATTTCACCCACTAGGTGGACCTTGGAGTTCATCCACCACCCCAATAAAGATTGCATTATTTGAAGCAATGATCACTTCTTCCAAGCAAACCAACAAACCCTAGGTATTCAACCTCTGATAACCTACCTACTACTAAGGAACTTCAGTGGAATTAGGGGATTAAAGATGCTGTCCCCAAACTGGCCTAAGGTGACCCAAGGGGAGAAGTTAACAGCAGCAGTTAAATTGATCTACTCATACTCAAGGATTACTCAGTCTTCTGGGCAAGAAAAGAAAGAAATTAACAAACTACCAATAAGGAAAGGTATTTTGAAAATAGTGGAAAAAATGCCCCCTACCTTTCCTCTCAAAAGTAACGTCAGAGCTAGTCTGGCTTCACAGACAACTAGTGAAAATATATGAAAACTGCAGTACGGTTATAGATGATCCTTACACTTTAGCTTGTTCTCAATTGAAAAAAAAAAATGCACATAATGTAACACTCTCCTGTCTAAATTGCTTCAAACTTTCTCAAAACGACCTTCATCGTGGTGGATTCTTTTTCTGCAAACCTTTGCAGGTTGCACCTGCTTCGCACAGAACCACTGGAAGCAAACTAGGAGGAGACAGAAGAAATAGGAAGGTTTAAACCAACACAAATCGATTTTGTACCAAAAAAAAAAAAAAGGTTTAGTCTAAAAAGGGAGGGCCAGTGAGAAACAAGACAGAGGGGGAAACAGACACGTCTGGCTAACTCCCAAGGTAGAAATCATGACTCATCAAAGCTTTCAGAAGGGACAGAACCAGACTTTGCATTTGTCTTGAGTTCATCTTCGAGCCAAGAAATGGTCTCTTAACTGGTAACAGAACTTTAAGGGTTCGTCCTGGGTCTGTAACAGCTGGCTGTGAGGTCTTGGGCAAAACCTTTAACGTCTCTGAGGCTCGGTTTCCTCATCAGTAGGTGACTGCAAGGTCCACTCTAGCTTTAATAGTCTATCCTTGAGATTCCGGGTCCCATACTAACGGGAACTGGTCCACTGGGGGGAGCTGCAGAACTTCCTTCTCACAAACTCCAGGGCCCCGGGGCCCCAGCTCTCCGGAGATGCTGAAGTCCTCGAGGAAGGTGGTTCTGCCGGCCTCTCCGTGAAACGGGGCCGCGACTGCACGAGTCCTGTCTCTACGGACCCTGCTCCTTGCGATTCCGGAAGTAGCTCCCTACCCCTGCCCCGGGTTTAGATGCTCCAGAAATGAGGGCCAAGCTTATACCAGGGCAGACTAGCGGGGGGCTCAAGGAGGCACACAGAGCAGGGGGACGGAGACCTCAGTCCTCGAGACCGCTCCTGCCAAGAGGAGGGCAGGAGAAGTCGGGAGAGGTGCCGGGAGCCCGCCAGGCGGGGGAGAGGCGCGTGGGACAAGGCAGGAGGAGGGCAGCCCTTATCGGTTCCCTATCCCACTAGCTTCGCTGCCGGGGTCGGAAATCCAGGTTCCTTGGCGCGGAACTAGGGGCGGGTCCGGAGGCGGAGGCGACAGCGCCCGGCGGGGTGCGCGCGGCTGCGACCCCGTCACTCCCCCGCCGCCTCCGCCCCTAACCCTCGGCCCTGTGCGCGAGCGAGCGAGCGAACGCAGCAAAACAAAACAAACTAGTGCCGGCTTCCTGTTGTGCAACCCGCTCCTGAGTAAGTCGGGGGCCGAAAGGGCGCAGCGGCTGGGAAGCCCGGGCGGCCGGGACCCGCGCGCGCTGCCCGGCCCGGCTGGAGCCTGTAGCCCGGAGTAGCCATGGCCGGGCTCACAGCCCCCGCACGCTGGCCACCGGCCCCCGCCAAGCCAGTGTCCTAAGCCTGTGGTTTCCCTTCGCTTCTCGCCTCCCAAACACCTCCAACAAGTCGGAGGGCGCGAACGCGGAGCCAGAAACCCTTCCCCAAAGTTTCTCCCGCCAGGTACCTAATTGAATCATCCATAGGATGACAAATCAGCCAGGGCCAAGATTTCCAGACACTTGGGTGACTTCCTTGTCCCCGAGGTGACTTGTCAGCTCCAGTGAGTAACTTGGAACTGTCGCTCGGGGCAAGGTGTGTGTCTAGGAGAGAGCCGGCAGCTCACTCACGCTTTCCAGAGAGCGACCCGGGCCGACTTCAAAATACACACAGGGTCATTTATAGGGACTGGAGCCGTGCGCAGGACAAAGTCTCCGAGACTGAGACATTTTCCAAACAGTGCTGACATTTTGTCGGGCCCCATAAAATGTAAACGCGAGGTGACGAACCCGGCGGGGGGGGTTTCGTGTCTGGCTGTGTCTGCGCACTGGCGGCGTGGGAGGTTATAGTTATAGACCCGGCGGCTGCGGGTCGCCGGGCCGGTACCGGCGAGGAGTGTAGGTACCCTCAACCCGACCACCTCTTGCAATCATAGGGACACCGGCTTGGATGAGACACAGGCGTGGACAACAGTCTTCGTGAAGCTCCACAAACACGTGGAACTTGAAAATACAACTACTGCCCCGTGTGTGCGCGAGAGACCTCACGTCACCCCATCAATTCCCACTTCGCCAAAGTTTCCCTTCAGTGGGGGCTCTGGAGTGGCGTGCCCCACGCCCGTCCGTCCTGCAACTTGCCCTGATTGTGTACCCCTCTGCCCCCTCTACTTAAAATGAAAAAACAAAAACTGTTCCTAATTAGCGAAACTTTAAAACCCTGTTGATCTTTCTGTCTTCTACATTGGGCGCTCTTAGGCCACTGACAGGAACACTGAACCCTAATTGTTGCTATCAGTCTCCGTAAGCGCAGGTCTCTCAGTGACCTATGACTCTGGGGATTGGGGTGCGCGTATCCTTAAACCCGCGCGAACGCCACCGGCTCAGCGTGGAAAACTATTTCTAATCCCTAGTTTGCGTCTCTGAGCTTTAACTCCCCCACACTCTCAAGCGCCCGGTTTCTCCCCGTCTCTCGCCTGCGAGCAAAGTTCCTATGGCATCCACTTACCAGGTAACCGGGATTTCCACAACAAAGCCCGGTGTGCGGGTCCCTTCCGCCGGCCAGCCAGCGCGAGTGACAGCGGGCGGCCAGCCCTGGCGAGGAGTAACTTGGGGCTCCAGCCCTTCAGCGCGCTCCGCGGGCTTTGCCTCCTTCGGAAATGAAAACCCCCATCCAAGCCGGGGGACGGAGCGCGGAAACCCGGCCCAAGTGCCGTGTGTGCGCGCGCGTCTGCGAGGGCAGCGGCGGCAGGGGGAGGAGGAGGCAGAGGCGGGGCGGCTGGACCCTCGGCATCAGCTCATTCTCCCCTGCTACACACATACACACGCAAATAATGTTTCTAAAAAGTTGAGTTGCGACTTTGTGCCTCGCCTGTCCTGTTCATCCTTGTCCTGGGCCGGGGAATGCTTCTGGGGGCCGACCCCGGGATGCTGGCTAATTGCTGCAGGCGGCTTCCGTCGCCGGTGCGACCCTGGACGGCCGCGGACGGCTTACAAGGGGTCCCGGGAGGGGCAGTGGCCGCAGCACTCGGCGCCGGTGCCTGTGCGCGCCGCGCTCTGGGCTGCCCGGGCGGCGCAGTGTGGACGCGGCTGCAGGGAGAGGGGAAGGGGGAAGAGGGAGGGAGGAAGGCGGCCCGGCGAGGAGTGTGGATGTGTGTGCGGCCGCAAGGGCCGGCCTGCAGCCAGCTGCTTCCTGAGTGTGAGCGCCGGAGGGGGAGGGGGAAGAGTGGGGGCGGGCTCGCTGGTCACTAGGCTGGCCAATTCGAAGGCTGAGCTTGTGTCTCCCTCTTGACGCGTACACACACACACACACACACACACACACACAAACTCACACTCCCAGTAAGCCAGAAGTCGAGGAATTCCAGAATTCCAGAACAGGGTAATAGCAGGGAGACACTTTGCCTTCTTCCTGGCCTTATTTGTTAAACTGACTTTTATTTTAACATGAAAAGATGTTAGTGTTTAGCCAGGATTTGATGTCAGGTCATAAAAAAATAAATAAACAACAACAACAAAAAATCCGGTAGTAACACAGAGAGAATAACACAGTGAAAAATGGCAAAAGAGTTGCTTTGAAATTTGGGATCGGATGCACATAACAACTTCGAAACTGGATAGGTAAAGCACTAAGGAAGCGTTTGGCATCTTTTCCAAGCATAGGCAGGGAAGAGAGGAAGGTGATGGAAGTGTTGGAAGGGTATAAAATTCCTAACACAGGCAGTTAGGAATGGAGGTATATTCCCTGCATATGTGGCACTTTATGAATTCAACATCCTCAGCCTTAAACCCCACCTAAGCTCTGACCCACCATCCCTTCTGCTTGTGTTGATCAGAGCCCTCAAAAGGTTGTTACAAGAAAGTCTACTTTTAGTAGTTCATCACATGTGTTGCCACAGATGCAAGGACTTCCATCTTGGGAATCTAGGTATGTAATGCACACAATAGTTGAGAGTATTTTTCACCCTCATGAATTAAATGAGTGAGGATGCCACCAGACACTTTTAGAATTTCACAAGTCCTTATATTCTATTCTATTGTTCCTACTCCAATATAAATTAGCAATCAGGTAGTAGATGCTTTGATCAAGATAGAAGTCCTCAAGGACACAAATGACTTACCCCAGAAAGCCAAAACTAAAAGACTGTTGGCAGTTTTCATTTATCTAATTTCAGTGGGAATATTACTAGGTTTGGTCTATATCCATGATATTAACATAACCAAAAGAAGCCTGGTTTCCACAGTACTTTTTCTTTTCTTTTCCTTCTCCTCGGGACACAAACTCATCAGAATATTAATCACCAGAATATTTGTCAGCAGAAGTAGGGGAAGAAAAATAATAAGAGTTTAGGATATGTCATTCTGTCAATTTTCCAGTTTCTCTCTGTTCATCTCTTTTAAATACAAGTATCCAGGCCCAAGATTGGCAATAGATGGGCTCAACCACACATAAGAAAAGAAAATACTCATAAAATGAAGCATGCAGCAACATCACAAAAACAAAGAAACCAAGTGGTGGAAATTGCCATGACTATTCCATTGTGGCTAGTTATTGCAACATGCCTGACATTCACATAAAAACTCTTCCTCATTAACTCCAGCCTTCAGGAACAGAGCAAGATGGGAACACTAACCCTTCAATGCATCATGGGAACTTCTGTTCATCAGATTCTCGTGCTGTACAACAACTGCTCCCCAGGAACAAGACAAGCCTGGGTGGAGGCTGCAGAAAACCTTTCCAATGTCCCTTAAATATCATTTCAAATACAATGGTTTTGATGCATAGACTGGTATCCTAGGGGCTTGCAGAGCTTCTAAAACTTCCCAAATGATGGGAACAGCTTAGCTGGAAAAGAAAAAATATATAGTGCTACACCCAACTTTAATCAATGGCTCATGGAAAAAAACACTGGGAAAGTTATGAGTCATTGACCTGGAGATCCCCAAAATCTCTTCATTTATAAGAGCCCAAGAGTGGGAATGTCATTTTATTTAGGTGTGATTTTCATGAACATGTAACATTCCTAAAATATTTACCACTAAAGAGGTATAGTGCTTTGGTTGGATTTTTTTCTTTTCTTTTCTTTTCTTTTCTGGCCAAGAATGTAGACCTGCAATGTTCTTATATTCCATGGGTTATAGTAAAAATGCAGTTGTTGTTGTACCAATACAACCCTGGAGTGACTCAGAATGAGATCTGTACCTCTTCTGGGCTGAATTGGTCAGCAGGGGTGAGGGAGAGTGGTAATGAGAGACAGTGAGAAAGGAAATCGTGTAGTTCGGAAATGATACTCTCCCCTACCCATGAGCTCTCCATTGTGCTTAGGAATCATACTCTGGCAGCCCTTCAGCCAGATAGGTGGGAACTGCAGCCCAGTCTGTATCTTCCCTCTCTAGAGACCTGTGTTGTATGTGCCTCAACCGCTGACTCAGAGCAGCTGACTCAGCAGACAGGCCCCTGCTGCCAGCTCCAGTCCAGTTCTCATTCATTTGAGAAATATTCAGTGAGTACATACTCTGTCCAAGTATTGGGACTAAAGGAATTAACACGTGTATGCATTCTACATGTGAGGATATTATGGAAAACTTTTTGCCCAGTGTCTCAGTTATAGCAAACCCTCAAGAAATGAGGACTCTCTCCATATATTACCTTGTCTAATCCTCAAAACAATTGTATGAGGTGGATATGGATAATCTCCTATTTAGAAGCCAAGAAGTTGAAGCTCAGTAAACAGTTAAAGAGAGTCAGAGACAGAGCCAGATATGCCAGTTTAGAAGCCCCAAGTTCAATCAACATTACTGTACTACAAAATAATTGTGCATGCCCTTTGAATGTGTATAAAACATATTGCAGGTGTATAAAGTGCAAAGCATCTTGTGATCAATGTTGGATGAGCACAGTGAAGTTGGTAGGGAGTGTGGAGGAGGCACGAATAATTTCCTGCAATATGACATGGTAGCTTGGCTGTTTGAGCTGGACTTCAAAGAATGAGTAGCGAACTGATAAGCAGAGGAGACCATTTCAAGTAGAAGAATCAGCATCAGAAGGGGCACAGAAGGCATAAGTCCTGCATGGCAAGCAGCTCACTCAAAGCTAGAGTACAAAATAGAAACATCCACAGTCTCATGGCAATGAAACCCTCCAGAAGGAACATCCTAACAGCAAAACTTCAGAACTGTTATTTGAGTCACTTTGAGTGCTCTGACAGTAAACTACTTACAAACTTGCAAAGAACTATGATCAGAGTCCTACTCCCATAAAGTGTCCATGAAAAGAAACAAGTTTGAACCCCAAAATGCAGAGAAATTGAGCTAATAGCACCAGTGATAGTATGCCTAGCTATTAAAACACAGACGCATACACATACACACACACACACACACACACACACACAAGCTGGCAAGAGTCCAGTTACGTAGAAATGCAGCGGAAAAAGTTAGTGTTTGCCAACTTTAAGAGGGGGAACTAAATGTGTAAAATGGAAAATTTCCATTTTCCTTTCCTGTGTGAGTAGTACAAATAGTGGAATGCAGCAAATTTCACATTATGTTATCAGTGTGTGATATATTAAGAAAACTTAAGCTGATTTTTCTACTAATTTGTCACAAATATGTTCAGCCCAGACTCTTTGCCTCACATACACATCAGTGATATAATTTTTATTAAAAAATTGTTATTTACACCTATCACATTCACAACATCATACCTCTTTTCCTTTCTAAAGTCAAAGCTATAAATATTTTATTCCATACAATATCTCTCAATCTTGTCTAATTGGTGAAATGTTTCTTCCTTTTTTATACAAACCAAGCTGAGATGTACCTAAAATTCAGAGAAAGGTTGATGAAGTATTCCTTGACATATTACTTAGGTATATCTACAAAGAGCTTACCATAACAAACATAAATTCATAGATATATACAATATTCCACAGGCAGCCAGTTATTCTTTCACAATTTAACATCTATGCTGGCCAACTATATGTGATGTTGTAAAATTAATTACCTAATCCCAATGCTATCTTATCTATAACTGCCTTCTATAAGTGCCTCTTAATGACCATAACTTACTTTTCTTCATATGCCTTTCATGGCCTCGAAATAGTACTGGGCACTAGTAAGTAACTAATGCTAATCTAATAAATGGATTAATTAATGAGAGAATGAAAGAATGGTTTCTTTACCTTCAGAGATGATAAATAATACAACTAATTATTACATATGTGTATAATCATTTCAGTGTTCCAAAAGAGGCTAACAGATGCTCTTTGAATGTGTGCAAAGCACATTACAAGTATACAAAGTACAAGGCCTCTTGTTATCAATGTCAGATGAGCACAGTTAGTGTGTAGGGAGTATGAAAGAGGCAGGAATGATTTCTTACACTGTGATATGAAGTAGCTTTCTGTACCCCTAGGCTTTTTATTATAAACTGAAGATTTAAATATTACCTCCTATTTCTTGAAGAAAATTCAATTTCTTTGAAGAAAATTCAAAGACTTTATGCAATGCTTAGAATAAGGAGGAGAGCTGGTCTGTGCCCTGCTCCAGTGACCCTTTCCTGTCTGACACCCACTACTAAACCAGGTCATTTGCATCATACCCTGAATTCTAGCCTCAAAATAAAAATATATACTTAAATAATGGGGAGAAAAGGGAAGAAAAGAAATGGAAAATAGGGAATTAGGGTGCAGAGAAGGCGAATTATTTAAAAACTAGTGGAAGTGAAGAAGGCAGCACAGCACTGGTACATCAGGATAATTGAGAGCAACGAGTTAGTTTGGGGCAGAATTAAGCTCTGGAACAAAAGTAATTCAGTGGCTTTTCAGACTCCTCCCCAACTTACCTCGAGTCTTAGATATACCTGCAAAGGGGGTTGAAGAAACTCAGAGATTTTCCACAAATCCTAACTTCTCACAATGTTAAAAGCACACAGGAGATTTTCACATGTATACACATTTCTTTTCTTGTTTAACTCTATACAGCAGGGAAGAGTGTCATTTTATTGTCCATGGAACAAATGACCAGTTGCCCCCAAAGCAGACCTGCCCCGGGTAAGAGTGTTGACTTCCTTCAGGCTGGAGGCACTGCTCTAAGTTCATGATCTACATTTTTTTCACTTCATTCTCACAACATCCGAATCAGGTAAGATCTAGCACAACTTCCATTTTACAGATGAGAAAACAGAGGCAGAGAGAGGTGGAATATCTGCCCACTGTCACCCAACTCATGTGGGACTAGCCAAACTTCTACCTATTAGCCATTGCTCTATTATCTTTTCAGGGTGGGAAACCCTGCTTCCACCAGACAATTATTTGTTTATTCACTCAGGCAGGTGGTATGTTGGAAGAAGAGTGGACTTTGGAATCACAAATCCTGGAATCCCAACTTCACCACTAACCGAGAGACCTTGAGCTGGTTCCTAAACCACGGGGAACTTCAATTCCACTACATCAGTTATTGCAAAGGTTGAATGGGAATTGTGACACTGGCCAGCACACATGTAAAACCAGGGGCATCCCCTATTGATAAGGAGCCCAGCCCAAGATCTTCAGGGGAAATTGATCCCAGCTCCAGCTCCACTGATGGGCTTGGTGATTCAGAGAGGAATCTCACTCCCTTGGTCAAAGTGAATGGCTCATAAATCTGGGCCTAAGTCAATCCGTGCAAGACATTCTCCTGGCTATAGGGATTGGTTAAAAAATGGGCATGTAACCCAGTTTGGGCTAAATGAGATGTGAGCAGGAAAGTTATTTGATAGCTTCTGAAGAAGGTAACTTCTCTTCTTTCTAGAGAGCTGCTGGAGAGGTAGCCTTTTCTCCTCTATGTGTTGTGGAGAGAAAAAAAAAAAAAAAAGTGAAACTGATTTCCTCTCAGCCTACACAGAAGGCTCGCACTTGGTGAAGGGAAGGATGGAGAAGATTACAGAGAATAGCCCTGATGGAACCACACTTAATTTCTACCTGACCTCTTAACTTTTTCATTTGTACGAGTTACTAAATGCCTTTTAATTTCTAAACAAATAATTACAGCAACTTATAGAAGTACCTAAGGTATTAAGGCACCATCATGAATACAAAGATAAGCAAGACAAACTTCAAGGGGCTCACCACCTAATAAATATTATATTTAGCTTTTATGACATCATTTTAGTCTTTTTTTGTTGTTTTTTGGTTTTGTTTCTAAATAGGGTCTTGCTTTGTCACCCAAGCTGTAATGCAGTAGTGTGATCATAGCTCACTACAACCTCGACCCCCTGGGCTCAAGTGATCCTCTTGCCTCAGCCTCCTAAGGAGCTGGGACTACAGGTGCATGCCCTCATTTTGTTTATTTTTGTAGAGGCAGGGGGGTCTCGCTATGTTGCCCAGGTTGTGGGTTTTTCAAGTAAAGTTATGGCTCATACTCTCTTCAGGACCCTCCTACCATTTGGTCAGTTTGATATTATGCAAGAGAAATTCCATTTCCCCAGTAGTTACACAATGCCCCCTTTCAGACCAGCTAGTCAACCCTGTGAGGGTCAGATAGAGTAGTTTATCCATTTGGTTGTCAGACAACTGCCTCGAACATCCAGGCCATTTCTACATGTTCTCAGTTACTGGTTAACAAATATTGCCCCAGAATTCAGCATCTAATAGGAAATACATTCATTTCCAAATTCCTACTGAAATTGGATTTTTCTCATTCCTAGATAAAATGGAGACACCCAGATTTTCCTGGAATGGCATTCAGAAATAGAGAAGGAATCATAGAGACATGTCTGCCCAGCCATCTCTGAGTCTCATGCCTTTTTGCTGTTGCTGCTGTTATTACTCCTACCTTGGAAAGTTTCAGT
This sequence comes from Papio anubis, assembly GCF_008728515.1. NCBI lineage: Eukaryota > Metazoa > Chordata > Mammalia > Primates > Cercopithecidae > Papio > Papio anubis. The sequence goes on from NC_044988.1 coordinate 33,271,745, forward strand.
TCATCCTTGAATATCCTCCCCACCCCCATGCTTTTCTGTCTTCTGTTTCATAACTAAATGCCATTTGAAACTCTAGCTATAGATACTCCTGCTGATATAAGCAACAGGGGCAGAGAGTCCTTAGATTCTAGACTGAATTTAGGCCCCAGCAGTTAGACAATGGGAACTTGATAATAACGATGTTATCTCAGCAGATTGCATAAGTCAGAAATGTTCTCCCTGTCACTGCTTTCTTTTTCCTTCCAGCAAGAAGTGGACATTAAGGAGAAAGTGAAGGTGGCAAGTTATGAGTGATCAGTTTAAGACACAGTTTAGTTATGGCAATGATAACAACTCAGATTTATTAGGGGCTTATTATGTGCCAGGCTGAGCAAAGTATTTAAGACTCTTGATCTCATTTAATTCTCACAGTATAGGGGCTAATGAGTGGTAGAGGTGACAGTAGGACCCAGCCTCACTTGGCTCAAGGGCACACACTCTTAGCTGTAATACTCTACTGCCTCCATAAAGTATGCTTATTGTAATACATGTTGATGAGATAGGTGATAAACATAATTTATGTAAAAATTAAGAACAAGATATATGGTATAAATTATATATGTAATGACCTGTTTATATGACACTCCTGTGATACTGAACTTCTTATAGTTCCTCAAAGCCTGCTTTGCAAACTTTCCAGAGCCTCCGAGCCTGCTGTTTTATCTACACAGAATGACCTTTACTATCCACCTCCTCTTACTCTGAAGCTTTCTCTGATAGGGAGAATAATGTCCCCCACCTGTGCCCCAACAACAACAAAAAAATCCACATCCTAACTCCTGGAACCTATGAATATGTTAGATTACATGGCAAAAGGGACTTAAGGCTGCAGACAGAATTAAGCTTGCTAATTAGTTGCCCTTAAAGTAGGGAGACTATCCCGGACTATGCAAGTGAGCCCTGGATTAGGGATGTGGTAGTCAGGGAAGCAGAACCATAGAGAGACTATGTTACTGGGTTTGAAGGTGTAGGAAGGAGCTATTAACCAAGGAATGTGGGCACCTCTAGAAGCTGGAAAAGGCAATGGAATAATTCCTTCCTAGAGCCTCCAGAAAGGCATGCAGCCCTGCCACACCTTGATCTTAACCCAAGGAAACCTGTGTTAGACTTGTATACTACAAAACTGTAAGATACAATTGCGGGTTGTTTAGGATGCTATTTAGGGTAATTTGTGACAGCAGCAATGCACTTTCTCAACTTTCCTCTCTCCCTTCTCCCCCAGACCCAAACACTGCTAGCTCTCAGCTCCCACAGAACACTGTCCTTATAGTATTTAATGCTATTGATACTATCTGGGGCCTGGCCATGTATATCCCATCCTTCCCTTAGCTTCTTCAGGAGCATTGTGGCTTGGTATCACCACCCACCTGAGAGCCTTAACCCTGCCACCACCCACTTTCTACTGCAAGGACAGGCACTGTGAAGTGAAAGGACCCACAGCCCTTGAACTGGAAGGAACAGAAAAGGCAGGAGAAAGAGGATGTAAGAGGAGAGCAGCAGGGGGATGCAGGAAGGAGGAGGATAAAGGGATTACCAGAGGAGAGGAGGTGAGAAAACACAGAGAGGGAAGGAATGAAGGGGGAAGACATGGTCAAAGAAGAGGAGAAAGAAGGAAGGGCGCTGGAGGAGGACACAGAAGTTAGGGTGGCAACGAAGAGGAGAAGGGAGAATGAAGAAAAGGGACCTTGTTCTGCTCCCACCCATCTCCCACCTGAACACCCTCTCCTCCCTCCTCCCTGAAATATCCCCCAGCCGTGAGTATCCAGTCCTAGTGCCTCTTCCTTGCAGTGGCTGTCAGTGCTGGGTACTCTTTAGAATACCCGGAGAAACTTGCCAGGCCCCACCCCCCCCCCCCCACCCCCACCCCCGCCAGAGATTCTTACTTAATCAGCCTGGATAGGATCTAGGCATCAGGACTTTTTATAAGCTTCCTAGGAGACAAATGGGCAGCCAGGGTGAAGAACCATTGTCATAAAGCCCTTTTTGATCTCTTTGTCCCACCTGGGATGGCTCCTACAGTCAAACTCAGAGCCCTCATGTAGGTCTCACACTTGTCAGCTGGAGAGACTGAAGTGATACAATTTTAGAACCCAGACCCCAGAACCAAACTGCTGGGATTTAGTCCTGACTCCACCTTTAATAGCTGAGCAACTTTAGGGCAGTCACTTAAGCTCTTTGTGCCTGTCTCTCTATCTGCAAAAGGAGAATGAATATAGTCAGGTATTTGCCTTACAGCATTGTTTTGGAGACTGAGTTAATATTTGTTAAGTGCTTAGAACAGTGGCTGCCACACATAATGTATGATTAAAGCATTTTTTTAGATAAAACAAAATCAGCCTGCATCATCTCCGAATTGTTACTCTATCTTGTCAAGCTGTTTAACCTTTTGTGTACATGCCCGTGCCCGGTTTACAACTGCCCACTTCTGTCATTCCCACCACACCAAAGCCATTGCTGTCTGCATCATAGGCACTCACAGTCTGTTAAGTGAACAAAGAAGAAGCAAGAAATAATTCCAAAATATATATAACCTGTTCATTAAAATTAAGACTTGGCTGTGAGTTAATACTTTAAAAAAAAAAAAAAGTCGTTTAAACAATTTCAACTTATGAACAAAGGTCTTAGGCAGTGGTTGGGATGGGGGGAGCACAGTATAAGTAACAGGAGATGTGTGGCACAAGGAAGAGTCCTGAGTGGTTCTCAAATTGGACAATTCTGATATCTAACTGAGGTTACAGAAGGTCATAAAGTAGGCTGAAGAAAGAAGAGAGGTAGAAGTTCTGAAAAAATACCCAGGTCAGAGGAATAAAAGGCCACAAAAGGCAAACTTACTACTTTATCATTGTGCCTAAGGCAGGCCCAGTCTACATTTCTATTTTGATGACTGATTTGCATACACACTCATATACATTTTAACTCTGAAAGTAGAAGTTCCATATGTGTTTTATTTACTCTCATTTATTTTTTATCTTTACCAGTTGGCCTATTTTTTTTTCTTCGCATGACATCAGGAGATCATCATTGCAACAAGCAACTCAGCTTAGAAGCGCTGGGATAACTCCGAAAGAGACATTTGAGACAAGATGTAGAACTTTGTATTAGAGTACAAGAAAATTTGTAATGCACAAATTCGGCGGCCAAAAGATTTCTCTCAAAGGTATGAAAAGATGTCTGTGCTTTATTTTCAAAGAAACCAAGTAAGACGTGGTCCCTGAATCACTGTCTGAACGCAAACAGCATTTGGCTTTGATCTGAGTTGTTGAAAACTATGACCAATTTATCCTGAGGATGCCAAACCATCAGAGAATGTTTTTAAGTCTGGATTTCCATATCAGGATTCTGCTACACACTTTTTCTCTTCATTTCACATTACACAGGGCCAACCCAAAATAGTACTTCCAACAATGGATGTAGTTGGTATGATAATTTCACATCTAGTTATGGGCAAGGGGTAGATGGGCCTTTTTCTTACTGACATGCTCATGTGGCCCACGAAATATATATAAAAATATAATTAAACAGTAAATGGAATTATTTGATATAATCCCCCTTCTATACTGTATTGATAGACTTCTTAGGCAGACTCAGCCAGTTTCCAAGTGAATGGGGAATACGGAAAATTTCATAAACTCGCTTGTCAAATGAACGTGCCCCAGTGTGCCTCTCCAATCTACCCGAGTCACACCTGCTGCCGGCCTTCTTCCTGCTCTCCACCTGGTCCAAGAAGAGTCACTGCCGATTTTTTGAACTTCATTTGCAAACCTAAACCCCAAATATATCCGTTAGTTTCAATGCCGAATCACATTTGCAGTGCCCCTTCCTGCCTCCAAAGCTAAACTATATGTGTGTGAAGGTGCAGACACAGGGGCAGCAGATCCAGTCCCATGAGGACATGCACCAGCCATCTTGCAAGCATGTGCGACACACCAAGGACCTCCTACAATGAGCCAATCACCCAGGATTATCCGCTTTTGGGTCTCAGTAGGATTTTTTAGGAAGGTGATGAGGACTTGATCAGCACATACAGTCTCTGAAGCACTTTCCACTCTGCCCACATCCTTCTGAAATAAGTAAATGGGGGTGGTGATGTTGATGTTTTACACTTCTCTACAATTTAGGGCATCTAAATCACCCAAAGGTAGGTATTTGTCTAAAATCATAGTCTGAAGCTAGAGATTTGGACCCATTCTGCATTCAGGGTGCATCTTCAGATTTCAATACAGACAAGGTGTAGAGGATTTGGAGGGCAGTGCGCAACTTCTAAGGATGGAAACTTTATAGAAGTGCCTAATCCTAAAGCTAGAGTGTCTTTGCAGGAGTTCTTAATGCTAAGGAGTCTGTGGATAGAAGTGGATACCTTTTGGCCAGGCCTGGTGGCTGATGCCTGTAATCCCAACATTTTGGGAGGCCGAGGCAGGCGGATCACTTGAGCCCCAGAGTTCAAGACCAGCCTGGCCAAGATGGCAAAACCCCGTCTCTACTAAAAATACAAAAATTAGCCAGGCGTTGTGGCACGTGCTTGTAATCCCAGCAACTTGGGAGGCTGAGGCAAAAGAATCACTTGAACTGGAGAGGTGGAGGTTGCAGTGAGCGGAGATAGCACCACTACACTCCAGCCTGGGTGGCAGAGCAAGACTCTGTCTCAAAAAAGTAACTAAATAAATATAAAGTGTTTACCTTTTGTAATCCCATGTATTTCATTTTAGACCTTATTATGAGAAGCAGTCCACAAGCTTCACCAGACTCCCAAAGGAATCCATTCCACGGTAAGTTACTGACCCCTGAAACTGTCAGGGCCCACTCCCCCTCCCTCCCAAGCCAGAATAACTCCACACCCAGACACCAGATCTGCATCCCCCCAACTCCTACCCCTACCCTGACTTCCACCGTCTGTATTCCCTAACAGCAACATGGTGGCCCTGACCCTCCTGCATCAGACTTATCACTGCCCCCGTCTTTTAGAGTCACCTCCCCTGCCTTCTATAAAACACTGTCTTGTCCTGGGAGTTTGGGTTGTATGTTTAAAGACTGTCAGCCGTGGTCGTCTGACAGGGGAGCAGGGGAGGTGGTTAGGTGACAGGAATTTGGTTCCATGATGTCTTCATTTTTAGAGTAAGCCCATTTTACTTAAATGATCAAGAAAACAGAAAAGATCTTTTAAAAATCTATTCTTCTTGTAAGTGGAAACTACATGATGAGAACACACGTACACAAAGAGAAGAACCACAGACACTGGGGTCTACTTGAGGGTGGAGAGTGGGAGTAGGGAGAGGAGCAGAGAAAAATAACTATTGGGTACGAGGTTTAGTATCTGGATCACAAAATAATCTGTACAACAAACCTGCATGACATGAGTTTACCTGTATAACAAACCTGCACATGTACATCTGAACCTAAAATAAATGTTAAAAAAAAAAAAAAAAAAAGAAAGAAAGAAAGAAAGAAACAAACAAACAAACAAACAAACTTTACATGCTGGGCGTGGTGGCTCACACCTGTAATCCCAGCACTTTGGGAGGCCAAGGCTGGCAGATCACTTGAGGTCAGGAGTTCAAGACCATCCTGGCCAACACGGCAAAACTCCATCTCTACTAAAAATACAAAGAAGAGCCAGGTGGTGGTGCGCACCTGGAATCCCAGCTACTGGGGAGGCTGGGGCAGGAGAACCACTTGAACCGGGGAGTGGGAGGTTGCAGTGAGCTGAGATCGCACCACTGCACTCCAGCCTGGGTGACTGAGTGAGACTTTGTCTCAAAAAAAAAAAAAGGAAAAAAAAAAGAAACTTTCCAGTTGTACACATACACAGGCACCCATATGAGCATGCATGTCCATACATGCAAATTTTGCCAATAAATTATTTGCAGTGTAGTTATACATATGAAAAACAGATCTGCTCTTCCTCCCAATTTCTTCTTGATTGTGCTTGCATTCCTTGTCCTCCTCTCTTCAGCTGACCGTGCTGTTACCTTAGGCCTCTTCTATTCTTTCCCTCTCTGTTTTATGGCTCTGCTCACTTCACTGTGGCTTAGTGGAACTGAAGGAGGCCTTGGGGCAGGTGGAGCTGGGTATGCCAGCCCTGAGGGCTGTGTCTCCAGCCAGATCATTTAATCTCTGCTTCTCAGTTTACTCATCCATAGGAAGAGCTAACATTTTGCAGGTGCTTACTCAGGCCAGGCATGTTACATATATTAGTTCATTTAATCCTCACAATAACACTATGAGGTTGGTAACATTAGCCCACATGCACACACTGAGGTACAGAAAAATTAAATCACTTCCCCAGGATACACAATGATAGTAGCTCCTCTACTTTTTCTAGTCTTCTGGCTTCAGAGTCTGTCCTTTTAGCACTATGCTATGCTGCTTCTTTGGGGAAGAAAAAAAAAAGTCTCAAACTGAATTCCACATACCTGTGTAACAGTACTCTTTTGTTGATTAGAGATAACATGGGAGGTGGAGGTTGGACATACAGAATGCCCGGCACATAGTAGGTCTAGCTGTCATCACACTCCTCTAATGAGCATCACCCTAAGCTTCCTCCGCACAACTCCATTAACTCTGGCAAGTGTGTCTGCTTCCATAGCCCACAGGAATCTTAGTTTGAGCAGCTGTCTTCTTTCTGAGCCATTGCTGCTCCCTTTTCAGCCATTCTTCTCACTGTGCCACCTCCCCCCTCCATCTCACCCTGCCTGCTTTCTGGATGTTTCTGGCATCAGCTCCCATTGTTCAGAACCCATCTCCTCCCACCACCCAACTTGAGGTCCTCAGTTCTCTCAGCCAGACCAGTTCGCTAACCTCCTCATGGGTCTGCTGGCCTCCAGTCTCTCCCCACACAAATTTGGCTGACATGCAGTTGTCAGATTAGTGGTCCTGGATGTGACTCTTTGATCTTGGACCTTGATTTTTCTCTCTGGCAGTGTCCCCTGCCCAATACTCTGTTCTTGAGTCAAAATGGACTAGTTACTAGAGTCTTCAAACACACCTTGAGTTTTACCTCTGCTGAGATGCCCTTCCTAGGCCAATCTCCCACCTTAAGATCAAGTTCCAATGCCAGCTCCTCCCGCAGCCTTCCCTGGGAGTCTCAAGTGCACTTGGACTTCCTCTCCCTTGCATTTTGCACTGGGTGTGTGTTGTGGGAGGTAGGGGATCAGTGAGCATGGTCTTTTCCACCTCTAACTGATTTATAAGGTCTTACACAGGCTTGGGCCTCAATATTTATTAAAAATATAAATGTGTAAATGGGAAAAACTGAAGTCCAGAAAGATTCACTGACAAAATCAATAAATCAGGTAGTTGAGAGATGGCATTACATAAAAATGTAGTTAGCCATATTGCCTGAGTTTAAGCCAACTCTAGCATTTATTGCTGGTGTTACCTGGGGCAAGTAACTTAACCTTTGTGTGCCTCAGTTTTCTCAGCAGCAATGTGGGAATAATAATAGTACTTATCTCATAGGATGGTCATGAGGATTAAGTGAATTAATACTTATAAAATGTTCAAAATGGTACTTAATACATTGTAAGCACTCAAATGTTAGCTAGTTTTTTTTTTTTTCATTAATGGCAGACCCGAATTAGAATCAAGAACCCTTGACTTTCAGTCCAGTGCTCTTTCTCCCAGGCTCCATGTCTTGGCACTGTGTAGCTACCTGCCACTCAATGCTCTCTGTTTCCTCAGTGTCCTTACTCTTTGTTCAACTTCCCTACTCCATGCAAAAAAGATGCATGCACATGATATATGTTTGCATATGCATATACATTCAAGTCAATAGGTAAATACTGCTTTTTCCATTTAAGGTAGTCTAGAACTTTGATGATGCTATGTGGTCTTCAGTCAAAAAAAAAAAAAAGAAAGAAAGTAGGGGATTCTCTGTCACCCACAGTGCAGGATAAGCCTCTTACAAGAAAAGAAACAGCTATGGAAGCTTTCATATCTTCTCTAGTTCCAAGATACTTCCACTAGCAGTTTCTGAAAAGCCACCATGACAGGTCAGAACTCACATGGAAAAGAACACTGATTTTTCTGGAGCCAGGCAGAACTGGGTTTAGATGTCAACTTTCTCATTCATTAGCTCTGGGGGTTTGGGCAAGTTCCTTTAACCTCTGTCCCTGAGCCTTCATAGGGCTGTGGGCAGAATGGATGAACCAATTTTCAAAAGGCATTAAGCTCAGTACCAGGCACCCAGCAAACCCTGCTGTTAGCTCGATTTCTTTGGGATGAGTAGTGCTGGAACTCTCAGGGATTCAGTGCTGCTGAGGGTGAAAATGGGAAGCCTCAAAAGCCAGTTTGCCAAGACCATAGCTTGTGGAGCCATTCCCTAGCCCAGCTGCTGAAGGAATATTTCCTCTCTACCCTTGTGGTCCTTCCACTCTCTCCTGCTGCTCTGTGTACTGACTCAACCAGAGTGTCTTTTCTTGGAGATACAACTCCCACCAAAGAGAAGAGAAAGAAGTCTAATTTCGGATCTCAGTTAATTTGGGAAATGGACTTTCTCACACTCAAAATCATGTGTCCCAGATGCATTTCCTAGTGAAAGAAACAAAGCTCGTCATCTTGTCAGTCTCTAGTGCACTTTTCAAGTTGACCCAACATGATATTGAGAGGACAAGCGATCATGCCTATCTCCTACACAAGAAGCCTGAGACTGAATGGTTTGCCAGGAGACTCTGGGGTCCTTACTGTTAGTATCTCAGGGCTTGATCACTCAGTCCATGTTCTAAAACTCGATATGCGATGACACTTTTCTAAATGCTCTCCATTTAATAATAAGTTTAAGTTTTATTTTTAAATAAAATGAACCTCTATTTTTTTAAAGCCTTTAAATTGATTCAAACCCTTCTAAAGCAGAGTTAATTCCTAAACTTCACCCTCTGCCGCCTACATGCCTTAGAAATACAACTGTCTTTAGATCTCATGTTGCAGAACCATAATTTTACATAACAGCATTCAACCAAATATTGGTTCTGTTATTTTCCACAACAAGCCTGTTGATACTTTGTGCAATGAAAGAGTTTTCAATGGAAAACTTTTCATGGAAGACATACACTCAGAACACCTCTCTCTGTGTGGCTACATTCTCATGAACTTCCCCGTGAAACACAGTGGGGACTGCAGACAACCTCCCTGGGTCTTCTGGGGCCAACCTCTGTGAGATACCTGCTCTTAGCCAAACCAAGAGGGAGGTTCCTGGAAGGAGAAAGGTTGACTTGGGCTGTCAGTAGGTGGCGCGCGTTCCCCAGCATTAGCCCTGACCCTAGCTCAGAGGTACCTGGACATGTTCTTCCAGGTATGGGCTTCTAGAATGCAGACCTCTTAGACCAGAAATCTCATGTTACCTCTTGGGATGCTGTTGCCCTGAAACACCAAGTTGTTCACAAAACTCTGCTACTCTAAATTTTAGAAAGGAAGCAGGATATTACGTATTGTATTTTTAAAATAAAACACGTTCTTATCTGGGATGATCACAATGGAAATTTTAAATACATACATATATATGTATGTATGTATATGCCATTCCCCTTTATGAAGCATACATCACACCTCCCCTAATGCCACTGTCAGTCTATCCTCAACAAAAAAGATTTCTCCAACTTTTTCTGGTTTTGGAAGAGAGGGTAGGATTCCTACAAGCTAAATTCTAAAGAATAATCATTAAACTCATATAGCTACCTTTGCAAATCCGATGATTGCTCACATAACCCCTTCGCAGATTCTCCGATAAGGTCCCACAACTTGTTTTTTGTTTAAAATACATCTTCATTTTTTGTGGGTCCTTAACTGGACTGACTTTATTGCAAGTCAACAGATATTTTAGCAGGTCCTACTACTTGCTAGGGACAGAGTAGTACAGTAGGTCCTTAAATATCGCCATTTCATTCAACATCATTTTGTGATAACATTGATGAGAAAAACAAAATCAGTTCCTGGCCAGATCCACTGTGTGGAGTGTGTATGTTCTCCACATGTTTATATGGGTTTTCTCTGGGTACTCTGGTTTCCATCCACACCCCAAAGTGTGCATGCTAGGTGAATCAGCATGTCTAAATGGTCCCAGTGCGAGTAAGTATGGGCATGTGTGTGAGTGTGCACTGAGATGGGACGGCAGCCTGCCCAGAGTTGGTTCCTGCCTTGCACCCTGAGCTGCTGGGATAGGCTTCGACCATCTGCAGCCCTGAACTGGAATAAGCAGGTAAATAATTATCTTATTTATTTTTATTAATCTTTTAAAAATGTATGCATAGCTCACATTTATTTCAGTGTTTAATATAAGAAGTGTTTGTGGTCTTTATTTAGAAGTTTTTGTGACCAGAAAACCATCGTAGGAACTTAACTCTTGTTTATATCCATTAGCCGTTGGTAACATTGGTTTTTTAATATGTTGTTTTGCTTAAAGTCACAGTATCTAAGAACCTATTGACAATGTTAAGTGAAGACTTGCTGTCCCTTCAAGGAGATTAATCTAGTTGAAAGATGAGGATGCTCGAGCAGGGCACTTAGAATAAAGAAAAGATAGTCTTTGATATCATATTGGCTAAGAAAAAAGAGAATGTATTCTGTGCCTTTCAACGACAAGGTTAAGCTCAAAATATATTCTTGCGTACTTTAAGTACTGGTCTTTACATCAGAAATGAGGTAGAGATCAAGTTCTCTTGTACTTAACGTGTGACCCAAGCACCCTCATCAGTCCTTGGCACAGCCTTTCCTTACCCATGCAGTGGCTTCTCAGTGAAATCTTCCCAATAGTTTTTTACAGTACTGATGCCTATCCTAAAGATTCTGATTTAATCACTGTGGGATGCAGCCCCCACACACATTTCCCCGAGACATTCTTCTTGCAGCCACACTTGAGAACCACTGCTTTAAAGGCATTTGTAATTGTTATGTCTTTAGGAAGCAGATGTCTTTTTAAAAATATCAGTCTAAAGAAGACACAAAATCCCTATGAAATAACAATGGCAAAAAAATGCTACAGTGAGTATAAAACATTTTAGATTACCTATTGCTTAAGATTATTCATCCTTTTATATGATACCTATTTTCATTAGTCACAGATTCTAAATGGATCTTTTTTTAAAATCAGCAGGTTGATCACAGAGGTGGTCTACAGAAAAAATTAAGAGAAAAAATGAGCAGGCATTATTCAAGTTCCTACTATGTGAAACATTTATGAAGCTCAGAATTTATTTATTGTTCATTTTGTCTAGGACCTGAAGAATTGAAACCATTGAGAGTGAATGAAGTAGCACATGTAAAAAAGTACTTTGTAAACTTTAAGCTGCCAAGCAGATGGAAGTTATTATCAATAACCTTCTTCAGCCTTACTCAAGCCAAGGGAATTGTTCCTTGTGTGATTGATGATAAATAATATTAAAATAGCACATCTACACAGTAAAATCTTTGTGAAGATATACTTAGAAAGAACATGTGTATAATGTGAGAAAAGTAACTAGAAAAATTATAGAAACTGGGGAATGTCAAAATAAGTTATTTCAGCAGCTGGGAAAGGAGGAAGCATGTTTTAAAATGCATGCTTTGAACAAATGTACTGGTATTCTTGGGAGCCGGGGTACTCTCTGCGGGAGAGGTGGTAGGTGGAGGGCAGTTACAATGATGGAAAGTGGGGAGGTAAGGAAGAGTTCTCTTATGTTTGATTGGAATTCGAGGGGCCAGGATGAACCCACAAATTTAAAGAAATGTATATCTCCCAGTTCTATTCACTAAAAGCACCTAGAATCAATGACATCTCAGTAGTCATGAGCATACCTAGGGCCCAGAGTTTCATTTCTGAATACATCCCCCACTGAAAGGAAGCAGGGCCCCTTGGATAAATGGCTTATTCCAGGGCTAGGGCAGGGAAAGTACAAAGTGAGCCGTACGCATCTTGTGACAGAAAGCAAACCCTCAAAAATATAAGGGGCAGTGTCAAAATAACATAGGAGCCAGCTTGAAAGAGCTCCCTCTGGCCAATTATGGGCAATTTTTAGCATCAAAATAACAATGATAAGTTATAAAACATTGGCAGCAAAAAGAGTCCAGATGTTCAGAGATAAAAAATATATATAAATAAGTAAATAATGGGGAAGATAAACCTCTTTTTTACAGCGAAATGCTAACAAACATAGAAGAAATATTTGTTTTAAAAATCACAAACTTGCAGCCTCTGCAGTAATAACAGATTAAGATGACAGTCTTCAATAGATGCTAAAACTATTAGGTGAAAGTTTGTTGGTGAACAGGATATTTTCGGAGCCTCAAAATATCTCCCCACAGATTACTTGCTGATTGCAAAGGGGGGAAGTTCCTGTACAGTGGGTTCATCAAAGTGACATCGTGTGCCTCCCGGAGTGAGCTGCTGAGGACACAACAGTACTTACATGGTATTCCTGCCAAAAATGCACAACCTGAATCTAATCATAAGGAAACGATCAAGCAAACTCAATTGGAAGGGCATTCTGTAAAACAGCTGGCCTGTACTCTTCAAAAATGTCAATGTCATGAAGGACATGAGGAACCATTCTAGGGTAAAGGAGACAAAATATACATGACAACAAAATGAAATGAGTGATCTCAGCTGGATTCTGAATGAGAAAAAAAAATCACAAAATTGAATATTAACTGTATATTAGGTAATGGTATTGTATTGATCCTGAATTTGATGATCATATTGTGGTTATGTTAGAAAATATCACTGTACGTAGGGGCAAAATACTAAAGTTTTATGGTCATTATATCCATTTCTCCCTCTCAAATGATCCAGATGGGGGAGCAGGAAGAAACAGAACCCAAATGTGGCAAAATGCTAACAATTGGTGAATCTGGGTGAAGGTACATGGAAGCTCATTATTCTATTCTTGCAACTTTTCTTAGAACTTGACGTTTTTCTAAGAAATGATTTTAAACATTTTTAAATGATGTTTTAAAATTTATTATGTTTTGGTAAAATCCAAATACTAAAACTTTTTTTTCCCCTAGAAACAGGTTCTTCCTCTGTCACCAAGGCTGGAATGCAGTGGCATGATCACAGCTCACTGTCACCTCAAACTCCTGGGCTCAAGTGATCCTCCTGCCTCACCCTCTTAAGTAGCTAGGACTACAGATGTTCACCACCACACCTGGCTAATTTTATTTTGGGGGGTAGAGACAGGGTCTCACTATGTTGCCCAGGATGGTTTTGAACTCTGCCCTCAAGCTATCCTCTGCCTCAGTCTCCCACTAGTACCTCTTAAAATGTTATCAGAAAATTTCTACCCCAATAACATTATTGAAATATGCTTGATCAGTCATATGAGTAAACTAAATATTAATGAATGATTTAGAACCAGAATTCTAATCTGGCTATGCATGGCTCACAGATTTGGTTTTTTTTTTTTTTGGCCTATAGAATGGTCCTTATAGTAGGTTAGTAGGGGTAGGGTGTGTGTGTGTGTGCGTGTGTGTGTGTGTGTGCATAAGAGTCAAATTAGTTGTTAAGTAAGAAACATAAAAATCATGATTTTCAGCTTCTTTTGAAAAATCAAAAGCTGCCAACCTTTGGCTTCCCAATGGGCTTATCTGAGTCACAGCCACCCTGCTTTTGACATGTCATGTTTTTTATAGGTCACCAAATTCCTTTCCATTCTGAATGTCTCTGAATGTCCCCCTGACCCTGCATGCTTCATTCACTCCAGTTACCTGCCTAGCCCCTAAAAGAGTTTGAGTTTGTGAGCTGACTTTTAGATAATAAAGAATAAAGAGGAAAGTAAGACCATCACCTCTGGAAGGGAGTTGAGAAGGAGGTGGGACTGAAAAGGCATCTTCAGTTCACTAGGCCTCAGACTGAACACTTAGTTTCCCCTTCCTGACCCATCCCCACTTTATTGCCAAGCGAGAAACCTAGGAATTTATCCTTGACATCTTTCTCTCTGTCAATACATCTATCAAATCTATTTCTAAATTCTGTATATTTTACTTCTTAAATATTCTCAAATCTGTCTATTTATCTCTATTTCCAACACAAAACCCATCATCACCCATCATTACTATTGCCACCATCACTACCTCCATCATCATCACCACCATCACCACCACTACTACTATCTCTACTATCACTACCAGCACCACAGGAACCATCACCATCATTATCACTACTATTAGTTTCAGCACCATCACCACACTATTCCAAGCACCCAGTATTATATTATGTCTAAGAAGGCTTCCTAAGTGGTCCATCCATATTCATTCTGGTCTCTCTTCAATCTGATCATTACATTGAAGGCAGATAAGTTTTTTCAAAATGCAAGTTTTGAAAGTCTGCCTCTTGCTTGAGCATTTTTCAAAGGCTCCCACAGCTCTCAAGATAAAAGGAACATTGCTTGAAAAGGCTGCAAGTCTCTGCTTGGTCTGTACCCCAGCCATCTCCGCAGCCTTATTTCCCACCTTTCCCTACTCTGCTCTTCTATTCCAGCCATCCTGCTAGTCTTTAAGTCCCCAGTACTCAGCATGGTCTCTCCTTTTTTAAAAATCTCAGGTGCCTAGAATTGGATTAATCATAATCCTTGGTTTATGAAATGCTATTAAATTACCCAATGCATGGTCTTCTCTATTTATGTAATTAACATAAGACAATGAATATTTCAGAACTCCCCACCCACCCACCCCAGTATCTAGAGCATTACCAATAATTTACATGTCACTTTGTGAACCTCCCATTTCTTCTCTGCTATCCCTCCTCCAAAGGTAACTACCATCCCTGCATTTTGTGTTTAGTTTTATTGGCAGTTTTGTTTTGTTTTGTTTTAGACAAAGTCTCACTGTCCAGGCTGGAGTGCAGTGGCATGATATCATCTCACTGCAGCCTCCACCTCCCGAATTCAAGTGATTCTCATGCCTCACCCTCCCGAGTAGCTGGGATTATAGGTGTGGACCACCACATCCAGTATATTTTTTTTTCACATTTTTTTTATTATGCTTTAAGTTCTAGGGTACATGTGTACAATGTGCAGGTTGGTTACATATGCATACATGTGCCGTGTTGGTGTGCTGCACCCATTAACTCATCATTTACATGAGGTATTTCTCCTAATGCTATCCCTCTGCCATCCCCCCACCCCATGACAGGCCTCCATGTATGATGTTCCCCGCCCTGTGTCCAAGAGTTCTCATTCTTCAATGCCCACCTATGAGTGAGAACATGTGGTGTTTAGTTTTCTGTCCTTGCAATAGTTTGCTCAGAATGATGATTTTCAGTTTCATCCATGTTGCTACAAAGGACATGAACTCATCCTTTTTTATAACTGCATAGTATTCCATTGTATATATGTGCCATATTTTCTTAATCCAGTCTATCATCGATGGACATTTGGGTTGGTTCCAAGTCTGTGATGTTGCAAATAGTGCCACAATAAACATATGTGTGCATGTGTATTTATAGTAGCATGATTTATAATCCTTTCGGTATATACCCAGTAATGGGATGGCTGGGTCAAATGGTATTTCTAGTTCTAGATCCCTCAGGAATTGCGACACTGTCTTCCACAATGGTTGAACTAGTTTACACTCCCACCAACAGAGTAAAAGCATTCCTATTTCTCCACATCCTCTCCAGGATGTTTCCTGACTTTTTAATGATCGCCATTCTAACTGGTATGAGATGGTATCTCATTGTGGTTTTGATTTGCATTTCTCTGATGACCAGTGATGATGAACATTTTTTCATGTGTCCGTTGGCTGCATATATATCTTCTTTTGAAAGTGTCTGTTCATATCCTTTGCCTACTTTTTGATGGGGTTGTTTGATTTTTTCTTGTAAATTTGTTTAAGTTCTTTGTAGATTCTGGATATTAGCCCTCTGTCTGATGGGTAGATTGCAAAAATTTTCTCCCATTCTGTAGATTGCCTGTTCACTCTGATGGTAGTTTTTTTGCTCTGCAGAAGCTCTTTAGTTTAATTAGATCCCATTTGTCTACTTTGGCTTTTGTTGCCATTGCTTTTGATGTTTTAGTCATGAAGGCATTGCCCATGCCTATGTCCTGAATAGTATTGCCTAGGTTTTCTTCTAGAGTTTTTATGGTTTTAGGTCTAACATTTAAGTCTTTAATCCATCTTGAATTAATTTTTGTATAAGGTGTAAGGAAGGGATCCAGTTTCAGCTTTCTACATATGGCTAGCCAGTTTTCCCAGCACCATTTATTAAATAGGGAATCCTTTCCCCATTGCTTGTTTTTGTCAGGTTTGTCAAAGATCACATGGTTGTAGATGTGAGGTGTTATTTCTGAGGCCTCTGGTCTGTTCCAGTGGTCTACATCTCTGTTTTGGTACCAGTACCATGCTGTTTTGGTTACTGTAGCCTTGTAGTGTAGTTTGAAGTCAGGTAGCATGATGCCTCCAGCTTTGTTCTTTTGGCTTAGGATTGTCTTGGCAATGCAGGCTCTTTTTTGGTTCCATATGAACTTTAAAGTAGTTTTTCCAATTATGTGAAGAAAGTCATTGGTAGCCTGATGGGAATGGCATTGAATCTATAAATTACCTTGGGCTGTATGGCCATTTTCACAATATTGATTCTTCCTATCCATGAGCATGGAATGCTCTTCCATTTGTTTGTGTCCTCTTTTATTTCGTGGAGCAGTGGTTTGTAGTTCTCCTTGAAGAGGTCCTTCACATCCCTTATAAGTTTTATTCCTAGGTATTTTATTCTCTTTGTAGCAATTGTGAATGGGATCTCACTCATGATTTGGCTCTCTGTTTGTCTGTCATTGGTGTATAAGAATGCTTGTGATTTTTGCACATTGATTTTGTATATTGAGACTTTGCTGAAGTTGCTTATCAGCTTAAGGAGATTTTGGGCTGAGACGATGGGGTTTTCTAAATATACAATCATGTCATCTGCAAACAGGGACAATTTGACTTCTTTTCCTAATTGAATACTCTTTATTTATTTCTCTTGCCTGATTTCCCTGGCCAGAAGTTCCAACACTATGTGGAATAGGAGTGGTGAGAGAGGGCATCCCTGTCTTGTGCCAGTTTTCAAAGGGAATGCTTCCAGTTTTTGCCCATTCAGTATGATATTGGCTGTGGGTTTGTCATAAATAGCTCTTATTATTTTGAGATACATTCCATCAATACCTACTTTATTGAGAGTTTTTAGCATGAAGCGCTGTTGAATTTTGTTGAAGGCCCTTGCTGCATCTATTGAGATAATCATGTGGTTTTTGTCTTCAGTTCTGTTTATGTGATGGATTACGTTTATTGATTTGTGAATGTTGAACAAGCCTTGCATCCCAGGAATGAAGCCAATTTGATCTTGGTAGATAAGCTTTTTGGTGTGCTGCTGGATTCGGTTTGCCAGTATTTTATTGAGGATTTTCGCAGCAATGTTCATCAGGGATATTGGCCTACAATTCTCTTTTTTTGTTGTTTCTCTGCCAGACTTTGGTATCAGGATGATGCTGGCCTCATAAAATGAGTTAAGGAGGATTCCCTCTTTTTCTATTGATTGGAATAGTTTCAGAAGGAATGGTAGCAGCTCCTCTTTGTACCTCTGGGATAATTCAGCTGTGAATCCATCTGGTCCTGAACTTGTTTTGGCTGGTAGGCTATTAATTATTGCCTCAATTTCAGAGCCTGTTATTGGTCTATTTAGAGATTCAACTTCTTCCTGGTTTAGTCTTGAAAGGGTGTATGTGTCCAGGAATTTATCCATCTCTTCTAGATTTTCTAGTTTATTTGCATAGAGGTGTTTATAGCATTATCTGATGGTAGTTTGTATTTCTGTGGGGTCAGTGGTGATATTCCCTTTATCATTTTTTATTGCGTCCATTTGATTCTTCTCTCTTTTATTCTTTATTAGTCTTGCTAGCAGTCAATAATTTTGTTGATCTTTTCAAAAAAACAGCTCCTGGATTCACTGATTTTTTGAAGGGTTTTATGTGTCTCTATCTCCTTCAGTTCTGCTCTGATCTTAGTTATTTCTTGACTTCTGCTAGTTTTTGAATGTGTTTGCTCTTGCTTCTCTAGTTCTTTTAACTGTGATGTTAGGGTGTTGATTTTAGATCATTCCTGCTTTCTCTTGAGGGCATTTAGTGCTACACATTTCCCTCTACACACTGCTTTAAATGTGTCCCAGAGATTCTGATACGTTGTGTCTTTGTTCTCATTGGTTTCAAAGAACACCTTTTTTTCTGCCTTTATTTGGTTATTTACCCAGTAATCATCCAGGAGCAGGTTGTTCAGTTTCCATATAGTTATGCAGTTTTGAGTGCGTTTCTTAATCCTGAGTTCTAATTTGATTGCACTGTGGTCTGAGGGACAGTTTGTTATGATTCCTGTTCTTTTACATTTGCTGAGTACTGCTTTACTTCCAACTATGTGGTCAATTTTGGAATAAGTGCAACGTGGTGCTGAGAAGAATGTATATTCTGTTGATTTTGGGTGGAGAGTTCTGTAGATGTCTATTAGGTCTGCTTGGTTCAGAACTGAGTTCAAGTCCTGGATATCCTTGTTAACCTTCTGTCTCATTGATCTGTCTAATATTGACAGTGGGGTGTTAAAGTCTCCCATTATTATTGTGTAGGAGTCTAAGTCTCTTTTTAGGTCTCTCAGGACTTGCTTCATGAATCTGGGTGCTCCTGTATTGGGTGCACATATATTTAGGATAGTTAGCTCTTCTTGTTGAATTGATCCCTTTACCATTATGTAATGGCCTTCTTTGTCTCTTTCGATCTTTGATGGTTTAAAGTCTGTTATATCAGAGACTAGGATTGCAACCCCTGCTTTTTTTTGTTTTCCATTTGCTTGGTAGATCTTCCTCCATCCCTTTATTTTGAGCCTATGCGTGTCTCAGCACATGAGTTGGGTCTCCTGAATACAGCACACTGATGGGTCTTGACTCTTTATCCAATTTGCCAGTCTGTGTCTTTCAACTGGGGCATTTAACCCATTTACATTTAAGGTTAATATTGTTATGTGTGAATTTGATCCTGTCATTATGATGTTAGCTGGTGATTTTGCCCATTTGTTGATGCAGTTTCTTCCTAGCATCGATGGTCTTTACAATTTGGCATGCTTTTTGCAGTGGCTGGTACGAGTTGTTCCTTTCCATGTTCAGTCCTTCCTTCCGGAGCTCTTGTCAGGCAGGCCTGGTTGTGACAAAATCTCTCAGCATTTGCTTGTCTGTAAAGGATTTTATTTGTCCTTCACTTATGAAGCTTAGTTTGGCTGGATATGAAATCCTGGGTTGAAAATTATTTTCTTGAAGAATGTTGAATATTGGCCCTCACTCTCTTCTGGCCTGTAGAGTTTCTGCTGAGAGATCTGCTGTTGGTCTGATGGGCTTCCCTTTGTGGGTAACCCAACATTTCTCTCTGGCTGCCCTTAGCATTTTTTCCTTCATTTCAACCTTGGTGAATATGACAATTATGTGTCTTGGGGTTGCTCTTCTCGAGGAGTATCTTTGTGGTGTTCTCTGTATGTCCCGAATTTGAATGTTGGCTTGCCTTTCTAGGTTGGAGAAGTTCTCCTGGTTAATATCCTGAAGAGTGTTTTCCAGCTTGGTTCCATTCTTCCTGTCACTTTCAGGTACACCAATCAAATGTAGATTTGGTCTTTTCACATAATCCCATATTTCTTGGAGGCTTTGTTCATTTATTTTTACTCTCTTTTCTCTAAACTTCTCTTCTCATGTCATTTCATTAATTTGATCCTCAATCACTGATACCCTTTCTTCCACTTGATTGAATCAGCTATTGAAGCCTGTGCATGTGTCATGAAGTTCTCATGCTATGGTTTTCAGCTCCATCAGGTCATTTAAGGTCTTCTCTACACTGTTTATTCTTATTAGCCATTCGTCTTATCTTTTCTCAGAGTTTTTAGCTTCCTTGCGATGGGTTCAAACATCCTCCTTTAGCTCATAGAACTTTGTTATTACTGACTTTATGAAGCCTACTTCTGTCTACTCGTCAAAGACATTCTCCGTCCTGCTTTGTTCTGTTGCTGGCGAAGAGCTGCAATCCTTTGGAGGAGAAGGGGCACTCTGGTTTTTAGAATTTTCAGCTTTTCAGCTCTGATTTCTCCCCATTTTTGTAGTTTTATCTACCTTTGGTCTTTATGATGGTGACCTACAGTTGGGGTTTTGGTGTGGATGTCCTTTTTCTTGATGGTGATGTTATTCCTTTCTGTTGTCAGTTTTCCTTCTAAGAGCCAGGTCTGTCAGCTGCAGGTCTGCTGGAGTTTGCTGGAGGTCCACTCCAGACCCCTTTTGCCTGGTTATCACCAGCAGAGGCTGCAGAACAGCAAATATTGCAGAACAGTAAATATTGCTGCCTGATCCTCCCTCTGGAAGCTTCGTCTCAGAGGGGCAGCCGGCTGGATGACATGTCAGTCGGCCCCTACTGGGAGGTGTCTTCAAGTTAAGCTACATAGGGGTCAGGGACCCACTTGAGGGGGCAGTATGTCCATTTTCAGAACTCAAACACCAAGCTGGGAGAACCACTGCTCTCTTCAGAGCTGTCAGACAGGGATGTTTAAGTCTGCAGAAGTTTCTGCTGCCTTTTGTTCAGCTATGCCCTGCCCCCAGAGGTGGAGTCTACAGAGGCAGGCGGGCCTGCTGAGCTGCAGTGGGCTCCACCCAGTTCGAGCTCCCCTGCTGCTTTGTTTGCCTACTCAAGCCTCAGCAATGGCGGACTCCCCTCCCCTAGCCAGGCTTGCTGCCTCACAGTTCAATCTCAGACTTGCAGTGAGCAAGGCTCCGTGGGTGTGGGACCCTCTGAGCCAGGCGTGGGATATAATCTCCTGGTGTGCCGTTTGCTAAGACCGTTGGAAAAGCGTAGCGTTTAGGTGGCAGTGTCCTGAATTTCCTAGTACAGTCTGTCACAGCTTCCCTTGGCTAGGAAAGGGAAATTCCCTGACCCCTTGCACTTCCCGGGACAGGCAACACCCCGCCCTGCATTGCTACACCCACTTTCCAACCAGTCCCAATGAGATAAACCAGGTACCTCAGTTGGAAATGCAGAAATCACCCATCTTCTGCGTCAATCACACTGGGAGCTGCAGACCAAAGCTGTTCCTATTTGGCCATCTTGAGATTATGATCCACACCTGGTAAATTTTTGTATTTGTAGTACAGATATTTGTAGTACAGCAATTTTGCCATGTTGGTCAGGCTGGTCTCAAACTCCTGAACTCAGGTGATTTGCCTGCCTCGGCCTCCCAAAGTGCTGTTTTATTTTATCACATATATTTATATATGTAAACAACATATTGTTCCATTTTCCTTGCTTTTAAACTTCATAAGAAGAGTATTATGCTGTGTATAGTCTCTAGAACTTGCTTTTTTCCACCCAATGTTATGTTGTCCATATTCATCCATTTAGCTGTGTATAGCAGGGATTCATTCACTTATATTACTGTGTAATATTCCATTATGTGAATGCCTTCCTGCCTGCAATGCTTTCTGTCTTCTTAACCTATTTAACTCCTACTTACCTCTCAGATCTCAGCTTGGGTGTCATTTCTTCAGGAGATATTTTCTGACCTTCATAACTAGGTCAAACTCCCTTATTCATTATAGACCTTCAAAGCATCATGTGTGTCCCCTCTGTGGTCATTACCACCAGAGCAGCCTCACATTTGCATGATTGTATGATTGGGACCTATCTCCTCCACTTGACTGGAAGCTCCTTAAAGGCAGAACCATGTCTATGTTTGATTGCTATTAACTCCTCAGCCTTTAGCACATCATAGGGGCTCAGCAGAAGTTGTTTGAATGAATCATGAAAAGAAGCATTTATCTCTACTATTCAGTACATCTAACTAAACATATTAAGAAATAAGTAACTGTGAAACCACTCTCTCTGCATGACTTTCTTATATTTTTAGCACCATCGTCATTCTTTCATTTACTCAATCTCAAAAATTTTGATATTAGGTCTGTTTCTGGTCTTTTTGTGACCCTTCACATCTGTTCATTTGCTCACCTTTGTTAATTCTTCTTTGAAAATGGTGCTTTTCTCAATATGCCATCTCAACCCTACGTAACTCCTGCACACATAACTCATATTTAGAAGAGCTGCATTTTATGTTTCCTAAACTGTGCATGATAATTTCCCATCACTTTATCTTTATTTATGCTGTGCCCTCTTCTGAAAATGGCTACATAAAGCTTGGTGTTTTTATTTTAAAGATCACTTCATAGTGATGCTGAGAGCTTAGGATGTTGACTTCTCCTATAGGCTGAGGATGTGGAGTCATGACCCTTGCCACTTATTTTCAGTGTCATCTTAGATAAGTTACTTAACTTCTTTCGACCTCAGTATTTTCATCAGTAAAATGGAATTGACAATAACATCTGCCCTAGACACCTCACAGGATTGTTTTGAGAACCATATGAGATAAAACAGGTGAAAAGTTCTTTGTCAACAGTAAGAGACAATACACATTAGTTATATTATGGTAGTTATTATTATGATTCGTATTCTTCCTTGATGATTTCAAACTCTTTCTCCTCCTCTTGCACATAAGTTTGGCAGCAGATTTGGATTCTGAAATATCTTCTTATAAAGAGACTGAGGTCAATGTGAACACATAGTCCAGGATTCAAATAAATCACTAAGAAAAATGCAAGGAAGCGGGAAGTCTGCCAATGACTCAGCAAGCACCATTTTCTGTAAATCACTTGATTTGCTTTGTACTATTTTCTGTAAGTCATTTGATTTGCTTTGGCTCTGAGTGACTTGTTTCAAGTTTCCAAAAATAGAATAAAATAAAATAATCACTTCTATCATCATTTTCTCTTACCTTGCTTTAAAAACTAAAAGTTGTACCCCTACAACCTTGGGTAGATTCTTTATATGCTAAATGGCAGCTAACATTTACTGAGAACTTACTCTGTGCTGGATAATATGTCAAATACTTTCATTTAATCCTCAACAACAGCCTGATGCTGTAGGTACTATTTTTGTCCACAGTTAATTGCTAGGACCACAGAATCACTCAGAAATTAAATAATTTTTCCAGGACACACAGCTGGTAAGTCCTCAAACTAGGACCTGAACCCACCTGGTATTTCTATAAAGCCCATAGCTGCACCCAACTCTCTACCCTTGAATGCATAAATGTGAGTTTTCCAAGCTGCAAATACAATCACATTTTTTCTCCTGTATGTTTTACATTTGAGGCTAGCACAGGACCTATTCTCGGGCTGTTTATGTGTTCTTGATGAGTGACAAGTTCCCCCTGAAACCACTTAAAAAGGGTAGAGTACCCCTTAATGTGGTGACTAGAACCCTGAAAAATGTGCTAGGGCATAATGTTTGGACAAACATGAAAGAAATAAAGGTCTAAGGAACAACATACAGTTCATCTTTAAATCAGCATTTGTGACAGACTTTCAGAGCCCACTGAAATTTTTCACTAAGCCCACTTCCCTCAAAACCATCCCTACTTCACCTTCCAGTTGTTCTCGATTCCCCTATGATTCTTCCCTTTCCTGCAAAATATCCACATTTCTACTAATAACCTCCAGGATTCCTTTTCTACTTTCTTTTAACCTTCACTAGCACTAGAACCAGACAAGGTACACTTGGGATTCACGTCCACCTAGAGTTTGAGCCAAAATCAACTCCCTTTTTTAAAGATACATATCATGTTTGGTTTTATTTTTTCATCTATCAAAGTAATCTTGCTCATGATGTGAAGCTTGAGAAATAAAGGATAAAAAGATACATGAAATCAACCTAAATGTCCATCAATGATAGACTGGATAAAGAAGATGTGGTAAATGTGCACCATGGAATACTATGCTGCCAAAAAAAGAACAAGATCGTATCCTTTGCAGGGGCATGGATGGTGCTGGGAGCCATTATCTTTACCCAACCAACACAGAAACAGAAAACCAAATATTGCATGTTCTTACTTATAGGTGGCAGCTAAATAATGAGAACACATGCACACATACAGGGAATAACACATCCTGGGACCTACCAGAGGGTGGAAGGTGGGAGGAGGGAGAGGATCAGGAAAAATAACTAATGGGTACCAGGCTTAATGCCTGGGTGACAAAATAATCTGTACAGCAAACCCCCAAGACACAAGTTTACCTACGTAACAAACCTGCACTTGTACCTCTGACCTTAAGATCAAAGTTTTTTTTTTTCTTTTTTAAAAAAAAAGAATAAAAAGATGCTCTAGACATAGGGGCTATGTCCCAGTTACCTGTGTCCACAGAGCTTAACAGAGTGCCCAGCACTTGCAGAAGCTTTATAAATGTTTCTGAGGAATGAATTTGTCACAGACTTGTGAGCATTCATTGCCAATGTTCTCCATTGCTGCTGTGCTCTCAGGGATCAGGGGATTTCCCACTTGTCAGAAATAATTGCTGGGCACTTTCAGGATACAGAACACTCAAGCAGGTGCAATGAGGGGAGTCTAGGTTCACAGTGGACCTTGGGCACATGTTCATTGAATCCTATATAAGAGGAGGAGGATCCTGCAAAGCCTACTGTCTAGTTGGGGGCAGACTCCACAGCGCACATCCTAATCCCCAGAATGTGTGAACATATTACTTTATATGGAAAAAGGGATTTTGCAGATGTGACTAAGTCAAAGGTCTTGAGGTAGGTGATTATCTTGGATTATCCAGCGGGCCCTGTGTAATCATGGTCCTTATAAGAGGGAGGTGGGAGGAGCTATAGTCAGAGGAGAATGCAATATGATGATGAAAGCAAAGACTGGATTGCTGCACTTTGAAGACGCAGGAAGGGACCACAAGCCAAGGAATACAGGAGACCACTACAAGTTGAAAAGGGCAAGGAAATGATTCTCCCCTCAAAGCCTCCAGAAGGGACCAGCCCTGCTGATACCTTGACTTTAACCCCGTGAAACTTGATTTAAGACTTCTGGCATCCATAATAATGATAATGAATTTGTGTTATTTTACAACACTGTTTGTGGTAATTTGCTACAGCAACCATAGGAAACTAACACACCTTCTCTAACACTCAGGTCCATGTCAATCTCTCCTTCTCTGAATTTCGATTGAATTTGAAAATACAACATAGCATTCAAAACTCCACAAAGTCTGTTTCCTCATCCAAGTGTAAGACTCTTAGGGCATGGACTTTCCCTGTGCTTGTTTGGTTTCTCAGTGGGGACAGTGTCTAACTTGGAGCCAGCTAGGTGAAAGGGTTAGCAGGTACTTGTTGGAAGGAAGTAAATAGTCAGTTCAAGACTCAGTTATACAACTAAGCATGGATGTACATACCTGCAGTCCCAGTTACTCAGGAGGCTGAGACAGGAGGAACCCTTGAGCCCAGGAGTTTGAGACCAGCCTGGGCAACACAGCAAGACCTCATATCAAAAAAAAATTTTTTAAGGCTCAGTTATATGAAGAGGAGGGAGATATCCTTTGATCTCATAATTATTGCACGTCATTAAAAATAGTCTGTTCACTATCCACAATAGCAAAGACATGGAATCAACCTAAATGCCCATCAATGATAGGCTGGATAAAGAAAATGTGGTCCATATATACCATGGAACACTATACGGCCATGAAAAGGAATAAGATCATGTCCTTTGCTGGGACACGAATGGAGTTGGAGGCCATTATCCTCAGCAAACTAACGCAAGAACAGAAAACCAAACACCACCCGTTCTCACTTATAAGTGGGAGCTGAATGATGTGAACACATGTACACACTGGGGGGAACAACACACAATGGGGCCTGTCAGGGGTTGGCGGGGAGGTAGAGCTTCAGGAAGAACAGCTAGTGGATGCTGGGCTTAATATCTAGGTGATGGGTTGATCTGTGCATCAAACCACCATGGCACGCATTTACCTATGTAACAAATCTGCACATCTTGCACATGTGCCCTGGAACTTAAAATAAAAGTTGAAGAAAAAATAGTCTATTGAAGAAATATATATACACCAATGTTCACAGTAGCATCATTCACAATAGTGAAAAAGGTAGAAACAATCTAAATGTCCATCAGTGGATAAATAGATAAACAAAATGTGGTATATACGTGCAATGGAATATTATTCAGCCTTAAAAAGCAAGGAAATGCTGACACATGCTACAAGATGGATACATCTTGAAGACATTATGCTAAGTGAAATAGCTGAGTCACAAAAAGATACTGTAAGACTCCACTTACATGAAGTATTTTCAGTAGTAAAATTCTTAGAGACAAAAAATGGAGTAGTGGCTACCAGAGGGAGGGAGGAATGGGGGTTAATTTTAATAGGTAGAGTTCCAGTTTAGGATGATGAAAAATTCTCGAGGGTGGATGGTGGTAATGACAGCACAGCAATGTGAATGTTCTTAATGTCATGGAACTACACACCAAAAAGTAGTTCGAATGGTAAATTTTATGTTATATGTATTTTATCACAATAAAAAATGGAATCTACAGCAACAGTAAGAAGAAAAAAATAAGACAGAATTGGAAACATAGGCTGGAAGTACCTGCAAAGGAGAAAGGTTTGGGGCTAGGTTTAGAAGAACAAGTACATAGGGACTGGAACAGGCTTCCCTAACTGCTTCTCATAAGCTCCAGTGACCACAGCTCTTGAGGCCAGTGTAAGGGCACCAAACAGCATTTGTTACAAAAGGCTTAGAATGATTAATAAGATTCTCTCAAATCTTGCCTGCTTGCCAGGCTATCGTTTTAACACTTAAAGAAACAGCCTAGACCTTTTTCAATCCACTAATATACTGCCAACTTGGGCAACTGTGTGAGATCAAAAAATGTTCTACCTTTGTGGGCCTCCATTTCCTTGAACCAAAAGCTCTCTGAAGCCCACTCCCGAGATAATGTTCTGAGTCCACGACCCCCAGGCCTGCATGTTGACCAGTTAGGGGAAACCTCGCATGTGTGTGTGTGCAGTGCCATTTTTTCCCATTCATACTCTCAGATTTTTCTCTGTTAGCTTGTTTCTGATAATTAATGTTTTCATTTTGACATTAGGGTAATTCTACAAATTTACAAATATTGACAACTGAAAAAAACAGATACCTCCGAATGGTAAAATGACCCTTAATGGTATTTCAAATGCCTTTCATTTGTCCTAGAACTAGAGGGTATCTGGGGGTCTATAATAAAACCACCATAACCCCATCTACCTCACCCTCACTGGAGAAGTCAACAGGCTAGAAAGCATTTATTAACAAGAATGTGCTACACACAGTGCCAATTACAGCACAACCCCACCCTCTATCTCTACAGGGTTCTATAACAAAGGATCACAGCATTCCAGGATGAGAGAGAACTTTAAAATTCATCTAGTCTGCCCACCCACCTGATATGCGAACTTCCTCCAGCACGTCCATGCCAGTAGCATCTAGCCAGTGTTTACATACCTCTAGCAATGGGGAACTCACAATCTTTATAACATATTAATACTGTCATTTCTTCAAGTGTCGAGGCCTACTTCAGGTGCTGGTAATACAATGGCAAATTAGACTGAAACAGTTCCTGCCCTCAGAAAGCTTCTAAGTCTAGATGGGGACATAGGTGAATAAATGAATGCAGGGTGATATTATGTTTATTTTAGTATATCAATTAATTTCAATTAATCTTTGTGTTTTTCTCTCCCATATTTCCTTGAACAGGGCCCTTCCCAAATCAGCTGGAGGTTTTCACATATCCTTAATGAAAATTAACACTTAATCAGGAATGCAAATACACAGAAATGGCCAAAACTTACTTTTAGGAAATGCAATGTATACTCCCAAAACCCACATCATAAACGTTTTGAAAGCCAAATCATTTTTGATTTGTGATGTCTGCATTTTGCCAATAGAAGGAAAGGAAAATCAAAAAGCAGGGATCCCAAGACAGCAAGGTGTAGACAAATGGTTCCCATAATCTGGTGCACATGCAAATCATCTGGAAGGCCTATTAAAACACAGATTGCTGGTACCCATCCAGAGTTTCTGATTCAGTAGGTCTGGCATAGGCCCTGCGAGTTGGCACTGTTAAAACCTTTCCAGGTATTGCTGATGCTATTGGTCCAAGGATCACACTTTGAAAACCACTGGGGTAGTGTTTACGCCTTGATAGGTTGAGATTGAAAAGATGAAGGACCCAGGTCAGTCATAAAGGTCCCAGATGGAGATGAAGAGAGGTGGAGATGAAGGTTGAGATGGAGATGAAGAGAGGTGGAGATGAAGGTTGAGATGGAGATGAAGAGAGGTGGAGATGAAGGTTGAGATGGAGATGAAGAGAGGTGGAGATTAAGTCGGAGGCAATACCTGGGAGGGAATGGGAGCCTGCTGAGAAGAGGGACTGAACTCAGGGAATAACTTAGAAAAAATGGAATCGATGCTGAGAGACTTTTCAGGATCATCCACCACCAGCACCAGGGGAGCCAGGAGTGGATTAAGCTGATGCCTGCAGATCACCTTTGCCATTTGAGCAAGCACTGTGTGTCACCATGCTGAAGGATCGCGTTAGCTGTGCTTCGCATTGCTGTGTGTGGTTAGGACCCTTTACTGGCAGCTACATGCATGTCACCATAAGACTGTCCAGGAGCAAAGAGGCCCATCTTGCCCTGAGCCACCTGTATTTGTTTCCTAAGGCTGCATAACACATTAGCATAAACTGCATGACTTAAAACAACAGAAATGTATTCTGTTACAGTTCTAGAAGTTGTAAGTCTCAAGTTGTCAGCAGGCCCACACTCCCTCTGAAAGTTCTAGAGATGAATCCTTTGTTCTTCCAGCTTCCAAAGGCCACAGGCATTCCTTGGCTTGTGGCAGCATAATTCTCATCTCTGCCTACATCTTCACAGGGCCTTCTTTTGTGTGTGTGTGTCTCTGCGTCCTCTCCTTGTCTCATGACATCAATCATTGGTTTTAGGGCACACCTTTATCCACTATGACCTCATCTTAACTAATTCCATCTAGACCCTATTTCCAAATAAGGTCACATTCTAAGGTTCTGGGTACACATGAATTTTGGGGGGACACTATTCAACCCACTGTACCACCCAAGCTACCATCACTGACCTTTCTCTCCCATTTCAACAGCTCATGACACTGATTGGTCCCTTGAAACAGAAGTTGCAGTTCTTGACAACCAGAGAAATAATGGAGCTGCAGGGAAATCTGTGGAGTCTGTACTTGAGTGACAGTGGTCAGTGGTAAATTCACCCGATTACACAATGATGATAGAGTGTGATGGGTTACGATGAAGAAATATGGAAGACAGGCACTGGTCAAAGACTTGGGTGTGAGCCAAAGTTTCCCAAAGTTCAGAATGTCTAAGGTGAGACCTGAAAGATTAGCAGGAAATAACCAGATGAACATCTGGGTGGGAAGAGAGAAATTGGGAGTGGTTCAGAGAGAACACATGGACAAAGGCCCAGAAACAAGAGAAAATATGATTTATTACAGGAACAAAAAGAAATTCACAATGCCCAGGTTGTCGACTGGTGCAAGGGGTGGAGTGGAAAGATACTAGGGAGACTAAAGCACGAGCCCTTCCTAGCTCTTCTTCAACTTGGGAGTCCTTATGTACTTAAAGACAGAAACCTGTTACCCCTAAATCTTCTCTCTTTTAGATTAAAAAGACTTAATTCCTCCAAGGATTTCTCATATCCTTTGGATTCCCATTCCATCACTAACTATTCTGGTTGTAGTTCTGCAAATCCACTTCAGCTTATCTAAATCTCTTGAAGTGGAAATCCCAACATAGAAGAAAATACCCCAATTCAATGCTATAGGATCGACATGCTGACCCTAATAGTCAACATTCACTGACAGTGCCTTTCCTTTCCAGATCCAGGTGTAGAACTGGGCTAGGTTTTGGAGGCAGGGGCTGTTAACTGGCTCTCGTTACCCACTATCACCTTCTTCCTCTCAGTGATAGAAGCACCCAAGCTTTATCTGGGCACACAGCTGCTCAGCTGGAGACTAACATCCCTGCCTTCCTTATAGCTGAATGTGGCCATGTGACTAAGTTCTAGTGCACAGAATCTTTTTAACAAAACCACTTACTTCCATCTTCCTCTCTCCCCTGTCTTGCTGGCTGAAACAGTGACAACTGTAGCAGCCTTGCACCCAGATGGAAGCTCCACATTGAAGACAGCAAAACAGACCAGCTCACCTGGGGCTCTGGATGCCTTCTGAGGGCAGAGAGCAGTATACTCACTCTAAACTACCAACCTACCTCTGGACTATTAGATGAGATAGAAAGTTCTCTAATCTTTGAACTATTGTAGCTAATACGTGGGAGTCAGCCTCATGTGCTCTCTATTTATACAGATTGAATTTGATACAAATGGAGACAGGTGTTCCTCTACCCATCTATTCAGTAAGTATATCAAAATATCTAATGGTTTGTAGACACTATGTATTCTGAACCTTATACATGATAGTATCAATATTTCTGGGATGGGCAGTATTATTGTTCTTTGTTTACAATCTTTATTATGGTCACTAACAGGACTGACATTAATCTTGGTTCAGTGTTAACGTTTTCAGCTCCCTAATTTTTATAACATTGAGCACTTACTCTGTGACAGCTGCTTTATCTAAGTCATCTCCTTCAATCTTCAGAACAACCTTATAAGACAGGTTATTACTCCAATTTTACAAATTAAGAAGCTAAACCTTAGCCAGGTGCTGCACTCTTACAGTCCCAGCTACTCAGAAGGCTGAAGCAGGAGGATCACTTGAGTTTGAGTCCAGCCTGGGCAACACAGTGAGACAAGAATGAAAAGGGAAGGGAAGGAAAGGAAAGGAAAAAGAAAAGGAAAAAGGGAAGGAAAGGAAAGGAAAATGGGAAGGGGAAGGGGAATGGGAGGGGCAGGGGAAGGGAAAAAGGAAATGGAAGGGAAGGGGAAGGGAAGGAAAGGAAAGAAAGAAAAAAAGGAAGGAAGGAAAAAGGAAGAAAGGAAGGGAGGGAGGGAAAGAAAGAAAGAAACTAAGCCTTTTTAAAAAATTGACTTTAATTTGCTTAAGAATAAGCAAATAATCTAATCTTAAAACAGAAGGAGAGATTTCTAGTTTTCTGAGCTGTTAAAAGTGACAGAACAAGATTTTGCTCAATGACCTTTCAACATGGCTCTGGGCTAGTTTCCCAAATTTGATACATGAAACAATAGTTCAGAAAAGGGATCTATTCAATTTGTTTTAACCCAATGTTTCCCTAACATACTTGGCTATGAGGCCCCTTTGTCAAATAATGCTATTAGCTTCCCATGGGACTTTGTGAAGGGTGGCTCTAGAAGTAATTGTAAAGCAAGTGATTCCCCCCTCACCCCCCACGATTTCATCTGTTTTGATTCCCCATCACTTCCAGATGTTACACCTGATTGGAAATATCCTCCCAAGAGAAACTATATTATCATAAAGCTCCCAACAATGCTTTAGAAAAAGGTGGAATTGCAGGCAATGCCAGGGAAAACCATTTTGCATTGGAAATTTCTTGGATTCCTTAAATCCTACCTGGAATGGTGCCACCTTGTCTGCTCTGATGACCTCTGTAGGAGAGGAAAGGACTAGGGTTCCTATTAGGAGCTTAAGTGCTTGGAAACAAAAGTGACCTTTTCATGAGGCAGACAATATGCTAGTCTCATAATTCAGAAGGCTTGAATTTGAGTATCAAGACAAACAGTTACAGCAAGTGTGACTGAGCAGTGTGATCTCATATAAATTCACCCAAATTTAGGTAATAGGAATTGATGCTATTACAGGTAAAGAAACTGTCAGGGGGACAGTGAAAGACCATCTGATAGTGTAAATTCCAGGCAGGTTCTAAATCTGTTTTTCAATGAGCTTTCTGGATATAACATTTGGTCCTTCTACAAATTACAGAGAGATCATAGAACCTCTCAAAACAAGCAACAATTAAAAAAACGGTAGCTCCAGAGTATGCAGGTGGACAGAAAAGGTTGGCTGTCAAGGAGCTGGTGGCTGGAGAGGCAAGGAAGCTGGTCAGTGCCCTCTGTCCCCTCCACCCTTCCTGAAACAATTGTAGCACAAATGCATGTTCATTAATCAGCAAGTTCAAGCTAGGGCAGACTTTTCTGGCTCTGTTTGCAGTGCCAGGGATCTTGCTCCAGTGTTGTCATGGGGAAGTTATTGTTGTCCTCCTGGCAACAGGTTACCTAGGTGAACACCAAACAGCCCAACCTGGCCCAATGAGCAATAGGCCTGTTCAGCCACTGTCCCCATGCTGCTTTGCCTGTCTTCTCCTTATACTCCCTCACTCCCTCAATCCACACTATTGCCCTTATGAGTGACAGCATTCATTCTCACACACAAAGGTGCTACAAAAGGCCACTTGCAGAAGGGGGCTTGTCCAGGACCATTTTGTATTTCTGACCTTCAAAAGCATGGCCAGTCATGGGCAGTCATGCCTGCTCTCTTCAGCCCACAACTAAAATAAGAGCAGCTCTCAGAAGAGAAATCATTTCTGCCCTTTTTTTTTGAGTCTCGCTCTGTTGCTCAGGCTGGAGTGCAGTGGCGCGATCTTGGCTCACTGCAAGCTCCGCCTCCCGGGTTCAGCCATTCTCCTGCCTCAGCCTTCGAGCAGCTGGGACTACAGGCACCCGCCACCATGCCCAGCTAATTTTTTGTATTTTTAGTGGAGACGAGGTTTCACTGTGTTAGCCAGGATGGTCTCAATCTCCTGACCTCGTGATCCGCCCGCCTCGGTGTCCCAAAGTGCTGGGATTACAGGCGTGAGCTACCACGCCTGGCCTCATTACCACCCATTTTTACTGAGCATCTTAGTGCCATAATTGAAACAAATTAGAAGCATAAGAAATAACTCTGGTGGCGATCAAAGTCTATACCACAAAGTGAAATGAAGCCCTAAGCCAATTAACCTGTGAAATTGATCAATTAATTGTCGACAGCTAAACCAAACGGTTCAGTTAAAGTAAATCCTCAGTTGCTCATAAACTTGCCAGATATAGCAAATAAAAATATCTGGTAATGCTACTCCGTAAAGGGCTTCTGCTCTAATTATCTGAAATGTCACTTCTGCTCCACGTGCTCTCCTATGCAGACAAAGCCTTCAAGTGTGAAAAACAGAGAGGCAGAATTCAGTGGTTCTGGTGACTATTCCCCTCACCAGCCCTGGGGATGGCGTTAACCTAGCTTACACCTGGCATCTCACCTGTAGTACCCTAGATAGCCCTGGGTTAAACAAGGGCACTTTCAACATGACTTAGGGTTTTAGTTTAAACCTGAAACATCAGGATCTATTAGACCTCTCTTAGAGGCATCCAACCCTTTCAAGAAGCCTCAGAACCCAGTTGACCTCCCCTGGGTCCCTTGCCCTACTCTGAATGGCCCCAGGGTCCTTCCACCATTGAACCAGATTTAAGAGGATACGGTGATTCTTCCCTCATTCCAGCCTTGGTGTTTGTATCCAGTTCCAATAAATTCAATTAGTTAACAGAGCTATGACAAACTAAGGTAAAAATTTGCTGACTTGGGTAAATTTACTTTGTGACAGGTGATGAAGAAGAAAGGTCAGGGAGCAAGCAGTTAGAAAACCTGAGTTTGGAGATGATGTGCTGCGAGATCTTGAGCAAGTCATTACACCTCTGTGGGCCTCCATTTCCCAATCTGTTTGTTACCCATAAGCCACATGGCATGATGTTAAAGCAGGGTCACAATAGCAGTAGAAAGCAATAGTTCTCTGGCTCTAGCTCACTGCAAAATCCTCTCCCTGCCCTAATTTTTGGAGTCTCCAAAAAGCATCTCATGTGGATTTGAAATCAGTCCTCTCCATGGCCACATGAGAGATATGGGTTTCCTCTTCTTTAGCTCTGAATACTTTCAGAGATCTCCATGGCTAAGGTATCTGCTGTCCACTAAGCCTCTGGTGCTGGCATAACTAGCATTAAAGTTGCTCCACAGGGCCAAAGCCACCAGGCCAGGCCAGGTCACCAATACCCTGGGTGGCAGTTCTGGGCCAGGGACCTGGATTCCTTAAGATCATTGCTACAGTTTCTGGTGCCAGACCCTGAAGGCACTGATATATGTGTCGGGGTGTTGATATCAGCCCTATCTCTTGGAATCCTCACATGAGTCCTGAAACTGAACATATAATTTCCATTTTGTGGAAAAGGAAAGTAAGACACAGGAATATAAAACAACAAAACCAAGACTGCAAAACCAGTAAGCAACAAAACTAGGATTTAGATCTAGATCCACCTAACTCAAAACCTTGTCATTCCACCAAACTATCACTTACGGGAAACGTGGGATGTTCACTGCTCCAGAGCTAATGTCCCAAGTCCTGTACAATTTGTATATTAATTCCTTTAGTTGGCAAACTTTTATGATAGTAGAGAGATGTACATACTAATTACACTATAGATTTGCTAAAAAGATCTATGAAAAGAGGTCTACAAAGTTATCTGTCAATTCTACATGAATACTTGTATAATATGATAAGGAAGATACTAACTCACTGAATTCCAAGAGAAAAATACGTCAAGTAAATGGACAATTTCCAGGGGACAAAATATAAATGACTAATAAATATTTTAAAAATCTAATATTACTAGTAAGTGTTTTTATTTTTTTTATTTTTTATTTTTATTTTTTTTTTTTTTGAGACGGAGTCTCGCTCTGTCACCCAGGCTGGAGTGCAGTGGCCGGATCTCGGCTCACTGCAAGCTCCGCCTCCTGGGTTCACGCCATTCTCCTGCCTCAGCCTCCGGAGTAGCTGGGACTACAGGCGCCCGCCACCTCGCCCGGCTAGTTTTTTGTATTTTTTAGTAGAGACGGGGTTTCACCGTGTTAGCCAGGATGGTCTCGATCTCCTGACCTCGTGATCCGCCCGTCTCGGCCTCCCAAAGTGCTGGGATTACAGGCTTGAGCCACCGCGCCCGGCCGTAAGTGTTTTTAAATGCACTAAAATGAGATACTACTTTTAACCCAAGAAATTAGAAAAAGAAAATACTCAAAGTTGGTAGTGTCATTGGCTTCTAGAGCACAAACAAATTGATACAACTTTTCCAGAAAGTAATTTGGCAACACATAGAAAGAATCATTAAAAGTGCAAATCATTTAACTCCAAAACTCTCATTGTGGGACTCAGTCCTGAGGAAATAATCAGAAGCTCAGAAAAATACTTTATCTACAAAGACCTTCATCAAAGTGTTAATTATTGTAACAAAGCTGGAAATAATGTAAGTGTCTAACAATCAGAAAATAGTTAATTAAATACAGCAATATGATTAGATATTATGCAGCTATTAAAGTGATATTGTCAAAAAATTAATGACATAGGAAATGTTAATTTGAAAATAAAGATACAAAATTATATGGATAGTATTATCATACTTTTGATTTAAAAGAATGAAAGCAATATTTTGCAATGATACTGAACATTTCTATGTACTCTACAATGATGTGTATTTCCTTTATAATAAAAAAATGTATCTAACAAACAAAAAGCTTCAGCCTCATTCAGGTCATTTTTTCTGACATGCTGAGTTGGACAAGGGCCTCAAGCATCACTAAACTAAAAGAACATGCAGGATCCCTTTGTGCCAACATCTGACTCCTTCTACCGTATCATAAGGTCAGACAAAAGCTGATTAACATTAATAATAATGATCATAATAGAAGTGGTAGCAACCAGTTTTGTTTACTCAGTACCAGGCTCCACTATCCACCTTTTAGATATGTTGTATCATTTAATCCTCACAAAACTCTATGAGGCAACTATTACCCCCATTCGAAAGATGAAGAAACTGGGGTTCAAAGAGATGAAAATATTTGCCCCAAACCACACAGCTTATGTGACCAAACAGGAGCTAGGTCCTAGATCTGATTTCCCAGGATGCTTTGCTCTTTCTCTAATGTCTGACTGGTAAGACTGGCAAGTACATTCATTGACTGTGTGGTTTTTTTGTTTGTTTGTTTAAGTTTTGAAATGCAAACTGTATTTGTCCACAGCATGACTTCTTTTCACAGAAGTCAGGACACCTGATTCTAATCCTATCTCTTCTCCTGACTAGCCAAGTTTCCTTGAACAAGGCATATCCCATTGAGATCTTGCTACTGCTATGTGTTGGCAGTGTTGGACTAGATCAGTTTCCTTTAAGCTTAGCTTGTTAAAACACAGCTTTCAGGTCTTTCTGTAGACCTACTGAATGAGACTTTCCGGTAATGAAATTATGTGTGTATATATATATATATATATATGGATTTCTATTATATATATGTATACACACACACACAATTTTTTAAACAAGCTCCCTGGATTATTCTTATTCAGGATGGGAATTTGTCTCAGGACTGGCATTTGGGAGCCACCATACTAGACAACCTATGAGGTACTGTTCATATCTACCAGTCAATGACTGTGTAGGGCCCCAAACTTGAAGTCAAGATGTGGCTACCATTGAATTTCAGTTAGGTCTGGACAGAATCTCAAAGGCATGTGACTTGTTCACAGGCATTGTTCTGCATGAAGTTTGGGGACAGACCCAAGGTGAAAAAGGAACTGGGGAAAGCAGTGTAAGTATTGGAGACTGGTTCCTGTAGCCAGCCCCATGGGAGAAGGAGGGGCAAGTAGAAAGTAGAGGAACCAAAAAGATGGCCTCATATTATATCACGTAAGGAGCTTGGAAAAAGAACTGTTGCCTGGGTCCCAGCTCCAGAGATCCTTATTTAATTGGTTTAGGGTATGTGCCTGAGCCTTGGGATTTTTTTTAAAGCTCCCCAGGTGATTCTATTTCGAAGCTAAGACTGTGATTCTGCATTAACACACAAGGACACAAAGCCCTCAAAATGAGATGGCTTTATGTGTTACAGACTTACCCTTAAAACTGTGTTGAAAAGTGGCATTTCAAGGACCCTCCTGGTGAGTTCATGAAGCAAAATAATCATGTTCAAAACAATTGAGACTGTCCATACAAAACTTCCTCGATATGTTTGGGAGGATAAACTCAACACCTCAGTCATAGTTTAGTGGCTTGGCTTACGTATTTGGTGGCATAGATAGAATTCTGTCCCCAGGTATATGAGTCACATGAAGCCGGTCCTCACTGACTGGATTTGTCTTCTTCACTGAAGTCAATTGATCTGTTGTTTTGTCACTATGTAGCTAGAGCCAGTGGGAGGGTGCCAGTTATTCGGAGAAAATGTATCATTTTGAAGTACCAAAGACAGCCGATGAATTGTGCTCATGAAATACAAGCTTCACTCTACTTTTTAATTTGCTCCTGTTTAAGTTAACTGAGAGTTTCGTCTTTATTTTTAAAGAATGACATTTATATAGACGTTCAAACTGCCAATCTGTTACATAAACAGCCTTGTTTTTTGAAGGGCTGGCGCCGCCTAGAGGCCAAATACGTGCAGAAGTTTGGATTGCTAACCGGAAAGAGCCTCTCCAACCTGTTGCTTCCGGTCCTCCTGTGATCCGTCTCTGCCCGTTGCATTTACGTTCAGATAAAGCTAATGAGACTTTTCATTCAGCAAAGTTTCCCAAGCAAGGGTGGAGATGCCACAGTGGCATTTCAAAGCCAGATAGCAATGCAGTGATGGGATTTGGGAAGTTTGGTACAAAAGAAGCTTCTCACTGGGATCAAAACGAGCCCAGAGAACCAGAAACCGTAGGTGTGGGGCTCAGGAAGGTGAATTTTAACAGGCCACTGCAAGTGGTGGCTAGTGGTTATTCTCACGAAAGCCTAGGAGCAGCTGTGGAAAGCCCTTGGGTTGCCCTGAATGGTGGGTTGGGCTCCCTTTTTGCGGAGCAGAACAGCTTTCAGCTGAAGAAGAGTCAGTTGTTCAGGGCAGAGATCAGAGCTCTTCATAAACCCTGAGGCTGACCTCTCTGGCCAAACCGCATCGTACTGGGCACCTCTCATAGAGGGGTGTGTCCTGCCAGCCTTCCCTAACCCCCCACTGAAATTGACTGGGCTGAGACTCGAAAGTGCCCACCAGCTAATCTGATCCATTCACTCTTCCTAGCTGATTAGTGCTAATTGGCTAGGTCTAATCTCCTGGTTCTCAAACCTTACTGCATATCAGAATCACCTGGGGGGTTTGTTAAAACACAGATTGCTGGGCTCCACTCCTAGAGTTTTCAATTCAGTAGGTTTGGAGTGGGGCCTCAGAATTTGCATTTCTACAAATTCTCAAAAGATAATGCTGATGCTACTAGTGCAGTTACCACTGGCTCTCAGCATTGTTGGACATTAAAGAGCTTTAAAAATCTTAATGAGCAGGCCACACCCCATCCCAATTCAGTCAGAATATCTAGGGGTGGGATCAGGCTATAAGTACTCTTTAAATTATCTCAGTGCTTCCAGCATGCAACCAAGTTTGAGCATTATTGTCTTGAACCGTGGTTGTCAGAATTGTTCATATGAACCTGTACACTTTGCTAGAATGCAGATTCTTGGACTTCCACTCAAAGAGATCTGACTCAATATGGCATCAGTAGGGCCTGGGCATGGGCATTTTTGACAAGCACCTCAGATAATGATGGTATGAATCAAAGTATAGAAACTTTAGTGGCACGTTAGAATCCCATGAGGCTCTTTAAAGACCATTGTCTGCATGCCCAGAGATTCTGTAGGTTTTATAAGCTCCCTGGTTATTTTAATAATTTAATATGCAGCAAAAGTTGAGAGCCACTGGTTTGTACAAAATTCCTATGTTGAAGCCTGATCCTTAATATGAGATATTTGGAGTTGGGAACTTTGGGAGGTCATTAGGGCAGAACCCTCATGAATGGAATTAGTGCCCTTATAAAAGAGGACCTGGAGAAACCTCTTGCCCCTTCTACCATGTGAGAACACAGCAAGAAAGTATCTTGTATGAACCAAAAAATGAGCCCTTTCCAGAAACCGTATCTGCTGTCTCCTTGATCTTGGGCTTCCCAGGCTTTAGAACGATGAGAAATAAAATTCTGTTGTTTACAAGCTACTTAGTTGAGGGTATTATTTAATAGTAGCCTAAATGGAGTAAGACAGCATGAAAAATAGCAGATTTGTCCAAATCCAGATGCCATTTAACATAAAACAGCTCCAGTTCCAAGGAGGAACATTCTGTCATGCTGAGCCCCTGGTGAAAGTAAAGATGTGACCCAAGATAGTTCTGGATGACCCATTTTCTCAAGTAGTATTGCCTTGCATTCCACAGGGAAGCCTCCTCAATGCCCTTTTCTTCCCACTGGATTACTGGATAAATACACAACTTTGAACTCTGCTAGAGCCCTTGGTGAAACCACTTTGCCCTTATTTCCCCTCCAATTTTCAGTACACAGTTCCCCTGAGCTGCAATGGCCTTTGGCTCAGATTGACTAAAGGCAAAATTCTCAAACAGTTGTGGCAGTATCAACGCACAGGACACTGCACTATCAGGCCTTGGTGACAGACATCTGGGATGCATCCCAACAGCTGATGAGTCGTGGGGGGGGGGGATCATTAATGCACGCCAGGGTCAAAGTTCAAAATTGGAAATCTCATTAATGTATATGATGCTCCGAAGTCTGTGGCAGTTTTTGCCAGAAAGAGAGAGAGAGAGAGAGAGAGAGAGAGAGAGAGAGAGAGACAGAAAGAAAGAAAGAAAGAGAAAGAAAGAAAGAAAGAAAGAAAGAAAGAAAGAAAGAAAGAAAGAAAGAAAGAAAGAAAGAAAGAAAGAAAGAAAGAAAGACAAAGAAAGAAAGAAAGAAGGAAAGAAAGGAGGGAGGGAGGGAGGGAGAGAGGGAGGGAGGGAAAGAAAGGAGGGAGGTAGAAAGAGAGAGAGGGAGAGAGAGAGAAACAAAAAGAAAGAAAGAAAAGAAAGAAAAAGAGAAAGAAAGAGAGAGAGGGAGGGAGGGAACAAAGGAAGGAAGGAAGGAAGGAAGGGAGGAAGGGAGGAAAGAAAGAAAAGTAAAGCAAAGCATGTTTTTGGCGGATACTTTCCTAGAGAGAACTTAAGAGCAAACATTTTCACATTTGGTATTGACCAAGACACAAAGACTAGAGAGAAGTCAACATTTAATACCAGCTGACAAGAGGCTTTGCTTCTTGCTCATCAGTGAATTCACCATGTCTTCATGGCTTGGCTTAGCATGAGGTTGATATTCCCCTAGAATCTCTGGATCTATTCCCTTTTTCTACAGGCTTCTCCATACTTTTAATATTTTCTTACATGGCCAACTTTTAATTACCACAGGGGAACAGAAGTAATATGTATGTTTTAAATCTCTGAATAATCCAAAACATCTGTACCCAGATAGAAGTTTCGGAATTACAAATCAAATGAGAAAAAAAAAAAAAAAAAAGTATGTCATTTTCCTTTATTTCCCATGACTGATGTCATCTGACTTTTGAGCTGAATAGAAGTGAGGGGGTAGGGGAAAACTTCAACTTCCCAATTAAAAGGCAACTCAATTCCAGGATGAAACATTCTTTTATTTTGTCTCACCCAGTGTCTTTGGGGTAAATTCCCCATCTTTCAGGATGCATCCTCTATCCCTGTTCTCCTTGCCCAGATGGTTCCTGGGTCTAGAGATAAGCTTCTATGTATATGTGGTGGCAGGACAGCAGGAGTGAGGGAGTGAGGGTGATGGTCCATGTGCTCATCACCACATCCATGCTATTGACCACCATGGACACTTGAACCACTTGAACCTGGAGACCATTGTCGGAACCCGATCCCACCTGATTGTTGTTTGGTTTTGTTGTTGTTGTTTTTAATTTTTTTGGAGACAGAGTCTCGCTCTGTCACCTGTCACCCAGGTTAGAGTCCAGTGGCACTATCTCAACTCACTGCAACCTCTGCCTCCTGGGTTCAAGCAATTCTCCCTGCCTCAGCCACCCGAGTAGCTAGGATTACAGGTGCACATGACCACGCCCGGGTAATTTTTGTATTTTTAGTATAGGTGGGGTTTTGCCATGTTGGCCAGGCTGGTCTCGAACTCCTGACCTCAGGTGATCTGCCCATCTCGGCCTCCCAAAGTGCAGGATTATAGGTGTGAGCCACTGTGCCTGGCCCCACCTAATTCTTTTAGAAACTCTGCAAACACCCACAATTGGCATCTGACATCCTTGAGGTAGCCTCTGGGATGCAAGTCTTTCTTATCTGTAATCCAAATGATCTCTTACCTCTTCTGGTCCATTGGTATCCTTAGAACTTCTGTGTTGCTTTTTGGGGACAGACTTTCCTAGTTGCACTATCTGATCCACAGGTATGTGCAACATTCTGTAGGACAAAACAAGACTGCTCTCTATCCATCCACTTCCACTTCTTCAGCCATTTCCAATGTATCTGGCATCACTGGAGCTTAAAGCTCTCCTGGCTTGCACTCACACAAGTGAAAGATAAACTCTATTACCCGGGGATTACACACTTGTAGTTATCTGGCAACATCTGACCCTGCTCAAATCAACTCTCCTTCTTCTCTAGGCTGATGTCCACACAGCTCACTGTGTGCTGGAGAAAAACTCACCATTGTGAAGACTTGCCTCATTTCATATTCAAGGTCACTGACCTCCAGTAGACCCTTAATGCTGCCCTTTGTCATTTTTTCTCCCACTCTCCTCCATGACTTATTTTCCTCATTCTCTTCTTTCCTCAGACCCCTTGCACTTCCTCACTTATACTCACTTCCATCCAATTTATTGATAATTTCAAAACCAATAGAAAAAAACCACAGTCTTGCATCAGTGCCATTGCCCAGCTCTGATAACTGTGCCCAGGTACTCTGCCTTCCCTCCTATGAACAAGCAATCAATTCTCCTAAGGAAAATTTCTCCACTTCAGCATTAGATTCCATGGCCAACAAATGGGATCTCCCCTTTTTTCTCTGTCGTTACCTTTTTTTCACATTACTGATTAGATCTCATAACAGTTAAACATACTACATGCTTGTTGGCCACATATATGTCTTCTTTTGAGAAGTATCTGTTCATCCTTTGCCCATCTTTTAATGGGGATGTTTGTTTTTGCTTGTTAATTTGTTTAAGTTCCTTGTAGATTCTGGATATTAGACCTTTGTTGGATGCATAGTTCGCAAATATTTTCTCCCATTCTGTAGGTTGTCTGTTTAATCTGTTGATAGTTTCTTATGCTGTGCAGAGGCTCTTTAGTTTAATTAGGTCCCATTTGTCAATTTTTATTATTGCTGCAATTGCTTTTGGCACCTTTGTCATAAAATCTTTTGGCAAGGCCTATGTCCAGAATGGCATTTCCTAGGTTACTTTCAGGGTTTTTATAGTTTTGGGTTTTACATTTAGGTCTTTAACCCATCTGGAGTTAATTTTTGTCTATGATGAAAGGAAGGGATCCAGGTTCAATCTTCTGCATGTGGCTAGCCAGTTATCCCAGCACCATTTATGGCCTGGTGCTTTCATCCCTTTCCCCGTTGCCTGTTTTTATTGACCTTGTCAAAGATTGGGTGACTGTAGGTGTGTGGCTTTATTTCTGGGTTCTCGGTTCTCTATTCTGTTCCATTGGTCTATGTGTCTGTGTGCCACTACCATGCTGTTTGGGTTACTGTGGTCTTGTAGTATAGTTTAAAGTTCGGTAACATAATGTCTCCGGTTTTATACTTTTTACTTAGAATTGCTGTGGCTATTTGGGCTCTTTTTTGGTTCCATATGAATACTAGAATAGTTTTTTCTAATTCTGTGAAGAATGTCATTGTTGGTTTAAAAGGAATAACATTAAATCTCTCAATTGCTTTGGGCAGTATGGCCATTTTAACAATATTGATTCTTCTAATCCATGAGCATGGAATGTTTTTCCATTTGTTTGTGTCATCTCTAATTTCAGCAGTGTTTTGTAATTCTCATTGTAGAGATCTTTTACCTTCCTGGTTAGCTGTATTCATAGGTATTTTATTTTTTGTGTGTAGCTATCGTGAATGAGATTGTGTTCTTGATTTGGCCCTCAGCTTGGGCATTGTTGGTTATAGGAATGCTACTAATTTTTGTACACTGGTTTTGTATCCTCAAACTTTGCTGAAGTTGTTTCTCAGATCTAGGAGCTTTTGGGCATATGAAAAAATGTTTAACATTGTTAATCACTAGAGAAATGCAAATCAAAACCACAATGAGGCCGAGGTATGGTGGCTCATGCCTATAATCCCAGCACTGTGGGAGGCCAAGGCAGGAGGATCACTTGAGCCCATGAATTTGAGACCAGCCTGAGCAACACAGCAAGACCTTTCTCTTCAAAAAATTAAAAAATTAGCCAGGCATAGTGGCACATACCTGTGATCCCAGCTACTTGAAAGGCTGAGATGGGAAGATCGGTTAAGCCCAGGAGTTCGAGGCTTCAGTAAGCTCTGATTTTGCCACTGCACTCCAGCATGGGCAACAGAGCTATCACCTGTCTCAAAAACAAAACAAAACAAAACAATGAGATACTATCTCACACCAGTCAGAATGGCTATTATGAAAGGTGAAAAAACAACATGCTGGGAGAGTTGTGGATAAAAAGGAACACTTATACACTGCTGGTAGAAATGTAAACTAGTTCAGCCTCAGTGGAAAGCAGTTTGGCAATTTCTCAAAGAACTTAAAACTGAACTACCATTCAACCCAGCAATCCCATTACTTGGTATATACCTAAAGGAATATAAATCATTCTACCATAAAGACACATGCACATGTATGTTTATCACAGCACTAGTCATAATAATAAAGACATGGAATCAGCCTAAATGCCCACCAATGGTGGACTGGATAAAGAAAATATAGTACATACGCACCACGGAATACTATGCAGCCATAAAAGAGAATGAGATCATGCCCTTTGCAGCAACATGGATGCAACTGGAGGTCATTATCCTAAGTGAATTAACTCAGGAACAAAAAACCAAATACCACATGTTCTCACTTATAAGTGGGAGCTAACTATTGAGTACACATGGGCTCAAAGAAGGAAACAACAGACACGAGGGGCCTACCTGAGAGTGGAGGGTGGGAGGAGGGTGAGGACTGAAAATCTACCTATTGGGTACTATGCTTAGTACCTGCGTAACAAAATAATCTGTACTCCAAACCCCAGCAACATACAATGTACTCATATAACAAACCCTGCACATGTACTCCCTAAACCTAAAATAAGAGTCAGAAAGAAAAATAATAATAATAAATAAACACACAGAATTCCATTTCCTACCTTAACATACATCCTCTTCCATCCCTTTCCATCTACCACCCCACTTCTCTGGTCCCCTTTACAGCAAATCCCCTGATAAAATTTATATTCACCATTTTTATTTCCCCCAGGGTTTCCTCTCCTCCCTCCCACCCCCACTACCATTTCATTGAAACAGCTCTCTTCAAGTCTACTAATGACCTCCATATTGGTAAATCCAGCAGTCAATAGGATCAGTCCTCATCCTATGTCACGTATCAGCAGCATTTGACAAAGTTGTGTTTTCTCCTTGAAATACTCTTTACTTGGCCTCCTGGAAATCCTAGTTTTCTTCTGACTTCATTATCAAGTCTTCTCTGCCTCCTCCTCTGACCTCTAAGTGTGAAGTAACCCAGAGCTCAGTCCTTAGGCCTCCTTCTCTTCTTTTTCATACTCGCTCACTCCCTGGGTGTTCTCATCCAGTC
The DNA here is from genome assembly GCF_008728515.1 of Papio anubis. NCBI lineage: Eukaryota > Metazoa > Chordata > Mammalia > Primates > Cercopithecidae > Papio > Papio anubis. Next base: position 33,316,299 of record NC_044988.1, read on the forward strand.
TTCTGGCTTTAAATACCATCTATGCTAATAACTCCCAAATTTCATTTTCAGTCTAAACTTTCCAGTGAATTTTAGATTTAAATATCCAACTGTCTAGTTCGCCATTTCACTTGGATGACCAAGAGGCATCTCAAACATGACATATCCGCAGCTGAATTTTCTCCTCCTAAAATAGGTTCCTAACCACAATCTTCCCAATTGCAGGAAGCAGCACTTCTATTCTTCCAGTTCCTTAGGCCAGAATTCCTTGTCTGTTCTTTTCCTCTCAGATTGCCACGGCTCACCCATCAGCGAATCTTATTGGCTCTACCTTCAAAATATATCCAGAATTCATACTTCTCACCATCTTCCCCACTGAACTCCAGTCCAAGTTGTACTTATCTCTCACTTGAATTATGGCATTACTTACCTGGCTGGTCTCCAGCTTCCACACTTTGTGTCTCCTTTCAGTCTATTGTTAATACAACTGGGAAAGTGATTCCTTTAAACTTAAGTTAAATCAGATCACTCCTGTATTCAAAAGTCTCCAGAAGTTTCCCTCTCAGAGTAAAAGTCTAAGTACTGACAAGATCTACACAATCTGACTCTCATCCTTTCCTGCAACTGGGCCCCTGCATTGCCTCTGTGACCTCATTTCCTACCTTTGCCCTTCCTTCATTCTGCTCTTCTCAGAACACACTTAGCCAGTTTTCTCACCTACTTCAGGCATTTTTGCTCAGATGCCACCTTCTTAGTCAGGCCTTCTATAATGACCCTACTTAACGCCTCCCCCATCCTATCTACCTTATTTTATTTTCTTCATAGCATTTTCTTTTTTATACCAATTGACATATATTTTCCATATCTGTTTATTTTCTGGCTCTCTCATTAGAATGCAAGTTCATGAGGTCATTTTTAGTAGAATGGTAAGTGCTCAATAAATATTTTTAAATGTATCACAATTTTGAATACTCATCAAACCTGCAACCGGGATTTTGGCCTGGGGAGGAAGAAACAGGTTCCACGTCTCTTACCAATTGCTCTTGTTCCTCTTTCCCCCATCCTTAAAAACTTTAAATGTAGCAGATTGGATACAGGAATTTGTTTTCTTTTCCCTCCAAACTCATTTTCCAAAGTAGAATGTTGATAGGTAATATTTAAAATTTAAAAGCCAAAGATACATGGAATTTTGAAATATATAGGTAACCACAAGAAGATAAAGCAAAAAGAGCTGAAAGTGATTGCTTCTGGGGAGTGATAATTTGGGGAAGTGGGAGTAAGGCCAGGAATGACACGCCTTTTTTTCTTGTTGCTTTAAGCGTCATAGCACAATTTGACTGCAAAAGAATATTGCTTTGATAAAAATGAAATTAAATTCAAAAAGAATATTCAATATTCAAAAAGAACAAATAAAATACAGTTAGAGTGGGAGATTCCAATACACTTCTTTCAAATCAGTGAGATCTAGGAGACAAAAAATAAATACAGACACAGAAGAACTGAAATTATTATCAACTCACTTGTTTTAGTAACTAAAGAATTTGACATCCATTGAAAGAAAGACATATTGCAAAAATCGATCATGTACTTGCCTGTAAAATAAACCTCAAGAAAGTATGAAAAGTAGAGATTTTACAGACCTCATTCTCTAATAGGAATCCAATAAGATTAGAAATAAATGATACATAAAGGGAGCTTTGGAAATTTAGAAATTCCTTTCTCTCTTGATGCAGCCTAGCTTTCAACAGCACTTTCTCCCTGGGGATACAATACATAAAAAGCTTCATTTGACAGTCAAAGCTGAGCAATGACTTTGGTGTTCTAGCCAGTGACTGCCCTGCCCCTGAAGCATTAAAATTCATTGATTAAAAGGATGAAGAGCCATATGACATCTCGATTTAGGGAGAATAAAAAATACATTAAATAATTTCTAAAGTATTATATCCATTATTCATAAGTGTGGCCATTGCTTTACATCCAGAGCCACAAAATGTCAATCAACTGATAGAAAAGAGCAGAACTGCCGGTCTCAGTTGCACCTTTATGCCCATCCTTGGTCAGCTTCTCTAGAAGGACTAACAAGCAGTGGCAACAAGATTTACTAATGGATGGAATTTCAGGCAATAGCTGTATCTTAGTCCATTTTGTGTTGCTATAAAGAAATATCTAAGGCTAGGTAATTTATAAGGAAAAGAGGTTTATTTGGCTCACGGTTCTGCAGGCTATACAAGAAGCACGCTGCTGGCATCTGCTTGGCTTCAGGTGAGGGCCTTAGGCTGCTTCCACTTATGGCAGAAGGTAAAGTGGAGCTGGCCTGTGCAGAAATCACATGACAAGAGGAAGCAAGAGAGAGAGGGGAAGTGTCAGTCTCTTTTTAACAACCAGCTTTCATGGGAACTAATAGAGCAAGAACTCACTCACTACCCCTCCTAAGCGAGGGCATTAATCTACTCATGAGGGATCTGCCCCCATGACCTAGACACCTCTCATTAGGCTCCACCTCTAACATATGGGATCACATTTCAATGTGAGGTTTAGGAGGACAAACATCCAAACTATAACAAGCTGAAAAACTCTTTAACTTATCTGGATCAGGGCTACTCTCAGTGATGTGCCTGTTAAAATGCATATTCCTGCACCCCCTCCAGATCAATTGAATCAGAAGACCTGGAAGTGGAGCTCAGGAATCTGCATTTTCTGATGAGCTTTAGATGAAGTTTTATATGTGCTGAAGTTTGAGAACTATTGACTCACATAACTCACCAATAATAATCATCTTTCAAATAATCCAGAGCAAACTAAAATCAGGGAAAGAAATAAACCTCACATGGTAGCTTTCTGTTTGTTTTTGGTTTGGTTTTTTTTTTGAGATTTTTGGTGGGGGGTGGGAAGTCTATCGCTTTACAATTTAATTCAGACGAAAATCTTAAGAATAACTACCTGACAGGCTTGAAACACAACTATTTTACTGGGTAATTTTTTTAGCCTTTTGACTGTGGCTCATTAGCCATTCTAGTAAAGGGAACAATAGAGTGGAGTTTTAGCCGCACATTTAGGATGTGTGTATTCTTACTCATTTCTTCATTGCCCAGGAGTACCCTCATTAAAAATCCCTTCCCAAATTAGACAAGATATGCCAAAAATCAATTTAAAATGTTCATAAAACTTTTAATTTATGATTCAACTTCTAGAAATACATTTTCAAATTTCTCAGACAAATGCACAGAGACCTTTGAACAAGTATGTTAATTACAGCATAACTTATAACAGCAAAAATCGGAATCAGTCTAAGTATCTGTGTAGGAATTAGGTCTGTCTGCGTATAAGAGAACATTTAAATAAAATATAAATATATTTCTTTCTCACCTGAAAGAAATTCAGAAATAGGCCATCCATGCTAATATGGTGTCTTCACAATATCATCAAGGACTAGGGTTTCTTTCTTGCCAGTTCAGCATCTTCAGGAAACAGCTTTCTGAGGTTATTTCGTGATCCAAGATGCCTGTTGGAACTCCAGCCATCGCCTCCTCATCCCATGCAGTGGGAAGTTGATAGGAGGCAAAAGCAAAAGAATGCTGCTTTCAACTGAGTCAGCCCCCCTTTTTTTCTTTAAATTGCTGATAACTATTCTCCTTACATATCATTGGCCAGAACTTGGTCAATGGCCACACCTAGTCCAAGGAGGCTGGGAGATGTGCTTTTAACTGGACATAATATAGTCCCATTGAAATAAGGGTTCTCTTATTATGAAAGAAGGTGAGAATGAAATTTGAGGACTCAACTACCTGACTTTCTCCCAGTGACTCACAATATGGTATTGTTAAACAAATATGATAAATATACAGTCATTAAAATTTACGTTTTAGAGGAATCTTATTCAAAAAGGAAAATGCTCATAAGTGAAAAAAAATGGATTAAAGAGATATAAGCTCAATATGATTTAACTTTTATTCAACACAAATGTGCATATAAAATACTGAAATTATAAATCAAAATTATGTCTGTTGGCTTTGTAGAGTAAAATTATGGATGGTGCTTTATTCTTCTTTATAATTTTTCATATTTTCCACAGGAAACATGTATTAATTTGTATTCAGCAAATATCCAGTAAACACTATTTCTAATTGGAAAAGAAGCCTAAGGAGGAAAACATTCATGAAACTCAGTAATAATAAAATAATAAGAGAATGCAGCATAAAAATAGGAGAATGCAACACTACTCCTTATCTAAGCTTACTAAACATCAGTTGATCTCTCAACTTTCAACTTAAAATAAGCCTTTGCCATGAGGGCTTCACTGAACACCCCAGTTGATAACAATCTCTCCTTTCCACAAAAGTTTACAATAGGTGGTGTTAGTGGCACTGGTATGCACACTTGCTGAATTGCAGACTAATGTTATTTAAATATTTTATGCAACCATATTTCTCCAAGTATGGAGAAATATGATCCATAAAGTTCAGGCATTTGACTCTTCTAAATGCTTTATAATAGTAAATATTTCTATATTTACTTACTTAATAATTAATTGGAATTATTTTATTTGTGTCCTGGCACGTACATTGTATACAATATCCTCTCATAGAGTCTAATTGGTGTTGAGGATTTATATTGATGCGTAGAAAAAAAGAATGGAAATAGTCAGTGCACAGAAAAAATATTCCTGTATGCTAGATGACCAAAAAGGAAAAAAATGCCTAACAAAACTTAGTTAACTCAGATTGCATTTACTTAGAGAATGAACTGAAGTACTTACCCTGACCTCTGGAAAAGAGGGTTTTTAAAGCAAATTACTAGCAAAAATAATATTCTAGGACTTCCAGACAAGATGACACACAAAGCATCACTCTAAGCACACAGAAAGACTGAAAAAAAGAGAAAAAAAAATATTTTAAGCAGGGCTTGACAGCAAAAAGGAAAAATATCTAAGTACCAGAAATGAAGAAGAAACCTAAACTCGCAGTGGCAAGAGGAAATGAAGCCATGAAGCCTTCAGGGTGTCCTGAATTGGTCATTAGCCTTCAGTTTATCTGGAAGCCAGTTGAACTAGAAATCGGTGAACCTTCTGTGGGGCCTGTCCTGGCAAGAGTGAGACAATCTGCTGCAGAGGCTGTGGGTGAGCAGCCCAGGCCAGCTGGCTTAGGGAATGTGAAAGAGATTTAGAGGGGCCAAGAGCAGTGGGGCAAAACTGACTTTGACCAAACTGAGAGAGTCAGAATGCAAGTTACACCAGCTCAGAGACAACTGATAGCAGCATAGTGAAAAGGGATCAGGCATAGGAGTTCTATCACTGCAGAGGTCAAGGAAGACCCAGAGCCATCACAAGGCCCAGTGGAGATGGGAGACTCCCTTCCTCCACCACTGCATGGCCATGTTTGCTATACCCACAGGCACCCATTCAACAGCACCTTGGAGAGCAAAGAGGGAATAGGTGGAAACGTGAGGAACTGGGCACGTTTAAATCAAAAGACTGAAAATTAACTTAAAGGGACTATTTCAGTTATTGCACTGGGCCATATTTACTGGATTTGACTTAAAATTTATATTTTTTCCTCCCACCTTTATATGGATAGAAACAATTGATACAAATTGAATCAAGCAACAGCAAATTTCTTTAAACTGCATTTTCACCATTCACCTGTGCACAGTGTAAATTTATTATCCTACTGTACTATACCTCTTTGAAATTTTTAAAAATATTTTTATTTTAAAGTCGCTTTCAGAACTGCTTTATTATCTCTGTTTTGGGGTGGGGACAAGGGAGACTGAACTCTTCTTCCAGAATCCAAAATGTTAAATTGGACAAAAGGACCCCACCTTTGGTATTTCTCTCAAATCAAGCAATATCCTCTGTCATTCTGGGCCAAGGAAGAGTTGGGATTGATGTGTCTCTGCTGCCTCTATGTCTCTTCTACTCAAAACGCCTTGGGGGTCAAAAACATCAGGGTGTTTTTGTTTTTGTTTTTGTTCTTTTTCTTTTCTTCCTCTTTCTGTCTTCTCAGGACTTTCCCTAGTACCACTAGTACCAGAACCAGCTACGTAATTTTGGGGCCCAGTTCAAAATGAACGAGGGTCTCTTTGATCAATAAACCATTTGTGGCTCTTCTAAGCCTGGGGCCCTGTGTGTCTGTGTAGGTCACACCCCCATGAAGCTTGTCCTATTATATGCAAGGCCTTGAAGTGCTGGGCTCTGGGCTTCACTTCTCTATATAATAACCTATTTCTTTCTGATTCTGGCCTCTTTCTTAGACATTAAGTCTGGTTGGGATAGCTTCTCTACACTTACAGGGACCTGGACTTTAAGCTTATTTTTTGTTTTTAGTGCAGAGTCAAACAAAATCCAATTTGATGATAAAAGCTGTTAATGTATTTTTTTTCAAAAAATAAATAAAAATACGTGTTTCTCTGCCTCTTTCTAGAAGCCCTCTAGTCACCACAATGTGATGTGAAGATATTCAGGATAGGAAAATAAAATAATACATCTGGAAGTAGTTTAAAAATAATATCCTTTGTACAAAGGGAAAGAATCCAAATTAGTGATCTAAGATTAGGAGATTTTGAAACAAGAGCAATTACATTTGAAAAATAATTTAGTAGAAATCTAAGAAATGAAATTAAAATTTTCATTTAATTCATTGAAAATTGAATGAATTAAATTTTCATTTAATTCATCATATCATTTAATTCATTCAAAAATGAAACCCATGAAAATTTAGCTGGGCACAGTGGCTTATGCCTGTAACCCCAGCACTTTGGGAGGCTGAGGCCAGCAGATCACAAGGTCAGGAGTTCAAGACCAGCCTGAACAACATGTTGAAACCCTGACTCTACTAAAAATACAAAAATTAGCCAGGCATGGTGGCGTGCACCTGTAATCCCAGCTACTCAGGAGGCTGAGATAGGAGAATCGCTTGAAACTGGATGGCAGAGTTTGCAGTGAGCTGAGGGTGCCACTGCACTCCAGCCTGGGCAACAAGAGCAAAACTCTGTCAAAAAAAAAAAAAAAAAAAAGAAGTAGAAGAAGAAAAAAGAAAATATATCCATTAAAATTAAAAAAAAAAAAAAAAAAAAAGAAGCAACTGAAAAGATAATTAGTGAATTGAAAGTTGCAAAAATAAAAAGCAAACATAGCACAGAGAAATCAAGAAATTAAGAACAGGAACATGACACTAAGAGACATGGAGGTTAGAAAGAGACCGTTCTGGAATTTCTACTAGAATTTCTACTAGAAATTCCAGAAGAATAGAATAGAGATAATGGTGAGAATTTCTCAGAACAAAAGAAATTGCACTGAGTCATGAGCAGGATAAATTAAAATTTTCAAACACTGACACATTACAGTGAAACTATAAAATATTAAGAGAAAATTTTAGATGCAAACAGAAAAGAGAAGGCAAAATATCTCCAAATGAACAATCACACATCTAGACTGACAACAAACTTCTCCTCAGAAGCAGCAGGTACCAGAAGAGAATGAATTCTATCTTCACAGTCGTCAGGGAGGAAAACTGACACAATAGAATTCTATCCCAAAGTAAGTGATCATTCAAGAGTAAAAATAGCATTACATTTTTCTTTTCTTTTCCTTTATTTTTTTAAGGGTCTTGCTGTATTGCCCAGGCTGGAGTGCAGTGGCACAATCTCAGCTCGCTGCAACCTCTGCCTCCTGGCCCAAGCAATTCATTCATTTCAGCCTCCTGAGTAGCTGAAGGTATACATACTAGCACTACAGGTATGTGCCAGCACACCTGGCTAATTCTTTTAAACATATGTTTTTTGGTAGAGATGGGGTTTCACCATGTTGCCCAGGCTGGTCTCGAACTCTTGACGCCAAGTGATCCGCCTGCCTTGGCCTCCCAAAGTGCTGGGATGACAGGCGTGAATCACCATGCATGACCAGCATATGTTTTGAATACATCCAAAGTCCAAGAGAGTTAGTTAACTGACTCTCACCAAAAAGCTACCAAAAGTAAGATTTTAACAAAAAAGAAAAAGCCAGGATGAAAGATGGAATTCAAGAACAATGGTGAGAAAAGGGGGGGAAATCTGGTGAAAATACGTGAATCATCCGGGCGCGGTGGCTCACACCTGTAATCTCAGCACTTTGGGAGGCCGAGGCGGGCAGATCAGGAGGTCAGGAGATCGTGACCATCCTGCCTAACATGGTGAAACCCCATCTGTACTAAAAAATAGAAAAAATTAGCCAGGTGGGGTGGCCCTGGCGCCTGTAGTCCCAGCTAGTCGGGAGGCTGAGGCAGGAGAATGGCGTGAACCTTGGAGGGGGAGCTTGCAGTGAGCCAAGATCATGCCACTGCACTCTAGCCTGGGTGACAGAGCAAGACTCCATCTCAAAAAAAAGAAAAAAAAAGAAAAGAAAATACGTGAACTACCACTAATAAACAACTGACCAACTGTGGTGGCTCATGCCTGTAATCCCAGCACTTTGGGCGGCCGAGGCAGGCATATCACCTGAGTTTGGGAGTTCGAGACCAGCCTGACCAACATGGAGAAACCTTGTCTCTACTGAAAATACAAAAATTAGCTGTGTGTGGTGGTGCATGCCTGTAATCCCAGCTACTCGGGAGGCTGAGGCAGGAGAATCGCTTGAACCTGGGAGGCAGAGGTTGCGGTAAACTGAGATTGCACCATTGCACTCCAGTCTGGGCAACCAGAGCGAAACTCCATCTCAAAAAAACCCCACAAAAACGAACAACCAAAAAAAACAAGGTAGAACTAAAACACTAGACAATAGTTAACATAGGAGCCAGAAGGAGATTGTTTAGAGTAAAATACAAATGTGTTCAATTCCTTCTTTGTTTAGGAGAATATACACAAACTTTAGTATTTATTTTAAAATAATGTGAATTAGCCAGGTGTGGTGACACAAGCCTGTGCTGCCAGTTACTGGGGAGGTTGAGGTGGGAGGATCGCTTGAGCCCAGGAGGTAAAGGCTGCAGTGAGCTATAATTGCACCACTGCACTCAGCCTGGGTGACAGGGAGATTCTATCTCAGAAAAATAAAAACAAAAATAATGTGAATTGTGTATAATAACATTTTAATGGTACCTATTGAAGGACCAGAAGTAGAATGTGTAACTTTTAATCTAGAAGAGGAAATAAAGAAGAATTGACCAATTCAATAGAAGATGAGAAGAGCAGTAAAAAGCAAACAAAGCCCACCAAACTAAAATGGCATAAGTGAGTCCAAATATGTCAGATATCACAAATAATGCAAACAAATAAGACTCACTCACTAATAGAGATATCCATGGATCAATCAATGTTACATTTTTAAAAAGGAACTTCTAAAATGATATATACAAAAAACTATGTAGGATAAACTGTTCCTTACGTGCATTTAAAACACACACACACACTAGCATATATTGTTCTTGGATACATAACAATGCATGTAAAAAGTATTCAAAAATATTTTAACAATGCACCTTAAATTCGTAACATTAACTGTCTCTGGGAAGAAGATGAGACAGAATGGGAAACAAAGAGGACTTTAATCTGTAATGTTTTATTTTTTAGTTAAAAAAGACTAAAAACAAAAATAATAAAATATTAATGAGTAGTCGGTACATATGTTGTTTATCATTCTTTTTTTTTTATACTTTAAGTTCTAGGGTACATGTGCACAACGTGCAGGTTTGTTTCATACTGTTCTGTATTTTTTTATTTTCCAAAATAAAAAGATTAAACAAAAAAAAAGAATCAAGATTTTGGAGGATAGCTGGGCGTCGTGGCTCATGCTTGTAATCCCAGCACTTTGGGAGGCCGAGGCAAGCGAATTGCTTGAGCTCAGGAGTTCTAGACCAACCTTGGCAACATGGTGAAACCCCATCTCTACAAAAAGTACAAAAATGGCCAGGCACAGGGGCTCACGTCTGTAATCCCAGAACTTTCGGAGGCCAGGGCAGGCAGAAGGAGCATGAGAACAGCCTGGGCAACATGGTGAAACCACAGCTCTTCTAAAAATACAAAAATTAGCCAGGCTTCTTGTTGCGCGCCTGTAGCCCCAGCTACTCAGGAGGCTGAGGCAGGAGAATTACTTGAACCCGGGAGGTGGAGGTTGCAGTGAGCCAAGATCAGGCCACTGCACTCCAGCCTGGGAGACAGAGTGAGACTCTGTCTGGAAACAAACAAGCAAACAAACAAACAATTAACTGGGTGTGGTTATAGTCTCAACAATCTGGGAGGCTGAGGAGGGAGGATCACTTGAGCCTGGGAGGTTGAAGCTTCAGTGAACTATGATCACACCACTGCACTCAAGTGTGGGCAACAGAGTGTCTCACAAAAAACAAAAACAAAAACAAAAACAAAACAAAACAAAAAAAATTGGAGGGTGAGGAGAAATCTTTTACATATCTCATAAAATATTTAGTGCTTGAGTTCATTACAAAATTTTAGAATATATACTTAAAAACACAAAAATATCTTTCTCTAAGAGTTCTTTATTACTCAGTTTATCACACTAATTGAAAATGAACTTTCCATTTAATTGTTTAGAATTATTGAAATTTTCATGGGCAAAAAGAGATAAAAGTATATAATTTGGTAATGATGAACATCAAATGATAAGGAAAGATTTCATTTAAAAAAAAAAATGTTGTTGTTCCTTGAACTAGGGAGCATAAAATGATACCCAAAGGACTCTCTGTCACTTACTGATGGGCCTTAGATTTTTAAAATTAGTTTCTGAGCCTCTTCAAAGAATCCAATTTTATCTTTAAGCTAGAAAACTGGAGCACAAAGAAGTCATTTTCAGAGAAAATGAATGCACAGTTTTCTTTTTAAAAAAAAAAAGGCACACAGGATTCTGAATCTGGAGAAAAATATAAAACTAGTAGTGCTTCTATTTGAGTTGCATTTTGGATCTAAAGAATTTGATGTAACTCCTAGAGGGTTAATAGCTGCTCTTGGTTAAAAAGTAAATAAGCAAGATCAATTTTCTAAAATCTCTTTTCATGAAGTAAACATCAGTGTAAGTCCAAGCTATAGTGTTCATGAAGACAGACTCACAACTATGATGGAAAAGGAGATTTTTGTTATTATAGAGAAAGTTTGTCTCAATCCACTCTTTGTCTCCTTTACATAAAAAAAATACAGTCTTTGTATTAAACTTTGCCAACATCAGTAAAACTCAGGCAACACCCAGTTGTGTTCTCTTTGTGGAGGCTAAGTGATTTTCTCAAAGTCATGCAGGAACATGGCTCAGGAACAAGAGAGCCACCTGAGGTTGGCCTATGACTACTAAAATTACACTGGGCCCTTTGTGTTGGGTCCCTTGGTCATTTATCTCCAAATTAAAATAGTTCACAATTCACCTTGGGTCCTTTTGGCCTGTGAGGGTATGGGGACATAGAAATACAGAGGACTAAGGCATGGTGGGGCATCCCCTGATTCCCAGGATCGGAGAGCACAGAAGGGAAACCAAACAACCATGCCGTTTAGAGATGGCCATTTAAGTGAACTCTGTCTTGGGTTAGGCTAATTCTATAGAGGGAGGTTTCTTCCTTTGGCCACCACCAGCTTTTGTGGGCACAGACCTGGTTAGTGGGGAGACGATCAAGACCAACTCAGGCCTGAAGGGCTATGTGTGGCCATGGGCCGTTCAGCTGGCCCTTGTGCCTTTGTACTGCTGGCTCTTGGAAACAATACTTGGATAGAGAGATCAAAATACAGAATTGGTCATAAATAAATTTTCTTGGACATTGGCCAAAAATGAATCTTCATAGTTAGGTAAACCATGAAGAGAATTTGTGAACTTTAAAAGAAAACCATGTCCTGTGGTGCATGGAAAAAATCCAGTTTTCTACACATTTAGCAGGTGTAAGTAGCCAGTTGTCAGGCTGAGATATGGGGTCCTCTCACTCCTTCAGGGTTCCAACCCTCAGGGGTTTGTTGGCTCATTGGTTTGGTTAGGAGGTCAGTTAGCTCTCTGGAAAGTTATTTCAGCCTGGGGTGTGGTAGCCACCTCTCAAGACTCAGCCTTGTCTTTGGATTCCTGGGTGAACAATACAACTTGACCCAAATCTCTGTTTCTCTCAGACTCTGAGAAGTTCCCTCTCTTGACATCCCTGTGTCGTTAAAGGCTAAAACTTGAGGCAAAGTGAGCAGACTTCTGTGCCCTACCAGCCAGGCAAAACCACAGTCTGGGTACAGATGTTTGTAGCCCAGCAACCCCTCAAACACTCCACTGTCTTTTTGTGCATGAAATTGCTTGCTATATGATCTGCTTTTGTGAAGTCTCAGTCCTTTGATTTCAGGCAGCTTTCTTTAAACTATGAGAAGGAGGTGTGGGAGTTAACCAGCAGCAAAACTAATCAAGTCCATTGAGTATCAGGATTCCAAAGTTCAGGGCCACGGATTGTCTCTGGACTCAGCCCAGCCAAGAAATGAGTAAGGCATTTCCAGAACTGCCTCTGGGCACTGGCATGTGTACCTGTGTGTTGCCAACAAAACTAAGGACTGCACTCTGATCCCTTCCTGAAGGGTATCTCTCAGCAGGTCCAAAGTCAAGAAGTTACCCAAAAAGGGCCATAATCTTGAGTAAGCTAAAGTCTAAGATGATCTGGAGATAAAGCCAGATCCCTCCCCTAAACCACACAGCAGAATAGTCTGTCGTTTTTCTGGGGGCCTGCTTATCCACTGCACAAAGATGTGTGTTCTGAATTATATGTGTTGAACTTAATTTGGTGCCTGTAGCTGTTGATTTGCTTTTGTTTCCCACAGTCTCCTCTGAACAACTGCAGGAAATCTGTCACCCAGGCTGGAGTGCAGTGGCACAATTTCGGCTCACTGCACGCTCAGTCTCCCGGGTTCACGCCATTCTCCTGCCTCAGCCTCCCCAGTAGCTGGGACCACAGGCACACACTGCCACACCCGGCTAATTTTTTGGTATTTTTAGTAAAGATGGGGTTTCACCGTGTTAGCGAGGATGGTCTTGATCTCCTGACCTCGTGATCCACTCATGATCCACTCGCCTCAGCCTCCCAAAGAGTTAGGATTACAGGCGTGAGCCACCGCGCCCAGCCAACTGCAGGAAAACTCTTAAATAGCCAAGAGGGCTTTTAAAAAAAGAGTGTTATGCTAAACTTGCAAATCAAACAATGGCAAGCGAAGGCACGTGGAATTAGACTCCCCATCTGAAACTGAGTACTTTCTCCAGCCAAACTTCCTGAGACCTTTTTGTGTGTTTGAATGAGATTTAGCTCGCACTCTTTAAACAGGACACCTCTCTTCACGCCATATGGAGGAGGGTATAAGCACCCTGTTAGCAGGCATGGGGTCCCTAACCAGAGTCACCTCCTTGAGTGAGTGGGTGATTATTTCTTTGCTTTTGCTATATTTAACCAAGAATTATACACTACATCCCAGGATCTCACTTTCCATAGACTATATTCCCTATAATAACTGTTTATCCTCCAGAATCCATGTCACCCATCTTATTCAAGTCAAAACCTCAGTTCACAAGATTGTCCCAGGCACAGTTAAGCACAATCACACTCACATGGAACAGTGCACTATTCAAGGGGCTTTCTCAGGTCTCTCACTGTGGTCCTGGGATCAGGAGAGTAACCCCACTGGCAGCACTGGAGTGATGCATAAGTGTCCCTGAGCTCCTTGATCAGATGACACTCTCCCTCTAGGAAGACATGCTACCTCAAATTCCACTTTCAAACAGTTATTCCTTTGGGACAAGCTACTGTCACCTTTAAGGGTTCCCTGAATAGCCGGGCAAGGTGGTTCACGTCTGTAATCCCAACACTTTGGGAGGCCGAGTTGGGCGCATCATGAGGTCAGGAGATCGAGACCATCCTGTCTAACACGGTGAAACCCTGTCTCTACTAAAAATACCAAAAATTAGCCAGGCGTGGTGGCACGTGCCTGTAGTCCCAGCTACTTGGGAGGCTGAAGTGGGAGAATCGCTTGAACCCTGGAAGCTTGAACCTGGGAGGCGGAGGTTGCAGTGAACTGAGATCGCGCCACTGCACTACAGCCTGGGCGACAGAGCGAGACTCCATTTTGAAAAAGAAAAAGAAAAAAAAAAGAAAAAAAGTTCCCTGAGTCAAAGTAGTAGAGTTGGAAAGTGTCCTGGATTTGGAGTTGGGCACATCTGGGTCCCAAAGCAAACTCTGCCACTTACCAGCTGTTTGACTATCTGCAAGCAACTTAACCTCCTTGAGCCTCAGGTAGGCTTTGTATAAACTTACAGGGCTCCTGTAAGGCAGGGCTCATTTAGGCAATGCATATAGAGGGGTAAGCACATGGCTGATACCTTACAGGTGCCCAATAAACTATAGGTATCACTATGATTATTAAATACAAGCACTTCTAGGAACAATAACTTGGCATGAAATAGACAAGTTTCCTTTGACATGATACCCAGCTAGCTCAAAATCAGGTAAAGAATGAAATGGGTGCTACAGTCCTAGTGACACCTCAGTGACACCTTACAGGAACTGTAAGAAGTATCTCAGAAAAGAGGGGAAGGAGGAGTCAAAGACAAACTTTATCACCTTTTACAATCTGGTTTCTCACTCATACCCTATCTTCTAACAGCTAGGGACACTAACTCAGCAAACCTCTTGCCTAATGTCACATAGTTAATTGAGCAGCTAGAATGAGAGCCTATACACCCTGTTTCCAGCCATGGACGCTTTTCACCAACTGACCATTGCACCTATACAATGATGAAAGAGTCAGTGGTGGCAAAACACTGGATCAGGAATCAAACACCTGCTTTCTAATTAGAAAGGGGCATGTGGGAAAGTCCTGGGAGCAATGAAATGTTCTATATCTTGATTAGCACGTATTGGGTATGGTTACACAGATATACATATTTATCAAAATGCATCAACTGGGCACTTCAGTTCCATGCATTCTATGGTACACAAATTATACATCAGTAAAATTAGTTAGTCAAAAAATATGTTTTCCGGCCCCAGCTCTGACACTAATGAGCTGAGTGGTCTTGGCCAAGTCAATCCAAGTCAACTCTCTTGGCTTTACCTTTCTTTTCCTTATAATGATGTGTTATAATTAGACAAAGTTCCTTCTAGCTCAACAATATGATTTGGTAAACAGGACCTCTTTCTTTCATTTCAGTCGCTATTGTATTCACACTGAGTTCAGCAACAGAGCCGGAGAGACTGGCACACAATTTAGGGGGACTGGGGACTGGTATGTGCAAGTGATCCAGTGTCTTTCTTTTGTATCACTAACTCTCCAGCTACACTTTAAAGAGCATGATTGGTTTTCCACAGGGATCCGACAAAGCAATATGATTGAGCCATGGGATGAGAATGATCTGGCTTCAGAAAAGTTGTATCTGCCACCAGAGATAACAACTTTCACATGGAGAGCAGAGAAAATGTTTCCTGGACAATGGGAATGACTGACAGATATTAGATGGGAGGAAATTGAAGGCTCTGCCAAGTTTCATGATAAAATGCTATTTCTCACGGTAAGGTCAAGCTGTCTCTATTGCAGCTATTGCTTTTAAAATACAAAGGGAACACAGCAGATTCAACAGAGTGCATCAGATTTTACAAAAAGTATGTGATCAAAGACCACTTGTTTCATTTATAAATGAAATTGCATGACTATTAGAGCAACAAAGATCATCAAGAATGAATTTGGAATTTGCTGATGAACCAAAAGCTGAAAAACATCAGTAAGAAAATCTCTGAAGGTTTGATTACAAAGTCTTTTGGATGTAAAATGCCCACCAATGTTTGCAAGATTACACATGCAAAAAGGTTCAATTGGACTTTCAAGGAAGAGCATTATACCAGGAGCTGGAATTGGCATTTTCATAATATTTAATAAGTGTTTCAAAAGGTGGAATATATTGACTGGTACTAAATCTTATTATTTCCAAAGACTAGAAATCTGAAACGAAATCTAGCATGTACAAATCATTGAATATTAGTGAGTTTACTTATGCAAACAGAACTGAAACAAAAGTTCTATTTTAGTTTCAAGTTGCATTTAAAAATGAGTGGAATTTGTTCTTATTTAAAATCTTTGGGGAATAACCCTGTGGTCGTTAATTTTGTGTCAACTTGACTGGGTCACAAGGTGCCTAGATGTTTGGTTAAACCTTATTCTGGTTGTGTCTGTGAGGGTGTTTCTGGATGAAATTAACATTTGAATCAGTAGATTGAGTAAAGCAGATTGCTCCTCCCAAGTGTGGGTGGGCCTCATCCAATCCCTTGGAAGCTTTAATAGAACTACTGCCTGAGTAAGGAAGAATTCCCTCTCTGACTATTTTCAAGCTGGGAAATCAGTCTTCTCCTACTGTCAGTTTGGACTGGATTTTACACTATGGCTCTCTTGCTTCTCAGGCCTCCAGACTCAGACTTTATCCCATAAACTCTCCTGGGTTTCCAGCTTGCTGACTGCAGATCTTGGGACTTCTCAGTCTCCAGAATCATGTGAACGAATTCCTGTGTGTGTGTGTGTGTATGTGCGTGCATGTGTAGGTGTCTTCCATTGGTTCTATTTCTCTAGAAAACTCCTTAAATGACTCATTGACTCATGTGAATATCATTCAACTTTCAACTTTTTGGGGATTAGGTATCAAAATTTACATTGAGCATAGCCTTTGATCCAACTAGTGGCCTTCTAGGAATTTATCCTACAGAAATCTAGGAATTTATCCTACAGAAATACCTGGACATGGTCAAAGAACTGAATACAGGGATCAGGGCCACCACATTGCGTAGTGTCAGGAGGCACCATTCCCAGTGAGTCTGTGTCAATGGTGCCTCTGAAGCAGGACAAAGATGTTTGCTGTTAAATTGTTTGAAATGGCAAACAAACAATGCAAATTTCCACCATTGGAGGATGATTAAATAAGTTATATTACTTCTACATTATAGGATACTGTGGATATTATGCCTTTGTTTTTTAAAAAATAAGATAGGTCTATATGATCTGATAAGAACAGATGCCCAAAATGAGAAAAGCGAGGACAAGGGCAGAATAGTGTGTACAGTATGTTCCCATTTGTGTGTTTGTGTGTATATATATATGTGCATGTGTGTACATATCCATATGTATATATGTGTATGTGTGTACATATGCAAAGAAAATTTCCAGAAGCCTGCATAAACTGTAAATACTAGTTGCTGCTAGAAAGTGAGACTGGTGGCCAGAGTAACAAGGAATTCTACTTTTTGTTGTATACTCGTTTCATGTTCTTTTTTTTTTTTTTTTTTTTTTACCATGGCCTATTATCACTTTTGTAATTAAAAAAAAAAAACTAGACTAACACAAAGTTGATAAATTTATTCAATAATTATCAGGTACCAAGCAATGTACCGGGAATTGAAATGTTCATTGTCCAGTGAAATTTTCTCATTTGTTGGTATAGTTTTTGCTGGTAGTATAATTGGTGTTGATGTTACGAGTGGTGAATTAAACAAACATTTTTGTGCACCTGCTATGTTCCAGCACGTTTCTTATTGCTGGGGATACACCAGTGCCCAAGAAAAGAAAACCCTGGACTTCGTAATTCTTACCATCTCCCTATTTAGATGGGAATTTTACAGTCTGTGCACCACATTCACATGGCCTTGGCATGCCTTGTGCAGTAGTCTTTCTACAAGTGCTCCAGAGGAATGGGCACACACGTGTGTACGTGTGCACATATGTGTTTGTGTGTACATGATATGTGTCCAGGTTACAGTCTGACTGGCATTCAACAGATAACCTATATGGTAAGCAGATGAGGCGTGTAAAATGTCCCTGTAAGATATAAAATCTTACTAATGACCAGAGTCATCTTATAGAACTCAGTGTGGGCTACCACTGCTGCTGCCTCCACTCTTCCACTCCAAGACTTTCAGGCTGGCTGCAGTTCAAGACATGGCTAGGTTCCTAATCCCTTAACATTCCTCACTAGTCCCATCCTCAACATTCCCAACTGGTAGGACCATGGTGGCTTGTAGAGGCAGAAGCTTGCAAAGATTCCTGAAAGGGAGGTTTCAAGTACCTCATTCTGGCTTGTTGGTCATCCAGGTTTACTACTCTACTGGGGTTGAAAGTGGTTTCTTCCAGTTAAGTCAATTGCTGCAGTTGTTCCAGCATGTCCCAAACCCGAAAGGCCCAGGAATGCCCACCGCTGTGCATACACCAAGATGTGCATGTGTGAATCTCCCTGAGCACCTCCTGCTTCCTGGCTCCATTGCTTGAGTGGCTGGAACTGGCATATGACTTATTAGATCTTTTCTCTTTACTGTACCTGCCTTCACCTAGTGGATTCACCCAAACTACTTTTGGAACCACTGGCCTTAGAAATAGCTGCTTACCTTCCTTCACAGAAAAGAGCAGGACAGCCTTCTGAATGCTATTTCTACTATAATGAGACTAAGTCCAACAATCTTTCAGCTGACCCCTTTGTGAGCTACTAGCCCACCTCCTACCACCTTTAAGTGATTCCCTCTCCTCTGCAGAGGAATGATAGCTTCTGACTGTGGACAGGGGCAACAGACCCAGTAAATGTTTTATTTAATATTTTGTAGAAAGAACTTGGGAGCATATAGTACCCGTGAGAACCAAGACCTGGATTTTAATTTAATTTTAGAACTAAAATATATTTAAAATGGTAACATTGCCTGCATTGGCTCTTGGGAGTAAATAAACAGACATTGATTTCTGCTGAAGTTAACATCAAGAATTATTGAACTGAGAGGTACACACTGCCCTGGTCTCCACTTTAGTTAATATTTACCTTGAAAAATAATTAATCTTGATGTTAAATAAAAGTGGGCACCAATATATGTATTCTTCCTTTGTTCTGTGCTGAGATGAATGTTAAGTATATAACATATAAATTTATTTTCTTTATATATTTATGTGTGTTTATATATACATATATTTTAAGCATTTTACTGGAATGTCAGGATCTGCAAAAAAAAAATTACACAGGTTGAAGCCCACCTAAGGTACTCCCCATCTCCTAATGAAGTCATCATTTCCCTCAGCTGTTTTTACTCAAATGAGGGCACAGGTTTTATGCAAACCGTGCTATTTGTTCCAGTGAGGCAGCAGGCTGAGAAGGACTGGAATCATCACCTAACTGCCTGACCCACCTGTGGTTTTTAGTCAGTTTAACATCAAAGTGCTCTGTGTCTCAGCACGTTTTCCACATGTGAAGAGAAGCAGCAACAAAAGAGCATGCAACAGACTATGTTTGGTCGTTATGAGAAAAACGTGATCCATCTCAGAGATTGCAGCGCTCCCAGCCAAAGTCCACCTGCTTTCTGCACCCGGAAAATCATCCCCACCAGCTCAGACAGATGTGACTCATGGCCAGTAATGCTAATACAAATATTACTAGTAATATTAATTTGCTGTCATTTCAATAACTGCTAACATACATTAAGCTCTTTGCATTTACTTCACCACTTTAGCCTTTTCCAAGGATTATCTCATTTATTCCTCACCTTAACTCCATGAGGTCGATATTATTGGACCCATTTTATAAAAGAAAAAATTGAGGATGAGAGATGTCCAGTCCTTTGCTCATGGCCATCGTTAATAAGTTTCAGGGTTGACGTTTGAATCAATGTTTTTTTATTCCAAAGCTTATGTTCTTAAAATTGTGTTAGGTTGCCTTTTCCTGACACAGAAAGAGTTGTGTTGAGTGTGTTGAGGCACAGACACCTTGAAGGGTGCTGCTGAAGGAGGTGTTCACTTGGGAGTAGGCATTTCCTAGCCATGTGTATTTGGGAATGATGCCACTGAGGTGGAGGAGCTGGCTGCTCAGGGAGGCACATGACAAAAGGAAACAGAGGAACATCTGATGGCATTATTTCCACAATAGCCAGCCTCCAAATAGCCTTGACCTCATTCTCCCATTGTCCCAGTGCCTTTATTCTAGCCTTGACATTTTCTTTCTGAAACAGGCCCCACTTAAGCATCAATCAAGAGTACACATGAAACTCAACACTTGTTATTGGATGCTGTGGAACACCTTTGGTCCCTACGTTAGGGCCGATGCACTCATTCCTGGGAGTGTTGCTGCTGCCAGCTGCCAGCTGAACCTCTTTGGAAACTGTCCTCTGTACAAAGGAGCAGTTTCACTTTTTCCTCTAGGCGGCCTTAATGTAATGACTGGTGGATGTAAGGCAGTACCAAAGACTGACCTCCTTGTCTCAAGAAGGGACTCCTCTGAGGGGTCATCTCAGCTCCAAAGGTCCCTGTGAGATTAGCTGAAATCTCTCTTGCAATCGCATTAAACTTCTCCTTCTCCTTCTGACCAGTCTTGCTTCTCTTACTCCTCTAAAGATGCTGTTCCCTTTCCTGTGGAACCCAATCTAAGACAACAGTTCGTATAAATACAATAGTGTTGGTCCCTTTCCCTTCCATTCTCTAATCAGTAATGCTCTGCATGCAAGGAGATTTAGATTTACAAGGCTGTGGTGTATGAACCACTTCTGTCTGTCACTCACCTGAGATACCAAGATCAATCCTGGAACACAATCTAAGTAGAAGCCCAAGCTTTCAGGTCCCCACATTTCTACCCTAGCCAGTCCATAAGCAGTTGTGATTTGACCTTGCTCTGATCTTGCAAACATAATGGGAAGATTCAGCATTAAAAGTCAGTGAGGGCTCCTAACCATGTTTCCTGACATTTTTGTAACACGATGATTTTATTACATCTTAAAACCCTAAATTTGGTTGCAGATCAGTAGAAAATCTACAGCCTAATTTGAAGCTCTTTCCCCAATGGTAAAGGGAAGGACCTTGCAATCTTTGAAGATTGTATGTTGTTTTTGCAAGTTTGGAATGTTATCTCTCTTCTCCTCGTCCAAAAGAAATGCAATGTGCAAGCAGTTTAATGAGAAAAAGCTAAGTGAAATTCCAACAATCAACTGATATCCTTTCCCTAGGTTAGCAAACAATAAATGGTGAGCAAGGGGGGATAAATCTATTTACAAAATGTTGGATCACTAAAGGGTGCTCACCAGTTCCCCTCAAGAGCCACACATTTCTGGGGAGGCAACTGTCAAGACAAAACCCAGGACTGGCCGTTGTATGTCTCTTCCCTGAAACCAGTGGAAAGCGGGGAGATTTTTTAAATGCATTTGTTGCTATGGATTTTTTTCCTTAATTCTTTCTTTCCTTCTTTCTTTTTACCTACTTCCTTTCTTTTAAAAGAATATTCTCTCAGCTAGGAAGGAAACTCTCATTCTTTTTGCTGACTGGCTTGTGCACAACTGGAAATTATAAAAGAAATTGCTGTATCATTGATGTAGTAAGAAAACAGGAAGACAATTTTCATCCCAAAATGAGCCATCTCAGCTGAAGCTCCCTTTGTAGTTGATGACCACACGCTTTCCATCTTGGCATGGGGCCAGTTTTATTAAACTCCTATAGCAACGGCTTATTTATCAAAGAGCACTCAAAAACAGGCATTTTATGATGAATTTCCCTCAAAGTTGCTCATGGTCATGTGTTTGCTGCCTTCAAGGACTTCAGTGGGAAAGGGATCTTACCTTATGCGTCAATGCCTGGATATTATTCTTGTGGTCAAAAACATTTTTGCACCCTCAGGTAATGCCCCATCAAAGAGGAGGATGCATGGAAAAGCACAAAGGAACTAGGGGCCCAGCTTTTGCTGCGTCACTTCATTCCGCAAATAGAGCAAACTCTGCAGGACCTAGAGAGCTTGTCAGAAAACCCCGCTATCATGTTGGAGAACAATGGAGAGGCATCCAAAATGCCAAATTTTAAGGAGCCTGGATCAGAATGAGGTAGAATTTGAGGAGTTAGAGGGAGGAAGGAGAGAGATGAAGAAGGTAGCAAAGGAGAAATGCTGGCAATCAAAGAGAAGATAGAGGCAGAAAAAAAAGACAGGAAAGGGTAAGAGAGGAGAGAAGAGAACACTGGTCCATTATTTACTCTGTGAATTGGAGATCAGTTCCATTAGGCCCAAGAGACAGCTTTGACTTAGGAAACCACCAAAAATAGAAGTGATCAAAAATCAATAATTAAGAATAAGGTGGCTGGTTGCAGTGGCTCACACATGTAATCTCAGCACTTTGGGAGGCCCAGATGGGTGGATCACTTGAAGTCAGGAGTTCAAGACCAGCCTGGCCAACATGGTGAAACCCCATTTCTACTAAAAATACAAAAATTAGTCAGTGTAGTGGCACATGCCTGTAGTCCCAGCTACTTGGGAGGCTGAGGTAGTAGAATTGCTTGCACCTGGGAGGCAGAGGTTGCAGTGAGCCGAGATGGCACCACTGCACTCCTGGGTGACAGAATGAGACCCAGAAGAAGCAAAGAAGGTTTTCAATAACTTGGTTAACACCAAAAAACTGGGAATCATTAGGATAAGTGATTAAAATTAACTTGCTTTTTTTAAAAAAGCAATTAAACTTCAAACATATTTAAGATACTTATAAATTAAACACAAATTTCAGTGTAGAAATTCTGCAATACATATTGCAGCAGCAAGAGTCCTGTCCAAGAGATGTTTCCTAGAATCTGAGTAGTTAGCATCCAGAACTAGATTCTCCCCACCTCTATCAATTTTCAACAGATAGGCACTCAGCAACATTTCTAAGTACACTGGTTTTCCATTCACGTCTTTGCTCTACCCATAGAAATTTCATTTCATTCGTCTTCTCCGAAAATACATGCATACAAATATGCAACGATCATTGATCAACCCTTAGTACCAGCTAAATAATCACACAAGAGCTGGATGGCTGTTGAGGTTAATGAGCTGGGTTACAACCTCTTGGAACAATTAACGCTAGGCTCCAAGAGTGTTTCCAGTTATGAGGAAGCAGGGCAGGACTATATGTAGTCCAATATTACAAAAGAGGTTTCAAGAGTTCACAATCTTTGGCTTAAATTTCCCTTTGGTAGCCTTGGTTCAACAGCAGGTAGCATATAATCCCTATAGAGACTTATCTAATACATATTAAAAGCATATACCATTGATGCAAAATGTGTGGTCAAGTCACAAAGTCTGTCCTTTAGCTGAATAAAATATCCAAGGGTCTCATTCTAAAAGTGGAAATACTTAATAATTTTCATTTGATCTTCAGATATATCCCTGAGTCTACTGAAGAACTATTAACAAACAGAACAACTAATCCCTCCTGAAATCTCTGTAGACCTTTGGTCGTCTCTTTGAAATTAATTCTGAAAAACTGGATATTCTTAGTTTATATTAAAAAATTCCTTCTTCAGAAACAGTGTGTAGCACACCTTGGGTAAGGATAAGTCTTAGGGTACAATATTTGGCCATTTTTAAGTGTGAACAGTTTCATTAATAGGAAATTGGTTAAATTGCCTAAATAAATGATAATATTTTCAGTTAAAGGAATCGTATGCTACCAATTAAAATCATGGTATAAATGATGCTCACAATATGTAAGTAGTGAATAAAGTCAGGTTACAAAACAATATCCATAATGCAATATTGCTGAGGCTCAAAATATCTATGTAGGCATAGAAAAATATCTCAAACATTATGTTCCAAAATGTTAATACTTTAACAGTGATTATTTTCTAAAGATGGGATCACGCTTATCTTTTTATTTTCTTTATATTTTTATTACACTTTATATATATATTATGTATTCATGCTGTCATCATGTATTGCTTTTTTTTAAGACAGGGTCTCGCTATGTTGCCCTATTGCCCAGGCTGAAGCACAGTGGCTATTCACAGGGACAATCATAGCACACTGCAGCCTTCAACTCCTGGGCTCAAGCAATCCTTTTGCCTCAGCCTCCCAAGTAGCCAGAACTACAGGTGTGTGCTACTGCACCTGGCATTTATTGCTTTTAAAATAAGAAAACTATACAGTGATTTTTATTTTGGAGTGAAAAGAAATTGGATATTTTTAACTTATGAAAAAAGTCCATGCTCTTTCAAGACAATTTCTTTATAAGAGAGAAATATCTTTGTTCAGAGGATCCTGTGCCTGGTGTAGGTCATCAGATATTATCAGCAAGCAGTACTTCCAGTTTCCACATACTGCAAAGTGTTATGTGTGGGTGGAGAAAGGTAGTTGGAATAGAGATGGATTATGCAAAAGATCACATGCATGGTGTAAGATACGAGAAAGGTCATATGAAAATTAGAAAGATCAAATAAGGCCGGGTGCAGTGGCTAATGCCTGTAATCACTTTGGGAGGTGGAGGCAGGTAGATCACAAGATCAGGAGTTTGAGACTAGCCTGGCCATTTTGGTAAAACCCTGACTCTACTAAAAGTATAAAAAATTAGCCTGGCATGGTGGCAGGTGCTGACAGTCCCAGTTACTCGGGACGCCAAGGCAGGAGAATCGCTTGAACCTGGGAGGTGGAGGTTGCAGTGAGCCAAGATCGCACCACTGCACTCCAGCCTGGGTGACGGAGTGAGACTCCATCTCAAAACAACAACAACAAAGAAAGAAAGATGAAATCAAACGTAATAAAAACCTTGCATTGCATCTTATCACCCTGACTTGCTCACTTGGATGGACAAAAGTTGAGACTCCAAAAACGTCATCTGAAAAACTGGATGACTACTTGCTTGCAGTGCTGCAAAGCTCTGCTCCAACTGACCCTACTCCACTGACTGCCAAAGTTTTTCTTTTACATAATATAGTGGAAAAATCACGTTATGCTTCAAATCTAAAATGTCACCACCAAGTATTCATTTGAGGTATCAATATCTTCTTTTAAAATACAACATCCCTCCACCCCAAAGGGTCAAGGAGCTACGAGAGTGTGATGAGTGTTCCTATATTCACACTCTAGAGTCTGTTAAAATCTGTTTAACCAAATTCTTTGTTTCAAACTCACATTCTAAGGTGCTATTGAAAAGTGTAGGAGGGAGAGCTAGCAGGGAAGGAAAGGCTATTGAAAATGCTTCGGTGGGCCGGTCACGGTGGCTCACGCCTGTAATCCCAGCTCTTTGGGAGGCCGAGGCAGGCGGATCAGGAGGTCAGGAGATTGAGACCATCCTGGCTAACACAGTGAATCCCTGTCACTACTAAAAAAGTACAAAAAATTAGCTGGGCATGGTGGTGGGTGCCTGTAGTCCCAGCTATGTGGGAGGCTGAGGCAGGAGAATGGCATGAACCCAGGAGGCAGAGCTTGCAGTGAGCAGAGATGCGCCACTGCACTCCAGCCTGGGTGACAGAGCGAGACTCCATCTTAAAAAAAAAAAAAATTTTCGGTGGGGAACTGAGGATTGATTTTTGAGCATAAGGGTATGGGGAACCCAGAAGACAGGAAGAAATGGGCCCAATGAGATAAGACAGAGGATATAAAGGGAAATGTGGAGTTAGCTTTAACCATCCTTAATTTGGTCTATCCTATCCTCATGGCTGTATTTAAACCAACCAAAGCAAAGCAGTTCACCTGAATCTTTTAGTTAGATTTTTCTTTGATCATATACCCAGCCAGAATCATTGTCTTCAAATAATTTTAAATAGACAAGAGTAGATTTCTTTAGCTAATTGCCTAAGCCTGAGTACTTTCAAGTGAATCCAAGGCAACGACTTAAAATGTGAAAAAAAAAAAAAAAACCTAACAACCTTTTCCTGGGATGGGAGGAAAAGAGGCACACACCATGCCAAATAATTGGCTTGACTAGATTTTTCCCGCCTGAGATGACCCACAGCTTGGGTGTCATAAAGACACTGCCTCTCTGTTTCTTTCCTGTACTCAGAGAAGGAACGTTCCATTCCACGCAATTCATGAATTTTAAAAACCATGAACCTTCCTTCACATTCTGGAGGAACACAAACGTTTTCCTGTAAGAGAGCTGTTTTGAGCATAAATGCTCAAGTGATTGCGATGGCGACGAGGAGAGGCCTTTTCAGACTGTCTTTGTTCTGAGCTGGCTGGAGGCTCCAGGCCTAGGAGTGCCAGTAAGGTCTGGACATATGGTTGGGCACAGAGAGCAGGGACTGAATTTACCAACCACCAACTGCCATAACGGTCTTGTCACTGGAAAATGGCCAAACATTTGAGCCAACTGCCAGTGCCACCATGTTGTCAGGAAACAATGGGCCAGAAGAAAATTACAGACTCGTGGAAGACCACTAGCTCCCTCTTGTGGTCGAGCACAATGGCTAAATTTCTGCCACTTTCCAGCAGAAAGACATCCATCCCTGAATTCCATGAATTAAGAATGAGGATACTTCCTAAAGCAATCCTATCAGCCTGTTTGAATAGTAGCTTTTATCTACACCTTTCCAGAGAGCTAATATTAAAACCTTTCTAATTTCAATGACAAAAATCATATTAGTCAAAACTCTCCAATGATCCTCCATTGCCCTTGAAATCAACTTCCAAAATCATTATCATGGCTTGTAAGTGGCCAACGGTATATCCCCTGCCCACTCTCCAGCTTCATCAGTCACCACTCTCCTTCTCGCTTTACATTTGTTGAACTCTCTCCCTTCAGCATTTTCACACTTGATTGCTGCCTCTGTTCGGGATAATTGTGACTTCCCTTCCCCACTTTCACCCCATCTAATTTGGCTAAGTCTTATATATCCTTTAGGATTCAACTGAAACACCATCACCTTCCAGAGGCCTTCCTTGATCCCCTAAACTAGGTCTTCCTGCTTGATCCCCCCGGGCCTCCTGAATTTCCTTAGCTAACCACTCATAACATTCCATCGTAATTGCTTATTTGATGCTTATCTTCCCTGTTTAAAAATGTTCTCTGTCGTTTGAACCCGGAATGCGGAGGTTGCAGTGAGCCAAGATCGCACCACTGCACTCCGGCCTGGGCAACAGAGAGAGACTCCATCTCAAAAAAAAAAAAAAAAAATGTTCTCTATGAGAGCAGATACTCTATCATTTACCTCCTTAGCCACACCTAACACAAGTACTATACATATTTATTGAGAGAATACATTTGAAGAAGTAGCAAATTCTAGAATGGAAAAAAAAGAAGAGACATTTATTATATGCCAAATATGGGCCAGGTTTTAGGCTAGGTACTCAAACATTTATCAATTCATTTAATCTTCATTTAATACAACTAGTTAAATTTTATAGTAAGGAAAATTTTTTCAATTTTATAGTAAGGAAAGTTAAGTTCAGAGGGGTTTGCGTAGCTTGGCCAAACCTATAAGAAAGAACATGTCAAATCCAGAATTTGCAACCAAGTGTAATTCCAAAGCCCCTGGACTTTCTACTGTATGCTGTTTCCTCTTAGGTAACCCAAGTTAACCAGTCAATTCTTGCTTATTCATGTCAATGAACGTATCACATGGTATGACTATTCTCAAATAATGAATAACCCTAAAATCACTTATATCAGCTTTTAAGTGGTGTTTTTATCCTTACGTTTTCAAAAGGACTTATTTTAATGTTCTCAGTATCTCCAAAGAAAATAACTAAGTCATCCTGGAAAGCCCTTACTATAGAGCTTTCTCAGCCAGAAGGCAGTAGAGCATCATGAGGCAGAGAAATGAAAGAGCACTGGGTAGGGAGTGCACAAGACCCCTATTCTTTTTTTTTTTTTTTTTTTTTTTTTGAGACAGTCTCGCTCTGTGCCCAGGCTGGAGTGCAGTGGCGCGATCTCGGCACACTGCAAGCTCCGCCTCCCGGGTTCACGCCATTCTCCTGCCTAAGTCTCCCGAGTAACTGGGACTACAGGCGCCCGCCGCCACGCCTGGCTAATTTTGTTTTTATGTTTTTAGTAGAGATGGGGTTTCACCGTGTTAGCCAGGATGGTCTCGATCTCCTGACCTCATGATCCGCCCGCCTCGGCGCCCCAAAGTGCTGGGATTACAGGCGTGAGCCACCGTGCCCGGCCTGCACAAGACCCCTATTCTTAAGCCAAGCACTGGCCAAAGCCTAATGGATGACTTTGACGAAGCCACTTCATGCCTCTGAACCTCGGCTCCTCAGCTTTAAGAAGAGGAGGATAGTAGCATGGCCTGGAGTCGGTTTTGAAGGACCCCTCTTGCTCTTAAATTCTGTTGTTCTAATTCAAAGTGGAATTGGTCTCTAAGAACTTGCTGGTTTATACTTGAAGCAAGGTGGCAATTTTGGTATTCAAAGACCTCTTCAAAGCTCTTCAGTGAGAATAATCTAAACCTGGTTTATGCTAATGAAGGGCTTAATTAAACAGAACAAATAATGGGCAAAAGAATGATGTCTTTTTTCCTGAAAATTTTCTCCATTTCTCTATTTCTAAATGTAGAGAACTAGACTCAGAATTCTAATCAGACCACAAGTACTTAGATGCTTTCTTATGTGTCTCTCTGAAAATCAACTTCATCTTGGAATTTTTGCACATTGTTAAGACTAGTATCTCCACCAGTCAGACCTTGAGGTCCTCCCATTTTAATAATGCCTGATGGATTACTCAGCCGCTTTTTTTTTTTTTTTTTTTTTTTTTTTTGAGACGGAGTCTCGCTCTGTTGCCCAGGCTGGACTGGCGCGATCGGCTCACTGCAAGCTCCGCCTCCCGGGTTCACACCATTCTCCTGCCTCAGCCTCCCGAGTAGCTGGGACTACAGGCGCCGCCACCTCGCCCGGCTAATGATTTTTGTATTTTTAGTAGAGACGAGGTTTCACCGTGTTAGCCAGGATGGTCTCGATCTCCTGACCTCGTGATCCGCCCGTCTCGGCCTCCCAAAGTGCTGGGATTACAGGCTTGAGCCACCACGCCCGGCCTCAGCCGCCTTTCTAGATCTTCTGAAGAAGCATTCCCGAAGATATTTTAAGAATCTTTCTAATCTAATTGTTTTCTGGATATGAGCATCCACTTTGCTCTCTGACATGGAATAAAAATATTTAACCTTCCTGATTCTCTCATCTGTAAAATAAGAACAATAATACCAATTCTAGTGCTGTCAGAAGAATTGATTGCAAAATGTTGATGCATGCACTACTCCAAGGGCAGGTTTCGGTTATACTGTTTCTAGGACTTCTACCTGTAAGTTCTACCATATGATCAAAATTGTCTTGAGAGAGCATGGTGCCATAGGAAGAACATTAGCCTGACAGTCAGAAGACTCAGGTGTAGTCCTGGCTCTGATACACCCTCACTGGGCTGTAGGGCTTCGTACAAGCAGTTATCCCTTTTGGCCCTCCATTCTTCACATGCACATGGAGGATTATGATATAACAATGGCTTGATGGTCAAATGTGCTTTTTATTGGAAGACTTGGCTTTGAGGCTCACTGACTTTCAGAATCCCAAAGGACCTTGACAAGTTGGAACCATGAACTAGATCTAAAAAGAGACTATCTAATAGAGATAAAATCCTATATTAATGGCCAAAAAAATAAACAGTTAAAAATGAAGCCTGCAATTGCAGGAGGACATGAATGGAGAGATAGCAAAAGGAATTCAAGAGAATCGCGCTGGGCATGGTCGCTCATGCCTGTAATCCCAGCATTTTGGGAGGCCAAGGCAGGCAGATCATTTGAAGTCAGAAGTTCGAGACCAGCCTGGCCAACATGGTAAAACCCTGTCACTACTAAAAATACAAAAATTAGCCGGATGTGGTTGTGCATGCCTGTTATCCCAGCTACTCGGGAGGCTGAGGCAGGAGAATCACTTGAACCCAGAAGGCAGAGGTTGCAGTGATCCAAGACTGCACTCCAGCCTAGGCAACAGAGCAAGACTCCACCTAAAAAAAAAAAAAAAAATCAGTATAACTGAAAGTTCATATTGTCCTGGGTTTCTGGATCAGTGTGGCTCTCCCTTCCACGTGACAGTCTTCAGATGAGTGAGCAGCATCACTTCCTCAGACTCCTCCAGAACAGATCAGTGGGGCTCTCCCTTCCACGTGACAGTCTTCAGATGAGTGGGCAGCATTACTTCCTCAGACTCCTCCAGGACAGCAGCCCTGCTCCTCCCACCCTTCCCTCAGAGCCATGGGGTGTTGCCTTGTCTCTAGCCCAGTGTTGCGTGCCTCTTGGGTTCTCGTTAGATTTTCAGCTGTAAATATAGGACTTCATCTCACTTAGTTAAATCTCTTTAAGTCTGGTTCCTTTCCTTCATTATTCCAAATTGTCAAGACCTTTGAGGATTTTGATTTGATCACAGCCTCTTTTCCTCTGGAGCATGATGAATCTGAAACTGTGGCTCGTGTGGAAGGACAGAAGAACAGAAGCTGCATAATATAAGTATTTCTAAATATCAAATATGCTATATTTAATATGTATTTAATATACATAACAGAGTGTATTTTATATACTGTAATATATAAACAAAATATATTATTTTTAATTAATTAAATTTAGTGTAATATTATATCTTTTCATTAAACTGAAGTATAAAGTTCACCCATATTCAATGTACACTGGAAATTCAAAAGGAAACAGCAGACTTGCTCCTGCTTCCAGAAAGACTCAAAATAAACATATATGAATATATAGGAACCACAAATTAGTGAAACCTCAAAAGGTAAAAGATATCATAATCCCTTCAAAATAGCAAACAAGACTCCTATTTTTGTAAATCAAGAAGGAAAATTGCAAAGATGAAGCTACTGAAGATGCGAGCCCTCAAATGTTAACAGTGACCTGGGATGGGTAGAATTATACTTTCCTTGGCTTTTTCATTGTATTCACTTGTATTGTCTAAAATTCAAGTAATAAAATTTTTGTAATAAGAAAAAAATATAGTTTTTTGGTTTTTTTTAAAAAGCATGCATAAACCATTTGGTCAGGCCTGGCTCCTAGGCTTGGCAGCTCCTCTGTTCCTGACAAGGGGAAACACAATTTCCATTGGCTGATTCAGCACATGCTCAGGACAAATCCCGGCTGATGAGGACAGGAGGCATTGAAGTAGCCACAGTGCATTGTTGGGAACTAGGCATGGCAGAGTCAGTGCCTTTTATGGGCTGTCCCTGAAGGCCCACTCCACTTCTTCCACCGGATATGACCTCAGTCCTAAGCCCCAGGCTCCTCCTCCCCATAAGTGCTAATCCTTTCCTTTGAGCTTCTGTATGTGGCCTGTGTTGCTCTGCAAACTCCTTTACTCAAAGGTTGGAGTCTTGTTCATAAATCCTGGCCCAGTAAGAGCAGTTCTGATGGTTTTCCCTACCTAGCCTTGCCAATGGGGACACCCTTCCACCCCCAACCCCGAGCCTGTGCCCCTCCTTGCTGATCTCTCACTGGGATCCACTAGGTATGGGACTACCACTACAACCTTTCAACTGGCCTCTGCCCCCTGCGTTGTCTCTCTCACTACTCACTACTCCATTGTGGCAAAGTCATCTTTCCAAAACATAGAAATCACACCACGTTACTTCTCTTATGCTTTAAAGTGGGTCCCCATCTCCTACAAAATGAATTTAAAATCCTTAGCCTGGCTCCAGTCGCCCTGAAGATCTGAACTTTTGTTTCAAACATAGAGGCCACTTCTTAGTTCTTTTGAGTATCACACAATAAACGCATCGAGAATTGAACTGTGTCCTCCCAGCCACTTGGATGCTCAGCTCTGCCTGTCTGCTTACCCCTTCTCTGGCCATAATTGCACCTGAGTCTTTGTCAGCCCCGTTCTGGTCCAGCCTCCATGAATAGGTCTGGTCTTGGGTCTTGTCCCCTCCTCTCCTGTGGGATCCCTGTTATTTTGAAGATGTGACTGTGTAACTTCTATTGAACCAGCTCTGCTTATGCTATGAAGGGTGGCTGAAGTGTCCTGAGGCAGGAGGAATTAGTCTAGAAAGAATTTCATCATGTATGTACCACCCATTCAGTCGCCAGGACCCTGTGCTCAGATGGGCTTGGTTTAATGCTTTGCTGTTGCCATCTTGAAACTTTTAATAACTTTATTTTTTTAACCAGGTTGTATTAATCATTTATTTTATTTTCTGTGTTTTATGGTGCTTTGACATCTTGGGGCTTTGTGGACCTGGGATGGGACTGCCCCTCCCATGGTTAGCTAATTCCTAGATATAGCAAACATCAATTTGCCTGTGAGCATGTCATCAACATGCAAACCACCCAGTCCAGAATCGATACTTCAAATCACCTCCTCTGTGTGGCTTTTACACTTCAGGAGGTGATATTCCTCTGCACAGTGACCCTCCAATAAAAAAAATCACACAGCATGTGCACCTAAGTTCTAATTTGCTTCAAATTCAAGACTTTCTAAATTTAACTAATCTTAGGGACTGATGACTAAAAGGAGAAAGTCTTATGGCTTGGGGAGATCCAGATCTGCTTAAATACATTATTTTCCTAGAGACTTCTAAAAATAGAATCAAGGGAAGATGCTGTAAAGTTATGACAGCTCATCTAACTTTTGAAGGAATCTTGTGCTATTATCCTTATTTCACCTATGTTCTTCCCACCTCCTGCCACTTTGGCAGGTATTACCCTACACAATGGTAGGGACTCCACCATTCTTCCCTAGCCTCTAATGGGCAGTGACTTCTCAGGAACAAGGAGAATGGCTGATATTTCTATCTACCTCAGAGCCTTGTGCAGTGATTGGTACTAGCAGGTACTGCACAAAAGTTTGCAGAAAGCAAAAATGTACCTGAAAGAAAAACACAAGTTGGAATATTAAATGGCATATCTCAGAACTAGGGATAACCACTAGAAAAGTGGCTTCCCTGTTTCCTAAGTTCCAAGCACAGAAAAATATGGGGTTTTGTGATTTCCACATCTCAAAATGATGCTTACTTATATAAAACTAAACTTTCCTGGCACCGTCATAGCACCTGGGGTACCCAGAATGCCATTCTCAGACATCGCTGATCATGCATGCATTAAGGCGGAGTATGAGCAGTTAACAGCTTCCAGGTCCCCGTCACCTAAATCAGTAGTTTCCCATCCTGGCTGTGTTTCAGAATCACCTGGGGGAAATTGGGGAATCTCAAGATTCACTGAAGAACTACTAATTCAGAATCTGAGAGTGGTAGGGGGTGGGGGTGGGAGGTTAAATCCTTTCCACATGATTCTGATCGAGTTGATCCACATCCAGCATTGGGGTACAGACTGCTCTGTGGTGACAAACTGTTGAAGCAGCACATATTTCTGGGACCACTCAATTTGCACCAGGAATCAATTTGAATTATATAAATGTGGTACAAACTCCCTGGCCAAATTAGCTAAAAAATACTTTCTAACACTTAGAAATTAATGAGTTTTTGCTATCTAAGGGAAAACATAATTTTCTTTTCTTTTTCTTTTTCTTTTTTTTTTTTTTTTTTTTGAGACAGAGTCTTGCTCTTGTTGCCCAGGCTGGAGTGCAAAGGCACGATCTCGGCTCACTGCAACCTCTGCCTCCTGGGTTCAAGCAATCCTCCTGCCTCAGCTTCCCGAGTAGCTGGGATTACAGATGCACACAACCATGCCCAGCTAATTTTTGTATTTTTAGTAGAGACAGGGTTTCACCATGTTGGCCAAGATGGTCTCAAACTTCTGACCTCGTGATCTGCCTGCCTCAGCCTCCCAAAGTGCTGGGATTACAGGTGTGAGCCACCGTGCCTGGCCAAAAATGTAATTTTCAAACTGTGACTATTGAACAATTTACTTCATACATGTGCACCTTTTAAACAGTTACATTTCACATCTTGAAATGAATGGAATAGGTAATGGTGATGCTTTGGGGGCATCACAAAATCTCTGTCCCCCTGTATTCCTCGATTTAATTTTGCTACTTGAAGTGCAGAGAAGGACCTGCTTGTTGAAACTGCTTCAGTGATACTGCCTTCTAATTGGATGCCAGCACCGTCAGGTATTTTTCCTCCAAGAGAAGTTACAGAATGAATTAGAGCAACTCCCCTTCTCTGAAGCAATGGCTGTTATGGGCTAAATCCTCTATATCTTACCCCCTGCTTTATCTATCCCTGTAAAGCAAAAAGATGGAAAGGGCTGGTGTGGATACTTTTGACTATTCTCTGGGCTCCTTGCTATCTTGAAACTTCCACCTTATAGCATATTTCAAAAGAATCAATATTGGGTCTAATATGGATAGGATTTCCAACTAATTATTGGCCAGTCTCTAAAAGAGCCCCTCACACAGGCCCAGCCTGAAGCCCTTAAATGCCCTTAAGCCTGTCCAGGCAAAGATCACACATGGTGGCTGTCTCTCTCACATCCCTTTCTTGGGGAACTATTCCCCCTTCCTCCTCTGTGTGGTTCTGACAAGGCTATCAATCAGGGCATCTTGTCTTCCCCACCGGGAAGAGAATGAGACCTAAGTTGGCAGCAGAGCCCTCTCATCTTCTAGACGAATTATCACATACATAAAGCAGGCTTATAATAAAAAATGTAGACAAGACTCAAAGGTCCAAGAAAGTCAATTAGCTGCACTCAGAGAGAACCACTGTCACTCATTTATTGCACATGTCTGCCATCAACACACATGCACATACGTGCCCACAATTGAATATACTGTTTTGCCATCCATTTTTTCCACCTAACAATTCATCTCGAGTATTTTTCTATGTGGTGAAATATTATTGTTACTTACAATCTGCAAAGTTTGCCTCTAGATGATTGTTTCACTCCCTCTATTGTTGGACATTTGTGTTGTTTCTAACTTTTCACTATTATAATAAAATGATGCTTTGATTGCTCTCTGCTTGATCTTAAATGCAAATCCTATCTTATCCTGACACAACCCACTGTTCTTAGTCATTTCCCATTTTGCAAAAATGAATTTGGAATTCTTTCAGGAGTGCTGACCTCCTATAACCAGCCTCGTTCAAAAGAGGTTTGAAGGGAAGGGGAGTTACAATCAAGTCTAATGAACTCCCAACATCAGAATGACAAATATCTCCTTCAGTAGACGTAAAGGAGATCACAGTGTTCTCGTGGAGCAAACAGAACTTTGGCTTTTTTCAGATTGAGAGTGTGGGTGTAGAGAGAAAAGTGATATATCAAATTATAGCATATACAAGTTTCCTTTATACCTTTAATAAAGGAAGAAAACAATTTGGGGCTGTTTTATAATATAAATGTAAAGTTTCTTCTGTGTTTGTGCTACATTGAACATTAATCTTTCTGAAGATGTTTTCGGCTGACTGATGCTCTCTCTAGATTGTGCAATGGTACCATCTTGTGGCTGACATAAAAGATAATCCACAGACATATGGCTTTCTAATGAGCAAGGATGTAAAAAGTAACAACTAAGTAGAACTACAAGCCCCTCCTTATGGGAATGTTTGCTTCTATAGTAATAAAACATGCTCATCATTGTCTAGTGACTTTTAAAAAGATGTGCACATAAAACAAATGTTAAGAGTATTTCCTGTTGCCAACCAATAACAGTTCGGTGTGAGTGGGAAAGTTTTAGAACCTTCTAAAACACTAGTACTTGACAGAAAACGTGATTGTGTGAGGATTTAGCTCTCCTGTTGTGATAGTAAGTCATTCCTAAGAAACTTTGGAATAGTACAAAGATCACAAGGGCAGGCATTAGAATAACCAGTTTCTAGTGTCAGCTACACGTTTCATTGGCTGGGTTAACTTCTCAGTCTTTGTTCATCTGTAAAAGAAAGAGAGTCCCTGAGCTGTGAGCTTCTCAGGAATGCTGAGATCACATATGAGACATATGCTGAATTCTGCTAAAACACCAGACAAAATAAAAAGCCTTATGATCATTCAGAACAGTTGGGTTAGCAATCTGGATTGAAAAAAAGTAGGGGTGGGGTTTGGTGTGCACTCCTTCAAAGTTCTCAGGCATGACCCTGGTGGAGAGATTGTCCCTGAAGCAGAGATAAAGGGCTTCTCTCAGGAGAAGATGTTAGGAAGGAAACAGGTTGGTGGGGAAAGCTTACAAAAGAAAAATTAATTCATCTTTTCAGGTGTCAAGAATTTAAAGCATTAAGATTATCCAAGGAGAGATTTCAGAGGCTGAAGATTGTTTTTCCTGGGGAGAGCCTTTGAAAAAACAATGGAAGACAATATTCAGTTTAAAAAGTAGAATCTGTATGCTGTCTTTCCAAACACAAGAGCAACAGAAGAAATCACAAAAGAAAAGAGTGACATAGTTCTCTCTATTTATGTTTAAACTTTATAAGCCAAATGTCCAAACACAAAGCTAAAAGACAAGCAAACCTGACTTTTGCAAGTCATTAGCAAGTCATGAAAATCGAAGTCACGTAGGTGGTTGGTTCTTTCCTAATATGCCAGAGGGTACTAATGTAAATATACATCTTATAAAAGAAGAAATATAACTTTTTCAACCCGATGAAAAAGAAAGCTCAACTTATTGTAATCAAATAAATGTAACAAAAACTATTAGATACTATTTTTAACCTATCAAACATGAGAAAAAAGTTGTAATGAGAATACTCAGTGCTGGAAAGGCTGCACTGAGACCCTCATGTGTTCTGGTGGAAGAATATACAGGCGCAGTCTTTCCGGAAGGTGACTTAGCAATATGCATCAGGATGTTTGCAATGTGCGTGTTCTTTGAGCCACTGATTCCACTGCTGGAGGCTGAACAGTACAATGGCAAAGGATGCAGGCTTTGAGCCAGACCACTTGAGATTGCCTCCCAGCCCCACCACTTACTAGCCCAATAACTGGGCAGAAAATTCCCTAACCTCTTTGTGCCTCAAAGTCCTGATCTGTAAAATGGGGTGTGTGATGGTTAATATCAGGTGTCAACTTGATTGAAGGATGCCTAGATAGCTGGTAAAGCATTGTTTCTGGGTGTGTCTATGAGGGTGTTGCCAGAAGAGACTGACATTTGAGTCAGTGGACTGGGAGAGGAAGACCCATCCTCGATGTGGGTGGGCACCATCCAATTGGATGCCAGCGCATCTAGAACAAAACAGGAGGAAGAAGGTGGGATAAGCTGGCTTGCTGAGTGTCCTGGCTTTCATCTTTCTCCCGAGCTGGATGCTTCCTTTCATTCCTCCCGCCCTAGGACATCAGTCTCCAGGTTCTTTGACTTTTGGACTCTTGGAGTTACACCAGTTGTTTGTTGGGGGTTCTCAGGCCTTTGGCCACAGACTGAAGGCTGCACTGTTGCCTTCCCTGCTTTGGACTGAGCCACTACTGGCTTCTTTCTTCCTCAGCTTACAGACGGCCTATCGTGGGATTTTACCTTGTGATCCTGTGAGCCAATTCTCCCTAATGAACTCCCTTTCATATATACATATATCCTACTAGTTTTGTCCCTCTGGAGAACCCTAATACAGGGTAATAATGCTATCTTATTTCACAGAGTAGTGTGAAGATTCTATTACGAAATGTAGGCCATCTAGAATATGGCTGGCTTTACAGTATTACAAGATGCTATTAATATTATTGTTATATAGTATTACAAGATGTTATTAATTTTATTTTTTCATTA
This sequence comes from Papio anubis, assembly GCF_008728515.1. NCBI lineage: Eukaryota > Metazoa > Chordata > Mammalia > Primates > Cercopithecidae > Papio > Papio anubis. The sequence goes on from NC_044988.1 coordinate 33,353,548, forward strand.
TTAGACAGAGCTAGCAATAATCTAAAGTTGCATTTGTTTAGGCAATATTTACTGAGTATTACTTTTAGGTGGGCAATGGAGGAAAAAACGGTCTTGATCTCTAACCTAAGTTTTTAACGTAGTTGTAAAAAGCATGCTCTTAGATGTTCATTTAATAATATTTATAATAGCAACCAATATTTAATCAATATTCAAACATACATGTCAATAAAGTAAAAGATTGTAAAACATACCATGGATTACTCTGCAGCCAGTAAAACTTATGTGTATGAGGCTTAATTTCTTCATCTGGTAAATGGGGATACCACAGAACCATTAAAAGATCAGAATGATCGTGAACATGAGAGGACTTTGGAGATGGTAAAGTAATATACAAATGCTAATCATACCACTTATTAGGGTGTGTAGAAACTCAATTATAAAAATAATTTTAATGAACATTTACTATGTGCCAGATACTATATATATATTATTTAATCCTCAGTCTGGGCTGCCAGGTTTAGAAAATAAAATTACATAATGGCAGTTACATTTGAGTTTCAGATAAACAATGAATGATTTTTTAGTATAAGTATATCCCAGGAGCAATTATTCAATGTTCATCAGAAATAGTTCAGATACACTAAAAATGTATTCACTGTTTCTCTGAAATATTTAAAACATATTTTTGTTTTTTTCTTTCACCCTCTCAGTCCAGCTTTTCCTGACTCTGGGAAAAACCAGGAAGAGAAGGCCTTAAAATATGTTTATAGCAAAAATTTATTCATTTATTTGAAATCAGAATTTGACTAGGCACCCTGTATTTTCTCTGGCACCCCTACATCAATCCTATGAAATAGGTACAATAACTATATATATATAATGAAAACAGAGAGAAATATTCCATTTTGGTTGGTGCGATGGGAAATCACCCACTATTCCTAATATGGACTATGTAGAGGAGGAAATCCTAAATCCAGAGGCAGAATGAGAAAGGCACATATTATTTCTTGGTTCTTAATAGCATGTGTAGGGTAAACTTCCCTGAGAGCAATAACTTAAACCTTTAGAATGACTTTGTATGGCAGAAGCACCTGAATATGTGTTCCAAGTTAGGGAGTCCGGGCATGGCCAACCTGGAGACTGATTCTTCCTCTATGAGGTACATCTGAGCCCCCATCAAGCCAAGTGTTTGGGTTAAATGAAGGGGATTGAGGCCAAGTGTTTTGGGTTAAATGAAGGCTGACAGGTGGAGATTGTTAAGGGAAGAGTGTTACGTGAAAATGCTATATAAGCTGCATGCTGTTTGCAAGTGCTTGTGGTTTTCCTGCCTAGTCTGCAGCCTCTGGGCTGTGTGGTTATGTTATCCATCCCACCACCACTGGACTGTAGGAAGGCGGATATATTGTCCAGCCCACCACCACTGTACCATTTCTGTCCATAAGGCAGTTCTCCTGTCCAGCCCACCACCACTGCATTCTCTCCCCTCTATATAAGCTCCTGATAAAACCCCATGTCTCGTTTGCTGGCTATGGGTCTCTTCTTCAGCCTCTTGAACGTGGTGCTTTCCCTACTGAGGTTAATAAGGGTTTGGCAAAACACCATGCTATTGTTATTTAAAATGTTATAATTTCTCAAAATATATTAATCCCAAATTCAAATGCTAAAGATAACATGTTGCAAAGCTGACTCTAAATGACTCGGGATTTTTCAGCCATTTTGGAAGATTGACAATGTTAGTCCCTTCTCTTAGCGCAAATTATCTAGAAGTGGGAGATCAAATGTGGAAACGCTTATAAGCTGTTTTGAGTTGATGAGATTTCGGGATCTGGGAGCTAAACCTCGAGTTGCTTCATTTCTTTTGGGGGGTGGCAGTTGACTTGTTTTCTGCTGTTTCAGTGGACCTTGAAATTATCATGACTATTTGCTTCACTTCAGTGTACACCATCCCACTCCATTTGCAGTCAGCACCACTCAGGGAATAAAACATATTCATTCACAGTGTCTCTAGCAATGACAGAGGTATGTTCAAATATCTTTTTGCTCTTGAAGAAAGGAGCTCACTTTGCTTTTGCAAAAGATAGGTGCAAAAAGGATCAATATTTGACACACGTTATATTACATTGCGAAGAATAGGAGCAAGTGTGTGTGTATGCATCTGTATGTGTTTCAGCACAGACATCAAACCAAAAAAAAGGAGGTCTGTCTTAGAGACAGACAGAGTGAAAGACCCCCAGGAGGACTGGATTCCAACCTTGGCTTTGCAAGTAACTAGTTATGTGACCATCCACAAGTCCCCTACTCTTTCTGAGCCTCATTTTCACTATCTGTAGTGCATCAATATCTGCAGTATTCCACAGGAATATTTTGAGACAAGGTTTCAAACCTAGAAGGCATCTTGGCTGTATACAGCTAGGAGAAGGAATTATAATTGGTTCATTATTGATTCTTCCTTAAGAAGTTCTAACAGAATAAATCTGCCTTCTTGCCTGCTAATTAGACACGTATTTAACTCTGTTTCTTTTTTTAATAAGTCTCTGCTGTTATTTGAAATCTTCTATTATATGTAATGAAAACCTCTGTCACACACATATACACAAAGATAGCAATTGGCTCTGAGCAAAATGATTTCAGAAATAAGGGGGCAAACTTCAAATTATTACTGCCCATCAAGGAAGTCAGAGTATTCTGTTAACAACAAAAATATTTTCAAAAGCACCCAAGGAGATAAAAATTTAAATGTCAGAGCTGAAGACAAAGATTTCTATCAGTACATCTCACACTTTTGCATAATCGGAATCACATAGGAGAACTTATTAACTCTGCAGATTTCTGGGCCCCACACCAGAGATTCTGAGTCAATAGGACTGAAGTTGTCCAAGAAATCTGGATATTTAGCAAGCTACCTGGTTTATTCAGAGGCAAGTAGTTCTTTGAGAATACTTTGAGAAACATTGGTCATTACCAATCAAATATGAACATATAGTTAAGATTTTTAAATAAAGTAAGAAAGAAACTGGTAGAAAGGAGAATGTGGATTTAATTCAATATAAAGTTTTGGGATGGGAGAGGCAAGACCCTCCAAAGAATGGAGCGAGAAGAGAAGGACTCCATGCAATGTCTTATCTCTCAAAATGTCTCCAAGGTGGATCTACAAGAGCTAGTTAGTGAAAACAATGGAGGAAAACGTACCAACCCAAGAGGAAAAGAAGCCATATAAAATTAGAAGAAGAATGTGGGAGGACAGGCAGAAATGGCCACAGGATAACTAGTCTCAGGGATGGTTGAATTGTTGATAGGTAAAAAGATGGGAAAAATTCAGCAAAGTCACTGGTCAGAGGGGAAATCTTACTCATCAAAAAGGAGAGGAAGAACCAAGTGAGAAAACAGCAAAAATGTGAATGACTTTACATTTTTAAGAAAATGACATGCAATCTTCACGGAAAATTTGTTGGTGGGGAAATAAAATGAGCTCAACATGAAAATATCTTTAAAAACATCTTACAGGAATTTTAGGATAGAAGATGAGAAAGTACTTTGAAAAGTATAAATAATGAATTACATGATTATTACTTGCAGTATTTTCTGTGATTATCAAATTTGTTCACTGTCTGCCTGGCTCATAAGGTAGTTAAAGAGGGCTGCATGGCATTATCTTTGGAGCCTAACAGTGTCTGATATACAATAGGCACCAACCGGATGGACAAATGGACGGGTAAATCCAGTTAACACAGGAAAAGATGAGACAAGAATTGAATGGTCACATAGTACTCACAAAACCTCACAGGTTTCATTCTCTGATTTTATGGACACAGCACTCAGGCATATTTTGGTACTAATATCTGCATGCGTGAACCTCCAACTGGGGCATGCCCGTTTGTCTTCCTGAAGGAAGTACTTCTTGATTCATTGTACGTGGTGCATCAGTTGTCTACCTGTTGCCTCTCAGCTCCACTTTCACTTTATTCCATCCTGTCTGTATTGCTGGGGCTGTGGGGATCCACAAACTACATTTTCCAGACGCCTTTACTACCTGTCTTTCTGTTATGTCTGGCAAGAGGAAGAGCCATTATTTCTTTCCTATACTCTCTTGTTTCTGCTGTTGTTCCTGGAAACAGCTGTGTCCCTTCAGTGACCCAAGGTTCTGCTGGAACTGCCCTTCTTTATTGGTCCCAGCCGTGGCTAGGGAGACCATCCTTGGCAGTCCCAGCACAGGCTGGGTGGAATCCCTTAAAGCTTGCTCCTGGACTTTGACAACTCCTCTTCAGTTTTATTCCCCCAGTTCCTAAGGCTGGTAACTGCTTTCTACAGATACTAATCTCTGAATGTCACCCTTTCCCCTTTTTGCTTCTTTAACTCCCTTGCTTATCTGTTTCAATGCCCATAACACCAAAATCTGTAGTAAATCCCTTCTATTTGAAACATCTAGAGTGGTTTCTGTTTTTCTGGCCAGACACTGAATGACACACCTGGAAAAATCAGGGTAAATATGATTACACTAGGTATTGAAAGTACAGATTGGAGAACATTTTGTTTGTTCCAGAAGAATCCAGAGTGAAAACTGAAATTCAATTGGAGAGTTAGAGCATTATTAAACAGTATGTGTAGGGAATAAAATGCCTTTCCCCCATTCTGGAATACCTCCCTGATTATATTACCTTATTACTGTGATTGTTTTTTAACTTCTCTGCTTTTTCTCACAAATCTACAAGAATCTCCTCCTCCTGGAAGCCTCTTTGATTACCTCACACAAACATGATCTTGCTTACTGTGAATTCCTATGGTTATTTCGTTCTCTGATTTCTAGAGTATTTATTCAGGTATGTTAGCAATCAGTTTTTCTCTTGATCACTCCCCAAACCTGAGTGATCATCAGAATCCTCAGAAAAATATAGATACCAGGACCTTCTCCTTGTCCTAACCTCCTGAGACAAAATTCTAGAGTGAGGGATGGGTAGTATAGGGTTGAGACAGCATCTATATATATTTTTATACCTCTCAGATGATAAACCCTTCAAGATCAGGGCCTTTTCTTTTCTTATGTAGCTTTTACTGTACCTAATACAGTTTAAGCAGACCACAGCAATCTGTTCATTTTCTAATGAATTACATGAGGGAGGATTCCCAGGAAGACCAGCTGGTGTCACTACTGCCTAATTAATATTTCTGGCCCAGGGAAGGGCATTTCACAAAGCAAAATTTGACCTTCCCTGGATGCAGTGATTGTGTGCTTCAATCCACCTTCCCATCTGTCTATTTTCTAAGAGGGAGTTGCAGAAATCTTGCCAAGAAAATAGACAGTAAAACTTCAACTGTACCAATAACCTGGATTTTCTGAAAGGAAATGATGGCATGGCCTGAGGCTGCCAGACTTCATGTGAGAAAGCAAGAACTAAAACCAGTAGAAGTAGGCCTCCCACTGGCCCAAGGCCTAAGATTTCATTGCACTAGCTTCTTGGCATTAACATTCTATAGAACAAGTTTAGAAATAAATGCTTAACGAATTTGCAAGCAAAACCAAATTCCAACCAGATTGCATTTTTTATTCACCTTTTACAATCTCATTCATTTTCCATAACATTTGGAGCTGTTGTTTGAAAGTTTAATTTTCCTTTTTATCTACTACTTTCTTATTATTGACTTAAATTATTCTTGAACCATGGATAAGCGAACTAATGTGGGTTTACCATGAGTCATTTATTATGCATCATCTAAGATAACATAGAACCCTTCACCTCTAGCAGAAGCTGTTTAGTAATTACTTCCAATTACTAACAAATTAAGAACAGCATGTGCTCCAAAAGCAGTTTCTAAACAAGCTCAAATCTGGCTATATTTCAACACTTTCAAATTTTAATTCTCTGGATGCATTAAAAATCTATTAAGATGGTTAAAAGGAAATCAAATCTAGATGTATAAGTCCAAAAGAAGTCTCCAAATGTCCCCTATAGCCTTTCTTAGGTAATATTATGACTTGATCATCTCCATTTGAACACTTACTTCCAGAAAAGTCGATTTTTGGGATAATCAACCTCTTTGTGTTGATTGACCACAAACTTCTATGTTCAGAAGTTTACATTTTAATTAAGAGTGAGGTATTGAATGGTAACTGGATCTCCAGTAGTTGAAATGGGCTTCTTCTTGTCTAAAATAAAGGCCTTTGTTAGCTAGATGGCCCTGGAGAGAGCAGGAACCCCTAAATTCCTCTCTTCAAGACTTACAGCCTTAAATATCCATGGAAATATCCCAATTTCTCAGTGATCTGCTGGGGGAGTTTGTATGCCATTGGCTGCTGATCAGGCATTTCATTTACAGGGCAGATGAGAGTGGTCTCCTTTATTTCCCACTTGGCACTGAAGAAGTTGTGGCCTTTGGGAGTTAACTAGTTACTGCCCAGCACACTGTACACAGATTGTGCCAATGAGGTGTACACGTTTTCCTCCTACTCACTTTGTGGAGCACACTGGTGGTGAACACAGGGTGCTGGACCTTATAAGGGGTTTCCATCATGGAGGGATCTTTTGAAACAATAGCAATGCTGCCAGAGGGGGGGAAATGGAACTACTTTTTAGATAATACTGTTCCGTTAGCCAGGACTCACCTTCATTGGAAAAAAACTTTCTAGAAATTCCAAATGAAGATAAAAGTTTATTTTCTAAGTTGTCAATATCAGCTTTGCGTTCTCAACAAGTACTATTACTCATGGTCGAGTGTTTGCCAATGGCATTGAAATTGTTTCTTTTCCTCTTTCTTTGTCTGTCTGTCTTCCTTCCTTCCTTCCTTCCTTCCTTCCTTCCTTCCTTCCTTCCTTTCTTTCTTTCTTTCTTCCTTCCTTCCTTTCTTTCTTTCTTTCTTCCTTCCTTCCTTCCATTTTCTGCCTTACTTCTTTCCTTAATATATATATTCTATACATATAACTTCTTTCCTTTTTATATATAATATATATACATGTAAATATATTTATGACTCTCTAATTTCTTCCCTGGACAGCAAGATGTCACCCACTGCCTTACCCCTAACCTAAATCATGGTCTCCCAGCTTACTGCTTATTCAAGGGCTAGGTAATAAATTCCATTTCCTTTTAAAAAATTTCCTTCACCAGCTGGTTAATATCCACAGAGTCGTGTGTCTTCCTCTTCCTACCGTCCCATGTCTCCCACTCCCACCCACTCAACCTCCAGCCCCTGAACACATCCAAAACATATCAGATGAAAGACTTTCCTTTCCTTGAGATCCAAACTGGGAACCTGGAGCCAGACGCTGTTGCACAACATTGGCTCCTAACTGTCATTGTCACAGTTTCAACTCACCTGTCAGCATTCAGCTATACAAGCTTCATAATGTTGCCCAACAGAGGAGCAGAAACCAAGGGCAGATGCCTCAGCCTTTTAGAAGTTGCTTGTAAAACAATAATGGAGCAATATACTTTGAAGTGTGTTTTGAATTTCTTAAAAAAGGAAAAATCTCCTAACACTCATCAGAACAGTTTACTATATACTGTGAATTGTTAGTGGCTAGGATCTCATGGGTTGCAGCTTGCCTGCAGGACTGTTTCTGTAATCCCTTGGATTTCCCACATTCTGTTTCTTCATGGATTCCCTCTGCAGCTAAAAATTTCAAGGATTTTCCCAACCCCAAAGATAGAAGTTGATACCTAAAACCTAAAAGCTGCATTTTCCAAGCAATATAGATGTTAGACTCCTTCATGAACCTGGGCTTCTAGAAAATGCAGTTCTTGGCCGGGCGCAGTGGCTCACACCTATAATCCCAACACTTTGGGAGGCTGAGGCAGGTGGATCACCTGAGGTCAGGAGTTCGAGACCAGCCTGGCCAACATGGCACAACCCGGTCTCTACTAAAAAATACAAAAATTAGCTGGGTGTGGTGGTGAGCACCTATAATCCCAGCTACTCGGGAGGCCGAGGCAGGAGAAATACTTGAACCCAGGAGACAGAGGTTGCAGTGAGCCAAGATTGTGCCATTGTGCTCCAGCCTGGGCAACAAGACCGAAACTCTATCTCAAAAAAAATAAAAAATAAAAAATAAAAGAAAAAGGAAAAAGAAAAAAAGAAAATGTAGTTCTTTTTCCTGGTCCACAAGGCTCACCCCAACCCTGAGCCCATGCAGAGAGAGATTCTAATCTCCTGTACCACTTACCATCTGTACCAATCATGAAACACTTAGCAGAGAATGCTTCAGGACACAAATATATTGAGATCCCTATTCCCATCTATTGATGATATCTTTGCTGCCTCATCACTCACAGCCAACCAGTGACAAACTACCTCTGGGGTGAGGAATTTATCCCTTCTTTAAATGCCTTATTTGGATTATTCTCTTACTGTAACAGCACATGTCCACAGTAGAAATTAAGGGAGAAAAACAATAGAGAGAGAATAAAAATAGAATCTCCTCTAACCACCCTACTCAGAAGGAGCTTTGGTTACTAAGCTATATTACAGTTACCTCACTATAATAATAAAAATTGTGTCTACAAGTGTGTATTATAGGGCTGCAATGAACATTTTCATAGCCAAATCTTTTGTGTGTAGCCAGGAATATTTTTATCTTTGTTTTTATTTTTATTAGTTTTTCTTCATTTTCTTCTTCCTTTTTAAAAAAAAATATAATTTTTTAAAATGAAACACTTCACAAATTTGCATGTTATCCTTGTGCAAGGAGCATGTTAATCTTCTCTGTATCATTCCAATTTTAGTATATGTGTTAATGGTGTAAGGTGTCCGGATTCTTGGCGTGTTGAACAAAGAATTGGACAAAACGCATAAACAAAGAAGGGTTTTATTGAAACTGAAAGTACACTCCATGGTGTGGGAGCCGGCCTGAGCATAGGAGCTAAAAGCTCCCATTACAGAACTTTTGGAAGTTGAAATAACCTCTAGAGGATGCCATTTGGTACTTGGGGTATGCCCTATGTAAATGGAAAGGACGAAATAAAGTTACAAAGTCATTTACTTGACCCTACGCCCAATGGAGAGGATATTTCCTGTCATAGTTAAAGTGTGCATTGGCCTCATGTTCCCTGCCTCCAGACCCTGTTTTCCTGCCTCATTTCCCCACTGAGAGACATGATGCCCATAAATTTTATGGGAGGCAGAGGGACCGATGGCCTTTTTTCTGTAACTGCTTCATGCTGGCTTGGGACGTAGTCCCTTCCTATTGAGGATCACAGAACTCTCACCCTACTCTGTCTAGTGGAGGCAGGGTAGCTCCTTAATGATCAGAGGTGGTGTCTTCACCTAGAACTGGCTGGAACCTTTGTTGCATGATCATCTGAAGCTTGATGGTCTCTAGGCAACAGGAAATGAAGTTGGTTAAAAGATTTAATGGGAACTTCAGGGGGTGGATACCTATACTGTCAGAAATGTTTGTTATAGAGATTTGCAGGAGGGAAAAAACAAAACCTGGTCTGTTCTAGAATCTATGTGTTTCCTTAAAGTCTTAGCATGAGCAATTCCATTTTGGTTTGGTTTGGTTTGATTTGTGGGGGCCTAATGTATGAGCTTAATCCAAAACAATGGCCTGCCAGAATTATTTTTTTTAATTCCCCCCTTTTTTGGTCAGGTTCTTACTTAGGTGAGAGTGTGACCAAAACTTGTGGCCTTAGCGCCACTCTCAGTTACCATCATTTTGGGTTTCCGATTTCAGCATATCATTCATAGGTCATGGTGTCCTCATGGTTGCACATTTCTTTCAGCTCTTGTCATTCAAATTGGAGGGAGACTATATGACATTCTAGAGAGGGCTGCATGCAAGTATTTAAAATCTTTGAGAGAATACAGTGCAGCAGGGAGACTATTACTGTGACTATTGGGAGGATAATACCAAGAGTTTGGAGTAGGCTCCTTATCCAGGGTCCCCATAAACCAAACCTCCTAAAATTAAATAGATCAAAGAATGAGCTAGGTAAAGAGTTTATTCACTTGACTAAGCAATTTCTTTGTTAGTCCCCTACCACTGAATTTCTATAATCTTCATTTGATGTATTTCCCCATAGGCCACAATTGCCAGCAGCTGCACAGGTACTTTTCTGTTTAGCTAATTCTATTATTTAGCATAACTTTCACAAGAGAATTTAAAAGTCTGTTGTGTAACTGTAGCCTTTACAGCAGAATTTGCTCTAGAACCTATCATGAGGGATACATTTCTAATCATTACTCTTTTTATTTTAAACTGTGGAAAAAGGACCTAACAAATGATGCCCTTTTAGAAGAGTGAAGGCCTTCTGGCAATGTTCTCTTTAACCCATGATGCGGGTTAAGAGGAGTAAACCAATGTTTTGTTTTTGACTGATTATGAGGCAACACGTGTACCATTAAAGTTTCTTACCTGCATTGGGCCTTTGTCTTTTATCTATCAAAGTATAAGGTTATCCATGTATAATACTGACTGCAAACCCCTTCACAAGTAAAAGTATACCCCATAAGTGCACATAACAGACCCCTTTCCCACTTCTATGTTCATAAAGGCATAAGCAAGAAAAAATATTCAAAGATAAGTTTCATGATAGAAGTCTTAATCTGTGAACTTGGGAAAAGCTGTTCACATCAAGGATGCCATCCTCTTTTGGGAGAAATTTCCCTGGTTAGCTTTACTTCCAGGGTTTATCTTAAGAGTAGAGAGGCAGGGTCGGGCGCGGTGGCTAAAGCCTGTAATCCCAGCACTTTGGGAGGCCAAGGTGGGCGGATCACAAGGTCAGGAGTTGGAGACCAGCTTGACCAACTGGTGAAACCCCGTCTCTACTGAAAATACAAAAATTAGCCGGGCATGGTGGCATGCACCTGTAAACCCAGCTATTCAGGAGGCTGAGGCAGGAGAATCACTTTAATCTGGGAGGCAGAGGTTGCAGTGAGCTGAGATGAAACCACTGCATTCCAGCTTGGGTGACAGAGTGAGACTCTGTCTCAAAATAATAATAATAATAAAAAAATAAAAATAGCAGAGAGGCAAAAAAAAAGTTGACAAAAGATAAAACAGCCTCCAGAATTCATAGTACAATATAAAATCACCTAACATATATGTAATTGGAGTCCCAGAAGAAAGAGAGTAAGAATAAAGTATTTGAAATAATAATGGCCAAAAATGTTCCAAATGACTTTAGATAGCTTTGGGGTTATAAGCTGCTCCTAGAACAGAAGAGGTGCTCCAGATCACACATTTGGAAAAGCTAAGCTCTTAGGTTTTTCAAGAAGTCAGAAAATGAAGAAAAGGGGATAGGGTGGGGGTACCAACGATTGTTTATTTTAAGGGGATTCTATATACAAAATCAAAGTAAGCGCACTTAAGCCGACTGAGGTGCCAAAGCCTCCGTAAGCGTGAATTGGATGAATGACCCAGCAGCTAGTGAGTACGTACTCTGAGCTGCATGTTTGATGTGCATTAACTCACTGAATCATTAGGAAAACCCTGTGACATAGGTATTATTTGAGGCTAAGAGCAGTTCAGTAACTTGTCCAAAGTTGCACATCTGACAAGGGGAAAAGATGAGATTCAACCCGAGGGCTAATTTCAAAATCAATTCTCCTAACAGTTCTGCTATCCTGCCTTCATCTAGGTTGCTCATTCATGAATATCTCTTCCCCTTCAAGGAAGTACTAGATTTCTCTCCTGTACAAATGTAGGGAGTGACATGACTCACAGCCCAGAACTTGTAGGTTGTGAGGGAAGGGGATTCATTTTGCCTGGACATCCCACAGTGCATAGAGCCATGTAGGACTTCCAAAGGCTGCTGGAACTCAAAAGCCCATGTTTGTGAAATATGGTCCTTTAGAGTCTGCATTTCCAAAGGTCTTGGATCTTGAACTAACTAAAAATTTGGAGTTCAAGAGAAGAATCTAAATCAAAATAACCAGCTAAATATACTTCTTAGTCCTAGACACTGGAAGTATGCTGACTTCTGCCCAGGACAATCACATCATGTCAAGCCAGAAAGCCATATTATAAAAACACCTGCATTTGAGGAAAGACACACAGACTACAACACACACAGACATACAGGTGTCCAAGTGCAGTGAATAAGCAGATGTCCAAGAGTGAGTGAACAATTCAGATCAATTCAACAATAATTGGTTGAACATCTGCTATATTTCAAGCACTCTTCTATTGGTTTATCCTCCCAGGCAACAGTGCTAGCCATCAAGAATCTGTGGCAGATAAGTAAGAGGCAACACAGTGTGATAAGTAAAATGAGTGACACATACAGAAGGTTCTAAGACAGTGGAGAAGGGAATTATTCATTCATTCTTTCTGTCATTCCATCAACACTTCCTGAACAAATACTATGTGCTGCAATGGGCTAAAACCCAGATTAATAAAAAATTTCTGGCAGAGGAGAAAAGAGAGACATTTGAGGTAAAGGGAACCACAGACATGTATAGAAGCCTGAAGGATCATGACATGTTTGAAGATCTCTGAAACATTCCAAATTGTGGAGAATAAAATTGGAGGGGGAAAGCAGCAGCTGCAGCTGAAATATGCAATCATTTCTACGTACTGAGAGCAATCATGCATAATATGCATAGGGCGCAATACTTTGGACTATGTGCAGGAAACAGCACAAGTAGACTTTGTGGCAGTCCAAACCCAGACATTGTTTTTATACATTAGGTACTTGATAAAAGTTGTTTGTTTTTTTTTAAACAGGGTCTCACTCAGCCTTCCAAGCTATAGTGCAGTGGCACATTCATATCTCATTGCAGCCTCAAACTTCTAAGCTCAAGTGATACGCCTGCCTTTGCCTCCTGAGTAGCTGAGACTATGGGCACACACCATCATATCCAGTGGTGCTTGATAAACTTCTTAAACTGCAAGTAGCGTTTATATGCTTATACCCATGGGAGTGCCCAGTCTCTCTGGCCTCATACAGATATCTGTGGTGACCCATGAGAAGTCAAGGGAGTTAGGAAATCACATTTCTCTCAGGCTGGAGGATCCAGAGTTGGTGGTGGCTCTTCCCCACCCAGTAGTCCACTGTGGGACAGGACAGATACCCATTCTATACAATGAGGCTACCTCTCCTTATCCCAACTTTCTACCTTCCTTGGACTCCACTGGGAGAGGGTTTAGATCATGGTCTTTCTGAAAAATTCATGTATGACCCAAAGCAGTAGAGAGCTGGAGGCAGAAACTGGAATTGTACCTTTTTTAAAAAGTTAATGCCCTTTCTTACGTCTCAAAAAGGAAACAAGTTCTCCACATTTGGTGCCTTTCAGAAAGTATCTCCACAAAGTCTTGCTTCCCGCCTATTTCTCTGTCTCCTTATCCTCCTGTCTTCTTCTCTTCTGTTTGGATGTCATTCCTCTCCATCTCGCTCTCCCTTTCTATCTCTGCTCACTGTCCCTGCCAGGATAGAAAGCCCTAGACCCAGTCACCTCTTCAGTCTGTAATATTCTGCTGCCTCTGGCTTTACCTGGAGGCCAGCGAAGCTTCCTCTGATCCCCCTTTCATAGATACACTCATCTCCGGTGGAAGGGACAGTGGGGACACGGGGGGTACTTCACCTCCAGAAGAGCCTGCCCCCAGATTTCCTTCAGAAATTCCTTAGAGACAATCAAATTTATCTGTGAGAAAAGCAATTTCTTCCAAAGGTTGCTTTGTCTAGTCTATGTAGGGGGTGTGTTCTCTTATTGGTAGAGCTTTAACTCTACTTCTTTTGAATTAATAACAATAGACTTTTTTTCTGATCCTGTTTTCATTGTTTTACCCAATAGCTGAAAAATCACTCTGCCTGTGTCACCTGGCACCAGGTTCAAGTAGTTTCTTCCTCATTGCTAGATTTCTTCCATTCTAAGAGGGGTGTGTGTGTGTGTGTGTGTGTGTGTGTGTGTGTGTGTGTGTGTTGGGCTGGGGTGGGTTGAGATGTTCAGTTTATTCTACCAGATGTGTAAATATTTAATTGAAATTTGGGGAAAAATCACATTTTAAAAATCTCCATTAAGAGTAGGAAACTCAGATAGAGGTTTGTACTGTCAATAGAGTTTTGGTACAGCACTTAGTACAATGAAACACACATCTAGTACCTGGTACTGTTAATATTCTTACAAATATACACATTTTTGGGGGGAATGTAAATTAGTTCAACCATTGTGGAAGACAGTGTGGCGATTCCTCAAAGACCTAGAACCAGAAATGCCATTTGACCTAGCAATACCATTACTGGGTATATACCCAAAGGAATATAAATCATTCTATTATGAAGATATATGCATGCGTATGTTCATTCCAGCACTATTCACAATAGCAAAGACATAGAATCAATGTAAATGCCCATCAGTGATAGACTGGATAAAGAAAATGTGGTACATATACATCATGGAATACTATACAGCCCAAGGAATGAGATCATGTCCTTTGCAGGGACATGGATGAACCTGAAAGCAATTAACCTCAGCAAACTAACACAGGAACAGAAAACCAAACACCGCAGGTTCTCACTCGTAAGTGGGAGCTGAATGATAAGAGCACATAGACTCAGGGAGGGGAACAACACACACTAGGGCCTGTCGGGGGGATCAGAGGAGGGAGAACATCAGGATAAATAGCTAATTCATGCTGGGTTTAATATCTAGGTGATGGGTTGATAGGTGCTGCAAACCACCATGGCACACGTTTGCTTATGTAACCTGCACATCCTGCACATGTATCCTGGAACTTAAAATAAAATTAAATTTTAAAAAATAATAACAAATGTATATCTTTCCCAGGGGATCTTAGGGATGCACTAGTCTGAGTAGAACCTGCCTCCTCTCCACCTCGCTGGTATCTGTAACCCCTTCTGGGGAAGGTAGATTGAAGTCAATTACCTTTCAGTATGGCCCCAAACCTTAGATTCTGACAGGGGACAGTTCCAGCTTTTTCTTTTGTATCTTGTCCCAGACTTTAATGTTTTCTTCTTTCTCCCAAATTACCTGGTAAATGCAGCATCTTTTGAAGTATTAAAACTACGGGAGAAGGGACACCCTATTCATGACATTCTTATGTTTCTGAATGAATTAATTATTTGCTTCTGCTATCTCCCAAGGGAGCACCTCAGTATAGCCCCATTCTCTGAGTCAATCCTACAGGTACTTATAATGATAAGTAGAAACACACAAGAGTACGTTACGCATAGATGCCCTTTGCCAGAATGAAATAACTGGAAAAAAATCCAGAACTACTTCTTTAGATCACTATTCTTCCTGAATTACCACACGTTGGATCTTAACTTATTTTTAAAAGTGAGGGAGTTTTACCTGATCCACCAATCCCACTGTGGAAGATCTGATAGAAAAAAAATGACTTGCATAATGGTGTACAAAAATGTTTATTGTAATCAATGGCAGTCCTTTTTATTTTTTTATTTTTATTTATTTATTTATTTTGAGACAGAGTCTCGCCCTGTCACCCAGGCTGGAGTGCAGTGGCGCGATCTAGGCTCACTGCAAGCTCGCCTCCCAGGTTTACTCATGCCATTCTCCTGCCTCAGCCTCCTGAGTAGCTGGGACTACAGGCACCCGCCACCACGCCCAGCTAATTTTTTATATTTTTAGTACAGATGGGGTTTCACTGTGTCAGCCAGGATGCTCTCGATATCCTGACTTCGTGATCCACCTGCCTCGGCCTCCCAAAGTGCTGGGATTACAGGCGTGAGCCACCGCGCCTGGCGTCTTTTTTATATTATAAATTAATTTGTATGTTTTGCAGTAATAGTAGAAGGAACTCTGTATCTCTTTTACACAGGTTCACTGGTTGCTTACGTTTTCTGTTTTCTCCATTTGCTATACATACCTGTCTGTCTCTCTATACACACACATTTGTGTTTCTATTTCTATAACTATTTCTATTTCTAGCTCTAACTCTAGTTATGGCTTTTGAGAGTAAGTTGTTTGAGAGTAAGTTTGGAGACACTCTGCCCCTTACTAAATATTCAGTGTATATTTTACTTTTTTAAAAAAATGATATCCTCTTATATAACTACACTGTGATTATCAAGACCAGGAAATTTAACATTGATACAGTATCATTAGCTAACCCACATTCCATATTCTCTCTTCATCCATTGCCTTATAATATCTTTTCTAACCATTAGATCTCAGCCCAAGATCTAATCCCATATTGCATTAGTTGTCATGTTTTGTTAGTCCCCTTTAGTCTGAAACAGTTTCTCAGTCATTCTTTCTGTTTCTGACCTTGATATTTATGAAGATTAAAAGGCAGTTATTTTGTAAAATGTCCCCCACATTGAATTTGGCTGATGTTTCCTTGTGATTAGATTAAGGTTATGCATTTTTAGCAGGAAAACTAAAGAAGTAATTGCTGTCCTCCATACATCATATCAGGAGGTACATTATGTTAGTTTCTCCATTTTTAGTAATGTTAACTTTGATTAGTTAAGAGATGATCTTTTTCTTTTACTGTTGTTAAACATGTAAGAAGGGCTCTGTTTTAATCTGATTCACTTTTTACTGCCAATGATATAATTATCTTTTCTACGACCTTTATGACCCAGTGGGCCTGAGTTTGAATTTATTACCCTAATTACAGAGCTGCCAAAACTGAAACAGAAAACGGTTTTTCTGAGTGAGCCAGTAGGGGGCAGAATTTGGATTTGCTGAACCCAGTTCCATTAAAGGCCCAATCCCAGGAAAATTTGTCTATTTAAAAAAAAGAAAAAAGAGTTTTTGACTGAATTTATTTCTAAATTTATTATGACCCCCTTGATTGCTAACTTTGAGGACCCAGAATTCTTCTCAAGGAGTGCATAAAGCCCAGGATGGCTTGAAGATTTTTAGATTTTCATTTAGGAGATCTTGATTCAATTTTTAAAAATTATTTATCTCAGAGCCCCTAGCTCAAGGATTAAAGGAGCAATGTGGGGTCGTGGTGAGTCTTCATTCTCTCAGGAAACATGGCATTAGGCTTTGGGATCTGTGCGTCAAATATAGAAGAATTCTTTATGGTCGCAGTTCTTGAACAACAAGCACAGGAAACCTGTAACTGTCAAGCTTTAATTTGGTGATGCCATGTATTGTTGAGTGGGTGGAAGGAAGATTTACCTTTAAGTCAGTTTAAATATATCTGAGAAACAATTCATAGCCATTCAAAAGGTCAGCTTCATATCTTATACCAAAATCTTTCAGAAAAGGAAGCCCACTGCATTCATTTCATTGTTCTGAAGAAAACCTAATTTTGCATATCTGACTCTACATTTGCTTTTACTGAGTACAGACTTATGTAAGCACATTTTCCATTCCTTTCACCACTAATGAGAAAAATTATAACCTCATATAGCTCTCCCTGTATTATAGCAATAACAAAACACTGCCAAATATAGCCATGTCTAACTATTATGAATATCTTTATACTTGGAGACCACAGCCGCAATAGCTAGCACTATAATTAGCTACCTAATCAGTCTGGCTAGGGAAAATACACTATTATTTATGAGTGCTATTCTTGCACTGAATATCACGTAGATGACTAATTGCTGACTTAAAAATTCGGAACCATGAATCTAGAGTGTCTATAATGGTATAAAATGTTTTCTAATTATTCATTAAGAAGTAAAGGGGCATTTATTGCATGTCTCCAACATACTTAAAGGTTAATGTTAAGGGTTTTATGCAGACTATGTTCATGCATTTACAAATTGTGCCCATGAATTTAAGTCTTAGTAATTCAGCATATTAAACTCTAGTCACATCTTCTCCCTTAAAAGGCACTTTTTTACAAGTTGAATATAAATGTATTCATTGACTCATAATTATTTACATGACCTCCAAAATGAGGTGAGTCTTGCGTGCGGTCTGGGTATTTTGTTGAGGTGCTGACGTGATTTTCTTTTTCCCCTTCTCATTTACTGCAGTGTTTTAGTGTGAATGTTTGATCCTTACAGAGATTTCAATCCACCTGCCTTCTTAGGCCTCCAGTAAGCAGCCTGAGATACCTGGTGGTGGCTGCTACCGAAATCCAGCTCTGGTGCTCTAGCTAAAGAAGAACAATCTCCTGTAACTCCTCAGTCATTTTGGTACTGGTGCCTGGGAAGGTGATACCTCTTCTTCATCCCTGGCCTCTACCCACTTGTAGGTACAAAGCCCTAGTTAAGGCAACCAAAATATCTCCAGACTTTGCCAAGTGCTCTTTGGGGGGCAAAACTAACTGTTCTAACTTGAATTTATTTTATGTCTGATGTCAAGCTTTTGTTGTCGTTTACTATGGACATTGAGAATAATTGGTCACCATTTTATTTTATTTTATTTTATTTTTTTGAGATGGAGTCTCGCTCTGTCGCCAGGCTGGAGTGCAATGGTGCAATCTTGGCTCACTGCAACCTTCGACTCCCTAGTTCAAGCAATTCTCCTGCCTCAGCCTCCCGAACAGCTGGGATTGCAGGCATGTACCACCACGCCCAGCTAATTTTTGTATTTTTTGTAGAGACAGGGTTTCACCATGTTGGCTAGGATGGTGTCGATCTCCTGACCTTGTGATCCACCTGCCTCAGCCTCCCAAGGTGCTGGGATTACAGGAGTGAGCCACTGTGCCCAGCCTGGTCACCATTTTCTATTGAATAGCATCAAGGGAGGCCATTTTTTCCTTTTCTTTTTACTTTTTTTTTTTTTTTTTTGAAATGGAGTCTGACTCTGTCGCCCAGGTTATGGTGCATTGGCATGATCTCAGCTCATTGCAACCTCTACCTCCTGGGTTTAAGCAATTCTCCTGCCTCAGTCTCCCAAGTATTCCCAAGTAGCTGGGATTATAGGCACCCACCACCATGCCTAGCTAAGTTGTTGTTGTTTTTTTGGTTTTTTTTGTGTATGTGTGTATTTTTAGTAGAGACAGAGTTTCACCATGTTGGCCAGGCTGATCGTGAACTCTTGACTCAAGTGATCTGCCCACCTTGGCTTCCAAAGTGCTGGGATTGCAGGCGTGAGCCACCATGCCCAGCCCATTTTTACTTTTCTAAGCAGATATAAACATTTCATCATCCTCTAGCTGGACTTCACTACTTTAAAATAATGACAATGTAACTCTGGACTGATTACTTTGATTTCTTAGTGACAAAATTTCTAGTTTCCTGTCATTTCCACTTTTTCATTGTTTTCATAGACAAGATTATTGAAGATGGACTTCTAGCTAGCTTTAATTTTGAAGTCAGTGATTCTTAACCATTTTAATATCACCATTGGATATGCAATTTGATGAGAGATAAGTAGCCTCTCCCTAGAATGATATGTATATGTACAGACATAAATTTCACATATGATTTCAGGAGATTCCAGGACACACCTCTTTAGTCCTTTCATGGAACCCAGGTTATAACTCTGTTTTAAAATTAGTGCCAGTCCCTTGAGTCATGGGCTTGTGAAGTTCTGAAATAAAGCAAGCCTGAATATGTCTGATCGAGTTTGATTTTATGAGAGTGTTACTCCTTCACCTCCTGTTTTCTGGGAAAATGCCCAGGCACTGTTAACCTTTTCTTAAGCAGCCTCTTCTCTTGTCTCCCATGTCATTGTCTTCCCCTCTGTTTTTGTCAATCCTTTCCTTTTTTTTTTTTTTTTTTTTTTTTTTTTTTTTTTTTTTTTGGAATAGAATGCTGCTCTGTAGGGTCCCAGGCTGGAGTGCAGTGGCACAATCTTGGCTCTTTGCGGCCCTCCACCTCCTGTGCATGTCCTCACCTCAGAAGCCTCCCGAGTGAAGCTGGGACTATAGGTGCCCACCACCATGCCTGGCTAATTTTTTTGTATTTTTTTTAGTGACGGGGTTTCACTGTATTGCCAGGATGCTCTCGATCTCCTGACCTCAGTGATCTGCTTACCTCAGCCTCCGTGAAGTGCTGGGATTGCGAAGCGTGAGCACTTTACGCCTGACCATTTGGTTTTTAACCTATTGCAAGTTTGAAGATATTTTCCAATACATTATTGTTCTTTGCTTCAGTTACTGATTTTGATAACAGTACAGTCAGAATACTCAACAATAGAAGGTGGGATGCATCCCACTGTTTCCTCCTGATTCCCTACCACCCAGAAACTGTTCAAGAAAACCAAGCGGAGGAGCCTTCTAAGGCTAGGAATGTAAATCCTGCTGTACTGCTCCCAGGTGGTGAACGGGATCGGACCGACCGCCAGACGAACAGACAAAGCACTGCTGAACAATCCAAAGTATTCCTTGGATGGGATGAAGAAAAATGAGCATACTGTCAAGCAAACGAGTTCTGAATATCTCTATAGACATTCCTCCAATGTGGGTCCCTGCATCCAGTTCCCCATTCACACTGTTCCCCGTCTCCTACAGATAGCCATTCTGCTCTGCCCTCAAACCCAGATGCCCCTCTCATTCTGAAGCAGAGACAAAAAGACCTTGAGTCAATGGGCCCCTTCCTGAGAAAGTAGTTTAAGATCTTCAGTTACTATTTCAATGCATGCTTTGGTGAGTCATCCCACCTACACCTCAATACCAAGTGATTTATCAGAATATTTTTTCCAAACACACGGAATATTCTTCCCCAATGGAATCCTCACAAAATTGCTAAGAGGTGAATGGGTTTTTTAAAAATATCATTACACAATAAGAAATAGCATAAGTGGTTATTTTCTACATCCTTGATACTCAAAATATGATCCCTGAATTAGCAGCATTAGCATGACCTGGAAGCTTATTAGGAATGCAGAGTCTCAGATTCCACCCCACATCTATGGAATCAGAATCTGCATTTTAAACAGCATTCCCAGGTGATTCAAGTGCACATTAAAGTGTCCTCTACCACTATTCTCATACCCTTACCACCCATGCTGGAGTTGCCTTGGGGTCCTGGACATTACATTGAGGGGGTGGGGGCCTGGAGAACATTGCCTCCTTCTTCTTTCTTCTTCCACCCTCTGCTCCAGCTCAATTTAAGGCCTACGTCAGTAGCTCTCTCTTTAGCTAAAAGTGGCTCCTCACTCACCCTCTTCCCCTGCCCCCCATCCACTATCATTCTCTGGACTTTGAAGCAGTTGCTTAAGCACTTTGTTTGTTTGTTTGTTTTTGTTTGAGACAGAGTTTCACTCTGTCACTCAGGCTGGAGTCCAGTGGCACGATCTTGGCTCACTGCAACTTCTGCCTCCCTGTTCAAGCAATTCTCCGCCTCAGTCTCCCAATTAGCTGGGATTACAGGTTCCCACCACCACGCCAGGCTAATTTTTGTATTTTTAGTAGAGACTGGGTTTCACCATATTGGCCATGGTGGTCTTGAACTCCTGACGTCGTGATCCACCTGCCCTGGCCTCCCAACGTGCTAGGATTACAGGCGTAAGCCACCATACCCAGCCTGTTCAAGTTCTCAGATTCCTTTGTCTTCTGTTCTGCTTTCATATATTTCATGCTTGGGGTGAGGCAGATCATAACATTTTACGATAACAACCACTTCTTAGTGTTCTATGCCATTGTAGGATGATTATAGTTAACACTTACATGTATTTTCAAATAGCTAGAAGGAGGATATTGACTGCTGCCAACACAAAGAAATGATAAATCTTTGGGATGATGGATATGCTAACTACCCTGATCTGATCACTATAGATTATATGTATCAAAATGTCACTATGTACCCCATGTACATATTATTTATCAACATGGGGTACATAGTGATTTAAAAAAAAAAAAATTGCCTCTTCTGAGTATTCTAATACGTGCCAAGCATTGTGCTAAGCTCTTTTATATGTATCATCAAACTGACTCTTTTACGATAGCCCTGAAAGTAGATAGTTTCATCCCCATTTACAGATGAGGAAACTAAGGCTTAGGAATATGAAATAATTTTCCCAAGGTCTCATAGTTGGCCAGGAGGCAGAGGCAAGATCAAGTCCTGGTCTGCCATTTCCCCTATACCATGCTGCCTTTCTTTTATAACCATAATGCCAGGTGTAATTTTGTGATTTGTTATTCAGTGCTCTATCTAAATCTATATATCAAAGAGTTATTTTTTTCCTCAAGACTTTGTCCCTTTCCTCAAGCATCCCACATCTGGAGGCTGTTACTAACAAGCAAAGTAAAATAAAATGTGATACATGCTACAGTGGTGCAATGTGTGGGATGCTATGAGCAGCCAAGAAGAGGCATCTAACCTAGCCTGGGGCATGAGGTTAAGTTTACTTTGAGGCATGATGCTGTAGCTGATACCTGAAGGAAAAGATGGAGAGAAGAATACTTAAGCAGAGGAAATAGTGTGAGGGCCAGAGGTGAGACACTACGTGGTCTTTTCAAGGAACAGAGAGCAATACAGCATGGTTGGAGCAGAAATAGGAGGTGGGAGTGAGATGGAGAGTGAGGAAGATGGGCAATGGGATGAGACAAGGCCCCAGGACAAGCAGGATTCAGATTATGAAGAACCTTGGAAGCCATGTAAGGAGTTCACTCCTAATCCCAAGGACTGGGAATATCATGGACGTTTTCAACACAGGAGGTACATGTGTTTGAGAAAGATGACTCTTCCCCTATCGCTTCTCGGCCTTTTGGCTAAGATCAAGTGGAGAAAGATCACTCTTCCATGTGATCATGAATTGAAGGGAGGGCATGTAAAGAAAGATGGAGAAGAGTTAGGAGGCAGTTGAAATACTATAGACAAGAAATGATGGTGACCTGAACTGGAATAAAAGCAGGCAGGCTAGAGAAGCAAAGGGTAGAGCTCTTTAGGTGGTTGTAAAAATAAGTAATTCAAAATCAAAGCTGTTGGAACTTAACTTATTTTGAGCCTTAAAAGAATGTGATTATGAGACATGAGTTATGTGACAGCCAGCTATAACCTACACAGCTGTAACCTTTGTTCCTCTGATTATAGATTAGCCATTTCTTTACCTATACTGTTTTGTCAAATGTTGTAAAAGACCAAAGGGCACCAGAGAAGACTCCTTTCCTCTTCACTCTTTATCTTCATTGTAGATTAACTTCCCTTACTTCTCTTACACAAAAACCTCATAACTATCACATTATCTAAAATGGAATGTTAAATATACTCTTTTAGAGGACTTCATCTTGCATCTTGGATACCAGCTTAGCCACAGTAGGATAGGACACTGGGCAGAACTGTGAGGACCCCACTCCAGGCCCTAGCTCCTGGATGACATTTCTAGGTGCACCCTGGGCCAAAAGGGTATCTACTGCATTGAAGGCAGTGACTCAGTCTTGGCAGGATTCATCACCTGCTGACTAAAGAGCCCTTGGTCCCTGAATAACCAGCAGCATTACCGAGGGAGTATGCCTTAGGCCTCGGGCTCTGAGATGTGCTGGCCTCAGGGGAAACCTAACACATTCTTAGCTATTGTTGCTATGATGAAACATTTCTTCTGTTTGAGAAAAGCAGAGGGAAAAGTAAAGAGACTTTGTCTTGCACCTTAGGTACCAGCTCAGCCACAGTAGGACAGAGCAACAAGCAGGCACTTAGGGTCGCTAAGTCCAGACCCAGGCTCTTAGACAGCATTTCTGTACCTGTCCTGGGGCAGTGGAGAGCCCACTTCCCTCAATGGTGAGTCCCAGGTCTGGCAGCATTAACCATGAGCTGACAAAAGAGATCTTGTGTTTGGTTTTTTGTTTTGTTTTGTTTTTTGAGACAGAGTTTCACTCTTGTTGCCCAGGCTGGAGTGCAATGGCATGATCTGGGCCCACGGCAACCTCTGTCTCCCAAATTCAAGTGATCCTCCTGCCTCAGCCTCCTGAGTAGCTGGGGTTACAGGCATGAGCCACCACGTCCAGCTAATTTTGTATTTTTTTTTTAGTAGAGATGGGGTTTCTCCATGTTGGTCAGGCCGGTCTCGAAATCCAGACCTCAGGTTATCCACCTGCCTTGGCCTCCCAAAGTGCTTGGATTACAGGTGTGAGCCACCGTGCCTGTCTTTTTTTTTTTTTTTTTTTGACAGAGTCTCACTTTGTCGCCCAGGCTGGAGTGCAACTGTGCAATCTTAGCGGCTCACTGCAACCTCTGCCTCCTGAGTTCAAGCAATTCTCATGCCTCAGTCTCAAGTGATTCTCATGCCTTAGCCTCCCAAGTAGCTGGGACTACAGGTGCATGCCACCATGCCCAGCTAATTTTTTTTTTTTTTTCTAGTAGAGACAGTATTTCACCATGTTGCCTAGGCTGGTGTCCTTGGGATTTAAGTGAGCATTGGTGGTGGTCTGGCAGAACTCGCGTGGACCAGTGGTGGTGATGGCCCCAGGGAGAGGCCCCTCTGCCTGTGGAAATGGGAGGAAAGAGCAGGAAGCACTTTGTATTGTGGTGTGAGCACCAGCTTAGCTATAGTAGAATAGAACAACAGATAAACTGCTAAGTTTTTTCACTCCAATCCCTGGCTCCCAGACAACATCTATGGACATGCCCAGGGCCTAGGGGACCTCAGCATCCTGAAAGGAAAGGCTCTGGGCAAGACCCAGTGCTATTTGGCTTCAGGTGGTGGTGGCCACAGGGGTGTTTGCATCACCACATTCCCAAATCCAGGCAATTTTAGCAGAGAGTAAGGGAAAAGAACAAGTCTCCAGAAAATTCTTCCAAATCTCATCCAAGACCACCAAGGTGGTACCTCTACATATCTGCAAAAACCACAGCATTACTGGGCCTGAGGCCCAAGTCCTTCAAATACCTGGAAAGCCTTCCCAAGAAGAACAGGCACAAACAGGTCCAGACTATGAAGATTACAATAAGTACCAAACTCTTCAATGTCCAGACAGTGATGAACATCTACAAGGATCAACACCATCCAGGAAAACATGACCTCATCAAATGAACTAAATAAGACAATAGGGAACAATCCTGGAGAAACGGAGATATGTGACCTAGCAGACAGAGAATTCAAAACAGATATTTTGAGGAAACTTGAGAAAATTTAAGATAACACAAAAAAGGAATTCAGAATTATATCAGATAAATTTAACAAAAAGATTGAAACAATTAAAAAGAACCAAGCAGCAATTCTAGAGTTGGAAAATGCAACTGACATGCTGAAAAATGCATCAGAGTCTCTTAATAGTAGAATTGATTAAGCAGAAGAAAGACTTATTGAGCTTGAAGACAGGCTATTTGAAAACACACAGAGGGGGAAAAAGGATAAAAAACAGGGAAGCATGCCTATAAGATCTAGAAAATAGTCTCACAAATTTAAGAGTTATTGGCTTTAAAGAAGAGATGGAGCTAGAGATAGGGGTAGAAAGTTTATTCAAAGGGATAATAACAGAGAATTTCCCAAACCTAGAGAAAGATATCAACATTCAAGTATGAGAAGGTTATAGAACACCAAGCAGATTTAACCCAAAGAAGACTACTTCAAAGCATTTATTAACCAAACTCTCAAAGGTCAAGGATAAAGAAAGGATCCTAAAAGCAGCAAGAGAAAAGACACAAATAACATACAATGGAACTCCAACATGCCTGGCAGCAAGCTTTTCAGTGGAAACCTTATAGACTAGGAAAGAATGGCATGACGTATTTAAAATGCTGAAGGAACGTAACTTTTACCCTATCTAGTGAAAACATCCTTCAAGCAGTAAGGAGAAATAAAGACCTTCCCAGAAAAACAAAAACTGAGGAATTTTATCAACACCAGACCTCTCCTGCACAAAATGCTAAAGGGAGTTCTTCAGTCTGAAAGAAAGGGATGTTAATGACCAAGAGGAAATCATCTGAAGGTAAAAAACTCACTGGTAATAGTAAGCACACAGAAAAACACAGAATAATATGACACTGTAATGGTGGTGTGTAAACTACTCTTGTTTTAAGTAGAAAGACTAAATTAAGAACCACTCAAAAATAATAACCACGATAACTTTTCAAGACGTAGATAGCACAATAAAACATAAAGAGAAACAACAAAAAGTCAAAAAGTAGGGGAACAAAGTTATAAAGAGTAGAGTTTTTATTAGTTTTCTTTTTGCACATTTGTTTGTTTGGATATACAGTGTTAAGTTGTCATCAGTTTAAAATAATGGATTATAAAATAGTATTTGCAAGACTGCTGGTAACCTCAAAACAAAAACATAACAAATACACAAAAAATAAAAAGTAGGAAATTAAACCATACCACCAGAGAAAATCACCTTCATTAAAAAGAAGACAGGAAGGAAAGAAGGAAGAGAATACTGCAAAACAACCAGAAAACAAATAATACAATGGCAGGAGTAAGTCTTTACTTATCACTAATAATATTGAATGAAAATTAACTAAATGCTCCAGTCAAAAGACAGAGTCTGGCTGAATGGATGAGAAAATAAGGTCCAATGATCTGTTGCCTACAAGAAATATACTTCACCTATAAAGGCACACATAGGTTGAAAATAAAGGGATGGAAAAAGATAATACGTGACAATAGAAACCAAAGAAGAGTAGGAGTAGTTATACTTATGAGAAAAAATAGATTTCAAGACAAAAACTGTAAGAAGAGACAAATAAGGTCATTAAATAATGACAAAGTGGACAATCCACAAGAGGATTCAATTATAAATATACATGCACCCAACACTGGAGCAACCAGATATATAAAGCAAATATTATTAGAGCTAAAGAGAGAAATAGGCCCAAATACAATAATAACTGGAGACTTCAACACCCCACTTTCAGCATTGGACAGATCTGCCAGACAGGAAATCAACAAATAAACATTGGACTTAATCTGCACTGTAGAACAAATTAATCTAATGAATAGTCACAAAACACGTCATCCAACAGCTGCAGAATATACATTCTTCTCAGTACATGGATTGTTCTCAAGAATAGACCATATATTAGGTCACAAAACAAGTCTTAAAGCATTCAAAAAAATTAAAATAATATCAAGCATCTTCTCCAATCACATTGGAATAAAACTAGAAATCAATAACAAAAGGAATTTTGGAAACTATATAAACACATGATAATTAAACAATATGTTCCTGAATGACCTGTGAGTCCGTGAAGAAATTAAGAAGGAAACTAAAAAGTTTCTTGAAACAAATGATAATGGAAACACAGTATACAAAAACATAGGGGACACAGTGAGAGCAGTACTAAGAGGGAAATCTATAGCTATAATGCCTACATCAAAAAGGAAGAAGAGCTTCAAATAAATAACCTAATGATACATCTTAAAGAACTAGACAGGCAGGAACAAACTGAACCTAAAATTAGTAGAAGAAAAGAAATAATAATAAAGATCAGAGCAGGAATAACTGAAACTAAAATGAAGAAGACAATATAAAAGACCAACAAAATAAAAAGTTAATATTTTGAAAAGATAAACAAAATTGATGAACCAGAGGGAAGACACAAATGAATAAAATCAGAGATGAAAAAGGAGACATTAGAACTGATACCACAGAAATTCAAATTATCCTGCCTGGTGTGGTGGCTCATGCCTGTAGTCCCAGCATTTTGGGAGGCCGAGGAGGGCAGATCACCTGAGGCCGGGAGATCGGGACCAACCTGACCAACATGGAGAAATCCCATCTCCACTGAAAATACAAAATTAGCCGGCATGGTGGTGCATGCCTATAATCCCAGCTACTCGGGAGGCTGAGGCAGGAGAATCGCTGGAACCCAAGAGGCATTTTTTTAAATGTTGTTGTTGTTGTTGTTTGAGACAGAGTTTTGCTCTTGTCTCTTGTTGCCTGGGGCGGAGTGCAATGGTGCTATCTTGGCTCGCCGCAACCTCCACCTCCCAGGTTCAAGCGATTCTCCTGCTTCAGCCTTCCAAGTAGCTGGGATTACAGGCATCCACCACCAGGCCTGGCTAATTTTGTATTTTTAGTAGAGAATGGGATTTCTCCATATTGGTCAGATATGATCTTATACTTGGAAAAACACTAAAGAGTCCATCAAAAAACTATTTGAACTGATAAACAAATTCAGTAAAGTTGCAGGATACAAAATCAACAAACAAAAACCAGTAGCATTTCTATATGAAAGCCAATAGTGAAAAATCTAAAAAGGAAAATTAAAAAGTAATCCCATTTACAATACCCATACATAAACTTAAGTACCTATGAATTAACCAAATAAGTGAAAGATCTCTTCAATAAAAACTATAAAACACTCATGAAAGAAATTGAAGAGGACACACACAGAAATGGAAAGATACTCCATGTTCATGGATTGGAAGAGTCAATATTTTAAAATGTTTATACTAGCCAAAGTAATCTACAGATTCAATACAATTCCTATCAAAATAACAATGACATTCTTCACAGAAATAGAAAAACAATTCTAAAATTTATATAGAATTACAAAAGACCCAGAATAGCCAAAGCTATCCTGAGCAAAAAGAACAAAACTAGAAGAATCATATTACCTGACTTCAAATTATACTACAGAGCTACTGTAACTAAAATAGCATGGTAATGGTATAAAAATAGACACATAGATCAATGGAACAGAATGGAGAACCCAGAAACAAATCCACAAATCTACGGTAAACTCATTTTCAACCAAGGTGCCAAGAACATATAATGGGAAAAGATAATCTCTTCAATAAGTGATACTGGGAAAACTGGATATCCTGATGCATAAAAATGAAACTAGACCTTATCTCTCACCATATACAAAAATCAAATCAAAATAAATTGAAGACTTAAATCTAAGCCCTCAAACTGTGAAACTACTGCAACAAAACATTAGAAAAACTGACTGGGTGCAGTGGCTCACACCTGTAATCCCAGCACTTTGGGAGACTGAGGCAGGTGGATCACGAGGTCAGGAGATCAAGACCATCCTGGCTAACACAGTGAAACCCCGTTTCTACTAAAAATACAAAAAAAATTAGCTGGGCGTGGTGGTGGGTGCCTGTGGTCCCAGCTGCTCGGGAGGCTGAGGCAGGAGAATGGTGTGAACCCGGGAGGCGGAGCTTGCAGCGAGCCGAGATCTCACCACTGCACTCCAGCCTGGCAGACAGAGCGAGACTCTGTCTCAAAAAAAAAAAAAAAGAAAAGAAAAAGAAAACATTGGAAAAACTGTCCAAAACATTGGTCTGGGCAAAAATTTATTGAATAATACCCTGCAAGCGCAGACAAAGTAAAAATGTACACCTAGAATCACATCAAGTTAAAAAGCTTCTGCACAACAAAGAAAACAATCAACAAAGTGAAGAGACAACCCACAGAATGGGAGGAAGTATTTGAAAACTACCCATTTGACAAAGTATTAATAACCAGAATACATAAGGAGCTCAAACAACTCTGCTAATCTAATAATCAAATTTTAAAATGGGCAAAAGACCTGAATAGACATTTCTCAGAAGATGACATACAAATGGCCAATGTATATAAAAAACTGCTCAACATTACTAATCATCAGAGAAATACAAATCAAAACCACAAGGAGATATCATCTGACTCCAGTAAAAGTGGCTTTTATCTAAAAGTCAGGCAATAACAAATGCTAGCAAGAATGTGGAGAAAAGGGAACCCTCGTACACTGTCGGTGGGAATGTAAATTAGTACAACCACTGTGGAGAACAGTGTGGAGGGTTCCTAGAAAACTAAAAATAGATCTACCATATGACCCAGCAATCCCACTGCTGAGTATATACCCAAAAGAAAGGAAATCAGTAGATTGAGGAGATATCTGCACTCCCATGTTTGTTGCAGTACTGTTCACAAGAGCCAAGATTTGGACTGTTCTCTATAGAGAATAGAATGATGGTTACCTTGGGCCGTAGGGAGGAAGGTGTTGGTGGTTAATGAGTATTAAAAAAAAAATAATAGAGAGAACGAATAGGACCTAGTATTTGATGTCATAACAGGGGGATTATAGCCAATAATAATTTAATCGTACATCTTAAAATAACTAAAAGTATAATCGGATTGTTTGTAACATGGGATAAATGCTTGAGGAGATGGATACCCAATTTTCCATGATGGGATTACTACACACTGCACACCTGTGCCAAAATATCTCACATACCCCATACATATATAAACCCACTATGTACCCACAAAAAATAAAAATTAAATTAAATATATATGTATATATGTATACACACACTCTTTTAAATTGGAAAAGAAAAAAACAAGATGTAACTTGTCAAATTTCTGTAACTTATAAACTTGTATGGGAAATGTAATCCTGTTAAATTTCTTTCTTTTCTGCTTACATAAGCAAGACCTTAACTTCTCCTCTTGGGACACTGAGACCATTCTTTTGGAGTCTGTTGTTACCAGAATGGCTATTATCAGCTTTGCCCTCGAATGAACTCTTTTAAACTGGATTCTGATCCTTTAAATTATTTCAGGTTGACAAGGTAAACTTTAACAAGGCTTAACTGATGAGATGTGAGTGAGGGAGATGGGACGTCAGAATGATGTTCTCCATTTTTTACTTAGGGATGTGGATATTACTATAATATACTTAGGTATATTATCTAAAATATTCTAACAATGATCTCCAAATATCACTTTACTAATATACTTATGGCTCAATTTGCCCTTGTCATAATTACAGGCAGTCTCCTATGTCAATCATTATCAGATGAACATGCTTACTAGTATAATGATTACTATGGAACATACATAATGAGAATTATTGTCACAGTGTGATGTGACAATACAAAGATAATTAGAGAAAATATTGAAGATTCTAGTAATATCAAACAAATCATGCTTCTAGATGCAAATAGTCATTTGGTTGGGGAATTATTAAATATGGGTTGAAGAAGCAAGGAACAAGTTAAATCACAAACTATCAATGTGAAGAAAAGGGAATTTCTCATAAAACAAAGACTGTCAAAGAAAAAATATATTGGCCACAAGAAAAACAAACCTGGACTTGCTTGTTACTGGCTAGTTCCAATTTCAGACAAGGCTACTGGAAGATCCCCCATCTCTCCAAATGCCTATAAGTTATTTTTACTATCTTTTTTGACAGTATACATAAACACAGAAATAATGTGGTTTTAAAACTAGGTTTGGGGAGGTTTGTGGGGGTTTCTTTGAGACAGGGCCTCACTCTGTCACCCAGGCTGGAGTGTAGTGGCAAGATCTCAGCTCACTGCAAACTCTGCCTCCCAGATTCAAGCAATCCTAGTGCCTCAGCCTCTTAAGTTCCTGGTATTACAGGCGTGCACCACCACGCCCAGCTTTTTTTTTTTTTTTTTTCCAGCAGAATGTTTTGCTATGTTGGCCAGGCTGGTCTCAAACTCCTGGCCTCAAGCGATCCTCCTGCCTTGGCTTCCCAAAGAGCTGAGATTACAGGCATGAGCCACCACACCCGGCCCTGAAAAATTCAGTTATTTATCAGGGTTCGAATATTAAGAAAAAGCTAGAACAACAGAGAAGCCGTTACTTTTTCTCTTTAGCATAGAGCTGTGGAGAAAAACCATCCTTATTTCTTTAGTTACAGTTGTAGGCCAAAAAGGAAAAAATGAATTTTGAAAGTAAAATATTAGGATTTTAAGTACATATAAAGAATTCATGCATCTATTGAAACTCCAATTGAAAAAATTCATAAGAATTTCGTATAAATCAGCTAAAATTTTACTGAATTTATTAAAAACTGAAAAAGGTCAGATGGTTGTACGTTTGCTTTGATCCAGCACAAAGTTATTTTAATTGCCACGTAGCTTCCATTGTTTTGCATAAAACGATGCTATAGAAATAGCAGCTTTAAATTCACTGTTTTAGTGATCTTGGGATGTTGTCAAGGATACTCAACTTTGCATTCATCAGCATCTCTCTGATAGGTACTCTTTGGCAAAATTTAGCTCATATTTAACTGCCAGCCAAAGTTGTCCTTCTGAGCAAATGGGATATTTTAATCTTACCAATAAGATTAATCTTTAGCTGATCAAGTTTCTTTTTTAGTTTTAGCCACCAGGAAGGTCAATGCAGATTTCTGTGGCCCACCTTTAGTCACTGTGAGAAACGTAATTCTCACAAACTCTTGGATTTTTTCTTAAATTGTGTATAAGCCTAAAAAGGGTTATAATTCCTTATGTATACAACTTTTACACATTTGTAAGAACCAAAACAAGTATGTAAAATTTAATGCAAACAAAATTATAAAACTAGTACAATTCATTTAAATAATATTAGTAAACACAACAGATGAAGTGATATTGTCAAAACTGGTTACCACTCACAATGTCTTCTTGAATTTTGGGCCTAATTTTACATGTGTGATGTGGTAACTTAATTCACTCACACTTTTTCTCAATTTAAATTACTGTGAAAATTTCACTTCTGCAATGTGTTATAATGACTTCTGTCCCTCACTTGGTGCAAACATACCGTTTAGATCTTAGGTCTATCTCTACACCTTTTTCATTAGTCCACCCGACCTTCCAACTGTAAACAGAAACACAACCTCAGGCACAAAATGTCGCAGCAGTACTGGGTTATGAGGTCGTGATACAGATGACTGATAATATTCTTGTACATATTTTTTAGTTGTCATGAAAATCAATATGCAAACGTATTAAATACTCACAGAAAACTAGTAATCCCTCAGAATTTATCTGTGTATCCCAGTTTGGGAACCACTAATTTGGGAGATAGTGACATATCCATTTTCCCTTTGGTCCCATCTTCACATTCTGCTTTTATCTTCCATTTGACCTTATTTTTAGAAAATCCGTATTTTTGATTTATGGTGCTGTATGCTGTATGGTAAACAAGCTTAACTTCTCTTCTGAAACTACAGAATACAAACTCACAGCTCATGCTCCCAGAGAAATAACCCATGGACAATTGGCATACAATACCGTCCACCACAGTCTTATGCTGAAGTTTTTGCATTTTTCCCTGCAATCCTCCTCTCCTACAAGCTTTCAATGTGTGGTGTCAAAGTCAGAGAAAGCTAATAAAATAATGTTTAAAAACACTTTTGGTTAAAAAGTGCCATTTAACATTTTGGCTCATTTATTTATGGTCCTAACTAGTTTAGATAAAATAATCTGGCCTAGTACTAAATGAGCTTCTAACATAGAAAATATTTAAGAGTTAGTACACAATCTTAACATGGGTATCAAGAGAGAAGGCTTTCAAATCCTCTAACAAAACTGTCTAAGTCTCTAAACAGCATCTCTGTCCTCAGTGAGTTTCTGAAAATGCCTTACTCGTCCTACCACCCACACAGCCCAACAGCCAACCTGAAGGTTAGGTGGCGCTCTTCCAAGAAGGCGTACCTTCAGGCCTAGCAAGGTGGAGGGTTTATCCTGCTATGATAGCTTAATGGTGTAATATGGAATTAAGTTGTGAGAGGTGAACAATGTGACTTTGTTACTTTTGGGGGTGTCTACAAATGCGTTTAACCAAAGTTTTTTAGTGGACTAAAAGTTACCTTAGACTGGCGCCTAAATTCAGATCTTGAAGCAGACACTTCTTGGGACTAAAAGCATTCAAATAATTCTGAACAAGAGAGTATTCCATCATACCTGGTGTAACGTAAGACACAAGTGGTCTAGAACAGTTAATCAAGGTAAGAATGGATATCACTCTTGCATTTGTATCTCTGTCTATTCCCCTGCTAGACTTAGGGACATGGATTTCGGCTTATTCACTTGTATATATATCCCCAGAAACTAGGATGGTATTTGGCACTTGGTGAAGGGCAATATTTATTTATTATACTTAAATTCTGATCATTGTAAAAAAGCACAAATGTGGTAGAGACTGGCTGTTTACCAAACCCTTATCCCTTTCTTCCTGGGACCATAACTAGTCTACATTTCCCAGACTCCCTTCCAGTTAAATTTAGCCATAAAATTGAACCTGACTTGTAGATTATGGTCAAAAATGAATGTGCCATTTCCAGGCCTGGCCCATAAAAACTTACCTTATGAACCATCCCTATCTCTCTTCCTCCATCTGCCTCTTGTTGTTGGCATCCAGAGTTACCTTAGAAACTAGTGTCAAAGATGACCGACCTATGTCAGCTTGGATACTGGGGTGACCATGTGGAGCACAGTCTCTTTTGCCAGCCCTTGCAATTACACTTAATATGAATAAGAAATAAACTTCTGTCTTGTTAGGCTACTGAGATTTAGAGTTTGTCTGTTTCAACATCTAGCACTACCCTAACTAATACGACATGCTCAATAGATGATGCTTTTTGGCTTATTAAAGGTAGGTAATCATAATGTTAAGTGTGCCAAATAGAATAAGACCTGGTCTTGAGTTCTGGATCCAATACCCACTAACTCAGAGACTTTGGATATACGTTTAATACCACAATCCCAAATCAGGGTTGTTGAGGAGAATTAAATGAGATTACATATGGACATACCCTTGCATAGTGCCGAGCACATTAAATCACACCATTGTGTTTACTATGACTGTAAGAAGTATCGTCTTCTCTGTTTAATAACACATTCTTGGTCTCTTCCAATCTCACGGCCATACTCTTAATCCCTGTTCTAATCAACAGAAGGGTTTCCATAAGACTTGGACTTGGCTTCTAAGCCTGCACATTTTGAACTCTGGTTATTTTTCAAATACGTATTTTCTCAAAGCTGTGCAAGCTCCAGTTTCCACCTCTAAAGAATCATCTTCTCCAGTATATCCTGCTTGTGGGCAATCATTAGCTTGCCAAACTCTTCAGTGCTCTGACTTGAAAAGTTCTGTAAAGGGCCCAGATTTGACTCCATGACTTAGGAAGGAACCCTAGTAGCATCCTGAACATTGCCACCCAGACGTCATATGGCTGCCTAACATGGGGGACTCATTTGAGACCCATGTTCCCTAAGTCTTATACCAGGTAGGGAATGCTTTCCACTGCCCATTTTAACCACTATGTAAAAACCCCAAAAGAGCCAGTTTCATTTTTCAAATTATTAACTAAAACCCTATAAAATTTAATCCAACTGAAAACTTGGATTTTGCTAAATGAGGTTCTGGCTATCCAAATATGGCTTAACTTCACCAGATTATAGAATTTAACTCTACCCAAGGTTGTCACTTGCCTTTACAGACCTGTGGTCAGATGTTTCTTATTTTCAGGCTTAGAAGCCTCAGCCAAGTCAGTGAAAGCCAGAACCATGCCATATTTCTAGGGAAAACACTAGAGACTCATGCACATTTCCTCTGAATCAATTGGAATGTGAAGTTGGCAAAAGCGAGATGATCCCCAGCCACAGAGACCATGTGAAAGAAACACAAAAGGGTAGAATTGAGAGTCAAAAGGATTAAATACTCAAAATGGCAAGCACCAGGTCAGCCCAGTTCAGAGCAATGTAGCAGGGAAGGACAGATTTTAGATTAGATCATGCAGCATGAGCAAGATTTCTGATAAATGGAAGACATGGCAAAACATGTATGGCTGAGAGGCATTTTTCAAGCACTTCAGAGAAACCATAACTCAGTGTGAATATTCAGAACTTCAGAAATTAAACTTCAAATTCTAGGCCCACCACTTACCACCTATGTGACAATGGACAAGTTACTTAACCTTAAACCTCGGTTGAACCTCAGTTGTCTTAGTGATATTGGGGTGGTCAAACAATTATAGGATTGTTTTAAGGGTTAAACAATATTATGCCTATATAATGCTGGTGGATAGCTTTCATCCTGCCTGCTTCAGGATTGCCTGGTCATTCCTGACCACTGACTGGTCTTTTCAGAACTTTTTTGGGTAACAAGGATTCACTGTTTGACCAATCTGTAGTCAGGCTGCTCAACCTCCTCCTAGGCCCATCTGTGCACCTCCTTGAAAATTCCAGTTTTAGCAAGAACCCTGCTAAATTGTTTTAGCCAGATTCTCCCATCCTGCATATCTGATCATCCTCAATGTCCAATTTGGTTTCTCATCTTCCACTGTATTCCAGATGTTGTCTGATCACCGTGGCTTGTCTTCACCAAGAATTCTCTTAGGTCAGTTGAGCTAAAATCCTCCTTACTCCTGATGTTTCCTTTTAGTAATTTTCTATCCACTGATCCCCACCCTGCTCCTTAGCTGTAAATTCCCACTTGTTCTTGTATTTAGAATTGAGCCTAGTTCTACACAGAGGCCTCTTTTCTCCTATTCCAATAGTTCTAAATAAACTCTGTTTGAACTGCTTCAACTACTATTCAACTTTGGTTTTCTTTGACACTGGTTAAAATAAGCTTACATTCTCTGAAGGATCTCCTCATCTATCCAGGAGACCTTAGAGACTATGATAGAAGGTGGAAATGCACTGTGTAAGTGGATTAGGGATCTGTGAGGATCTTTCACCCCACTGACTCCCTTAAAGTCTCGGTTGCCCATCCCGGATCAGTGGTTAAGTTCTCAGCCTCATCCACTTGGTACCCTTCACTTGCTCACTATCTAAGTCCAGGCAGGGTAAATATATCAGAAACCTCAACATTATTTTTCTGAATGCTCATCACCATGCATTTGACATTTGGTTTGCCAACCAGTAAATTTTCAGAGTTATGCACAAGGTCATACTTTGCTTCAGTCTTTCTGGCTTCTAAACAGATGAATGTTAGTCACCAGACACTGCAGAGGCATTTTGTTTAGGGCATCTGTTTGCAAATTGCACTTGAACATCACCATCAGCTGGTCTTGTTCTCAGGCCAGTTCTCCCATACACAAATGAAATTAACAGCTCAGATCACATGCAAGCCTGAAAAAATTG
This sequence comes from Papio anubis, assembly GCF_008728515.1. NCBI lineage: Eukaryota > Metazoa > Chordata > Mammalia > Primates > Cercopithecidae > Papio > Papio anubis. The sequence goes on from NC_044988.1 coordinate 33,390,064, forward strand.
CATATTTTGCAATCTTTCTGCTAGGAAACAGTGTAAATGTGACCTTACAACAATGGATTTTGACCTTTTTGATGTCAAATTCTTTTGAAATTCTTGATCAAATCTTCGGATTATGTCCCCAGAAAACAGAAACAAAAACAAAAAATCACAGATCATATACACATTTAAAAAAATTTTTTAACCTTTCTCTTTTCTTTCAATTAATTAGGTTTTGTACCAAAAAGAAATACATACTAATGGAACAGTCAGACAGTTCAGAAGGGTATAAAATGAAAATAAAATTTCCCTTTGTCTTTCCTCTCCCTGAGCCCCACTCCTCAGAAGTAACCACTATTAACAATTCTTTGAATATACACTGCCATTTTAAAAAATACAAATATACTATATACATCTATATATTTACATACATAAACAATGTATATAATATATTTGTATTTTACATATATAAGCAGACCTCACTTTGCAGAGCACAGGATCAAATGACTGCACTAACTAAAACCATGCAAAGTGGCCAGGTGCAGTGGCTCACACCTATAATCCCAGCACTTCAGGAGATCAAGGCAAGAGGACTGCTTGAGCCCAGGAGGTTGAGGCTGCAGTGAGCTAAGATTGAGCCACTGTACTCCAGTCTGGTTGAGAGAGTGAGACCCTGTCACCAAAACAAACAAACAAACAAACAAAAACCAAAAGGCATGCGAATTGATCTTAATATTCAATGAAAAAATCACAACTGTTCCATCTCCTTTACAATTTTTTGTCAAAATATTAAAACCTCTTTTACTGTTGGTTATAAATGTAAGGGAAAACAAAAAAACAGTAATATTGCTGTGTAGTACACTGTAATGTAAAACGTTAGGAACATTGAGAAGTAAAATATCTTATTCTAAAAGGTTTATAAAGATTAATTTAAACAGTGCTTGCCTTCTTTTTGCCATATAAATTAATAATATGAACTGTATTTTTTATGCCTTGCTAAATTAACATATTTCTTTCTAAATTTGGATCCGCTTCCAATATTTTATTCCTCATACTTTCAGTGCTACAAAGTGACTCCCAGAGTTCCTTAAATATGAAGTATTTGGCTGTTTGGCTGGTGTGACTTCCTCTGGGACACCTTCCTCCTTTTCATCACAACCATTTTTCTTATTAAGGTTGACAGACTCACCTCCACTAAGTTCCTGTGACTGCATATCTAGAGTCTCTCAAATGGCAGCATGGTCAACATTTCCATGGTCAGTGATTTCTTTTTTGTTTTTGTTTTTGTTTTTGTTTTTCTTATAATGGAGTTTCACTCTTGTTGCCCAGGCTGGAGTGCAGTGGTGCGATCTTGGCTCACTGCAACCTCTGCCTCCCGGGTTCAAGCGATTCTCCTGCCTCAGCCTAGTGATTTCTTCTATAACCCCACTTACATTCGCTGTGAATTTATCTGCCAGTGTTATCTCTGTTCCGTTCTTTGTTGGGCTTAATTCCTTCTCTCAATTATGCATTTTTGTAAAACATCACACGAGTTTATCACTGGAGACAGGCGACACAATTACACACTTTTCCGTCTATTGGTAAACTGAATAAAAAATACTTGATGATCAATCAAGGGTAGACTTTGAAGGGTATCAATTATTTATAGAGTGATTTGTGGACTGAAGAACCAGAAGTGAAGTTTATGACTTATCTAATGACTCACGGTTAACATGCTGTGGTGACTGAATTTGAACTGTGTTGTAGGGGACTGATATTATTTAACTAAAACATGGTAACTGAATTTTGTTCATATCAAACCATGAAAAGCAAGGACTGTCTCTGTATATATGTACACTTATATACTTTGAAGATAAATCAATCATATTTTGTATATCATGCTTCACTTTTTTCCACTTAATGTATCTTGGCAGTCTTTTCATACAGTCATATACCATTGTTTGGATGTACCAACACTGATACATAGTTTTCTTTTTGATAGATATATAGTTTGTTCTTGCTGTTTTATAATGTCAACCAATGTTGTAATGAACATTCCTGTAAATGTAATTTGGGGCCCTTGTGTAAATACATCTGTAGGTCGAACATCTTGCAGTGAAATTGCTAGGTCAAAAAAATGTGCATTTTAAATATCAATAAATTTTGTTGTCCTCAAAAAGGTTATCTAATGTTACATTCTCACTTACATTATGTGAGAATTCCTGTTTCACCAACCAGGTATCATTGAACTTTGTAATCTTTGCCTATCTATTAACAAGCCCAGGACATTTTGCTTATGACTTTAAAGTGAGTTTTAGGAACTTCCCCCTTTTCTCCAAATCAAGGGTTTTTTTTTTTTTTTTTTTTAAGTTATTTTGTAATGTGGATTGGTATATCTGTCAATATAGGTATAGGGGTTAGGGAACAATTGATATTTTCAATGTGACAACTCTTTTTGTGAGGAAACTTTGCAAAATATTTAGCATTCCTGGCTCGTGTCCACTAAAACCCAGTCACACCTCCAGTCATTGTGATAATCAAAAAACATTCCACACATATCCATCTTAGGAATGCACTGCCTAATTGAGAAGCACTGGGTTAGAGGTCTCAATCTTTTTACTAACACATAACAGTCACTCGTGAGCCATCCTGAACAAGTGTACTGGATATAGCCAGATGTCCTTTGAAGAAGCTATTCTGAAACCTAAACTCTGCTACAGATGACTGAGGCAATTTTTAATTCCACAAATACGTATTGCAAAAAAAGAGACTGGGCTTTAACTATTGAGGTCATTGGCCTCAGGAGGGAAAGATAGACATGCAGATCGTAGCCTTATGCAAGTCACAACATTGCCCAAATGGGTAGGTTAAAATGAGGATGTTACCAGATTTGCTCTATCTGTAAAACCTCTGAACTAAGTATTGGAAACGACTTTGTAAGAATTTGCAAAGACTAGAACAGAAATAAAAGTGGTATAAAAACATATTGGACCAGCCTGACCAACACAGTGAAACCCCGTGTCTACTAAAAATACAAAAATCAGCTGGGCATGGTCGTGGGTGCCTATAATCCCAGCTACTTAGGAGGCTGAGGCAGGAGAATCACTTGAACCTCTGAGGCAGAGGTTGCAGTGAGCTGGGATCGCACCACTGCACGCCAGCCTGGGTGACAGAGCCAGAGTCCATCTCAAATAAATAAATAAATAAATATTGGAGAAAGATGTTGATTCCAAGTGGAGGAGGAAAAAGCATTCATGAGAAAAAGTAGTATTTGAGTTGGGTGCTTTTTAGAAAGTGCAGAGTTCAAGTGGTAGGGTGTGGAAGAAAAATGTAACATGTGGAGAACAATGTGAGCCAGGACAGGGGATGGGAACATTCCATTGCTGCTTTCAGATTCTTTTTGAATGGTAGAAATGTAGAGTGTGAAGTGCAATCAACTCAAGATAAGGCTAGAAAGGGTGATGGAAACTGAATTCCTGAATCTTTTGGAAATACCATTTTAAAGCTTTGCAATCTGTCAAACTTAAACGTCAAATTAAGAAATCAATAATTACAAAATACATACCATTTACTTTAAGACTGGAATTTTTAAAATCTCTTAGAAGTAGTTCATGAGTTTTGCTTTCTGACCTCAAATATGAGAACCTCGTGCTCTTTCTCTCAGATGACTTTTAATCACTGTGCTGGTGCATCAGGGAGAAAGAGTCCACTAGGTGCTCATCTGGGTTGAACAGCTGCTAATCTCTTTTGAACAAAAAGCATGGGCCACAGTGTACTAGTTTGTTCTTGTATTGCTCCAAAGAAATACCTGAGACTGGGTAACTTATAAAGAAAAGAGGTTTAATTGGCTCACGGTTCTGCAGGCTGTAGAAGCATAATTTGATTTCTGGAGAGGCCTCAGGAAACCTACCAAGAAGGCAGAAGGCAAAGTGGGAGTAGAAGCAAGAGAGAAGGAGGGGAGGCACTACATACTTTAAAACAACCAGATCTGGCCTGGTGCAGTGGCTTATGCCTGTAATCCCAGCATTCTGGGAGGCCGAGGCTGGTGGATCACTTGAGGTCAGGAGTTGGAGACCATCCTGGCCAATATTGTGAAACCCCATCTCTACTAAAAATACAAAAATTAGCCGGGCGTGGTGGTGCACGCCTGTAGTCCCAGCTACTTGGGAGGCCGAGGCAGGAGAATCATTTGAACCCAGGAGGCAGAGGTTGCAGTGAGCTGAGATCATGCCTCTGCACTCCAGCCTGGGCAACAGAATGAGGCTGTTTCTCAAAAACAAACAAACAAAAACATAAACAAAAAACAACCAGATCTCATGAGAACTCACTCACTATCTCGATGACAGTACCAAGGGAGAAATCTGCCCCTATGATCAAATCATCTCCCACCAGGCCTCATCTACCACATTAGGAATTACAATTGAACATGAGATTTGAGCAGGGACACAGAATTAAGCCATATCACCCAGGTTGAGAACCATCTACAGGGATCTGAACAGAAATACACTGAGAGTAGTTACGGGGGATTTAGAGCAATGTCCTGAAGCCTAGCTGTTCAAGGCTATCACCTGTGGTGCTCACTCCCGGAGAGGGGTCCAGGCATGTGTGGTTCAAAAACAAATCTCTCCCAGGTAATTCTAATGGGCAACCAAAACAGAAAACCACAGATTCTCAAAGAATCACTGAAGAGGGGGCCACATGGAGAGGAAGATGCAATTTGAGAATCCGCAAGTCCACTGAGTGCCACATTTGCAGAATAGGCCAGGAGTTTTAAGGAGTTTAAAAAGAGGGGACATCATTTTCTTCCATCACTGAAGCAGTATTCTATTACCTTGAGTATCTTATCTGAGACCGTATATATCCCACTAACCTAATGAGAAGAAGGATAATTAGATGATTATACAGCTAGACAAGCATCTTGAACCTCAAACCATTACTCATAAGGTGCTGTGATCCAAGGAAAGTATAATTAGTCACCACTTAGTATCATGTTAAGCAAGTCAATAAACTCAGGGGTAAGGCAGGTGGGAAATACCAGAGCATGTTTACCATTTGATCTGCTCGTTTTCTCTCTGAAATGTTTAATCCTTCTGATTACATCAGGGAGAAAGAATCCACTAGGTGCTCATCTGGTTGAACAGCTGCTAATCTCTTTTGAACAAGAAGCACGGGGCCCCAGTGTACTAATCCGTTTTTGCATTGTTACAAAGAAATACCTGAGACTGGGTAAATTACAAAGAAAAGAGATGATATTACATAGGTTGACTATATAACATAGAAAGATGGATTGTACCTTACAATTACAATAAAGCTAGTCCATGTATAACATCTAGTTATAACAGCCACCTGAAATTGTTATATATTTTCCCCAAGCTACTTATATCTCCCCCATTAAGAAATAGAGCCTTCATTTTTGTAGCACTTGCATGAATGTTTATTTAGTCTTGTCTTAAAAAGCATTCCAAAATTTTTAAAAAGTGTCTGCTACCAAGAGTTTCATGTTTGCTTCTGCACTGCTGACATATTAAGAGTTTTTCTGAGACATTGAATAGTGAATTTGACATCTTCACTAGCACTGAGTTTCCCTTTAAGTACTGTCAGTGACTGCTGACTTGTAAAGCACTGTGAAAGCAATAATCTACATAGCAGTGGTCTTTCCAGTTGATATTCATCAAAGGCTGAAATAATCTCTGTCACATGACAGGGCCAGCTTCCTAGTGAGCCTGCTATCCCACAGGACTCTCTCTTCCCACAGGACAGGAAAGGGGGTCCATCCAAGACAGTTCACCAAGGGCAGGTGGTGAAGGCAAGTCTGGTTCCAACTGAAAGATGCTGTCAAGTAAAAGACATTGGCTAATAAAAGCTGCTGATGCTGCTGATGAGAAAGGAAACCAAAGGCAGCCCAAAGAGAAAGCTGGCTGGTCTGATGGAAGTCCCAATGCACTGATCCATCATACCTGATCAATTACAGGTGGTGCTTGTCTTGCCCAAGTTTAGTGGCATTTCATCATTCAAATACTTATTCAGTGTTAGTTGTGGGTGAGGCACCCAATGGATTTCACTAGAATAAAAAGGACCTCATCCAAGATACAGTTATCATTGGAACTGGCAGGGGAAGAGGGCACTCTCATTTATTACTGAATAGCTCACTGCCTTTTCTGCAGAATTCACTCATTCATTCAGCAAACTTGTTCTGAGAATAGTGTTAGACATAGAAAAGTCCCTTCCTTTCTTCCATTCACAAATATGTAAAGAGTACCAGCTATGTCCTAGGTGCTAGTGTTAAAATAGTGAACTAAACCTAAGTGATATATTCTAGTGCAGGAATTCTTAACCTGGGGCTCAGGGATGCCCCCTAGAATGCATGGATCGGCTTCAGGGAGTCATTAAACATGAGTAGGAAAACAATCAGATTTTTATTTTCACTCATCTCTAACTGACATTGAGCATTTTACTCAGTTGTGAATGTAGGCAACAAACCACAGCAGTGAAAAAGGTCCAGTGCCTCTGACACCAGTAGAAACCACAGACATGTTCATATCAAGTTACAGTGTTTGCAGATTTCTCAAAAAGTCAATTGTGCTCATCACCACTCAAGAATTATGGTAGGTTTAAATCTTCCACCAGATTTTGTGTTAATGCAAAAACACATATGTAACCATATCATAAATTTGTATTTCAACACTTTGATGATTGTATTTCAGTATAACTGGTTTTCTTTATAATCCTATGTGTTTTATTTTATTCATTGTTCTGAGAAAGAGTCCATAAGCCTCATCAGATAACAAAGCTAACCTTGGCACAAAATGATTATGAATCCTTGTCCTAGAAAGAGAGACAGGCCTTAAAGAAATAATCTTACAAATACATACTGACAGACAGTTCTAAGATCTCTAAAGAAAAAGTCCATGTATGTGAGATAATAAAAAGAAGACATGGTTCCCCCAGGATCTGGGGTTAGTAGGCTACCCCCAGGTGGGCAGAGATCCTTCCAGAGAGCTACCACCAGGAGTCTAGTGGGATCCACCTGGATTCTGTTTCCCCAGGAAAATATCATATTCTGCTGCAGTCAACAAGTCCATCAAAAATATCAGTTACATATCTCTCCTACGTCAGGTCCTGTATGGGCACTGGGGATACATCTCTGCCTAACAATCTACTGGGGGAAGTCAGAGCAAACCACACATGAGGAAATACAAATCTCAGATAAGTTCAGTTAGAGATGAGAGCCCTGAAGAAAGTAAAGCAGGATAATGACATAAAGAGTAATGTCAGGGGGTGCTGGGGGCAGCACAGGGAAGGTCTGTTGCAGAGGTGACATTTGCACTGAGACCTAGAGGAAGAGATTTGGAGGATGCATTTAAGACACAAGACAAAGACCCTGAGATGGAAAAAGTAAACCCTCAGTTCCTTTGAACCCTAGGACCCAGACTTCTTTTTTTTTTTTTTTTTTTTTTTTTTTTTTGAGGCGGAGGCTTGCTCTGTTGCGCAGCCTGGAGTGCAACGGCGCTATCTCGGCTCACTGCAAGCTCCACCTCCAGGGTTTATGCCATTCTCCTGGCTCAGCCTTCTGAGTAGCTGGGACTACAGGCGCCTACCACCACGCCCAGCTAATTTTTTTGTTTTTTGTATTTTTAGTAGAGACAGGGTTTCACTGTGTTAGCCAGAATGACCTCGATCTCCTGACCTTGTGATCCACCCGCCTCAGCCTCCCAAAATGCTGGGATTACAGGCATGAGCCACGCCCGGCCCCCCAGACTTCTTAAATAGTGGTCATTGTTGCCTTGCTATGCCCTGGTTTTGGAGAAAGAAGCACATCACAGGAGTCAGAAGAGAAAACTAGGTGTAGTCTAAGGGTCAGGTGGACACAAGGGGCCAGAAGCAGCAGTGGGGACATGGATTGAGTGCTCGAGTATATGCCTCCATGGGCGGGGTCCGCTGAAGAAGGTCAGGGGCCCTTCCCTACCTCTGGACAACTCCGAGTCTTTCCTAGCCCGGTTCATCACCATCTGCCTTTTAAACAACAACTTCCGATTATCAGAGGACCCTCCTCAGGCCTGGAGAGGGTCCACAAATATTTGTCACCTGACATCACAGACCCCAAGTCCCCTAATTTTCAGGGAGCTGAAGTTGAAACTAAACTTTACCACACAGAAGGGCAGCTATTTCCCTCTGAGTTGCATCTTAGTCTTAGCTCCCAAGGCCTCCTGGTGGGCACAGGGGTTCGACCCAGCTGGATCCAGAGAAAGCTACTCATTCCCCCACCTTCCCGCACCCCTCCCCCAGATCTTTAGAAAAACCACTCTCTTTCCCAATAAAAAATGACACCAAAGCTCCTATCTGGCAGCAGCCTACAGGGCATCACTTATACCTTATTAAAACCCACAAAAACCCTACCTAGCAGCTATTAAACAAGCTCGTATAAGGGATTTATTTTTGAAAAACCAATAATTTCTAGAGGATATCACAAGGTCACAGAACATTCAGCCCAATGCCCTATAATAAATATTGGCTAAGTTATTGCACAAATGCCATAAGGGGTACATGGAATCATTTTTATTAAAAATGAGCCAACTGCTTCTATCAGGCTATCTTTCCTGGTATTTCTAGACCTTCGGCTGCTTTATTCTTGTTCATAACATCCACACATACACACACACACATACTTAAAATGTCAGAAGAAAAATCAGTGAAGATTTTGCATCTCTTAGAAAACATTGCTAATCTTTAATCTGTAGTGAGGCGGGAAATGTGAGCTGATGATCAAACAATGACCCTAATCCACCACAAAATAGTGTAAACTTAAAAGACAAATTCCATCTATCACACTTAACTTGAATGAGGACAGGAAAAAGAATTGGTAGATGTTAGAAATATTCTCTAAAATCAATTGAGGCAAAGAGACTTTTGAAAGAAAGTTCAATTACAAGAAAACTCCCAATATCCTTGAATTTCTAGTGAACCATCAATGTAAACATTTTTCTTTTTTAAGTGATGTTTCAAAAGAAGTCTATGAGGTAGCAGGAAGAACTTTGGACTTAAAATCAGTTGATGTAGCTTCCAGAGCTAGCTCTGCCACTGATTTTCTTCATCACCCCAACCTGCTTTCACTCTGTATTTTTAAGTCTCTATGGACCTCTCTTTCCCTGTCTATGAAATTAGGCAGTTAGAAGGAATACCTTTTAAGCCCTCTTGAAGCTGTAAACCACTATGAATCTCTGCCTCTTTAATTAGAATAGGCCTGTAAGTACCAGGCAACAGATTCTAGCCTAGATCCCTAACAGGAGTGTGACCCTAGAAAATAATCTTTAAAGGCCTAATGTGGTCTCTTAGAGAATACTTGATTATTGCCACATTCACTGGGAAACTGTAGCAGATCGTGGATTTTTTTTTTTTTGCAGAATTTTGCTCTGTCATCTAGGCTGGAGTACAGAGGCATGATCACACCTCACTAAAGCCTGAAACTCCTGGGCTCAAGGGATCCTCCCACCTCAGTCTCCTAAGTAGCTGTGACTACAGGCGCTTGCCCTCATGCCTGGCTGTTTTTTATTTTATTTATTGCAGAGACGGGATTTTGCCATGTTGCCCAGGCTGGTCTTCAACTCCTGGGCTCAAGCGATCTTCCTTTCAAAGCACTAGGATTAAAGGTGTGAGCCACTGTGCCTGACCTTTTTTTTTTTTTTAATCAGAGATTTTCTGATGAAAAGAACACACTGGGCGTTATATTTGTGGCCAACATGTTCTGGACAATGAAATGTAAACAGGCTGAAACTTGAGGCTTCTGGGGAAGTGTCCTTAAAAGGAAGGGAGCTCCGGTATTCCCCTCTTCTTCCTTCCTCTGGGCTGGCATATGAACACATGACTGGAAGTTGAGGAGTCATCCTGGATCATGAAGCAGCCCCCGAAGTTTGGAAGAAGAAGCCAGAAGGAGCCTGGGTCCCTGCTCATCATGGAATCAGCTGCCAAAACAGCCCTGATTGCCCAACTCCAGATCTGATTTACATGAGAGCGATATAAATTTTTATCATGTTTAAGGCACTGCTGTCTTGAATTTACTGTCACATGCAGAGAGTCTTAATCCTAAGTAATTTACACAAGACTGTTTCTCTTTATCAAAGATATCATTATGCAAAATATGCCACTAATGACCAAACCAGCCTCTACCGCAACTATTTCCGTGAATCAAAGGATTTGCCTGGAGACCTTGTTTTCATCTCTGGCATATCTGCCTTCCTGCCCTCAGTCACCTCAGCTGGTATTAGGAATAGCAAGGCCTGCCGCGCAAGTTTTGAAATGATGTGACAAAGAGAAGGAAATGAAGGATTTTCTCATAGGCTTTTCCCACAGATTGCCTCATTCTCAAGACTGCTTCCTTGCTGAGTGATGCCAGTGGATTGGGTTTGCAATGCAGAGATCCTTGTAGAGATCCTTCCAGAGACCTGTCATCTGCCTGGAAACTTCAGCTTCCTAATACTCTTGTAAACCTCCTGGGACAGAAGCTCCAGTTCTTCTGACACCTCATATGAGATGTTGCTTTACCCAGTACCACCTGCTCGGGACTGCCCAGCAGGGTAGCCTACAATCCCAGGGCAAAGGTGAACTCAAGTCTCCACTGATGCACAGCAGTGGTATTTCCCTTGAAAGGTTTACTTGTGAATCTGGAACTTAAACTCTCAGTTCTGACTTTTGCAGAACGTTGGTCCCAGTTCCTTAGTCCAAGGAAGGCCCCAGAAAGATGGGTGCTGACTCTGTGCTCAGAGCAGTGGTTTGCAATATTTATATGATCAAGTACCCTTAGAGAAAGTGATGCATCTTATGAACCATCTTCCTTGACAAAAAGCACATATGTTCATGCAACGCAAAACTTGGCCTGGAATTTCCTGAGGTGCCAAGTGCCCTGACAGCCATCCATGAGTCCAGAGCCCCCAGGTTAAGAAGCCTTGCCTTTGAACTCCAGAAAAGATTTTGAAACCTCTAAAGTCATCTGATTTCCTCCTTGGGATAAATGCCCCATTACTGCTCCCAAACAGAGAGTAGACTGAGTCGATTTTAGAAGCTTCAGTTGTTCGCAGGATTTACTGTTTTTATGACCAACAGTGAGAGAAATGCCACTTGCCTCTTCCCCACTTCCTGCTCCACAATTCTTCACCTGAAACTTAAGTCCCAACCAACTCTTCTTTCCTCCCTTATCTCACACTCAGCCACGCTGAACTGTTTATTTTCAGTTTCCCAAACCTGCAGTGATGCCTTCATCTGCCCTCTGTCTCTGCTCAGGCAATTCCCTATTCCTAGGACACCTCTTTGCCCATCACTATTTGTCAGAATATTACTCATTCTTTAAGATTGTGGAAAAACAGATTTCTCTATAAAGCTTTTCCTGAGACTTCCTTTGTGCACACAGCCTGAGCTTGAACATTTGTTCCAGAACATATCACCGTCCACCATGGATTATTTGGGCAACCATATAGCAAAATATTTGAACCTTTGAGGTCCGAAACCAGAATGACTGGGTTTCAGTCCTGGCTCTGTCTCTTTCTTGCTGTGTGACCTTGTGGATGTTTCTTAACTTTTCTATGCTTCAGTTCCCTCACTGATAAAATGGAGACAACAACAGTTCCCACTTCACAGAGTTTGTAAGGATTAAATGAGCTGATCCAAGAAAAAGTCTTAGCACATTTCCTGGCACATTGAAAGCATCTGATAAGGAATTATTACTTTGACTTCAGTTACTTATACACTTTTGCCCACACCCACTACAGTTAAACTGTAGAGTGGAAGAGGACAGAGAGTAGAGCCCATGTCTTAGTCACCATTTTGTACCTGATAGAACCTAGCAAACAAATTTTGCACATAGTAAATAATCAGTGTATGACATGTGAATGAAAGTGAATTATCCATAAAAGTTTTATCTAAGAACTTCAGACAGTACTGTTGCCATCTATATTTTATGCATGGGTGAGAGGTGATGGAACAGCAAGTTGGATGCTCCATTGAGAATACAAATCATTCTGGGGTTTGGAAAAACCATCCTGATTGCAATTCTCTATTCCAATCACAGGATTTTTATATCATCGTGAAGCATATGCCAAGAATTCCCCTCTTCTCCACTTATAATTGTTTCAATGACACAGACATTTATTTAGCAACTATTAGATGCCAGACACTGTGGTAAGGGGTGGGAATCAGAGATGTCCTTCTGAAGGTCTTGCAAAGCAACTTCCATCTCACATCAAACTTCAAGTTCAGCACCCAGGATGTATACACACTTTTATATTCCTTGAGCCTGAAGCCCAGTCCCAGATAACAACTGGTCTGCAGGATTTCCCTGCCATGTGACAAGAGATGCATACTTATGTCAAATGGCAGACAGTGGCTGGGCGCAGTGGTTCACACCTGTAATCCCAGCACTTTGGGAGGCTGAGGCAGGGGGATCACTTGAAGCCAGGAGTTTGAGACAAACCAGGCCAACATGGTGAAACCCTGTCTCTACTAAAAGTACAAAAAGTAGCTGGGTGTGGTGGTGTGCACCTGTAATCCCAGCTACTCAGGAGGCTGAGGCACGAGAATCACTTGAATCCGGCAGGCGGAGGTTGCAGTGAGCCACGATTGTGCAACTGCAGTCCAGCCTACGTGATGGAGCAAGAGACTCCATCTAAACAAAAAGAGGCATAATTAGAAAATAATTGTACTAATCTATGTAGAAAATGTACTAGACTGCTTCTGACCACCCAGCCCACTGAGTTGACATAAACAGGCCCCTTACTATACAGAAATCCTGAACAAAATATAGCAAAAATATTTTCCACATAACCAAGTTCAATCAGAAAAAAAGAAATTTCCAGTGCCAGGAATAGCATGAAATCAAGTCAGATGAATAAACATGAACTGATAACAGGAGGCCATGGGAGTTTCATATGGCAATATGGACCCCCTAGGGCAAGGGAGCTACGTTTCTCACGCCTACCAAAATAATAATAATAATAATAATAATAAAAAATAAGGCCAGGCGTGGTGGCTCATGTCTGTAATCCCAGCCTTTTGGGAGGTCGAGGTGGGTGGATCACTTGAGGCCAGGAGTTCAAGACCAGCCTGGCCAACATGGCAAAACCCCATGTCTATTAAAAATACAAAACTTAGCCAAGTTTGGTGGCATGCACCTGTAGTCCCAGCTACCTGGGAGGCTAAGGCACAAAAATTGCTTGAACCTGGGAGGCAGAGGTTACAGGGAGCCAACATTGTATCACTGTGCTCCAGCCTGGGTGACAGAGAGAGACTCTGTCTCAAAACAAAAACAAAAAAAAAATTAGTTCAGGCCTAAAGGAGGGAAAAAATGAAATTGAGCTATCTGCATAAACAAGCTATTATGTGTGGTTTCAGAGGGCTAAAAAAAATTCACCAATGAAAACCAAACTCTGAGCTTATACTACCCACAAGTCTGGGGCCTTAATTGATAAAACTTTCATGGTGTGGAACCTTAAACTGATAATTTAACATAGTATATGGTGTCATTCAAAGCCCTAAGAATCGAGCAAAAGCCAAGGCAAGATATTTCTATAGAGACACTGAGAGACCATCTTCTCTTGGTTGTTGCAAAGGCACTTTTAGCTTAAGGGAAATCATTCATGCCTACCAAGCCCGTTCATGTGCCAATGTACCCTACTCACAAATGACCCCATTAGGGCACAGGAGTTGTCCTTGACACCCCATACCAATTCATCACTAAGGCTCATTAATTTTACCTTCTAAATATCTGTCCAATCTGCCCATTTCCAAAACCTCATCCTAGTTCAAACCACTATCATCTCTCATCAGTCTCCTAACTGGTCTACCCTGCATCCGCTCTATCAGCTGGTCCCATATAAAATTGCTATCTTGTAAGTCAAAACCAGCCTGAAAGTGGCAATTTCATAGGATTCAACATAATATTTCTTCCCATCTGATTTCCACACTCCAGATTGAGTTACCTTTTCACAAAGGAAATTTTATCCTGTTGCACCTACCCCTCACTGAAATCTTTTGTGGCTTTCCTGCTATTCTTAAGATGATAAAGTTCCTGAGCATCACCTGCAATGCCATTTGGCCCCTACCTCCCTCTCTCTCCAGCCTCATGCCCCCCAACTTTCCCTTATTCCGCCTCCTCTTGACCCACCGGATTTCTTCTAGTGCCTTGTTTTCCATGTTTTCTCTTCCCACAGAGCCTTTGCACATGTGGTTCCCACTGCCTAGAATATTCTTCTCACTCCTCTTCAACTGAAAAATTTCTTCTCACCTTCAGATCTCAACTTAGCAATGCTCCCCACAAGAGCCTTGTCTGACCCCCTGGCCTTGTCAAGAACCTTGTCACATGTTCTTTTAATGCTAAGGTCATCCACTTCATAGTGCTTGACCCCATGACAATTTTACATCTATGTGCGTGACTATTTGATTAGTTCTGCCTCCCCCAGTAGCACTGTAAGGTTCATGAGGATAGAGACTGAGTGTGTTTTCACCAAACATTGAATCCTCACCTCTGTGTCAGACACAGAGTAAGTGCTCAACATATTTTTGAATAAATAAAATATTTAAAATTATGGAATGGAAGAGTGACGAAACTGTAGGCAGGGTGACCAAGGTGGAGACTGATGCAGTAGCCCTACAGGAGAAGATGAGGGCCTGAAACTAAAGCAGGTTTTCCATGCATTACCTTGGATAATCTTCTGAACACTTCATCTTTTGTTTTAGGCATTTTATAAACAAGGAAACTACAGACACCAAATAACTTGTGTTCAGGGTCACATAATGATAGATCTAAGATGCCAATCCAGATTATCTGAATCCGAAATCTGTCCTCTTTCTATTAAAAAAAAACAAACAAACAAACTTCAAGGCAAGCAGAGGAGACAAAAACGAGACCGGGAATGAGATCCAGGAACTCCGATGCCTACAGATGCCAGAAAGGTAATGTGAAAACTAGCAGGTCAGGGCTAAGATAAGAGAGGGCACTGGAAACCACACCAAGCTAGAAGGTGCATGCATGCCCGTCTAACTCTAGCTCCAACTTATGCATGAGACTATGGGTCCAGTATTTTTAGGTCATCCTATTTTTTTTTAGAGAAGATCAAAGCTGCATTTTTGTGTGAAATCTTTCTGATTTTGAAACACTATGTGGATCACACATAACATATCTGCAGGAGGAATGTGATACTACTTTGCAGCTCCCAGTCTAGATGAATGGGAGATCAGCAGAGAAGCTGCATTGCTGCCAGTAGTCACCTATGCGTATGTGTTTCACGGAAAATATTTGGGCAGGGCCCTCATAAATAATCTTAGCAATCGTTATCCAACTTGAACTTTGATGATTCCATGAAACTGAGAAGCTAGGATCAGTTAATTTATAACTGGCTTTATGGTTTCAAGATCACTGTGTTCTGATAAATCAAAGAACAACTAGCAAGAGGATAAATATCTTCATTCTGTTATCCCTAAGGAAGGCAAAGGGTTAGGAGTCCCAATGGCCACTGGAGAATGTGTAAATTACTGACAACGCTATTCTCCTTTCAAAAAAATACAATCCAGAGATAAGCAGATAAAGGCTGTTAACTTAATTCAAATTCCCTTTAGGACATTCAGTCACTTTCAACATGCCAGAAATTAGGGGAAAGTTCATATTTACCTCTGGGTTCATTTCCCCAACATTTCTCATTAAAGAAATAAAAGGATGTCACAAACTGCTCTTCCAAGAGAGAAGCCGTGAGAAGTGAATACCTGCTCCTCAGTTTCAGTTCCTCTAACTCTGGAGGATCCTGGCATACAGAAGAGCTTCACACATTTTCTCAATCTTTCCTTCCTCAATTGAATCCCAACCAAGTACCTGGATCAGAAATTGTTGGGCCTTTTTTCCTACAGTTTTTACTGACTCAGTTAAATCACAAGCAACTCAATCACCACACCCTTCATGAAAGTTATTTTGTGGAGCACATTCCTGTTTTGAGTCTTAGAATTTCCCTTATCCGCCTCTAATTTTAAAAGGCATTTGATGCCAATAGAATAATTTAGCAACAAACTTTAGATATTCGTGAATCATGGAAAAAGGAATTGTTTGGTTGCCATCCAGATAGTTAGCATTCTTACTTTGCTCTTGTATTAGTGAAGCCAGGTTACCTACTGGAAAAAATAACTAGGAGGTTTTGGTGTATTAACAGAATAAAAACTTGTTTCTCACTTCTATTACATTTCAGCGTAGATTGACAGGATTGGGGAGGACGAGGAGTTTTGCTCTATGTAGTCATTCAGCGAGTCAGGATCTTTTCATTCTGTGGTTCCACCATACTCTTAGTCCAGAGGTTGGCAAATGTTTTCTGTAAAAGGCCATATAAGGCCAGGCATGGTGCCTCATGCCTGATATCCCAGCACTTTGGGAGGCCGAGGCAGGTGGATCACTTGAGGTCAGGAGTTCGAGACCAACCTGACCAACATAGTGAAACCCCATCTCTACTAAAAATAAAAAATTATCTGGGCGTGGTGGCAGATGTCTGTAACTCAAGCTACTCAGGAAGCTGAGGCAGGAGAATCGGTTGAACCTGGGAGATGGAGGATGTAGTGAGCCTAGATGGCACCATTGTACTCTAGCCTGGGCAACAAGAGCAAAAAGTCATCTGGAAAAAAACAAACAAACAAACAAACATATAGTATTTTAGGTTTTGTGTGCCCTATGGTTTCTGTCACAACTATTTAACTCTGCCACTGTAGCACAAAAGTAGCCATAGACAATATGTACATGAATAGGCATGGCTGCGTTCCAGTAAAACTTGTTTCACAAAAACAGGCAGCAGGATCGATTTGGCCCGTGAGCTGTAGTTTGCTGACTTCTGCTCTCAAACCTTGTCCTCCTGTGCATTTGGCCAGTCAGTAGAGAAAGGGAGAGCACCGTTGAAGAAACACATCTGAAATTCATGCCTTTCTCCATATAATGTCATGATGATTATGATAAGCAATGTTTCTAAAGTGCCTTGTACAAAGGTCAGTGTATAGGAGTTGCCAATAAATGACAACTGTCATCATTTTTAAATGAAAAAGTAACTTTAGTACTTACAGGAAGAAGTGATCATGTTTAAGTGATCAGGAAAGGCCACAGTTGATTCTTAAAGCTAGGGTAGGATTTTGACAAACAGAAGTGGGGGGACAGCATGAGCAAATGTATAGCAGCAAGAGAGTGTTGTAGGCTGAGTAAGCACATGTAGTTCAGTTTGGCCATAACACAGCTATGCGGAGCAAGGTGAGAGATAAGTCTGGAAAGGTAAGAAGGCCTCAAATACCATGTTTAAAGATGTTCAGCAGCAATAGGGAGCCATGTAAATTTGTTGAGAAGTATTACACAAGCCTTGTATTCCAAAAATCTGTTTGTAAATTCATTGTTTGAAAAACAGACTATATTTTTTTTCTTTCCTTTTTCTTTTTTTTTTTTTTTTTTTTTAGATGGAGTTTTGCTCTGTTGCCTAGGCTGGAGTACAGTGGTACAATCTTGGCTCACTGCAAACTCCGCCCCGTGGGCTCAAGCGATTCTCCTGCCTCAGCCTCCCGAGTAGCTAGGATTATAGGCGCCGGCCACCATGCCTAGCTAATTTTTGTATTTTTAGTAGAGATGGGGTTTCATCATGTTGACCAGGCTGGTCTCGAACTCCTATCTCCAGGTAAGCCACCCACCTCATCCTCCCATCACTCCCTGTGCTGGGATCACAGGTGTGAGCTACCACATCTGGCAACACAGACTATGTTTTCTAACACAGTGTAAGCAATGGGAGTTCAAGTCACAGAAACCTGCCTCCCAGGTGTTTATAACCCTTACCTATCAGCAAAGGAGAACTGTTTTACTCAACCAGCATACCCAGAAAATATTTCAGTTATCAGGCTATAAAAATGTTGCTCGATTATCATAATCTTAATCTAAAATGGCCAGGTGCGATGGCCCATGCCTTAATCCCAACATTTTGGGAGGCTGAGGCAGGCAGATCATCTGAGGTCAGGAGTTTGAGACCAGCCTGGCCAATATGTTGAAACCCTGTCTCTACTAAAAATACAAAAATTAGCTGGGCATGGTAGTGCACGCCTGTTGTCCCAGCTACTCGGGAGGCTGAGGTGGGAGAATCACTTGAACCTGGGAGGCGAAAGTTGCAGGAAGCAGAGATCACACCACTTCACTCCAGCCTAGGTGACAGAGTGAGACTCTGTCTCAGAAAATAAAATATAAATAAATCAATAAAATGAGCTTTCATAGGAGAAATTTCTCAGTTAGCACATACAGAGATTTATAGCCAACTATTAAAATTCCTGGAAGGGTGTGCCATGATAAAATATGGACTCCATTTTTTGCCAACTCATTTGGATACTGAGAAATGATTTGCATAAGGTGAAATATGAAGTCAGAAATATGTGTAGCTAAGCCTTCATTTCTAGATCCCTAAAAAGAACTACTTATCTCTAAGTGATGCAAACCTGTTGGGCTTCTTTGTCAGAGCCCATCTGTGTTGAAAGCTTGACTTTGGCTGGCTTTTGCACAGAAATCCCTGCTTCCACTTGCTAGTGGTGCAATTTATTCTGATATTCAAGAGTGGTTGGCCAGGCGCTGCTGCTCATGCCTGTAATCCCAGCACTTTGGGAGGCCAGGGCAGGTGGATCACGAGGTCAAGAGACAGAGACCATCCTGGCCAACATGGTGAAACCCTGTCTCTGCTAAAAATACAAAAAATTAGCTGGGCGTGGTGGCGCAAGCCTGTAATCCCAGCTACTCGGGAGGCTGAGGAAACCTGGGAGGTGGAGGTTGCAGTGAGCTGAGATCACGCCACCACACTCCAGCCTGGTGACAGAGTGAGACTCTGTCTCAAAAAAAAAAAAAAAAGAAAGAAAGAAAGAGTGGTCTACCTAAATTGCAATTGTGTAGAAAGCCTCAGGTTTGGGTACTCAGGCCAATGCCACATTCTAACATTTAATGTATATAGTTATTTGTCCATGTATTTATTCCACATATGTTTTATATATTTCCAAGCACCTGCTGTATGCCAGGTACTCTACTGGTATTAGTGGTAGTAGAAGTAGTCTGTGGGAGTCAGATCTGAAACAAGCATTAACATGACAATATTATAATTTATTTTATGGGAGTATGTCCAGATCAAAGTGGTATGTAAGAAAAGAAGCACCTAAAACTGTCTATGGGCTCAAAAAATATTTCCTAAGAGATAATATCTGAGTTGAGACATTAAAAATAATAGAAGCTTTGGGGAGAATGAAAGAACAGCATCTCAGGCAGGGAAACCAGCAGATACCCAAAGCACGTGATTATGGAGTGTTGTGTATATTCAATTAATGTTTACTGAGGGGGTGGATAGGTGGGTGAGTGGATGGATGGATGGATTGATGGATGGATGGATGAATGGATGGATACATGGAGGTGAAGAAACCTTCTCTAGAGGTTGTGTATTTTCCAAGACTCCCCTCAACCCAGATGTAAGACAGTTCTTCTTCCTTACGGATCTCCAGTGTGTCTTGAAGTTTGATTCCAGCTTCCCCAGAAGACATTTAATTTTTCTCACTCCATTAAGTTAAAACTTAAGAATCCTGACATTGAGGAGGTTTCATTCTAATGCCCATTTTAAGCAAGTGGGATGCTGACTACCACCCATGTGAGACCAGTGCTGAGCTGGGTGCTAGAGAGATTCAAAGAAGATGTGATCCGGCCACCAATAAATTATCACCTCACTAGAGAATCAAGAGTTATACTCAAGAAATAAAACAAAGCTGTCAGGTACCAAATTATATGATTTGGACTCAAAGTTGTACAAGAATTTGGGTTGTTCACAACCATTAATACAGCAGAAGCTTCAGCGTTTGTCTCTCAAAGACAATTCTCTGGGACAACATAGAGATAAGATTCTTTGAGCTGGTTGACAGGGTATGAATATGGTCAATCTGAAGAACTCCGGATTCTTCCTCTCAATGACTACATGCTTGGTCTGGAAGACACTTTCTTTGCTTGCTTTTTCCCTTCTCCTTTTCCCACTCCCCAAATATCTGTTTCATACTCAGAATTATAATGGATAGTGTAAATTGAATGGGATTATAGTGTAGATTGAATGGGATTATGAAACTTAGCAGCAACAGACACAAGGAAGGTTGGGTAAAGTCCCAGGATGACTAATCAAGAGGCAGAGTTTCCGGGAGCTTAACAGATCCTCGCTTCTTCACTTGCATGTGGAGTGCATTCCTCAGCCTGCCAGACCAATTCCCTTTACCTTCTCCCCATCTCCTGACCCTTGTCACAAGATCATCAAAAGGCATCGTTTTACAAAGTTCCTTTGATGTTAATTTTGTACCATCCTGGATCTGCCTAGTACTTAAAGACAGATTTGTCACTCCACTGAAAAGACTCTTATATTTAAATCTCTGCCAAGAAAGCTGAGACAATAGCTGATGACAAAAATCTTCCCCTAGACTGGGCGCGGTAGCTCACGCCTGTAATCCCAGCACTTTGGGAGGCCGAGGCGGGTGGATCACGAGGTCAGGAGATCAAGACCATCCTGGCTAATACAATGAAACCCCGTCTCTACTAAAAATACAAAACATTAGTTGGGCGTGGTGGGGGGCTCCTGTAGTCCCAGCTACTCGGGAGGCTGAGGCAGGAGAATGGCGTGAACCCAAGAGGCGGAGCTTGCAGTGAGCCGAATCGCGCCACTGCACTCCAGCCTGGGTGACAGAGCGAGACTCCGTCTCAAAAAACAAACAAAAATAAACAAACAAAAATCTTCCCTTAAATTATCTGTGATTTGTAATATATGAAGGATATTAGCTGTAAATGTTAATATTTGAAAAAGGCGCATTTGTGGCTCACAGCACTGATGCCGAAATATTTTAGACATTTGCTATATCCTTGGACTCAACAGTACTTCTTCTAAGAATTTATGTATGACCATAGTTACAGATATGAAGATGATCACAAAGCTTTGTAATAAAGAATTGGAAACAACTATAGGGAAACGTTCAATACATATTGCGGGATATTATGCAAAGAAACATGATGTTATAGAAAAATATTACAGACAAGGGCAATATTTGTAATACATTAAAAGTTGGTTGTAAATTAATATAAACAATATTAACTTATGTTAATAGGAAATAAGATAAAATTGTAACACGGTAATATTAACATTCTTCCTTCTACCTCCAAAGTGAATTCAATCTTTATCTGCTCCGGTTCCTCATGTGTGCCACCATGATCCCCAAGCTACCTTCACCATCCCCATCAATGACATTTTACTATAAGAGAAGGCAAGGGCCGGGCCCGGTGGCTCAGCCTGTAATCCCAGCACTTTGGGAGGCCAAGGCAGGTGGATCACCTGAGGTCAGGAGTTCGAGACCAGCCGGCCAACATGGTGAAATCCCGTCTCTACTAAAAACACAAAAAATTAACTGGGCGTTGTGGCAGGCACCTATAATCCCAACTACTCTGCAGGCTGAGGCAGGAGAATTGCTTGAACCTGGGGGGCAGAGGTTGCAGTTAGCTGAGATTGTGCCATTGGTCATTGCACTCCAGCCTGGGCAACAGAGTGAGACTGCATTTCAGAAAAAAAAAAAAAAAAGAGAGAGAGAGAGAGAAAACAAGAATTTGCCTGGTTTTCTGTTTTCTCAGACAAATTATTTAAGTTATTGTGATGTATAATCAGAATAATGGAGAGAGAACAGGAACTAAAGAGGAAGAAAAAGGAGCAAGACTTCCACCAAAAGAGCAACTAAATCTACATAACAAAGTGCTGCAGTAGAAGTATAGAGAGAAGGTATCTTGAGCTGGAGAAGAGGAAGAATTTTCTAGAAGATGTGCAACAGCATTAGCATATGAGGAAATAGGATAGAAGAGGAGGAGAGTCTTGAAACGTTATTACGAAAGTGTATTTGAATCTTTTCATGGTTTTGGAGAAGTGGCAATGAAGAATTTGAGTTATTTAAATACTACTTTTGATTGCTGGACCCCCAACTGCATGAGGTTCTTGGATTTATTATATTTATATGCAAAATCACAAGGAAATAAAAGACAGCAGTTTTAACCATCAAAATATTTGTATGATTTGAATGAGATTGTTTTATTCTTTTTACATATTCATATTTTCTAAATTTTCTAGATATTTGACTGTATGTATCTATCTATCTATCTATCTATCTATCTATCTATCTTTCATTTAATCCTCAAATACCTCCAAGAATTGGCACCATAATGACATTCATTTTACAGATGATGAAACTCAGGCATAGAGAGAGATTTGGAAGCTGGCCTAAAGTCACAAAACTATTTTAGTTGACCTCTGAACGACATGGGCTTGAAGTGTCTTGGTCTACTTATACACAGATTTTTTTCAATAAAAGTTATACTAATTGTGCCTGCCTTCCCTTCCACCTCCTCCACTTCTTCTGCCTCTGCCACCTCTGAAATAGCAAGACCAAACCCACTTCTTCCTCCTCATCCTCAGCCTACTCGCTGTGAAGACAATGAGGATAAGGACCTTTAAGATGATCCACTTCTTAATGAATAGTAAATACATTTTCTCTTTCTTATGATTTTCTTATTAATATTTTCTTAGTTGCTTTATTGAAGGATACAGCATGTAATACATATAACACGGAAAATATGTGTTGACTGTTTATGTTACTAACAAGGCTTCTGTTCAACAGTGGGCTATTCGTAGTTAAGTTCTCAAGGAGTCAAGAGTTATACGTGGATTTTCGACCGTATAAGGGTTGGTGCCCCTAACTTCCTATGTTGTTCAATGGTCAACTGTAGTTGAGAAGTTAGGAACTAACCCCAAGAAACCTAACGCCAGAACCAGTGCTCTGAATACTTAGGCTAACTAAATGGCTTCTTTTGTATTTCGGAAATTTGTTTTCAAATAAAATATTTCTTTTCTACAAAAAAGTATAAGAATGAGGCTAAAGTGATGAATGCTCAGGTGCCCCTCATGCCACCCTAATGAATCTTAATGTTTTGTGATATTTTGTTTACATATGTAATATCTAAAGAAAAAATTGCAGATATAGTTTAAATGTTTTAGTAATGAAGGTTATATTAATTAAAAGCAATTAAAGGCAAAATGACGAATAGACTTCATTTGTTCATGTCGCAGAGAAGCTTCCCCGCCCCATAATCATTTACCTAAGGAGGGTGGGATGAGTCAAAGGGATGATGAGACGGTGGCAGTGTGAAGATTTTCTCCCCTGCACTCTCATCCCACATTAGAAGAAATAGCTTATCCTGAATCTGGTGTTCTTCATTACTTTGCATATTGACATGGTTTGACTGTGTCCACACCCAAATCTCACCTTTAATTGTAATAATCCCCACTTGTCAAAGGCAGGGCCAGGTGGAGACAGCTAAATCATGCAAGCAGGTTCCCCATACTGTTCTCATGGTAGTAAATAAGTCTCACGAGATCTGATTGTTCTACAAATGAGAGTTCTGCACAAGCTCTATCTTGCCTGCCACCATGTAAGACATATCTTGCTTCCCCTTCCCTTTCTGACATGATTGTGAGAACTCCCCAGCCACATGGAACTGAGTCTATTAACCCTCTTTCCTTTATAAATTATCCAGTCCTAGATATGCCTTTATTAGCAGCATGAGAACAGACTAATACACATGTTTTGTATAATCCTACTCTATATGTCAATTTTCTTCAAATATAGCACTGTTTGATCAGCTTTTAAGAATTACATACATGGGGTTATAATGTACTATCAAAATATAATGGCCAATGTTGATTCCTCACCACCTAGCACCTGTTGTCTCTTCAATGCGCTTTCATGTTTTACCCCTTTCTCTCTCTGTGCTGCATGCTGAGGGCATTCTTCATTACCACCTTCCAATTCCCTAATCATCCCGGTAAGTATAAAATTTTTGTATTCCAAAAGCCATAATTTTTTCTATTTTTCAAGATTTCTATTTTTAAAATGGTTCGTTGAGATATAATTCACATATCATACAATTCACACATTTAAAATGCACACTCCAATGTTTTTAGTATGTTCACAGAGCTATGCAACCATCACCATAATAAATTTTAGAACATTTTCCTCATCCAGTAAACTCCACAACCATTAGCAGTAATTTCCCCATTTCTCTTCTTCTCCTCCTGTCTTCTCCCCAGTACCTCCTGGCCATAGGCACTCCCTTGTCTAGTTTCTGTTTCTATATGTTTGCCTATTCTGGGCAAAAATTTTTTCCTCCTCCCTTCTATCTGTGATTGATTGTATATCCTTTGACCAACATTTCCTCATCCTCTCTTTTTCATAACCACCCCCGTTTCTGGTAAACACCATTCTACTCTCTCCTTTTATGAGATCAGCTTCTTTGGATTTCACATGAGAGATTATGTGGTTGTTTTTGGTTTTTGGTCTTTTTGAGACGGAGTCTCACTCTGTTGCCCAGGCTGGAGTGCAGTGGTGTAATTACAGCTCACTGCAGCCGCGACCTCCCCAACTCAGGTGATCCTCCTACCTCAGCCTCTCAAACAGCTGAGACTACAGGAACACACTACCACACCAGGTTAATTTTTGTGGGTTTTGTTGTTGTTGTTGTTGTTGTTGTTGTTTTGTAGAGACAAAGTTCCACAATGTTGCCCAGGCTGGTCTTGAACTCCTGTGCTCAAGCAATCTGCCTACCTCAGCCTCTCAAAATGCCGGAATGACAGGCATGAGCCACCCTGCCCAGCCTACCTGTCTTCTTTTGAGAAGTGTCTATTCAAGTCTTTTGCCCATTTTTTAATACGGTTGTTTTCTTGCTATTGAGTTGTTTGAGTTCCTTTTATATTTCAGATATCAACCTCTTGTCAGATGTGCAGTTTTCAAATATTTTCTTCCAGTCTATAAGTTGTCTCTTTACTCTGCTAATTGTTTCTTTGCTGTGCAGAAGTTTTTTAGCTTGCTGTAATCCCATTTTTCCAATATTGCTTTTGTTGCCTGTGATTTTGAGGTCTTATCCAAAAAAGTATTTGCCCATACCCATGTCATGAAGCATTTCTCCAATGTTTTCTTATAGTAGCTTCATCATTTGGGGTCTTAGATTTAAGTCTATAATCCATTTTTAGTTCATTTTTTATATAAGGGTCTAGTTCGTTTCTTCTGCATGTGGATATACTGCTTTCTCAACACAATTTATTGAAAAGACTGACCTTTCCCAAAATGTGCTCGTAGCACCTTTGACGAATATCAGTTGGTTGTAAATTGTGGATTTATTTCTGGGCTCTCTATTCTGTTCCATTAGTTTGTCTGTTTTTATTGGTTATTTTAGCCTTGTTGTATATTTTTAAATTAGGTAGTGTTATACTTTCAGCTTTGTTCTTTTTGGTCAGAATTGCTCTGACTCTTCAAGGTTTTTGTGGTTCCATTAAAATTTTAGGATTTTCTGTTTCCATGAAAAATGTCATTGGTATTTTGACAAGGGTTGCACTGATTTTGTAGATCACTTTGGGTAATATGGACATTTTAACAATACTAATTCTTCCAATTCATGCACACAGGATATCTTTTCATTTACTTGTATCTTCTTCAATTTCTTTCATCAGTTTTTTGTAGTTTTCATTGTAAAGATCTCTCCCTTCCTTGGTTAAATTTATTTCTAGGTATTTTTGGTAGCTATTATAAATGGAACTGTTTTCTTAATTTTTTTTTCAGATAGTTTGCTATCAGCATACAGGAATGCTCCTGATTTTTGTGTGTTGATTTTGTATCCTGCGACTTTACTGAATTCATTTATTAGTTCCAACAGTTTTTTGGTGCAGTCTTTAGCATTTTCTATATGTAAGATTACGTTATCTGCCAACAGGAATAATTTTACTTCCTCCTTTCCAATTTGGATACCTTTTATTTTTCTCTCTTGCCTAGCTACTCTGGCTAAGACGTCTAGTACTATGTTGAATAAAAGTGGTAAAAATGGGCATCCTTTCCTTAGCCAAATCTTACCATAAAAGCTTTCAGCTTTTCCCTATTCCATATGATGTTAGTTGTGGATCTGTCATGCATGGCCTTTATTGTGTTGAGGCACATTCCTTCTATACCTAATTTATTGTTAGTTTTTACGATTAAGTGATATTGAATTTTGCCAAATGCTTTTTCTACATCTTTTGAAATGATCATATGGTTTTTGTCCTTCATTTTGTTAATGAATCACATTTATTGATTTGCATATATTGAACCACCCTCTTTTGCCTGGAGTAGATTCATCTTGATCTCCCTTGATGATGGTAAATAATCTTCTAAAAGTGTTCTTAAATTTGATTTGCTAGTGTTTTGTTGAGGATTTCTGTGTCTAAGTTCATCAGATATATTGACTAGTAGTTTTCTTTCTTCTTCTTCTTTTTTTTTTTTTTTTTTTTTTTGAGACAAGGTCTGGCTCTATCACCCAGGCTGGAGTGCAGTGGTGTGATTTCAGCTTACTACAACCTCCACCTCTTGGACTCAAGCCATCCTTCCACCTCTGCCTCCAAAGTAGCTGGGATTACAGGTGCTCACCATCAAACCCAGCTCATTTTTTGTGTTTTTTTGTAGAGATGAGGTTTTGCCATTTGCCCAGGATGTTCTGGAACTCCTGGGCTCAAGTGATCTGCCCACCTCGGCCTCCCAAAGTGCTGGCATTACAGGCATGAGCCACCCACTGCACCTGGCCATCTTTTTTTGTTGTTGTCTTTGTTAGGTTTGGGTGTCAAGGTAATGTTGGCCTTACAGAAAGAGTTAGGAAAAATTTCCTGTTCTTCAGTTTTTTGGAATAGTTAAGAGCTGTTATTAGTTCTTCTTTAAATGTTTGGTAGAATTCACAGTGAAACCATCAGGTTCCAGGCTTTTCTTAGATGGGAGACATTTTACTCCTGACTCAATCTCCTTACTCACTATTGGGCTGTTCAGATTTTCTATTTCTTCACATTTCAGTATTGGTAGGTTACATGTGCCCAGGAATTTATCTATTTCTTGTAGATTTTCCGATTTGTTGGTGTATAATTGTTCATAATTGTCTGTTATGATCCTTTGTATTTTTCTGGCATCAGTTGTCATGTCTCCTTTTTCATTTCTAATTTTATTTGTTTGGGTCCTCTCTTTTCTTTCTTAATCTAGATAAAGATTGATTGATTTCGTTTATCTTTTTGAAAGTTCTCTGCCTTCTCTTCCCTCCCCACGCCCCAAAGAAGTTCAACTGGTAATCATCCAGTGGCAAGTTTACCACCCTAAGTATTCCAGAACTTGGGAGTGAAAACACGATCAGATAATAAGGGACACTGCTCTATTTTCCAAAATTTCTAACTCATTCCTTTTCAGTTCAGAGTTCACTTTTGTTGCTTTTGTTTTATGATTTCTTATTTTTCATAAATTTTATGCCTCCTTTTTTCTCCTTAAATACCTTAAACATACATAGTTCAAAGTCTTGGTTAGACTAAGTTAATAAAATAAAATTAATAAATTAATCTTACCTGTTATTAATCCATTCTTTTTTGCTATTAGATTCCTTTACATATTTACAGATATTAAAATGAAGGCTTATTTTAAATTGAATGGATTTTGTTTTCATTTTTTTTCCTCCCTCTTTGCTTTCCCTCTCTACAGGAGTTTTGAAGTTGTCTCCATGTAGTTTCCCAGACCCCAATCCAGAACACAAGTTTGTAAGAATAGTTTAGAGATTCCCTAGGGTGATAATTGAGTGTTACAAATCAAGGCACTGAGTCAGCAGGCAGCTTGGTTCAGCTGCTGGTCATGCTGTGGAGTCTGTGTCCTCCCACCTCCCAAGTCAAGCATTTGCCAGGATGTAGAGTCTCCAGCATTGATTGGTAGCAATTTCCCCGCCCCAGTCTTCCTTTATGAAACATTGAGTCCCATTCCAGTACTAGCTTCAAGTAACAAATTTGTGTCCAGGCCTCCAACTCTCATGGAGCGTTCTAGAGTCCCTGTTTCCAGTAACAAGCTACTGTCTGCTTCTAGACCCAGAGCCCAGCAAGCTTGTAATTCCAGCCCCACTCACCACTTACACTGTTTATTTCTGATAAATAAGGACTTTCTTTAATTTTTTCTGTCCATGTCTGCATTACAGAGCAGCGAGAAAGTGTTAAAATATAAATTTACTTTTCCAATTTGACTGGAAATCTCTTCTCTCCCTTGAATGAATGAATGAGAACAGAAAATGAATGAATGAATGAGAAAATAAAATTCTAATTCATAATAAATTAGAAGTTGACTAGCAGAAAAATAAACATTGAAGATGCATGTTCTTAAGATCAGAGAGAACAACCAAGGGAAAGCAGTGTCACCCGTTTAAGGAGACTAACATAGGAGGGAGCAATGATGGAAGAGAAAGTAACCAGGGTTGAAAAGGAAAGCAAGATGAGATTAAAGGAAGCAAAAGCACACTGTTAGAGAAATCACTTGCAATGCATGTTTCTAGAGGCCAGTTCAAGAAGTGGCTGTGGGGAACAGGAAAAGGAATAATAGGCTTATATGTCAAGTGATTGCAAACAAAACAGCTTTTACCTAAATTCTAGATTGCCCCAGGAACTTAGAAAGGTCCTTGTTTTCCCCAAATGCAAGAAGAAATAGCTTAGCGGGCCTGGTGTCAGAAAGGTTGGCTCAAAGAAGTAAAAATTATGTTAATCTGTCTCAGGTTGACACTCTACAAATTCCACTGTGTGTGTCTCTATCTACTGACCTGGTGTAGAGAGGTTATATCCCATGCTTCTCTACAATACAGTCAAAGAGTCTCAATTAAAGTTGTGTAATGTGTTGGTAATTCACCACAGACGAGGCATCCCAGAAAAAAATAAGGAGTGGGACCATGGTCAAAAGAATAGTAACCTCTTGATCTGGTGGTCAGTTATAGAAGTGATGATGAGGACAAAGTGATGGGAGCTATTTGTTTGAAATGTGATCCAGTTTTCATTCAGTTCAGAATGCCCTTCTACCAACCAGCATACAAAGACATACAAAGGCTTTTCTGCAAAATAAGATATACCACTTATCTTAATTCACAAGAACAGCATAATAATTAGTATGCTTCTCATATACAATAATAAAGACATCTAAACAATGTCCTTCTGTCCTCCCCATCAGAGATATTATGTAATCACATGCTAAGCTTATGTTTTCCCCTAAACTTCCTGTCTGCATTAGTTAACATCATTAGCTCAATTATCTTTCAGTACACACAGTTTTTGAATGAACAGAATGATAAGCTCCTGGCTCTAATCTGTCTGTCCTATGCGAATCATTAAGCCAGACTCCTGTAATTCTTTTGTATTTAACAACTTCAAACTCACCCACATATGAAGTAAAACACCTGGCTGCTGACATGACTTTGCAGGTCTGATAATCTGATAACTTTGTTGATTATCATGAAGAAAGCAAGCTATCCCATCGTTAGAAGTCTGGCCTCCACTCCCTTCAGATGAACACATACGAAGAGCCAAAGCCCCTGGGGTATATGGAACCAGTGGCATTTGCATTCCTTACACACACCCACTCTCTCTAACTACCACAGGCTTTGCTGCATCTGGGGGTTGAAATTTTGTTTTCAGACTTGATTACAAAATTGCTTCAAAGATTTCATGCTTGGATAAATTGTCTGAAAGGAGGTAAGTGAAAAAATCTCCATAGAGGCTCGGTTTAGCTCATTCTTGCCTAAGATGTCAAAACATCTTACAATAAACACGAGGGTTAAAAAATATATGACTATTTTTTTTCACATGGAACCTCTCCTGTTGCCTTGGAGTTATATCTCATACATTTTATCTCATATATGCTAGTTGGTTGTATTTCATTATTTTAATCATTATGCATCAGCTCTGAGGAATATTAGAAAGAGAGAAATTCAAGCATGGCACAGTGATGCAATGAGGTGTGGGACAAAAGGCACAGGGTTTGTTTCTTTGCCTCTCTGGACCTCAGTTTATTCATGTGCTCGATCAGGAACATACTATTTATCTCACAAAGACTGTGAAAAATGTATATGAAACCTTTGAAAACTGTAAAGTGCTGTAGCATTTTTCATCACTATTTTTATTATATAAAGTCATAGAGTGATGAAGTAGGAAGTAACAATAGAAAAAAAATTCATCTAGGCCAGGTGTGGTGGTTCATGCCTGTAATCCCAGCATTTGGGGAGGCTGAGGCTGGCAGATTGCTTGAGGCCAGGAGTTCAAGATCAGCCTGGGCAACACAGTGGGACCTTGTCTCTACAATAAATACAAATAAAAATAATTAGCCAGGCATGGTGGCACATGCCTGTAGTCCCAGTTACTTGGGAAGCTGAGGGAGGAGGATTGCTTGAGCCCAGCAATTCAAGCTTATAGTGAGCTATGATTGCACCACTGCACTCCAACCTGGGTGACAGAGCAAGACTCTAACTCTAAAAATAAAAATAAGAAATAAAAATAAACTAGTCTAGATTTAAGGACTGAGAAAACTGAGGACAAGAGGGACTAAATGACCTATTCATGGACACAGCATGTTAGGGGCAACTCAAACTTTCCAGGCAGATGTCTGAATCCTTCTTAAGTATACATTTCACTATGAGGGACATGCAGATAAAAAGAGAAGCTGGCTGCCAGTTGAGGAATAAACAGCATGTAGAGAACTGGAAATGGACCTGTCCCATCCAGGAGGACAGCTAATATTTGTCTCCAGGTAGTTTTCACCATATCAGAGTATAGGCCCAGGATTGCCAGACTTTCTCATTTTCCCTAGAAATACCAAAATTTTAGATTTTTTAATATATGAAATCTCCCAATTTTTAAATTATATTTTAATTTTTAAGATAATGTTGTGTTGCCAAACAAAAGATCTGAGGGTCAAAACCAGCCCCTGGTTTACCAGATTGTAATCTCTGATTTACAGATGTTCTGGTCTGAATGTGTCCCTCCAAAATTCATGTCAAAATTCTATGGCGGTGATATTAAGAGGTGGGGTCTTTGGGAAATAATTAAGCCATGAGGGCTTTTCCCTAATGAATACGATTATTTCCCTTATGAAAGAGGTTAAAGGGGACACCCTTGCCTGCTTCCATTATGTGAGGATGCAGCCAGAGGCACCATCAATAAAGTAGGAAGCTATGCGTTCACCAGACACTGAATCTGCTGATGCCTTGATCTTGGACTTCTCAGCCTCCAGAACCATGAGAAATATATTTCTGTTATCTATAAATTACCCAGTGTATGTCAGTTTGTTGTAGCTGTCCGAGTGGACTAAGACAGCAGGAAAATATCCAATTTTTTTTTTTTTTTTTGAGATGGAGTCTTGCTCTGTCACCCAGGCTTGAGTGCAGTGGCATGATTTTTGTTCACTGCAACCTCTGCCTCCTGGGTTCAAGCGATTTTCCTGCCTCAGCCTCCTAAGTAGCGGGATTACAGACACACACCACCAGGCCCGGCTAATTGTTTTTTTTTTTTTTTAAGTAGAGATGGGGTTTCACCAAGTTGGCCAGGCTGGTCTCAAACTCCTGAACTCAGGTGATTCACCCGTCTCAGCCTCCCAAGGGGCTGGGATTACAACCGTGAGCCACTGCATCTGGTCTCAAATTCTTTCTTATGATGTGAAAATGCTTTCATTGCGTGACCTCTGCTTCCTTCTTTAGCTCACTTCCTACCTCTCCTTGCCTGTACTTAGGTTCCAGCTGCACTGAATGGCTTGTGGTTCAACGAACACATCCACCAACTTTTGCAAACATGCCAAATTATTCTCACTCCGCTACTCTTGCTCTGTGTTCATGATGTACCCTATGCCTGTAATGGACCTCTATGCCATAACGCTTAATTTTTTTTTTTAAATAGAGACAGGGTCTTACTCTGTTGCCTAGTCTGAAATTCAGTGGCACAATCGCAGCTCACCGCGGCATCAAACTCCTGGGCTCAAATGATTCTCCCACCTCAGCCTCCCGAGTAGCTGGGACTATAGGCATGTGCCACCATGCCTGGCTAATCATTTTATTTTTTATAGAGATGGGGTCTCACTATGTTTCTCAGGCTGGTCTCAAACTCCTGATCTAATCAATCCTCCTACCTTGGCCTCCCAAAGTGCTAGGATTGAGCCAGTTGTGAGCCACCATGCCTGATACAGGAGTGAGCCACCATGCCTGGCCTTAAATTTCTTTTAAGATAGTTCAAATCTTATTTGTACCAGGAAGTAGTCCCTGAACAATCTCCCAACCACAACACCACCACCGACATGTTCACCCATTATATTCTCATGATGTCCTGCTATGTCTTATTTCATTTACCCCATAGTACTACAGGTACTTGTTTTGTACCTATTGTCCCAAGTGGAATCTCAGTGAATGTTAAATTGAAATTAAACTCTTCATGCTTACTTAGAAGTGACCACTAATCTCCCTTCCTGAACCTCAGTCTGCTTCCAGACTGATTTTTGCCTCTAAGTACTGCTGATCTGCTGAAAGAGGTGCTGAATTTTTTTTCTCCATTAGACGGCTTCATGGAAGACAACTTCCCCAAGGACTCAGATGACTTCACCTCTTCTTTTGCCAAGAGGTTATGGAAAGCAGCCAGCCTCTTGAGCCCAGTCCTCTGTTCAACACCTAAGACTGGTCTGTTCCATGTTCTGGCCCTTTTTTTCTGGTTCCCTTTTACATTTTTCACTGTTTGTTTCTGTCCCTTTTAAATTTATTTCTATTTTTATTTTTTGTAAAAATTAGCTCTCAATATGTTGCCCAGACTGACCTCAAACTCTTGGGTTCAAGAGATCCTCCCACGTCAGCTTCCCAAAGGGTTGAGATTGTAGTCATGAGCCACTGCAACCTACCTGTTTCTATTTGTACTCTGATAGAGCCCAGCTTTCTTTGACTGGTAACAGTCAGCTCCTTAAAGCTCTCATATGATTTCTTTCCTGTCCCAACTAAGGTTGATTGTCTTCTAAGACAGTCTCCTTAGCTGCAGGTATAATCTGGTTCTTTGCTAACTCCCCATTCCCATTTATCTATTCATCTATCAGGGATCATGTCATCCAGTGTTTTCCTAGAATTTGAGAATCTAGGGGCAAATCCATTCCCAACAAACCCACACAACTAGAGTTGGCCAGCCTAGCTACTCAGGCAGCCAGAACCCATCCATGCTTGTGAGCACAGAGGCTGAAAGTGCCTCAGCAGCTCCAGTATCTCCTGATGGCAGAGAAGTTGAGCCACTTCTCAAAGCTGAGCCAACTAGCAAAGTGGCTTATAGACAGTCGGGTCTTTAAGTGATCTCCCCACTTCAGCCTCATGTTCTTTCTTTTGCACATTGTGGTTGTCATTAGAGATAATTACAGATATTTGCATCTTTTTGTGGGCATGCTGTGGGATGTATTTCTCCTCCTGCTTTGAAGTAGGTGTGACCATATAACTTGTTCCGGAAAATAAACTATAAGTCAAAGTAACTTACATCACTTCTGGGCAGAAACTCTAAGAGCCTGTGTGAGAATCATCATGTCCTTTTGATCCCTGGAACCATGCTGAATTGAAGTTTACAGTAGCCTGGATGGCTATGCTAAATTTTGTTACCAGCTTACCTTGTGGTTTGTTTGTTTGTTTAAAAAAAGAAAAAAACTGATAATCCATTCCAAGATGGCCAAATAGGAACAGCTCCGGTCTGCAGCTCCCAGCGTGATGGACGCAGAAGACAGTGATTTCTGCATTTCCAACTGAGGTACCTGGTTCATCTCATTGGGACTGGTTGGACAGTGGGTGCAACCCACAGAGGGCAAACAGAAGCAGGGTGGGGTGTCACCTTACCCTGGAAGCACAAGGGGTTGGGGGATTTCCCTTTCCTAGCCAAGGGAAGCCATGACACATGGCACCTGGAAAATCAGTACACTCCTGCACAAATACTGTGCTTTTCTAATGGTCTTAGCAAATGGCACACCAGGATACTATACCCCATGCCTGGCTCGGGGGATCCCAAGCCCACAGAGCCTTGCTTACTGCTAGTGCAGCAGTCTGACATCGACCTGTGAGTCAGCAGCTTGGCAGGGGGAGCGGTGTCTGCCATTGCTGAGGCTTGAGTAGGTAAACAAAGTGGCTGAGGAAGCTCGAACTGGGCAGAGCCCACAATAGCTCTGCAAGGCCTGCTACCTCTGTAGACCCCACCTCTGGCAGCAGGGCATAGCTGAACAAAAGGCAGCAGAAACATCTGCAGACTTAATCCTCTCGGTCTGACATCTCTAGAGAGAGCAGTGGTTCTCCTAGCATGGTGTTTGAACTCTGAGAACGGACAGATAGCTTCCTCAAGTGGGTCCCTGATCCCTGTGTAGCCTAACTGGGAGACACCTCACAGTAGGGGCCGACTGATACATCATACAGGTGGGTACTCCTTTGGGATGAAGCTTCCAGAGGAAGGATCAGGCAGCACTATTTGCTGTTCTGCAATATTTGCTGTTCTGCAGCCTCCGCTGGTGATACCCAGACAAACAGGGTCTGGAGTGGACCTCTAGCAAACTCCAACAGACCTGCAGCTGAGGGACCTGACTCTTAGAAGGAAAAATAACAAACAGAAAGGAATAGCATCAACATCAACAAAAAGAACATCCGCACCAAAACCCTATCTGTAGTTCACCAGCATCAAAGACCAAAGGTAGATAAAACTACAAAGATGGGGAGAAACCAAAGCAGAAAAGCTGAAAATTCTAAAAATCAGAGTGCCTCTTCTCCTCCAAAGGATCACAGCTCCTTGCCTGCAACGGAACAAAGCTGGTGGGAGAATGACTTTGATGAGCTAACAGAAGTATGCTTCAGAAGGTCAGTAATAGCAAACTTCTCCGAGCTAAAGGAGAATGTTCAAACCCATCACAAGGAAGCTAAAAACCTTGAAAAAAGATAAGACAAATGGCAAACTAGAATAAACACTGTAGAGAAGACCTTAAATGACCTGATGGAGCTGAAAACCATGGCACGAGAACTATGTGACACATACACAAACTTCAATAGCCGATTCGATAAAGTGAAAGAAAGGGTATCAGTAACTGAAGATCAAATTAATGAAATAAAGTGAGAGGAGAAGTTTGGAGAAAAAAGAGTAATAAGAAATGAATAAAACCTCAAGGAAATATGGGAATATGTGAAAAGACGAAATCTACATTTGATTGGTGTACCTGAAAGTGATGGGGAGAATGGAATCAAGTTGGAAAACATTCTTCAGGATATTATCCAGGAGTAATTCCCCAACCTAGCAAGGCAGGCCAACATTCAAATTCAGGAAATACAGAGAACACCACAAAGATACTCCTCGAGAAGAACAACCCGAAGACAGATCCACCAAGGTTAAAATGAAGAAAAAATGTTAAGGGCAGCCAGAGAGAAAGGTCGGTTACCCACAAAGGGAGCCCCATCAGTCTAACAAGGGATCTCTCAGCTGAAACTCTACAAGCCAGAAGAGAGTGGGGGCCAATATTCAACATTCTTAAAGAAAAGAATTTTCAACCCAGAATTTCATATCCAGCCAAACTAAGCTTCATAAGTGAAGGAGAAACAAAATCCTTTACAGACAAGCAAATGCTGAGAGATTTGTCACCACCAGGCCTGCCTGACAAGAGCTCCTGAAGGAAGCACTAAACATGGAAAGGAACAACAGGTACCAGCCACTGCAAAAACATGCCAAATTGTAAAGACCATCAATGCTAGGAAGAAACTGCCTCAACTAACAAGCAAAGTAACCAGCTAATATCATGATTACAGGATCAAATTCACACACAATATTAACCTTAAATGTAAATGGGCTAAATGCTCCCATTAAAAGGCAAGGACTGGCAAATTGGATAAAGAGTCAAGACCCATCAGTGTGCTGTATTCAGGAGACCCATCTCACGTACAGAGACACACATAGGCTCAAAATAAAGGGACGAAGGAAGATCTACAAAGCAAATGGAAAGCAAAAAGAAAAGCAGAGGTTGCAATCCTAGTCTCTGATAAAACAGACTTTAAACCAACAAAGATCAAAAGAGACAAAGAAGGCCATTACATAATGGTAAAGGGATCAATTCAATAAGAAGAGCTAACTATCCTAAATATATATGCACCCAATACAGGAGCAACCAGATTCATAAGGCAGGTCCTTAGAGACCTACAAAGAGAAGAGACTTAGACTCCCACACAATAATAATGGGAGTCTTTACCACCCCACTGTCAATATTAGACAGATCAACGAGACAAAAGGTTAATAAGGATATCCAGGAATTGAACTCAGCTCTGCACCAAGTGGACCAGTAGAAGTCTACGGATCTCTCCACCCCCACATCAACAGAATATACATTCTTCTCAGCACTACATCACACTTACACCAAAATTGACCACATAGTTGGAAGTAAAGCACTCCGCAGCAAATGTTAAAGAAAAGAAATCACAACAAACTGTCTCTCAGACCACAGTGCAATCAAACTAGAACTCAGGATTAAGAAACTCACTCAAAACTGCACAACTACATGGAAACTGAACAACCTGCTTGTGAATAACTACTGGGTACATAAGGAAATGAAGGCAGAAATAAAGATGTTCTTTGAAACCAATTAGAACAAAGACATAACGTACCAGAATCTCTGGGAAACATTTAAAGCAATGTGTAGAGGGAAATTGATAGCACTAAATGCCCACAAGAGAAAGCAGGAAAGATCTAAAATTGACACCCTAACATCACAATTAAAAGAACTGGAGAAGCAAGAGCAAACACATTCAAAGGCTAGCAGAAGGCAAGAAATAACTAAGATCAGAGCAGAACTGAAGGAGATAGAGACACAAAAAAACCTTCAAAGAATCAATGAATCCAGGAGCTGGTTTTTGAAAAGATCAACAAAATTGATAGGCCACTAGCAAGACTAATAAAGAAGAAAAGAGAGAAGAATCAAATAGACGCAATAAAAAGTGACAAAGGGCATATCACCACCAATCCCACAGACATACAATCATCAGAGAATAAACACCTCTATGTAAATAAACTAGAAAACCTAGAAGAAAAGGATAAATTTCTGGATAAACACACCCTCCCAAGACTAAACCAGAAAGAGTTGAATCTCTGAATAGACCAATAACAGGCTCTGAAATTGAGGCAATAATTAATAGCCTACCAACCAAAAAAAGTCCAAGACAAGACAGATTCACAGTCAAATTCTACCAGAGGTACAAAGAGGAGCTGGTACCATTCCTTCTGAAACCATACCAATCAATGGAAAAAGAGGGAATCCTCCCTAACTCACTTTATGAGGCCAGCATCATCCTGATACCAAAGCCTGGCAGAGATACAACAAAAAAAGAGAATTTTAGACCAATATCCCTGATGAATATCAATGTGAAAATCTTCAATTAAATACTGGCAAACTGAATCCAGCAGCACATCAAAAATCTTGTCCACCACGATCAAGTCAGCTTCATCCTTGCGATGCAAGGCTGGTTCAACATTTGCAAATCAATAAATGTAATCCATCACATAAACAGAACCAATGACAAAAACCACATGATTATCTCAATAGATGCAAAGAAGGCCTTTGACAAAATTCAACACCCCTTCATGCTAAAAATTATCAATAAAGTAGGTACTGATGGAACGTATCTCAAAATAATAAGAGCTATTTATGACAGACCCACAGCCAATATCATACTGAATGGACAAAAACTGGAAGCATTCCCTTTGAAAACTGGCATAAGACAGGGATGCCATCTCTCACCACTCCTCTTCAACATAGTGTTGGAAGTTCTGGCTGGGGCAATCAGCAAGAGAAAGAAATAAAGGGCATTCAATTAGGAAAAGAGGAAGTCAAATTGTCCCTGTTTGCAGATGACATGATTGTATATTTAGAATTGTCTCAGCCCAAAATCTCCTTAAGCTGATAAGCAACTTCAGCAAAGTCTCAATATACAAAATCAATGTGCAAAAATTACAAGATTTCCTATACACCAATAACAGACAAACAGAGAGCCAAGTCATGAGTGAACTCCCATTCACAATTGCTACAAAGATAATAAAATACCTAGGAATCCAACTTACAAGGGATGTGAAGGCCCTCTTCAAGGAGAACTACAAACCACTGCTCAACGAAGTAAAAGAGGACACAAACAAATGGAAGAGCATTCCATGCTCATGGATAGGAAGAATCAATATTGTGAAAATGGCCATACTGCCCAAGGTAATTTATAGATTCAATGTCATCTCCATCAAACTACCAATGACTTTCTTCACAGAATTGGAAGAAACTACTTTAAAGTTCATATGGAACCAAAAAAGAGCCCACATTGCCAAGACAATCCGAAACAAAAAGAACAAAGCTGGAGGCATCATGCTACCTGACTTCAAACTATACTACAAGGCTAAAACAGCATGGTACGGGTACCAAAACAGAGAGATAGACTAATGGAACAGAACAGAGGCCTCAGAAATAACACCACACATCTACAACCATCTGATTTTTGACAAACCTGACAAAAACAAGAAATGGGGAAAGGATTCCCTTTCCCCATTAATAAATGGTGCTGGGAAAACTGGCTAGTCATATGTAGAAAGCTGAAACTAGATCCCTTCTTTACACCTTATACAAAAATTAATTCAAGATGGATCAAAGACTTAAATGTTAGACCTAAAACCATAAAAACTCTAGAGTAAAACCCAGGTAATATCATTCAGGACATAGGCATAGGCAAGGACTTCATGACTAAAACACCAAAAGCAACGACAACAAAAGCCAAAATTGACAAACAGGATCTAATTAAACTAAAGAGCTTCTGCACAGCAAAAGAAACTACCATCGGAGTGAACAGGCAACCTACAGAATGGGAGAAAAATTTTGCAATCTACCCATCTGACAGAGGGCTAATATCCAGAATCTACAAGAACTTAAACAAATTTACAAGAAAAAAAAAACCCCATCAAAACGTGGGCAAACAATATGAACAGACACTTCTCAAAAGAAGACATTTATGCAGCCAACAAACATGAACAAATGCTCATCATCACTGGTCATCAGAGAAATGCAAATCAAAACCACAACGAGCTACCATTTATACCAGTTAGAATGGCAATCCTTAAAAAGTCAGGAAACAACAGATGCTGAAGCAGACGTGGAGAGGTAGGAACGCTTTTACACATTGGTGGGAGTGTAAACTAGTTCAACTATTGTGGAAGACAGTGTGGCGATTCCTCAAGGATCTAGAACTAGAAATACCATTTGACACAGCAATCCCATTACTGGGTATATACCCAAAGGATACTATAAAGACACATGCACATGTTATGTTTGTTGCAGCACTATTCACAATAGCAAAAACTTGGAACCAACCCAAATATCCATCAATGATAGACTGGATTAAGAAAATGTGGCACATATATACTATGGAATACTATGCAGCCATAAAAAAGGATGAGTTCATGTCCTTTGCAGGGACATGGATGGAGCTCGAAACCATCATTCTGAGCAATCACAAGGTCAGAAAACCAAACACTGTATGTTCTCACTTATAGGTGGGAACTGAACAATGAGAACACTTGGACACAGGGTGGGGAACATCACACACAGGGGCCTGTCATGGGGTGGGAGGAAGGGGAGGGATAGCATTAGGAGAAATACCTAATGTAAATGATGAGTTAATGAGTACAGCAAACCTACATGGCACGTGTGTACCTATGTAACAAACCTGCACGTTGTACACATGTACCCTAGAACTTAAAGTATAATAAAAATAAAATAAATTTTTAAAAAAAAAGAAAAGAAAGAAAACATCTTTACTTTTTCTTTTAAAACTCAGCTTTATTGAGGTATATTCCACATCTAATAAAAGCCACCAGTTTAAAATGTTCAGTTTGATGAGTTTTGACAAATGTATATGATGATTTAAAAAAAGAAGGAAAAAAAAGAAAAAATCTAGACACAGGGTATCCCTGTGTTGCCCATGCTGGTCTCAAATGCTTAGGCTCAAGGGATCCTACTGTCTTGGCCTTCCAATATACTAGGATTATAGGCATGAGCCACCACAACTGGCCACCAGACTACTTTGGATATATGCCTTGATGTAGAAGTAACCTCTTGTTCCATAAAGAAACAAATATTTTGGAATTGTTTGTAATTGAGTCTAGCCTATCTTGGTTATACACACATAAATTATTATAAAGTCTTATAGCTTCTATATGGGACCTCACCACAAGAGTTCATTTTTTCCACGATCATTCAAGAATTATTGGCCTGGTGCAGTGGCTCGTGCCTGTAATCCCTACACTTGGGAGGCCAAGGCAGGAGGATCACTTGAGCTCAGGAGTTTGAGACAAGTCTGGGCATCATGGTAAGACCCTATCTCTATTATTTTTAATTAAAAATATTTTTTAAAATGTATAAAAGAATTATTTGGAAAATTTTTGGTTTTATTGTATTTTTAAATCCCAAGTGGCTACTTTTTTTTAAAGTATCTTTCTATCACAATTTGCAATTTAAGAAATATAGCCTGAAGGTTTCTACATTTGAGATGTTAATGAGTCTTCCTTTTTGACATAAAGCTTAATCAATTTTATAACTGCTCATACAGTGGAAGACATGTCTCGTTAGCAGCATCTACACTTATATCAGTATAACTTTCCAACCTTTGTAACAACTCTGCTTTAATCAAGAAGTACATGCTTCATTTTTAATAGTAAAATTCTTCCTTTCTTTGTCATAATGTCCAAAAGTTCAGAATCAGGAGATCATACAGCTTCTACATGAGGTATATATTCTGTCTGAAAGGAAAGGAAATTCTGAAAAAAAAAAATCTGGAACTAGAAATACCTCAACTAGTTCATAATTCACAAAGTTTGCAGAGTAGTTTGCAGTATAGTTTAAATTTCATGTTTACTGAGAGGCTAATCTTCAAATAACTCAAGCCAAGAGTTCAGTTGCTTTGCCTGATCTCTGGTTTGTTGGTGAGGAAGAGGAATGTGATTGTTTTTTCCTTGGTACCTCCACCATCCTGTGCCAGAAGCCCTGCAAGTTAAATATTGTCATTCTCAACCCATGGGAAGAAAATGAGGCTCTCCATAGTTAAGTAATTGTATGGGTGGTAAGTGGTAGAACTGGGGTGTTAACCCAGAGTGGAAGTTCTGCCCAGACTCTCTCCTTGCATTTTATCTCATCTGCTCCTGCCCACTGGCCAGAGCCTCTGTCAAGGCAACAGGAGGAGTTATGGAAACTTTGTGACCATGGGTTTAGACAGAAACAATAGCCAATAGGCAATGCCCTGTGCTAGTGATGGCAAAGGCTGACAGGTACAGAGATTAACGCAACTTTGTCCCTTATCTCTAAAAGCTTCATGCTGGAGAAATGAAGAGTAGCAACATATGTCTACAGAAAAGGTGATAGAAAAGATAGAGCCAACCTGGTAAGGAAGAATCTTGAGTTCACTTCATGCAGTAAACAGTGGAGAGCAGGTGAGTGATCCATCCTGAGTTGTACAAAGATTACACTGGCAGAAGTTTGGAGGTTGTATCAGGGTGAGCAGACACTAGACAGATAGCAATGAAACCATTTGGGAGGCTGTTACAGTAACCATGGTGTATGCACTTAGGGTTCTTTAATTTTGCATGAACCAAGAAGCCCACCCTAGCTAACTTATACCAAGGAAAAATGTTGGAAGGATACTGGGTATCTACTTTGTATAAAGTAAACTATGTTGTGGTAACAAATCAACTCCATAATCTCATGGTTTAAGACCACAAGTATTTATATTTTCATTTCTGCAATGTCTGAGATTATGATGCTAACTCTTTAGAACAACTGTTCTGCATTTCACACCACTGCACTCCAGTCTCATGCCTTTAATACCAGCACTTTGGGAGGCTGAGGTGGGTGGATCACTTGAGGTCAGGAGTTCGAGACCAGCCTGGCCAACATGGTGAAACCCTATCTCTACTAAAAATATGGAAATTAGCCAGGCGTGGTGGTGGGTGCCTGTAATACAAGCTACTCAGGAGGCTGAGGCAAGAGAATTGCTTGAACCCAGGAGGTGGAATTTGCAGTGAGCCAGGATAATGTGACTGCATTCCAGCCTGGGTGACAGAGTGAGATCCTGTCTCAAAAAAAAAAGGACATTTTGTCTATATCTTACTATCAAATGATTCAAAAAACTAGATAGATAGATGTAGATGCAGACTAGATGATAGATATAAATAGATACATAAATAATTGATAAGTAGATAGATACAGAGAGACAGAGAGAGAAAGAGAAACGGAGATAAAAAGAAAAGTGGTATAATGTTTTCATTTGGGAAATCTGGGTGAAAGGTATTTGAGAATTTTTATCCTATTCTTGTAAATCTTCTGCAAGTCTATAATTATTTCAAAATAAAGTTTTAAAATGTGTTCACAATACACTATAAATAAAGAAGGAATCAGCTACAGCTGTTTTTCAACCTTTTATCACTCAAGACTCACATTCCCCCCCAAAGTTTTGACCAGTTGGAGGCGGGTGGTGGGATGCCTTGATTGACGGTCTTAGCAAGACCACACGAAATGGGAAACAAACTATTCCTCAAAGAAAAAGTAGGCAGCTCTACCATAACAGGGAATATGGGATTCTGGGTTAACACAAATTTATACCAATCTAAATTAATGACTACTTGATCAAGGCAGTAGAAGGTCACAAATTTCTGACAGGCCAGAATCCCTAATTTCACTTCATTCAAGCTCTTGAACCATTAGCAGAGACTGGGATTATCCTGGGATTCAAATTTTACCTCAGTGTTGGCACCTGCATTTTTATCTCTAAGGGTAATTACCTGCATCTATCAATGGAATCTCTCCAAAAAATATCTTTAAATAATTGTATTTCATTGAAAGAAGACTTTTGAGAAAGTATACTGGTTCAATGAAGAACTAAAGAATTGCAGAATTGATTATTCTATTATTTTCCAGGTGACTGGGTGGAAGTTCAGAGAAAGTAAATGACCTAGACACTATTCTAGATGTACTTTGGCATAATTATGTTAGTTTCAATAATTAAAACCAAATTTATACTGCCTTAACAAAAAAAAAGAGTAAAAATCAGGAGGAGGAGGAGGAGGAAGAGGAGGAGAAAAATTGTTATTATTTATCGGTTCATAAAACTGAAATAGCCAGGTATGAGTTATAGGTTCCAGGCCTAACTTGATCCAGATGCTTCAAGACTGTTATTTCTTTCCATTTCTCATGTTTGATTTTTTTTCTATGTTGTGTTTACTCTCATGAAATTTCTTCCCAAGTAGGTCCAAGATAACATGTTACTAGTTTATCAACCTCAGTTGAAATAGAATTTAAAATTATTTCAGTTGAAATCCCAGGACTGTCTTTAGCTTAAGTCATTCCAGGGTTGGAATTGTGTACACAACTACAATCCCTCAATGTGACAATGAGGGATAGAGGGTGGTGGGAGAGATGGGAAGGAGATCGACCCTACCTGAATCACATGGATTAATAGATGACTGATCAAAGGAAAATTGTGGTGCTATTAACTGAGGAAGGGCAAATGAATTCCACAAAGACAAAAGCACAGATGAGCATTGCACTACACCTCCTAATTCCTGGACCAGGACTGATATGATACGATCCACTCATGATAACTTGTTTAGTGACAGGACTGGAACTAGAACCTAGTTCCACAGCTTTCAGTCACCTCAAAATGAGTAGCTATTTGACTCCCTGCCTTCAGAATCTTACTGCTTGTTTTTGTTGTTGTTATTGTTGTTGTTGTTTGTTTGATCTGCCCTGCACCAGAATCTTGCTGTTTAACCCTGATAAATTCTAGTCTTTGAAGCACATTTACCGAATTTCACTGTAAGTTGGCAGAACCATGGACAGCACCAAAGTGTGCATGATAGACTCATCATCTGCAGAAGAATGATATCTTTGCAATAATATGCTAAAGACCTCTAATTTTACAGATGAGAAAAATAAAGCCCATAAAGGTTATATATGTCTTATCTAAAGTTATAGAGAGCCGAAGGTCAAATCCAAGTCCAGGTCCCTTTGCCCTACATCTTGCTGTTTCCCAACACATTATGATAGTATGGGAAGGAGGATGAAAGGGCAAATCTAGGAGATACTAGTGGACACTTGTTATTTCACCCTTTCCAGCATGTATCTCCTCTTATTTTAGTAAATGCATCTCCATTTCTGTTTTGAGGAGCTACTCTCCTCTATTTCAGGGAATATATTTTGCCCTCCTCTGGTCTGTGGGTTTGATGTGTTCCAGGCTGGGACAGTTAGGTTCTCTCTCTCATAATTTCACAATGAGGGGGGTTATTCAAGAAAAAGCATATAGTTAGAGGTGATACATTTCTTTACTGGCACCCTAAAGTAGGGGACCTCACAAATTTGAAGAAATTTTTATTTCATATAATCTAGAATTATACACACACTCACATGTGCCTTTAATTCTATGTTTTTCCTTAATTTTTCTTAATAACTCTTTTTTATTCTTATACCATTTACCTCCTCAAAACTATTAAGAATTAAGAAGTGCTTAGTGTTTTTCCACTTTACTAGGTAATTTATACCTTTTTCCAGAGTCCTGGATGCATAGGGCAAAATAGAATTTAGCTCCAAGATAATAATCAATTTCTCATTCTAAAATAGAAATATAAAAAGAGTACTCATGAAGAGCTTTAAGCCTACCTTTGTGGCATATTCTAAAGTTATTATTTTTTCACATGGGTGAGTCCATAAATTGCTGACTTTGCATTGATTTATATTTAATTCATGGCTAGTGTGAGATTGCCTTCCATCTTACGGTCTTCAGTTATTCTCAGTTCATTTAAAATGTGTCACCACACTCTTTGTAGACAACTAAATAGCATTATCCACAAGTTATTAATGTAGAGATTATTAATAGAGTTTATGTGGTTGCAGCCTCCAAAAACAGGATGGAAGTGGAAGGACAAGAAAAAATCAGGCATCTTGTATAGTAAAAAGAGCCGGTACTGAGGATCAAACAGACATAGGATCTTAGATTCTAGTTCCAGCCCTGTCACTAAACAAGT
This sequence comes from Papio anubis, assembly GCF_008728515.1. Taxonomy (NCBI): domain Eukaryota; kingdom Metazoa; phylum Chordata; class Mammalia; order Primates; family Cercopithecidae; genus Papio; species Papio anubis. Next base: position 33,435,003 of record NC_044988.1, read on the forward strand.
TACCCTGGGTGGATCATATCATTTGTTTGGGTGAATGAAGTTGCCTCTAACATTCTTTCCAAACCTAACATTGTAGGATTTCTCCAGTCACTTATGCAATTAATTTTTTAAAACACTCTATTTTTAATATCTCCATGAAGTGATCAATAATGGGACATTCAAAGATAATGTGTTGGTTGTTTCTTTCCAGATCCTGAAAGGCATACTGCAGAGATATTGCAGGTTCGGTCCCAGAATAAAAAGAATATTGCAATAAAGTGATTCACATGATTTTTTTCATTTCCTAGTACATATAAAAGTTATGTTTAGGCCAGGTGTGGTGGCTGATGCCTGTAATCCTAACACTTTGGAAGACCAAGTCATGCGAATTGCTTGAAATTAGGAGTTCAAGACCAGCCTGGCCAACATGGTGAAGCCCCATCTCTACTAAAAATACAAAAAATTAGCCAGGTGTGGTGGTGCATGCTCCTAGCTACTACTCAGGAGGTTGGGGCAGGAGAATGGCTCGAACCTCGGAGGGAGAGGTTGCAGTGAGCCGAGATCATGCCACTGCACTCCAGCCTGGGCGACAGAGTGAGACTCCGTCTAGAAAAAAAAAAAAATGTTATGTTTACACTATACTGTAGTCTATTGTACTTGCAATAGCATTATGTCTTAAAAAGCAATGCACATAACTTAATTTTAAAATATTGCTTAAAAATGTTAATGATCATGTGAGCCCTCAGAAAGTTGTAAATTTTGGGTGGTAGAGTGTCTTGTCTCCATATTGATGGCTGCTGACAGATCAGATTAAGGGTTGCTGAATGTTGGGGTGGCTATGGCAATTTCTTAAAATAAAAAATAAAACAGTGAAGTTTGCTGCATGGATGGTCTCTTCCTTTCACAAAAGCTTTCTCTGTAGCATGTGATGCTATTTGGCTTAAGGAAGTGCTGTGAGTGATGTGATCATCTATCTAGACTACTAAAACTTTCTCGCTATCAGCAATATGGCTGTTCTGCTTTCTTATCACTTGTGTGTTCACTGCAGTAGCACTTCTAATTTCTTCCAATAACTTTTCCTTTACATTCACAGTTGTTTGGTGCAAGAGGCCTAGCTTTCAGCCTATCTTGGCTTTCAACATGTCTTCCTCACTAGGATTAATCTTTTCTACCTTTTAATTTAAAGCAACTCTTCCTTTGATTTGAATACTTAGAGGCCATTGTAGCATTATTAATTGGCCTAATTTCAATACTGCTATGTTTCAGGGAATCGGAAGGCCTGAGGAGAGGGAGAGAGATGGAGGAACAGCTGACCAGTTGAGCAGTCAGAACATACACAATATTTATCAATTAAGTTTGCTGTTGTATATGGGCATGGTTCATGGCGCCCCAAAACAACTTTAATAGTAACATCAAAGATCACTGATCACAGATCACCATAACAGATTAAATAATTAAAACCTTTGAAATATTGCAAAAATTACCAAAATGTGACACAGACATGACATGAACACATGCTGCTAAAAATAGTGACACCAGTAGACTTGCTTTACTCAGGGTTGCCACAAACCTTCAATTTATAAGAAATGTAATATTTGAACTGGGTGCAATAGCTCACAGCTATAATCCCAGAACTTTGGGAGGCTGAGGTGGGAGGATTGCTTGAGGCCAGGAGTTTGAGACCAGCTGGGCCAATATAGTGAGACCCTGTCTCTATAAAAATAAAAAATTAGCCTGGCTTGGTGGCACACAGTTGTAGTCCCAGCTACTTAGGAGGTTGAGGCAGGAGGATCATTTGAGCCCAGCAAGTCAAGGCTTCAATAAGCTATGATCACACCACTGCACTCCAGCCTAGGTGACAGAGCGAGACCTTGTCTCAAAAAAAAAAAAAAAAAAAACAAAAGCAAGATTTGTCTGCATCTATAAGGGAATTGATTGCATTGATTGCACCCTCTGAAAGGAGGAAAACAGATATTTAGTGAGCTCTAGCTGAGCATTATTCACTCTTAACACCCTCTGTGGCCTTGTTTTGGGTGGGTTTGGGCACATATATCTTTGGGCTCTGTAATCAAATAACGACTTAAAATGCAGAAACTGGCCAGGCACAGTGGCTCACACCTGTAATCTCAGCACTTTGGGAGGCCAAGGCAGGTAGATCATGAGGTCAGGAGATCGAGACCATCCTGGTCAACATGGTGAAACCCCATCTGTACTAAAAATACAAAAAAATGAGCTGGTCATGGTGCTGCGTGTCTGTAGTCCCAGCTACTCGGGAGGCTGAGGCAGGAGAATCACTTGAACCCGGGAGGCAGAGGTTATAGTGAGCTGAGATTGCACCACTTCACTCTAGCCTGGCCACAGAACGAGACTCTGTCAAGAAAGAAAGAAAGAGAGAAAGAGAGAAAAAAAGAGAGAAAGAGAGAGAGAGAAAGAGAGAGAGAGAAAGAAATCGCAGAAACTGCAGTATGATACTAGGTTAAAAATCCAAGACCTAAGTTCTGACCCTAAGTATAGCTCCTTCTATATACTTTGTGTACTTGAACTTTGTGTACTTGTTGGGACCATGCTGGTTTCACAAATCCCACTAAAAGCTGCTAAACACAAAGCCCCATTAACTCCATGGAAGGACTGAACCACCAACCCATAGGAGAGCAGGTATGCACCTGAGCACCAGGAAAAACTGGAGACTCAAGCTCAGCCAGAACTCATCTTCCCTACCAGATCTCCACCCTCCTGTCATGCCAACTTTGTTCTCTCTTATTGCAGACTATCTTGCTCTACTTGGGAGAAAACACAGCCTCCCATAGCTCTAGAAGGTTACATTAATTTATTCACTCAATCAGCTATTGTTTGGGGGCCCAACTGCATGGCATGCATTGTTCTAGGCACTGGGGACATGGTAGTGACAAGGAAAGGACTCCCCTCAAGGAGCTCATGTGTTGTGGAGAGAGTCAAATAATAAACAAATGCACAAATAACATGCCAGGTAGTGGTAATTGCTATGGAAAAAATAACAAGCATAAAGTTAGGGAGTGTCAAGTAGTGATGGTGATGGTGGTAGAAGTAGAGTGTGTTACTTTATTAAAGGTGGCCAGGGGCCAGGTGTGGTGGCTCACACCTGTAATCCCAGCAATTTGGGAGGCCAAGGCAGGTAGATCATGAGGTCAGGAGTTCGAGACCAGCCTGGCCAACACAGTGAAATCCCATCTCTACCAGAAATACAAAAATTAGCTGAGCATGGTGGTGTGTGCCTGTAGTCCCAGTTACTCGGGAGGCTGAGGCAAGAGAATCACTTGAACTCAGGAGGCGGAGGTTGTGGTGAGCTGAGATCGCACCACTGCACTCCAGCCTCGGCAACAGAGTGAGACTTGATTACATCTGAACAAGTGGAAAATGTTTGGGAGGAAGTAATAAGTATATTTGATGAAACAGCAAATACAAAGACCCTAAAGTGGGAAAGTGATTGACATGTTCAAAGATAAGCAAGGGAACTAGTGTGCTAGAGCAGAAGTGGGTGACAGGAAGAGTGCTAAGAGGCAAGAGCAGAAAGGTAGCAATGGCCTTGCCACATGGATCCAAGATTATCGTTAGGATTTGGGCTTTTACTCTGGGATGGCAAGTCAGTGGAAAATAATGAGCTGAAAAGTAACATGATCTGATTTGTTTTAGCAGAACTACTCTGGCTGCCATGTGTAGGGGGCAAGAGTGGAGACAGAGACTATTTAGGAGATCATTTGAATAATCCTTGTAAGAGATGGTGAAACTTGAACCAGGTGATAAAGCTGATGAGAAGTGACCATATACTGAATATACATGAAGGTTGTCAGCATTGTATGCTGAAGTACTGGATGTGGTGTTATAGGACAAAGAGAAAAGCAAAGACAGCTCAAGGCAGACAGAGGACACAGGAGGTCTCAAGACCCAGCCCTGGGGCTCTCCAATCTTTAGAGACTAGGAATCAGGGAACAAACCTGAAAAGGCGACTGAAAAGGAATAGCCAGTGAGGTAGGAGGGAAAACAAGAGTGGTATCCCAGAAAGCAGATGCAGAAAGTAGAAGAGGCAGCCAAGAGCAATGGCTCATGCCTGTAATCCTGGCACTTTGGGAGGCCAAGGTGGGAGGATCACTTAAGCCTAGGAGTTCGTGACCAGACTGGGCAACATAGTGAGGCCTCATTCCTAGAAAAAATTTTTAAAAATTAGCTGAGCATGGTGGCACATGCTTGTGGTCCCAGCTACTTGGGAGTCTGAGGCAGAAGGGCTGCTTGAGCCCAGGAGGTCAAGGCTGCAGTGAGCCATGTTCACACCACTGCACTCTAGACTGGGCAACAGAGCAAGATCCTGTCTCAAAAAAAAAAAAAATTGTGGGGGGAGAAAAAGAAAGTGGAGGAGGAAGTGATTAACCATGCTAAATGCTGCTGAATGATGGAGAAAAATGAAGCCTGAGAATTGATCCCTAGATATCACCGTGGTAGGGGAGAGGGAATGACACAGATGACCTTAATAAGAGCTGTTTCAGTAGAATGATAGAGGCACGCTCTAAAAGTTTGTGCCACTAAAGGGGTGCTGAATTTTCCATTCCAATCTTTATTTTTATTTTTATTTTTGAGACGGAGTCTCGCTCTGTCGCCCAGTCTGGCAGGCTGGAGTGCAGTGGCCGGATCTCAGCTCACTGCAAGCTCAGCCTCCCAGGTTTACGCCATTCTCCTGCCTCAGCCTCCCGAGCAGCTGGGACTACAGGCGCCCGCCACCTTGCCCGGCTAGTTTTTTGTATGTTTTAGTGGAGACGGGGTTTCACCGTGTTAGCCAGGATGGTCTCGATCTCCTGACCTCGTGATCCACCTGTCTCGGCCTCCCAAAGTGCTGGGATTACAGGCTTGAGCCACCGCGCCCGGCCCATTCCAATCTTTAAAATCCTAAAGACAGTTCTTGATTAACTTGGTTCAGGTCAGGTACCCATCTGTAGATCAAGCAATTATGGCCATGAGGAAAGGCAATTTGGTGACTCAGTGGTGGACCAGTCAACAGTGGGGAATCTCATGCTGTCCTGGAAGATCATGGGCATTCTTGAGATATAAATGTGGATAGAGAAAGGAGGCAATTCCTGGAAAAGAAAGATGACATCTGCATGGATCCCCTCCATTGGTTCTATCACTTAATCTTTGATTATAAAATGGGGTTGAAAGTTCCAGTTTCACAGAACTGATGTCAAAATCAGATCAAAGAAGAAAATGTGGTGAATGAACTCTGCAAATACTGTAACTTCTACACAAGCATAATGGGTTACCATTAGGTTGCCATAATGGAAGTCCACACCATGTGGCACTTCTCCAGCCACATTCCTGTGACCCATGAAGAAGCTGTAGGTATATATACTCCAAGTTTAGCTTGATGTCCTGGCTAGTGCAGGAAAAACACAATTTCCCCCACCGCCCCGAGTTTAAATATGAGGAGCTCTTAGAAAAATGTGCTGTTAACATCTCACTAAACAGAAGCAGAAGAAGCCATCCCAAGAGGAGCTTAAAAGAGTAGTAATGTAAGGCTCCAAAGAAAAATAAGAAATCATGGGCAAAGAGGGAAAGAAAAGAAGCAAATAAAGGAGTACTCTTTCCTTTTTTCTTCTACATGTCTGCATGCTGTGGGGATTTGTCCTTGTTCTTTCTTTCTAGTTCTGACAAAGCATTTCAAATCTGGAGTGTTTTTAATATAAAAAGAGACCTTGAAGAGCTCTAACATCAAATGAGCCCAATTACTCCTTGGTTGTACGTTTGGTACTTAAGGAGGCTTATTAATTCTTTGACACTAAAATGAGTCCTATTTGAAGAAAGATGGGAGAAAATTTTGTTCTCATCCATAGAGAATTAAGAATATTTAAAGACTACTAAGACCAGTCTTACTTCTTCTCTGGGAGTTGGAGACGTTCTCTTATTTTACCAAATGAGGAATTCTCTAACAAGTCTCAGAGAATGAATATGTCACTCTTTTTCTGTGATACTCTCACCTTTTAAATGAACCATGGAAATCAAAAGAAAAGATCTTAAACTTTTGAAACCTCAGGCACAAATTAACTTTGTATCAGGTGGGACTACATTCTCATTTGTGTTTACTTCATGTATATTTGTACGTCAGCCTTATATACTCCAGAAAGATGGATCAATGCCCATGATGGTTTTCTTTTTAATATGAATCATCTGTAATTCTTACAGAGAATACATTTTTCAATGATGCACTTAAATAACCAATTCTTCTCACAGAGCCTTAAAATCAGAGTAAAATGTTCTCATATTGGTATTAAAATTAGTAAAAGTAATTTTATCTTCCTTGTTTATGGGATAGATTTTTCACATTCTGAAATGCCTCTACTCTTTCCTCAACTCTCACTCAAATTTTCAAAATGATTGCAATAGGTGTTACTAGGGTTTGGATTCTTTGCTGCCCCTCCCTCCAAGATCCTTCCTCTGGGAGTTTGTTCATCCTTGCCTCCTTCAGGCTTGGTCATATGACTTGCTTTGGCCAATGAGATATGAGAGATGAGAGAAAATAATATGGACATTTTGGGGTAAAGCCTTGAGAACTATCACATGGCCACCATCTTCTCTTTTCCCTCACCCAATACCAGCAGCCATGTCCCAACTAGCACTACACCTTCAGCATAGGTCCTAAAATGAAGATCAAGTGGAGCTGGCTCAGACTGACCCTTGATGGAAATATAGCATGAATAAGAAATGAAAGATTTATTGTTGTCAAGCTCTGAGATTTCAGAGATCCTTTGTTACTGCAGCAAAACTTAATCTGACAGTGAGAAAGTGCTTTGCAGATTGTTTTACATATTATGTTTATGTACTTAGTTAGCAATATAATAATTGGTAAAAACTATACAATCTCCAAATTATCTGGTACAGTTCATAGGAGTGGAAGTAGCAAGAAGAGCACACCAAGTGAGTTGGCAAGTCTGTGTTACAGACCAATAATTCTCAGGTTATTTTTGTCCATGGGCCACACCATTAGATTACATCTACTCTAGGTCAATGAAAGGACTCCCCAGGGCTGCAGGGGTCTTGTCATTTTATAAGAAGGACTCTCAGAGCACACCTACAAGATCAATGTATGATCTGTAAACCTTTTCACCATTCTGCAATAAGATAAGCTCAGAAATTAGGAATTAGTGTGTAGAAACTCTTATAGCAACTTGACATTGCCAGAACATCCAAGCTCAAGATTGGTGAAATTGTCTTGTTGAATGAAGTAAGAGACCAGTGGGGGTGTTTTCAGACTTGTATGCTGAGTCACATGTGGCACAAACTGCATTCTAGGATTCCACCACGGATCAAAGAGTTAAAAAAATGAGGTGGCCAGGAGCAGTAGCTCATGCCTGTAATCCCAGCACTTTGGGAGGCAGAGGCAGGAACATTGCTTGAAGCCAGGAGTTCAAGATCAGCCTGGGCAACAAAGCAAGATTCCATCTCTATAACACACACACAGACACACACACACACACATTAGCTGGGTGTGGTGTGTGTATGTAGTCCCAGCTACACAGGAGGCTGAGGAAGGAAGATTGCTTCAGCCCAGAAGGTTGAGGCTGCAGTGAACCATGGCTGTTCCCACGTGCTCCAATCTGAGCAACACAGCAAGATCCAGAAGAAGAAAAAGTCTGGTCCTTCATCACAGATAGTTTGAAAAGCACTGGCCTAGAACCTGCTTGAAAGTCATCAATAGAACTATTGCACTTAACGTGATGGGAAACCTAATATAGGACTTAAAGGGCACAGGAACACTTTATGTAAAATTGAACCATTCTCTTGGGGAAGTCCATGTCTGTACCAATCTTCCTGGCATTTTTCTGTTCCGCTGGAGATTTACAAAGGCAGAGAGATAAATAGTATTTCTTAGTTACTGACTGTATGCAGAATCAATACAGATAGTTCTCAGGTTACCAAATACTGTGTAATAGAACGCAGTGAATATGTTGGTTGTCACAAACACAAAATACATTTTTCCTTAGAAGCAATTTTACTAATGGTGGGGAAAGTCCTAGCCTATAAAAGTTGACTTTAAGAAGTAACTTAAGTGTCATTTTCTATACTCACCTGACTTCTGGGTCTGTATGACAGGAATTAAGCTGATAGAGCAAGAAAATGGGGAAAGAGAGAAAGCATTAAACTATTCTTAAACTTTTATTTGGGACTCTCTGACCTTCCATTATGGTTTCTCTTCTATCTCTTCATGCTCTTTCATCCAACCCTCTCTCCTCTTATGCTCCCCCAGGCCCTGAAAATATACTACTCATCAAAATTATTTCTTTCTGTTTCTTTTAATGTTGGCAATCTCAGACATCAAGGAAATAACCAAACCGATTAGATTAATTTATACTAAGGTGTGGGTAGCTGATGGTCTCTTAATCCTCCTAGAGATATCTGCTGTTTTAGGAGAATACACTTATTTTAACCCAAATAAGCCTCAAGTGGGAAGTACAAGAAAGTGAAAAAATATTGGGGAAAACAGATAAAAATGTTCCAGGTCAAAGATGCAGGATGTCTTTTGTCTGAGCTATTGTCTCCTAATTACTTCCTACTTTACACAGTTTTCTCCATTTTTCTGTTTCTTATATAAAATTCCCAAGTGTTTTCATAGTGACATTCAGCACTAAGAGTGCAGGAGTGCAAGCGGTCATTGCTAGAAAGGAGTCATTTGTACATGTGGTATAGGTCAAGGACAGTTTCCATGAGTGAGAACTGAGGGAGGAAATACAAAAATAATTCGAAGAAAAAAAATTTGGAATGTCATAGATGCAGGTTGAAAGACATCTTGGAGATGATCCAATCCAGTGTATCCTAAAGAGTAGAACATGAGGAGCCTTTATGTGGTACACTGGCAAATCACTGAACAAAGTGGAATCACACAGGAAAAAATCCCTCCCTTTTCATTTCTGTCAGGTTTTTTATTATATTAAGGAGAACAGCTCAGCTTATATAGGCTTTAAAACCTCTCTAACATTGCTTATTTTAATAAAGAGGGCTGCCTGGGGGTCAGAGTCTTCAATAGGCGATGATCTCTTTGTAGTATTTAATAAAATTATTTCAGTTTCACTGTTTTAATTTTTACCATGATTTTGACAAGCAGTATTGATTTTCAATTTGTGATAGTAATATTTTCTTTCTTTCTTTCTTTCTTTCTTTTAATTTTATTTATTTATTTATTTATTTTGAGACAGAGTCTTGCTCTGTCACCCAGGCTGGAGTGTAGTGGCACTATCTCGGTTCACTGCAACCTCTACCTCCCGGGCTCAAGCGATTCTCCTGCCTCAGCCTCCCGAATAGCTGGAATTATAAGTGCCACCACAACACCAGGCTAATTTTTGCATTTTTAGTAGAGATGGGGTTTCACCATGTTGGCCACGCTGGTTTTGAACTTCTGACCTCAGGTGAGTCAACTCCCTTGGCCTCCCAAAGTGCTGCAATTACAGGCATGAGCCACCATGTCTGGCCTGATATTTTCTTTTAAAAGGCATTAATTGAAGAAAAAGAAAATGAGTTCAAAGAAAACCTTAGGCAAGTAATATAAGTGGCATATGGAAGAAGAAAAGAATTATAAACGTTGTATGCAGAATATTGAAGCCAGGAAATGCTGGTCTGAATAGACTTCACATTTGAGTTTAAACCCGATGGGAAAGACACATGTGAATATGAGAAGAAATCCCCCAAAATGGTATTAAAATAAAACACAAACCTGTCACTGGTAGCTAGTGTAGTGTATTCCTCTAAACAGACATATTTGCACAAGCTATAAATGGATGTGGCCAAAGGGCTAGCAATAACAAACTTCAGTGACACATTTCTTCAGAAACTCTGCCTTATATTTGCATACTTAACCAACAGCATTACCAGAATCAGCATTTCCCTCTTTCTTCCTTGGGGATTGCCCATCAATTACAGATGTTTCAGCACATTTTTCTGTTCATAACCAGAGAAGGGATAATTCTGTAAGAATGCAGGAAATTTACATATAATATTGCATACATTCTTAGTCTGAATAATGATAATAGGCCAGGCACAATGGCTCATGCCTGTAATCCCAGCACTTTGGGAGGCCAAGGCGAGGGGATCACCAGAGGCCGGGAGTTTGAGACCAGCCTGGCCAACATGGTGAAACCACATCTCTACTAAAAATACAAAAAATTAGTAGGGCATGGTGACACGCACCTGTAGTCCTAGCTACTAGGGAGGCTGAGGCACAAGAATCTCTTGAACCAAGAAGACGGAGGCTGCAGTGAGCTGAGATCACACAATTGCACTCCAGCCTAGGCAACAGAGCAAGACTCTGTCTCAAAAGAAAAAATAATAATAATAATAATAAATAACAAGTCTAGGGGTAATTGGATTTATTTGTAAATCCAAGGATAAATGCTTGAGGGGATGGATACCCCATTCCCCAAACTAAGCTTCATAAGTGAAGGAGAAATAAAATCATTTACAGACAAGCAAATGCTGAGAGATTTGTCACCACCAGGCCTGCCTGACAAGAGCTCCTGAAGGAAGCACTAAACATAGAAAGGAACAACAGGTACCAGCCACTGCAAAAGCATGCCAAATTGTAAAGACCATCAATGCTAGGAAGAAACTGCATCAACTAAGGAACAAAATAACCAGCTAACATCATAATGACAGGATTAAATTCACACATAACAATATTAACCTTAAATGTAAATGGGCTAAATGCTCCCATTAAAAGGCAAGGACTGGCAAATTGGATAAAGAGTTAATACCAATCAGTGTGCTGCATTCAGGAGACCCACCTCACATGCAGAGACACACATAGGCTCAAAATAAAGGGATAGAGGAAGATCTACAAAGCAAATGGAAAGCAAAAAGAAAAGCAGAGGTTGCAATCCTAGTCTCTGATAAAACAGACTTTAAACCAACAAAGATCAAAAGAGACAAAGAAGGCCATTACATAATGGTAAAGGGATCAATTCAACAAGAAGAGCTAACTATCCTAAATATATATGCATGCAATATAGGAGCACCTAGATGCATAAAGCAAGTCCTTAGAACCTACAAAGAGACTTAGACACAAACACAATAATAATGGGAGACTTTAACACCCCACTGTCAACATTAGACCAACGAGACAGAAAGTTAACAAGGAATATCCAGAACTTGAACTCATCTCTGCACCAAGCGGACCTAATAGACATCTACAGAACTCTCCACCCCACATCAACAGAATATACATTCCTCTCAGCAGCACATTGCACTTATTCCAAAACTTACCATATAGTTGGAAGTAAAGCACTACTCAGCAAATGTAAAAGAAATCACAACAAACTGTCTCTCAGACCACAGTGCAATCAAACTAGAACTCAGGATTAAGAAACTCACTCAAAACCGCACAACTACATGGAAACTGAACAACCTGCTTGTGAATGACTACTGGGTACATTACAAAATGAAGGCAGAATAAAGACACAACATATCAGAATCTCTGGGAAACATTTAAAGCAGTGTGTAGAGGGAAATTGATAGCACTAAATGCACACAAGAGAAAGCAGGAAAGATCTAAAATTGACACCCTAACATCACAATTAAAAGAACTACAGAAGCAAGAGCAAACACATTCAAAAGCTAGCAGAAGGCAAGAAAAAACTAAGATCAGAGCAGAACTGAAGGAGACAGAGACACAAAACACCCTTCAAAAAAATCACTGAATCCAGGAGCTGGTTTTTTGAAAAGATCAACAAAATCGATAGACCACTAGCAAGACGAATAAAGAAGAAAAGAGAGAAGAATCAAACAGATGCAATAAAAAATGATAAAGGGGATATCACCACTGATCCCACAGAAATACAAACCACCATCAGAGAATACTATAAACACCTCTACACAAGTATACTAGAAAATCTAGAAGAAATGATAAATTCCTGGATACATACACCCTCCCAAGACTAAACCAGAAAGAAGTTGAATCTCTGAATAGACCAATAACAGGCTCTGAAATTGAGGCAATAATTAATACCTACCAACCAAAAAAGAGTCCAGGACCAGACAGATTCACAGCCAAATTCTACCAGAGGTACAAAGAGGAGCTGGTACCATTCCTTCTGAAACTATTCCAAAAAATAGTTTTTTTGGAATAAAAAAAACGGGGGGAATCCTCCCTAACTCACTTTATGAGGCCAGCATCACCCTGATACCAAAGCCTGGCAGAGACACAACAAAGAGAATTTTAGACCAATATGCCTGATGAACATCTATGTGAAAATCCTCAATAAAATATTGGCAAACCGAATCCGGCAGCACATCAAAAGGCTTATTCACCATGATCATGTTGGCTTCATCCCTGGGATGCAAGGCTGGTTCACATTTGTGAATCAATAAACGTAATCCATCACATAAACAGACCCAATGACAATAACCACATGGTTATCTCAATAGATGCAGAAAAAGCCTTCGACAAAATTCAACAGCTCTTCAAGCTAAAAACTCTCAATAAACTAGGTTTTGATGGGACGTATCTCAAAATAATAAGAGCTATTTATGACAACCCCACAACCAATATCATACTGAATGGACAAAAACTGGAAGCATTCCCTTTGAAAACTGGCACAAGACAGGGATGCCCTCTCTCACCACTCCTCTTCAACATAGTGTTGGAAGTTCTGGCCGGGCAATCAGGCAGAAGAAAGAAATAAAGGGTATTCAATTAGGAAAAGAGGAAGTCAAATTGTCCCTGTTTGCAGATGACATGATTGTATATTTAGAAAACCCCATCATCTCAGCCCAAAATCTCCTTAAGCTGATAAGCAACTTCAGCAAAGTCTCAAGATACAAAATCAATGTGCAAAAATCACAAGCATTCCTATATACCAACAACAGACAAACAGTGAGCCAAATCATGAGTGAACTCCCATTCACAATTGCTTGAAAGAGAATAAAATACCTACGAATCCAACTTACAAGGGATGTGAAGGACCTCTTCAAAAAGAACTACAAACCACTGCTCAATGAAATAAAAGAGGATACAAACAAATGGAAGAGCATTCCATGTACATGGAAAGGAAGAATCAATATTGTGAAAATGGTCATACTGCCCGAGGTAATTTATAGATTCAATGCCATCTCCATCAAACTACCAATGACTTTCTTCACAGAATTGGAAGAAACTATTTTAAAGTTCATATGGAACCAAAAAAGAGCCCACATTGCCAGGACAATCCTAAGCCAAAAGAACAAAGCTGGAGCACACTACCTGACTTTAAACTATACTACAAGGCTACAGTAACCAAAACAGTATGATACTGGTACCAAAACAGAGAGATAGACTAATGGAACAGAGCAGAGGCCTCAGAAATAATACCACATTCCCTTTCCCCATTAATAAATGGTGCTGGGAAAACTGGCTAGTCATATGTAGAAAGCTGAAACTGGATCCCTTCCTTACATCTTATACAAAATTTAATTCAAGATGGATCAAAGACTTAAACGTTAGTCCTAAAACCATAAAAACTCTAGAGTAAAACCCAGGCAATACCATTCAAGACAGGCATGGGCAAGGACTTCATGACTAAAACACCAAAAGCAATGGCAACAAAAGCCAAAATAGACAAATGGGATCTAATTAAACTAAAGAGCTTCTGCACAGCAAAAGAAACTACCAGTCAGAGTGAATAGGCAACCTACAGAATCTGAGAAAATTTTTGCAATCTGCCCATCTGACAGAGGGCCAATATCCAGAATCTACAAAGAACTTAAATAAATTTACAAGAAAAAATCAAACAACCCCATCAAAAAGTGAGCAAAGGATATGAACAGACGTTTCTCAAAAGAAGACACTTATGCATCCAACAGACACATGAAAAAATGCTCATCATCACTGGTCATCAGAGAAATGCAAATCAAAACCACAATGAGTTACCATCTCACACCAGTTAGAATGGCAATTATTAAAAAGTCAGGAAACAACAGGTGCTGGAGAGGATGTGGAGAAATAGGAACACTTTTATACTGTTGGTGGGACTGTAAACTAGTTCAACCATTGTGGAAGACAGTGTGGCGATTCCTCAAGGATCTAGAACTAGAAATACCATTTGACTCAGCCATCCCATTATGGGGTATATACCCAAAGGATTATAAATCATGCTACTATAAAGACACATGCACACATATGTTTATTGTGGCACTATTCACAATAGCAACGACTTGGAACCAACCCAAATGTCCATCAATGATAGACTGGATTAAGAAAATGTGGCACATATACACCATGGAATATTATGCAGCCATGAAAAAGGATGAGTTCATGTCCTTTTTAGGGACATGGATGAAGCTGGAAACCATCATTCTGAGCAAGCTATCACAAGGACAGAAAACAAAACACCTCATGTTTTCACTCATAGGTGGGAACTGAACTATGAGATCACTTGGACACAGGGTGGGGAACATACACATGGGGGCCTGTCATGGGGTGGGGGGAGGGAGGAGGGATATCATTAGGAGATATACCTAATGTAAATGACAAGTTAATGGGTGCAGCACACCAACATGGCACATGGATACATATGTAACAAACCTGCATGTTGTGCACATGTACCCTAGAACTTAAAGTATAATAAAAAAAATAGAGAGAACTAAAATTGTCATTATTTATAGATAACATGTTGTATATATAAAAAACCAGAAATTATATAATTATTGATATTAAATAAACTTAGCAAGATTGCAGATATGAAGATAAATATTTTAAAAATCAACTATATTTCTAGATCTCATTAACAAACAATTGAAAAATCTTTTAAAAAAATACTGTTTACATTCCTTTGGGTATATACCCAGTAATGGGATTGCTGAGTCTAATGGTAGTTCTGTTTTTAGATCTTTGAGGAATCACCACACTGCTTTCCACAATGGTTGAACTAATTTACACTTCCACCAACAGTGTATATGCATTTCTTTTTCTCTGCAACCTTGCCAGTTATTACAGCACTATTCACAATAGCAAAGACATGGAATCAACCTAAATGGCCATCAGTGATAGACTGAATAAGAAAATATTATATATATACACCATGGAATGGAATACTATGCAGACATAGAAAGAATGAGATCAGCCTGGCCAACATGGTGAAACCCGATCTTTACTAAAAATACAAAAACTAGCTAAGCATGATGGCGCCTGTAATCCCAGTTACTCAGGAGGCTGAGGCAGGAGAATTGTTTGAACCCAGGAGGTGGAGGTTGCAGTGAGCCGAGATCGTGCCATTGCACTCCAGCCTGGATGACAGGGCAGGACTCCATCTCAAAAAAAAAAAGAACGAGATCTTGTCCTCCTTTGCAGGAACATAGATGGAGATGGAGGCCATTATCCTTAGCAAACTACCGCAGGAACAGAAAACCAAATACCACATGTTCTCACTTACAAGTAGGAGCTAAATGATGAGAAGGCATGGACACATAGAAGGGAACAGCACACACTGGAGCCTATCAGAGAGTGGAGGGTGGGAGGAGGGAGAGGATCAGGAAAGATAACTAAGTTTAATACCACGGTGATAAAATAATCTGTACAACAGACCCCTGTGATATCGGTTTACCTATATAACAAACCTGCACATGCACCCCTAAACTTAAAAGTTAAATAAAAATTTTAAAAGATGCTATTTACAAAAATTTCAAAACACCTTAAATACTGAGGGAAAAACCTAATAAAGATGCACAAGACTTCTATGTAGAATATTGCAAAATATTATTTAGAAAAACTAAAAAAGACCTAAATAAATGCAAAAATAGACTAGCTTCATGTATCAGAAGGCTCGAAATTCATGAACCTGTGTAGTGTAAAGATGTCAGTTCCCCCCAAATCTATCTATAGATTCGAGTCACTCCCAAACAAAATTTCAGAAAGTGTTTCTGTGTACATTCATAAGCTCTCTAAGTTTTATATGGAAATTCAAAGGATGATTAATAAGTAAGACAATCTTAAAAAAAGTTAGAGGATTTACAATATCAAATATCAAAGCTACATATAAAGCTACGATAATCAAGACAGAGAGAATTAGTGAAAAGATAGACAAATAGATCAATAAAACAAAATAGAAAGTTCAAGGTGGGCAGATCACTTGAGTTCAGAAGTTCAAGACCAGCCTGGGCAACATGGTGAAACCCCATCTCTACAAAAACAAATAAACAAAACAACAACAAAAACCCAAATGCACACACACAAATAGAAAAGTCAGAAACAGATCCACACATACACATTACCAAAGTCACATTGCAATGCAGTGGAGACAGGATGATCTTTTCAATAAATGCTCGTGGATTAATTGGATATCCATATGGAGAAAAATGAATCTTCATCCATATCATACAAACTAATGAATTCCAGATAGATTTTAGATTGAAATGAAAGAAGCAAAATAATAAAGCTTCTAGAATAAAACATATATCTTCATACCTTTGGAGTAAACAATTTTTTTTCCTTTACTTATTTTTTCTTTTTTTACTTTTCATGTGAAGTCCAAAGCAATTTATTTTTTTTTCTTGAGATGGGGTCTTGTTCTGTCACCCAGGCTGGAGTGCAGTGGTGTGAACATGGCTCACTGCAGCCTCAACCTCCCAGGCTCAAGTGATCCTCCCACCTCAGTCTCTGGAGTGGCTGGGACTACACACACCTGCCATCACACCCAGTTGATTTTTTAAAAAAATTTTTATAGAGACGGGGTCTCCCTATGTTGCCCAGGCTTGCAAATATTTATTAAACAGAACTCTGCTCCAAACTTAAAGGAAACTTTTCATAAATTGGACTATGTTAATTTTTTCATTTTTATTTTTATTTATTTATTTATTTATTTATTTGAGACAGAGTCTCGCTCTGTTGCCCAGGCTAGAGTGCAGTGGCGCAATCTTGGCTCGCTGCAACCTCCGCCTCCCAGGTTCAAGTGATTCTCCTGCCTCAGCTCCCCAAGTAGTTGGGATTACAGGTGTGAGCCACTGCACCTGGCCAAAATTTTTAAATTTAGAAATTCAGAAGAAATCACTAAGACAGTGAATAATGAGAAAGAGTATTGGAAATACATATGTCCAGCAAAGGGCTCATATAGAGGAAACAATAAGATGGACCACCTTATAGTAAAGTAAGAGGAGGCTGAACAGATGCTTCACAGAAGAGGAGCTATCCAAATGCCCACTAAACATTATGAAAAGGTGCTCAATCAGGGTTGTTTTCTCATTTCATTTTATTTTTCCAGAGAGCTTGTTGGCAAACATTTACCAGAGCATTCTTGAGTGAGGTCAATGCTATTCTTTGTGGTATTATTTGTAATAGCAAAATACTGGAACCAAACCAGATTTCTGTCACTAGTGAACTTGTTAAATAAACTGTGGATGCACCCACACAGTGTATTACTCTGCAGCAGTGCAAAGGAATGAGGAAGACTTCTTTATAATAAATCTACACAGAGGAATATTAAGTAGAAAAGAAAATGAGGAAGATTTCAGTATTATGATACTGAGTAAGCACCAGGATATACTGTTCAATGAAAAAAAGAGGCACAGAACAGGGCTTGTAAGCTGCCATTTTGTGTACAAGCGAGGGGAATATGAATATAAGTACGTGTTTATATTTTCTAAAAAGAGGCAACTGAAGAATAAACCAAACCCTAATAGATAATTAGTTGCTACCTACAGTGGGAGGAAGGGTAGTAGAAGAAGAGTGGGGTTGGATATTAACGTGAGAATTCTCTGATTGTGCCAGTTTTTTGTTTGTTTATTTTTTTGAAATAGAGATAGGGTCTTACTATGCTAACCAGGCTGGTCTCAAACTCCTGGGCTCAAGTGATACTCTCTCCTCAGCCTCCCAAATTGCTGGAATTACAGACGTGAGCCACCGTGCCTGGCCTGATTGTATTGTTTTATAGTTTTGAGTGAACTATGTAAATGTTTTACATAATTTAAAAAATACTAAATTCTTAAAAACCAGTTTCTGACATTTGAAAACAAATGGATGAATATAATCTATTGTTGAATAAAATCATATTCATATAATGAATATAATCATAACTATATCAAATTGATAGAATAACAGGAAAAATAATTATTTACAGTGACTTTTAAATGCAGTAATTTGATTATATATATCTACTGATGTATCTCTAGGGACCACAAGATCCACAGAGAAATCTTAAACCGAATTCAGTGGGGGCTTTTTGTTTTGTTTTGTTTTGAGACGGAGTTTCCTTCTTGCCACCCAGGCTGCAGTGCAATGGCAGGATCTCGGCTCACTGCAACCTCCGCCTCCTGGGTTCAAGTGATCCTCTGCCTCAGCCTCCCAAGTAGCCTGGATTACTGGTGCCTACCACCAAGTCTGGCTAATTTTCGTATTTTTAGTAAGGATGGGGTTTCACCACATTAGCCAGGCTGGTCTCAAACTCCTGACCTCAGGTGATCCACTCTCCTCGGCCTCCCAAATTGCTGGGATCACAGGCATGAGCCACCATGCCCAGCCCAGTGATCTTACTATTAGAAACAATATGGGTCTTGTTTTTTTTTTTAACTATTATGTGTACATTATAGTATTAGGAAATAAGTACTTGAATTAATGTTTTTAAGAACCAACATTTTCAAGGTAAAGAGAAAAGAAATAAGAATAAAAATTTTTAAAGTGTAGCCACAATCCTATAATCTTAAATTTGAATTGATTCATCTCTGTTAGAATAGCTGTTTTTTTTATAGAATTTTAAAAACTAGAAAATATAATAACAAATATTGGTGAGGATGTGGAGAAATTGGAACCCTTGTTCATTGCTGGTGGGATGTAAGATGGTACACCTGCTATGGAAAACAGTATGGCAGTTCCTCAAAAAATTAAATATAGAATTACCATATGCTTCAGTAATTATGCTTCTGGGTATATACCCAAAATAATTTAAAGCAGGGACTCAAACAAATATTTGTACATCCATATTCACGGCATTATTATTCACAATAACCAAAAGTTGGAAGCAACCTAAGTGTCCATCGACAAATGGATGGATAAACAAAAATGTGGTAAATACATACAATGCAATCTTATTTAGCCTTACAAAGGAAGGCAATGCTGACACGAGTTTCAACATGTGTGAACCTAATGGACATCGTGCTAAGTGAAATAAGCCACTCACAAAAGAACAAATATTCATAGATATGGAAGTAGGATGGTGTTTGCTGGGAGTTAGAGTGGGGTGGGGGTGGGAGGTGGGGAATAGGACGTTAGTGGGTTTTGGGGGGTTGGGTTTTTTTTTGAGATGGGGTCTCTCTTTGTCACCCAGGTTGTAATGCAATGGCGTGATCACGGCTCACTGCAGCCTCAACCTCCCAGGCTCAAGTGATCCTCCCTCCTCGGCCTCTGGAGTAGCTGGGACTGCAGATGTGCACCACCACGCCCAGCTAATTTTTGTATTTTTTGTAGAGATAAGGTCTCCCTATGTTGCCCAGGCTGGTTTTGAACTCCTGAGCTCAAGTGATCCTCCCGCCTGGGCCTTCCAAAGTGCTGGGATTACAGGCATGAGCCACCACTCCTGGCTAGAGGTTAGTGTTTAATGGGTTCAGAGTTTCAGCCTAGGAATAAAAATGTTCTGGAAATGGATAGTGGTGACAGCTGCAGAACAATATGAATGTACTTAATGTCACTAAACTGTACACTTAAAAACATGGTAAAATTAAAATTGTAAAATTTATTATGTATATTATACTATAAGAAAAAATGAAATCAGAAATAGCAATATGAACTTATTATGTATTTGTCTCTTGCTATGAAATACATATTTCTAAGCCTTGTCCACTAAAAAGGCCTGAAAACAATGTAGCAATGAGCCACCATGACCAAGACTGTAGCTCCTGAATACTATTTACCAGGAACCAGAATCTAAACCCTTTAGAGAAGTAACTGATTCCAGTTTCAGGGCAAAAAATACACAAGGTGGTCTTGGGACATCTTGCTGAGTCAGAAAACAAAGACACTATTGAAGACAAGTGGTTGTTTAAAAAACACAGCTGCCAAAATGAAGGGGCTCCCATTGGCTAAAGACGGGATGATTTGAGCATGGGAAAGGATCATGATTGTAACTGATTGGAACACATAAATCTATCCAAAACACATATAAATCCATGTATTCGTACTAATATTTTAAAAATAAAACAAAAACCCCAGCGTGGTGGCTCACACCTGTAATCCCAGTACTTTGGGAGGCCAAGGCGGGTGGATAACTTGAGGTCAGGAGTTCGAAACAAGTCTGGCTGACATGGTGAAACTCCCTCTCTACTAAAAATACAAAAATTAGCTTGGCGTGGTGGCGGACGCTTATAATTCCAGCTACTCCAGAGGCTGAGGCACAGGAATCGCTTGAACCCAGGAGGTGGAGGCTGTAGTAAGCTGAGAGTGCACCACTGCACTCCAGTCTGGGCGACAGAGAGAGATTCCATCTTAAAAAAAAAAACTCAGTAGTCACAATTGGAAGTTGCTGGTGCACTAATTCATTATTGAGAAAACCAACCAAGGAAAGAAATTAAGCATTTATCCTGCCTTTTCCGTATAAAATCTATTCAGGGTAACCAAATAGTTGATTACAGAAAATACATGCAGTACAAATGATAGAATTAGAATGAATTTTTTAAAATGGTCTTCACCGTCACCAATAGATGCTAAAACCATATGTGAAGTGTTGATGGTGAATTTATCATAGTTGAATCAGGCTGACATCAGAATCCACTGTTCAATCTTAGCATTATGAAATAGCAAACCTCTACATCTAACTACCAACTTATAGGAACTATTGGGGATACAGAAACAAATTAATTTCCACTATGGAGAAGGAATTAGCCAAATCCAGAATAAGCGGAATTTTGTAGGACAAATGACCAAGTACCTTTTTTTAAATATACATATTTTTCAATATCCCTGCAGATTTTTAAAATATTTTTTGTAGGGATAGGGTTTCACCATTTTGTCTAGACTGGTCTTGAACTTCTGGGCTTGAGCAATCCACCTGCCTCAGCCTCCTAGAGTGCTGGGATTATAGGCGTTAGCCACTGCACCAGGCCTCAACCTAGTCCCTTTAACAAATACATAAGAGAGATCATAGAATAAAAGATACTTTACAACTTAACCAAATGTCACGTGTGGACTTATTTAGATCCTGGTGTCCAGAGCATTGTCCTTCATGTCCCTGCTTGCAACATTCCCTGTGGGCCTTTGTGGATAAAATCTACAGCTGTGAAGATGTATTCTTTCCTGTCTTTTGGCTCAATTAGGGCTCAGGGCATTTACCTACACCTCATTTCAAGGCCTACACCTCACTTCAGCTACTGCTGGTAACAAATATGCAAGTCTCTACATCAGGTCAGTTTATAGAGGTTCCCTAGACTCTAAGGAGGGTCGCCTCACCCAGTCATGACCATCCTGTGGCTCTCAAGTCAGCACCCCTGCCTCCAGTTACCAAGGGTGGTTAGGAAATGAAATCTCAGAGTATCTCTCCACCTGGCCACACTGCCTTGCTGTGTTGGTGTTGGTGTGGTTGCGGCTGCACTCCAGGTTAGGAAGGGGCAACCTGGGAGGCAGCCCCCTATCTGGGGAGTGGGAGACAGAGCTGCTACCCTCCTTTTTCTAACATACACTCCTTCCTAGATGAAGCTCAGAGAGAGAAAACAGGACCACCATCGCTTCTCCTCTCTCCCTTCCTTCTTCCCATCATTCTCTTGACCAGACAATATTTTCTTCTTCTTTTTTTTTTTCTTTTGAGACAGAGTCTCGCTCTGTCACCCAGGCTGGAGTGCAGTGGCACAATCTCAGCTCACTGCAATCTTTGTCTCCTGAGTTTAAGCAATTCTTCTGCCTCAGCCTCCTGAGTAGCTGGGACTACAGGCACGTGCCACCACGCCCAGCTTTTCTTTTCTTTTTTTTTTCTTTTTTTTCTTTTTTTTTTTTGCATTTTTAGTAGAGACGGGTTTTCGCCATGTTGGCCAGGCTAGTCTCGAACTCCTGACCTCAGGTGATCCGCCCACCTTGGCCTCCCAAAGTGCTAGGATTATAGGCATGAGCCACCGTGCCCAACCTTGACCAGAAAATATTTTCTTTTGATTCCCTATGTTTTCACCTCCTGCTGTGATAGAGTGACAGATGTTATAGGTGGAGAGGTGTCTTTCTTACACTACAGAAGAATTCTGTGAGACGGGTTTTCCAGCCTGGGCTTTTTTTTGAGATGAAGTCTCACTCTATTGCCCAGGCTGGAGTGCAATGGCATGATCTCAGCTCACTGCAGTCTGGATTACCCAAGTTCAAATAACCCTCCCACCTCAGCCTCCCAAGCAGCTGGGACTACAGGCATGTGCCATCACACCTGTCTAACTTTAATTTTTGTGGTCAGCATCTCACTATGTTTTTCAGGTTGTTCTTGAAGTCCAGGTTCAAGTGATCCTCCCTTTACGGCCTCGCAAAGCGCTAGATTATAGGCATGGGCCACCATGCCCAGACAAGCTTTTGATATTCTAATGAAGAAATGAAGGAATATGGAACATTCTTTCTCAATAATCCTCTTTCCTGCTATCTAATGCTATATATCATATAGAAGTGGAATGTTACCACATTTTTAACATTCCTCTGTAACAAATCCTAATATCCTCAGCATATTAATGCCTTGACCTCTACCAGGGCAAAACGCATGTGCTCAGAAAGGCAAAAAGAAAAATAAGCACATTAATAACTTTCATATTACTCTTACACACACACATATTTAATTGCAATTGTAGAATGCATATTGTAAGTTTTATATTTTCAAGTATACAAGTAATAAATTACTACATATTTATTGGAAACAAAAACAAAAACAAAAAACCCACCTACTGGTTTTTTGTTTTGTTTTGTTTTGAGACAGGGTATTGCTCTGTTGCTGAGGCTAAAGTGCAGCAGCTTGATCTCAGCTTCCTGCAGGTCTGGACTTCTGGGGCTCAAGCGATCCTCCCACCTCAGCCTCCAGAGTAGCTGGGGCCACTGGCAAGCACCACCACACCTGGCTAATTTTTTGTATTTTTTGTAGAGACAGGGTTTTTCCATGTTGCTCAGTCTGGTCTCAAACTCCTGGGCTCAGGTGATCCTCCCAAGTGGGCCTCCCAAAGTGCTGGGATTA
The DNA here is from genome assembly GCF_008728515.1 of Papio anubis. Taxonomy (NCBI): domain Eukaryota; kingdom Metazoa; phylum Chordata; class Mammalia; order Primates; family Cercopithecidae; genus Papio; species Papio anubis. Next base: position 33,458,129 of record NC_044988.1, read on the forward strand.
TAGGCACGTGCCACCTCACCCAGTTCCATCTACTGTTTTATAACTTACTTTTGCATTTAAAACCATAATTGGGCCAGATGTGGTGGTTCATGCCTGTAATCCCAGCACTTTGGGAGGCCAAGGCAGGCGGATCACCTGAGGTCAGAAGTTCGAGACCAGCCTGGCCAACATGGTGAAGCCCTGTCTCTACTAAAAATATAAAAATTAGCCGGGTATGGTGGCATGTGCCTGTAATCCCAGCTACTTAGGAGGCTGAGACAGGAGAATTGCTTGAACGTGGGGGGCGTAGGTTGCAGTGAGCCTTACACCATTGCACTCCAGCCTGGATGACAGAGCAAGATTCTGTCTCAAAATAAATAAATAAATAAATAACATAAGAGAGTGTGTGTGTGTGTGTGTGTGTCTGTGTACCATTTTCCAATGTAATTCATTTTCCCATGTAATTCTCATGTAATTCAGATCAAAGCTAAAATACGCTTTTCAATCTCTAAGTGATGTCCCATTGTCTAGTGTACTTTTACACACTTAATCTTTAGCCAGTTTACTTTACTAGACAGTTAAGTTGTTTCCAGCTGAGCTAGGGTTAACAGCCCTTGTGCACATCTTTGGGTATTTTTTTCATTATAAGTTTCTAGAGGTAGAGTGTTTGAGTTAGAGAATACAAGCACTTATGAATGATGTTACCAATTGCCTAACCTCAGAAAAGTCACAGCATTTTCTGGGTCTACCAGCAGGGTATGACACTGCCCACTTCTCCATACCTTCTCTAAGTTTATAATTTATAATGCTAAAAGTATAAATTTTGCAATTGTAAATTTTTAAAAATGTATGCCAAAATATCTTTACCTAGCTGGTAAATATTGGTTTAAATTTGTATTTAGTTCTTGTGAGATTGAAGATTTTTTCATGTTTTAAATATGTATTGACTATTTGCATTTATTAATTTAAATGGCATCTTCAGATAAGAAAATTGAGGTTCAGAAAGTTTAAATTACTTGGTCAAGGACACACGGCTTATGTGAGGCAGACAGAGAACTTTTCTTTCATATCCTAAAATGAAACGGAATTGTTCTTCACTTTGTCAGAGTGAGCAATAAAGCCCGTGGGGTAAAGTTCTGTTGAAGCCAAGAGTTCAAGGTCATATAACTAATAGATAAGTTCTTTCCAGTCAAATTATCTTTATAAAATATTACTTGGAGAATTGTCGTGAAAGTTTAATGAGTTACAGTTCTTTTCTTCTTCAATTTATAGTCCCAAGGTAAGTTATATCTAGACTGAGATTGGAAGATGAAGAAACTGTTAAAAAGGGTGTCTAGGTGTGCTGACACCATCTTTCTCCCCATCCATGGATCATGAAACTCTGTGCAGCTGAGATGCTGAAGGAAACTCCGGTACTCCATGACCTCCTCCTCCCTTGCCACTGCATGAGGACAAAACAACCAACCATAAATGTTTTATGATGAGAGAATACAACCAGGAAACTATTTCTAGAGATACTCAGAAGCTGATGTCTTACTTTTTGTTTCTGAATGCCTTTTTCATTTATATCCCAATTAATATATAAGGCCTGCTGATATAACTTCGTGTGGCAAAGTCAAAGTCTCCTTCCTTTAATAACTAACATGAGTCAACTATTTTTTAAAAAGGGAAAAAAATAACAACGAAGGAAATGCCAGAATTACTTAAATCTTTAAAAAGCAGCAGCAGCATACTAGCAAAATGTAATTGATAAAAACTAGTCAAAGGTTTATTTGGATGGTGGAATTTGAAGGACTTAGGGGAAAAAAGAGAGATGCTAGCATTTATTGGAAGGAAAAAAAAATTCTAACAATTCTTTCTATTTGACTCGGAGAGAGAACTTTTTCTTCCAGGAGCTGAGTGACCAAGTTCTTCAAAGTAGAGCTTACAAGGGAAATGCCTCTCAACTTTTGTTCAATTTAAGATCATTTGTGTCCATGACTATTAGAAGACAATAAAGTAAAAAAGAATTGAAGTTAAAGACCAGTATCACTAGATATCTCCCCAAAGTGATGCTTCATATCCTGTATTTTGCTTTAGGCAGAGAAATGTCATAGAATTGGGTGCCAGCAGCAGTTACAGACGATGCAGGAGTCCAACCACTGCCCCATAAAATGTATTTAGTGCCCTACTGAGCACAGCACATTAGAGACCCAAGTGTCTGCTGGATACAGGTGAATGGACTCTTAAAGACCTTGCACAAAATACAACATGTAACTCAGCTAGTTCTTTTTGTAACAACTCTATATTTGTTCCTTACATAAGAGGTGTTGGTGGCTGGGTGCGGTGGCTCATGCCTGTAATCCCAGCACTTTGGGAGGCCAAGGTGGGCAGATCACGAGGTCCGGAGTTTGAGACCAGCCTGACCAACATGGTGAAACTCCATCTCTACTAAATATACAAAAAATTTAGCTGGGTGTGGTGGTGCACACCTGTAATCCCAGCTACTCAAGAGGCTGAGGCAGGAGAATCGCTTGAACCTGGGAGGCGGAGGATGCAGTGAGCCGAGATCTGAGTGCCATTGCACTGCAGCCTAGGCAACAGGGTGAGACTCAGTGTCGGGGGAAAAAAACAAAAAAAAAAACAAAACAAAAACAAAAAAAAAACAGGTGTTGGTTAAATGCACAAATTCCAGAGCCAGACCATCTGGCTCAACCCTTTCTCCTCCTAAAAGGGGAAACATAGACAAGGAGCTGAATCTTTTTGTGCCTCAGTTTCCTCGGCTGTAAGATAAGGATGATAAGCCATAATATTTCATTTGATTCTTCCAACAACCTCGTGAGGAAACAATAATCCTTACCTCACGGAGATACTGAGAGGACCAAGTGAATTAATTTGGGCCAAGTGCTTAGAAGAGTGCCTGGTATATAAGTGCTTTGTATGTGTTTGTTTTTGTTTGTTATTACCAGCTAAAATGGAACTTCTATGTAGCAATAGTATAAATACAGTTTAAAATCCACTTGGACCACTGAAATTGCCTTTTCAAAAATTATAACAGTAAGAGAAATCTGACATAGCTGACTCTACTTTGCTTCTAACCTATAAGCTATCCTTGTTCATTCCTGGGCATAAGCCAAACTAAGTTTTTTTTTTTTTTTTTTTTTTTTTTTTTTTTGACGGAGTCTCACTCTGTCACCCATGCTGGAGTGCAGTGGCATGGTTAAGGCTCACTGCAACCTCTGCCTCCCAAGTTCAAGCAATTCTCCTGCCTCAGCCTACCGAGTAGCTGGGACCACAGGCATGTGCCACCATGCTAGGCTAATTTTTTTTTTTCTTTGAGACATAGTCTTGCTCTGTTACCCAGGCTGGAGTGCAGTGGCACAGTCTCAGCTCACTGTAACCTCTGCCTCTCAGGTTCAAGCAATTATCCTGCCTCAGCCTCCTGAGTAGTTGGGATTACAGGCCTCTGCCACCACACCTGGCTAACTTTTGTATTTTTAGTAGGGACGGGTTTCACCATGTTGGCCAGGCTGGGCTTGAACTCCTGACCTCAGGTGATCTACCCACCTTGGCCTCCCAAAGTGCTGGGATTACAGGCGTGAGCCACTGTACCCAGTGTAGGCCAAACTAACTTTAGGAGGAAGTTACAGTTTAACCTTGAAGTACAGATAGTAATAGCCCTTCCCAAAACTATCCCCTCCTCATTGGAGGACAGGAATCGTCTTTATAGAACCAATGAAAAGACAAAAGATCAGGATTATGAAGGGAGCCTGAATTCTGCTAAGATGTAGGCGTAAATGATCACCAACCATTGTTCCAGAGGACACAAGATTTGTAACTTCTCCAATGTACTCCTGTAGATAACATCATCACATGTTGTAGAACCTAAGATTGGTTTTCTTTTTCCTTTTTTTTTTTTTTTTTTGGCTTGGGGGGGGGGGGGGGACAGGGTTTCACTCCCGTCGACCAGGCTGGAGTGCAGTAAAGCAATCTCATCTCCCTGCAACTTCCACCTCCTGGGTTCAAGCGATTCTCCTGCCTCAGCCTCCCAAGTAGCTGGGATTACGGGCACTCACCACCATGCCCAGCTAATTTTTGTATTTTTAGTAGAGACAGGGTTTCACCATGTTGGCCAGGCTGGTCTTGAACTCCTGACCTCAAGTAATCCACCCGCCTTGGCCTCCCAAAGTGCTGGGATTACAGGCGTAAGCCACCGTGCTCAGCCCTAAGATTGGTTTTCTGAGATGTTTTTCAGACTTTTGGATTTCTGAGGACTGGCTGACCACAGTCAGATCCACAAATCAACCAGTCCTGTAGCCCCACCCCAGAGACTGACTCTGCATAAGGACTAGTTTCCACACCCCTGTGATTTCATCTTCATCCAACCAGCAGAATCTATTCCCTAAACCCTGACTGCCAAGTTATTCTTAAAAACTCCAGCCTCCAAATTTCCAGGGAGGCTGATTTGAGTAATAACCTCTTGTCTCCCCATGTGACTAGCTTTGTATTAATTAAGCTCCATCTTTACAACAATACCAGTGTCTCAGTGAATCAGCTCTACCTGTGTGGCAGGCAAGAACCTATCAGGGGATTGTACTACCAGCGTTGAACTTTTGAGACTCCTGCCTTTGCTTTTTTTTTTTTTTTTTTTGAGACGGAGTTTTGTTTGCTCTTGTTGCCCAGGCTGGAGTGCAATGTCGCAATCTCGGCTCACTGCAACCTCCGCCTCCCCAGGTTCAAACAATTCTCCTGCCTCAACCTCCCGAGTAGCTGGAATTATAGGTGCCTGCCACCATGGCCAGCTAATTTTTTGTATTTTTAGCAGAGACGAGGTTTCACTATGTTGGCCAGGCTGGTCTCAAACTCCTGACCTCTGGCAATCCACCTGCCTTGGCCTCCCAAAGAGGAAAGGTGGGATTACAGGCGTGAGCCACCACACCTGGCTCGACTTTTGCTTTTAGTCGGGGAGATTTTGATTATTTCAAAATGTTTGTATATATTGAAATTTTTAAAATCTTTTATATTGCACTATTTTCAATGCATAATTTAAATGAACATAAAACAAGTATGCACTATAGGGGCTTTAGGTGTTGTTGGGCTCAGAATCCAACACCCCAAAATAAGGCATTTTGACATGTTGACATGGAGAAACCTCAAGGTCTCTCACAAAGAAGTGGAAATTCCTTTATCTGCCTAAGATTCAGACCCATCAAAGAAAGTAATTGTTTGTTCTTCCCCTTCCTGTAAGACCAAGAATGTAACGACACCTGAACAGACACTTTCACTATCAAAGAGAACTATTCACAAATTAATCTCTGTTAGCGATCCATTCATTCTCCCTCCTAATCCCCTCAGCAATTCCTGTTCTCCCCACCTCCCACAACCTGTTTTACCATGATTCAAGCCCCCATTCTCTCTGTAACCTCAAGATGGTATACAAATTTCTGTACCTCATTGGGAGGCTAGGTCTTCATTTTGAAGGCTCCTATGTGTATGTTAAATACATTGGTATGCCTTTTTTCCTATTAATGAATCTGCCTGTCAGTGATTTTGAAGCAAACCTTCAGGGGACCAAGGGCTTTGGCCTCCCGGTGTGAAAGTGCTATGGGTGATGTAAGGCCTCTTGTCACCCAGGCTGGAGTGCAGTGGTGCAATCATAGCTCCCTGCAACCTCAAACTCCTGGGCTCAAGCCATCCTCTTACCTCAGCCATCCAAGTAACAGGGACTACAGGCATGTGCCATCATGCCCAGGTTATTTATTTATTTTTTAAGTTTTGTAGGGCCAAGATTTCACTAAGTTGCCCAGGCTGGTCTCAAACTCCTGGCCTCAAATGATCCTTCTGCCTTAGCCTCCCAAAGTGCTGGAAATACAGGTGTGAGCCAACACTCCCGGTTCTATGGTAGACACTTTGGAAATACAACAGATAGAAGGCAAAGATGACCATTGTTAAAATCTTGACATATTTCTTCTGGTCTTTTTTTCTAAGCACATGGTTTTATTTCATCTGCTTGTTAGTTGGTTGGTTTAATGTTTGTAGAAACAGAGGTCTAACTATGTTGTCCAGGCTGGTCTTAAACTCCTGGGCTCACGCAGTCCTCCTGTCTCAGCTTCCCTAAGTTCTGGGATTATGGGTGTGAGCCACTGCACCCAGCCAATATGTTTATTTTACATACATGTGATCAAATTGTATATGCAATTTTAGTATTTCTTTCTTCCCTTTATATTTATAAATATAGATTTATAACATGTGCTATCCCATGCTGTTAAAAACTTCATAAACTTCGTTTATGAAGGCTGCATAAGGTACTGTTGCTTGGCAGTTCCATAATATATTTACCATTCCATTTATGTTGGACATTTGGGTTTTTTCCAGCTGTTTTTTACTGTGGGACAAGTCTGTTCTCTCGTGCGCTTTTTTTTTTTTTTTTTTTTTCTTTGAGATAGGATTCCCCTCTGTTTGCCCAGGCTAGAGTGCTGTGGCGTGATCTTGGCTCACTGCAACCTCCACCTCCTAGGTTCAAGTGATTCTCCTGCCTCAGCCTCCCAAATAGCTGGGATTACAGGCGCATGGCACTAAGCCTGGCTAATTTTTGTATTTTTGGTAGACGAGACTTTGCCATGTTAGTCAGGGTGGTCTCGAACTCTTGACCTCAAGTGATCCGCCTGCCTTCGCCTCCCAAAGTGCTGGGATTACGGGTGTGAGCCACAGTGCCCAGCACTGTTCTCTCTTTCTTGATAGTTTTCCTTCTGACATTTCTTTAATTCTTTTTTTCCTCTTTTTTTTCTTTTTTTAGAGATAGTCTCATTCTGTCGCCCAGGCTGGAGTGCAGTGGCTTGATCTCGGCTCACTGCAATCTTCGCCTCCCAGGTTCAAGCGATTCTCCTCCCTCAGCCTCCCAAGTAACTGGGACTACAGGCACGTGCCACCACGCCCCGCTAATTTTTTTGTATTTTTAGCAGAGACGGTTTTCACTGTGTTAGCCAGGATGGTCTTAATCTCCTGATCTCGTGATCCGCCCGCCTCGGATTCCCAAAGTCCTGAGATTACAGGCGTGAGCCACAGCGCCCGGCCCCCTTTCTGACATTTCTTCAGATCTTCCTCAGACACCCAAAGACCTTAAAATCCCTCTAACCTTTCTGTCAAAGTTTGCTTTCTGGAAAAGCTGATAAACTCATTCATACTAAAGTCTACAAGGTTGTAAATCTTAATCTATTATCGCTTAAAAGATGCTTCTATCAATTTACGCCAAAGGAATGAAGCTCAAATTGTGAGGATTTAGTCATCAGAAAATCTAGTAGGGGAAATTCTCCCTACCCACAATCAGAGTAGATTCTACAACAGCAAAAAGAGTTCCGGGCTCACTAATTTTAGGAAAGCTGATAAGAAGACCGCTTGCAGCTGCGGAGGTACTGATTCGGTATACGGAGGGAAAGAGTTTGTATATGTGAGAGTGAACTGGGTAGAAAATGGAAGAGAATCAGAAATTCACTTAGCAACACCAAATATATTTGGCACCACTAACCTAGTTTCTCCTGTGTTTGCCTTTCCAATCCGTTGGACCTTAGGGGATGGACCGCCCACTTTCTCCCCAGAACAGCGCCCGGGTCCGGTTCTCAGTCCTAATTACTGCACCAAGCCTCCATGCTCCAGGGCCTGTGGTCACAAGGAGCGGAAGTAAAGTTCTAAGAGAAATCACCATCTCCTTGTGCAGGGAACACTTCCAAGCCCAGTGTCCACAGACAAATCACCTCCAGCGACTCGAAGAGGAGAATTAATAATCCCTGTGGGGGGGCACTGGAGGCTCCGCGTGAAAGTTTCCAGAGCCCTGTTCTGCCCCAGGACTCCTTTCTCTCCTCCCAGAGGCTTCAGGCTTTCGCGGCTGCTGGCACATCCCAGCCTGCGTAGCGGGGCAAGAGGGACCCAAGGCAGAATCAGCTTCCCCCAACTCGAAAGGGCACCCGTTCTCTAGGGTGCTGGCACTGGAAATAGCTGGTGTGGAGAACGGAGAGGGAGACGTGCAGGATGAAGCCCACGCCAAGGAGGGCAGTGGCTCCGCCTCTCTGGGTTAGGGACATAAGAAAACCCTGAACCCGAAGACCTAGCATGAGTGGGGCGTGGAAAGCGAGACAGACTCCAGTGGAAGGCTGTGGGGCGGGACTCAGGATTCCCGGAGAGGCTGCCCCAGCTCCTGCCGCAGCGCTGGGCGCCCTCCCACGCCTGCTCCCTAGGGACCCCAGGCGCCCCACGAACGCACCCACCCTCCTTCCCGGGCCCGCCGCTCCTCCCTCCTTCCTCGCTGGTTGGCCCGGGCGCCGCAGAGCGCGGCGGCGGCAGGAGGAGCCGGGCGCGCCTGCCACGCAAAACCACCGGGCTGGCAGGGCGGCAGGCGCGGTGCGCGATCCCGGGTGGCGGCGGCAACGGCGGTGGTGACCGCGGCGACTGCAGCGGCCAGCTCTCACCTCTCTCCTGTGCACCAGCATCTCGCCGCGCCGCCAAGCAGCCAGCAGTCCCCGGGTCGCCCAGCCCACGCGCTCACGGCCGAGCCCAGGGCACAATAGCGGCGACAGCCATGGGGAAACCGGCGAGGAAGGGATGCGAGTGGAAGCGGTTCCTGAAGAATAACTGGCTGCTACTGTCCACCGTGGCCGCGGTGGTGCTAGGTGAGCGGCGCGGCGGGTGGGCGATGAGCGCACCCTCACGCGCTCTCTGCGCCCAGGCCGCGTGCGGCTGTGAGGGTGGGCTTGGCGCTGGCGCACTCCATGCAGGGTCCCTCAATGCCCCCTCGGCCTTAGCCTCGAGTCCCCCGCGGGGCCTTCCCTCCCCCACCCTCAAGCGCTCTAATTACTGCACAATAAGAACAAAGCTCCTCAGGGACTCCCATTTGAGTGCTCCTTGAGCTGCTGGTTCCTGCTCTACCCAAAATGATCAAAGGGGCTTGGGAGTCGAAAGGGAAGCAAGTAGCTCTTGGTTCTGCTCGTTTGAAAACAGGGTTCGATTTTTTTCTTTGTTAATCCCGCACCGTATCTCCCCCTAACATCGCCACCTTTCTCACCCCCACACCCCCAACCACGCTGCCCGGACAGAGATTGAGTGTGGACTACAGTTCTCCGACGAATTGGAAGAGGCACCTTGGCCTCCGGGATGGGCCGGACCCTTGGGGGAGGGAGGCTGAGAACGCTGTCGCCGCTCACCATGGGCAGTGCGTGGAACGGTGCCTTCCCACGCGGCGAGCGTCGACTGCCTGCACCCGGGCTCTGAAAAGCTGCCACATTCGTGCCTGAATTCTGGGATGTGCCATTGTGGCCCGCGGGAGGTCACGGGGGAAGAGAGTTAAGAGAACTCGGCCGCCTCCCCTCCTGCCTTCCTTGCTCTCCACGTTGTTTTTGTATTTAAAATAATGTTTAAGCCATCCTTGCCTGTTTTTAAACAAGTGTGTATTTAAGTGATCCACCCCTCACGGATCACTGGACCAGGTGGATGTCTGAGCCATTGCTCAGAGGTATGAGTTATTTAGATTCTGATTTTTTGCCAAGGTTGTGTGTTTCTAGCTCTGGCCCGGGGATGCGCTTCCCTGGGATTAGGGCCATATCTATCTCCTTTCCCGTGATAGCTCCTCAGCAGGTGAGGGCTGTTGCACCCTCTGAGGAACGTGGATTCCTCGGCAGGCTCCACCTTCCCTTTGGAAACTGCAGCTGTGTTTGCTGAAAAGGCAAGTGGGGACAGCTTATCTCCTCCCAAACTCGAGTACCTTCCTCTCCAGTTGCTGCTCCTAAATCTCAGAATATATGCTGTTGTCTGCTTCCCCTCCGAACCGCCCCCTCCCCTTAGGGTGGGAATAGGGCAGGGAAATGGCCTTTGGAAGTTAATGGGATTATTGGGGTCAGATTGGATTCTCCAGAACCTTGTGCAAAGGAAAGTCAGGTTTCTAGTAAATAAATAACATCCTGGAATGACCCTAGCAGAGGCTATTTGTAGGAGGAAAGGAGAGAAGTAGAGAAGCAAATCTTGACTATTTCCCCCAACAAGTGCCAAGTGGTTTTGGAATTTTTTTTTTCCTTCGGTTTTGGACGTTTTTAAGGGAAACTTTACCTACTCCACCATATTTAAATAGCATATGCTACAAAGAACGACTTGATTTCCTTTAGGCCAAAGAGAAGAGATGGCTTTGTTTGTTTTCCTAGTGATAAGAGTCGAGGATTAATTGTTAAAGCTCTTTTTGAAGACTTTGAGAGAGGGCCAGGGCGAAGTGGCTCACGCCTGTAATCCCAGTTACTCAGGAGGCTGAGTCAGGAGAATTGCTTGAACCCAGAAGGCAGAGATTGAAGTCAGCCAAGATTGTGCCACTGCACTCCCGCCTGGGTGAGAGACCAAGAATCTACCAAAAAAAAAAAAGGAAAGAAAAAGATGACTCACACCTATAATCCCAACATTTTGGGAGGCCAAGGAAGGAGGATTGCTTGAGCCCGGGAGTTGGAGACCAGCCTGGGCAACATGGCAAAACTCCATCTCTACAAAAAAATACAAAAATTAGTGTGGTGGTGCACATCTATACTCCTAGCTACTCAGGAGGCTGAGGTGGGAGGATCACCTGAGCCCAGGGAGGTGGAGGCTGCAGTGAGCCATGATCGCAACACTGCACTCCAGCCTGGGCAACAAGAGTAAGACCCTGTCTAAAAGGAAAAAAGAAAAAAAAAAAGACTTTGCAGGGTAAACACTGGCTTGTGCCTCCCTCCTGATTCCCTGTGAAAGTGGAGTTATCCTGCCTTTTCAGCATAGGGCTCTCCAGAGATACTCACTTGTTACCCAAGTGTTGCACACCACCGGTCAGCATGCAATTCACTAGAGACTGGTTTGGAAAAGATTTTAAGCAATTGTTCCCTGGCCTTTGGAATCGGTTGCATGAATACGTCTTCAGGGTCAAGAAGAAGTACATGCCCATTTTGCAGACATGGCCTTTGGTCTCAGATGGGCACTTTCCTCCAATTTTAATGTATGTGAGCCCCAAGAGCTTGGTTTGAGTACTTTTCTCCAGAAAGGAAAGTCACCACTTAAAAATCAAGTGTCCAGCTGAAATATTCCTGGATATTTGCTCCCTCAGATGGCAACAAAGGGCAGTCCTGCTTCCGGTCTGAGAAGTCTCAAACCTAGACCACCCCCAATGTGCCCATTAACAGGGATCCTTTCCTTTTCCTTTTTCTTCAGAGTACTGGGCCTGAGTGGAAAATCATACTTCTGTTTGTGTAGTCTGTAAGGGCTGATTTGTTTAACTGGCAGTGAAATTCCAGTGACTTATAACAGTGGCACTGAGTCTATTCATAAACCCTTGCTAGATCATGATAGTAAGAGTTTATTTTATAACTGCCTTAAATGATCCAGAAAAATCACAGGAGCTCTGATGCAGCCTCTCTTCTGGACTTTTCAGCATGTGGACCTTAAAGAAAAAAACTGTGAAATTTATTAACTATCCTGACAAAACATCATTTTCTGATTATAGCCATTGAAATGTTTGGTCCCTGACCAGGTGCAGTGGTTCTCACCTGTAATCCTAGGACTTTGGAAGGCCAAGGTGGCAGGAATGAGTGAGTCCAGGAGTTTGAGACTGGCCTGATCTCATCTCTAGTTCTAAAAAAAATTTAAAGAAATAATAATGAGATGTTCAGTCACTACTATAATTTAGTAGCCCTGACACTTTAAAATATTTGATTATAGAAATAAGGGGCAAAGATTTTTATGAGCCAGCTTAAAGTCTGATTTTTCAAGATACAGCACATGAGGGGAAATGTAATAAAGGTCATCTTTATCAGGAGTGGAAGTTCACTCTTTTCATGGACAAGGAAATGCTAAGAACCAAACATTTCTCAAATTCTTGTTCACAAGATGAAGGGATTGAATAGTTAGGTGACCATCTTGGTTAATTTCTGTGACACCTTACATGCTTCCTGAAAATAATATCTTCGATTTTCACAGGAAAATCCTCTATCCCCTACTAAAATACCACTAGGAACATTTTCACGGCTTTCATTATAATTCTTATAGGCTTATTCTTTGCTTCCATAGAATGGTAGAATGAGCACAGAGCCTGGAGTGAAAAGTCTTTGGGATTTGAATTCTGGTACTATCAAGCTCTATCATGTAGGCAAATTGTGTATTCCCTACAAGCCTCAATTTCCTCATCTGGAAATTGGAGATATTAGTCATTACCTCATTTGTTATTAGAGGTGATTAAGATAATGTGAAAAATACTCAGTTGTGTGGCTGGCATATATTCAGCACTCAATAGTTGTTATTTTAAGGTAAATCTGAATAATTTGATTATGAGAAAATTAATATTTTCTTATTAAATAAATTATCTCATATTATGTCTCTGTCTCTGTTCTGCTTAGTGTCCCACCTATAATTTAGGGTGATTCAAGTGTTTTGATGACCTGCTCTGTCTGAGCTAGTAGCTGTCTCCGTAGTATTATTCATTTCTTTAAAGGGGAAATGGAAAGAATGAATCATTTTGTTTTGTGCCCCACAGGCTAATCGCTAATCCTCAATTCATTTAAATATATTATTTAAATATATAATTTATATAAATATAATTTAAGTATGTAAATTCTGAAAGAAGGTTTTATGCTCTAAGTGGGAATTCTGTCCAAGCAGGCTTACTGAGTGAGAATTCTGCCAGCCTTCTGATTCGGGTCATCCAATAATGATTATATAGTATATAATGTTGTTAAGGCACTTCTTATATCCTCACCCTATTCACAATATAAAACCTAATCTTTCCCTCCAGACCAGTTATGCCATTACTTCAGTCATTTGAAAACTCTGTGATTTCAACTTAGAGCTACTCAGAAACAGCAATAGGTACTGGCATTGACATGACAGAGCTGGCAAGCTCATTCATTCTAAAGTGTTTTCTTTGGAGCACTAAGGAAGCAATCATGCATAGATTCTGATTCCATTATCTAAAATCAGAAACAGCTCCTTCATGGTCTTAGTAATACCCTTGCCCAGCCTCATGTCTCTACCCTGGAGCTCATGTAGCCTGCATCTGGAAGTGCTAATTTGAGACGTGGCATAGGCTTTCCCGCTTTGTCTGTCTAGCCCTTGAGGACAGGGCCCAGCGGTGGTTCACACTGGTTCCAAGCCCAGCCCCTCACCTACATAGAACCTTGGCTCAGCACTGTTTAGGAATATCCCTATAGTAATCAACACTTAAGCCATTCATTCATTTAACAGATATGTATCAGACACCCACTGTGCACCAGGGATTGTTCTAGAGCCGGGTCATATGGCATGTTCTCATGGGACTTAATGTTCAAGTAGAGAGAGGAAGACCATAAACAGAATACATAGGTAACCTACTGTATAGAGTATGTTAGGTGGCAATAGGGTTCTGGAGTAGTATAGAGCAGGGAGTGGGCTGGCAAGGTGGGGGGTTGCAGTTTTAAACAGGATGACAGGAGAGGCCATACTGAGAAGGTGACAGTTGAATCAAGACTGAGGAGAGGTGAAGGAAAAAGTTGCACAGGTATCTGGGGAACATCCTAGTTTGTGTGAGAAACATCAAGGAGTAGAATGAGGGAGGGAGAGAGTAGGAGGAGGTGAAGTGGAGGTGAGGCTGGGGGCAGAGCAATAGGATGGTTCAGGTCCAAGGTCCAGGAAAGGGGAGATGGGTGCCTCAGCTGAGCAGCCAGGAGTGGAACACAATGGAAAGATAGCTGCTTGGGGTTAACCTGCAGGGCTTGGCTGAATTTGGTCCAAGGGAGAAGGCGGTGGCCATCTCTAGCAAAACAGAGAGTCCTGGAAGGAGCACCAACTTGGAAAAGAACATGGCATGTTCCACGGTGGACATGTTGAGTTCGAGGAGTCAGAGGGGTGTTTGGGCAAAGGTAGGCAGCAAGCACCTGGCTAAGTAAGTCTGGTGCTCAGGAGACAAACGTGGAGTGGAGTGTCGACTTAAGAGAGCATGTCAGGGACCTGATTGAGGCTTTGGGAATGAATGAACCTATCGTGGGAGAGTAGGGAGAAGAGAAGACCAAAGACAGAGTTCTGGACAACCCCAGCATTGGAGGCCTGGGAAGAGAAGGGCCCCATAGGAGAAACCGGAAGTGGTGTGACAGAAATTAAGAACAGGAACAGTGATGGGTGACAGGTTCAGGGGCAGGAGTGAGGGGATCTGGGGTGTTCAACAGCGTTGGGGATACAAAGGACAGGGACGTGACCTTCTGGGCTTTTATTTGGAGGCACTTAGATGTGAAAGAATTCAGAGAAAGTGGAAGTCATATTTAAGATCCAAAGAGTATTTTCTTTTCTTTCTTTTTTTAAGAGACAGGGTCTCGTTTTGTTGCCCAGGGTGGTCTTGAACTCCTGGCTTCAAGCTATCCTCCTGCCTCAGCCTCCCAAAGTGCTAGGGATTACAAGTGCGAGCCACTGCACCCAGCTTTGTTTTGTTTTGTTTTTCTTTGTTTTTTGTTTTTTAAGGAGACTTGAGTCTGACCGAACCTGAAGAGAAGTGATCATTAAAAATAAAAATACAGCTGAGCATGGTGACTCATGTCTGTAATCCCAGCACTTTGGGAGGCCAAGGTGGGAGGATTGCTTTAGGCTAGGAATTCAAGACCAGCCTGGGCAACACAGCAGGACCCCTGTCTCTGCAAAATAAAAATTAAATTAGCCATGCATGATGGTGTGTGCCTGTAACCCCAACTACTCAGGAGGCTGACATGGGAAGATCACATGAGGCCAGGAGTTCCAGGCCGCAGTGAGCGTGATCACATAACTGTACATTCCAGCCAAGGTGACAGAGCAAGACCCTGTCTCTAAAAAAAAATAATAATAAATGCAGAAGAGAGAGAAAACAATGAGTGATGTTGCGTGGAGAAGACAGCGTGAAGTGGAGGGACCAGGTCGGGGATTGGCCCTGAACAGAGAACAGGACTTTATACTCCTGAGATGGAAGTGGGGAGTTAAGGGTGAAGCATTGTATTCCTTTCCTGTGGCTGCCATAACAAATTACCACAAATTGGGTGGTTTAAAAAAACAGAAATTTTTTTTTGAGACTTATGTATCCACTACTCTGTGCCAAGTACTGTTCTGAGTGCTATATAGGTATTAAACCATTTAATCTTTCCATCAAGCATATTTTCAGGAAACTGAGAGTTAAGAAACTTGCCCAAGGTCAAGGGCAGAGCTGGGATTCAAACCCTGGAAGTCTGGCTCCAGAGACTCTGCTTCTAACCACTGTCCTCTCCTGCTGCTGTGTGATATTTATTACCGTGTATTCTGATTTTTCTGCCTCCCTCACCAACTCATGAACCCTAAGGGAAGGAATTTTGTGCTGCTCTTCTCTGTGCCCACAGTACCTGTCACATTGCACAGTAGGGTGAATACATTTGTTGAATTGTTGAGCCATTTATGACCCAGAGAGTTAGTAAAAGGTTGTCCGTGTTTGTCAAGGAAACAAATGAGCCTAAAACTTAGATCAAACTCTGTTTCCTCCATAAATTCTGCTCTGCCTGTTTCAGCCCCCTCTGATCTATGTCAGCAACATAGATTAACACTGAATAAGTCTATATAAATATCAAGCATATTAATCTTTTCTTTCTCAAAACTAGATTACAGACCCCTTGAGGTCCCTGTTGTTACATTTCACAGGCACTAAAAAATTAAATGAGCCACAATGAGACTGACTCTTAAAAACTATTTTTTTAATTTTCAAAAAAGTGTATCTGCTACCTATACTCTCTGAGTCTTTGGTTCTTATTAAGAAGAAAGGGATTTAGATTAGCTAGGAGAGCAAAGAAGATTCTATTCATGCATCTTTTACCATTTATAGGTAGTGGATTATCTGGTATGATGTTTGTTGAAAAAGAGTTGAAAACAAAAGTTCTGAAATTGATTACTGCTGTCTGCCACTTGCTTAGGGTCCGGAACTAGTGGTATGTGTGCTAGTAATTGTTGACTTGGGTTATAAAACCTCTGAGAGTCCTATAGCTTTAAGAACCTTTAGCTTTATGACTGTGTATTCATTCCACAGTTCATTGCTGGGAGCCAGAGGAACTCTTCCGTAAGGAGCTAAGTGGGGGTTAAAGGGCATTACAGGATGATAAAATGACCTTGACATTGAGTTAACTGTTTTGTGTTTGAACTGCTGATCAGTGACATAGGGATAATAATGTAAATTGTATACGGGGCTCTTACCATGGTAATATGTTCTAGGTCAGTATTATTAGATTGTTTATTACAACAGTAATAGAAGACCTAATATATGTATGTTTTTGGACTTTATATGTCTCTAATTTAAAATATTTGCAAAGTACACAATACTCCAAAAACACTAAACAAAATAATAGTTTCTTTAAAATGACAGGAGTAGCCTAGTTCCTATATCCTCAAAACCAGTGATTTCCACAACAATAAATAATCAGTTTGACACAGGGAAAACAAAAAAAGCCATAGTTATTCCTATATAATGGGGACTTTTGCTTTTAATGAGGAATATAGCTTTATGTTTATATATTTCTGAAAACTGATGAAAACAGACAAGGTTGCTAGTTTAGTCATATATATTTAGTTTGTATTAATATATTTACTCCATAGCATGCCACAGACATGACAATATTAGCAAAATACTGAGCACTACTAACTGGTTTCCATAATATTTTCTAGAAATTTGGGAGTTGATAGTGACTTAAGTTCATTTGAAAATACATATATATGTGTGTGTGTATGTGTATATATATGATATTGCTTATACATTCTCTAAAATACTGAGATACGTGGTCTCTGTCTCTATGTATACATATATATGTGTATATATTATGTATTTTATATATATGTATATATTATGTATTATATACATTATATATATGTGTATGTATTATGTATCTTTTTTTTTTTTTTTTTTTTTTTTTGAGACCAAGTCTCACTCTGTCATCCAGGCTTCTTTTTTTCAAGTCTCACTCTGTCACCTAGGCTGGAGTGCAGTGGTACGTTCTCGGCTCACTGCAACCCCTGCCTCCCAAGTTCAAGCGATTCTTCTGCCTCAGCCTCCCGAGTAGCTGGGATTACAGGTGCCCACCACCATGCCCAGCTAATTTTTGTATTTTTAGTAGAGACGAGGTTTCGCCATGTTGGCCAGGCTGTTCTCGAACTCCTGACCTCAGGTGATTCACCCGCCTCGGCCTCCCAAAGTGCTGGGATTACAGGCGTGAGTCACTGGGCCCGACCCTATATTATGTATCTCTATCTCTCATCTATCTATCTTATCTCCTTAATTAAGTACCTTAGAGATCCTTCTGGCCTAGCCAAAATTCTACATATTAAAGAATTAGGAAAAGAAACTGGGTTTTGAATGCTTATGCCTGGTGTTTTCATTTTTGCAACCAAATCAGAATCAGATTTGAAGCATCACTGAAATGATTCTGATTTTTGGTTGTTCTATGCAAGGTATATATAACTCAAGTCTATCAAATCAAAACCCCAAACAAAATGATCTAAACACAAAATTATAAAATGAATCTTTAAAATGATTTTACATATTAGACTCTGCACATGCAGGTTGGTACATACAATCTTAATGCCTCCTATGAGGAAGACTTTGAATATAAATCACTAATGGTTGGCAAATCTTGAATATCTTGTTAGATGTTGCTTAATTTAAGATATGGTGTTTTATTTAGGACAGTAACACTACAAAATTGAAGTTGCTCACCTGTTAAAAATTTGAGCATTGGGCATAAGAAATAAAGCAAGCTTCAAATGAAAACATGCTGTGTAGAAAATTTTTGTGTGCAAATTCAGGATGTGGTGGAGCTCAGATGGGTAAAGCCTGGGTTACGTCAGACAAGGTAGGATTAGGACTCAGTTGTGAGAGAGCATGCATGCATGTGAGAGCACTTGCTTATAAAGAGAGAAATCTTTCCACATTAATTACTTGTGAGAAATTGTGATTACCTTTAACAGAGCCGAGACTGAAAATAACTGTCCTAGGGAGTCCGTGACACACTGGCCTGGTGCCAGGGAAGCTGTGTTCGCCTGAGGTACTGCAAATTTCCCATGTCACTGGAGATTTGGGGTTACATATGCTGTGACAACTCAAGAACTCTCGAAGAAAATGAACTCATTTTAGATGACATTGAGTGGCCCATTTAAACCCCCCATAGCAGTGTCTGTTAAAGTAGAAAGTGTTTTAAATGGCCTTTTCTATTTTGTTTTGTTTTGTTTTGAGACAGAGTCTCACTCTGTCACCCAGGCTGGAGTGCAGTAGTGCGATCTCGGCTACTGCAACCTCCACCTCCCAGGTTCAAACAATTCTCCTGCCTCAGCCTCCCAGGTAGCTGGCAGTACAGGCACCTGCCACCACAACTGGCTAATATTTTCTATATATTTAGTAGAGACGGAGTTTCACCATGTTGGCCAAGCTGCTCTCGAACTCCTGACCTCAAGTAGTCTGCCCGCCTCAGCCTCCCAAAGTACTGGGATTATAGGCATGAGGCACCATGCTGCGCCCAAGAGGTTGATTTAGAAAGAGTTAATACATTATACTTGCTGAAGGAACAGCCCCAAACTGCAACAAAGAGTGCCCTGTTGTAATTAGTACACCCACAGTAACACCTCTGTTAATGGAAAGGAAGTGTTTCAGTGACTCACTCTTTGCCAGAAATGTTACTACTTTACTTTGAAAATTATCTGCTGACTGCCTGTTCCATTACCAAAGGTAGAATATTTCCTTTCCAGTAAATAGTCCTATACTTTCTGGGATGGACAGATCTCTTCCCAGCTCACAGATGCTTCACGTTCCTCTCCCAGGCCCAGCCTCAGCTATGTGAGCTCTGGGCAGCGGTCCCCACTCAGCCAAGACAGGGAGGAATACAGTGCCTCGTTCTCTACCACTAAACCCCAGAACCAGCCCTGAGAAGATAAGATGTCCCACCAGTCCTGCACTCATGCTGAGGTCACCACTCCCGAGCCCTTTCTTAATCTCAGAGTCCCTAACTGTGTCCAAGACAGGGCAGTTGTCACAGCAGATCTCCACATGTCTAGGAAGGCTCTTGATAGTAGAAAGTGTTTTAAATGGCCTTTTCTATTTTGTTTGTTTTGTTTTGAGACAGAGTTTCACTCTGTCACCCAGGCTGCAGTGCAGTAGTGCGATCTCGGCTACTGCAACCTCCACCTCCCAGATTCAAATAATTCTCCTGCTATCATCATGTGACTCTCTGCTTGGTCTGCATGTTGAAGTAATAGCGGCCTTGGGGACTGGGACTTGGCTTCAGAAACACCCTCAGAGAGGGTCCACATGGCCACACAGTGTGTTTATTCTTATAATCTCTCTGTGACAACTGTTTGGGTATAGCACTTTCAGATGGTTAAAACTACAGCACTTTGGCCAGGCACGGTGACTCACGCCTATAATCTCAACACTTTGGGAGGCTGAGGCGGGCAGATCACCTGAGGTCGGGAGTTCAAGACCAGCCTGACCAACATGGATAAACCCCATCTCTACTAAAAATACAAAATTAACCAGGCATGGTGGCGCATGCCTGTAATCCCAGCTACCAGGGAGGCTGAGGCAGGAGAATCGCTTGAACCCAGGAGACACAGGTTGCAGTGAGCTGAGATCGCACCATTGTGCTCCAGCCTGGACAACAAGAGCGAAACTCCATCTCCAAAACAAAACAAAACAAACCAACAAACAAAAAAACTACAGCACTGACTCAAACAAGGGGGAAATCCTTATAGGAGAGAGCTTGGGTGAGATTGTATAATTATTTTTCTACCACTGTTCTATTGCTTAAGAGTTATCTAGTTACTTATAACTCAGTAAGGAATTAAGTCAACAACAAAAAATGCACCATCACCAGAAATGCCTAAGCCACAGAGAGCCTAATCCCTGAGCCTCTCCCCATTACTGGAAAATAAACTGATACTGCTCAATTTCTGTGGGTATCTCAAAGACTTGTTTTCTGAGCCACTTAGCCACTTTGCAGGTCTCATTTAAGATTTCCCCAAATTATGGGCCAGGCACAGTGGCTCACACCTGTAATTCTAGCACTTTGGGAGGCCAAGGCAGACAGATTGCTTGAGCCCAGGGATCCGAGACCAGCCTGGGCAATGTGATGACACCTCATCTCTACACATAATACAAAAATTAGCCAGGTGTGGGTGGCTCATGCCTGTAGTCCCAGCTACTCAGGGGGCTGAGGTGAGAGGATCACCCGGGAGGAGGTTGAATCAGGAGTGAGCCAAGATCACACCACAGCAGTCCTGCCTGGGTGATAGAATGAGACCCTGTCTCCAGGAAAAAAAAAAAAAAAAAAGATTCCCCAAAGTATGAGACATTGAGAGAGAGAGTGAGAGTGACATATTTTCTCCCTTGAAAATTTCTCTTTGGCTAACCAACCTAATATCAATATTTATTGAGAATTTACTATAAGTTTTATGTACACTTACCTCCCATTTGACCCTCAGTACAATGAGTTAGGAGGTTCCCATTTTACCAGATGAGGAAACTGAAATTTACAAGGCTTAGGTCATGTAGCTGAGCACACAGAGCTAGGATTAGTACCCAGGACTGTCTGATTAAAGCTTAGGTTACTAATTATTAACCATTAAGCAAGTCTTCTTCCTTCCTAGCAAACCTTGATACACCTAATTGGTAGTTAGAACCATTCTGGCAGACAGGCTTCATTCTTGCAAAGTAGCCAAATAAAACCTATTCTCCTCCTTGCTTCAACTTTTGTCAGTCTTGTAGCTCTTCTTTATTGTGTGTGGTTAGTCCTTTCCCCTACGCTTCTCCTACATAAGCCTTCTCTTTGAGCTCGCATTCTAGTGGAACACATCTAGTTGCTTTCCCAGAACTGTTGTACTCTCATGCCCTAATCCTTTTGCTCAAATGTTTCACTCACTGTTATCCTGCCTATCCTTGAAGATGGATCTAATTCCCACTTTTATCTTGTAGACTTCTCTGACTGCAGTTGGAGATAATCTCCCTTCTCTGCATTCTTAACCCTTGATTTATATGCATTAAATTATCACCATTAGCACCACCATTCCCAGGCCTGTTCTGTGGCAGACATCACTGATTACAGTACTCTTCACTACTGAGCTCTGTTGTGGTCTCAGAATCCTCCAAACTTTGCTCCAGGCAACCACTGTTGATCAAACAGAATTGGCGCATAAGATGAAAAGTATTGTTTGTTGCTGAGAAAAGTTTATTCATTTGGCAATCAATTAGGAACTGAATTTAAATTGCGCAAGCACTGATGTTACTGATAAGAGAGGCAGAGTCAAAGTCTGTGTTTTGTCCTCTCAGTCCATTGATGGCAATACATGCACAATCACTAACATGATCCTGAGTGTGGTAAATGCAAGGAGGCTGCAGTATGCTGTGGGCCTTCAAAGAAGAAAGGTGCAACTGGGAAAGTTCCTGGAGGAGGCCATAATTGGAATGGCCTTGAGCAGGTGTGGTAGGATTTCTGGGCTTGAAGATTGGAAAGAGCAAGTCTGCATAAAGGTGATGATATGAGTAAGGAGGGCTTATCGTCTCTTAGGTTCAGTTTCAGTATTACATGGAACTATAATTTAATATATGTGTTGCTGTGCTTTCACACTTTTTCTTACCTGTTTTCTAAGGACAAGAATGCAATACTATACAGGTTTGTCACATCATAGCATCCAGCATTGTACTTACTTCACAGGAGGTGCCCCCAAATATTTTTGACTGATTACAACCTTCTTCACCGAAGAATTAAAACAAGTAAATCTTTGATGAACCAATCCCATTCATCCCCTAGAAACCCACCCAGTTGTATGGGTTTTTGAGTGAAGACCATGAGGAACTCTTACACTAGCCTAAGTCATCCCAAACATACTTAACTCCTGGACTGGGGACCCCAGAAGAAGAACAAGTCTGGTTACTAGCAGTTTTGAAGCCATTTTAGTGTGAGCACAGCATGGCCCTGAAGCTCCCAGACTGGAGATCTGATCTTCTCAAGAAACCAGCACCAGAACCAGCCTGATCTCCAGAGAATTCTTTGGGCTAATTAGAGAAAATGGAAGATCCATCTATTTTTCCATAATTGGGCCACAGCTTGGTGCTGAATCAACCCTGGATGGTAGAGCCTTTTCAGCTGTGGTATTTAGCAACTCTTACACCATTTAGTGAATTTATTTCTGGATTTTCCCCCTCCAAGTATCCTTTCACATCCTTATCCAAATTCTGTCCATTTCTCTCCCTGTCTGGAGATTATTTCTATGATAAGAAATTAATTAGCCTGTCTGTGCTACCTGTTCCAGGAGACTTTGAACAACCGCGTGGGTAAACACTAGATGTGGTCATCAGAGTCTGAAAATAAGTTTTTACTTTTTTATTAGCAAAAGTTAATTGTCAACCAGGAGATGTAACAGGCTTGCTCCATTTCTGCTGCCACTTCTTGGATTTCTTTCTTGCATGTGGAGAATTTCCTGAGGTTTCACCAGACTGAAGAGATTCTGAGTTCTATGAAGTGATGGAGATAAAGATCTTGTTGTCACAAAACAGCAAAGAGCACTGTGATTGGGTTTAAAAGATTTTGGATTGTGTTATAGACAGTGCTCTTACTGGTTTTTAAAAAGTTGATGTTTTCTTCTGTGTAAATTTAAATAATTTCTCCCAGTAAGCTTTTATATTTAATTAAATGATACCTTTCACTGTGCAATCGCAAGAGGAAGATTTTCTAAATTAGACATCATCTTTACCTTGAAGAAGAAAATTATCTGTTTCAGTGTCTTTTTGTAGCAAGATTGACCAAAACAAGTGGTAAATAAGTCTCTAATATTTAACTGTCATGAAAAGTACAGAACTGTCATCTGTAATATTTAACTGTCTACCTTTACTAATAAGGAAATGGCCTTGGTTTGGATTATGTGGAGTTTTGTGTGTGCGATGTGGGGGTGTATGTGTACATATATGTATATTTCTTTTTTTTTTTTTTTTTCTTTTTTTTTTTTTGAGATGGAGCCTCACTATGTCACCCAGGCTGGAGTGCAGTGGCATGATCTTGGCTCACTGCAACCTCCCCCTCCTAGGTTCAAGCAATTCTCCTGCCTCAGCCTCCTGAGTAGCTGGGATTACAGATGTGCACCACCACGCCTGGCTAATTTTTTTGCATTTCTAGTAAAGATGGGGTTTCACCATGTTGTCCAGGCTGGTTTAGAACTCCTGACCTTAGGTGATCCACCTGCCTTGGCCTCCCAAAGTGCTGGGCTTACAGGGGTGAACCACCACACCCGGCCTGTATTTCCTTTTTTATACTGTATAGCAATATAGGATCTTGTCTTTTACCTTTTAAGTTCAGAGAACAGTTTGTCCTGACCACACATATGTTACCAGTATAATGCTTTATGAAGCTTTAGAAATGAGCTCTGGATTCATTAAAAAATAATAAGTATATTATTTTAATATCTAAAAATAAATAATCTGAGGATGTTTCACAATTTAGCATCAATGCTAAGTTGTGCCTTGTAGATTTCCATTGGCTCTACATGCAAAAGATTAAGTTAGTTAGAATGAGGAAGGTATTCTTTAATTACTGTGAAATTCTTTTTTGTTTTTTTTTGTTTTGTTTTTGTTTTTGTTTTGTGACAGAGTCTTACACTGTTACCCAGGCTGGAGTGCAGTGGCATGATCTTGGCTCACTTCAATCTTCACCTCCTGGGTTCAAGCAATTCTCCTGCCTCAGCCTCCTGAGTAGCTGGGATTACAGACATGTGCCACCATGCCCAGCTAATTTTTGTACTTTTATTTTATTTTATTTATTTATTTTTGAGATGGAGAGTCTCTGTTACCCAGAATGGAGTGCAATGGCACCAACTCAGCTCACTGCAACCTCCACCTCCCGAGTTCAAGTGATTCTCCTGCCTCAGCCTCCCAAGTAGCTGGGATTACAGGTGCCTGCCACCACGCCTGACTAATTTTTGTATTTTTTTAGTAGAGAGGGGGTTTTGCCATGTTGGCCAGGCTGGTCTTGAACTCCTGACCTCAAATGATCCACTCACCTCTGCTTCCCAAAGTGCTGGAATTACAGGCATGAGCCACCATGCCTGGCCAGATTACTATGAAATTCTATTTTGCAAGTGCTTTAGAGCAACTTGCATTTTAAAGTACATTTTCACATTTTACATATAATGCTATATGGTTGTGTTTGGGTTCTGTGTACAGATGGTTTTGTTATGAAGTGGAAAAGGCCTGAAATATGCTGTTCTATGTGAAGTAAATTGATATAACCTAAGAAAAGATCTTGTAGCCAGTTCAGAAACCATAACCTTAAATAGCATGCCTGGGTCTCCTCTGTATCTGGTTTAACATCTGCATTGACTATTGGTATTTTCCAATAATCTCCAGCTAATTTATTTTGAAAAAAAAATAGAAATCGACATTTACTTTTGCTTAAGTGGAAATAATTGAGTAATGCTTGGTTGCTTTTTTAACCTCAAGTCAATAACTGCAAAAGACTGGACTTACTGCACCTAAGATCTAGAACACTGAAGTTATCTGAATTGGTGCTCATCACTGAGCTTGTGTAGGCTTCCTGAAGCCTATTCAGGGCCCTGTGTACCAGGGAAAAGGGTTGGCAGATCGCAGTGCGTGGAGTATGCAGCCAGTAATTTTTTCTTAGGTTCTCTCTTTCTCCCCTCTTAGAACCTCCCCTCATTTCCCAGGGAACATCTGTTTTCCATGAGGGCAATACTAAGGGGGCTGAAGATTTTCACAAACATATAATAAAAGATTCCAAGAGTAGGCTGGGCACGGTGGCTCAAGCCTGTAATCCCACCACTTCATGAGGCCGAGGTGGGTGGATCACGAGGTCAGGAGATCGAGACCACCCTGGCTAACACGGTGAAACCCTATCTCTATTAAAAATAAAATTTAAAAAAAATTAGCTGGGCATGGTGGTGAGCCCCTGTAGTCCCAGCTACTCAGGAGGCTGAGGCAGGAGAATGGCGCAAACCTGGGAGGCAGAGCTTGCAGTGAGCCGAGATGGCGCCACTGCACTCCAGCCTGGGCAACACAGCAAGACTCTGTCTCAAAAAAAAAAAAAAAAAAAAAATTCCAAGAGTAAACAAAATCCTCAAGTGTTACTGTGGAAAGATTATACTCACCATGTTTGATTTTTTTGGTCTCTGGTGGTCATCCTAGATGCATTCACAGTCATTTCTAGACCTTCAATCTAATCCACTATTGTTATTAAATGAGCTGATCCACATGGAGTTACTTTTTGAAATTATAAAGTGCCTTATGAGTGTTTGCTATTGTGTTTTAAATTCTTAAAATATGTCTTAACTCACTTGAAGATAAAAGTAAATGTTTCTGTGGTCCTTCTGGGAGTGGGGAAAGTTACAGCTCCACAAAAGTTAAGAGAGAAGGGTAAACAGTTAGCAGGCAGGCAGCATAGTTGGGAGTCATGAGGAAGAGCATTCAAGATGACACAAGTTTTGTAAGCAGACGTAAGGAATGGGCTGAAGTATGTCCTGGAGACCCAGGTACTTAGACTTAGCATTCTGGGTTCAGGCTTCATCCAGGAGTTCCAGACTTGCAGCAGGTCTAGAAAATCCAGGACGATGGGCCACCCTCTTTCTCCCAGAGGTCAATCTGATCTTAAGTTGCACCTGACTAAAACCTGCTGCAGGAGAGATGATCAGCTTTTATTTACACACAGGGAGACGGCTTCCTAAGATTGTGTAGTGAACCAAGAAGGTGTTTACAGGCATGTGAAACTGGCTGTTGTAAAGAGGTAGTGATCTGGGACACGTGATGTTAGTTAAACTGGAGGAAAAGGTGTACCTTTCAAGCAGAGGATTCCAGGCCCTCTCCAAACCATACAAGTCTGAGCAAAGGGACAGAAATTCCATCAGTGGCTTGGAACCCAAATATTTGCCCAGATACCAAGGAGGGGAAAGAGTGGAATGTGACCATAGGATAGATAAAGGGTTTTCACAGGAATGCAAACAAGATGATAGGTAGAATCACCCATGAGATTAGCAAACAAATCACTTTAAGAGGAAAAAAGTAGAACAGAGTCAACCACAGGTAGAAAATGCAAGACTTTGGAATCCACAAGTCAAGTCATAGATATGTATCTTGGGAAATAATCCAAGCACACATGTATGGGACTGACACACCTGTGGGAGAGAGAGTCTGGTTGTTCCGAGACTGATAGATTCACCCACCTGCTGGACTCTAAGCCAGCTGGATGCTTGCTCAAGAGACTAGATTCCTGTGGGCTGGTCCTAACTTTCCCAACGAAGCTCACCCTCACTTGAGCCCAAAGGACTCCTAAGACTCCATCCCCAGGAGGCATCCCCTAGGTGAGGAGCTGGACACTTGAATTCTCATGTGTACAGCACCATAGCCATTGTAAAAGGAGAACATCTCACAAGTCAGGAGTTACTGGAGAGACTTGTGTTTATGACACACTTCTGGGTTGGATGGCCCTGAGACAGTGTGACAGAATTTATCTGTATTCCTGTGGCCCAATTTTCATGCTCTGCTCATGACATCCTCCCTCAGTGATTTTTTCCTGCCTTTCACAATCAGGTTTGATGAGCAAAGAGTAGAAAATGCAGTGGCTTCCTGGGCATGTGCATTAAATAGCAATTAAAATGCATTCCTGGTTCGGCTCAATGCGGCAGGTGTCAATCAAACACCTACAGTGTGTCAAGCTTGATGCCAGGGGTAGTGGGGTACAGGAATGAGCAGACAAATGCTTCTGCCTTGGGAGCTTGAGATGAAAGGGAAGGAGAGCGCGAATTAGACCTGTTTGAGGGGGTAATAGAAATACAGATAAAACTGAGTAGGGTCCAGAGGAGAGATTCCTTCCACCTGGGGAGAGAGCCTGGGAAAGGCTTTCTGGAGGAGACGGCTTTTTAACTAGGCTTTAAGGGATGGGTAGGAGTTTATTAGGCAGAGATAGTGGCAAAGGGCTTTCGAGGGAGGGGGATCTGTGTGAACATGAGTGTGAAAGCAAAAAAGCATGTAAGCAAAAAAGCGTGGAACATCTTTTAAGAAATAGCAAGGAGTTTGCTGTGACTGGATCTGCTGGGATTGGGGGTGAGAAGGACATGCAGGCCTGTATTGGTTAGGGACCTGGCAGGAAGCAGATGGTGCACTCACTCAAAAGGGTTTCACTGAGCAGAATTGAATCAAGGGACTATTTATAGAGTTCAGCAGGGTAAAAGGACTCAGCAAGGGATGGTGAGGCACCCAGGGATGAATAACTGGGAAGCTATTAGCTCCTCTAGGCCTGAACAGGCAAGGGAGGGTAATGGGGTTTCCACAGTACAGTGAGAGCTGAGTTGTGGCAGGGACCAAAAGACAGGGCCTATGTGGCCGCAGAGGAACACAGGCAGGGAGGGCAGAAGAAAATTTAAAAACCCCAACCTCTGTCTCTTTCCACCGTTAAGATCTACAGCTACTGCCTCTCATTTGCTCAACCCAGCCAAAACCAGAGGCACGGAACGCTGGATCAGTCCTCTCAGTGCACAGAGCAGGACAAAGAAAGACAGAGGGTGAATCTGAGGGCAAATGGAGAGTGACCAGCACAGAGCCATATGGAATGAAGTGCCATGCTGAAAGGTTTTCTTGGGACACCAAGAAGTGTTGAAAAGATACAGTCTAGGAAATGATGGCAAGGAAATTATTATTTATTTATTTATTTGAGATGGAATCTTGCTCTGTCCCCCAGGCTGGAGTGCAGTGGCATGATCTCGGCTCACTGCAACCTCTGCCTCCCAGGTTCAAGCAATTCTCTTGCCTCAGCCTCCCAAGTAGCTGGGATTACAGGCATGTGCCACCATGCCTGGCTAATTTTTTCATTTTTAGTAGAAATGGGGTTTCCCTATGTTGGCCAGGCTGGTCTAAAACTCCTGACCTCGAGTGATCCACTCACCTCGGCCTCCCAAAGTGCTGGGATTACAGGCATGAGCCACCGCACCTGGTCTATTTTGATGACATCTGGTGATACTGGTGGCTGCTGCTTAAGGGCATTGTGGGAAATGAGAGGTCAGAATGGCTCCTACAGCCTCTAGCTATATACCAGCAGGACCATCTCCGGCTGGTCACACAGGCCTAGCCCTAGGCCTCCACATCTAGAGAGCATTGGCCCTGCATCTACCAGCCTTTCTTCCATGTAAGGAGGGCAAATGTGGTTGGTGGAGAAGACACCTAGAATACCAGTGGCAGTTTCTCTGTCTCCCCACTATAATTTAGGACTCTTCTAATTGTAAGCAACAGAGAATCCAGTTCAAACAGGCTTAATCCAGAAAGTTGGAAGGTGGTGGGGGTGATATATAAAATTTATGGCTCAGATACCGTAAGAGTCTAGAAACAGCACCTGGCTTCCGGTACAGGGGTTTAATATCATCTGGACCTGTTCTCTCTTTACATATAGTCTCTTTACATCTGTGTCGTTTTCACTCCCAGGCAAGACTCTTCCCTGGTGGTGAGATAGCTGCCAGCACAGGTCGAGGTTTCTTTATCCCAGTTCCACACCCAGCAGGAGAGATAAAGTTTCTGATCCCTGTTAGTTCAAACAAGACTCCATGGCCTTAACCTTAGGCTAACTCAGCCCTAAGTCAGAGCTCCATTCCTCAATATAGTCTTGGGACCAAAGGAATGTGGTGATCTGATTGGCTAGACCAAGGTCACTCCCTCATCCTACCATGTTCCCCCAAGCTTCTGGACTAGTTAGGGCTTCAGCTCCACTGTAAACAAATTGAGAGTTAGGAGGTGTGCTGTTCACTGCAGGGACAAGGGATACTGTCCCTTAACAAGAACAACAAACCTGCCTTTTATCTGTTATGTTCCTGAGCTATTTACTGAAAGCAATCAATATAACACTCATAAGTTAAATTTTATTGAATTCATAGTTACAAAAGCCAGTGAAGTTGTTTAGTTATTAACCACATGGTTTGAAATTGATGGAACTGAGACAGAAATCACTTTAAAAGCTGAGAGAGGGTATCATAGTCTGTTCAGCCTGCTATAACAACATCCCACAGACTGTGTAGCTTATACACAACAGACATTTATTTCTTACAGTTCTGGAGGCCAGGATGTCCAAGATCAAGGTGCCGTTAGATTCCAAGTCTGCAGAGGGCCCACTTCCTGGCTCATGAATGATGCCTGCTAGCTGTTTCCTCACACAGTGGAAGTGGCAAGGCAGCTCTCTGGGACTCTTTTGTAAAGGCACTAATCCCATTCAGGAGGGCTCTGCCCTCATGATCTAATCACCTCTCAAGGGCCCCACCTCCTAACACCATCACACTGACGATTAGGTTTCAAAATATGAATTTGAGGGAGGACACAGACATTCATACCATAGCAGAGTAGGAGAAAAATTAAGCATGTTTTGCCTTAAACTCTGAAGAATTCTACACAAACACACACACACTCACACAGACACACACACACACACACACACACACACTACACTACAGCTTATATTCAATGCTGAAAGTCTGAATGCTTTCCCCCTAAGAACAGGAATAAGGCAAAGCTGTCCATTCTCACCATTTCTATTGAATATCTCATTGGAAGCCTGAGCCAGTGCAACAGGGCAAGAAAAAGAAATAAAAGGCATATTGAAAAGAAAGAAATAAAACTGTCCCTGTTCACAGATGGCATGATTTTCTACATAGGAAATCCCAAGAAATTACAAAATAATTTTTAAGACTAGTAAGTGATTTTAGCAGGGTTGCAAGATACAAGGTTAACACACAAAAATCACTTGCTGTTTCTATATACTAACAATGTATGACAGAAAATGGAAATTTAAATACATTGTGTATCATAGCTCCAAAAAGTAAGGATTAGGTATGTAGCTAACAAAATATATATAGGATCTGTACTCTGACAATTATAAAACACTGATGAAAGAAATCAATGAATGCCTAAATAAATGGAGAGACATAAGTTCTTCATGGATTGGATGACAACATAGGAATGATGTCAGTTCTCCCATAATTGATGTATAGATTTAATGCAATTCTGATCTAAATCCCAGCAGGGATTTTTGTAGATATATCAAAAAAGCTGATTCTAAAATTCATATGGAGGCAGGGTGCGGTGGCTCATACCTGTAATCCCAGCACTTTGGAAGGCTGAGGCAGGCAGATTGCTTGAACTCAGGAATTGAACACCAGCTTGGGCAACATGGCAAAACCCTGTCTCTACAGGAAAATACAAAAATTAGCCAGGCATGGTGGCATGCACCTGTAGTCCCAGCTACTTGGGAGGCTGAGGTAGGAGGATTGCTTGAGCCCGGGAGATCGAAGCTGTAGTGAGCCATGATCACGCCACTGCACTCAAGCCTGGGCAACAGAGTGAAATCCCGTCTCCAAAAAACCAAACAAAAAATAAAATTCATATGGAAAGACAAAGGCATTAGAATAGCTAAAATAATTTTGAAAAAGAAGAAAGTTGGAGGAATAATCCTATCTTATTTCAATATGGTTATCAAGATATCAAGTATAATACTGGTGAAAAGATAGACATGGCAAAAAGTGCAATTACTTTTGCAGCAGCCTAATAGAGCAATGAAGCAGAACAGAGATTCCAGAAATAGACCCACACAAATATGCCCAGTTGGTCTTTTTTTTTTTTTTTTTTTTTTTTAAATTGAGATAGGGTCTCACTCTGTCTCCCAGGTTGGAGTGCAGCAGCATTATCGTAGCTCATTGCAGCCTCAAACTCCTGGGCTCAAGCAGTCCTGCTTCAGACTCTCAAAGTGCTGAGATTGCAGGTGTGAGCCACTGTACCTGGCCCTCCAATTGATTTTTGACAAAAGTGCAACAGCTTTTCAAAGAGGAAAGGATAGTCTTTCCAACAAATGGTATTGGAACAACTAGACATCATATGCAGAAAAAAAATAAATGAACCGCAACCTAAAATCACATTACATTCAAAAATTAACTCCAAAAGGAAAAGAGAAAGATATAAGACTTTTAGAAGAAAACATAGGGGGAAAATCTTCATGAACTGGAGTTAGGCAAAGAGATCTTAGACGCCAAAGCACAATTCATGAAAGAAAAAAAATGGTAAGTTGGGCTTTAAAAAATAAATCTCTTTCTCTACAAAAGGCACTTAAGAGAGTGAGCAAACAAGCTACAGACTGGGAGAAAAGAATTGCAGATCACATATCCAACTTGTCTAAATTTGTATCCAGAATATACAAAGAAACTCTCAAAACTAAGTAGTAAGAAAACAAACGATCAAATTTTAAAAATAGGCAAAACCTGAACAGACACTTCACCGAAAAGGGTATACTGATGGCAAATAAACACATGAAAAGATATTCAGCATCATTAGCCATTAGGGAAAAGTGAAACCACAATAAGATGCCAGTAAATACCTATTAGAGTGGCTAAAAAAAAAAAAAAAAAATACAACACCAAGTGCTGATAAGGATGTGGAGCAACTGGTACTATTAAACATTGCTGGTGGGAGTATAAAACGGTACAGCCACTCTAAAAAACAATTTGGCACTTTCTTCTCACCTTAAATACAGCTTTATGATATGACCCAGCAGTCCCACTCCTGTGTATAGGTCCTAGAGAAAGGAAAACATGTTGTTCACACAAAAATCTGTATGTGAATGTTTATAGCAGCACTATGCATAATCAATCAAAATGGGAAACAACCCAAATATTCTTCAATAAGTAAATAAACTATAGTCTATCCATAAAATGTGATCCATTCAGCAACAGAAAGGAACATACCATTGATACATACAAAACTCAGATGAATCTCAGAGGCCTTATACTCAGTGAAAGAAACCAGTCTCAAAACTTACACAGAATATGATTCCATCTGCATGATAGCCTCAAAAAGACAAAACCATAATGATGGAAAACAAAGGAGTGGTTGCTACAGGTTAGGAATGGAGAAAGGGTGTGACTACAAAGATACAGCCTGAGAGAGCTCTTTGGCCTGATGGAGCTGTTCTATATTATAATTTTGACGGTAGCTATGAGAATTTTAACATGTTGGCCGGGCGCAGTGGCTCACGCTTGTAATCCCAGCACTCCGGGAGGCCGAGACGGGTGGATCACGAGGTCAGGAGATCAAGACCATCCTGGGTAACACGGTGAAACCCCATCTCTACTAAAAATACAAAAAATTAGCCGGGCAAGGTGGCAGGTGCCTGTAGTCCCAGCTACTCAGGAGGCTGAGGCAGGAGAATGGCGTGAACCCGGGAGGCGGAGCTTGCAGTGAGCCGAGATCGCGCCACTGCACTCCAGCCCGGGCAACACAGCGAGACTCCATCTCAAAAAAAAAAAAAAAAAAGAATTTTAACATGTTAACCGTTAACCATAGAACTGTACACTAAAATAGTCAATTTTATTATATGATCAACACATGTACACATACATACATCACCTTAAGAGTCAGTTGGTGCATACATGTCTGGCATTTGCAAGAGGGGGTCTGTGTTTACTGGTGGGGAATTCCTGTTTTCTAGTGAGTTCTCATCCCTGCAAAAAGCAAAACCTTGAGTGGCCTGATGCTGCCCTAATTCCCACTGAGGATATCTGACCTGATTGTTTTGGATATTGTTGGGCATGGAAGGTTCACCGACTTCTTAAGATAACATCCACAGGGCCAGCCAGAGCCTCCCTGGTTATCTGGCTCGGAGACACACATGTCACACGGATCATGGAGGAGGTTGGGAAGGCTTTCCAAGTACGCTTGAGCTGAGTTTTGAAGTCACTGAAATGGTAATCAGATAAATGAGAGAGCAGAGGGAACAATAAATAAAGGCTCAAAGACATGAGCGCAGGGCAGAACTGACACAGTGGGCATGGTTGGGGCTGGGGCTGGGGCTCGGATGGTCAGGGAGCTTGCGTGCCACCCTATGTTAGGGAACCATTGAAGGGGCTTTAAGCTGGAGAGTGACTCTGCCAGATTTGCATCCTGGAAGATAGCTCTGACTTAGTTTGCAGAACGAATTGGCAGAGACAAGATTGTATGCAGAAAGAGTTTTAGGAAGTTGATGAAGTAGCCTTGGTGAGAAATGCAGCAGACCTGAACCAAGGCAGTGTCAGTGAGGGTAGAAGGGAAAGAGATGAATTTGAGAGTTATTTGGCCAGTAACAGCAGAACTTGGTATGTGGCATGGGACACAGAGTCAGTTGGAATGTTCCAAAAGTGTACCACTTCAGACCCAAACCGCTTCAATATATCTGCTGTATCAGTTATTTGCTGTGGGGTCTTAGACAAATTATTTCATTTGCTTGTGCCTTAGTTTCTCACCTGAAAATGAAGTTACCTCATAGAGTTGTTGTGAAGATCAGAGTTAATTATGCTTAGCCCAGGGTCTGGTACACGGTAAGCCCTCCAAAAATGTTTGCAAATAAAAACACAATTTAGGGGTATCTATTTCTAGGTAACAAATCACCCCCTAATTTAGTGGCTTAAAATAATAATGACCATATCATTATTGCTCACAGTTCTTTTTGTGATTGCAGGGAGCTGGTGGCTGGGGCTGGGATCATGTAAAGGCCATCACTCACTTGTCTTCTGCCTGGGCTGGCAGGATTCAAGCAGCTGGGGCTCCTGTATCCCTTTTCTTTCTGACTCTCTCTCTCTGTCTCTGTCTCTCTCTCTCTCTGTCTCTCTCTCTCTCTCTCCCCCCCCCTTCTCTTTCTCTCTCTTCCCTACTCTTTCTCTCTCTCTCTCCCCCAACACCCCCGCCACTACCCTCCCTGTTGCTCTGGTTTTCCCATGTTGTCTCTCCAGCATGGCAGCTTCAAGGTAGCTGGACTTCTTACATGATGCTTCAGGGCTTCAAAGTGAGTGTCCCAAGAAGAAAACTCATCAGATGCTGGCCTCTTCTAACCTATCTCGGATTCCACATAACCTCACTACTGCTGCATTTTGTCTATCAAGGTGATCACGAAGGCCAACCCAGGTTGAAGAGACAGGGACAGAGCCTCCATTTTTCTGATGGAAAGAGTTTCAAATATTCAATAGGCCTATTTTTAAATCACCAGGGGACCCAGGATGAAAAGTCTGAGGTTTTCTTAAGGGAGGATAGATAAGTTTATTTTTCCCTTGTTGGACCTCATGTGCAGGTATCCAGGTAGAGTCCCAGCAGGTAATTGTATATTGAGTTTGTCACTGGGGAAGCAGCATTAGGCAACAGATAGAGATGGAAATGGAAGCTATAAAAGCAGATGGGATCCCTGTGGGAGAGTGTGCTGCCCAAGAAGAGGGTGGAAGACAAAACCCTTGGTGAACATCAACATCGGTGTGAAGCACAATGTCAAAGGTGGAGAGATGAGAGCTTATCCAGCTGGCTGAGTTCCTCTAGACATCCATCTGGTTTCACTCCTAGAGTACTGCAGTCTGAGACTTCTTTCTCTGCGATTCAGGATTCTCTTGGTAAAAGAGTCAACTTTCCAGCAGGACTGAACCCTTGCTTGCCCAGATCAAGGGTCTTCTTCCACCTCTCTCAGCTGGCTGCTGAGTCAGAACCTCCTACCTTCCTCCCAAGGCCAGGCTGTGTTGTGGAGCCTTCTGTCCTGTGTGTTTCCAGTATGGCACAAGGCACTAGATCCTCCACTCTCTTCCCAGTCAGATATGTTCCCTGGAGTAAAAGAGTCTTTGAACAAGTTGTTAGCAAAGTTTCTCCTCTTCAACCACTTCGAAATGTCCTTTTGAATGTAAGCCACATCCAAATAATTAGTCTTCAGTTCCAGATCCTGTTAGAGAGCCACATTGGTACAGGAGCTTCCCTGGTCCCTCTTTTGTGAGTTGCCATAAAGAAAGAGGAAGTGACCTGTGATCTATGAAAGAGCAAGGTTCTAAAACAGATTTGTCTGACTTCAGAGCTCAGCCCTTCACCCTAGGCATCCCTCCAAGAGACACCAGCATGAACTTACCCAGAACAGGCCTGAACATTTGAACAACTGAACACAATACACCCCAGCTGGCTCCTGGCAGATTGCACTCCAGTGTGGTGGGTTTAATTTGAGCAAGCAGATGAAATAAAACAGGGCTGGCTGTGGGGATGTGGCAGAGCCAGAATGGAGTCTCTTGATCTTTTTTTTCTCTCTGGGAAACAAGATGAATTAATGAACTGATTCATACTCCCTTTTACCCAAAGTCTGAAATAAACCACCCTTATCATCTCACCAAACCTTTACCTGACCCAAACTACGGATCTGGGATTCTTATTCTTCTCCTGCCTTCAATCTATCCCACTCCTGATGAAGTTCCTTCCCATCTTCTAATCCCATGGCCTTCACTTTCCTGCCTGTAAACAGCTGCCAACTACCTGATCTCCCTATGCTAATCCATTCTACACATTTTAACCAGGCTTTCCTCCAATCCAGGCTGGCTCTTACACAAACATGTTCAATGGCTATTCATTATCCTTAATAGCTAATCTTTGTATATTACTTTATTGTTTAACACATGGTTTATCTCATTTTATTCTCACAAAGAACCCGTTATAGGGAAGGGAACTTAGGGTCAGAGAAGTATAAATTCTCCTCCCTGGCATTCAAGGCCTTCCATGGTGTGCCCCAAGGGATTTCCTAGTCTTGGTTCTCTAAACCACCCCTCAAGCACTAGCCAAACTACTGACTGAACACACTCTTATCACCTCTTTATGGAAGAAACAGAACTTTGGTGTCCAACAGAACTGGATGTCGAGGCTGGCCATGTGACTTTGGACAAGTTTCCTAACCTTTGTTACATTATTGTCTTTATCTGTAAATAACAGGCTTGTTAGATGACTAAATAAAATAATGTATTATAAAAGTGTTTGGGCCATAGGCACCTGACACATATTAGTTTCTTCTTCCCTTGCACCTCTGTCTTTAGGTGTTCTCTCCACTCTCCACTGTCCTCAATAGTCCCCGCCTAGTGAATTCCTTCTTACTCTCACATCCAAGGTTCATCTAAAATTCTTCCTTTCTTAATCCCACCTAATGTGAATTTCAAGGGTAGCTCTGAACTCCTACAACTTTGGGGTGGCCATTCCTATAGACTAGCTTGTTCTCTTGTCTTCTGTCTTGTCCTGCCTACTAGAATACAATTTCTCAGTGGCAGGAGCAGCGTCCTCTCTTTGACCTCACAACATATCACCTCCTATGGTGCTGGCACAAAGAAGTCACCCAGAAAACATTTGTAAGATTGACTCAAGACCACGGGAGGCTTCATGTGTTCCACGTGCTCATTTCCTGATTGCTGTGATATTTGCTTTCGGCTGAACACTGGTCACCTTCCCTCTTCTGTTATTGTGTAACAGAATGAAAGATGACAGCCAGGAGGAAGTTGGCTTGCAGAGATATTTGGGGTGAGCTCACAGACTTTAACAATTGTTTTTAAGCTTTTGTTAACATTTTTTAAATGGGGTGGTCTCACACAAAGACCTAGATTTTTAGTTTCTCTTTAAACGTTCAGGAGACAAGGCCACCATGGACCCTCACTTTCATGTGATGGGACTTGGGCAGAGACATCAGGACCACCACAGACCCACAGGCCTGTTTCCTTCACTTCTGCCCTGACCGCTGTAGCCTTGTACATTTGCAGTCTTTGATGTCATCTGAAAATTGTTGAAATTTATTTCAACTCTACTTTAAGAATGAAGTTGTAGCCGAGCACGGTGGCTCAGGCCTGTTATCCCAGCACTTTGGGAGGCTGAGGCAGGTGGATCACTTGAGGTCAGGAGTTCAAGACCAACCTGGCCAACACGGCAAAACTCCATCTCTACTAAAAATACAAAAAAAAAAAAAAAATTAGCCAAGCATGGTGGTGGGTGCCTGTAATCCCAGCTACTCAGGAGGCTGAGGCAGGAGAATTGAACCTGGGAGGCGGAGGTTGCAGTGAGCTAGTGAGCTGAGATTGCACCACCACTGCACTCCAGCCTGGGTGACAGAGTGATACTTCGTCTCAAAAAAAAAAAAAAAAAAAAGAATGAAGTCATTACTTTTTTTGGTTTTAGGAAAGATGACCAAGGAGGTGTTATTTCCTTGAGTGGTGAAAAGGTTCTTCTACTGCATGGTCTTTTTGTTTGTTTGTTTTGAGACAGGGTCTGGCTCTGTCGCCCAGGCTGGAGTGCAGTGGCATGATCTCAGCTCACTGAAGCCTCAGCAGCCTGGGCTCAAGTGATCATCCCACTTCAGCTTCCCTAACAGCTGGGATTACACATGTGAGCCACTGCACCCAGCCTACAGCATGGTTTTTAAATATCTTTGTGCTCTCCCTCTGTAGACATCTTTCATTTGTTTAGAATCTGTGGTGATAGAGGCCTCATGCCCTATTCCAACTCCAGCTGCCTGTCAATGCAGTGTCTCTAGCTTCTTTCAGATGCAGAAGCCATCCGTCCCATTCTGTCATCAGGGTAGACTGAAAAATATCAGGTCACTCTGCTGCCTGTACCACCTTTCAGCACTGATGGCTCCACTCCCTGAGGGGAGAGGCAGAAGTGACAGGGAAGGAAGAAAGAAGAAGAGAATTTTCTCACTTTATGATTTATTGCATTTAATACTCACCCTGAGTCTGAGTCGTGTATCATTCCTTCTTGACTTATAGCAAAATCAAGGCACATAGAGGCTGTCATTTGTGCTCTGTCCCAAAGCTAGAAGATAAATGATGAGTGGTTTGGGCCCGATGGTGTCTAATCATGTCATGTTTTTCCACTGTTCTGTCTGCCTTAGGGTTTCCAACCCCTTTCAGCTGTATTTATAAGACTGGTGTTTGCAGAACTGTTTATTAGACAACTATAAACTGAGCTGAAATAAAACTTTGGTTTCTGTTTGCTCTAAAGAGAAGTTTCTGCTCAATCCTCCACAGGGAGTGTGTCTTTAGGCCTCTAAATTTTACACCATAACTGTTTGTATAATTTGAGTGGTCTTCAATGAAATGGAAACAAATAAGAATAATAGATAAATACATTGTAAAATAAGAATAATGCATGACGTTGGTTTAGATCACACAGTGTTTCCTATGTACATTTTCTCTTTGGGTTCACCCAACATTCTTGAGATACCCTCACTGAAGTTTTTAGATAAAGCAATCAAAAAGCAAGAGGATTTAAATGACATAGCTTAGTATGTATGTGGTAGAAATGGAATTAGAATCCAGATTCGTAATTCCTCTTTTCATTATCTGATCCTGCTTGGTTTTTATTTACACCAGGCAATAATTTTGGAAGCTCTGCTCTCTCTACTTGTGCTGTTATTATCTGTTGTTATTATTCAATCATAGATATTTATTGAGCCTTCCTGCAGGCCAAGGGCAGGGCTAAGTCCTGTGCATTCATTATTTCACTTAATGCTCACGACAGCCATATGACATAGGTCCTCTTCTCATTTCTCTTTAACTGATGAGGATACAGAGGCTTAGAAGGATTCAGTAACTTACGTAAGGTCACACTGCTAGTAACTGGTGGGACATATTCAACTCCAGATAGGTGACTCATGGAAATTTCTGCTATGTCTTATATCTTCACCTAGACTGTAAACCACATGGGGACCCAGACCACATATCCTCCACAGAGCTTAGCAAAGTGGTTGTATGCACAGGTATGCAAGCCATTAATTAATGACAGCTGATTTTTTCTAGGCCATTAGTTTTTATTTTACTTTTTCTACAGGGATTTTCATATCACACTGTTCTCAAAATAATCCTGGTTTTCTATTGGCTGTTTTGATTTATCTTTAGACACTGTAATTGGAAATTAAGCTCTTAAGCATCTCCTTTACAGGCTATGCTCCACAATCTGTAATCACAACTTTTCTTTAAATTGATCATCTTCTTTTGAGCTGTTAATAAACATGTCTGGCTTCATTTGGGTTTTCAAATTGTTATTTCCAGATGGTGAGACTTTCAGATCTGATAGGCTCACATACATCCTGCCAAGTGGAAGTTTGAGCAAAATGTCACATCTTTGGCAATCTTCGTGCTATTAGTATGATGATTAAAGGAAAAAGAAAAGTTTCACTGTGATATCATCAGCTTTCCCACCTCGTGAAAAAGCCATCAAATTATCAACCAATCAAAATTGAATGAATCCCTTTTAATATTACTATTGTCTACTTTTCTTTTTTCCCATTTTAAAAATCAATTTAGTTCGTTAGCTTTCTGCTTCTGGATTTGCCTTTTCTGGACATTTCATATAAATGGAATCATAGTACATGTACTTTCGTGACTGGCTTCTTTGGCTTGCTTCACTTAGTGTAATGTTTTCAAGGCTCATCCATACCATAGCATGCAGCAGTGCTTTATTCTTTTTTATGGCTGAATAATATTCCATTGGATAGAGATACAATATTTTGTTTATCCAACAATTAGTTGGGCATTTAGATTGTTTTCACATTTGGCTATTAGGAATAATGTTGTTGTGAACATTTCTTGTACAGTTTTAGTGTAAGGACATGTTGTCAGTTCCAGAGGGTATATATCTAGGCATGGAATTGCTGGGTCACATGGTAACTCTATGTTTAATTTTTGAGGAATTGCCCAACAGTCTTCCACAGAGGCTGCACCATTTTACATTCTCACCAAAAAGGCAAAAGGATTCCAATTTCTCCACATCCTCACCAACATATATCATTTTCTCTTTTTGTGTTTTTTCAAAATAGCCATTCTACTGAGTATAAAGTGACATCTTATTGTGGTTTTGATTTATATTTCCATAATGACTAATAATGTTGGACATCTTTTTATATGCTTATTGTCCATTTGTATATCTTCCTTGGAGAAATGTCTATTCAAATCTTTTGTCTATTTTTAACAATTTGATTGTCTTTTTATTGTTGACTTGTAAGAATTCTTTATGTATTCTAGACCCTTACCAGATACATAATTTGCACATTTCTCATTTTTGAATAAATTGCAAAGCAATATATTTCAAGAAAATTTTAAATTTTTTCTGCCATATTGTGAAGCTTGGTTGTCTCTACCAGGTCCTACCTCCTATTTACCCACAAGTATTTCAAAGGTCATCAGGATTTATGCTCAAAATGGAGTTTGGAGTGAGAAGGAAGCACTTTGTTTGGAGAGGGTTTTACTGTTGAGGCCCTGCACTAATCCTCTCCGCCACCTGAAGGAAAGCTGTGGTCACATCTGGTATAGTAGAAAGTGTCGGCCGGGCGCGGTGGCTCAAGCCTGTAATCCCAGCACTTTAGGAGGCCGAGATGGGCGGATCACGAGGTCAGGAGATCGAGACCACCCTGGCTAACACGGTGAAACCCCGTCTCTACTAAAAAATACAAAAAACTAGCCGGGCGAGGTGGCGGGCGCCTGTAGTCCCAGCTACTCGGGAGGCTGAGGCAGGAGAATGGCGTGAACCCGGGAGGCGGAGCTTGCAGTGAGCCGAGATCCGGCCACCGCACTCCAGCCCGGGCGACAGAGCGAGACTCTGTCCTGGCCAACATGGTGAAACCCCATCTTCACTAAAAATACAAAAAAATTGGGCCGGGCGCGGTGGCTTAAGCCTGTAATCCCAGGACCTTGGGAGGTTGAGGCAGGAGAATTGCTTGAACCTGGGAGGCAGAGCATCCTGGCTAACACGGTGAAACCCCGTCTCTACTAAAAAAAATACAAAAAACTAGCCGGGCGAGGTGGCGGGCGCCTGTAGTCCCAGCTACTCGGGAGGCTGAGGCAGGAGAATGGCGGGAACCCGGGAGGCGGAGCTTGCAGTGAGCCTCATGAGATCCGGCCACAGCACTCCAGCCTGGGCGACAAAGCGAGACTCCCTCTCAAAAAAAAAAAAAAAAAAGAAAGTGCCATGGTGGCTGAGGAAGCTTGTGGGTTTATCACATTTTTGTCCATGGTGGGATGGAGACCTTGTTTTTGCTTCAGAATTGCTCTTAAAGAAAAATTCTGGGGCAGATGAACCCCATCATCATCCAGGAAGAATATTTGCAGCACATTTTTCTTGTCATGATGAGTTCGTTGTTTGAGATGGTGTGGTTAGAAGCTTGATAATGGCTGGCTAGTGTGATTTTCCCTCATTTAGGCTCAACTGTGACTTTATGTCTGCGTACCTTATGGAAGGCCTGGAGCCGCACCCTGAGGCAGAAGAGGGAAGGGGGAAGTACAGTTGATGGTGGCAGCTAAGTGGGAGAGAAAGTCAGCAAAGACAATTATTTATTCAGGACCTTTACAAAGGGAGTGGCCCCACTTGTTTGCATGTTGATTGAACCATACCTTAGTGTCCAGTTGCTTGAGGCTTGCAGCAGCATCTTTATGCTCTTCAAAGTGAGTGCTTGCCATTGGTAGCAAGGTCTTATGGATGCCCTTGCTAGGTTCATTTCCTTCTTTGTTATTCCAAGTATAGTTCTAATGAATCTGAACCTGCCTCTTTTCTTTTTCTTTTTCTTTCTTTTTTTTTTTTTTGAGATGGAATCTTACTCTGTCGCCCAGGCTGGAGTGCAGTGGCACAATCTCGGCTCACTGCAAGCTCTGCCTCCTGGGTTCATGCCATTTTCCTGCCTCAGCCTCCCAAGTAGCTGGGACTACAGGCGCCCACCACCATGCCCGGCTAATTTTTTGTATTTTTAGTAGAGACAGGGTTTCACTGAGTTAGCCAGGATGATCTCAATCTCATGACCTTGTGATCTGCCCGCCTCGGTCTCCCAAGTGCTGGGATTACAGGCGTGAGCCACCGCGCCTGGCCTGAACTTGCCTTTTAACAAGACCCCAAAGTGATTCAGGGCACATCAGCTTTTAAGAAGCATAGATTTACATTATATTTTCTCTGTCCCTTCACATCTCACATGGTTATTCAGCCTAACCTCCGTGTGAGTCAGTCTTCCTCTTTCTTTTCATGGTTTCCATGGATTTCACCTGGTATACTCTTGATGCCATCTGTATTAGCCTGTTCTCACAATGCTATAAAGAAATACCTGAGACTGGGTAATTTATAAAGGAAAGAGGGTTAATTAACTTAAAGTTCTGCATGGCTGGGGAGGCCTCAGGAAACTTACAATCATGGCAAAAGGGGAAGTAGGCACCTTCTTCACAAGGCAGCATGAGAGAGAGTGTGAGTGTGTGAAGGAGGAACTGTCAAACACTTATAAAACCATCAGATCTCATGAGAACTCATTCACTATCATGAGAACAGCATGGGGGAGACCCCCATCTCCATGATCCAGTTACCTCCCACCAAATTACCTCCCTTGACACATGGGGGTTATGGGGATTACAATTCAAGATGTGATTTGGGTGGGGACACTGCCAAACCATATCACCATCCTAGTACTGGCTGCAGCTTCCTTTCATTACTGGATGAAGAAACACGATCTTTTGATCAACTAGCATTTCCCCGAAGTACTTATAAACAATTCCATAAAATTCCATAAAAATTCCATAAAATCCTGAGGTAGGTACCTATTTGTGTTTACTCTTGAGCCTTCCCCAGCCCTCTCCCCTTCTTCCTCCTCTCCCTCCCTGTCTTCCCACAGCTCAATACTTCCACCTTCCATTGTTCAGTACCCCACTGTGACTCCTGCCTGTGTTGAGTTGCATGTATGATTGACCCTCATTAGATGTGAGCTCCTTGAGGGAAGGGTTTTACATCATCCATTTTTATACCTTGATTCCCACCCCTTGAACCTAACACAGGTCCTTGGACATAGTAAATATTTGCAGAGTTTAATTAAGTTATTGAGTCACGTTGGAAATTATTTCAGAAAATACCAAATGCCTTTTCTTTCTTTCTTTCTTTTTCACATACCATGTGTTCTAGTACCATTAAGACCCTAAGACATTTATTTTGTTGATATCAAGTGGTATAAAGATTAACAAACATTATATTATATATCATAATTTTAACTCTGAAGTTTTTAATTTATAGAACAAAAGTTAATATTTCTCTACCAAAATAAATGTCATAGACAGAAGGAAGAATTTTGTTAATTTGGTCATATCAAAAATATTTAACATTAATTTCTCTCCTCAACTTCTGACTCTGCTGCTCTTTAGCTCTGTAACCATGACTTACCTGTCAGAGCCAAAACACTTTTGAGCATTTCATGAGAAAATCTATAAAGAGTATGTAGCCTACAATAATAGCTAACATTTATTAGCTGTACTTACAGTGTGAGCCAGGTACTTTTTATTCTAAGTACTTTACATATAGTCTCATTTTAAAATCTCCTAATGACTCTATGAGGTTGATGTTTTGTTATTCCCATTGTTATAGATGAGGAAACAGAGGCACAGGCTACAGGGTATTTTGTCCAAGATAACACAGCTAATAAAGTGGTGAGGCCAAGATTTGAACACAGTCTCTTCTTAAAGAGCCTGCCTCCTGAAGGATTGCTGCTGAATTCCTTTCTTCCTTCAAAATGCCTCTTGTGATTTAACATGCCTTATTTCATTGTGTATATTAAAGGCCCTTTGTTTATACATTACTCTCATCTATATTTACCCGTTTAGCCAATGCATTGTATAAATTAGGTGATCTGTAAATAATTGTTGGCTAATTGATCCTATGTGCATACATGGGAATACTTAGAAAAGCAATGATTGTTTTAATATAATGAGTTCTTGATGTAGCAAGATCGTTCCTATACATTGTAGAACTCTCAATTTTAATATTTACTGACTCCATTATCCATGTTAAAATGGGCATATTGGAAAGGATAAGGAATAAATAATTAATGGTTGTGTCACACATCTATTAATATGGTAGTTGAGCTAATATGAATGGGTTCTCCCACCATCTCAAACACATAGATATATAAAAGTCCCCTCCAGGTTAAAGGAGAGCTAAACCCAAACTCAAAATCAATAAAGGAAATCCCCTTGTGCCAGAAATTAAAAGGGAACTCAAAGCCAGAAGTATAAACAAGATCTGATGCTAAGATCTAGACCTCTTAATCTGTTTTGAGTGGCTGTAACAGAAGACCTGAGATTGGGTAACTTATAAAGATGTTGATTTAGCTCACAGCTCGGCAAGCTGGGAAGTTCAAGGGCATGGCCCTGGCTTCTGGTGAAGACTTTCGAGCTGCATCAAAATATGGTAGAGAAAGTCATCTCATCTTGGGTTATGTGTATATAATTTAAATAACTAATATAAAATTATTTTTAAAATATGGTAGAGAAGGTCAAAGGGGAAGCAGATCTATACAAAGAGGAGAAACCTGAGGGGTATCTTGGCTTTATAACAACCCACTCTTGAGTATACTAATCCATTCCCATGAGAACTAATCCAGTCCTGCCAGAGTGAGAACTCAGCACTGCAAGAATAGCACCAAACTATTCATGAGGGATCCAGCCCCATGACCCCAAGTGCCTCCCACTGGGACCTGCCTTCCAATACTGCCACAGTGGGGATGAAATTTCAGCATAAGTTTTGGTGAGGACAAACCAACCACAGCAAGACCCACTTACAGGCTTTAATAATGGGAGATAGGGGTTTTAATATCCACATGGGGAAAGGAGATATGATCTTGGCCCATGTGAGTGAAGGAGTTTAAATC
Source organism: Papio anubis (assembly GCF_008728515.1). Lineage (NCBI taxonomy): Eukaryota > Metazoa > Chordata > Mammalia > Primates > Cercopithecidae > Papio > Papio anubis. The sequence goes on from NC_044988.1 coordinate 33,502,558, forward strand.
AAACCTTGACATAAAGTCTGGAACCACAAAATTTGGCCCTGCCCATGGAAACAAGAGCAGAGAAATTCTACCTAGTGACTCAGGAAAACCTGAAGAAAGTTTGCCATTTGCCCATGGCTAAAGTAAGAGGTAAAGCTGGTACCCATGAGAGGATTAAAATCCAGACTGATAATTCCCTCAGTGCATGATCTAAATTTACAGCACTGTGTAATGCTGATTTATCAAGCTGAAAAATTAATATGAAAACTGTCCTGGAGGACTTGAAACTCCTAAGTCCCCAGGAAAAACAAGTAGCCTGTAGGTAAACTCAGAAAAAAGTCAACCCCCTCCTCAAAAGAAAAGCCTATGATCAGAAATTACAAACTACACAGGAAAAGACCCAGTAGGAGGATAGGTGTCCCCCACTGGAGATGATAGAACAGTCTGAAAGAATATATACTAAATATGTTTAGAATAACTAAAGAAAAATAGGCGGAATAGAAACTAGATAATAGAAAAATGATAGTGTGGAAAGGATACTATAACTTCTAGAAATGAAACTTAGAAAGACCGGAATTAAAAATTCAGTGAATAAATTAAACATCCAGGAAATGCAACTGATGTAAGGATTGGAAACTGCAAGATAGGTGTGAGACAAATCAGTCAATGCATCACAGAGAGATAAAAAATCAGGAATATATAAAAACCCTCCAAGGACCCATACATTTGGAAACTGAAAAGCATATTTTTTTTAAAGAATTTACAATTCAAAGAAAGAAATCACAATAGAGATTTATAAGATATTTAGAACTAAATAAAAGTAAAAGTACTGTAAAATAATTCACAGGACACCAACACAGAATTTAGAAGGAAATGCCTTATATGCACATACTGAAAAACAAAAACAAAGCTATAATCCCAGCACTTTGGGAGGCTGAAGCAGGAGGGTCAGTTGAGGCCAAGAGTTTGAGACCAGCCTAGGCAATATGGTGAGACCCTGTCTCTACAACAAAACAAAACAACAACAAAAAAACTCACAAAGATAATGATAATGAGCTAAGCAATCAACTCCAAAAGTGAGAAAAATAACAGAGTAAACCTTTAAAAATTAGGTGGAAAGAATTTATCAGATAAGAGCAGGATTTAGTCATATAGAAAACAAAATAGGGAATGTGATATGGAATACTGAAGAGCACTTTGAATGAACTGGATCTACTTGTATTAATATTAATAATTAATTAATAAATAATTAAAAACACAAAAAATTTCAAAAATGCAAGGTAAGAGAATACATCCAGTCTGATACCATGTGAGTTAGATTTTTCAAGCACAAACAGCATAAGACATTTTAATGGATAGAAACATGAGTAGTAGATGTACAAAGTCATGGACAAAAAGTAGGCTTAAATTAGTGATTATCTAATCTATCTAAGAGAGGATGGAATTGGGGAGGATACAATGGACCCTCAACCATAATGTTTTATTTGTAAAAAAAGATCTGAGGAGGATTTGTTCAGTCTGCATGGGGTGGATGTATACATGTTTATGGTTTTTTACTTTTCATTGAAACATTTCAGAAGAATAGTCTTTCAAAGAATCAATAATTCGGATTCTGTACACTGAATAGAATTCTAACAAAATTACAATTAAGAAATAAAGTTAATGCCAGTGTTGCATGAGGTTTTTACTCATGTTGTTTGGTTGTGGTAGGGGATCTACAGTAGATGTGGTAGGCAGTTCTGAGATGGTACCCAAGATTCCTACTTCTTGGCAAAAATACCCTGCATAATCCCCTTACTTTAAGTGTGGATATGATGGTATTTCACATTCTTTGGCAAAGGCAAAGAGACTTTTGCAAATGTAATTAAAGTCCCTAATCAGTTGATTTTGAGTTAATCAAAACAGATGATCTTGGGTAGGCCTGACTTAATCAAGTGAAAGCCCTTAAAGAGACTGGGCCCATCCTGCTGACTCTGAAGAGGGAAGCCACTGTGTTGTCAGAGGGCCACATGGCAAGGAACAGTAGGACTTGTAGGAGCTGAGAGAAGCCCCTGTTGGCAGCCAGTAAGAAATCCTGCAACTACCAGGAAGTGAATCCTGAGAACAGCCCCATGAGCCTGGAAGAGAACCCTAAGCTCCAGGAAGGAATACAGCCTGATTGACACCTTATTGCAGCCTTGTGAGACCCTGATCAGAGGACCCAGCGTAGCTGTGCTCAGACTCCTGATCCAAGGAAATTTTGAAATATTACCTGTGTATTGTTTTAAGCTACTAAATTTGTGGTGATTTGTTACATAGCAATAGAAAACTAATGCAGTAGCTCTATCTACCCTGTTGTATGAAAGCAGTTTGTAAACTGACATGCTCTATAAAGTGCTGGTTTTGTTATGGCATTGATTATTCACATTTTATCTGAGCACTATGATCAATACACTAGACTGTCATGGTGTACTATGTTTGCCATTCTGCTATACTTTCTTTTGATTTGGTATTTTGATTGAGATAACCAAACCAGGTTCTCATTTTAGATAAAATTCCCACAAAAGATCTACAGAAATTGTTTCTAAGCTTATATAACAAAAATGGCAGCACCTATCCAATGCTAATGTCCATGCGGACATCTCTATTATATGGAGTTTGAGTTCTGAGACCATTTTGTTATTGTTTTGAAGCCATACTATGGGGCTCATTTCACTCAACCAGTAGATATTCTGGGTATCTGTCATGGCAAAGTGGTGAGTCTTCTGAAAAGAAGTGGAATCTGAACTTGAACTCTAGAAAATGCAAGAAGTAAAACCCTCCTGGAGTAAGACCAGGAGCACATCAGAAGACCCCATTATTGGGGTCACCAACTAAGAATGAAAGAATACCTGCCTCTTGTTAGCTTATTCTGTGCATGTTATCCTCTGTGTTTATTTTGCTCTCGTCACCCCCTACTTTTTAGTAAAGTCTCATTTAAACTTTCTAGTGTAATTTCTGTTATGCTAGGGATATTAGGAGCATGGACACTTTGATGCACACCACGATGCGTGATGACAGTGCCAATTAATGAGAATTCCCCACGGGAAAGGCATCTCCAAGAACAAGAACCAAAACTGTGCAGCCCACCTCCCCTTCTCACAAGAAGATACTTCTTGCATGGAAAATCTTGGAGGACTGGAGTTTGATTTTATTAAAAATGCAAGTTAGAGGGCGGGCGCGGTGGCTTAAGCCTGTAATCCCAGCACTTTGGGAGGCCGAGGCGGGCAGATCACGAGGTCAGGAGATCGAGACCATCCTGGCTAACATGTGAAACCCCATCTCTACTAAAAATACGAAAACAAAATTAGCTGGGCATGGTGGTAGGCGCCTGTAGTTCCAGCTACTCGGGAGGCTGAGGCAGGAGAATGGCATGAACCCAGAAGGCGGAGGTTGCAGTGAGCCAAGATCACGCCACTGCACTCCAGCCTGGGAGACACAGCAAGACTCCATCTCAAAAACACAAACAAAAAATGCAAGTTAGATTTTCTTATAGTTTGAGAGTATTCTGGTTTAAGAAGGTGGGAAGAAGTAAAATTGGTTGAGGATCTAAGGTATACAGAGATAATACCAGAGCTTTGATAAATTGAGTCCTAACCTTAACAGTACATGCTTCTCAGTCTATAATCTGAGTTGGCTGTAATATATGTGGCCTCATCCACCCTTATCTCTTTGTTTGTGCCACTGATACCCTTATCAACATACCTCGTCCACGTCTCTTTCTTATGCTCTATACACACATATCCGTGTGTTCATTAAGCATCTTCCCCTCAGTGTCCCATCCAAAAATGAACTCATCATCCTTAGAACTATCCATATTGCCCATTGTGGTAGGTATCACCACCCACCCTGTTACCCAAGCTAGAAAACAAGAACCCCAGAACTTCACTTTCTTCCTCATCTCTACTGCCTTCCACCTTCAGCCATATAATTTATCACCAAATACTAACTCTTCCACCTCCTAAATTTGTTCCCCTTCTCCACTCTTTAACACCCCCCACCTTGGATCACAGCAACCACTTACAGGATTCGCACACTGCTTTCTCTTGCAAAACTCCTTCCAATGAAGGAGTAAATCCTTCAGAGGCTTCCCACTGCCTTCAGGATCAGTTTCAAATCCTTAGCTTGGCATATGGGATCCTTCTTCTTACTTGTGCAGTTAGGTCCACCTACCTAATCACGGGCCATACTGAATTGCTTGAAGCTGTTTAAATGTGCCAAGATACCCCAGATTTCTGACCTTTAAGCCTTTGCAGTAGTCTTACGAATTCATACTCTTCATTTCCCAGACAAATGTCTCTACTCTCTTGATGAAACTGTTCTGTCCTCCATCTTTGAGGGCAAGGGCCATGCATCCAGATGTCTTTGTCGTCACACAGTGTGCCATGATGCCTATTTGTGTAGGTGCTCAATAAGTGTTTGATATGTATATATTAGGATAATACACCTATGTATGAGTGAACAAATGAATATGCAGATGAACAAGTGTAAGGAGGAATGAAGGATGAATTAGATAATTAGTAGCCTCTGCCATCAGTCAAAATGAAACTTTCATTTTTTTTTTTTAATGTGTTGTAGAGATGGTGTCTCATTATGTTGCCCAGGTTGATCTCAAACTCCTGGGCTCCCACCTTGGCTTCCCAAAGTACTGGAATTATAGGTGTGAGCTACCACACTTGGTCTCATTTTTAAAATATATATTTACTTGATTACTTCACCACAATAGTATCATTTTGCTCATGATCCGTGGGCCTAGTCACTTTTAGAGTTCTCAGTTACCTGTAAGATACATGCCTTGGATGCTACCAGGTGATAAAGTTGAGTTGGACAATGAAGCAAATATTGTGCATGTATTTTCTTATTTATTTAGACCAAATAGGCTGAGAGAGTAACTTGAATATTTAAGAGCTTCCTTAAAATGCACCATAAATAATGGAAAGTGAATGACTTGACTCCTTCCCTTATTTTGCTCTTACTTTTATTTGGGTTGACAGGAAGAAGGAGGTTTGCAGAGGGGGAGAAAATATGAAAGGGTGGAGCATGCAAAAAGAGGGCCCAATTCTTCCCTTTCTCTCAATTTCCGCAATATAACTAACTCTGATCTCTGATGGTGGGCAATGGAATATTGTGGATAAAGTTTGGATAATTGAATTGTCAAAGCCCTCCAATATGGACCACTAATTAAAGCACTGAAAACACAACTAAGTGTACTCAGTGTGTTAATGATGCAGAATACAATGTAACCTTTGATTCAGGAGCGGCTTCAAGATCCAAGGGTCCTGTGAGAAGAAGCAATCCCTCTTCCTGGGCACAGAGATGCTGGTTTAACACAGTCATGTGTCAGAGAAAACCAGTTTTGCCTGCAGGCCCAAATCCTACCCTAGCGAAATCCATTAGACCTTTACCAAAATCAACTTTTCTCCTGAGTCAGACCGAATTCTTAATTGTAGGTGGTAGACCAAAAGGGATAGATGACTCAATGTAAACAATCGTTGCTATTGACAAAACAGTGCAAACCACATTTCCTGTTGATGGTGGAGTCACCCATGAAGGAAAACATTTTTATTGCTTTAATAACACAATTATATTATTTTTTAACTCTTCCCCTTCAAATCCTCTAGCACTCAATATAGTGCTTGGGATATATTTGGATATTAATAAACACAAAAGTGTTATTGCCTCTTTTTGAATTAACCTACTACAAAGAATGTTTATTGTACTTTCTTACCTTAAAACTTAAACCTAAAAATGTATGCTAATATGAACCTTTGCTTGGTATTTCGTGATTGCCTCTTTGGTCGCTAGGCAAAGTCAGCAACATTCAGCAAAATTGTCAAGGATTGGAGTGTTTAGTAGTTGGCTGATGGTCAAGAGGCAAGTCCTTCCAAACAGCTAAAGTTGTATTACTCAGTGTTTTTAATAAAAAGATGAAGATGTTTAATGTGGGGGAAATGCTTATGACATAACATTAAATGAAAAGTGCTTTTTCAAAAAATCACATGCTACAACATGGATGTACCTTGAAAACATGCTAAGTGAAATAAGCCAGATACAAAAGGCTGCATCTTGTATGATTACATTTATATGAAATGCCAGATTAGGCAAATCCATAGAGACAGAAAAGTAGATCAGTGGTTACCAGGAGCCCTTGGGAGTAGGGGGAAGTGGGGAGTGACTAACAGGTGTGGAATATTTGGGCGGTAATGGAAATACTGGAACTAGACATTGGTGACAGTTGTACAACATTGTATGTTAAAAATCATGGAATTATATAGTTTAAAATGGTAAATTTTATGTTATATGAATTTGATCTCAATAAAACATTTATAAAAAACTCCATATATAGCCATTAAAAATTATGAGACATTTCAGCAGAATACAGATTATAAATAATTTGTAAAATTATAAGAGATAATATACAAGACAGAATTTATTTGAAATGTTTAGTGCAAGGCCTGACATATAGTATGTGTTCAGTATATCTGAGACAGGTGTCAGTTAATCAAGAAAGTTTATTTTGCCAAAGTTAAGGACGCGCCTGTGACAGTCTCAGGAGGTCCTGAGGACATGTGCCCAAGGTGCTCAGGGAACAGCTTGGTTTTATACATTTTAGGGAGACATGAGACATCAATCAGTATATGTAAGATTTACATTGGTTCAGTCCAGAAAAGGCAGGACAACTTGAAGCAGGCAGGGGGTCTACAGGTCACAGTTAGGTAAGAGACAAATGGTTGCATTCTTTTGAGTTTCTGATTAGCCTTTCCAAAGGAGGCAATCAAATATAAACTTATCTCTGTGAGCAGAGGGGTAACTTTGAATAGAATGGGAGGCAGATTTGCCCTAAGGGGTTGCCAGCTTGACTTTTACCTTTAGCTTAGGGATTTGGGGGCCCCAAGATTTATTTTCCTGTCACAACTGCAATAGTATAAGGAAAAATAGAAACAATTCAACCTTGGATATATTTGAGTTGGTGAGTTTGTGGATGAATTTTTGCATTTATTTTTATTTCAGGCAGAGCTGCTATAATATATTGCCAGTATAGTAAATACTTTATTTAAAGGATTTTAAAACAAAAAAATAAAAACTTTGCAGACTCCACCATCTGTGCTTTGAGCCAGAATTCTCATGAAAAGCCTGTATTGGTGGAGCTATTCAGCTCTTTAGGGAGGCAGAAAGAGATGAGAAAGGGCTACAGATACTACAGCATAAGGGCAGGATGGAGAAACTATCCTTCTATTTATCCACTGAATGCATGTAGTCATTTGTCAATAAGTGTTCTCCTACACTTACTTACTCATCATCAACATTTATCTTAGATTAGCTCCCAAAAGGCAAAAAGGCACGTAATTAATTTGTTTAATGTAGTGCCTAGCATGATGGCATGGCTAGATATCTGTTTCAGCAATAATTAAAAAGATTTTTTCCTTTGCCAGTAATTCTTATTTAATCAAGCCAAAATTAATTTATGTACCGGATAACTACTCTATGGCTTTCATTTTTAAAAACCACAGATGATTTTAATCTCTTTTCTGCAAATATCCCAAAAGAATGACAATGCTGTTTTCATAAATCTTAGTCAAATGCAATTCAACTACTATCCCTAGGTTAATTTTATAACTGTAAAGAGTGTGTGTGCATAAGAACAAAGACTGGTTAGGACCTGGAAAAAATGAGAGAGGGAGAGATAGACTGATGTAATGATATGTGATTTTTTTTGTTGTTCTTTTCTGATTCCCAGTATTGTTTCCTGAACAATAATTTTTTTATAGACTTAGAAACAAAAAAACAAATCACCTCAGAACCTCTGAGACAAGGCTGTGAACTGGCAGTTGTTTTTTTGAGATATCATGGAAGAAATGACATTCTGTGCATCTTCTCTTTCAAACCTTCACCTTTGAACTTAAATAATCCCTAGTTGAGATCATGGGTGTTTTCCTCCCATGTTTCTTTCTTCATGTTTTACCAACTTACTTTTTTTTTTTTTTTTTTTTGGGAGATGGAGTCTTGCTCTGTCATTTAGACTGGAGTGCAGTGGCGTGATGTTGGCTCACTGCAACCTCTGCCTCCCGGGTTCAAGTGATTCGCCTGCCTCAGCCCCCTGAGTAGCTGGGACTACAGGGGACTACAGGCATATACCACCAAGCCTGGCTAATCTTTGTATTTTTGGTAGAGATGGGGTTTCACCATCTTGGGCAGGATGGTCTTGAACTCCTGACCTCATGATCCACCTGCCTTGGCCTCCCAAAGTGCTGGGATTACAGGCATGAGCCACTGCACTTGGCCTTACCAGCTTACTTATATTTAGCATAAAAGCTGGAGAAAGCAATAGGGACAGGAGGCAAGGAAATTCTGGGCAGAAGAGGGCAGTCCCCAGCAAAGGCCTCACTCTGAAGCCTGGATCCATGGCCCAAAGTGAGAACATGCATTCTTGTTTTCCCACTCAAATGTTGCCTTTTCCAAAACCACCCATGCCCCCCCTGCCACCCATCCTGTGCCCGTAAAAACCCCAGGCTCCAACAGCAGAGAGAGGAGAAGCAGCTGGACGTTGCAGAGAAGCGGCTTGACTTCAGAGGGATGGCTTGACAGTGTTACCTTGGGGAGCAGTCTGGCCAGGGATGGCCAGACTCTGGGAGATGATCCTGCTCCATCCCCTTTTCAGCTCCCCTCCATTGAAAGCCACGTTCATCAGCAATAAAATCCTCCATATTCACCACCCTTCAATTTGTTCATGTGACCTGATTATTCCTGGACACCAAACAAGAGCTTGGGTGCCATGGGTGAGGATGCTAAAGGCTATCACACTGACCGTCTGCTCTCTGTAGACAGCAACCATCTCACACGAAAAGGCAGAGGGCCCACTGAACTGTTAACACTTAAGCCATCTGTGGATGGCAAAAGCTAAAAGAGCGCTGACTAAAACACATGCTCTCTGGGGCTTCAAGGGTAGTGGGCACCCACTAGACACTGCCTCAGGACTCCACACACAGTTCGCTCAGGCTGATGCCCAGAAGCCCTCACCCCCAGCTCCCGCACCTGCTCACCTGTGGACTCCCTTCTGCAAGGGATGAAGTGCAATGGGTCCAAGTGAGTGGAGTTTGCCCCCGCCAGTGCCAAAGCGGCCAGCTAGATCTAGCATCCGTGCACTCCAGTTCCTACCTGCAAAGGTGTCTGGGAAATTTCCTGCTTCAAAAGCACAGGCAGCTTTCTTGGAAATGAGATAATGTGATCTCATTTTAAAGTTGAGGACATCAAGGCTCAGAGGTGATTAGAGGCATTAGAAGGGACTTCTGAAGGCAGCTAATCTAACCCTTGAAAATAGGAGAAGTTAAAGTTATGGCCCAGGTTCCACACCTCACAATTGGTGGAACCAGGCTTGAGCCTGCTTGCCTAATACCAGTGTCTTTCCCAAGCTTCCCAAGCATCTGCTTGAAATCACCTTGCCTGTGGTGGGAAGGAAGCCCAAGAATGGTGTCCTGTGTCCATTGCTGAGGCTTTGGGGGTCCAGGTACTTAGTTTACTTTTGGGAATTCCTTGTTGGCACTGCTGAAGTCCTTCCTGCTACACCATTCAGGGAAATTGTTGATCTTGTCAACCTGAAATAATCAAAAGGATCAGAATCCAGTTTTAAAGAGTTTATTCAAGCAAAAAGCTGGTAATGGCCATCCAAGAAACATGGACTCCGAGAAATGGAGTCAGTGCTTCGAAGTTAAAAGTTAAGTACTTGTTTCTATACAGCAAACAAAGAAGTTTAGTAGGATTATAGTATTTTCTACACAAGGCTGGTTTATGAGTGACAAAAATTTAATTTGTTTTCTTTTCCATACAGCTTTTCATTTCCTTTCCAATTTAAAAGCAAGTTTAACATTCCATCCTAGATCGTGTGCTAACTATGAAGACTTTGTGTGAAAGAGGAAAGAGGGAGGCTAATCTATAATGAAGATCCACACTTAGAGAGAAAGGGTCTTCCCTGGCACCCTTTAGTCATTTACAACATTTTACCAAACAATGTAGTTAAGGAAAAGGCTAATCTATAATCAGAGCAACAAAGGTTACAGCTGCCTATTTATGTGACTCAGGTTCCATAATCACATTCCCTTAAGGCTCAAAATAAAGTTTCAACAGCTGAGATTTTGAATTATTTATTTTCATAATCTCCACCTTTCTTAGTTCTGGGAGTGGCCTTACCAGGTGGGCCTGGCCTGCATAATCCCAGAAGGGCAGTTCTTCCTAGCAGCCTTTGGCTTTGAGGACCTCTCCATAATCCTTAATCCAGTCCAAGGTTCTGACTCTGTTAATGGGTAAAGAAAGGTTATGCCCTATGAGACTCTGACCTCTTCTTGGGACCTGGAAAAACTTCTGGTGATTTTCTTCATCCTGAATCTGCTGTTTCTAAACTGCTTGAGACCAAGATAAAGCACACCAATTTACAAGGCATAACTCCTAGGTGAGGTCATTCACTAGCCATTTCTTTTCTTTTCTTTTTTTTTTTTTTTTTTTTGGAGACGGAGTGTCTCTCTGTCGCCCATTCTGGAGTGCAGTGGCGCGATCTCGGCTCACTGCAAGCTCTGCCTCCTGGGTTCACGCCACTCTCCTGCCTCAGCCTCCCGAGTAGCCAGGACTACAGGCACCTGCCACAGCATCCAGCTAACTTTTTGTTATTTTTAGTCGAGGCGGGGTTTCACCATGTTAACCAGGATGGTCTTCATCTCCTGACCTCATGATCTGCCCGCCTCAGCCTCCCAAAGCGCTGGGATTCCAGGTGTGAGCCACTGCACCCGGCCTCTCACTAGCCATTTCTTGTATTTGAGGGTCTCAGGGTGACATCTCTGAATATCCCAACTTCATTTCCAGCGCTAGATTGGTATTTCTATTCTTCTTTTTAGAAAGAAAGAAAGAGAGAAAGGGGCGAGAGAGAGAGAGAGAAAGAAAAAGAAGGAAGGAAAGAAGGAAGGAAGGAAGCAAGGAAGGAAGGAAGGGAGGGAGGGAGGAAGGAAGGAAAATAGAAATATTGGAGTACAATTTATGGCACTCAATTTCAAGAACAAGCTTGAAAAAAGCTAGAAAGTTGTAATTGCCAAATACAGTAACCTGCTTGGCATGCATGTCGCCTTTTATTGCTTTCAAGCTACTATACCTGACAGCTCTTTTATTTCTCCCTTTAAAAAAAATCCTATATCTGGCTAAAGGCTGAAAAGTAGCAAGTGCATATCTTTCTAATGACCCTACATTAATTTAGCATAGAGATAATTAGAGGCACAGTTAATCATTAGTAATACAAGCCCTGAGATTGGGGCACATGGGCTTCTTTTGCTATTCAACAGAGTCCTTGTGTGGCTAGTTTTTGAGCACAGACACATCTTTATTTTTTACACACTGAGCTTTCTTTGACATACAAGCCAAAAATTTACTTGAAGCAACCTGAATAGTATGAGAGAGAATGTTTGTTTGTTTTTTAAAGTCCTGGGAATTACAGAGTATTAGGGCATAATATGGGTATGTTTATATAGAACAGCTGAACACAGGCAGTTTATAAAGCAGGAAGTGAGCACATCATGCTTTTTAAATTTACTTAAAATATTTTGAATTCTTGGTATTCTTATCCATTCAAGAGTCTCTAACACTAGGGTGGTAAAGTAGAAACCAAATAGCATTGATAATAGGGTTTTGTTTCATCTTTGTCTTAGCTACAATTTGGGAAATGTTTATGTGTGTATGTGTATATGTTTGTTCCAATAATGATTTAAAATTGTGTATTCACAATGCAGTAGTGTGTAAACACTACTGAATCACCAGAAATGCATCCAGTAGTGTATGCACAAAATAGAAATCAAGGCAAAGGTAGAATATTTAGGGAAATAAAATTAAGCTAAGGATAAGGTTAGTACACAAAATGCATCTTGTGAGGTTCATCTATTTGGTCTACTAGTGGGCATGGGAAGGATGCCTGAATTTAAATGAAAATTCTAGTACTGATTATAATTCACATATTCTTTCATTGCCTTAGAGTTTTTAATTGTGCCCAAATAAGTCTTGGTATTCATAAACTAATAGCTTGAGTTTGTAGATTCACATATCCAGTGATATCCTCCTTGAATCTTTCTGCCATTTAGTCATTTTACTTCCAAGTATCATGACATCCAACAGAGGCTGATGAAGGAAAAAAGATGCAAGTCATGCCATTTCCTTTTTTGCCTTAAAATAAGGGTGTGTGTATGGGGAGAAGGAAAGGGTAAAGCAGTTAGATGTTATTAGAAATACTTGGAAGATAATTAAGACGAAATAAAAATTTGTGATTTTTAGTTATCAAAGTCATCATTAAATTGTGTTATCCATACAACTGAAGGATTTCAATATGGGCATCTTGTTAAGGAAAAGCTTTCAGAGAATGGTAACATTTCTTAATAGTGAACATGTCCCTACACTCACATAATTATAAGACTTCATGTACAAGGTACTCAAGATCAGAAACTTTGTAAAAAGCCTTTTAATCAGATAAACCTGAACATATCATTACCTAGAAATAACTGAAAAGAGTGCAAAACATTAGATAACAGTCATTTGATAATATGGTAAATAAATCAATAGGATATTATATTCCTATTAAAATTATAAAAGTCGCATAAACAGGAAAGATTATACAAATATGCTACAAAATGTACTTATAATAAAAATATGAGAAAAATACAAACTGATATGTAAATATAAAATATGTAAAATAGCCAAGCATGGTGGTTCACACCTGTAATCCCAGTACTTTGGGAAGTCGAGGTGGGCAGATCGCTTGAGGCCAGGAGTTCGAGACCAGCCTGGGAAACCTGATGAACCCCTATTTCTCCAAAAAAAAAAAAAAAAAAATTAGCTGGACGTGGAGGTGTGCATATAGTCCTAGCTACTGGGAGGTTGAGATGGCAGGATCAACTGAGCCTGGAAGGTCGAGGCTGCAGTGAGCTGAGATGGCACCACTGCACTCTAGCCTGGGTGACAGAGAGACTCTGTCTTAATAAAAATAATAAAATATGTCAAATATCTCTGCAGGTAGACAAAGGTGGTATGTGAAAGCAAAAGAGCTGTATTGGATTGACTAAGTTTTTTTTTCTCACAGTGTTCTTTAATATTTTGTCATTATAATAAGTATAATTGATGGGGAAGAAATGACAACAAAGCTTTCATGTGTAGAATACTTTTTATAGACTTACTGAATAATGTGTACTTTCTGTTCACTATATTTTAAAATATAACTTCAGTGTGGATTTTACAGACTCATGGGAAATGATCTAAACTATTTTTCTTGCCATTAAAATGTGCATTTGGGGGTATTTTTCCATAGACATGGATACAGGAGAACTCAATAATGTTCCTCTTCCTTCTTTCCAACTCTTATTTTCCTTAGGCATTACCACAGGAGTCTTGGTTCGAGAACACAGCAACCTCTCAACTCTGGAGAAATTCTACTTTGCTTTTCCTGGAGAAATTCTAATGCGGATGCTGAAACTCATCATTTTGCCATTAATTATATCCAGCATGATTACAGGTACCTTGAGAAAACTGATGTTCTCTGTATTAGTCCATTTTCATACTGCTGTAAACAACTTCCTAAGACTGGGTAATTTATAAAGGAAAGAGGTTTAATTGACTCACAGTTCAGCATGGCTCAGAAGGTCTCAGGAAACTTACAATCATGGCAGAAGGCAAAGGGGAAGCAAGACAGCCTTCTTCACAAGGCGGCAGGAAGGAGAAAGGCCAGGCAAAGCGGGAAGAGCCCCTTATAAAACCATAAGGTCTCGTGAGAACTCACTCACTATCATGAGACCAGCATGGGAGAAACTGCCACTATGATTGAATTACCTCCACCTGCTCTCTCCCTTGACACGTGGGGATTATGGAGATTACAATTCAAGATGAGATTTGGGTGGGAACACAAAGCCTAACCATGTCATTCTCTATGATTATTTAAAAAGCTTTCACCTAAGTTGTTCTTTTCTAATTATGGGAAAAATTGAAATACATTAGATGTATCTCTCTCTCTCCCCCTCTCCCTCTCCTTCTCCCTCTCCACCTCTCTCCACTTGGAATGTCTATATTTGCTTCTGCGGAAACATTTCACTGTTCTCAACATGGCATTGCTTTGTCATACACTGTGCCTACAGTGCTGTCCACCACTGCTCAAATCTTCATTTGACCAGCATATGATGTCTTGGGAGGAAAATGTCATTTTCAAACATAAACAAAACATTATCTGGGGCATGGGAAAAAAAAAGCTTATTTAGTCACTGACATGTTAGCTAGTGTCCTCAGGAAAAATATGATCGTCAATTTTGATCATGTTTTCAGTCATTCACTCATTTATTTCCCAACTGCAGCTGTACTGCCCTCAGCCTCTCAACAGCTGCCTTCAGGGTCTCTCTACTCCTTACCCACTTTCTACTCAAACCCAGAACTTGCTATGTATCTGCCCTACATATTTGCTATGGGGACCAGCAGTCAAATTCTGTGAGAAGGGTTTAAATATGGATGTGCACCACATTTGAAAGGCCCAGTATTTTTAAAACTTGTGACACAGTTGCATTTGGAAATGACTTTTCCCATATTGATCATTATATTGCAGGGTTCCTTTGAAGAGGAAGCTTCCTTAGGTAGATAGAGATGAATTTGGTTTACAAAAATGTCATTTGTCTGGGTGTGATAAGTTTCTCTGCATTGCGCAGTTTCTTGTACTTAACTCTGGCAATTGGTAAAACGTGGCATGACAGTAGCTGGTGCTGTTAACTTGAAAATCAAGGTTTTATGTAAACACACAATTAGATGTCATGATATGTCCCCTTCTAGAACATTTTTCTTCACTGCCACTGTAAAGACCTGGGACTGGCCCTGGTAGAGTACTGGACATTGGTCAGGGGAAGAGAGGGTGGGGGTCAGGATCTGCTGCATTCAGGAACTGCATTGCTTGAAGAGCTGTCACATTTGGCCTTTGAATCTCCCAACTGCCAAACTCCAACCAGACTAGAGTCCCTTGGGAACTTTGTCCTTAAATGGTCTTGATGTTCTCGGCTTATGAGAAACCTAAAGAAAACATTTAATTATTTTTATATGAATGTATTTAATTATGTTTGGAAATGCCTGGTTCCTTTTAACCCTAGCAGCCTGACTGACACAGCAGCAGACCAATTATTTGTCCCATATAATATTTATTTGTTTAAATTGTCATAAGCATTTAAAATTGGAAAGATTTCATGTAAATATCCAAATTTCTGGCTTTCTCTAAAAAAAAAAAAAAAAAAAAAGAAGATCTGGGAACACTGGCCCAATATTCCCACCTACCAACAGTGGTCTGAAACCAAGAGACAACTACTTCATTTAGTTGGAGCAAATGCATTTGAGAATGCTACAGTCTTCACAACTCCCTATTGCCCAATACCTTGTCCACTTCACTCTTACGTTACCTGCCTGGCCGCTATAAGGATTGTAGTTATAACCCTTAGAATCTTCTCCATATCAAAGATTCTTTAAAAAAAAATTTTTTTAAACATGGGGTCTTCCTATGTTGCCCTGGCTGGTCTCGAATTTCTGGGCTCAAGAAATCCGCCCACCTCAACCTCCCAAAGTGCTGGGATTATGGGTGTGAGCCACCACACTCAGCCAAAGATTCCTAATCTTTTCTTGGGCTCTTTTGAGAACACAATGCAAGCTTTGGACTTCCTTTCAAGAAAAATCTTCACAATTGTACATGTATATACTGTATTTTGCATGCAATTGCACAAGGTGCATAAACTACCTGATGAGCAATACTATTTAACTCATGTATCTATGAGGGGAAGTATAGAAGATTGATCCAAATTATGCAGCAAACCCAAAACTTGAGGTAAAATAGGTTTTAGAAGAAAAGGTAAAAATACATGTATGAATATACTGATTCTGTAATATCAGATGTTTGAAAATACATGCCACTCTTGGCAGTCAATAAGTGAGTTTTGTTTTGGTTTGGTTTGGTTTTTTTTCTGGGAAGCATAACCTTTGGCCAGAAGCCAGAAACAGGGACTTCCTCTAGTGAGATTTTTGCAGTCTGGATGTTTTGTGTGTTAGCTCAGTCTTGTAAATAATCTAGGAAAATAATTTACAACTCAGCATTCCACTGACATAGCCCAGCTACTTTTGAAGCTATAGCATGGGTCAAGTCGTTTCTCCACTTTTCCTCCACCAAACCCGCAGCAGCCAGTCAAGAACTAGAGACAGCGAGCAAAACCACCACCCCATCTTTTGATTTGGAGCAATGAAATAGTCAAAGATTCCAGGGATATGAACAAAGCAGGGTGGGGACAATGATGGCATATCCATGTTTTAAATTGTCATATTAGAGAGGAAAAGCAACAAGACTAGTGTTGGCACAGTTATAGGAAAATAAGTTCATTCATACACTTTCAGTTACCTTATAAATTGGAAGAAACTTTCTGGAGGACGGTTTGGAGCATGTTCTGATCTCTTCACCCAGTAATTCTGTTTCTCAGAATTGATCATAAAGAAATAATCAGAGATATGTTCAAATTCCTAAGTACAAGGATATTCATGGTAACATTTTTTTGTAATGGTGATAAATTATAAGCAACCTAAATGTATACAAATGTATATTGTATACATATGTATACATAGTATACAAATTTTCATACTAAGCAACTGTTAAAAACTTGTTTTAGAATCATATTTAATTACATGTGAAAACATTCCCAATACAGTATAAAGTGGGAAAATAAAATTACACAACAGGGTAGTGTGTACAATCCAAATTTTATTAAAATGTATATACATTTTTAAAAGTTGTGATCAAAACCAAAAGGTTAACATCCGGAAAGTAAGAAAACATGATCCATTGTGCTTTCTTTACATTTTCAACTGAACATGTGTTTTTGTTTGGTTTGTATTTTTAATAAAAGAGATAGGGATGGATTCTGCCCTGAGCTCCTCCAATTTTGCCTCTGGTCGCTTCTCTGCCCCATCTCTGCTCCCTTCCCCTGCCAGCTCAGTGCCACCTTTACCTGGTACACAGCTCCTTCCTCCAAACTCTGAAGTAGTCCCCAGCCTCCCCACCCAGAAGATGGCCATGGAAAACACACAGGAACGGCCATTTCACATTGCAAATGCCCTCATAAATCCAGCAGGCTGGTAGCTTAATGTATACAGTTATTAGGCCGAAGGAGGATGCAGGTGGGAAGCTGAGGAGGGTTGAATGAGTCCCCTAAGGATATGTAAATCAGAAGCAGAAACACAGCTGGAACTCAGACCCAAGATTAATAATCTGTGCTCCTGCAGAAAGGAAACTCTCTTGCCAAATTAACAGGTAGAAAAAAATTCTGCCATCAAAAGCCTCTGGTGAGATTTAAAAAAACACTTTATAGCTTTTTTAAAAAACAGGAAGAACCCCTTTTTATGTGATAAGGTTAAGAAGTCATATTTACCAGGGAAATTTGAATACAGACTGGCTATTAGATGGTATCAATAAATTGTTAATGATTTTGTTAGAGATGGTAATGGCATATAGTTGTATAAGAAAATGTCCTTACTTTTTAAATGCATATATGAAATGACATAATGTCTCAAAGTTACTTTAAAACAGAAAAAAAAATGGCACAGTCGATATAAACTCAAGACATTTTCAGAGACAGTCATTGTGGGTACTAATAGAATCCTACCCATAAATTACATTGTGAAGAACACGCTCCTGCCATGCTGAGGAATATCTGTGTTTGGGGTCTGCTAACATTTAGGCTTGTAAGCTGTATTTATATCAAACCACCAGAGAAATAACAGGAAATAGCTTATGAATATGCCTGAGAATTGTGGCTCTGGAAAAATCCTGGTCCAGGTCTCACCAGCCAGTGAGTTTAAATTCAGGTCACATTTTTTTAATACTTCCCAAAACTAAATTATGATGATTGGAGCCTCCTATGACCGGCACAGGAACAGAACAGCACCTCCAGTCCCACTCCCAGAGGTCCCCTGAGCATCCTTCCTGGATGCTCATAACTTTGCTCAGGAAGAGGTTCCAGCTCTTCCACTTTAGCCTCTGCCACCCCCGCTTGGGCCAGAAGCACTCCGGTGGGCACAGCTGCGCCTCCTGGTGTCTGCTGTGGCTGCCACTACCCCTGTGACCTAAGGAGTTCCCCTCTTTGCTCCTCCATCGTAAGACAGGAACAGAAGCTTAATTCTCCAAAGTGCAGCTGAGACCACACTGCTACTCAGGACATAATCTTTGCTAAAGGTAACCAAAAGCAGATGAAACACCAATGGTGACATCCAGCTGCTCCCTGAAGGGGCTCCCAGGGTCCCTTAACAGAGATGCCCCTCTGCTTAGCTGCCAGCTTGCCTTCAGGAGGCTGGAGTTCATCTCTCCACTAAAGGTGTTCCAAGCTTTCCTGCACCCCAGATCCCAGAACCTGACACCAGGTTCTAAGAAGGAAAAATTCCACTAGCACACAGGCCATCCTGTCCTGACCTGGAGTGACCTCTTCCTGGGATGCTTGCCATTATGGAATATCCACTTCAGAGAAAACCCCCCTCACAGCCACAGGGGGATAGCTTTTCCTCGTGGACCCCATCAGGAGCCTTCAGTAGATTCCATACCATAGTACCTGCTGGGTTATTGCAACCACCCTGCTTGTAGAACTTGGGAGTCTGTCCAGGTCAGGCTGGGCCAAGTCCATGCCAGTTCCTGTGCACATTTCTTCCTCCAGAGCAAGGAGAAGCTCATTCCTAACCATTCCTGTGATGTCGCAGCTCTGGATTTCCTATAAACACCTGCTCAAACAAGGGCACACACAGCTCCTTAAGAAACAGCACCAGTTTGCAGCTCAGTGGATGTCAAGCCAAGCAGATATCAAGCCAAGAAAAATCCCTCCTTTCCCTCCTCTCTCCCCTAGGCCACTGAGTGTGAGTCCTAGTACTCATTCTGCTTCCTGGACAAGTCACATTACTAAACACTAGACGTCAGGAGAAAATATTTGTGTTTTGTTTATCAATATCTTTCAGTTTCCACCAGACACTGGTTGGGTGATTGGATTTACAATTGAGGAGCTTCTCCAAAGATAAATTTAACACTCTACCCTTGGAAGATTAAAAAAAAAAAAAAAAAAAAAAAAAGTTCCAGACTTTTAGATAATTGTTGCTCCAGCTTTCACATTAGGATTTCAAAATTTTAGGGCTTGACCTCAACCATAAGATCAGAGGTTTTCTACTACTTTTTGTTGGGAGAGGGTGTAAGACAGGGTCTCATTCTGTGGCCCAGGCTGTAATGCAGTGGTACCATTATAGTTCACTGCAGCCCTGAACTCCTGGACTCAAGGCATCCTTCCACCTAAGTCTTCCTAGTGGCTGGGACTACAGGTGGTGCACACCACCATGCCTGACTAATTCTTACTTTCGTAGCAATAGGGTCTTGATATATTGCCAGGGCTGGTCTGAAACCCCTGGCCTCAAATGATCCTCCCACCTCAGCTTCCCAAACTGCTGGGATTACAGGAATGAGCCACCACACCTGCCCTACTTTTTAACCAAGTAAAAAAGTTTAAAGCCTTATAAAACCTTAGGTATATTCGGTATTTATTAAACAACAGCCAGATGTAGAATACATATGTGAGTTGGTTGCCTTTCGAGCAAGGTTTTTCTATAAAGGGCCCAATAGTAAATGTTCTAGGTTTTACAGGCCCTGTGTATTTTGCCCAACTACCCAACTCTGTTTGTCCTGGGAGAGTAGCCACGGACAGTATGTAAATGACTGAGGGTGACTGTGTGCCAACAAAACATTCATTTACAAAAACAGGAGGCCAGCCAGGAGCTGACCCCTGCCCAGCTAGACTCTGACACTCCAGATACAATCTAGTTGAGGTTGAATCCAGGTAATAAAATAAACTACCACATCTGGCAATGAGTATGAATGCACTGAAGAGACTGAAGAATAGAGGATGAGCAGAATAAAGTGCAGTTGGTGATAGTCTTAGGACACCTTATTTGTAAACTCAGGCTTTACAGCAGATGACACACTTAAATATTTGGAGCTGAGGAAGGCTTTTTTTTAAAGGCTATGTATTCATTTACTCAGAGGCAGCTGTGTATCTGGAAACAATCCCACATCCTCCTATGAAAAGAACCATGCCACGTGCCTCCCCGAGACAAGGTTCAGTTTTATTCAGCTAACATTTGTTAACTCCAGCTGCATGAAAACAGACTAATAGAAAACCACATATAAGAGGGTGAGGGCCTACCACTCACATGGTCACAGAGCTGAGGTCATCTGATAGTCAGGTCCAGGAGTCCCTCGTTAGCAAGAATTGTAAGACTTGAAGACGCACATCACTTTGTTGTACGACTTGCTATTAAATATAAGCTACTGTTCATAATGTAGGTGGCTAAGAGCATTTAATGTCAATTTTAGCTATGGGGGAGGAGTATGCATTCTTTTCTTGAAACATTGGTGGTCCGTTATACAGTTTAGTTTCTATGAAAATTGCCATTCGAGGTGGTTTATAAACTTAAAACTCCAGGCAGGAAGACAAGGTTGTTGCCTAAGACTGTACAGTCTGAGAGTGAACTTCTTGCCTCATTTGCAACATCTGGAACAAGTGGGCTCTTCCTGCACTTTAAGTGCTCCTTTCCCTAAGATTATCAAGAAATTTGTGTTGAGTTAAAATACAGCTGTTGAAACCAAAGGACTTACTGCATCAGTTTGATCTATGTAATGCCTGGCCTCCAAAGACAAAACAACCACATAGTGTATAAGGAAGAGTTCCCATAATGAACATGTCATTTGCAAGTAATAAAATGAATAGTGGCAAGAGATAAATATGCCCTGCTTTGGTCTTTCCCTGAGACTGAAGCCCAGAGAATCAACCATGCATGAGCCTTCTTTCTGACTAAACAGGTACTAGACTTGTTCATAGCTCTGTTCAGCTGTAAGATAACCTGATTTTATTATTTAAAAAGGGATTCTAAGGACCTTCTATATACTGGATGCATGGACCTGGGAGACCATTCGTTCATTTATTTACTCATTCATTCCATCTTTAATGAGCCAGGCTCTGCTAGACACACAACGTGTAAAATTAAGTCTTATCTCAGCAAGAAAGAGTACATTTCAATGCTGTGTGATAAGCACTTTCTGGGAATGAGGACAGCGCAGGGGACATTAGAAGGAGCCATTTTGAAGGAAGCATAGAGATCAAGTGAACGGAAGAGGGTGGGTATTCCAGGCAGAAGAAAATAGCATCTTTGTCCTCCCAAAATAGCATCTTGGGAGGACAGTGAGACTTGAAGTGGAATGCTGGAAACGTGGGGAAGAGGAATGGGATGGAAGGGGTGAGCACAAGGGTTTATTGGCCTTGTGTGCCTTGCCAAGGGAACTGGACTTGAGCCTGTAGGCGAGGGAAGCAATTCTAGCAGTGACTCCCACTTGTGCCATTCTCTACAGAGGGACACCTGAACAAGTATCTATCCTAGAGGGGCAGGAGAGTCTAGTGGTTAAGAGCACAGACAGGAGCCACACTGCCTCGGTTTGAATCCTGGTTCTGCCGTGGATTAGCTGTGAAACCTTGGATTTTACTTAACTTGTCCTCGGCTTTAAAATATGGACAATAATAATGTTTCATAGCACATCTAGAATGCTATACAGTTTTTTTACTTACTCTTTTTTGTCTGAGACCTTCAGAAGTTCCTACAAAGTACCTGAACTGGCAGCAGAATCTACAGGGCCAATATTAGAATTGAGCTACACAGATATGAACACACTGAATGCATTCATTCTGGAAATGAGAACAATATAAAAAGACTTGCTCTGCCATCAGTTTGTAAAGTTCACCAGCATGTAAGAAGCTTTTGCCTAGAAGTCTGAGATACCAATTTTATGAATAAAGAGAAGCAAAGAGACAGCTCAGTCATATTTAGGTTGTGGCAAAAACCCAGAAAAGTCTCACCGAGCCATTTGCTAGCTGCTGCTGTCAGAGCATTCATATGGACTTTGGAAAAGAACAGCTGAGTTCCTCAGATTCTTCGAGGTGTGTTTAATGCTTTCACTGGACAATAAGTTCAGGGAGTCAAAAAGTTCATGGAGTCTTCTGAAAAACTGGTCCTAACTACAAATACCACCGTGTTCCACAGTAATGAAAAAAATGCTAAAACAGCTCCTGGACTGCTAAAACCAGGACACAGCCCATCACTTCTTTTTTTTTTTTTTTTTTTTTTTTTTAGACAGAGTCTCACTCTGTTGCCCAGGCTGGAGTGCAGTGGTGCGATCTCAGCTCATTTGCAACCTCCACTTCCTGGGTTCAAGAGATTCTCCTGCCTCAGCCTCCCAAGTAGCTGGGACTATAGGTGTGTACCACCACCCCTGGCTAATTTTTGTATTTTTCGTAGAGAAGAGGTTTCACCAGGTTGGCCAGGCTGGGTCTTGAACTCCTGACCTCAAGTGATCCACTTGCCTCAGCCTCCCAAAGTGTTGGGATTACAGGTGTGAACCACTGCGCCTGGAGAGCCCACTGCTTTTTGATGCATGTTTTGAACTTCAAATGTGGACCAGCTGACAGAGGCTTCAAGGGGACCTTTAGCTGATTCTGCTTAAGGACCAGTTTATTTTGTTAACATCACCAAATAGCCTAGAGTGGAGATATTACCTATTTTAAGAGAGTTCTTAATGTCTCTGAGAAAAGTAGATGTGATAGGTGACACATGCACGGAAAGCTTTTGCATGCTCCCCTTTGCCTCTTCCTTTCCCTTTGAACATCCAGGGAGTACTAATCAAGGCTGCAGAGATTTCCCTATGCCCTGGATTAACAAAGTAAGATCATATCCTGCTTTGTTTTCCCTGGGGAATAAAAGAAACATTTTGGAATTTAAAAATTGTGAACCTGTTTATTTAATCCTCGTAGCAGCCCTATGAAGTCGTCAAGTAGGTGGGACCTTAACTCCATCTTTAGAGATAAGGAAACAGGAGGTTGAAGACAGATTAA
This sequence comes from Papio anubis, assembly GCF_008728515.1. Lineage (NCBI taxonomy): Eukaryota > Metazoa > Chordata > Mammalia > Primates > Cercopithecidae > Papio > Papio anubis. Next base: position 33,525,540 of record NC_044988.1, read on the forward strand.
GCCACTTTTTCAAGATCACACAGATCATAAGGGCAGCAGCTGGAACTGGCAAGTTTTGTTCTGGCAGCACTCTGCTGCCAAGGGGCCAGAGCCTGGGAGAGGGATCCAGGGCAGGCAGCCATACTTAAATAACTGTTATTCATTCAATCAACATGTTTATTGAGCATCTCCTATGTGCTGGGCACTGAGTATACATTCGTGAACAAGCAGATATCTAGGTCTCCTGCCTTCGTGGAGCTTAAACCCTAGCAAGAAAGAGATGTAAAATAATGAACCAATGATAAAAATTGTTGAGACAGGATGCCAAGCAAGGAAATCAGGACACCCTGGTTTAGGCTGGATAATCGGGGAAGGATTCTGAGGAAAGAATTTAAAAGCCAGATGAAGAGTGAGGAAGAGCACTCCAGGCAAAGGGAAGAGCCTGTGCAAAGGCCTTGGGGTGGGAAGGAGCTTGGTCTGATCCAGAAGAGGCTGAAGGAGAGGATGAGACAGGAAGATGGCACAAGGCGGGGCTGGAGAGGCAGGCAGGTGTCTCCCCTGCAAGGCCTGTTGGCCAAGGTAAGGATTTTCTCTTTTTACCTTCAGTGCCATTGAAGGGTTATCCTGATGTATAAAATGACCTGATTTACGTTTTTAAAAGATCTCTTTAGTGACTGTGTAGTGAAGGAATGAATCAGTTAATGCTTGTTGAATGCTTTCCATTTGCTCAGTGACGTGCATCATCTTTATCATTTATTCAGTAACCATGGAGGCTATTTACTACGAACACACTGTGTCCTGGGCACTGTATTAGGCCTGTTATACATTGTTTCTAATCCTCACAACAGCTATGCAAGCTGAGGTTGGTTGTTCACTTTGCTCCTCACAATTAACCTAAAGGTGATAGAGGCATTTCAGATCCTCCAATTTATAGATGGAGAAGCTGAGTCTGGGAGGAGGCTGGGATTTGAGCCCAGTCTGTCCCACCAAAGCCCATGCCTTCTCTCTGCACAGGTGGCCTCTCTGCTGGTGACAGAGACAGGAGTCATCCACATGGCGAGTTTTAACTTCTATGCAACAGTGAGTTTCTTGGATGTGGTGTTCACTTATAATGGCGTAACACCGCCAAATGCCAGACCTAAAAGAACTTCCAATAAGGGATTGAATTTTGATACCTTAACAGCAATGTGGAGAGATTGTCACGAAAGCTTTGTTCTCAGTGGGTGGTTGCTTAATCAGAGAGCTCTAGGAGGAGTCTTTTGCCCTCGGATGTTTATTTTTAAAACATGCTATTGTTTAGCCAGGCAACTGCTTCCTTTGGAGTGTTTTTGTAAAAAGTTCAGATGATTACTGCTTTGGCTGGGAGCCAACACCCTTGCTCATCAGAGCCTTCTCCCGAGGTGAAAAAAGCAAATAAATGCCTTTTCCTAAAATAAAGAGCTAGCAGGTGCCCCTGACTTCCAAGGACAACTGGGGATTTTATCCCTGTTTCTAGGCCACAGCCCAGCCTCAAAACTGTCCCAGGTTCTAATGGACAACTCTGGGCTCACAAGGAACTGGAACCGTGCTCTTCTTTTTCTGCCCAGTTCAGGTGCCACCTGTTCCATCAAGCCTCTCCTGGTCATCTCAATCTGGTGACAGCTCAGGCTCCTCTGAAAACCCACAGTACCTAGTCTCTGCACCAGGGCTTCACAAAACATCTAGTTTTTCAACTGGATGGAGCAAATCCAGTTGTTAAAATTTCTGATCTGTTACAGATCAATAACCTTCATAAACCATAGTTAGAGCAAATTGCTAGAAAAATTATATTAAAAATAGACATATGAAATACTAGCCCTATTTTTTTTTTTTTTTTGGAGGGGGTGGGGATGGAATTTCACTCTTGTTGCCCAGGCTGGAGTGCAGTGGCATGATATGGGCTCAATGCAACCTGCACCTCCCAGGTTCAAGAGATTCTCCTGCCTCAGCCTCCTGAGTAGCTGGGATTACAGGTGCACGCCACCACGCCCAGCAAATTTGTGTGTGTGTGTGTGTGTGTTTTAAGTCGAGATGTGGTTTCACCATGTTGGCCAAGCTGGTCTCAAGCTCCTGACCTCAGGTGATCCACCTGCCTGGGACTCCCAAAGTGCTGGGATTACAGGCGTGAGCCACTACACCCAGCCCCTATTTTTTATTATTACATTCAACAGAAATAAAGTTACTGTCCAATTACTATAAACATTTTAAATACTCACGGCTGATTTCTGTGCAGATGCCATCACACCTGCTTGGTTCCCTCTCATTTATCACCTCCTATAGGACAGCTTTCAGCTCCCAGGAGAAACGAGTTCTGATAGTGAACTGTAAAGCAAGGGGGTCCTTTAGACCTTGCCAGCCACCAAAGATGGGCTGAGAGCAAGAAACACAGGTGGCCATTGAGAGTGATAACTCAGAAATAAAGTACAAATGAGGTTTTACTTGTCTGGGACTAAGGTGGGCCTGCTCTCTGATGTCCCGCCAGTAAGAGTCTAGTGCCTGGATTCTCATTCTCACAGTCAACATTCATTGAGCTAGACCACAAGTTCTCACCAAGACAATATTGTCCCCAAGGTAGCAAAAGCTGTTTTTATTTGGTGGTAGTGAGTTGGGGGAGAAAATCTTACTTGTTTTATGTAAAAAATACATGTATCATTTACTATATACATTTACTATATACACAGTTTGTGGTTTTAGAATTTCACAGGGGTGGTGATTAGGAAAAAGGCTTTGGGGGGTGGGTTGCACAATAGCAACAACAAAACAAGGTTGAAAAAGACTAAGATGTTACATATGTTCCCCTGTGGAGTCTTTTATGGCGAAAAGTGTTCTCGTTGGCTGCCCTGGGAACCAAACTAAACCACCATGTATAAGTGGTTTCTAAGGAGACTACCTGCTGAGTTCCAAGTTTCAAACCCACAAGTGGATCTTTGAAATGGGGTCATTTGTAAGGAGAGGATTACTTGTAAAAAATGCAGCTCTTTCTGTCCTGTAGAAAGCTTCAAGTACAAACATTCGTAGAGCACCTTATTTAAGGCACCGGGGGCCCAGTGAACAATAAGCTTCAGGCCTTAGAGCAATACAGTCAGTGCAGTAGATAGAACTATGTGCCAGGAGATTTGGGCTTAGCATCTTCCTTTCCCCTGCCCATGCTTGCAAGGCAAAGAACTTTTCCTGAATTTGATAATAGAGTTAAGCTATAGTTTGTTCATTCAACATTGTTGAGCATGCACTAAATGCTAAACACTGGTAGGGTCTAGAGACATTGGGCTGTCTAATAGGATAGCCATTAGCCACGTGTGGCTACTTAAATTGAGATTAATTAAAATTGGCTAGGTGTGGTGGCTCACACCTATAATCCTAGCAATTTGGGAGGCCAAGGTGGGAGGATCATTTGATTTCAGGAGTTCAAGACCAGCCTGGGCAACATAGTGAGACCTCATCTTTAAAATTTAAAAAAAAAAAAAATTAAGTAAATATATATTAACTAAAATGAAAACTCAGTTCGTCAGTCACACTAGCCACTTTCCAAGTGCTTGCTAACCATGTGCACTTTGTGGCTACTGCAGGGGACAGCACAAAAACAGAACCTTTCTGTCAGGAAGCTCTACTGGGCAGAGCTAGTCTAGAATTTTGTAGCACATGGATAGAGTCAATATGGAATAGTGGTTAAGAATATGGCCTTTGAGGTAAAATGTAGATTGGAATCCCAGCTCTACCACTCACCTTACCAGCTTTATGATTATATGGTACTTAGCCTTTCTGAGCTACAGTTTTGTCCTCTGTAAAATGGGCGTAATAATGCCTGCCTCCCTGGGTTATAATGAGAATTAAAGATGATGCATTAACATGCAGTCAGTATAGTGTTTATTGTCATTATCATTATTTGTATTATAATTATCATCCTCATCATTATTGATATTAGTGGCAGGTGGGGTGTTTACAACCATTCAGACAGACATTTTATGGTCATTAAGTTCTGTAATGTTCCTATTTACAGAGGTTTTCAAAGATTAGGCTGTTTCCCTGTATCTGTTCTCTCCCTCTATAGTGGTCACCACTCTTATCCCCAACAATGCATTATAAATCATGCAAGAGCCTGGACTTGGGGGCCAGCTCTGCCCCCATATTGATGACTAGAGAGGTAGAGGGTAACTATACAGTGGTAACTGTACAGAGGTAGAGGTAACTATACAGTGCAGAGAAGTATAATTGTTGATTTGAGTAAATATCTGATATATCCGGGAAAACGGTAGGATGGAGGTAGATTAGAGGAATGGAAAACAAAGGACCGTGCGAAAGTTACTACAAGATAGTTGCTGTGCTCCAGGACAGAGGGGAAGCTGGATGTCTACTTGGGGATGTATTTGTTTAAGATATTTTCACCAAGATCTCATTATTATCAAGCCTTTTATTGCCAGCTGAGTCCTGGAGTACAAGCAGAGGCACCAGCCCATGGCCAAATCATTAAGACAAATTAAGACATATTAACATATGCTGGAAACAATTATCCACATAGATTTAATTTGTTTCACTGCTGGAAGAAAATCCTGAAAGAGCACCAAACACACCTCCGAGAACAGCTCTGTAACCGCTCTGTGACTCTCACTTGTCAGCACTTTAGGGGCTGAAATCTGCTTAAATTAGACATCTACCAAAGAAGGACAATATATCTGAAAATAGATCCCATATTAGGGCTACAGATGAGTTACTTGGAGTCTGTTAAGGTGGTGATTCTTTTTGTTTCTTTTTAACCTATGATTTTTGTTTGAAATAATTATTATAGTTATCAAAACAATACACTGAGCTCTAAAATGAAATAGGCACATATTTTATAATCATATAATATACTTAGCAAGCTTACATATTTGCATTATGATTTGCTCTTTAAGAGACCTAAACTAAACATGAGATAGTGAATTTGTTTCTAAATTTTGGCCTTCAATCTCTCTTGACTTTTTTGTTGTTGCTTGCCTAATTGTTACCTTTCGTTGTCTTACTGTGAGGAAAAGAAAGACTCTTCAACACAGCAAACTGCATTTTTCTCAAACCAAATAAAATCTATCATAAAAATTATTCTAGAATGTGACTATTGCAGTATGCCCATTATATGGCAACTGCACAATCTTTTCCCAGAGGTTGATGAATGGCCCCTTAACAACATTCTGGGGTGGCTGCTACAGAGGCCAGAGCACCTTCTCTCAAAATATTAACTTCCAAAGGAGCAATCAACAGCCAGAGAAATGGTGTGTTTAGAGTGAGAAATGACTTGTTCTGTTGTCATAATGGTGATCACTTCCTTGCAGATTTTTCCTGTACATCAAATATGTATGATTATATATGAGAAGCATAATCCCCCAGTCACTTAAAAAAAATGGATAGGCCTTTTAGTGTGGGAAATGAACATAAAAGTTACCTATGCATGCTGATAGCCATACAGGTTTACTGCCTTTCCCTTGGGGTTGCCTTGTGACAACCTCTTCCTTTTTCCTGCTACCCTGTACCTTAGGCTTTGCAACTGGTTATGGGACAACTCATGTGTGCTGAATATGCAACATCATTTTCTATAATGATCCTTTGACTCAAAATATGACCCTCATTTTGGAAATCAGGCTGGGTAGTGTCTGAAACCTCCAATGACAGCTTGCTGAAAGATGATTCCGTTGTTTCTCAACTTGGCCCATTTCCCACGTCCAAGTCCAATTGGAGAACGGCTTTTGACTCCATTTATATGAGCATCTTTGACAGAGAGCAAGGGTTTCTGGCAAGCAGGGATGCCTGCCTTCCACCTCTAATCCAGCTGTCCTTGACACTCCAGACAGCCCTTTCAAATCTGGGCAACACTTAGTCATATTACTGGTAGCCAAGAACCATTTGAAGTGAGATCTAACCAAATGATCGTAAGTCTCTGACATTACCTGTGCCCTGGCAAATTATTTATTAATATCTTTCCTCTTTCAAATAGAAATTTTAAGATGTCTCACAATAAAAGCTATACACAATAAGGTTGTTTACACAGAAGCAATTTGAAAATCATGAAAAGAGGAAGGAAACACACTAACCAGAATGGATAATGACATTACTGTGAATTTGGCCCCAGGACCATTTAAAGATCCAGCAATAAGTGGATCATTAAATACATTCTGGTATAGCCACATGACAGATTATTGAGCCATTAAAATTATCCTCAGGGTGAGTTTGTAACAATGAGGGAAAATGCTTACAACTACAATATTAAGAAGAGAGAGGGTTAAAAACTATAAAATTCTCTCAGCTGTTTACAAAAAATTGAGAAAAATATTAGAAGAAAATTCACCAGAATATTAACTTGGTTGATGAGATGATGTGATTTTTGTTGTCATCTTTACCTTTTCTCCTTTTTCAGATAGTTATAATGAATGTATATTACTTTTATAATTGTATATAAACATTATTTTTTCCAGTTGAGCCTAAGCTTCCTGGAAAGGGCAGAAAGGAAAACTATCATGAGTTATATGATTTCTCAAGTGTTAAAAAAAAAAAAAAAAAAAAAAACTATCTCAGGCCAGGTATGATGACTCACACCTGTAATCCCAGCACTTTGGGAGGCTAAGGTGGAGGATCACCTGAGGTCGGGAGTTTGAGACAAGCCTGGCCAACATGGTGAAACCTCATCTCTACGAACAATACTAAAATTAGCTGGGCATGGTGGTGTGCACCTGTAATCCCAGCTACTCGGGAAGCTGAGGCGGGAGACTCGCTTGAACCCGGGAGGCGGAGGTTGTAGTGAGCCGAAATCACACTACTGCACTCCAGCCTGGGTGACAGAGTAAGACTCTGTCTCAAAACAAACAAACAAACAACAACAACAACAACAACAAAACGATCTCAGATCTTCAAGATAAACTTTTCCTAGATAACTGAATTCCAAAGGAGGTTTATCATAAGGGATGTTGAATGATATAATACAAATCTTGGTAAAGTTCTTACTGCAAATGTGGGAGGGGGACTCCTTATGATCATTTTCTGACCAACTCCAAGAAGATCTGAAGGCAGGGCACTCCTGGAGGTCAAGGCTGTGGGAAGCTGCCTGCAGGGGAACTTGCACCTGACTGGGCTTCCCTCTCTTACATCTGTTTGGAATTTTGAAGTGTTGCTTTTGCCCATTGCATGTTATTGCCCATTGTCTGTAGATAAGAACACCTCTCAGCTCTTTATTTCACACCTTGAGGATTAAATTGCGGGAAACCTGTCTTTTAAAATTAATGTAATTTGATTTCTGTCTCGCCCTTCAGGTGTTGCTGCACTGGATTCCAACGTATCTGGAAAAATTGGTCTACGTGCTATCGTGTATTATTTCTGTACCACTCTCATTGCTGTTATTCTAGGTAATATTTATTTCTGAATCCTTATTCCTCTATGTAACGGTAATTTTTTTTCATTCAAAAAGTAGTTGGCGGCCAGACGCGGTGGCTCAGGCCTGTAATCCCAGCACTCTGGGAGGCTGAGGTGAGCAGATCCCTTGAGGTCAGGAGTTTGAGACCAGCCTGGCCAACACAAAAACCTGTTTCTACTAAAAGTACAAAAATATTAGCTGGGCATGGTAACATGCACCTGTAGTCCTAGCTACTTGGGAGGCTGAGGCAGGAGAATCACTTGAACCTGGCAGACAGACTTCAAAGGGAAAACTTTATGGTACTTTGACAATACTACTTTCTGATTAAAAAAAAAAAAATTGTGTGTTAAGAAAAGCTCAACTACTTTTTAAAAAATATATATTTTTAAAATTAAAAAGAGACATGGGGAGTCTTGCTATGTTGCCCAGGCTGGTCTTGAACTCTTGGGCTCAAGGGATCTGCCTGCCTCAGCCTCCCAAAGTGCTGAGATTACAGGCATGAGCCACCGTGCCTGACCCTAACTACTTTTTTTTTTTTCGAGAAGGAGTCTCACTCTTGTTACCCAGGCTGGAGTGCAGTGGCATGATCTCGGCTTACTGCAACCTCTGCCTCCTGGGTTCAAATGATTCTCCTGCCTCAGCCTCCCGAGTAGCTGGGATTACAGGTGCACACCACCATGCCCAGCTAATTTTTGTACTTTTTTAGTAGAGACAGGGTTTCGCCATGTTGGCCAGGCTGGTCTCAAACTCCTGACCTCAGGTGATCCACCTGCCTTGGCCTCCCAAAGTGTTGGGATTACAAGCGTGAGCCACCGTGCCCAGCCACTTACATAATTCTTAAAGTGGATAATTGGTCTATAATAGTGAAGTTGAGTATAATTATAAAATATTTCCAGAAATATAGCATTTTAGTGCATTTCACATAGTAACAAGAGCTAACAGCTATCCTTGTTAAGCTATCCTTGTTAAGGATAAATCCCACTTGTAAGAGGAAGAAAATTCTAGTAAGGGAGTAGCTGCTCTTATACCTTTAGCATGGTTTTTTGAAGAATGCTTGGTCGTTGTAACCCTGAGTGACATTTTAAGAAGAATGTCCAGAGGGGGAAGACAGAAAGAGCATGTACTCAGATGTGGCAGCAGCTCGGCCCTTGTAGCCCTGCTTCAATAAGCTGATAAGAGGAGGTGGGATGTGGTGAGGCTTTAATGGTATTAGGCCAAGGGACCCAGGAGAGCCTGAACTCTGCCATAAAACAAAACCACATCATCTCATGAGTTTCCTGAGGAAGACAGACACAGAGAAAAAAATAGCAATGAGAAGCAAGATCCTGCTCTCTTATTAGCTGGAGGCATATAGCCCTTCTACAACCCTGAGAGAGGAAAAGAGTGGGCCATGCCCACTCATGGCCCCTTATTGCCCAGCAACTCCTCCCACTAGCAAAACGGACCCATTCAGCATACCAGAGCCCTACCCCTTGGATTACCATTGCCTCCTCTTGAGGGAGGAGCAATAAGGAGCATAAGGACCTTTTTCTTCTTCACTTCCCTCCAGTCAAACACCCTCCAATGTCTTGGTCTCTTCTACAGCCTCCCACCTTGGCTTGGACACTCAAGTGACAGGAGCCCATTACTTACCAAGGCCACAATGGTGATGTCAGATGCTCTGCCATGTAGACAGTTCTTCCTTACAGAGAGATGAACCTTCTCTCCCTATAACTCCCATCTATTTGTCCTCATTCCACCCCTGGAACAGCATTTTCCCACATGACTGCTTTCGAGATACTTGAAGACCTATGGTGTGGAAGGAAGGCAAGGCTGGTTTTGTATTATCAGGAGGATAACCAGCATCTGTGGGTAAAAGTTGCAGAAAGACATCAGATGCATTCTCTGGGCTGGAAAATGGATCATCCTTACCCTAACACCTCCCTAGGCTGATCTCGTAAGTTCAAGAAAAAGAATATTCTCATCAGCAGGTGTTTCCAGAAGCAATTCTGGGATGCAGCCCCTTCATTTTAAACACACATGCACACACACACATGCACGCAAGCACACGGAGTTCTTTCTGCTTACTCATTTAAATGGAAGAGTAATTAAAGTGGTTGCTGAGATTCCAGAGGAGGCTCAGCATTTTGGCTGGACCTCAGGGTCCTCTCCATCACACTATTGCCTGGTATAACCATGCCCACTGTTCTAAAGGTACTAGCTGTGCCAGGTGCCCTGGAAGGTTCCTAATGCTCTGTGGACACTGTCCTTGGCCACAGGTATTGTGCTGGTGGTGAGCATTAAGCCTGGTGTCACCCAGAAAGTGGCTGAAATCGACAGGACAGGCAGCACCCCTGAAGTCAGTACGGTGGATGCCATGTTAGATCTCATCAGGTGAGTGTCTTGCCACAAGGTGGCTTCAAGGACATGCAACCCTATAGTAGCACAAGGCCTTGTACGTGGTTTAATATTCTGCTGTTACTCTATTGAAATTTTTAATAACTTTTGAATTATTGTGCACTTTCATTTTGCTCAGGAACCCACAAATTACATAGCCAGTACTGCTTGCCAAGTCTTGGTTCCAAGAGGGAAGAGAAGAAACAGGCTTCTGAGTCAGGATTTAGGATGAACAGAAGTGCAGATACATGTTCCAGAGAGATGCTGGGATGGATTGGTAGTCAGTTCTGAAGCGCACTTAGATAAATCCATTTTTTAATTGTACAGGAGAAACTCTCTTATTGAAAGCAACCAGAGCTGTAAATAGGTCAATCAATAAAAAATACCAATTAAAGCAGAGACTTGTAAAAAAGGACATAAGATACACATTACATATTTTGTTTTCACTTAACACTTAGTGCATTTATTCACCAATTGTTTGACATAAAGTCAAGGTCTTTTCTTCAAGTTTGTTAGCTCATGGTAATTTCTTAAAGTTTCTGTTGCGTATACAGCCCTTATAAACGTATCATCTGCAAGTTCCAGATAAAGTTTCTGTAGAACAGAGCACCAAAACCTTTGGACATTGCAAAGAAAGCTGAGTGTAAATCTTTCCAGTTTTTCTTTTTAATTTCAATAATCTTCCCATACCTAATCTAACCATAAAAATCTTAGTCACTGGCCTTTATTGAGTTTCCAGGCATGTGGCTTAGATTTTATAGAAACCATTCCTTCCTTTTTATGCTCCTATTTCACTGGTTTACATAATATGAAATTCAGTAATTATGATGATATTTGCAACTGGTATAAAGAATTTGGGAACAAATACAATGAACCCATGGTAAGTGTATTAGTCCATTTCACACTGCTATAAAGAACTACCTGGGACTGGGTAATTTATAATGGAAAGAGGTTTAATTGACTCACAGTTCCGCATGGCTGGGGAGGCCTCAAGAAACTTAAAATCATGGCAAAGGCAGGGAAGCAAGGCACGTCTTACATGGCTGCAGGAGAGAGAGTAAGGCCGAAGGGAGAAGTGCCATACACTTTCAAACAACTAAATCTTGTGAGAACTCACTCATGATCACAGGAATAGCATGGGAGAAACCACCCACCATGATCCAATCACCTCCCATGAGGCCCCTCCCCTGACATGTGGGGATTACAATTTGACATGAGATTTGGGTGGGGACACAGAGCCAAACCATATCAGTAAGCATACAACGTCATTGATGAAAACAGAAATGTTCAGAATATTAAAGAATAAATAGTCTCTTGACTGTGAGTGTCCATTTTACCAAGGAGAGCAAGCATGTCAGTTACTCAGTGAATCAGTTAAGTGATAGTCGATTAGGAGAGCTTTCTATACTTGGGTGAAGCTCTGCAGGAAAAAAGAAATCTCAATACATGAAGTATTCCGCAAAGGAGAGGCCAGAAGAGAAACCAGAGTACTAGTTTTATATTATACTCATTTCTACCAATATATTAGGTATGACAAAACAATACTTTTTGCCCTAACATAATACTGCCTTTCATGTCTCCAACAGGAATATGTTCCCTGAGAATCTTGTCCAGGCCTGTTTTCAGCAGGTAATATTAATTACTTGTGCTCTTAAGTTGCTACCTTCTTCCCATTATCAATTAAAAAATGTTTTTTTTCTGCTGTGATTCAAGAAATGGAATTAGCCCCGCAAAAATGGCAGCGGGACGTACACCTGTGACTGGCCGAGTTTAAGGTGATGTCTCTATTTTGTATCTAGCCTTTCTGGCTCACAGTAAGGTGCATGTCACAATTTACACTGCTTCCTTTTCCTTTATGCTTTTCCCCCCAAAAGGGCTCAAATGGTACAAGTCAGAAATCTGTCAAATAATGAGTATTTTAAAATGTGGCCTCCAGTACCTATTTTTGGAGAACCATGGTATATTTGTATAGAAGTTTAAACTTTCTGCAGAAAAAAGGTAGCTCTTTATCTCCTCTTTGCTTTTCCTCTGGTATTAGAACCCAGGATCTAACCCTCCTGGTGTGGTCCACATCTGGGTTCAGTCTTCTCCTTAATCATTGTGTCCCAGACAGGTGTGGAAGCTCAAACCTGTAATCCCAGCACTTTGGGAGGCCAAGGTGGGAGATCCCTTGAGCTCAGGAGTTCCAGACTAGCCTTGGCAACATGGCAAGACCATGTCTCTAAAAAGAAATAATAAAAAATCATTGCATCCCCATTGCTGGAGCTCTACAACGTAGTGTAACAAAGCCATGATTTTTTTTCTATAGGAAAATTGAACAATCTCTTCACTCCATTTACTTCAAGCCTTTCCTTCCTATTTATTTATGTGCTTTAAGACAGCTGAGTCCATCACAAACTGCTGTATTCATTTACATAAGTTACATGAACAGAGGCTTCTGTGTATACCAACAAAAATGGCAACTCTGTTGCTCTCTGCCGACCTCCACGAGGGACAGAACCTCCTCTATTACAGCGGGGCCTTTGCAAATCAGTCACAGTGGTTGTTTGTAAGGTTCTCGGTGTTGGCAGAGCCTTGTAGGGGGAGCACTTATGCCTGATGTAATAATATACTCACTCCTTCTTAAACCCCCATGTGGAAGCTCCACAGAACCAAACAGGGCTGAAAGAAGAGAATTCAACAGCAGTATCACTGAATAGCCCTAAGGGGACTGTTGATTTTGGAACAACCATATTGTTAAACCTTTCTTGATGCTTATTAAAGTCGTGGTGATGTTATCAAAGTGATGAAGTGTTTTTGCTCAAATTAAAAATAATTTATTAATTAATAAAAACAAAAATGATTGACAGGAATCCTTACAGAGACTGTCTCTGAAAGCACCTGCAGATCAAGCCTGTACTTTCTTTTGTATTATTCCTCCATCAACTTGTCGCTTATTGTGAAAGTGAAGGAACATTTTGACATAAGTGAATGGTGATTGTGGGAGTCAGGGGTTTACATTTCTGCCTTACTTTTAGTTCCAAAACCTGATGGGAGGTACCATTGACAACTGGAGCCAACAGAGGCATTGGAGGTAGATCCCTTCAGTGGCACTTGTTTGACCAAAATAACATGTTCCTGTGATTTAGTCTCAAAAGCTTAAAAAACATTTTGTTTGCTTGTCCTTGATTTTCTCCAACGTGCAGTACAAAACTAAGCGTGAAGAAGTGAAGCCTCCCAGAGATCCAGAGACGAACATGACAGAAGAGTCCTTCACAGCTGTCATGACAACTGCTATTTCCAAGGTACCATTCTTGTTTCCTGTTCCTCTTCCCCAGGAGACAGGCACTGACTCATGACCAAGTAGGAAATACAGTCAATCCTCGTCATTCACAGAATCTGCATTTGAGAATTCACCTACTTGCTAAAATTTATTTGTGACCCCAAAATCCATACTTATGGGGCTTTCGTGGTCATCCACAGGTACATAAAAAGCAGCAAAATATTTGAGTCACCCGACAGGCATGTTCCCAGCTAAGGTGAACAAAGTTGTGCTCTGCTTTCTTGCTTTGATTCTCATACTGGAAACAAGTGTCCATTTTGCAGTGTGTTTAGTATCATCTTTTTTGCATTTTTGTGATTTTCCTTGCTGATTTTGCTGTTTAAAATGGACCAGGGCAGGGTTCAGTGACTCACGTCTGTAATCCCAGCACGTTGGGATACCGAGGTGGGAGGATCACTTGAGCCCAGGAGTTCCAGACCAGTCTGCACAACATAGTGACACTTCACCTCTACCAAAAACGAAAAATAGCCGGGTATGATGGTGCACACCTATAGTCCCAGCTACTTGGGAGGCTGAAGTAGGAGGATCGCTTGTTTAGGGATGTCAAGGCTACAGTGAACCATGATTGAATCACTGCACTTCAGCCTGGATAGCAGAGACCCTGTGTCAAAAAATAAAAAAATAAAAAAGGACCAGGCTGGGTATGGTGGCTCACACTTGTAATCCCAGTACTTGGGAGGCCAAGACAGGTGGATCACTTGAGGCCAGGAGTTTGAGACTGGCCTGGGAAACATAGTGAGACCCCATCTCTACAAAACATCTTAATATAACCCAGGTGTGGTGGCACATGCCTGTAGTCCCAGATACTTGAGAGGCTAAGGCAGGAAGATCGTTTGAGCTATGATTGCACAACTGCACTCCAGCCTGGGTGACAGGGCAAGACTCTTGTTTCAAAAAAAGTAAGCATCATGTTGAAGTGGTCTCCAGGGTTCCTAAGCACAAGATGTTCCTAAGGCATTTGATGTGCCTTGGGGAGAAAATTTGTGCTTTAGAAAAGCTTCCTTCAGGAATGAGTTATAGTGCTGTTGGCTGTGAGGTCAATATTAATAAATCAACAATCTATATGAAACAAGGTGTCTGTAAAAGAAATACAACAATGTTATATATTGATTGTTTGCTGAAAAGGATGTGTCCAAGGTTCCCAGAAACATAACCCTGCATTTCCCCCAGGAGCAACAGTTCAGTATTTGCTAATGCAGTGTTCATGGGCACTTTACAGAACATAATTACCAGGAATAGAGAGAATCGACCACAAAGAGCAAAAAAATGAGCCCTGTTGCCTCTTCCTCTCCTGGTCTGCTTACAGTAGAGCTGGCCATCTCTAGGAACTGCTGTAGATTTGTCAGATACATAAGCATGCAATGCAGGTCCACAATTCCTAGTCAGAATCTCTCTGCCCAGATGTAATTCGGAGTTCAGAGTTTCTCAGACTTTAGAACGGCCATGTGGTGTATGTACTGCATATTATGCAACCTTCGTAAGTGAGAAGGGCAACAACATGCCAGAATCAACCACGTCAATGTTTTTATAACAAACTCATAAATATTCTGCCAAGGAGAGAAATGAACCCTTAGTAGCCAGTAGCCTCATCTCAGTTTAGGATAGGTTTTGCTGCCAAAAGAGTTTGCTATAAACTTATCAATAAAATCCACATGCTTTGAGAGGTTTGGGGATTTCAGAATTGGAGATCAGAATGTGTGGGCCTGCAGTGGTATCTTTGTAAGCCTGTAGTGATTTCTCCTGAATGTTCTCTCAACTTCACACAGGAAGGAATGATTTAAGGAGAAAAGGAGTATTCATTAGACTTACGAATTCAAATTAAATAAACTACCGTTGGCTCCCTGCTTCCTACTGCAGAAAGCCTTAACTCCTCTGACCGGGTTCAGAGGTGCTGCATGACCTGGCTTCTCTCTAGTTTTCACAACTTACTTCCAGTGGGCGCCTCTCTTCTTTCCAGATCCACTTCCTCCATCACTCTTTATTCTTGCCTTTTGATGTTGTTCCACAAATATTTTCTGAGCACCCTCCATACCCCAGGCCCTGCTGGGCACTGGGATTATAATGGTGAAAAGATAGATGCCAGGCCTCTGTCCTCATACAAAGAATGATGAGTATTACAATCAGGAAGAGTGGGATGTTTGGGGGGCATTCAACAAGGGGTGTTAAATTAGTCTGGAGGCCGTAATGAATGAGCAAGAATTATTCAAGCAGGGTGCAAAGGCCTAGTGCATGATCATTTTTGCCTTTGCTTGCCATCTTTTTGAAACATGCTTTTTCTCCTGGCTGCTGATTCCTCAGCCATAGTTTTCCCTAACTTCGAAACCCTCATTCATGTCCCACTCTCCATATGACACTTGTATCTCATAGTTTGGGTGCACAATTAATTACATACCATCCTGCTATTATTGGCTCATGCTTCTCACAGTCTTGTCTCTCCAACTGAATCTTTTTTTTTTTTTTTTTTTTTTTTGAGACGGAGTCTCCCTCTGTTGCCCAGGCTGGAGTGCAGTGGCCGGATCTCAGCTCACTGCAAGCTCCACCTCCCGGGTTCACACCATTCTCCTGCCTCGGCCTCCCGAGTAGCTGGGACTACAGGCGCCCGCCACCTCGCCCGGCTAGTTTTTTGTATTTTTTAGTAGTGACGGGGTTTCACCGTGTTAGCCAGGATGGTCTCGATCTCCTGACCTCGTGATCCGCCTGTCTCGGCCTCCCAAAGTGCTGGGATTACAGGCTTGAGCCGCCGCGCCCGGCCATCTCCAACTGAATCTTAAGACCTTATGCTATAGCCATTGCAGTAATACTCTAGCTTTGCCCTAAATATATGTTTGATCATAAGTAAGAAATGACTGGTAGCCCAGTGGCTCCTCAACATAATTTTTTGTTTGTTTGAGATGGAGTCTTGCTCTATCACCCAGGCTGGAATGTAGTGCTGCGACCTTGGCTCACTGCAGCCTCCGGCTCCCAAGTTCAAGCAATTCTCCTGCCTCAGCCTCCCAAGTAGCTGGCATTACAGGCGCCTACCACCATGCCTGGCTAATGTTTGTATTTTTAGTAGAGACGGGGTTTCACCATGTTGGCCAGGCTGGTCTCGAACTCCTAACCTCAGGTGATCCACCTGCTTCAGCCTCCCAAACTGCTGGGATTACAGGTGTGAGCCACCGTGCCTAGCTAACATAATTCTTTACAAACCTAGTTGGCATCACTCAGTTATCTCTCTGTAAATCTCAGGCTATTTGTACCCAGGATAAAGTGAAGAAATTAAGCCAGGCATGGTGGCATGCACCTGTAGACCCAGCTACTTGGGAGGCTGAGGTGGGAGGATCACTTGAGCCCTCCTTGAGGAGTCTGAAGCTGCAGTGAGCTATGATCATGCCACTGCACCCCAGCCTGGAAAACATGAGACCCTGTTGTTTTAAAAAAAAAAAAAAAAAGGTAAAAACGAATACATGATTCACAGTAGTAGGTATTTAGCTAATTTTTGTATGTCTAAAATCCTACCAATGATAGACTGGATAAAGAAAATGTATACATACACACCACAGAATGCTATGCTACCATTAAAAAAGAACAAGATCATGTCCTTTGCAAGGGACATGGATGGAGCTGGAGGCCATTATTCTTAGCCAACTAACACAGGAACAGAAAACCAAATACTGCCTGTTCTCACTTATAAGTGGGAGCTAAATGATGAGAACACATGGACACATAGAGGGGAACAACACACACTGGGGCCTTTCAGAGGGAGGAGGGTGGGAGGAGGGAGAGGATCAGGAAAAATAACTAATGGATACTAGGCTTAATACCTGGGTGATGAAATAATCTGTACAACAAACCCCCATGACACACGTTTACCTATGTAACAAACCTGCACATCCTGCACCACATGTACCCTTGAATATAGAAGTTTAAAAAAAAAAAAAAAAAAAAGAATCCTGGCTGGGCGTGGTGGCTCACACATGTAATCCCAGCACTTCGAGAGGCTGAGGCAGGCAGATCACCTGAGGTCAGGAGTTCGAGACCAGCCTGGCCAACATGGCGAAACCCTGTCTCTACCAAAAATACAAAACATTAACTGGGTGTGGTGGCAGATGCCTGTAATCCCAGCTACTAGGGAGGCTGAGGCAGGAGAATTGCTTGAACCTGGGAGGCGGAGCTTGCAGTGAACTGAGATACCACCACTGCACTCTAGCCTGGGCGACAGAGTGAAACTGTCTCAAAAAAAATAAATAAAATAAATAAATAGGCCAGGCGCGGTGGCTCATGCCTGTAATCCCAGCACTTTGGGAGGCTGAGGTGGGCGGATCACGAGGTCAGGAGATTGAGACCATCCTGGCTAACATGGTGAAACCCCGTCTCTACTAAAAATACAAAAAAATTAGCCAGGCGTGGTGGCAGGCGCCTGTAGTCCCAGCTACTGGGGAGGTTGAGGCAGGAGAATGGCGTGAATCTGGGACTGGGAGGCGGAGCTTGCAGTGAGCCGAGATCGTGCCACTGCTCTCCAGCCTGGGCAACAGAGAGAGACTCCATCTCTAAATAAATAAATAAATAAATAAATAAATAAATAAATAATCCTATTGGTCATCCAAGACCACAGGCATAAAGAATGTTACTGTGCTTCATTATCAGGGTAAAACAGATGGTAAAAGTGTTCACACTGGTAAGTACTTTGTACTTCCTGCATTATTAATTCCTGTCTTTTTTAAGCAGACTCCAAATGTAGCTAGTAGTTAAAATGACCCTGAAAAGTGCCTTGATTCTAAAATTCATAATAAAAATATAAACCGTTCCAGAATAAGAAACCTTTATAAGAAATATTCAAATATGGACTTGTTGAAAGAAGAGAAAGCATGTTAACTTCGGGGAGCAAGGGTTAAGTTTGTTACATGCATAGGTGTTTTTATTATTGTTTTTATATTTTCTATAGTTTTGTTGACTCTGCCTGGGAGATCACCAGTTTATTATGTTTGGTCATTGTATCTTCTCATTTCCAAACCTGTGCTTTCTAACAAGATTATAATCATGAGTCAATATGTTTTCTTGGTTTTGATCCACAGAACAAAACAAAGGAATACAAAATCATTGGCATGTATTCAGATGGCATAAACGTCCTGGGCTTGATTGTCTTTTGCCTTGTCTTTGGACTTGTCATTGGAAAAATGGGAGAAAAGGGACAAATTCTGGTGGATTTCTTCAATGCTTTGAGTGATGCAACCATGAAAATTGTTCAGATCATCATGTGGTGAGCAGACACCGTTTAATGTCATTTTGCTTCCCCTGACAATTCTGTCTCCTCAAAATTAGAAGAGGTTTTATGTTTCTCAACTGACCTCATGCTAGAGAAGTTGGACATTTAATATTGAGCCCCCAGAGTATTTTGTGGGGGCTTTCGTTGCTGTTGGTTGTTTTTGTTTTTGAGACAGAGTCTCACTCTGTCACTCCAGGCTGGAATGCAGCGGTGCAATCCCGGCTCACTGCAGCCTCAACTTCCTGTGCTCAAGTGATCCTCCCATCTCAGCTACCTGAGTAGCTGGGACTACAAGCATGTACCACCATGCCTGGCTATTTTTTTGTATTTTTTGAAGAGACAGGGTTTTGCCATGTTGCCCAGGCTGATCTCAAACTCCTGGGCTCAAGCAATCTACTCACTTCATCCTCCCAAAATGCTGGGATCCCAAGTGTGAGCCAACACACCCAGCCACCACTAGAGTATTAAATAATTCCACATATTACCCAGGAGTTAGTTCATGAACAAAAGTCTAGCTATCAACCATTGTCTTTTCCCTCAAAGCCTTGCGAGATCATCTTACACCCAGTCAGCCTTCATGTAAGAAGCAATTCTTTAAAAAATGATTAGAAGGAGTTCATTGTACGTGAGAACACAAAGTGCTTTCCCTATTGTGCCCCATGCAAAAGTGAGTTTCAAAATATTTATAACTTGTACAGCATGGGCACTAACCCATCTGAATGAAAGCTGCCATCCGTGAGCATACCAGTGACACCACTTGAGTGTCTGCCCTGTCCCTGGAAATGCCAAAAAGTCCACCTTTCTTAGGAGGCATCTGCCTCACTTACCTCATATTTAATTGGTTCAACATTATTTAATCCAAAGTGTAGATACGGACAGTGATGTCTGACAGTGGTGTAAAGGGTTCAGTAAAAATGGACAGACAGGTCACTTAATACTGCAGAAACCTCAGCTTCATCATCTGTTAAAAAGGATAATAAAACCTACCCCCAGGGATAGGAGAAGTATATTAAATGAAATGATGCACATAAAATACTTTCCCTAACGCAAGATGTAACGAGAGTTCCACAAATAGAGCTATGATGATCACTTCCAGTACTAATACTATTGCCTCTGTTGCTGATACCTGGGAAACAGATGACCATGGCTAGAAAGAGCCATATTTGTCAGTGAGGATCAAGCTCAAGTGAGATCTGCAGATATGACAATCAGCAGGATATATATGCACTAGGAACATGGCATGAGGTGTGCGCCCTCATCCACAAATTCTGGTGGATTTCTTCAATGCTTTGAGTGATGCAACCATGAAAATTGTTCAGATCATCATGTGGATCTGTTCAGATCAACAAGAACCACATGTTCTTGCCAAGTTTGCAAACTACCCTGTGGTAGTTTGGATGGGTAGAATTTAAGGTGCACATAGGTACTGCAAACTAGAGCCAGTATTGTTCACCCAGGACTTGAAACAGCTCTTAGCTTCAATTCTGCATCCCGTGCTCCACCAAGCGAGCATGCCAAGCCGAGGGTGCGCACACTGGCCTGTTCCTTCCCCAACAACCCAGCATGAGAAAACACTTGCTGACGGAATCATGCCTCTGTTGTGCTTCCTTTCCAGTTATATGCCACTGGGTATTTTGTTCCTGATTGCTGGGAAGATCATAGAAGTTGAAGACTGGGAAATATTCCGCAAGCTGGGCCTTTACATGGCCACAGTCCTGACTGGGTATGTCAGACTCAAGAGAAGAGACAGAAAGTTCCTTTAATCCAATAGGATGGCCACTGGGAGGTTGGGTTTCAGTTGGTTAAAACTGGCTTCTCCCCTATGTGCTGGGAAAGATAGGGTTCAGAGATAAGACAGCAGGGGGAGGAGGGCTGCCCTTTAACAGCTGTACTGTAGGTGGATCATGCTGTGCTAATTGTCAGCTCTTGGCAGAACAGCCTGGACCAGGCTTTGTCACTGCCTTTATTGGTTATGTTAAAATAATTTTTTAAAACAAGAGAGAAACCCACTTGTAGCCTCCTTTGGCTCTCTCCTGGCCTTCATTTCCTTAAGAATGTAAACTAGCCAGGCAAGTAAGAATAGCCTCCATGCACCTTGAACCTGAAAGAAATTAGCAAGGGCCTAAATGAAATCAGACTTGAGCAAGTAGGAGCAGGATGGCTGTTGGTTCAAAGCAGGGGCTGTTAACCACCACCATGGCCTGCACCATCAGAGTGTCAGAGAGGGTGCCAGGAGAATCTCGAGGCTAGGAGGAATTGTGTGGGCCTTTTTAGAAGCCATTAAACAGGAAGGCAGTAGGGGTTGGGTAGTTTGCATATTTATTATAGCCTAGCTATTGAGGTGGGATAAGATATGAATGGTGCCCCTGGACACCTAGCCAGGGGCAGAATATGTCACATATGCTAAGAAATATAGACTAAGGGAATAAGTAAATATTATTGATTTGACTCCCACAAGTCAATACCTACAAGCACCCAACTTGAGCAATCACCTCACTTATTGGAACTTGATCGTATTGGAGATTTCCAACACAGCACATTTGGTTCTTAATCTGTGTTTCCCAAAAACACAGCCCTGCCAGCCAACACAGAGGTAGATTTGGTCCCTACAGTGTGAGGACCATGGTGCCAAGGGAGGCGGGACCTCCACCTCACTGGAGGCCACCCTGCTGTAGGGCTGCTGAAACAGGCAGTGCCAGGGATTGTGTCTCAGCAGTGATGTGGCTGGGGTGTTTGAGCTGAGCCATTTCATAACCAAGTTCTGCTGGTTTCTATTCTGTCACCCCAGCTAGGTGTCTAATGGAAAACTAAAAGTCAGTTCCTCATGGTTTTTAGCTACAAGCTCTCTATCGAGAAGATCCTCTCTCCAGACCTCCAGGATCTGTAATTTTGATGATCATTTCCTATTATTTCAAACACACATAACTGATCTGTAGACTGTAAGCTGCCAGTTACGTATATATCTATCTGCCAAATGAGTCTCATTTCTTAAGCCCCCTAGTTCATGTAACCTGTGTATTTCCATGTGAAATAAGGAACAGTTTGAAAAGGCAGGAATAATAAAGAAAAGAAAGTCCATCCCAAATTATGGCTGTGGAATAGCTGAGACCTTTTTCCTTACTGTAAATCTGACTTCCCTCTTAGACAGTGGGTGCCACCAGCAAGACAGCAGCTTGGCGCAAGGAGTGGAGGGGGTAAGGACTGAGCGCTGTGATAAGAGGTATATGAGGTATAGTGTAGTGGTGACATAGAGGGTACAAAGGAAAGAAGGCTCAGCCCTACCTGGGGAAGTGAGGGAAGGCTTCCTGGAGGAAGGGGGATGCCTAGCTGAGTGTTAGAGGAGAAGAATTCAGCAGCAACAGAAGGAAAAAAGGGCATTTTTGTGCATGTGGCAGGAATAGCACACACAGGGGTGTGGCAGCATGATATAATTCTGTTCTGTGAAGCCTTAAATTTGGATTCAGCTACTGGCTTTGTCATTAACTCTGACAAGATGCTTCATTTGTTGAGTGAGCCTCTACACTCTCATACATGGAATGGGGACGTATATTCCTGCCCTACTCCCATTTCTCATTGGGCCATTATGAAAGTCAATTTTATAAATTAAAAAGATGTTTGATAAAAGGATTAAGTGTGGGGAGGTGGTATTATCTTTGAAACTTTAATTTCTCTTTCTCGTTTACAGGCTTGCAATCCACTCCATTGTTATTCTCCCACTGATATATTTCATAGTCGTACGAAAGAACCCTTTCCGATTTGCCATGGGAATGGCCCAGGCTCTCCTGACAGCTCTCATGATCTCTTCCAGGTAAACAGAAGAGGGGTTTCTGGAAGAAGCCTCCAGACTCAATGTCATCAACTCTCACCTCACTTTACAAAACAGACTCCAGCTTGCGGTTTTTGTAGCTGCCTTTGAGAAATGGCCTCCATATTCTCTGTCCCTGGCCCTGAACACATTGCTTCACGCTGTTGCATATTTTCTGCCCTCTTAGCATGGCCTGCAGCTCAGGAAGGGGTTATGGCATACCTGGGAGCAGCGGTGGGCACAGCACCTTCTGATTCCTGGACCTGCCTAACGGGCCAACATGCTTTGGATCCTTTCTTTCATTTTGTTTTGTTGTTTTCTTTATTTTTCTTGACAAGATTACCCAAAAGGACCCTTTATTTACTTTTTGGAAGAGAGGCATGGCTTCAGGCAGGGACTGAGGACCAGCATTTCTAGACCATAAGTTCCTTTCTCTTTTTATCACACAGTTCAGCAACACTGCCTGTTACCTTCCGCTGTGCTGAAGAAAAGAACCAGGTGGACAAGAGGATCACTCGATTCGTGTTACCCGTTGGTGCAACAATCAACATGGATGGGACCGCGCTCTATGAAGCAGTGGCAGCGGTGTTTATTGCACAGTTGAATGACCTGGATTTGGGCATTGGGCAGATCATCACCATCAGGTGGGGCGTGGTGTCACATTCATTGTCATCGGTGATATGGGGATTACTGCCAGTAAAAATGGTCCGTGAAGGGACACCAAGAATGTCCCAGTGATGGATTCTTTTTCTTGATCTACAAAGTACCTTCCCAAGATTAAATACAACTATATCCTAGTATGCAAGATTTCTGCTTCGGGGTCTAGGTAGCCAAAGCCATCACCTGTGCTCGGTTTACTGAAGCCAGTAGGATCTAGGCATAGGCTAGCACAAAGACTCAAGGCTGAGTAAGGGCCAGTCCTTGCTTTCAAAAGATCCCTGCTAGATTGGGATGCACATATCCAAATGAATGCTGAAGACCCTGATGAGGGATGTAAGAGAACTCTGTATGGTGTTCACAGAGGACTCCAGAGAGGGAAGGGCTGGTTCTAGCTGTGAAGGTGAAGGATGGCTTCCCAGAGGAGGGGAACATTTAGCTGAATCTTAAAAGAATAGGAATTTAGCAGGCAAAGGAAGAAGCTAAGAGTATCTGGGGTGGCAGAAATAGCTTGTGATGCAGCCATAGGCTAGTTACAGCATACAGATTTCTTGCTATGGCTGGCATAAAGGATACAATGTGGAGAACATAAAGGAATGAGGAGACAGGGGTCATGTCATGAAAGGTTTTGTACGAAAAGTTTGTGGAAAGTTCTTAGATGCTTTGTCACATTATGGACATATTTGCATTTTATTTATTTATTTATTTATTTATTTATTTATTTATGTTATGCTTTGAGATGGAATTTTGCTCTGTTGCCCAGGCTGGAGTGCAGTGGCACGATCTTGGCTCACTGCAACCTCCGCCTCCTGGGTTTAAGCAATTCTCCTGCCTCAGCGTCCTGAGTAACTGGGACTATAGACATGCACCACCACACCTGGCTAATTTTTGAATTTTTAGTAGAAATGGGTTTCACCATGTTGGCCAGGCTGGTCTTGAACTCCTGACCTCAGGTGATCCGCCCACCTCAGGCTCCCAAAGTGCTGGGATTATAGGTGTGAGCCACCACGCCTGGCAGATTTGCCTTTTACAATGATAACTGGCAATATGGCAGATGTATTGGATGGGAGCAGGGACCAAATCTAGGAAACCAGTTAGGAGACCATTGCAGAAGTCCAGGCAGGGTATTAGAAGGCACTGACACTGAGGTTGGAGAAGAGCTAACGAATGGAAGAAGCATCAGCTGGATTCAGGGTGAAAAGCAAGGGAATGCTAGGATGACTCCCAGGATTGGTACATGATTCCAAATTGGTGGGTGGGACTTACCAGAACAGGAACTAGTGTAAGAGAAGCACATATAGGTAGGAAAGATAAATAGTTAATACTTTTTGACACACTGAATTTGAAATGCCTTTAAGACTTCTAGGTGGACACATGCAATGAGAAATACAGGTCTGGCTGAAGATACAGACATCAGGGACATGAGCTTAATGATGGTCTTCAAATGTATGAGTCACAAGTTATTGCTTGTATTGGAATCGCAGCTACATCGTGATTAGCTGTGATCTTGGGCAAGTGACTTGAATTTTTAAGCTCCTGTTTTCTCATCTGTAAAATGAGTAATAGTACCTACAACTTATTCAAATAGTGGCAATTAAGTAAGATGCATATAAAATGCTTATAACTGTGCCTATGTAGTGAGCACTCAGTGAATGTTGAAAGTGGATGACATGACGTAGGGAGAGTTTGTAGAGAAGAGAAGGAGATTAAGGACTGAGGCTTGGAAAATCCTAATACTAGAAGCAGGCAGAGAAGGGAAAACCCAAGAGGCAGAGGGAGAAGGACAGAGAGATGGGAGGGAAGCCAGTAAACCTTGGTATCATGGAAACCCAGAAAAGAGAGATTTTCAAGGGTGAAATGGTCCACAGAGTCAGATGCTGCAGAGAATTCTAATGAAATGAGGATAGAAATTGTCTGCCCAAGTAGATGGTAGAACTGTCATAAGTGGATTTTGCCAGATTTGTTTCTCTAGGACAGCACTGTTTAATACGGTAACCACTAGCCATGTGGCCCACTGAATTGGATAGCACAGACATAGAGTAGTTTCATCATTGCAGAAAGTTATTTTGGATAGCACTATGTTAGAGTAATAGGCTGGGATTAGAGTTAACCTGAAGACTTTTGTTCCGTTTAGAATGGAAGTTTAAGACTAAACTGGTCCCTAGGCCTGCTCAAGGTTGAATCTGAACTCTTTAGAGTTAATTCATTCTTGCATCCCCAGCCTAAACATAAATTCTAGGCATAAAATCAGAGTTTGTTAACTAACAATGTTCTAACACAATGCATTTTTTAAATCCTCCCCACCCCTAAATCGCAAAGTATTTCTGTTGGCTGAAGACAAGTGCAAAATACACCATTTGGCACACCAGCTGGAGAACTATCCCAATGCCGTGTAATCTATAAAAAAGTGTTAGTGGCTAAAGAAGCCTGTGCCAAAGAGATTGAGTAAAGTCATGTAATTATAACAGCAGAGAGTATGTCAAAATTGAAACCTTGAGTCATGCCTGAGAAAGTTTCTGCTCCACAACCACCCCTGTGCTTCCAACAGTTGTTACTTTTACATTTCCAAGGGTTTTTTCCCACTTCCCTCACCCTGGCATGTGGAACCCAGTCTTCACTGAACTGATTTCCAAGGAGTGGTTTATGAGGTGCCAATTCTTTTGTGTATTTGCCACTTTATGATGAAATCCCTCCCTCTTTTTTGGTTATAAGTTTTCTAGATCTTTCTAATCATTTTTTAACCTCACTGCCAGAGGAATGAACGCTGGGCCTAGAGGCTAGTCAATTCACATTAAAGCCTCTCTCCCTACTCTCTGGTGTGTTCTTAAATCAGATTTGCTGGTAACTACTGGCCCAGAACCAATAACAACTGTGAGACCCAAAGTAATCATTCGCTTAAAATTTAAAATCCTCACTGGCTCTACATGGGAAATAATAAAAGTTGGTTTTACTTGACAGTTACCGTTATAGTTCACGTAACTAACAGTTAAAGAGATTTTTAGACCCAAAGTATATTTCTGTGGACTGGATGTCAAAGAAACATAGGTACTATCTACCCAAAACATACCCTTTTGTGGCTTTATCATAATACTCAAAGGTTACAACTGATTGAAAATTGGTGTGAGTACACGTGTCAAAATGAAAAAAAAAAAAAAAAAGGATAAATTGTCTTATAAAAATAATTAGGGCCAGAAGCGGTGGCTTACACCTGTAATCCCAGCACTTTAGGAGACCTAAGCGGGTGAATCAGTTGAGTCCAGGAGTTTGAGACCAGCCTGGGCAACATGGTAAAACCCCATGTTTACCAAAAATATTCTAAAAAAGAAAAATTAGCCAGGTATGGTGGCATGTGCCTGTAGTTCCAGCTACTCAGGAGGCTGAAGTGGGTGGACTGCTTGAGCCTGGGAGGCAGAGGTTGCAGTGAACTGAGATGGCACCACTGCACTCTAGCTTAGGCAACAAAGTGAGATCCCACATCAAAAAAAAAAAAAAAAAAAAAGAAAAAAGAAAGAAAAGTAAAGCTAATCATACAGCAGGGTGCAGAGGCTCACACTTGTAATACCAGCACTTTAAGAGGCCAAGGCAGGCAGATCACTTTAGCCCAGGAGTTCAAGACCAGCCTGAGCAACATGGCGAAGCCCCACATCTCTATAAAAAATGCAAAAATTAGCCAGGTGTTGTGGAGCGCACCTGTGGTCCCAGCAACTCAGGAGGCGGAGGCAAGAAGATCACTTGAGCCCAATAGGTGGAGGCTGCAGTGAGCTGCGATCATGCCACTGTACTCCAGCCTGGGCGACAGAGTGAGACCTTGTCTCTGGGGAAAAAAAAAAATATATATATATATATATATATATATAATAAAGAAGAAAGATAATTATAGGATTTGGGGCCCAGAAAGAGCAGAGAGGAAAAAAGGTAGCAGTAGTAAAAGTAGTAGTTGTTGTTGTAATAGTTGCTGTTCTGGTTGCTGCAGTAGCAGTAGTAATAATACCAGTGGTGGCAGCGACAATAGCAATAGACGAAGCATTAGCAGCAACTACTGCTGTTGCAGAAGTAGCAGCAGAAATGGCACATTTTTAATCTTCTTATTTGTTTGTTTTTTGTTTTACTTTAAGCTCTGGGATACATGTGCATAACATGCAGGTTTGTTACATAGCTATACATGTGGAAATGGCACGTTTTTAAGCATCTACAAGTGCTATACCAGATGCCTTACATGTATTAACCTCATTTAATCTTCCCAGCAGCTTGTAGTAGACATACTGTCCCCATCTTACAGGCAAGGAATTGAGATTCAGAGAAGTAACTTGCCTAAAGAAATGCCATCAGTGAAATGGTACAGCCTAAAGTACATCACCCAGGTGTGTCTGACACTAAAACCTGTGTTCCCTCCAAGTCACAACCCATCCTTCAACCCGTTTAGAGAGCCGAGTCCAGTGGCTGGTCCTAAAACTAGGCCTCAGTGTGAGGAAAGAACTTTGTGCCACTGATATTTATGTTTTCTTCTGTGGAAATCCTCTAACTCAAAGTAGAATATGTTCAAGCAGCAGGAGTAGGTTTTTATATTATTTTCTCCCATCTGAAGGTTCATAGTTCTGAGTTTCAGACCAATGCCAGTCAAACAGCCGTAGTCTAGCAAGCAAGGTCAAGGCTCAAAGACAGAGTTTTCTTGGACTAAATGAATTTTGAGTTTCAAGCCCAGCCTCAGGCTATAGCAACATGGATAACTGTGACACCTCAGGGTTTCCAAGAGGGATCAGCTGGCATGGATACAAATCACTTCTGACAAAGAAAACCTGTTGATGCATTCCATTTAAATTTTTTTCAACCAGCATTAAAATAAACTTCGGCTTTCCAAAGAGTGATTATGTCAGAAGAGATCCAAAGGGTTATAGAGGCCAGAAACCTTTGAGACTGAAGCCTGAAACCTTTAGAGTAATTGGTACAGCCCCAGAAATCTAATTTACTGTAATTTGGTGGTCAAAACCACTGAATGAAAATACACTTGTCAAAAAACTCTGGCCTGTGTTTGTACCCTCAAATGCTTTCTGCAACACCTCAGTAGGCAGATGAATGGGCAGTAGAATCAGCTTCCTAAGAACTCTAAGACGTTTTTAGCCCCAAAGCATATGAATTTGTGGATAGAATCAGGGATTCTTCCAGTTTAAATTGGCAATTTTTACATTTTCACCTTTCAACCCAGTGGCACCTGGGCAGCAGTTCAGGCCTTGGCCCAAGGGCAAGGACTTGTCTCCAGAAAGCATCGTGGGTGTGGTCTCAAGCTTATCTAAGTCAAGGGACTTTTCAGAGCAGGGTGAGCACTTGTTTCCTTCAGAATGATCCAATTAAAATAAGGAAGATGTTGCTGATAAAGAGACTGCACATTACAAAGAGAAAAATCCCTACTGCCTCACCTGATCTTACCAAGAGGAATCTTTTTAAATACCTGGTAATAAAGTTCACCTGGCTGCGTCTCCTGGATTCCAGATCTTTCTTTCCCACAGAGTACATCTACTGGCAAAAAGGAGCAGTCAGGAGTAAATGCTTGCATCTTGGACAGGATCAGCTCTTTCTCAATCCAGTGCCCTAAAGAGCAGTTCCCAGAGGTAAAGAGTCCTGTGATGTCAAGAGAGTGCATAAGGCCTGCTTAACCATTGACTCATTCCTTTGCCTTCACCTGAAATGCCGTTGTCCATCTGCCCCTACAGCTATCCCTCTGTCCATTCTTCAGGGCAACTTAAATTCCTGCCATATATTAGGTGCTCCGTAAATTATTGGGTGGTGAGTAGATGGAAGAAGGGAGTAGGAAGGCAGGTGCAGAGGTACCTGGCACTTATTTAGGATGAGTGTATGTATACATAGATGAGTACACAAAGCCTTCTATTAACACCCCATTTAGTAAACGCCTGCTTTCCTCTTGAGTATCTCTCTTGCTCATTTTTTGGTGCCACTTATGCAGTTCTTCCTTGCATTAGAGTGATGTGCCACATCTCTCTCTGCAAGGAGATGGCATCATACCCCGCCCAGCCCCCATCCCCCTGCAGCTCTAATCCTGTAATGAGGCAGAGCTGGGGCTCAGCAGGTCACAGATTCTAACTGCCCAATTTAGGGACACAGCAGTAATAGCCATTGCGACTAAGCGGGACTAACCATTTCAGGCCAACGCTTTAACGGGAGAGGTAATTGTCTAACTCCTTTCCTGCTGGTATGTTTCTGCAGTATCACGGCCACAGCTGCCAGCATCGGAGCTGCTGGTGTGCCCCAGGCTGGCCTGGTGACCATGGTGATTGTGCTGAGTGCCGTGGGCCTGCCCGCCGAGGATGTCACCCTGATCATTGCTGTCGACTGGCTCCTGTGAGTTGAAATAAATGCACTGCCTCAGCCGGATGTGCAGGCAGGCTTCCCAGCCTCGCGGGCTCTGCAGTCTGTCATAATTCTCTCCTCAGATTGCCTAATGAGCCACCTGTTGCTGCTTTAATTTTCCTCTGACCAGGCCATCTGATAATGTGCTTAAAAATTAACTCTTCATAATGTGGAGTAGTGATTTTAAAAAGCCAGTGAGCTCCATTAGCTCATTATACCTGGTAATGCTCAAGGTTAGGAGCTGGGTGTGGAACAAAGATAAACACAGAACAACAAGGTGAGAAGCCAGGCAGGGCCCCGGGGCCATCCTGGCCTATCCCAGCCCAGGTTCAGCATCATAGGCTCAGAACCACCTAGTTCAAAATCAGTCCATCTTCCTAAGCATCTTCCGAACTGTTAGGGACAGTGGCACGAGCACTTGGGTTTGCATCACCATCCTGTGTCTTACCAGCTTCTTGACCTTGAGCAAGTTCCTTGACCTCGAGCAAGTTCCGTAACTGAGGCCCAGTTGTATAATCTGTGAGATGGGAAAAAATCTGCCTATCTCATTGGGTTGTTTTAAGGACTGAGTGAGCTTATGTGAATGGAGTGTCTAGAACAGTATCGGGCAGACCATACATACTCAATAAATGGCAAGTTTCATTGTTATGATTAGAATGAGTTGGACTATTCAGGCCCCAATCAACAACACTTTCTCTCTCTCTCTCTCTCTCTCTCACATACACACACACACACACACACACACACACACAGAATACAGCAGAACATCTGTGTGAGAACGTACCTTTAGTGACCCTCAAGATTAAAGTCAGAACCAGCTTGGCTCCTAGCTTTACCCTTGATGCCCACTTCTGTGCATGGGTCTTGCAGCATCTAGGTCTGGCTCTGTCCCCTGGCATTGCAGGTAAGTATCACTCCACATGGAGCCTTTGCTCAGAACCAGCTCAGGCTCACTGGGGAGTACAGTGCTAGGTACTGTAGTTTGCAGGTGATAGATAAGATGGAAAGGGAAGCAGAGACATCCTATGTGGGCTTGAAAACACAGATTCA
Source organism: Papio anubis (assembly GCF_008728515.1). Taxonomy (NCBI): domain Eukaryota; kingdom Metazoa; phylum Chordata; class Mammalia; order Primates; family Cercopithecidae; genus Papio; species Papio anubis. Next base: position 33,555,727 of record NC_044988.1, read on the forward strand.
CATTTCAGATGGCAAAGCCTCTGCACCTGGCTTGGAAGCTGTGTCATGGGTTGGGGGGGCCTCAGTAGCTAACTGGGCTATAGGCCCAAATGAGGTGGCACCCTTCTTGCAAAGATATCCTAGCATTGAGGCAAGATTTGGTTCTTTCTAGTGATGATGGTGGATTTGCACTTTTCTCCTTTCCCTGAGTCTTCCTAGAACCAGTTACCTTCACTGCCAAGATACCCGGATGAGTCAAAGGTCCAATTGGAGGTATGGGATAAAAAGACACTAGGTCCAGTTCAATCCCTGGACTTGTTCTAAATAACAGAAGGGCATCCAGTGTGGCCATGTGTAAGCATTGTCAGCCTTTTCTGTTCTGCAGGTGTAGTTTTCACAAGATTCCCCCTGCATGCAGTTGCTATCAACAAAGCACCAGTATCAAAATGGATCCTCTCCTCTGCAGTGTGCCTTCTCTACCTGTCTTCCTGTCACCGGTCTCTTCCCCAGGCTCTCTGGGAGTTAAGACCGGATGAGGGTGGCTCACGGAGAAATCCATTCCTGGGCTAACCTGTGTTTTCCGACCCCGTGCTCTGCGCCGTGCCTCCTGGTTTGCTCATAAGTAGAGTGACCTAGATTGGTAAATAAACAAGTACACCATAGACCTGAACACACACACACATACCCCACATGCACATGGTACATACACCACCCACAAAACACCCAAGTTCTCTGACCTTTGCCCAAAGACAGCCCACAATGGCATTTGCATTGAATCTAGAAAACCACACAGAGGTTAGGGCTGAAAAACTTACTGAATTCTGAACCTCCCTCAGTTCCCCCAGAAAATATCTGGAACAACTCTATTCATGTTTCTTTGGGAAAGAGGAGGGAATTTAGGGAGACTTAGGGAAATCATTGCTGCTTTGGGAGAGCTCATGCTATGCCTTTATGAACAACCCCAGGCCTGTGAGGAGCCTTCAGTAAGTCAGTCATAAGGACAGCACTTTCTGCATTTACTTAAATCTAAACTGAACATGTCAGGTCCTTGCATCTCTCCGATGATGAAGGAAAATGAAATCTGGGCCTCCTGTCTGACGCCTCCCATCTCTCCCCAGGGACCGGTTCAGGACCATGGTCAACGTCCTTGGTGATGCTTTTGGGACAGGCATCGTGGAAAAGCTCTCCAAGAAGGAGCTGGAGCAGATGGATGTTTCATCTGAAGTCAACATTGTGAATCCCTTTGCCTTGGAATCTACAATCCTTGACAACGAAGACTCAGACACCAAGAAGTCTTATGTCAATGGAGGCTTTGCAGTAGACAAGTCTGACACCATCTCATTCACCCAGACCTCACAGTTCTAGGGCCCCTGGCTGCAGATAACTGAAAACAAGGAAGGACATTTCCATGAGAGTCATCTCAAACACTGGTTAAGGAAAAGAAAAACGCTAATGGCCAGGTGTTCATTTGATTTGATATACAGACCTCCAGATTATTTTCTATATTTGGATTCACAGCCTTTGCTCTCCGGGTTTTGGGATTTGGGTGTGGGGTAAGATGAAGGGAAATCCATTAAAAGCAAAGTTCTATTATCTGAGTTTTAGAAATTCTATAAGAGACAAAGTTTGGAAGTACATAAAGTAATAACTATTAGAATTAGGTAATGGATATGAAAAAGAAAATGCTTTCTCGTGCATAGACAAGTGTTTTGGGTTTAAAAAAAATATTCTGTCATTGGTTACAAATGTTTACTCAGGCTTTCTATTGGCATGAATTTCCTTTGACCTTTCACTTTTTTATAAATTATAATGCATCTCAACCACCTCTCCCCAGTTAATGTGCCAAAATGTCCATTTTTAACTTATCTCCAGCCAATTTCAAAGAAAACAGACCAGCATAGTTCTGCAATAAGTTTTAAGATGGGCATAGGGTTTGGAAGAAAGGGAGAAGGATTCTTTTTTCAATGTACTGTATTGGGACGCTGGTAACTATTAACCCAGTGTTCAGCGTAGAGCTATATATATATATATATATGTATATATTTATTATTTTCATATAATTTGCCAGACAGAGATCAGAACTGAACCGTCAATGTGAAATAAAGAGTTCTCCTTGTACTTGAATAATAACCACAATTCCAACCCAGGTCTGCTTTGGGGCTTATCAGAACTCCTTTCTCAGAAGCACTAGAATGAGAAATCATGTTGTTTGATCGTTTCACATCTGTATATCAGCCCTAAAGCAAAGATGTACTATGGTGATACTCCAAGGTGGCAGAGCCATTCATTTACAATTTCCAGATTTGAGCTGCCTCGAGGCAATCCATATTAGCTCTGCATAAGATTATATACAAAGCTGTCACTCACAAAAGGCTGGATGTGCTTTCATCCAACTGGAAGGCTTTATTCTTCCAAGTTCATTCATACTCAAAGAGGCCAGTACTTTGCCATCCTTGCACTTCTGTTATCAGGGCCCAAATAATGTTGGCCAGCTACCAACTAAGTTGTATTTTAATAAAGATTCCATGGGTTGAACAAGCCACATTGCAGAAAAAGACCTGCCCCTAACCTGGGTTCTTGCAGAGTAAATCCCATGACATAAACTGATATCAGTGGTTCGGGGAAAATAGTTCCATTCTATGACACTCGTCTTCTCCTCCAGGGAGGACTGTTCTAACTGGTAATCTTGGCCCTATTCATTACATTTTCTGCTTGTCATTCTGCTAATTTATGAAGATAGTTTATTAAAGTCTGTGCTTCAGTTCTCATCTTGTAAATAATGCTTAACATAAACTTGTACTTACACTGAGATCCAAAATAGTCATGTTTCTGCAGTATTGTGTAGCCAACTTAAACCTGTGCTTTCATGTTTAAGAAACGAGAAATTGTGCCAAAGATAGCAGAAGAGTAAATAAGTACTCAGTATTGACCACCTACATCTGAAATCTACAACATAATGATACTGAATTGTTATGTAAACATCATAAATAGTAAATAATGATTCAATGTGAATTTTAAAATGCAAATATTGCTATTGTTTATAAGAAATAAATCTAAATGTAAATGAAATTGAATCAGTAATTTCTCTTGGGCTAAATGGTTCTACCCCTTACTAGGATGCCCCAATTAGTGGCACTAGAGTTGGCAGAGCTGTTCATGAGCTGCGAGTTATCATTTTGGAGTCAGTTTGTAACCAGCCTCTTAACACACTGCTGTTAACTCATAAAAGAGAACAATGTTCCATTTCAGTCTCAATAAACACTTCCCTCATTCTTTCCCCCCGCCTTTTTCTTCTTGTTATCTGTTGTTTTAACTTACTTGGATGGGTGTGGGAAGGCAGAGATATGATCAGTTGAATTAGATTTTACACAGTTTTTTGTTTGTTTGTTTGTTTGTTGAGATATAATCTCGCTCTGTCACCCAGGTTGGAGTGCAGTGGCATGATCTCAGGTCACTGCAGCCTCCTCCTACTGGGCTCAAACCTCAGCCTCCTGAGTAGGTGGAACTACAGGCACATACCATTACTCCAGCTAATTTTTCTATTTTTTGTAGAAACAGGGTCTCAATATGCTGCCCACACTTGTCTTGAACTCCTGACCTCAAGTGATTCCCCTGCCTCATCCCCACAAAGTGCTAGGATTACAAGCGTGAGCCAGTGTGCCTAGCTGGATTATTGTTTTCAAAACTTTTTACCCCAAGAATGAAAAAGCGAGGCTTGAGGAAAGATAATCCGATTGTTCATGTTAGCCAATGGGATTACAAGGCGGAAATACAGTGCCATTATGAACAGCTGCATGCATATTTTGTGGCGGAGATGAAAGTAGGATTTTGTTAGAAGTTACTACAGTAAGAGATAGTCGGCTGGACGCAGTGGCTCACCCCTATAATCCCAGCACTTTGGGAGGCCGAGGCAGGCAGATTGCTTGAGGCCAGAAATTCAAGACCAGCATGGGCAACACAGAAAGACTCCGTCTCTACAAAAATATACAAAAATTAGCCGGGAGTGATGGTGTGTGCCTGGAGTCCCAGCTACTCAGTAGGCTTAGGTGGGAGGATCACCTGAGCCTGGGGAAGTTGAGGCTGCAGTGAGCTGTGATAGCGCCACTGCACTCCAGTCTGAGTGACAGAGACCCTATATTTAACAACAACAAAAAAAGTCTTACCTCTCAATATGATGGTGGCTTGGTTTCACTAAAGGACCAATCCTGCCCTCTGAAATAAGATTACAAGCTACAAATGGCTGTGTTCAGAGTGATCTCTGATGGGATGGTGCAGTCCTGCCTAGAATACCTCAGACATGAGGGGATTCTGCAGGGGGCAATGGACTTACTTGCTGTGACAGACAACAAAGGAATGAACAGCTCCCTATTTCCCACTGAGAGGATCCTATCTCCTCAGAAAAATACCTATTGCTACCTGGCCAAAGGAATACCGGGTAGTTTCCTTTGTGTACAACATGGGAGAAAATACTCAACAACACAATTCCTTAGAAAAAGATATTTGTTTGGAAGAGCTGGTGCCCCTGGGTCTCCATGTGATTTTGATTTTGCCTAGAGTTTACTCATGAATAGAGAAATGGTGTTATCAGCTGACAAATGACTTTATTCTTCCAGCAAATCTTTATTAGTCCAGTGGGTACAAGGCCCTTTATTAAAGCACACCCCGATTCTTAGAAGAGCCATGGGGAGTGTGCTTGGCTTATACTCAGGCAGTAGGCCGGCTGCAGTGTTTGCTTTGCAGGGGCTCAAGAATCTTCCCTCCTGGAACAGGAGACAGGAAGTGATCCTTCGGAGCCTTGGAAGGCTGCTAGAAGCTTCTATGCAACAGGATTGATATTCTGTATTCCCCAACTGCCCAGCAAGGGACTATGGAATACAATGAGTATGCACACAGCTCTGATTCCTTACCAGCTTTGTGTCCCTTGCCAACAACCTAAGCCTTGGTTTCCTCTTCTATGAAATAGGAATAAAAATTCTTTCCTCACGGGACTGCTTTCAGTGGTCAATGAGAAAATGCATGTAGCAAAGACTCTGTTACAGACTATGTCTAATAAATGCTAGTGTCTCTTCTCCCCACCCCTGCTTCTGGGAAAAAACTACACCCTTCTCCCTCCCCCATTTATTAACATGGGTAATCCATAGAGATGCAATTGCTCTTCCAGTGTTTTAGGATCCATGTCCCTGATGTGGTGAAGGAATGAAGCTCCTACCACTTGGTGCTGGCTGAGTTCTCAGAGCAAACAGTATACCCAACCTAGTGAGATTCGTAAACAGCCCCCATTCTATAAAGGTGAAACTCTTCCAGAAATGGGACATTTTAATCTAAAGGGTAGCAAACTGAAATTTTTCCTATAAAGTGTCATGTAGGAGGTAAACAAAAAATAAGTGTTCGTAGTCATTTCCTATGCCCTGAGACACAGACAGGGATTTGAGATGCTTGGGCTGTGTGAAGCTGAGATGTACCTTCACATAACACCCCTTCATACATCCTGAAAATGAGAGTCCAGCATGAAGTTCACTTTTGCAGTCAGCCTATAAATCTTGTGTGACTATTCAAAAACAGTGTCCTCACCTGATGGAAGCAGGGCCCTACCTGGAGCTTTTTAATATACCCTGTGGGAGGAAATGTACCTCTCTGCAATCTTAGATTTTTAAAGTGAAAGCCAGATAATATAAAGAAGAAGCAGGCCTTGTTCAATTAGCTTTGGGAACTATATATTTATATATTTTGAGACAGAGTCTCACTCTGTCACCGAGGCTGGAGTGCAGTGCTGCGATCTTGGTTCACTGCAACCTCTGCCTCCTAGGTTGAAGTGATTCTCCTGCCTCAGCCTCCCGAGTAGCTGGGATTACAGGCGTGCACCACCACGCCCAGCTAATTTTTGTATTTTTGGTAGAGACAGGGTTTCGCCATGTTGGCCAGGCTGGTCTCAAACTCCTGACCTCAGGTGATCTGCCTGCCTCGGCCTCCCAAAGTGCTGGGATTACAGGCGTGAGGCACCGTCCCTGGCTGGGAACAACACATTGACCTGTATATGGAATTGGGTGAGTGTACCTAAGTGTATAAAGTTATCCATCAGGGATGGAAATGATCAGGACATTTCTCAATGGCCTAGGCTGCATGCACAGTGCCACAAAACTCCTAAGCAAGCAGTGAAATCTAACCACACAGTTGATGTCCCATTTCTTCCATCACGAGGGCAAACCATTGTCATGTGTGATTTGGAAGGTGTCTCTCCAGAATTAGGGTGACACTTATGGTTTCATCTACAAATCTCCACTTGGCCTGCCACACCAAGTTCAAAACAGTTATGAATAAACCCCCAAAAGACAAGATAAACATTTACATTCCTTTGATTATTCTGGCTGGAGAAAATGAGAAAGGAATACCATTGCCTCTTCTAGAGAAATTCCACTGGTTTCCAGAAGGCCCCGGCAGCGTGCAGCTCGGAAGCTCTAGCCCCATGGGGACAACTCCAGGATATTACCTAGAGAGAAAGTTGCCTCACAAAAGTACTGTTTATCAAAAAATGGAGGCAGGCAAATAACCCTGGAACTAAATGCAGAATCAACTAAACTGAGCAGTAGTATCTGGATGCCTGTCCCCCATTTTCCCTCCAAGAAGCTGCGTTTTCCTGTCAGACTGCAGGCTCTGATAGCTGCCGTTCCTCCATAACGCAGGAAAGCCATTACCAAGGCTTCAGGGCACTTCAGGGAATGTGACACAGAGTTGCATCATCTGAGCATTTCAGGGTCAAGGGTCTGGCTGCAGAGGAAGGTGCAAGAGGTCTGGAGATATAACACCAGCCAGGATTTGCTTTGTCTTTGTCTGTGCCCCGTAGAAAGTTACCTTTTCCAAGGTGAAGGTAAGACAGATTGAAATGACTTCAGTCATCTTGGGAGGGCAGTCGCTGGAGAAAGGTACTACTCCTTCCAGTTTATGAGCATGCCTTCACAAAGAGCTCAAGGCATGCACATTTTAAAGATGACTTTGATCCTCCTCCAAGCATTCAAACATAACTTTTATTTAAAGAGCCCTTGTGTTGTGTTTCCAAGGCTATTAGCTTAGCTTGGCAAGAATAACAAAAGGCCAGCCAAAAGGCCTTTCTGAGCCAAGGGCTTAAAAAAAATTATAAAGGTTCTCCAAAATGAATCCGAGGTTATCCTGTCCAGGTCTTTAGGAAACTAGGCAAGTCTGACGGATGTCAGAGAAGTGCTACTGTATAAATTCATGTGATAAAAGAAGGCAATACCAGTCAGCGATGGAGGGACACTGGCTGATTCATCCTCAACACCTGCTTCTGCCTTCCCAGCATGCCAAGTTGGCTTTACCTCTCAGGTACTTTGGAGCTAATCCTCCCATTTCCTATTTTAGCCAGAAAGGTTAAGGTAGAAAGAATGTGTCAATTTCACATGAATCACAAACCCAAGGCTCTCTGCTCCATCAGAAGAGAACAGTTAAGTTAGAAAAACATGCCACAGAAGTTGATGAAAAAATTAGACATGCAAACAATGCTGACTCAGCCTGCAAGGATATTTAGTCTGCTTTTCTTGCCACTAAGAAAATGTTTGCTTCTATATCAATCCAGGCAGTCACTACCCTATTCTTGGGCATCATTACCTTTCCTAGAGATGACACTCTAAGGCAAATCAAGATCCAGTTTCTTTTAAGGTGCTGACCTAACAGCTGCAGGTATCCCCTGAGATTCCTCCCTGCCAGGATGAGTGCCCAAGCAAGTGGGATGTCCTGAGCCCAGAAGGAAAAACAGCAACAACAAGCCGAGCACAGTGGCTCAGGCCTGTAATTCCAGCACTTCGGGAGGCTGAGGCGGGTGGATCACCTGAGGTCAGGGGTTTGAGACCAGCCTGGCCAACACGATGAAACCCCGTCTCTACTAAAAATACAAAAATTAGCCAGCTGTAGTGGCACATGCCTGTAGTTCCAGCTACTCGGGAGGCTGAGGCAGGAGAATGGCTTGAACCCTAGAGGCAGAGTTCGTAGTGAGCTGAGATCACGCCACTGCACTCCAGCCTGGGTGACAGAGCGAGATTCCATCTCAAAAAAAAAAAGACACAGAGGAAGAACATTTTTATTTACTCAGCAAATGTTGGCATTGCAATTACTATGTGGCAAGCAGTGTTCTTACCACTCAAATATTAATTCATTTAATTTCATAACAGCATCATAAAGTGGGTACTATTATTATCTCCTTTTTACAAATGAAGAAACTAGCACAAAACATTAAGCAACTTCCCCAAAGACCACACAACAAATAGATGGCTCAGCCATTTGGCTGCAGTGTCACTGTTCTTCACCAGGCCTTATAAGGCAGAGAGTGCCAGGAGTACTAAAATATTAATTATAACTCAAGTGTGGGGTGGTCTAAATGTTCAAAGCAGATAAGAATCATTGGCTAGATCTACTGCATAGCATAGTAGCTATACTTAATACCGCATTGTATACTTACAAATTTGCTAATATAGTAGCTTTTACATTGTGTTCTTATCATACCCCCCAAAATAATTAATTAATAAAGAAGGTGAGAGGAAACTTTTGAAGATGATAGGTTTATGGCATGGACTTTGGTGATGGTTTCACAACTCACCAAGTTGTACATGCTAAATATGTACACCTTTAGTATGCCAATCACACCTGAATAAAGTGGTTTAAGAAAAAATGAATCACTGCTAATACCAAGTGCTAATTATATGCTGCATTGTACTAAATACTTTACATGCATAGTCTCACGCATTCTTCTTAACACTTCTATTAGGCAGGTCATATTACCGTCTGTTTCCCAGTTGAGGAAACTGTGGCTTAGGGAGGTTAAGTAATTTGCCCAAGTTCACAGAGCTGGGACTCACATGATTCCAAGTCTTTTCCTAACTATTAAGATATAGTGCTTCAAAATGTCTAAAAAGTAAGAGGAAATGCATGATAGTATCCAATCGTCACCTCTTTACAAGCTGTTTATCTTTTCTAATCATAACATTTTATTTGATACAACCAAATTTGCTCCCTCAAATTGCCTGTTTGTTTTCCCATTCTAGCAAAAATTAATTTTAAATATGTCTAGATTATCTCCCATCTCATCTAGCTGCCCAGCCTCACCTCCTTTATGGTATACAATATCATTGTGTCCCTCCCTCATATCACCTTTAAATGTTTCACTCAAATCCTAACTCTCCCCAAAATCCCTTTCTTTTCCAAAACCAGGGATGGGGAGTCAGAATAAAAACTGGAACCCTATTTCTCTTTTCCTTTTCTTGCAAAATTTTAGGGGCTGCTTTTTGTTCTTTATGCTGTGACTCCATTTCCTCCCCACTCACAAACACCTAATCCCCTACAGTCGGGCTTCCACAGCACTCCTGAAACTCCGAGGTCATCGATGCCCTGCTCATGAAATCCAAAAGGCATTTTCTCAGTCGTCAATTTTCACTCTTCTGCAACATTTGTCACTATCGGTTAGCTTTATATTCCACTAAGTTATTTTTCCTTGGCTTCCAAGACATTACGAGGTTCTGCCCCACCTGACCCTTTCCCACCACTCTTCCATCACTTTTGTAACCTCCTCCTCCTGCTGCTCCCTTGCTGTGGGTCTCATCTCTGCCTGTACCACACACACAGGGTCCCCTCAAATATTTGTGGAATGAATGAACAAGCTCACATGCTTCTGGTCTTTCTCTCTCCACCAGATACTCCTCCAATATTATGGATTCAACTACCATCTCTATGCAGATGATTAACAACAATGCGTATCCACAAAATCTACAGCTGCCCTTGGTTTCTCCTGCACTGATCTCCAAGCCAAACCTCAGATCCCCACTTCCAACTTCTACTGACCACTTCTTGTTGGCCTTTCCACCATCTTTTTAAACTGAATTTATCCAAAATCAATCTCATCAATCTTTTCTGTAGTCTCTCTTTCCCAGATTGGGAATTGTGTTTTTAAAAATCACCATTATTTCCCCTACAATCTAGGATCATAAACATTTCTTCTTGCTTTTGTCCCCAAAAGGTTTGAGGTTGCAAGGCAGGTCTATAGAGGTTGGTCCATTTATTTGAATCCCTCTGCTCTGGGCCTCAGGTGGGAGCCCCTGAGTGAACAGTGATGCCTCTTCGTGAAGTGAGTGACCCAAGACTTAGCCTCTGTCCAGACGTGAATCACTGGACGTGGTGTACTCCTGCATTTTCTCTTCCCAAGTAATTCTTGAATAAACAACTTGTATTTTGATAATCCTCTAAATTCTATTTACAACCATGAGGCCTTCACGATAAGAACAAGATTCAGAGGGATTAAAAAAATACGAAACAAAATCCCAGACAAGGCCTCCATTGCTTCTGAAACACCCACCCCACCCCCTACTAATTCTGAGTGTTCCCTATTCTATCTCCCTGGCCAAAAAGAGACCACAAAAACAAAAGTCCCTAAAGGATTTCATTTGAGCTCCTATTTTGTTCTCTTAGTCCTTCAGTTCATCTTGCCTCACACATCATGAAGAATATGAATCCACAAAATGAAGGACACTGTGTCCTTATTTCTGCAGGGCAATTATTCTCTCCATCAATACTTTATTCTGCTGACTAAGTAGTTCACCTTCACTTTGTAACAAGCCCAGGCCACCTGACTTAACCACTTCTTCCTTAAAAGGGCCAGGTACCTCCCCTATACACCCACAGGTTTTTAAGCACCCCTAAAATAAGTTGTCTCATGATGTCTTCCCAGCCCTGGTATCTAATCAGCCCTTCTCTTTCCTGTGACTCTCCTACTCAGTTCAGGTTCTATTGCCCTAATTTTCAGACTTCTTCAAAGGCTTTGTCAGAGTCTCCCCACTGCCAGCCTCTACCTACCCCCAAACCATCCTGCACAAGATCATCAGGTTAATACTTTGCTTTCTGGCTCCAAAACTCTAATGGCTTCTTATTGTCTACAGCACAAAGTTGAAAATACTCACCTGAATATTTAGGACACTTCAGAAGATACCCCGGAAGACATTTCCTCTTCTCCATACGCATATGCTTCATTACACTCTCCCCAATTGCTTCACTCTCCCAAATCTCTTCTCTACCTGGTCTGCCTATTTTTTAAACACTGAAAATAAATTCTTGGCCTCCAATCCCAATACCACCTGTTTCTAACCTCCTGAAACACACAGAAGCAACAGTATCTTGGTACATAATCGGATACTGCCTTATATTATTAAGTCAATCAATGAGACTTGACTATAAAGCAATGAAATTGAATTCCACAAACCTCACTGTAAATCAATATCATTACTTTATACTACTAAACAGGAGTCAAAACTGGTGGCTTTGGGCAAGACCCAGCTTCAGACCAGCTTTATGTGGGCCACAGAGCCTTTGGCTGGTTTAGATTTGAATTTGAAGATGAACACCTTGTGGGAGGGTGGGGTGTTACACGCTCCACTTCACTCCAGCTCCCATCACTCACCATTATTTCAAACTCCACTGCTTCTGACAGTCACAAATCCTGCCTGGCCCTAAAGACATCCGAGTTTGCAACACCTTTTGGGAATCACACTTGAAATATCTCATTTAACATCTCATTGCCCCAGTAAGTCTGGAAACTTCAAGAGGGCACAGGTTGTATTTTATACCCCTTAGTGTGACCCCTCCCTACCCCACAGGGTCCTGCGCAATACTGAGCACACAGGAGTTTAACAAATACAAGTTGAGTAGGTCCATGCGAGGCTGTGGAATCAATTTGGTTAACTGCAGGGCTGGGAGGAGACCCAGTGAACAAAGGACGTCATCCTATCCCTTAAGCAACAACAAATGAGCTTTCATAATGAAGAGTTCCTACCGCGAATGCAACACTTCCAGCAATAACACCTACTGCCACTGCCTACGGTCTGTTCCTGGAAGTCATCCCAATAAAACAAGTATGATGTTTATCCCAGTTCAAAATTCCAATTTCAGTGAGTGTCAGTTCCTGGAGAAAAAGGAACAGGAAAGTTTATTTGGGGGTGGTGGGGAGGAGGTGACTTCCTAAAAATGCGGTTTACAAACATAACATTCCAATGACAGGAAATAAGAGCAGAAAGCCTCTCTTGTTGGCCTAAATAAGAAGTGGTTAATTGTTCCAACTTCTGTCAAGAGACCTCAGTTGCTCTGTTATTCTGAAATGTTCTGAGTTCATGTTTTTCAAACCCTTTAGGCTGAATTATCTGGGATGCCTCAAGGCCAACCAGGTGGCAGCCAAGGGGTGACAGGAAGTGGTACAGAGAACCTGAGATTTGGAAACAACACAGAGCAGGGTTTGCAAACTGGCTCTGACACTTGCTTTTCTGAGCCTCAGTGTCCTTAGCAAGAAATAGGGGGAGCAATGCTTTCCTCAAAAAATTAAATGAGATGAGAATAAGAATAGCTAATTCCCACTGAGTGCTCATTTTGTGCCAGGCACTGATTTAATGTACTTTAAATGTATTATCTACCAACAATAACATTATTAGATAGATACTATTATTACCTCCATATTATACATAAGGACACTGAGACACAAAAAGGTTAAATTATCTGTCCAAGGCACTCAGCCTGTAAATGGCAGAACTAGGATTTAAATCCAGGTACTAGGAGGGGTGCGGTGGCTCATACCTGTAAGCCTAGCACTTTGGGAGGCCAAGACGGCAGATCACTTGAGGCCAGGAGTTCAAGACCAGCATATAGGGCAATATAGGGAGACTTCTCTATTTTTTATATTAAAAAAAAAAGAAAGAAAACAAAATACACACACACACACACACACACACACACGGTGGGGGTGGGGGGTGAGGTGGGGCGGTGCTAATGGATCACTCTAAAAGATGCAGAATCCCAAGGAAAAATTTTGGACCAGAAACTCCTCATTTTGTTGAAGAAGCTCCATCAACTCAGCTATCAAGAAAAGGACCCATCTGCACCAAGTAATAGCTCCTGTCCTAGACATGACCCTGTTTTGACCAAATTCCCTATGTGAAATTAAGCATAGGTTCTTTCCTTTAATAAATAAAGTAACTTTATTACCATAATTTGGTGCCCCTAGATTCAGTGTGGAGGATGGAAGGCTCCCAGGCCAAAGGAGCAAAGGGTTGGGACTCTTCTTACTGTTGGCAGGGTTCCCAGCACAAGGGAAGAGAGGTCTCCTCAAGACCTGCAGGTCCCCCAAGTAGTGCTAGGAGGGGTCCCCTAACCAGAGAAAGACAGCAGCCCCATCCGGTGGTACTAGTGGGTTCTCTGGTCACAGCACGGACTAGAGAGCATATCCTGTTCCTCAGGCTGCCCTCCAGAGAACCCAGCGGGCTCCTTTGATGGAACCAACTCGGGGGAGTACTGGCTATACTGAGAGTAGCCTGGCATTTGGGCGCTACGGCTAAACTCACACACATACCCATCAGTCTTCTCAAATTACACCTAAAACCAACCACCTCTTTTATGTCAAACATATCATTTGCACTTTCATTTTTTAAAAATCTCTTTCATAACTCATGGCCTACAGGCTTCAGCTAAGTCAGGTGACCACAGAGAACTGGCCTCATTGTACAGCAGCTTTTGTTTGGAGGGCCTAGGTTCCACAAAGGATATTTTCTTAGGAGCGTCTGCAAACCAAGACCCCATGAAACATGCCCATAAAATATGCTCCACGCTTTGACAGATCTGCAACCATAAAAGTCAAGAAAGGAATTAGAAACTGAAGCAAGACAGACGGGAATTATTTTTATGATGTTTAATGACACAGATCTTCCCAAAGTAATCCAAACCCCCAAACATCACAAAATTATTCATACTATTATATACTCCAAAAGCAAAATACTTCAACTGCAATCCTTGCCCCAGCATGATTCCTCAAAATTGAGATAAGTCCTTGAGAAACAAAAAGTAAAAATGATTATAATTTAAGGAATAGAGTTAATAAATGCGAAAGTAGAGGGAAAAAAGTATAATTTAGTGTGAAAACCAAAAATGACTTTAAATAAGAATGTGTATTTAAGATCTTATTAAATTAAAGAGTTACGCTCAAACCATTTCAAAAAACACTGAATATTGAATGCATGGTGTATATTTTAACAATAAATGAAATGGGATACCAATTCATTAGGGCTGCTTTCCTTTAGCTGAGACTTATAGCATAACCTTAATGTAACACAGTATTTTCTTATTTTTGATGACTACTTAGAGGTAACATCAAAATAACAAATTGACAACTATAGTTTCAGAGAGACTGAGAATATATTAGCACATGTAATTTAAGCTTGCTGTTGGCCTTGCCAAGGTGGAATACTGGTTGTGATACAGGTTGAGTCTCCCTCATCTTTAATGCTTGGGACTGACCAGAAGTGTTTTAAACTTGGGTTTTGGTTTTTGATTTTGTATTTTGGAATATTTACATAAACACAATGAAGTATCTTCGGGATAGGGGATAGGACCCAAGTCTAAACATGAAATTCATTTATGTTTTATATACACTTTATACACATAGCCTGAAGGTAATTTTATACATGATTTTAAATAATTTTGAGCATGAAACAAAGTTTCAAATGCATTTGACTGCAACCTGCCACATGCGGTCAGATGTGGAATTTTTCACTTATGGTGTTATATTGGTGCTCAAAAAGTTTTGGATTTTGGAGCATTTCAGAGTTCAGATTTTTAGATTGGGAGGTTCAACTTGGATATACCTTTATTTAGCTGAAATTCTGAGAAGAGGATAAATGAATTTTGTTTTGTTGTTTTTGTTTTTGGAGTTCCTTTTCTAATTTTTAATTTCATTTCCTTAATTTACCTAATGAACCAATCCCTATGATCACAATGAGAAAAGAAAACTTGGCTCTCACTGAATCTTCTAAAAACTGAACAAGTTTTAGGGTAGTGTCTTACTCTATTCAGGCTGCTATAACAAAATGTCATGAACTGGGTAGTTTACAAACAACAGGAATTTATCTCTCACAGTTCTAGAAGCTGGGAAGTCCGAGATCAAAATGTTGGCAGATTCAGAATCTGGTGAGGGCCCTCTTCCTGGTTCAGAGATGGCGCCTTCTCGCTGTCTCCTCGCCAGTGGAATGGGCAAACGAGCTCCCTTGAGCCTATTTATAGGGCACTAATCTCATTTAGGAGGGGTCCACCCTCACAACCTCATCACCTCCCAAAAGGCCCCATTTCCTTAGAGGTCAGGAGTTCAACATACACATTTTGAGGGAACACAAACATTCACACTATAGTAGGGCTGGTAGAGGAAAATGCTATGGTTATACTATGAAGCAGAGACATAAGTTTCCATTTTCAGGCCCCTCTTCTCTGGGTCTGTATCAATGAAGACAAATGTGCCTCTAGTCTCCCTTTATCCCACCCCCTTCCTCTTCCTGCTCCCTCACACTGTGTAAGCATTTCATAAATGCACCTTCCTAACTAACTTTAAAACCTGGCATTGGCAGTCCTATCTGTAGAACCTATTTACTTAATGTGTAGTTCTTTTGGAGAAATATTTGAGGAAGGTTTTGTTCCTCATCTAAATTTACAAAGAATTGCTGGAACAAAGGAGTAGGAAACAGAAGGAGCAGTTTAAACTACACTCCAAAGGAGCTAGCCTCCTCTTACAAATTTATCACAGAAATTCAACATTTAAAACAAGATCTGAATTATCCAGATGTAATGCTCTGTTTTCCAAGGTTTTTAGTGGGCTTCATGTAAATCAAGCCTAACACTAAGAAATAAACAACAACAAAAAAGGATATACCAAAAAGAGAAAGTCAGGTTGACAGTCTTTTCTGGAGGATTTATCAGGTTATTCCTGTGAATAGCAACTTCCTCTAGCTCATATATAATTAATGAGAGACAGAGAGAAAGGAATCAGAAGGAAGAAGAGAGAAAGAAAGAAGTTTTCAAGAACACATCCACTGTCAAAAATGAAGAATACCTTAAAAGGCATCTCGACATTTTTGTTAGAATTCTTTTTTTTTTTTTTTTTTTTTGAGACCGAGTTTCGTTCTTTTTGCCCAGGCTAGAGTGCAATGGCGCGATCTCGGCTCACCGTAACCTCCGCCTCCCGGGTTCAAGCGATTCTCCTGCCTTAGCCTCCCGAGTAGCTGGGATTGCAGGCATGCGCCACCATGCCTGGCTAATTTTGTATTTTTAGTAGAGACGGGGTTTCTCCATGTTGGTCAGGCTGGTCTTGAACTCCCGACCTCAGATGATCCACCTACCTCAGCCTCCCAAAGTGCTGGGATTACAGGCTTGAGCCACCGCACCCGGCCTGTTAGAATTCTAAGAAGTGCTTTCCAAATGGATAAGCACCTGCCACCCAACTACAGTGCTTTCTCTTTCATGTTCAAAATAAACATGCAAAAACACAAATTTTCCAGCTTGACAGGAAAATGTGAGCCCCCAAACAGCAAACACTTTAATCAACAACTCTTACCTGGGCACAAAAGACTGAGTACAGCATTTGGTTTAAAGGGGATTAGACATCAGTGATTCAACATAGACAACAAAAATTATTCATTTCTTTAAGGATGCTTCAATTGTCGTAGTGAGTGAGCTCTTCATGATCCTCCTTCAGCTTTCATTAATTTCCCCTGCAAAATTTGAAGCAATATATTCTACATATGGTATTGAGAAAAAGGCAAACAACCAATACAAGTAAGGAGAAAAAGATAATTTCATACTACCCCAATCTTGGCATGTAGCTATGCCTTGGGATCACTTAGTCTCCCCGGATTCCCACAACAGAATAACCCAGTGAGCATAGTGAGCATCCGTGCGACCTTGGGCAATTTACTTGACATCTTTGTAAAATATCAGGATGATGACAGAGTATCTACCTCTTACTATTATTGTGAAGAGTTAGCACAGTCCTTGCTACATAGTAAATGTGCCAAAATAGGTGTTATTCAGTTGACCTGTTAAACATGTTCCAATCAACTATATTCTACTGAACAAATTTCCTTCCTTCCTTCCTTCCCTCCCTCCTTTCCTTCTCTGTTCTTTTCTTTCTCTTTCTTTCTCTCTTTCTTTTTTTTCTTTTTCTTTTCTTCCTCTTTCTTTCCTTCCTTCCTCCTTTCCTTTCCTTTCCTTCCTTTCTTTGCTTTCTTTGTGATGTAGTCTCACTCTGTAATTTGGCATTGCACACTGGGGGCCATGATGTCATGGCAATCATGCCTTCCAAGAGAACTAGGGATAATCTGATGGGTTTCTTTGTGGGAGGTTTTGTTTGGTTTTTTGGATGTTTGTTTTTTGTGTGGTAAAATTCACCAATTTTAAATATACAAGGGATACTCTGTTTATACCAAAACCACCAAGTCCCAAAAGATCCAGAAGTAGATGTATTCCAACCCCTTCAACCCATTTCTTTCACTCATTCCCTCCCTCTACCTGGTCAGATAATTTGACTCATTGTTTTTGGCTAAAGAATCCCTGACCTTTTTGTGGTAAGAATCTACTTTTTCATCTCCCTGGGATCTCGAGATCACTGGGGAGCCAGGACCTGGCAGTGAAACAGATATGGAGAAGGGGAGAGACAGGAATTGGTGCTGCCATTAAAAGAGAGTCCTCAAGAAAAGCCAGAACTAGGACACACCATGGGAGCCACTGGGTTGTGTGTGGGGGATGCCTCCTGCCTGGGGTCTGTCCTCCCAGCCCACAGGAGTGGCTCTGGCTGTCCTGTTCAGTTATTTGATCTTGCCTGTTTGGATCTTTCCTGGACTCACTGAGATGGATGCTCAGCATCTTTCAGATAAATGCCCTGTTTGCTTAAGACTAGCCAGAGTCACTTGGGTTTTTTACAATCACTAAACCTTCACTAAAATGACCCTCCAAGATCCCAGCCTCTCCAGGAATCCATGACTCAAGAAGTGGTGTCAGGGAGGATGGTATGGAGACTTCCAGAGAAGGTCTTCTAAACTTATGTCAAACCACTGGGTGGGAATTCCTGTTATGTATGAAACCTATTTTCCAAGACAGAATTGACGTGTTTTTTTCTTTTCTTACTTTCTCTCTATCCCCCGACATCAGTGTCCACATATCAGCTGGTTCAAGGCTCTGTGTAACCTGATATTACCCATGTTGAAATTCAGCGTAATTTGGCATTTGATGATCATGTGGGCTATGTTCTGTATAACCACCTAAATAATGGTCTAGACAGCAATTACTTTGGTAACCAGAGAGTAAATGGCCCAGAATCCGTCCTTTAATCTAGCAAGCAGAACGTTCTAAGGTAGAAGCCTGCAGAATGGGCAATTACTGAGCTGTCCTCCCCATTCCTCTGTGCTAAAGGTAGGGAGCCCTGGCCACCCCTAGGGCAAACCAACTTGTTCTGTAAAGCACGCGTGACCCTCAAACCAGACTTTCAGGAGCCTGACTACAGTGAAAACTTAGCAGGTTATCCCACACTCCTTTATTGTTTAGAAAGATGCATAATTATTCTGATCCTGCTGACATGAGGACTATACATTACAAAGCTATAGGATCCTAGTGGGAGCCTTCTGAAGGCAATGCCCACAAACTCTGCTTGGGTTCCAAAGGGCCCTCCTTCACACACCTGCTCTTTCTCTGCATGGATTTCCATGTATGATTACACTCAGCTTTGAAAATGCAATAGAATGTAGCGGTTAAGAGAATAAAGCTCCACCATTCACTAGCCATGTCACCTTGAGCAACGGACCTAACCTATGCCTCAGTTTCCCTAGTTGTAAGATGGAACTAATGATAGTATCTATCTCATCAGGTTGTCCTGAGAATTAGATATGAACTTGTTTAATATATGTGAAGTATGTGTACTAGTCTCAGCACTCAGGCCGCATGCCATAAGGAACAGCGATTATTATTCTGAGCTTGAATGAAAAAGAAAAGAAAAGAATATATGAGAAACTATGATGTCCCACAATGTGGCTATTTGCCACAGATCTGAATTCCAGAGTTTCCTTGTTACATGCATTCATAATAAATAATTCAACATGCATTTATAAAAACCCTTTACTGCAGCCAGGTGCAACGGCTCACGCCTGTAATCCCAGGACTTTGGGAGGCCAAGGCGGGCAGATCACCAGGTCAGGAGTTCGAGATCAGCCTGACCAACATGGTGAACCCCTGTCTCTACTAAAAATACAAAAATTAGCTGGGCGTGGTCGTGCGCGCCTATAATCCCAGCTACTCAGGAGGCTGAGGCAGGAGAATCACTTGAACCCGGGAGGTGGAGGTTGCAGTGAACCAAGATCATGCCATTGTACTCTAGCCTGGGCAACAGGGCAAGACTCCATCTCAAAACAAAACAAAACTCTCTTTACTGAGCAGCAACCATTGTGGAGGGTCAGGTGATACAGGGACAGCAGCAGGGTGGAGATGGGAAGGCAGGTTCTTGTTCAGTGCACACACCTAGTACATGTGTTTGAAAAGTTAAATGTGATTCCATTGTATGGCACTAAATACTGGTTATAAAGCAGTGAGCAACAGAGACAGATTCTCTGATCTCATAAAGGTTTCATTCCAGTAGAACAGACAGATTTTAAACAATCAGCCCAGATAAAAATATAATAATAAATTGTGTTATAATTTATGAAGGAAAAATGCAGTGTGCTAAACGGTATGCATCACAGAGAGAGGGAGTGTCGTGTCGCAGAAAATCACGAGCCTGGAAGGACAAATAGAAGTTATCCAGGCAGAGTCAGGAAGACAAATTCCAGATGGAGAAAACAACATGTGCAAATACCCCATGGCAGGAAAGAGCTCGTGTTCAAGAAGCTGAAAGAAGGCTGGAAGGTCCATTAGACAAAGGGTGAAGTTGGGGGCAGGAGAGATGATTACAAAAGGCAAGAGAACTGGAAGACACATGCATTGCCGTTATCAGAGCTCCATTATACAGAGCAAGGGAAGAACATGGTTCTCAAGTCTCCTCCAAGTCTCCCGTCCTCCATACTTTCTAGTTACTTCATATTGATAGGAGAAAACTGAAATTCTTTTAGCAAACCAAGATAAGGAGAAGTATTTAAGCTGCTTACTTATATAAGACAGCAGCTTAAAAATATCTCTGTTCATGCAGTGGATATTTCTTCAGAGGGCAGCTTGGTCTTTCAATGATATAATTTACTTCAGAGGTAGACTCTTCCTACAATAAAAACAAATCCAGCAATTATGTTACCCATAACATA
This sequence comes from Papio anubis, assembly GCF_008728515.1. Lineage (NCBI taxonomy): Eukaryota > Metazoa > Chordata > Mammalia > Primates > Cercopithecidae > Papio > Papio anubis. The sequence goes on from NC_044988.1 coordinate 33,575,841, forward strand.
ATAGAGATGGATGATACCCAGAGGTGTAGTTTTGCATGTAGGAGGTCTGTGCATCCCATTTATGCTGTTATATGGGGTTCACTATATATGTGTGTATGTAGAATCTTTCTTTTTTTTGTAGAGACGAGGTCTCATTATGTTGCCAGGCTGGTCTTGAACCTCCTGGCCTCAAGAGATTCTCTCTCCTCAGCCTCCCAAAGTACTAGGATTATAGATTTAAGCCCCAAACCAGGCCTTTGTTTACATTTTAAAGAGAGTCCTTGCCCGAAAAGGTTAGGAATTAAAGCAAAGCCTATGACTTTGCAGAAAAGAAGTAAAGTAGTTCACTACCCTCATGGTTAGGGCAAACAACATTTATTTTTAAGCATCATCCTGCAAATCTAGCATATGCCAGTATTTAATAAGTCAAGATGACTAATTCAAATACATGGCATCATTAAAGTCAGCCACTGGGGGCACTGTTATCCTTTATTTGAATTCTTTGGAGCTGGTAAATGGCCATTTAGCTGTGTGTCTGAAGCAGTGACAAAGTACTGGGAATACCTACCAATGGATCAGAAGCACTCCCCATACCCCTGTAAAAGTCATACAGCCAAAAACCACCTTATTAAATTTTAGAACAACTTTCTTCCACGTTGTGGCCTTACATAGCTCAAACACAACTGTATTCTTCACTGGATTGGGATTCATGTGTGCAGGGGAAAGGAATGCTCTGTGGGCCAGTTAGCCTGCTTTCTCTTAGTCCTTTGAAAGGACCTCCACTTGATGAGTGCCGTGCACCAAATTAGCTGCTACTCCTCCGTTGCATCCAAGTCCCACTATCTCATCCTCAGGAAGCCAGCCCTGACTCTCAGCCATGTCAAATACCCGCCACCATTCACTCTCAGGACAACAGGTAATCTCCTTGGTAAGCCTCACAATTTTTCACTTATTTCTGTGGTTATTTGATTAATGTCTGTCTCCCTGACTAGACTATAGGTCCCTGTTCCCATATTATTTAGTGAGCAAAGATTTAGTTTTATAAGAAAGTCTAACCTTATTTTGGTGCTGCTGTGCTCTGTGGGATGTCAGAAGACTGCATACCCTCTCATGGATATTCTTCCAAGTGGACTGAGAACCAGGATGGAACCTGCTCAACAGATGGAACAGGGTGGAATATTAAGCAGCTACTAAAAACGACACTTAAATAAAGCACATGACAATATGGATTGATATTTAAAACTTAATCATAATAAAAAACAGCTGCATGCAAAATGGTAAACATAGTGTGATTTCAATGTCTTTCTTAAACCTACCCATAGGAAAAGCACTGGGGAATAAAAACTGCTCAGATGTTAAGAATTTTTGGCCAGGCGCGGTGGCTCACGCCTGTAATCCCAGCACTTTGGGAGGCCAAGGCGGGCGGATCACAAGGCCAGGAGACCATCCTGGCTAACATGGTGAAACCCTGTCTCTACTAAAAATACAAAAAATTAAGCGGGTGTGGTGGCGGGCACCTGTAGTCCCAGCTCCTCAGGAGGCTGAGGCACGACAATGGCATGAACCCGGGAGGTGGAGCTTGCAGTGAGCCAAGATCATGCCACTGCACTCCAGCCTGGGGGACAGAGCGAGACTCCGTCTCAAAAAAAAAAAAAAAAAAAAAGAATTTTTCGTGTTTCTATGTGTGGCTATGAGTGATTCTTTTCTTCTTTGTACTTTCCTGTGTTTTTCAGATATTTCTCTCATGAACAAACCCTACTTTTACATTTAAAATTTTAATACAAAAACTTTTAATATGAAATTTAAATCCAAAAAATTTTAATATAAAATTTAATCCCAGTGGTTGTTTTAGGGAGAGATTATCACCCAGGCTAACGTACAGTGGCATGATCATAGCTCACTGCAGCCTTGAATTCTTGGACTCAAGCAATCCTCCAACTTCAGCCTCCCAGAGGATCAACTAGGTACATGTTGCCATGCCTGGCTATTTTTTTTTCTTTAAGAGATAGGGTCTTGTTACCCAGGCTGGTCTCGAACTCCTGGGTTCAAGGTATCCTCCCACCTCAATCTTCCAAATAGCTGGTACTACAGGTATGCACCACCATGCGGAGCTAACTTTTAAGTATTTTGTAGAGACAGGGTCTCCCTGTGCTGTCCAGGCTGGTCTCAAACTCCTGTACTCAAGTGATCCTCCTGCCTCAGCCTCCCAAAGTGCTGGGATTACAGGTGTGAGCCACTACACCCAGCCTCCAATCCTGGTTGTTTCCTACCACCAGGACTTTATCTCATATCTCATTTACTTTAGGCCACCCAGACTCCAAACTGAACCATAGGTTTGATAGTCTCTTTCAGTTCCCCAAACATAGAGCATTTTCTACCTTCCATAGGCATTTGGCAACACTGTTCCCTCTTCTATCTCACTACTCTTATTAACTCCTACCCACCCTTCAGAGCTCAGTTCAATTGTTCAGTTCTCAGCAAAGTCCTTTCTGAGCCCTCTCCTGCAGAGGAGGTCAGCTTCTCTGTTATACGCACTTGCAGTTTCATTTATCTATACCTCATTAATACCATTTGCACCAGTGGACATTTTGTCATTATTTGGTTAATGGCGGTCTTTACTCCTAGAGTGAAATTGAGACTGAGACTCTGCTTAATAGCTCATCCCAGGGCAGAGTAGGAACTGAATAGCACAGTAAGTAGTTAATAAATATTTATTGAGTGATTGAATTCATTCTCTCATTCATTCATTCATTCATTCATACATCCATTCATATTCAGGAGGCGGATGGTTACCAAATCCTAAAGTCTGAGGTATATAACTAATCTAAAAGTGTACATAGCAATTTGATAATGAAAGGCACAGATACGGTTTTCTAAAAATACCCAAAGAATTATAGCCACTTGGGGCCAGGCGCAGTGGCTCACACCTATAATCCCAGCACTTTGGAAGGCTGAGATGAGTGGATCACTTGAGGCCAAGAGCTCCAGACCAGCCTGGCTAACATGGTGAAACTCCATCTCTACTAAAAATATAAAAAATTAGCCAGGTGTGGTGGTGGTACATATGTAGTCCCAGATACTGGGAGGCTGAGGCATGAGAATTGCTTAAATCCAGGAGGCGGAGGTTGCAGTGAGTCGAGATGGCACCACTGTACTCCAGCCTAGGCAACATAGCAAGACTCTATCTCAAAAACAAAGAAAAGAAAAGAAAATGGTTCTCTTTAATTAACGTGCGGTACACACTGGAAATGACAGGAACATCTGGAAATCCAGTTGTTACTATGGCTACCATATAAATGACCACCCTGTGCAGTTGCCCCTCTGCTTGGCTGGTTCCGGCCCACATCCGGGCCTCCATTCCAGCTCTCTCTGTGACAAGCATGTCCCGCTGGTTTTTCCAGGGAGACAAGACCAAGAGTATGAATGGATCTACACAAATCCATTGCCGACCCAAGAAAACAACTCATAGCAAATGGAAGCACCACCTAAAGCACTGCCCATGTCACTACAAACATTATTTCTATGCTTCTGTAAGAATTTTTTTTTTTTTTTTTTTACCCAGAGTCTTATTCTGTCACCCAGGCTGGACTACAGTGGCGTTACCTTGGCTCATTGCAACCTCTGCCTCCCAGATTCAAGCAATTCTCCTGCCTCAGCCTCCCAAGTAGCTGAGACTACAGGCATATGCCACCACGCCCAACGAATTTTTGTACTTTTCGTAGAGACAGGGTTTGGCCACGTTGGCCAGGCTGGTCTTCAATTCCTGATCTCAAGTGATCCACCCACCTCGCTTCCCAAAATGCGGGGATTACAGGCGTGAGCCACCGCGCCTGGCCCTTCTCTAAGAATGTTCAAGAGGAAGGAATAGAAATATGTTGAAGCTATAAATGAAGCTAGCATTTAAAAACAGCCACCAGCTGGATACTGTAAATGTTTTTTCATAGATCTAGAGTAACCAGTACCAAAGCGACTCCTATATTTGTTACCATTATCGTTACATGCAATTTATTTTTTTTTACATTTGAAGATCTCAGAGAATGATGAGTCAACAGATGGGAGCAATGCTATGCCTTTACTAGAGCCCTCTCCATGGGATCTACCTTCTCCTTTAGTAACGTGCAGAGAGAGGGTGTGCTGAAGGGGCATGACACTATTCAGATGGTGGATACAGGGAACAGGCTTGGCAGTGTTTCTCCCTCCTTTAGTACTCCCATTGTTCACTCTGATAAAGTGTTTTCTACTTCGTCCATCAAAACCTTGGGCTGACTCTCACTCCAAAATTTGTCTCCCAACTCATCCCTAAGACATTGATCCTTACTGACTTCAGTATTAAGTTAGCAGAAACACAACAGGTATTCTCATGCACCCTTGTAAACTGGGCACAGAGAAAGAGTGGTCCTGATAACGCTGGTGTGAAAAGAACACTGAGTGAGTGGAGACACAGTGCTGGCAACCCCCAGGGTCCCAGGAATCTGCCCTGTTGATCACTCTAAAGCCAACGGGCAATGTGTTCTGCAAGGACATGAAGGGCATATCCCTCGTTCAAAAGAACTGTTTTTAAAATATTATCTTCAGAGCCACTTCTCTAGTGTTAAGGTGACCAGCTGTCTTGGTTTAACTGGGACTCAGGGGGACTCAGGGGTTTCCCAGAATGCAAACTTTTGGTACTAAAACCAGGACAGCTATGGACAAACTGAATGGCCTTTCTGTGGCTGTGTTATTCTTTGTCACTGATAATCATGGCCTTATTTACAAACTCATAGTCCAACTAGGTCCCAAGCTACCAGTTTAGAGAGACTTTGGGCACAAATAATTTGCTGCCTCATCAGAGATGGCCAGTAAAACTCTGGTCTGCAGCTAAGACTCATCTTTCTAAAGTCACTTGTGCCAACTCCCGTGACTAATATCACAGAGCTCCTCACTCCTTCCAAGCAAAGCCCAAACTCCTTAGGTCAAGCAACAAAGGTCCCCCTCAAACCTTTGAGTACTGGCACCAACTTTCTCCAAACTTCTTAACTGCTGGAAGCTGACAGTGCCCCTGCCTCCCACCTCCCATCACTCACCTCCATGAACCCCATCATAATCCAATCTTCTCCCCTCACGGCCACATGAAAGCATCACCTCCTCCATTAAAACACTCCAAAAGTTCCACCCTTTTTCTTTATACTCCAGTAACTTTTGTTCCACACTATTTACAAAGTTCTGCTTTGTAGAAAGCTCTTCGCATGCTTCTTTTTTACTATTATTTATTTTTTTTATATCCTCTACTAGGTTGCAAGTTTTCAGAGATCAGGAGAAATGTCTTAAATGTCAGTGTTCCCATTCCAGGCCTAGCAGATTGAGTATCAATCCTACTTTCCTCTTAATCACCGATTTCATGCACTCCCCGCCCACACACTCAATTCCAATCCTAGTTGATTTTGACTCAGTAAACAAGAGGCAATTCTTCTGTTGGCCAGAGTTGAGAATTGCTGGCCTGCTGCATAAAGACGTTCAGGAAAGGCTGGCTGAATGAATGCATAAACTATCTAACATGTATTTAAAGAGAAAAGAGGCCTTCTCAGATCTCTCTCCTGATGGAATTGATTTCCTCCCACTCTGTCTTTCCCCTGCATTTGGATTGTACTTCTGTTAAGTGTTAAGTGCCTACCACAGTCTATCTCATATTCAGTGACATGGTGTATGTCTGCCTTCCTGTCTAGTATGTGAGCCAGTGGAAAGCAGAGATGTGTCATGATGGTGTCCATTGTCCACAACAGTTACCCAATAACAGCATGCTCAATACAGTCTCTCAGAAAAGCTTGCAGTACTGATTTTAAGGAGTTTGGGAGGTGTTATAGATAGAAAGCACAGGGACAAAAAAAACCACGGGTTTTCCCCAGTTCTGGCAGCTGAGAAGCACTTTGTGGCTGTATGCAGATGGATCTTTGATCATCACATCCATTTTAAAGATGAGGAAACTGAGGTTTAAAAGGTTGAAGCTGAGCATGGTGGCTCATGCCAGTACCCAGCACTTTGGGAGGCCAAGACAATTGCTTGAGCCCAGGAGTTTGAGAAGAGCCTGGGCAACACAGTGAGACCCCATCTCTACAAAAATAAAAGTACGAAAATTAGCCAGGCATGGTGGTGCGCACCTGTAGTCCCAGCTACTCAGGAGGCTGAGGCAGGAGGATTGCTTGGGTTGGGGAAGTCAAGGCTGCAGTGAGCTGTGATTGTGCCACTGCACTCCACCTGGGTGACAAAGCAAGACGCGATCTCAAAAAAAGAAATTAATTAATTAAAAAAATTAGGTCAAGTAGCTGTGTGAAATCACCCAGCACTTAGAGACACATGAGCGCTAGAGCCCATGTCTCCTGACCACTGCCAATTGAAAGTTCTTTCCACTGTTCATTTAAAACCAATCCTTTACAAGTCTTTAAATCCAGGATAACCTCCTGTGCTTTGCCAGTCTGCTGAATTCCAGGCTGGTGGCAAAAGCATAAGACAGGAGGGGACAGAGGCCAGGCACAGAGCGGTGTAAGTGTGTCTCTGACCACCTGTCTCTGTGTGCCAGAGCCAGTTTTTTTATTTGTTTGTTTTAAACGGAATTTTGTTCTTATTGCCCAGGCTGGAGTGCAATGGCACGATCTCGGCTCACCACAACCTCCGCCTCCCGGGTTCAAGCAATTCTCCTGCCTTACCCTCCCGAGTAGCTGGGATTACAGGCATACGCCACCATGCCTGGCTAATTTTGTATTTTTAGTAGAGACAGGGTTTCTCCATGTTGGTTAGGCTGGTCTCAAACTCCTGACCTCAGGTGATCCACCCGCCTTGGCCTCCCAAAGTGCTGGGATTACAGGCATAAGCCATCGCGCCCAGCCCAGAGCCAGTTTTTTTTAAATCTATGTTGTATTATTTTCCTCTAATAAAGTAACTAATCAAAAGCTCGCCATATATTAATGGATTTTATTAAAATGGTGATCTGGCTTCCTTAAATCCATGATTTAACATTTGAATATAGAGTTATTTTGTCATTTCTGAAAAACGCTAAGAATAGACAGCCATTTTCTTAGTCTACCTCGAAGTTAATATAATTCCTGTAAAAATTTCAGGGCCACTGTGGTTCTGGGATATATTTACTCTGAGTCCCTTGTGAGCAATTGTGTTATTCTGGTATGCACAGTTTGCTTCTTATTCTCATCACTAATAATGCAGAGAAAAGCAGATTGGCACATCCTTCATTCAAAACAACAATCTTATAAATATTATTGTCAGTGCCACTTCCCTGAAGTTCAAGTAACCAACTGTCCTGGTTTGCCTAAGACTCAAGGGTTTCCCAGAATGCAGGACTTTCAGGGCTAAAATCAGGCAGACCCAAGCAAACCAATGGTTACTTACCCTACTAGAGTGTGCCATTTGGCAAATAAAGGTTTCTGTTCTTACTCTCTGGCCTGCTCTCCAGACATACGCAAATATAATTTTATTATTTGTGAAAATAATGTAAACAAAGAAACCATGTCTAGAAAAAGAATATACGCCCATATGTTAACATTTGTCTTTGGGTGGTAGGACTATGGGTAATTTTTTTCCCCTTTTTTTTCTGTAATTTTCAAACTTTCTGTAGTGAACATTTCTATACTGGTAAAATAAAAAGGTTTAGTTTTTAAATGTATGACAAATAAAAATGGGTAGATAAATAGTACCTATGTCAAAGTTAGTTGTCTATTCCATTCACAGCAAATACTCTGAGATATGCCTCTGACTTTTGGGTAGATTTTAAAAGAAATAATCATTTTTTCATATCAAGGTGTCACTAGCTGAATATTCCTAAGAAAGGAAGCTGATGAAATGACCCAGTTTTACCCCTGCCAGGCCACAATGCACTCTTCAGGCAAACAGATGGGTGCTTGACACTGACCTTTCTCTGAGAAGGGGCTGATCCAAGGGTCCGGGAGAGCTGGAATGCTGGGAGGTGGCAAATGAAGCTTTCCAGTGGAAATCGGCATCCCCTTGTTTACTGGACGAGGACTTTCCAAACTGACTTGAATCTAAACGTGATGATGAGTCACTCCTTAAAATAATCCGTTCATCTGGCTCTCTGATAACCTGAGTGAATGTACATTATTTAATTGTAATTTTGCTTCTGTTTGCTTAATTTAGAGCTGGGGGTGGGGTTGAACAAGGAAGACAACTAGGGCTAAGATGACAGAACATTTGCGCCAGGGATCTCCTGCAAATAGAAGAGGATCTGGAGAAGAGAAGACTAGTGACAAAATGCTCAGGAGTTAAGACTGATAAAAATAACCAAAAGTCTGTATGTTTGGGATATATTAACAAACCAAAATAAACTCACGCTGTAAACTTTGATTTCTGAGGACTAGGGATTATTGATCTGGGAAAAATATAACTTTAACAAAATATTTAAGTGCTATGGCATAAGAAGCATAGTATATTCCATCTTCTCTGCATAAATCTGTTCTCATGTTGTTACACAGAAGTTTGAGCCTTCACTTTCACAAACCAATCAAACTTCAAGAACAAATGATTTACCACCTCTATGTATAAAATTATTTGCTTGGAGAAAAAGCAATAAAAATCACTACAAATAAAGTAGGTATTGGGTCTACATACACCCTCTGTGGTGATTCATCCTACTTATATGAGGGGCACAAACCAGCTAACCCCAAAGCAAAGTATAACATGGAGTCTGGGCACATCTTCATACAAACACTAAACTACAGCAATTCCACCTAAGCAGACTAACTAGAAATATCCACCACTGATTGGAAAAAGCACAATAATTGACATAAGATAGCTGGAAGTAAATAATTTTACAAATTCTATTTCTAAAATTACCTTTATGTTAGCTGCAAGGCTGTCAAGAGAAGAAGCTAGAAGAAAGAGGAACAGGTGTTTCAATGACTCATTATTACCATTTAGCTTTAAAACTGCCATTATATTTATTCTACAGTGGTACAAAAATTTTAGACAATGAATGAATTATTTAAAAACTTAAATGCTCCCTTGTAAGTTACACTACCACTTTTAAGTCTCCCTTAAGCCACTTCAATTCTCTGGGTCATGGGGTTTTTTTGTTTTGTTTTGTTTTTGTCTTTTTGAGGTTAACAATGAGGTGTTCTGGTTTTTTTGTTTGTTTGTTTTTTGGGTGTTTTTGTTTTTGTTTTTGTTTTTTGAGATGGAGTCTCACACTGTCGCCCAGGATGGAGTGCAATGGCATGATCTCAGCTCACTGCAACTTTCGCCTCCCGGGTTCAAGCGATTCTCCTGCCTCAGCCTCCAGACTAGCTTGGATTACTGGTGCCCACCACTACGCCCGGCTAAATTTTTGTATTTTTAGTAGAGATGGGGTTTTGCTATGTTGGCCAGGCTGATCTCGAACTCCTGACCTCAGGTGATCCACCCACCTTGGCCTCCCAAAGTGCTGGGATTACAGGTGTGAGCCTCTGGACGTTTTGTCTTCAATGACAGCACGTATGGAAGAGGGAAGGGTAAAGCAAGTCTAAAGTGAATGAGTAAGTTCAATAACCCTTAAGCAGCCTGAAAAACTCGTATTTGAGTAGGTGCCCAGAACCTAAAAAAAAGTACTATGTGTCTAATATAAAATTTGTAAACTGTCTCCTCTGACATTTTCTTTGGTTTTCATGGAATCCTATTTATGCAGGAGCTCTTGAATATATTTGTCCAAGGTAGACACAAATGTTAAATTGAGACAACAAATACGTAAAAGCTTGGAGAAATACAGAACATAGCAAAAATGGAAATCACCATCATGACTGTAAATGATCATGATAGGTAAGTAGACCTAATGCCGAAGTATGGCAAGGATGACTAGGAAATGAGGTAATAAAGACACAGAGAAAGTGAAGACTAGGTTGGATTTTTCCAGGTTGATTAAAAACTGTTTTCAAAATTAGTATTTGTAATGCAATGCTAAGGTCACCATGGCTTCCCCCAGTGTGACCGGGGCTCAGGCAATGACAAAGGACTTTTTCTGGACTGCTGATCCCCCTCCCCATGTCACTGGTAGATATAAAAAGAGATTTTTAAAGCCAGACCATTTTCATATCCTTTAGGCATATAGATATGTATGTACCACTTTGTCCCAGGAGCTCTCTTTGCACCCACCCCCAGCTGGGCAGGGAGTCAGCAATGCTAATGCCCTTTCAGCTATAGCCACAAACTTGCCCTGTGGCCTCATAACCTCCTTCTCATAACCCCCTTCTCATAACCTCCTTCCAGTGTGGCCTCATAACCTGTGGCCTCATAACCTCCTTCCTCCTGTGGCCTCATAACCCTGTGGCCTCAGAAACTCCTACCTACTGGTTTTGAGCCCTTCCTTTCACAGGGGGGGCTCGCCTTCATTCCCTTGCTTCTCAAAGTGCAGTCCCTGGACCAGTAGCATTCATATCACCTGGAAGCCTGTTAGAAAAGGAGAAACCTAAGCTCCACCCCAGCCCTAACGAATCAGAATCTGCAGTTTAACAAGAGCCCCAGGTGATTCAAATGCACATTAAAGTTTGAGAAGCACTGCTGTGTTCTACCTTAGGCCTGGATGAATGAGCTGACAGGTGACCTAAGCAAAGTTCTGGCTTGAAAGCTACAGGGATTCCAAGGATCTGAGGCCAGAGGTCTGAATGTCTTCTCTAAATGTAGGTATGCCAAAAGCTTGGTGTGTGACCTTTACACACATTGTAACCTCTCTGGAACCTTAGTTCTCCACCTGCGAGGATTAAGAAAAGACAAAGGCCGAGACCAATGTGATGTGTGAGTCCCATGATAATAGAGCCTGCATTAAACCCAACTTGTCTGCCCCAGGAAAGGACATTTGCTGTTGCCTGATTTCACTGCAGTAGGGAAGACAATGCTGCTTTATAAGCTACCCGGGTGACTTTCAATTCAAAGAACTTAAATTAAATGTCAGATGTGATGAAGCACATTCTGCTTCAAACCCGGTACCCTGTCCTTGGCCAGCTGCTGTCAAAGAGCTACCACAGTCTAAGAACGCTGGCTTAAGTTACCATAAGAGGCTTAAAAGTAGACCCTTAAAAGTGTAAACCTTTAAGCCTAAGATAAAGAACTCTACTGTCAGGGATGGCAATAGATGGAAAGTTCAGTACTACCAGCAGGCAAGAGAATGGACCACCACCATTCCTTTCCAGCCTAAGAATTTTGATTAATTTCAGGAATGACTGATCTTCACCAACACGACCTTCACTAACGACATGATTCATGGATTTCAGTCAAAAGCCTACAAGGAATTCCTTAACCCAGTGACTCCTAATGTGTGGTCCAGGGATCTCCCCCAAGGGTCCCCAAGACCTTTCAGGAAATCTGCAAGGTCAAACTGTTTTCATAATAATACTAAGACATGATTTGCCTCTTTCATTCCCATTCTCTCACCACTGCACAATGGAGTTTTCCAAAAGCCACAATGATGTTACGACATCATCATCATGATGATGGCTAATGGAATGTGTACTAGTCTATTCTTTTTTTTTTTTTTTGAGACAGAGTTTCACTCTTGTTGTTCAGGCTGGAGTGCAATGGCACAATCTCGGCTCACCACAACCTCTGCCTCCCATGTTCAAGCAATTCTCCTGCCTCAGCCTCCCGAGTAGCTGGGATTACAGGCATGCACCACCATGCCTGGCTAATTTTGTAATTTTAGTAGAGATGGGGTTCCTCCATGTTGGTCAGGTTAGTCTCAAATTCCCAACCTCAGGTAATCTGCCTGCCTCAGCCTCCCAAAGTGCTGGGATTACAGGCATGAGTCATTGCACCTGGCCGTAGTCTATTCTTATATTTTAAAAATGTATCAGTTTTAATTTCTAACATGCTAACTACTGATGTTATCCACATCAAGAAAAGCTCTTTGGGCTCCTCAACAATATTAAGAATGCAAAAGGGCCTGAAATCTAAAGGTTTAAAAATACCCTGCCTTCATCTAACTGCTTCAGATAGAGTTGGCTTCCCACCTCACTGACATGAAATCTTGTAAAGCAAATGTTACATCTCCTGATCACCATCAATCTCCTGTTTTTTCCCATCCAGAAAAATGGAAAGCCTTATTTGTTAGGCATCAATGGTGACTTTGCAAAGCGTTCACAGCAGGACAAGTTGCACTCTGCTTTCCCAGCCCAGACAGGGAACAGCCAGGGAACAACTGCAACCACAGCACATTCAGCACGCTGCTCAGAACGGTCCCCTTCAATGACGAGGGGAACTCTCAGACAGAAGCTTCTCAGCTGACTGTGCTTCGTGGGACCACTGCCCTGGAAATTCCACAGCTGGAGAGGACTTGAGAATTAGGCCCACAGTTCCGAACATAACCTGTGATTCCTCAGAATGAAAGAGTATACACAGGACACATTCGTTGCCACAGGGAAATGTACAGGAGTAACAAGAAACTCAAGTACCTCTTCTCATTGGAAACGGAAAGTCTGAAAACTTAGATTTTCTTCTACACCTCCTCAAATGATGTTCTGAAATATTCTCACCAAAGGGCTTTGCACTGTCCACCTGAAAGTAAAGGAAAGAAATAAGACTAGAATCCACTATAGCTTCTAGTACCCTCCCCTCATCACTGGTAATGCCTGTCTCCCCCTCAATCACTGATTACACAGGTTGGAAAAAGAAGGCTGGAAAACCACCTAGATCACAGTCTCCAAGTTTGCTACATGTTACACCTAAAAGGAGAAACTCTCTGTCCTTCATTGAGGCTAGAACATGAGGACATAGGCTAAACATTAGCATAAGGAACTAAAGTTAGACACAAATTACATTCCAACAACTGGTAAGGATACAGCACAGAAAGAGGGCAAGTGAAGCTTTATTTCACAATCTCTTAAAATAGGACAATGTTTCACATTCCTTAAACAGTGTGAGTAGTGGTGGCCTAAGTGGGGTCCTCACTGACAGCAAGGGATTCCCACAAGATGACATTTCTACTTTCCAGATTCCTCTCTGGTCCGAGTGTCTACATTTTTGAAAAAAAGAATAATGGTAGCTAGGCTGGGTGCAGGGGCTCATGCTTGTAATCCTACCACTTTGGGAGGCCAAGGAGGGAGGATCACCTGAGGTCAGGAGTTCGAGACCACCTTGACCAACATGGAGAAACCTCATCTCTACTAAAAATACAAAAATCAGCTGGGCGTGGTGGCACATGCCTGTAAACTCAGCTACTTGGGAGGCCGAGGCAGGAGAATTGCTTGAACCTGGGAGGCGGAGGTTGCAATGCTCCGAGATCACGACATTGCACTCCAGCCTGGGCAACAAGAGTGAAACTCCATCTCAAAAAAAAAATAATAATAAATAATAATAATAGCAACTATATTATTTTATCTATGGTGACTGACCATATTTTCCTAAGGAAAAATTGGGTAACATGATCTGCAAACAGGTCAAAACACGTGAACTAGGGACTCTTCCAAATATCTACAATATAGAGTTGCTGAATTTTTTTTATTTGTGTTTTTTAAAATTTTAATAAAGCAGGTTATAATGTTACTTTTCATTTTACTTTAATATATTGACTTGAATTTATAGTCTTTATAACATCAGGTTTTCTAAATTTTAATGCTTCTACTTAAGGAAACATCACATATCATCAGAAAATCTGACTAAATAAAAAAATTAAATATGTCAAATCACTGCTAAAAGACTTTGGCGCATAGGAAAAACTATATAAGAATTTGTTAAATAAAATAAGTATCAAGCAAGTTTTAATCCCCTAAGAAATCTACCAAGATTTTAAGATTACTTAGTTCATAATGGCATGGACTAAAGTTGTATTTTACAATAATTTATATCAAATGAAGTAAATCAGATATATTTTCAACAAAATGAAATAAATGAACTCAATTCGATATTTTTATGGCCCCATGTTTAAAGATTGGTCGTTAGATTTTTGCCAGATGTCATTACCCAGGCCACCAAGACAACAGCTGTTGTGTATTTTTTGTAGATAGCTGTTCTGCAGTTTCTAGCCAAACAGTTCTACAAACCAATTCTACATACAGTCATCTCAGCAGCACCTTCACTTCAAGACTTACTACACTTCACAGTCTCTGCCTAATACACAAACATCACCACTGGTGACTTTAAATCAAAATATCAACTTAATGATACTATCAATAGTTAACATTCTGGAGAATAAGTCATTAATTAGAACATGAACTGGTGTTCGTGTAGACTACAAAATAACACAGGAAATTTTTTTAATATAATGTTAATCGGAATATGTAGGAAAACTAATCTGTATATACAGTATAATTACAACTTTGTGGAAAAAATAAAGCCTATGAATGCAAGTATAATGTAGAGAAATTGAGTCAAATTAAATCAAACAATGATTTTATTATGCTGGTGAGCCAATGGATTAATTTTTTTCCTGAACTTTTCTGTTTTCCATTACTTTTATAGTAGCAAAAAAGTCGTAGGCCGGGTGCAGTGGCTCATGCCTGTAATTCCAGCACTGTGGGAGGCCGATGTGGGTGGATCACCTGAGGTCAGGAGTTCGAGACCAGCCTGACCAACACGGTAAAACCCTGTCTTTACTAAAAGCACAAAAATTAGCTGGGTGTGGTGGTGGGCACCTGTAATCCCACCTACTCAGCAGGCTGAGGCAGGAGAATCACTTGAACGTGGTAGGCGGAGGTTGCAGTAAGCTGAAATTTTATCACTGCACTCTAGCCTAGGCAACAGTGCAAGACTCTATCTCAAAAAAAAAAAAAAAAAAAAAAAAAATTGTAAAGAGACTAAGAGAACTAGTGTGATTAAATTTGCCCACCATTGCCAGAGGACATAATCTAAGATGACTTTAATTAAGTGCTTTGAGTATCGCACAACATTGCTTCTTCCTGCAAACAAACTTTTCTGGCTCTTCAACATATGGCCACTGAGCACCAATCTCATTAAGAAAACTCATGTAGTTTTCTTTAAAACTGATGAAGCTTTAGTTTTGGATTGATACAGAGTGCATGCCAACCTTCATTACGTGTTTTCAACCTCTGTCAGTTCACTGACTCTTCAAGATAATAGCAAGTTATCATGTGTAGACATTATACTCTGCTAATAATTTTCAAAAATTAAAAATAGGGATGGCTGACATTTACTGAGCAAGTCTACTGTATAGGGCACCTTTCTAAGAGTTTCCTGACAATGATCTAGGAAATTAACATAATTTAATCACAATTATTATTCAATTTGAAGTACCTTTTTATTTAATAATATTCATTTGTTATTATAGCTCAAACTTCCTTTATTCCACCCTCATCCGTATCCTCACTATTGCAAAACACTCTAAAAAATAATTTTAGGCTCACATGTCTAACAACAAATGGAGGCTTGCTTCCTCCAGAGATTTTGAAATTACTTCCAAGGTTCAACTGAACTGGCTGGTCCTGGAAGAAATGCCTGGTAGAACATGGAGAGGGCTCCCGGGCTTGCATGCCTTTGGGCAGTCTGTTGAGGTTATTCTCCTTTAGTTTCATCTTTATAGTATTTAAGGGAAATATTGGTTCATGTGATGTAGATAAAGGCCTTCGTGACTTATGTCTTTCTTCCTGAAATAAACAAAAAAAAAAGAATATTTTAAAAAATAAATAAAGAAAAAAAAATTCAATCAGAATATAACTGTATTTAATTGAACTTTAAAAAATTAAGGTCAAAGATAGAACACCTCAGATTTATAAAACATAAACTTAAGGAAGGACATTTCTCTAATTTTTTTCCTGTTCAGTTCAACATCATTAGTATTTATACCTTGCTAGTATAATGTATTCAACTAATTAACAGTGAGATTTATTTATAACGGGAAAGTTAGAAAGTGTCAGACACCTCCAATAGATAGATAATAGAGAATTTGACACATACAGGGGTCTAGCAATTTCACTTCCAGGAATGTATTATAAGGAAATAACTATGGCTATATGTATAGCTCCAAAAATGCTTACGGTAATTCAAAAGTTAGAAACCAACTGTACTGGTGAGTAAGCAATTGCGCTCAGTTGCAAATCCACCTCAGCTATACAATACTGACCCAGGGACTCTACAAACCCCCTTTTTGCTTTTCCAGCTGGTCTCTGTAGGCTCTGCCACTAGAAGGTGCTAGAGAAAGCGCAAGGCTGGAGGAGATACAGTGACTGGCTACTTCCAGTTTTGTATTCTATTCCTGTTAGCATCATTCCAGCAACAATTCTTCCCCTTAACAGCTGCAAGTGGCTCCAGATTATAGCCTTTCCCCTATTATGCCAGAACTAGCCCCACTGCACCCCTCCAGACATATCAACAGCAGCGGGCCAGAGCCCCCTGTTCAGATTTGAGTCTAGACCCACAGGAACCTTCCTCCAAGCTCCTGTGGCACCAGCAGGGAGCAGTGCCCCTCCTTAGAGATCTGAGTCCCAGCTCATCAGAGTCCCACCTTCGAATTCCTGAAGAAGCAACCAGGAAAGCAGCCCTTCTCCAGAGGTCTGGGTCCCATTTCTGTTCAGTCTCTTCTTTTTTTTTTTTTTTTTTTTTGGAGACGGAGTGGCGACGGAGTCTCGCTCTGTCGCCCAGGCTGGAGTGCAGTGGCCAGATCTCAGCTCACTGCAAGCTCCGCCTCCCGGGTTCCCGCCATTCTCCTGCCTCAGCCTCCCGAGTAGCTGGGACTACAGGCCCCCGCCACCTCACCCGGCTAGATTTTTGTATTTTTTAGTAGAGACGGGGTTTCACCGTGTTAGCCAGGATGGTCTCGATCTCCTGACCTCGTGATCCGCCCGTCTCGGCCTCCCAAAGTGCTGGGATTACAGGCTTGAGCCACCGCGCCCGGCCTCAGTCTCTTCTTTAAGCTTCTGTGTTCTTGCTGACCCAACATCTTCCCTTTGTTTCCCCAGCCCTAGGGGTGGAAGCTGCTTCCTGCAGTTACTCTTCATTTCAGTGTTCCCCTTTTACCTTTCAGTCTTTCAACCCCTGTTTAGCCATTTTTTTTTTTTTTTTTTTTTTTTGAGACGGAGTCTCGCTCTGTCACCCAGGCTGGAGTGCAGTGGCCAGATCTCAGCTCACTGCAAGCTCCGGCCTCCCGGGTTTACGCCATTCTCTGCCTCAGCCTCCCGAGTAGCTGGGACTGCAGGCCAAGCACCTCGGCCTGCTAGTTTTTTGTATTTTAGTAGAGACGGGTTTCACCAGAAATAGCTGGTGGATGGTCTCTCGGATCTCCTGACCTCGTGATCCCCCTGTCTCGCTCTCCAAAGTGTTGATTATAGGCTGAGCACTGCCCGCCTCAGTCTCTTCTTTAAGTTTCTGTGTTCTTGCTGACCCAACATCTTTCCCTTTGTTTCCCCAGCCCTAGGTGCTGCTTCCTGCAGTTACTCTTCATTTCAGTGTCTCTTTACCTTTCTCAGTCTTTCAACCCTGCTTAGCCATTTTTTTTTTTTTTTGAGACGGAGTCTCGCTTCTGTCACCCAGGGAAGGAGGCAGTGGCCGATCTCAGCTCACTGCAGCCCGGGCCCGGTTTACTTATTCTGCCTCAGCCCTCCCCGAAAGTAGCTGGGACTGCAGGCCCGCCACCCTCAGCCTCGCTAGTTTTTTTTTGTATTTTTAGTAGAGACGGGTTTCAATGGGTTAGGAGGGTCTCGATTCTCCTGACCTCGTGATCCGCTCATCTCTCAAGCCCCAAAGTGCTGGGATTACAGGCTTGAGCCACCGCGCCCGGCCTTAGCCATTTTTTTAAATTAAATCTTTCTGTTACAATCACAAGTTTGGTGTGGTTTCCTGACTGGACCCTGGCTGATATGTCAGTTAAGTGCTCAACAAAAGGAAAATGAATGGCCAAACAGATTACAGTACTTCCATACAATGGAATACTATGAAACCATGAAAAATTGTCTGGCACAAGAATACCTGAGGACATGAGAAAATGTTTATGATAAGTTAAGTAAAAAAAAGAAGGGTACAAAATAATATGCAATGCAGTGTGATCTCAATCTTTTTTAAAAGTGTGTATGTATGTACAGAATATACCAAAAAAATTAATGCTGATCTCTAAATGGCAAAAATGGGACAGGTTTTTAAAATTTCGGGTCCTTTTCGCTTATTTATCTTTGTTTTCTAATTTTCCAAAATAAAGTGATACTTTGGTTTTAAGAAAAAAAAAAAGAACAGACTGAGTGCGGTGGCTCACGCCTGTAATCCCAACACTTTGGGAGGCTGAAGCAGAGGATCTCTTGAGGCCAGGAGTTCAAAAAAAAAAAAAACAATAAAACTATTTGTTTAAAAAGTTAACACTGAAAGGAAGACCTAGAAAGTTAAAACAGAATTAAAATGGTAGAACAGAAGAGAAAGAAACACTGAAAAATTGCTATGAACACATCACAAATAAATTGGAGAGAAAAGAGGATAAATAAGGTGAAACTAAAAAGCAGATAACGCCTTCCTTAAAATTAATCATTGGTCTCCCATTATATGAGTTATTATGCTGCGAGGTTTGATAGATTTGCAGAGATTATTGGCCCTTCTTTCTCATTCAGAATCCCATAACACACAGCCCACATTTTCAAGGTCTTTTCTAGGACCATACATAAGATCTGGGATACGCATTTTGTTTCACATACAGGTTTTACTCTACCATGTCCCAGAGTATTTGGAGAAGCTTCACAAACTACCTTTATTCCTTCTCTATCTTGTTCTAGAAGAGATTTTAAGTGGCAACAACATTATATACAATAAGGTAAAAGCAAAACAGAAAGAAATTGGGGTGAGGGGGACACTAGGACTAAAGAAGAGAGTAAAATTGAGGTAGTACACATGGATGCCCTAAGACACTTCACGTTTACCAAAGATGGACCATGAATACAATCTGAGCATCAGCCTCAGTAAAAGAAAGATGGCCCCATGTTTACTGCAGCACTATTCACAATAGCCAAGATTTGGAATCAACCTAAGTGTCCATCAACATATGAATGGATAAATAAATTATATTATATACACATGATGGAATACTGTTCAGCCACAAAAAATAATGAGATCCTGTCTTGCAACAACATGGATAAAGTTAAGGTCATTATATCAAGTGAAATAAGCCAGGCACAGAAAGACAAACTTCATATATTCTCACTTATTTGTGGGAGCTAAAAATTAAAACAATTGAACTCATGGAGACAGACAGTAGAATGATGGTTACCAGAGGATGGGAAGGGTTGTGGGGGCTGAGGGGCAGTGGAGATAGTTAATGGGTAAAAAAAAAAAAAAAATAGAAAAAATGAGTAAGATCTAGTATTTGATAGAACAACAGGGTGACTATAGTCAATAATAATTTAACTGTAAATTTTAAAATAACTAAAAGAATATAATTGGATTGTTTGTAACTCAAAGGATAAATGTTTTAGGTGATAGATACACCATTTACCTTGATGTGATTATTACACACTGTATGCCTATATCAAAATATCTCATGTACTCCATAAATATATACAGGTATTATGTATCCATGAAAAAATAAAATTTCTAAATTTTTATTTTATTTTTATTATTATTTATTTATTTATTTTATTTGAGACAGAGTCTCACTCTGTCACCCAGGCTGAAGTGCAGTAGAGCCATCTTGGCTTACTGCAGCCTTGACCTCCCAGGCTCAGGCGATTTGCATGCCTCAGCCTCCCAAGTAGCTGGGATTACAGGCGTACACCACTATGCCCAGCTAACTTTTGTATTTTTGGTAGAGATGAGGTTTCACCATGTTGCCTGGGCTGTTCTCTAACTCCTGACCTCAGGTGATCCATCCGCCTCGGCCTCCCAAAGTGCTGGGATCACAGGCATGAGCCACCATGCCTAGCCTAAAATTTTTGAACTTTTAAAAAAGAAAGATAGAAACTGCTGTTCATAAGATCAAAAGTAAATGTCATAGAACGACAATAACAAAAGCTAATTAGCTCACTTACATCAAATTTGTAATTTTAGCTTCTGAATCACCCTGCTTCCAGCTACATCATGCTGCCAAACATATGTGCCAAACATACTCTAATATGACTGGCTGAGTAAACAGTTTGAATTATAGAAATTCAAACCTAGTAAAAACTTTCCAGGTTTCTACTTGTTTAGTTTCATGTAAACTTGATAAACTGAGTTTGGGCAAAAATTCTTTAAATTAGGAAAAAAAAAAAAAATCCGGTCATTTCTATCACTAGATTTGTATTGTACTTACAAGAAATCTGTTTCTGTGCAGAAACACACATTCTCTGATGGCTGTCCTTGTAGAAAACTCTATTTTAGGAGCAATTCCCTAAAAATAAAACAGCATAAGAAAAGCAAATAAAATTACTAGAAACAGTTCTTTGGCCATCTCATTCTAACTTAAAATCATACAAGAACCTAACCGCTCTTCTGTGTGGTTGGCATAATCCACACACATTATCTAAAACATATATGTAATAAGAATAGCTAAATACTTATGTAATATATATTATGTATCAGAGCCAGGCCTAAGTAATTCATATATATTAACTCATCCAATCCTAACACAACCCCATGAGGCAGGTTTTATAATAGTACTCCTCAATTAAGACACAGTTTAAGTAACATGTCCATCTAGTAATGATGGCTATTAATTGAACCCAGGCATTCCAGCTCCAGTGTCCATGAGGTTAGCTACTCTATTTAAAACACCGCACCATGGAATTGAATGCGATTACCTAGAGAGAGGTATGTATAATGTATAGAGTCTTCCTCTCTACCTACCTGCTTTGAAAAACTTGCTTTATATCTCATATCAGATATTTGTATTCATTAGACCTAATTCCAAATTAATTTTGTTTCATTGATTTGATATTTCTATTTTTTGTCCTCAGTACCATACTGTCTAAAATATTGGGTTATATATATATATGTGTGTATATATATATCCTATCCTGTTTAATTCTTATAATCCTATAGCGTAGGTACAATTATTATAATCATCCTGTTTTACAGATGTTAAAACTGAAAAATGGGCAAAAACTAGAAACAATCCAAACACCCTTAATGGGTGAACAGATGAACCGTGGTGTATTTACATAATGGAAACTACTCGGTAATAACAAGGAACAAATGAATGACACACACAACTACATGGATGGATCTCAACAGCGTTCTTCTAAGTGAGAAAAGCCAGTCTCAAAAGGTTACAGACTGTATGATTCCATTTATGTAACATTCTCAAAAAAACAAAACTATGGTGATGGAGAAAAAACTAGTGCTTAGGGTCAGGGGAAGGGTGTGCCTATAAAGGGGTAACATGAGGGGGATTTTAGGAGTGATGGGATTGTTCTATATCCCGATCGTAGTAGTGGTTTTACAAATCTATACACGTGCTAAAATTCATAGAACTGTAGACCAAAAAAGCATCAATTTTATTGTATAATAATTTTTAAAATACAACTGCTTTCCCCAAAAAATGAGGCCTAACGAGACATTAAGGCAATTTTCCCAAATTTACAAGGCTTATAAATGGCACCACAGCGACAGGACCTGGATCTGACTAAATTACACTGTCTCCATCTGACCCCATCGACTCACCAGTGGCCCCTCTGCATGACCTCTCTGCTCTACTCTCCCCCAGAGAATACCACCTGGCCAAGTTACTTCTTGTCCTGAGGGCACCTTCCTTCTCTTCTTTTCCATCCAAATGTTACCCATCTCTCAATGTCTGATCTCACTCTAACTCCTCCAGGTAAGCCCATAGTAGTCTCTCCCTCCAGTCTCTAATATTTTTCATTTATACAACTTATACTCAAGGTGCTTCCATAACAGGGTCTGCCCCAGCTGAAGCCCTCGAAAGAAAGGAAGCCAACATCTACTGCATGCTTATTACATGTGCCAGCTTCTGTTAAGGGTTTCCAGAGGCATGATCTCATCTAATCCTCACACAACCTGTGTAGTAGACCACTGTATTCCCATTTTACACAGGAGGGAACAGACTTGGAGAGGTTTAATAGTATGCCCAATGTCACACAGGTGGGTAGAGCCAGGATTTGAAACTCTGCTGAATTGGCCAGGCACGGTGGCTCACGCCTGTAATCCCAGCACTTTGGGAGGCCAAGGCGGGCAGATCACGAGATCAAGAGATTGAGACCATCCTGGCCAACATGGTGAAACCCATTCTCTACTAAAAATACAAAAATTAGCTGGGTGTGATGGCGTGAGCCTGTAATCCCAGCTATTCAGGAGGCTGAGGCAGGAGAATCGCTTGAACCCAGGAGACGGAAGTTGCAGTGAGCCGAGATCGCGCCACTGCACTCCAGCCTGATGACAGAGAGAGACTCAAGAAAAAAAAAAAAGAAAGAAAGAAAGAAAAAAGAAACTCTGCTGAACCACTACAAAACCTACCTTCTTTCCATTTCCTCATGCTATCTCTTCAGGGGCCTTGTGAATCAGCTAGTCAGCTTGTTTCCTGTGCATTCATTCATTCCTGTGCACCCATCCTGTCTACACAAGTCCTCACAGGTACAATCTATATCCTTAACTCCTTTTTATATTGCCTGTAGAATGCACAGTATGCACACAAGAGTGCAAAGCTTGGACAGACAACTCAAGAAAACATTTCTAGGCTTATAAACACAGGGGCCAAGATGCTACACAGAGTCAGACAATGCAGAGGGACATTTGATAAAGAATGTACAATCATATGACTAGTACAGCCTCATCTTTTCTTAACCAGATGGCTTACAAGAAGAAGGTGGCAAGGAGAATTTCAGTGTCCACAGTGCTACTGGTAGAATCATATGACCCTCACATGTGTGCCAAGCCTCAGGTCCCCCACAGCCCAGTGGCCTGAGCCTGAACAAGTCATCTCTCATGCCACAGTCTTGTGCAGTCTTCTCACTGCCTCACAGGGAGACAGTATTAACCCTTGGATGACAGCACAATAAATAATAACAGCTTAGATTTATTGTACACTTAACTATATACCAGGTATTGTGCTAAACACTGTATATTACCTCATCTAACACTCACAATAATCCTGTGAGGGATGTACCATTACAGTCCCATTTTACAGATGAGTAAACTAAGGCACAAAGAGATTAACTTACCCAAAGTCTCACAGCCATTCATGACAAAACTGGGAATGAACCCAGACAATCTGATTCCATACTAAACCACTGTACATGCAGCTGCCTAATAGATTTTCAAGTTCCTGATCCACTTTGCCCAGAGAGGAGGAAGGAAGTCCCCTGCTGGTAAGGAACCCACATTCTGTAACACATTTTTGTTCACCTTATATGACCTCCACTCCTTGCCATGACTTACAGACAATAAAGAAGAATGTATTTTCTTTTTCATACTGTGCTGCTTTTAGCATAACATTTTACTTTAGAGTTGAAATTTAGAGACTATATCTCATCCAGTCTCCTTACCAATGGAATGATGTTGATAACAGTTAGGTCAATGAAAGGATTTAACATAATAAATAACATAATAACATAAACAAATAAAAATAATTTTTAAATGCTTTTTATGCTCACTTTACAAAGTCAGTCTTAACCTAACATAATAACAGATAATTGTGCAATCTTCTCATTGCCTCACAGGGAGACAGTATTATCATCTTTTATTATCTATTATCTAATAGATGAGACAGTAATATTATCTATTATCTAATAGATAAGACTAGATAATATTGCAAACAAAAAAATTTCTTGACCTCACCAGGAAATAAAAAATACTGTTAAAGTATCAAGTGAAATAAAACAGCAAAATACAGAAATACAAAGAAAAGTCACATGCTAGTGGAGGAAATAAATCTAATTGTTAATAAGTTGATAAATTAGGAGAAAATAAAGTGAATTTGTCTCACATATTCATTCTTACTTCCTACAATATTAATGAAAAGAAATCAGATAGTAGGCTGAAATAAATATGAGAAAATTAGCATCATTCAAGAGCGCAGGCTCTGAAGCCAGTCAGGTCAGCATGAGAATTCCTGCTCCATCACTCACCAGTTCTGTGACCCTAACTGCATTTCTGAAACTCTTTACACCAGCTTCCCTCTCCTTTAAAGTGGGGAAAGAACAGGATAGTGAGCTCAACACAGTGCCTGTTATACAGTGAGCACACAGTGAACATCAGCTATTTTTTTTTTTTTTTTGAGATGGAGTCTCACTCTGTCGCCCAGGCTGCAGTGCAGTGGCATGATCTTGGCTCACTGCTACCTCTGCCTCCTGCCTCAGCATCTCAGTAGCTCGGATTACAGGCATGCGCCACCACGCTCAACTAATTTTTGTATTTTTAGTAGAGATGAGGTTTCACCGTGTTGGCCAGGCTGAAACATCAGCTATTATTAAAGTGATAGCTCTTTTTTGTGGTATCTCGGAGGCAATCAGCTGCTTCAAGATGAAGCTGAAGGCTGCGCACGGTGGCTCACGTCTGTAATCCCAGCACTTTGGGAGGTTGAGGCAGGAGAATCACCTGAGGTCAGGAGTTCGAGACCAGCCTGGTCAACATGGAGAAACCTCGTCTCCACGAAAATCCGTCAGGCGTGGTGGTGAGTGTCTGTAATCCCAGCTCAGCTACTTGGGAAGCTGAGGCAGGAGAATCGCTTGAACCTGAGAGGCGGAGGTTGCAGTGAGCCGAGATCACTCCACTGTACTCCAGCCTGGGCAACAGAGCAAGACTCCATCTCAAAAAATAATAATAACAATTAAGTGTGTTGCTCTTTCATCTTATACACTTTTGAAGATTTGCAATGTGTCTAGCACGTAGATTACAGCCAGGGACATTGGTTAAGAGATACTGGAAACAAAACTAAAAGCAAACTCAACATATGTGATGTTTATGGCCCTCAGATCCTTAGTATTGTGTGATTTTCCCCCCTTAACATGTCTTTCTGAAATTGTCTATTAAAGCAGAGGAAATACTTGACAAAGGAAGTATGTATTGCATTAATCAGGACATAACTAATATTCTCCTATTCAGAATAATACTTATTTATGTGTGAAAGCAACATGGATGTGATCTCCAACACAGAATTTTCATGACGCTTTTATTGTATACAAATAAATACGTAACAGTTACTTGGTTAGACATCAAAACAAAAACAAACAAACAAACAAAAAGATGAAGCTGAATATTTCCTTTCCAGCCACTGGCTGTCAGAAATTCATTGAAGTGGATGATGAAAGCAAACTTCATACTTTTTATGAGAAGCATATGGCCACAGAAGTTACTACTGAGATGCTCTGGGTGAAGATTGGGAGGGTTATGTGGTCCAGATCAGCGGTGGGAATGACAAACAAGTTTTTCCCATAAAGCAGGGTGTCCTGACCCATGGCTATGTCCACCTGCTGCTGAGAAGGGACATTCCTGTTATAGACCAAGGAGAATTGGAGAAAGAAAGTGCAAATCTGTTCAGGGTCACAATGTGGTCACCAATCTGACCATTCTCAACTTGGTTATCATCAAAAAAGGAGAGAAGGATATTCCTGGACTGACTGACACTATGGTGCCTCATCGCCTGGGGCCCAAAAGACCTAGCAGAATCTGCACTTTTCAGTCACTCTAAAAGAGACGATATCTGCCAATATATTGTAATAAAGCCCTTAAACAAAGAAGGTAAGAAACCTAGAACCAGAGCACCCAAGATTCAGTGTCTCGTTACTCCACATGTCCTGTAACACAAACTCTGGCATACTACTCTGACGAAAGAGACTACTAAGGGAAATAAGAGAGAGGCTGTAGAATATGCTAAACTTTTGGCCAAAAGAATGAAGGAGACCAAAGAAAAATGCCAGGAATAGATTGACAACAGATGCAGGCGGCCCTCTCTGCAAGCTTCTACTTCTGAGTCCAGTCAAAAATAAAATTTTTTGAGTAACAAATAAGATCAGATCCCACACTCCAAAAACCACTACTATGCAATTGGTTTTATTTTGCTTTATAGAATGGTTGAGAGAAATTGAGTCCCTCTATCTATTCACAAATTGTTTAAAATATAATTTGATTAACTTAATTGTAAGAATACTCTACCTCTAATGCATGCAGGTGTTTCCACATATTTAAAAAATCTATTCTCTAATGACTAACTGCATGTATAAATAACTATAAATACAACCTCCTATAGGTTATTTTTCCTATTTATGACCATAAAGTTGAACAGAGATAACAATCAAGTAAATATAAGAACGTTTGCTTCTTTTTATCTTGATACTTGACTGGATACCAGCTCAGTATTTGTAGATGCCTTTTATTTAGCAGAGAACTAGGCAAACCAAAGTTAAAATAATAGAGTATCCCCTACCTGATTCTCATCAGTTTTTTATCCCTTTTAGCTTCTGAAGAGCAATATCCCAATAACTCAAAATAAAATAATTAAAGGCAAGCTTATCACATGTACCGTGGATTTAAATGATACATGAAGATCTTGGAGAAACAAAGACAGTTTCAGTGAGATTCATCAAACTCTCAAAGATAATGAAGGGCTTGGGGTTACAGTTATTAGGAATTCTGATTAGGGCAACCTTTAATGAATGTTTGCTGTTTGAAGTATTAGAAGCTCTGTCATGATAAGCTTCATAGAAACAGAGGTCCTGACTGTTATATTAAATATATTCTGCACAGTACTCTCAACAAAGTAGGAAATGATAACAAATTATAGTAATTGTAATTCATGGGGCAATATGAGAAAAGCTGAGTATCAAAATACTTTTTATAATTCTCAAAGGCATAGCCTTTTAAATGGAGATCATTCAAGTGATGTAACAGTCAAGAAAATCGTCAGGGTTGCCGTGGGAATAGAAATTGTCAAAGACAACATCAAAATGTGTACCTTGAATTTGGGTTCAGATAATGCCCCCCAAAGAATTAAATTACCAGTGGAATATCTGCTATATCCTTCAAGATTCTTCAGTAATATCAATTTGTGAGCCTCTGTCAGTTTCCTTTCTGTTAAATGGAGACCATATCTGCCTTGGCTAACTTGAGTATTGTTGGGAGAAAAAATTGAAAGTGCAAAATAAATGAAAAATAACATAACTGCTATTGCTACTCTATTTAGTCATAATAGCTATGACTAAACAAACAAATCTTTCTGTTAATCTGCAACAAAAGGAGGCTTTTATAACTATGTGACAATGTAAATATGGAAAAGATTTTAGCCTGATTAGATAAAACTTCCACCTCTCAGATCAATACTGAGAATCAGTATAATTTGGTACCTTGAGTTGGGCATCTAAACGGAGCCACTAAACAGAACAGCAGGGGTACTAACCAAAATAAAGATCAAACCCTGTCAGGAATAAAACATTCAGGTCCCAAGACTTTCTCTCCTAATAGAAGCCCAGATGGACATGAATCACTTACTGGAAATCCTAGAGCCGTCTTCATGAGCACTTCCCTACACCTCCTAGGGTGTGAAGGTGTTAGCTTGGGCTCTGGGAAAAGAAAATCCCGTGTGTTTTCTTCATAGTAGGCCAACTCATCCCACACTAGAAAGAAAGGAGAAAAAGTATAAATATCTGTATTTACACCTTCAGGTTTAACAAAATAAAAGTTCAGGCAGATGATGGCAGAGATGGCACTCAGGTAAAAATAGACACATTGATCCTAGCACCTGTTATTCAAGAGGAGACTAATTTCTATTACTTTTTATCTTTTGGATAATTTTTAAAAGCCTTCCAAAGTCATAACAGAGAAAAAAAGACTAAAGAGGTGTTCTACAAAACAGAACAAATAGGAAAATCTATCTTTCCATCTATCCATCCAATTTTTCCTTCGACAAATATTTACTAATGATAACCCTTAAGCCAGGTACCGGGGATAGAATAGGAACAAGGCGAACATAGCATTGTTCACACAAGTTTACAGTTTAGACTGGGGTTCAATGTGTTCTGTGATGCATGGATGCCAAGGGCCCAGATGACAGCTACAGCTGTGGTTCTCAGCAGCGGTACCAATCCCAGGGACATTTTGGACATTTGTGGAAATATTTCAGGGGCAGGAGCAAGAGGTGTGAGGGAGTCCTGCAGTGCTCAAGACACTCATGCACATCACACAATCTCCCCCATCCCCAGTGACTTTCTAATAGCTTGCAAACATTCTTGCAGGCTAAAAACTATTTTATAATTATCTGAGCCTAGAACTTAACTAACTATGTAACTGAAAATAATTATGTAACTATGTTACATGTAAAGACGAAGCTTTTTTTTTTTTTTTTTTGCATGATTTGGAAATACACTGAATTTTTCCAAGTACTGTGTAAATCAAGGAACAATTGTATTTTGTTTTGTTTGGATCTTTAACCGGATCTGTTTGATATTTTGAAAATCATGTCCCATCTAAATGCTTCATTATGCTTGACACTTACATATTAACATATACATTTTATCATACACCACTTTCATTTCTACTTTATATTACAATCAGATTATGTTAATTTTTTACAGTGACTTGTATAAGTTGATTATATTAACTACAAATATTTTTAGTATCATAAAAGGGATACTACAAAATACTCATTACCAAAAGATCTTGGGTCTAATAGGATGAACAATTACTGAGCCGAAGGACAGAAAGCTACCATCTGAATCATCCTTGACCACACAGCAGGTGCGGCAGAAGTGATCTGAACTGAGAGTGGTCCCTGCCTAGAGGACCATCAAAAAAGTAACTGTAGCCAATGAGGCAGTTTTGCTATTTAGTGACTGCCACTTTACTTATGAGAAGAATTCTGATGAGGGTTGCTTCGTTTTCAGTACATCAACTGTAGAACATAATTGACCTTACATCACATAATATGATGCATTAAATTCTTCCTCCTACTAACTCCATTAATACGAATGTTTCGGTTCTACTGAGGAAAGAATCAAAGTGCAAAAAGAAATTATTCTATATTTTTCATCATAAATAGCATTTCTTTCCACTTGTGCGCTCCCAGCCACACTCCAGCCACAATGGATTGATGTTCCCTCCTGAGCAATGTACTTCCACCATGCATGCTCTCCTGCATTACTGCCATGGCCTTAGTTGATCTCCCTGCCTCCATTCTCCTGCACTCAAATCCACTATCCGCACACTGCAACGTTTTAAATACATCAGACTGTGCCTTTCTCTGCTTAAAACCTTCCAATGGGCTTCTCATCGCATTAGAATAAAATCTAAGCACCTTACCCTAGACTTCAAGACTCTATATAATCAGGCTTCTAATAATCTCTCCTAATTCATTTATTGCCACTCTCCTCTTGATCGTCGTTCCCTGTCATCCTTTACCCTTCTTGCTGTCCCTCAAACACACCAAGCTCACCTCCACATAAGGGTTGTGCCTTATCATTCTCCTCTCTGTAAAGTTCCCTCCCCGGGTCTCTGCAGGGCTGGCTCCTTCCTACTGAATAACAGGCTTGGTTTAAATGTCATCTTATCAGAAGGTGGCAACCCAATCCAAAAGAGCACTCCTTCCCAGACACTCCCCATCACATCACCTGATTTTACTTTCGACATAAGATTTACCACTAATTGATATTTTTGTTCATGGATTTATTCATGATCTGCTTCCAACAAGGCTCCATGAAAGCAGTGACTTTGTCTTTTCTGTACATTATTCTACTGCTGGCAGGGTTGTCCCTAGAAAGGTGTGAACTCAGAGCAGTTCAATCAGTACAGGGTCCAGCCAAGACAATCACACCTGAAAAGGGGCCTCACTGTCAGCATCTTCAACAAGCCCCTTAAAATATCACTAAAGATAGACATTTTAAAATTGAACTTCAATGATGTTCAGAGACGAGTGGTGAAGTGCAGCATCCTGGATGCTGCCCCTAAACCTGTGGAACAATGCTTAGGACATAATGGGTACCTGATAAATGCTTCTTAAATGAATGAACATGAGGACTAAAGGAAGTTAACTAGCGTAAGTGCCAGCTTACGTTAGCCACTCAATAAGCATTAGTTACCCTCTTTGAGACTCAGTTTCCATACTATTTTAAAAAAAGGAGAAGAGAGACTAAATGTTCTCTAAAAGCTTTTCCAACTCTTACCCTTCATTCATTTTTCAATTTATTTTCATTCATATATTCAAAAAACACTTCATTCATTGAGAACCTCCTATGTAGTAAGACTTATAGACACTGGATGTATACTAGTGAAGAAGGTAAATATAATCAATGCCTTCCTGGAGCTTATAGTCTATAAGTATTAAACAATTATACAAATAAATGTATAGTTAAAAATTAAGCTCCATAAGAGTAAATTGCTAGGAATAAAGAGATAGAGAGGGTAGGAAGACAGGAGAGAAG
This sequence comes from Papio anubis, assembly GCF_008728515.1. NCBI lineage: Eukaryota > Metazoa > Chordata > Mammalia > Primates > Cercopithecidae > Papio > Papio anubis. Next base: position 33,606,050 of record NC_044988.1, read on the forward strand.
ATGGGTGTAATTCCTTTTTTTTTTTTTTTTTGAGATGGAGTCTCGCTCTTGTTGCCCAGGTTGGAGTGCAGTGGCACAGTTTGGGCTCACTGCAACCTCCGCCTCCTGGGTTCAAGCGATTCTCTTGCCTCAGCCTCCCAAGTAGCTGGGATTACAGGCACCCTGCCACCACATCTGGCTAATTTTTGTACTTTTAGTAGAGACGGGCTTTCACCATGTTGGCCAGGCTGATCTCGAACTCCTGACCTCGAGTGATCCACCTGTCTCAGCCTCCCATGTGCTGGGATTACAGACATGAGCCACTGCGCTCAGCCAATGGGTGTAATTCTAACATTAATTCTCTGCTTCATTTACTAGTCTCATCCTGGCCTTCTTCATCAATGCTCCTCTTACAATGCTCCCTGTGATGGGCATAATCCTCCCACCTTTGCTGGTCAAAAACAGACTCTGCCTCCATCCAGAAACTCTGAAGTACAACCTGCAAATGGAAAGTGATGTGCCAATTTCCCCAGCTATCACTAGCAACAAAAGACAACTTTCTCCTGAAGCCTATAGTATAGAGTTAAGAATTTTTTTTTTTTTTTTTTTGAGACGGAATCTCGCCCTGTCACCCAGGCTGGAGCGAAATGGCTCAGTCTTGGCTCACTGCAACCTCTGCCTCTCGGGTTCAAGTGATTCTCCTGCCTCAGCCTCCCGAGTAGCTGGGATTACAGACGTGCACCACAAATTTAAAATTCTAGGGTCAGGCAAGGTTGGGTTCAAATCCCTGCTCCACTACTTACCAACTATGTGATCTTGGGCAAATTACGTAAACTACTTAATTTCAGTCTCCTCTTCAAGAAAATGTAAAAACTGTCATTGTACTTGCCCTTTAAGACTACTCTGAAGACGAATAACAAAGCCATGTATAATGCACAGCATGGCACCTGACATTGCCTACCATTACCAGGATTGCTCTCTGACACCAGCCCAGCAGTGGCCCCAGAACTGCTCTGGCTTCTGTAAACATCATTATGTTCCTACTGGGAACAAACACCTAGATTCCTGATATGATGTTCTACACAGGAGGCCTTTCCTTTTCCCTCTTTCCTTTCATATGCTTTTGGCTAGATCTTGTCACTGCATCTAAATGATAGCTGCAAATTATTATTCCTGTGTTTAGCAAGAATTTAGATAAAAGTAAGAGGCTAGAAAATTGAAAGCGAGCTCATACCCTATCTTTAGAATCACAGGAATAAAAATAGACTGAAACAGGGTTAGACAAATAAATAGAAGGCTATGAAGCTTCTCAAGACAGTCTCTCCGGTGTGGTCACTTTCTAGAAATCCAAACTGCCACCCAGAGTGAAAATGTCAGCACACTAAGAGGACAGTACAGCAAGAGTCTAGGTTAGAAATAATAAACATATTCACAGGCTGAACAAGTCTTATAGGTCAAGGGAAGTATCTGAGAGAACTCAGTGTTCTTAAGAGTTCATTACACAGACAGTGACATCATCAATGGCATCAATGAACTTCTCCCCCAAAAAGGAAACAAATGAGACTTCAAAAGAAATAACAATTGTAATAACAACATTGGCTGGAGGAATATCTAACATTTTTAGAGCATGTCAGAATTGACAGTGTGCTTCCAGATACAGGATCACATTTGATTCCCTCTTTACAGGTAAGGAAACTGAGGCTCTGAGAGTTTGACCTGTCATGATGCCACATGGCTAGTGATACCACATGGCAAAGTAGGAATTCAAAACCAAATCATCTGAGACAAAAGGTCCTTCCTTGCTAATGCCTATAAAAGTATAAAAGCATCGCTACAAAAGTGTAAAATATTGCTATAAAAGCATTGCTATAAAAGTATAAAATTAAGCTCTGTTAAGTGAATGGGGGCCCATGAGAATAGACTTTTACAGTTGGACTGAATATACCTGACTTACCCAAAGTGAAGGTATTTATCTCAGAGGTTAATAAAAAGAAAGCGTCAAGCTCACTGTGGAATAGGATCACGCTGCCCCCCTGTGTCCATTCCCTTTTCCCACCTTTGCAAACTGAAGAACAGGAAGGGTCTCTATTTCTTGGCAGCAAAGATCACTGGACTTCATTCTTTAGCAGTAAAGCCATATGCACATCTGGATATCATTACTTGTATTATTAATTTATTTTTACTATTAACTTAATGATCATGTCTTTTGAGTATGTGTGTTTGAAAGCAATGAGAAAAAATATTAAGCAATAAATACAGCTAAATGAAAAGGTAAGAATTCAGCCAACAGAGAAATTGGTCCCTGAGAACCCAAATGTGGGCCATGTGACCCCACAGCGCAGTCCGCAGGAGACTTTAAGAAAAAAAAAAAATTAGCTAGTATCAAGGATCAGCAGATCACGAGGGCTCACTGCCACTGCTACATGCCCGGTGGGTGCCACCAGCATCACACTAGGAAGACTGGCACAGTGTAGATCGTGTGTGCAAAAGTATGCCTGTAATAACATATATGGAACAAATTAATGGATCAATCTGTACTACATCCGAAGCTAAGTAAAATCAATTGTTATTTTGCGCAATTCAAATTTAATTCCACTAAAATTACAATCTGAAATTGAGATTGTAAATTAAAAAAAAAAAACAAGTATAACACAGCTCCCATTTTGCATCTGATTAATTTTTGAGTTATAACCAGTATTTATGCACTCAGTTAGAATATTCTGCAATCATTCTTTTCAAACAACTATTCTCGCAACCTTCTCAGAGATGGGCTTCTGGTCACATGAAAAACTTATAGCACTCCAAGACATATTAAGTTTTAACAAGGAAGTTGCAGAATATATATAGTCAACATATATATAGGTGTGTGTGTGTATATATGCTGAAAATACATATTCTGCACTTGACTTTTTAAAATGTGGTATATCTTGGACTGTCATATGTCTTTCGAGAGACCAGAAAACCAACATTTAGTGTATTCAACCAACCATAAAATATATACACACACAACTATATATACTAAATACTAAATATATTTATGTTTACATATACTGTATTTAATATACAGTCATCCCTAAGTATCCACAGGAGGTTGGTTCAGGAACCCTTGCAGATAAGAAAATATCCATGAATGCTCACGTCCCTGATATAAAATGGTGTAGCTGGGGTGAGTTGGTTGAAGGTAAAAAGAGCATAATAATAAAAAGTTAAAAATAAGAAACAAAATGGTGTAATATTTGCATATACCTATGCACATCCTCCTGTATACTTCAGATCATCTCTAGATTACTTATAATACCTAATATAATGTAAATGTTATATAATAGTTGTTATGCTGTATTGTTAAGGGACTAATGACAAGAAAAAGTCTGTACATGTTCAGTACAGACACAACCATCATAGGCCTAAATACATTTTCGAGTCATGGTTAGTGAATTCATGGATGTGGAACTTGACAATCAGAAGGTCCAACTATATATAAGGTATGTGCATGCATATGTGTATATTTTAGGGTTGGCTGAATATACCAAACGTATTTTAGAAGGTTTAAAAAGATACACATCAAATTGTTTTGTTCTGTTTTGTTGAGACAGGGTCTCACTCTGTCACCCAAGCTGGAGTGCAGTGGCAAGATCACAGCTCACTGCAGCCTCAACCTCCTTGGCTCAAGTGACCTCCCTAACCACTCAAGTGACCTCCCTAGCCTCCCAAGTAGCTGGAACTACAGGTACGCACCAGCACACACAGCTAATTTTTTTATTTTCAGTAGAGATGAGGTTTCACCATGTTTCCCAGGCTGTACCTGAACTCCTGCGCTCAAGCAATCCCCCCACCTTTGTCTCTCAAAGTGCTGGGATCACAGGAGCGAGCCACCGTACCTGGCCCACATCAAATTGTTAATGGTAATTATCGGTCAGGGATTGCTGAATGGGCTTTTGACATTTTATTTTACATACTTTCATGTTAGTTAAATTTTTTATACTGAGATTACTTAGGTATTGGATAACTTTTTAAAAATCCATGTAAAATTAAATAAGACCAAAGTGGGCATGCTTCTACTTTCTCAGCATACTAAAATATAATTTGCCAGCAGTGATATATGTTTGAACATAAAATTGGGTCAAATAAGAATAAAAAACTTATGGAAAAAAACTCAGTGCCCTGATTTCAGCCTGTTCACTTTTAGGCTGAAAAACATTCAGTGAGAATTTCTGAAAAGCAGGCAGGAGGCACCTGCTCAGTTCCGTCTATCTATGAAGGTAATGACATCTCCAAAAGCACCTGTTTTTAAATTCACAGAGTGGGGTTCTTGTCTGTTTCCAGTGGCAGCCTTTGCCAAAGAACCAAGAAGCAGAAGAAAGAACTACAGACTCCTGGGTTCACTGCACTTCACTTGGGCCCTTGACCTGCTCCAGTGATATCCACAGCAGGCAGGACTACGATCCCTATCAAAAGCCTCCTCAGTCCCCTCTGCTTTAGCTGAGACATTTGCTAGTCTCATCTTCCTTCTCCCATGCTCTCTTAAGAAAAAGAAAAGCACACACCACAAAACATCAAAATAACACAACAAAACAGGGAAAATGTAACTGTTTTAAGCATAACTGATTTAAAACTTTGTTAAAAATAAGAATCTATACCAAAATACAACGTTTATGTCAGACATTACTCCATAAGTAATCAAAGGACAGTGACAGTCACTTTATACAGAAGGAAAGAAAGAAAACAAATCATAATATGGGAAAATGAAAAATTTTCAGAAGTTTTAAATTTAAGGTTGTCACAGTCATATCTAAAAAGGAGATAGATCACAAAATAGGATAAAATATATTTTTATCTACTTATTTATTTAGACAGAGTCTGGCTCTGTTGCCCAGGCTGGAGTGCAGTGGTGCGATCTTAGCTCATTGCAATCTCTGCCTCCCGGGTTCAAGCAGTTCTCCTGCCTCAGCCTCCCAAGTAGCTCGGATTACAGGCACCTGCCACCATGCTCAGCTAATTTTTGTATTTTTAGTAGAAACAGGGTTGCATTATGTTGGCCAGGCTGGTCTCGAACTTCTGACCTCATGATCTGCCCGCCTCAGCCTCCCAAAGTGCTGGGATTATAAGCGTGAGCCATGACATACTTTGCAAACACAACAAATCCAATTGACAGTATCCAGCATTAACTAGGATATGGAGAATGGGAATGCCATCTACTCCTGGATGCAGTAGAAGTATTGGAACCTTATTGGGGATCAGCTTAACCCAGTTTAAAAGGCATGGTTCAATCTAAGAATTCTATTATTTGTAAATATACCAAGAGATAAATATTTTTATAAAAATGTGAAAGAAAAGAAAGTCTAAATGGTCAACAATATTAATTTATGGATAACACCACCACTATGGAAAAATACATAGCTATTGAAAATGACAAGTAAACTATAGGTAATAATGTAAAGAAAGAAAAGTTAAACCCAAAATACTATGGAAATACTGTTTAGAGACCTATAAAAAACACATACATAAATTAATAAAATTATTTATAGCTATCAAAATAATGATGAAGGCCGGGGGCAGTGGCTCACGTCTGTAATCCCAGCACTTTGAGAGGCTGAGGCGGGCAGATCACCTGAGGTCAGGAGTTCGACACCAGCCTGGCCAACATGGTGAAACCCCGACTCTACAAAAAATACACAAAAATTAGCTGGATGTGTTGACAGGTGCCCATAATTCAAGCTATTCAGGAGACTGAGGCAGGAGAATCACTTGAACCCAGGAGGTGGATGTTACAGTGAGCTGAGGTTGCATCACTGCACTCCAGCCTGGGCAACAGAGCTAGACTCTGTCTCAAAAATAAAAAACTAAATTTTTTTTAAAATGTAGATTTATGCTTTTAGAAATGACAACATAGGCAAGGCATGGTGGATCACGGCTTTAATGCCAGCACTTTGGGTGGCCAAGGTGGGAGGATTGCTTGCATCCAGGAGTTTGAGACCAGCCTAGGCAAAACAGTGAGATCCCAGCTCTACAAAAAATACTACTAATAATAAAAATTTAGCTGGGCATGGTGTATGTCCGTAGTTTCAGCTATTGAGAGGCTGAGGCAGGAGAATTGCTCAAACCCAGGAGGTCATACCACTGCATTCAGTCTGAGTGACAGAGTGAGATCTTGTATCAAAAGATATATATAAAAAATAAAATTAAATTTAAAAAAAATTAAACAACAATATAACAGTGACATACAATGGGGAAAGCTAATAACAGAAAAAAAATGTATGTGATGCTATGCAAAAATTCCATATCTATGTATTCTTCTATCTACAGAGAAATATCAAGAAATATGTTCACCAAAATATAAATAAAGGTTCTCTCAGGATTACGTAATTTAGGAATGCTTTTTACAAGTAAAAATTATGAAGCTATTTTCATTTTCAGAAAGAAAAAAAAAGCAGAAATGTGTAATAACAAAGATCAGAAGAAAATTTTCTGAGTTTTCAGTGTTCTCTCTCTCTCTCTCTCACAGACACACACACAAGCGCGCACGCGCACGCGCACGCACTTCTATGCCAACAACCCTAAAATCACTAGATAGCTATAATGAAAGACTATTTATGAGAATTGGTGCCATGGAGTGGCAGGTCCTAACCTCTCTCACCAGCTCAGGTCTTATGTCACTCAAGACATACTGCAAAGCAAAAGTACCACAGAACAGCTTCCTCCTAGAATCTCATGATTCTAGCACAGGGGTCACAGACTCTTTCTGTAAAGGGTCAGACAGCTAAATGTTTTAGGCTTTGTAGGCCATCTGTTCAAAACTACTCACCTCTGTCATTGCTCTGCAAAAGTGGCTATAAATACTACTTAAACAAATGAGTATGGCTATGTTCCAAAAAGACCTGTATTTAGGAATAATGAAATTTGAATTTCATATAATTTTCACATCACTAAATATTCATTTCAAAAATTCTTTCCAACCATTTAAAAATGTAAAAACCAAAAATAGTTTGGCAGTTCCTCACAAAGTTAAACAGTTATCATATACTCCATTCGCTAGGTATATACACAGAAGAACTAAAAGCAAATATACAACAATTTGTACACAAGTATTCAAAACAGCATTATTTATAAACATCCAAAAAGTAGAAATGTCTTAGTCTATTTTCTGTTGCTTGTAACAGAATACCTGAAACTGGGTAATTTATTTTTAAAAAGCTATTTATTTCTTGCAGTTATGGAGGCTGAGAAGTCCAAGGTTGAGGGGCTGTGTCTGGTGAGGGCCTTCTTGCTGGTGGGGACTCTGCTGAGTAGGCAGGTGACACAGGGCATCACATAGTGAGGGTGCTGAGCATGGTAGCTCAGGTCTCTCTTCCTACTCTTATAAAGCCAACAGTCTGACTCCCATGATAACCCATCAATACATTAATCCATGAATAGATCAACCTATTCATAACAGCAGAGCCCTCATTACCCAATCCATATAGAAGAATATTATTCAGGCACAAAAAGGAATTAAAATCTGATACATGCTACAACATGGCTGAACCATGACAACATTATGCTAAGTGAAAGAAACCAGACATAAAAGGTCACATATTGTAGGCTTCTATTTATATGAAATGTCTAGAATGAGAAAATCAACAGAGACACAATTAGTGGTGGCCAGGGCCTGGAGGAGGAAGGAATGGGAAATGATTGCTAATAAACACAGAATTTCTTTTTGGGGTAATAAAAATGTTCTGGAATTAGTGGTGATGGCAGTCCAATCTTATGAACATACTAAAACCAACTGAATTGTACATTTGAAAATGATGAATTGTATATGATTTAAATTGCAATAAAAAATGTGGAAACCATTTCTGGTTCATGGGCCAGACAACAATGGCCTACAGGCTGGATTTGGCTAGGGACTATAGTTTACCAACCTTGTTCCAGCAACTAACAAAGAAAATGTCTTAGGGTTTCTCTCTCTCTCTCTCTCACACACACACACACACACACACACAACCCACAAATTAGAACACAGCCAAAGGTCAAAACTTGAAATCAGCTAAGCCAGGACTGAAAAATTATTTAATAATTAAATAAAGTTATTAAAAAATGGAAAGACAAGGAGTCTGTTTAATTTATGCTCCCTGCCACCAAACACCATAAAGTTATTATTCTGAAAATAGACAAAATTTAATAGATTGGCAGAAAAAAGGCATGTGTTATATAAACTTATAGATATATAAAGTTATGTGTTATTTTAAAACACAACTCTTAAGTACAGTACCCATTTTGTTAGGCCAAATTTATTTTAAAATTATATTAAGCTAATTTAGAAATGTATTTACTGGCACATTACCTGGAGGAACTAGCTGTATTAATTCAAACCTGGTTAGGAAGCCTAAAAAGGAAAAAATGAGATTTTAATACTTCCAAAAATTGCCACGGTCTTTCAATAATTATTAAGTTTTAAACTGTTATAAAATCAATTTAATAGTAATAATAAAAATAATAATTAAAAATAACTCCAAACCAACATCAAATCAGGTATTTCTAGAATTAATCAATCAAGAGAGTGTAATGAGAGTAACAGAATTATAAAAATAGCATTTCACTAGCCATAAAAAAGAACAAGGGTTCATGTCTTTTGAAGGATCTGGAGGTCGTTATCAAACTAACACAGCGACAGAAAACCAAATGCAGCATGTTCTCACTTAAAAATGGGAGTTAAATGATGAGAACTCATGGACACACAGAGGGGACCAATACACACTGGGGCCTACTTGAGGGTGGAGGGTGGGAGAAGAAAGAGGATCAGAAAAAATAACTATTGGATACTAGACTTAATACCTGGGTGACAATCTCTACAACAAATCCCCATGACACGGGTTCACCTATATAACAAACCTGCACATGTACCCCTAAACCTAAAAGTTAAAAAAAAAAAAATAGCATTTCACCTCCTGAAAAGTATTAAAAAAAAAAGATGCAATATTTGTCTCCTAAAAGTGCATACAATAAATAAATAAGTGTATATATACATAGAGCTCTAAAATAACAATGCAATTTTCATCTTAAATATTCAAAATCCACTTGTTATCCATTAATGTACAAAAGTTTATCTTGCTTAAAATAGTGTGCAATATGACTATACAAATTAAACATAAAATATAACTTTGTAAGGCCAGGCATGGCGGCTCGTGCCTATAATCCCAGCACTTTGGGAGGCCGAGGCGGGTGGATCACCTGAGATCAGGAGTTCGAGACCAGCCTGGCCAACATGGTGAAACCCCATCTCTACTAAAAATACAAAAATTAGCCGGGCATGATGGCAGATGCCTGTAATCCCAGCTACTCGGGAGGCTAAGGCAGGAAAATTGTTTGAACCCGGGAGGTGGAGGCTGCAATGAACCAAGATTATGCCACTGCACTTCAGCCTCGGTAATGGAGTGAGACTCCATCTTAAAAAGAAAATATATATATATATATATACAAACTTTTTAAATTTTCTTGAGTTCAAAATATATTTAGAAATAGCGAGCCTATGTACAATGACAAGAATAAAATTAAAATAAGGACAAGAATAAAGTTCAGATCTTTAAGATAACTTAAATGATATATTAGGTTGGTGCAATTATAACAATTAAAAAATCAATGAAGATAATTCTCACAAAATAACATAACAAGTGAAAACATTTTAGTTATTTGTTTTTGTTTTGTTTGAATTAGGGTCTCGCTCTGTCACCCAGGGTGGAGTGCAGTGGTGCGATCTTGAGTCACTGCAACCTCTACCTTGCAGGTTCATACGATTCTCCTGCTTCAGCCTCCCAAGTAGCTGGGACTACCGGCACGTACCACAATGCCCAGCTACTTTTTGTATTTTTAGTAGAGATGGAGTTTCACCATGTTGGCCAGGCTGGTCTCAAACTCTTAACCTCGGATGATTTGCCCACCTCAGCCTCCCAAAGTGTTGGGATTACAGATGTAAGCCACTGTGCCCAGACATGAAAACATTTTAAATAGACAACAAAAGTAAAATTCTAACTTTGTAGATTTATGAAAAAATTTTGAATTTATATGACAAAACTTTAAATGCCAAGAAACTTAAAAGCCAAGACAGCGTGACACTTTAGGTTTTCAAAATGAGAGGAGGGAATATATATTTGCCAACCATCACCCTGATGGTAATTTAAGCACTTAGTTTGATTCAGCCTCTAAATTCTTTCTTTTTAATTTTTAATTTCCACAGGTTATTGGGGAACAAGTGGTATTTGATTATAAGTTATTTAGTGGTGATTTGTGAGATTTTGGTGTACCCATTACCTAAGCAGTATACACTGCACCCTATTTGTAGTCTTTTATCCCTCACCCCCTTCCCAATCTTTTCCCCTGAGTCCCCAAAGTCCATTGTGTCATTCTTTTGCCTTTGCATCCTCATAGCTTAGCTCCCACTTATGAGTGAGAACATACGATGTTTGATTTTCCATTCCTGAATTACTTCACTTAGAATAATAGTCTCTAATTTCATCCAGGTCATTCCTAATGCCATTAATTCATTCCTTTTAATGGTTGACTAGTATTCCATCATACATATATATAATGGAATATATATATATATGTATATATATATGTACTCACACACACACCACAGTTTCTATATCCACTCGTTGATTGATGGGCATTTGGATTCGTCCCACATTTTTGCAATTGCAAATTGTGCTGCTATAAACATGCGTGTGCAAGTATTTTTTTCATAAAATGACCTCTTTTCCTCTGGGTAGACAGATACCCTAGTAGTGGGATTGCTGGATCAAATGGTAGTTCTACTTCTAGTTCTTTAAGGCGTCTCTACACTGTTTTCCATAGTGGTTATACTAGTTTACATTCCCATCAGCAGTGTAGAAGTGTTACCTGTTCACCACATCTATGCCAACATCTACTATTTTTGATTTTTTGATTATGGTCAGGCTCTAAATTCTATGCAGTCAATTAATTCTCATCCTGACTCTATGAGTCCAATGCAATGGCTATTCTCATTTTTATGAATGAAGAAACTAAACCTCAAAGAGGAAACTATAGTAATGTGGGCAAGGTCAGACTGGCTAACAGTAACAGGGTTACATTGGAACCCAAGTAGTGTGTTCTCAGGGCCTGTCCTCTTATCCGCAAGATACTTCATTGAAAAATCCTATTCTTCCATAGAGCAAGTTAATTAGGATGCTTGATAAAATAACTACAACTTTTAATTGCCTTCTGGAATGGCATCACGTAATTCACACTTGCTTTAAATATCAAGGACAAAAGGAAATCATTAATGAGTGACCTAGAGAACTGTTCTTATGTTCTTTTATGCTTCATTCTACCTCCCAGGGTTAATACTGGGAAATGAAATGAAAATATCTCAATTCTTGCAGGATCATTTGAAATGCTGGATTTGTTTCGGAATTTAAAGAGGCTTGAGAGAATCAGTGCTCTTACAGATGTGACCCATCTCAGAGAGATGTTTCACCTTCCTGTTTTTTAAGATTCAGGTAGAAATATAAAAGCAGTAAATCAACTTGGGTATTGAATCTACTTTTTAAAAGGCCAAATGCCAAAGGCATCATTTTTTATACCCAATTGCCTTGATGGCTTCCTGAGACACATACTTGCTCAGTGACTACCCTCATCTATGCTACCTCTGTAGGTACTGACTCACTCTTTGCCCAATTTCAAACTCTTTAATCTACCTGGTATGTCAGCCTGAGACCTAGCCTGCTCCCATTCTGACTTCTACCCAGGATGACATCCTGTCTCTACAAAACAAAAACAAAAACAAAACTAGCTAGGCATGGTGCTGTGTGCCTGTAGTCCCAACTGCTTCAGAGGCTGAGGTGGGAGGATCGCTTGAGCCCAGAAAGTTGACGCTGCAGTAAGCTATGATCGTGCCACTGCACTCCAGGCTAGGTGACAGAGCGAGACCCTGTCTCAAAATAAACAAAAAAATAAAGACAAATGATCCCATTAAAAAGTAGGCAAAGGATCTGAATATACATTTCCCCCAAAGAAAATACACAAATGGCCAATTATCTCACGAAAAAATGTTCAACATCATTAGCCATCAGGGAAATGCAAATCAAAACAATGATGAGATACCACTTCACACCCACAAAGATGACTACCAATCAAAATGACAGATAATAACAAGTGTTGGCCAGGATGTGGGAAAATGGAACCCTCATACATTGCTGGTGGGATGTAAAATGATTCAGCTGGTTTGGTAAATAATGTGAAACTTCCTTAAAAGGTTAAACATACAGTTACCATATTGAAACGGGAAAAGCTCCCTTTTCCCCTTCTCAGGACGTGCGATGCAGGTGTGGCTTGCTTCTTCCGTGCTCCGCTGCTCAAACCTCTAGAGGAGCAGACAGAGGGGGACAGGCTGTGGGGTTCCAATCCCATGGCAGTATCTAGGGGTGAATGTTTACAGCTCCTGAAGCCCCAGTGGGTGTGTGTTACAGGGTGCTCTTTTAGTTTACCGTCTATAGGCAGCTTGTGTTAGTCAGCTCAGTTAGACCCTCTACCCTGTTGCAAGGACATAGGGGCTTTCTGTATCCCCGGGTTTCTTGCCTCGGTGTACTGGAAGAATCGGATCACACATGGGCTTGGAGAATGAGTGTGAGGTTTTATTGAGTGGAAGTAGCTTTCAGCAGATGGGGGAGCCAGAAGGGAGATGGTTTTCCCCTGGAGTTGGGCCGCTTGGCGGCCCCGGCTCTCCTCCAACCGCCCCAGCCAAACTCCGTGTCGTTCTGCTAGTGCCAATGTGCTCCTCTCGATGTCCAGTCGCTTCTGTCTCTGCCTTGCTAGGGTCTCGGGTTTTTATAGGCACAGGATGGGGGCGTGGTGGGCCAGGATGGTCTTGGGAAATGCAATATTTGGGCGGGAAAGCAGGAGTGCCTGTCCTCACCTAGGTCCATGGGGATGGAGCCCTAGCCAGGGATCACATCCTTCCTCTACCCAGCACTTCCTCCTTCCATATTATTTAAAGGTACCACTCTCTCTCTTCCCAGCACTCCTGTATCAATGTGACCCAGCAATTTCACTCCTAGGTATACCGAAGAGGCATTAAAACATACGTTCACACAAAAACTTACACACACCGCCGGGCGCGGTGGCTCAAGCCTGTAATCCCGGCACTTTGGGAGGCCGAGACGGGCAGATCACGAGGTCAGAAGGTCGAGACCATCCTGGCTAACACAGTGAAACCCCGTCTCTACTAAAAAATACAAAAAACTAGCCGGGCGAGGTGGCGGGCGCCTGTAGTCCCAGCTACTCAGGAGGCTGAGGCAGGAGAATGGCGTAAACCCGGGAGGCGGAGCTTGCAGTGAGTTGAGATCCGGCCACTGCACTCCAGCCCGGGCGACAGAGCGAGACTCCGTCTCAAAAAAAAAAAAAGAGTTTGAGACCAGCCTGATCAACAAGGTGAAACCCTGTCTCTACTAAAAAAATACAAAAATTAGCCAGGCGTGGTGGTTTGCACCTGTCATCCCAGCTACTTGGGAGGCTGAAACAGGAGAATTGCCCGAACCTGGGAGGCAGATGTTGCAGTGAGCCAAGATGGCACCATTGCACTCCAGCCTGGGCAATAGAGCAAGACTCCATCTAAAAAAAAAAAAAAAAAAAAAACTTACACACAAATATTCACAGCATCATTATTCATCATAGCCTAAAAGTGGAAACAATACAAATGTCCATCAATTGATGACTAGAAAAACAAAATGTGATATATTCATCCAATAGAATACTATTTGGCCAAACAAAAACTTAAGTTCTGGCACATGCTATAATATGGATGAACCTTGAAAACATTACACTAAGAAGTCAATCACAAGGAAGCACATGTTGCATAACCTCATTCATATGAAATATCCGGAATAAGCAAATCTATAGAGATGGAAAGATTAGTGGTTACTGATAGCTAGGAGGGTTGCTGGGGAATAGGGAGTGATTGCTAATGGGCACAGAGCTGCTTTTTGTAGTGATAAAAATATTCTAACTTAATGAAATACACAAAAACAATTTTTAGAAATAAACAACCAAACAGAATCATACCATCCCCATCAAAACCCATCTATATCTAGCTGTTTTTTTTTTTTTTTTTTTTTTTTTTTTTAGATGGAGTCTTGCTCTGCCACCCAGGCTGAAGTGCAATGGCACGATCTCGGCTCACAGCAAACTCCACCTCCTGGGTTCAAGTGACTCTCCTACCTCAGCCTCCTAGGTAGCTGGGACTACAGGCATGTGCCACCACATCCGGCTAATTTTGTTGTATTTTTGGTAGAGATGGGGTTTCACCATGCCGGCCAGGCTGGTCTCAAACTCCTGACCTCAAATGATCCACCCACCTCGGCCTCCCAAAGTGCTGGGATTACAGACGTGAGCCACCGTGCCCGGCCAAGCCCATTTATATTTAGAAAGGGTATGTAGCAGAATCAAAAATGTGATTCAAATTTTACATAGGCTGTCTTGAAATAAATATTTACCAAACATGAACATATCACAGTCTAGAAAAGAGCAGACTTTTAAATCTGTGAATTACACACAATAGTCTTTTGGTTTTTTGTTTTGTTTTTCAGAGTACCTACTTTCCAAAAGGTCTACTACAGCTCCAGGATCTACTGCACTTTCAAATACCTGCAGAGAAAAATGGAGAAAATAAATTTTCAAAGTTGTATTAATAAGTGCATATAGAAACTGTAAATGCCAGGTGCAGTAGCTCACACCTGTAATCCTAGCACTTTGGGAGGCCAAGGTGGGTGTATTGCTTCAGCTCAGGAGTTTGAGACCAGCAACATGGTGAAATCCTCTCTCTACAAAAAATACAAAAGATAGCTTGGCTTGGTGTCTTTTGCCTGTATTCCCAGCTACTTGCGGGGCTGAGGCTGGAGGATCATTTGAGCCCAGGAGATAGAGGTTGCAGTGAGCTAAGATGGCATCACCACATTCCAGCATGGGAGAAACAGTGAGACCCTGAGAAAGGAAAGAAAAGAAAAGAAAAGAAAAGAAAAGAAAAGAAAAGAAAAGAAAAGAAAAGAAAAGAGAAGAGAAGAAAAAGAGAGAGAGAGAGAGAGAAAGAAAGGAAGGAAGGAAGGAAGGAAGGAAGGAAGGAAGGAAGGAAGGAAGGAAGGAAGGAAGGAAGGAAGAAAGAAAGAAAGAAAGAAAGAAAGAAAGAAAGAAAGAAAGAAAGAAAGAAAGAAAGAGAGAGAGAGAGAAGGAAGGAAGGAAGGAAAGAAAGAGAGAGGAAGGGTAAATTAAATTCTTCCAAGTAATTAACATATGTGAAATCCAGTCACACAACATTTTAGAACTCAGCAGATGTACCTTTAATAAGTGTCTGATTAAAAGTTCAACAAGTGATTATAGAATAAATGAAGGTTAACACAACAATAAGTGCAAAAAAATCTCAATTAGATAAATCTACCACATGCTAAAAATGTCATCAACTTGACCTAGCTCTACTGTTTGTTGCTGAAAGCCCATCTTGAATCAACCTCAAAGAGTCTTGTTTGACTACCTAGCAAAACATTCTGTATACAACAGATACTCATTAAATGTTAACTGAATGAATGGTTTCTCTTCCCAAGCAATTGGTTGTGCTGAAAAGGAACATAAAAAGAAATTTTACCTATGCGTAACACAAAACAAAAGCTAAGTACTAGCAGCTACACTCACATAGAATAAGAAAAGAGAGGAGAGTCTCAAAAGTTTTAAGTGTATCTTGAAGCACAAGAAAAACATTGTAATATCTGTCTAGCCATTGCCAAATCTTTATATTTTGTTCTTGAAATAAAAGGGCCTGGGATAGGATTGAAATAAAGGTACACCATGCCTTTCCCCCTAAGTTCTAGGCCCTAAGAAAAACAAAACATTTTCAGCAGAGCTTGATTTCAGGCTTCAAAGTTCTGATTTAAATGGTATTTAAACTTAAACAAAAATGAAAGTGTCTCATATAATCAATTTTTGTCCTACTGACTGGATTTATCAAGCAAATGTGGGTAAGTGAGTTTTTTTGCCTAAATTATTTTAATAATCCTTTCGTTTTACCCATTGTTATGGGCTGAATTGTGTCCCCCCAAAAATTCATGGGATGAAGTCTTAAACCCAGTATCTCAGAATATGACCTTAGTTTGCACATAAGGTCACTGCAAATAAAATTACTTAAGTTAGAATAAGGTCATACTGGGATAAGGTAGGCCTCTGATAAGACTGGTGTCCTGAGGAGGGGTGGAAATTTGAGCACAGAAACTGTTTTAAAAAAAAAAGAAAAGAAAAGAAAAAAAACTTTAGGCAAAATTAAATTTATTTGAGCAAGGAACGATTCATAAACTGGGCAGCACTCAGAACTAAAAGAGGTTCAGAGACCTCCACTGCTGCATTATGGACAGCAAGCTTTTACAGGCTGACATGAAAATAAGACAAAGAAAATACATTTAATTGGTTAGAGTAGAAAGACCCTAGTTAGAGATCATTGGCAGTTTCTGATAGGTAAAGTCTCTAGTTAAAGGTTAGTTGGCAATTTCTTATTGGTAAAATCTCCAGTTAGAAGTTCATTGGTGGCATCTGTTTGGTAAAAGTCTATAGTTTTACTGTTTACATTGGGCTTTAGTTTGCTTACGCAGGAATTTAAAGCACTGGAGCCGCCCCAGCCTAATGACTTCCCCCACCCCAGTCTTTTTTTAACAGTACACACACAGAGTGAATGCCATGTAAATATTGGAATTACACTGCCACAAGCCAAGGAACTATACCAGAAACTAGGAGAGAGGCCTGGAATAGGTCTTTCCCTAGTGCCTTTAAAAGGAATATGTCCCTGCTGACACTCTGATTTCAAGAATTGTAGCCTCCAGAACAGCAAGACCATGTTTCTGTTGTTTAAGCCACTCCATTTGTGGTACTTCTGTATAGCAGCTCTAAGAAACTAACATCCATATCTAAGGATTTTCTCAAGTATGATCTTGGGGAGTAAATGATCAACATGAACTGCTTGAACAATGGCTCATATATTCTTATGAGTAATTTGTTTACCCAAATGCCTCAGAAAATTCCACTTTGAATTAAACAGATCCAAGGAAGAGAAAATTTTCACCGCCTGCTGAAAGTAGTTGCAGCTAGAGAAGGGAACAGATACAAGGAAGCTAAAACCAACAGGAAGAAAGGAATATGAACCCAAACAACTCATGCAAGAGGACAATTAATTGAGTGAATTTTATAAAATGAAAAAATGGTTCCATGATTTGTTTGACTAGTAATCTCAAATGTACAGCTTTTCAACAGAGCAGAAGTGGCATCTGAAATGTGACTCAGGCTCACTCTTCTCTTTGACAAATCAAGGAGGTTGGAGTTATCTAGTCGTGTGCTTCTATGATTTTCTATCTTTGGGCTTCTTATAAAAATATTTTTAAAGGCTTTTACAGGCCAGACGCAGTGGCTCATGCGGTAATCCCAGCACTTTGGGAGGCTAAGGTGGGCAGATCACTTGAGGCCAGGAGTTTGAGACCAGCCTGACCAACATGGTGAAACCCTGTCTCTATTAAAAATACAAAAATTAGCCTGGTGTGGTGGCAGATGCCTGAACCTGGGAGGCAGACGGTGCAGTGCCCCAAGGTCTTGCCACTGCACTCCAGCCTGGATGGCAGAGCAATACTCTGTCTCCAAAAAAAAAAAAAAAAAAAAAAAAAAAAGAGGCTTCTACAGAGCAAATTCAAAATTGATATAACTAATAAGAAAATTATTGGGGGGGAGGGGAAGACTGCATTTTTACCACCAACTTTTTACCATCAATTTTTTACCACTTTTTTTTTTTTTTTTTTTTTTTTAGACAGAGTCTGTCTCTGTCTCCCAGGCTGGAGTGCAGTGGCATGATCTCGGCTCACTGCAAGCTCTGCCTCCCGGGTTCATGCCATTCTCCTGCCTCAGCCTCCCAAGTAGCTGGGACTACAGATGCCCACCACCATGCCCGGCTAATTTTTTGTATTTTTAGTAGAGACGGGGCTTCACCGTATTAGCCAGGATGGTCTCCATCTCCTGACCTTGTGATCCGCCTGCCTCGGCCTCCCAAAGTGCTGGGATTACAGGCGTGAGCCACCGTGCCAGGCTCTTTTTTACCACTTCCAACATCTAAATGGGAGAACTAAGTTCCTTTAGATTCTGATTATATGTGCTAAGGTTATAGCCATTTATTTCTCTCTTCTTTTATCCAGCCAGTTTGGTACATTCTTCATTTAAATTAATAGGTTGTGATTTCTAAAAATATTACATACAATCTTAGCCCTTCAGAAAATTGATCTTCATCTCCTCTCTCAACCTCAGGTTGAAACAGATAGGTCACTTTCTGGGCCTCAATTTCCAGACCCTTAAAAATGACATGCTCTACTCTGTAGCCTTCCTTCTCCCCAGATCTCCCTTAGTGATATTGTTTGGGGCAACATCATTAGACTTATTAAGGTTAAAACTGATTTCATCTCTAAATTCCAAAACAAAAAATGTTAAGAGATTGTCAGTGATGACATAGTAATAACATCAATATTCTATGAAATAATTTAGTGGGAAGAGGGCTGGTAATGTTGTGATTATTTATATCACCATGTTATTCACCAAAATGGAATCTAGCTTTTATCACTGTAGCTAAGTAAACCAGGTGTGAGCTGAGGAAACAGTAAATCTGAACAGCCTTTTTATTTTGTTACAGGATTTTAATTACAGGATTTAACTAATTTCATTTTTTTTCATTATTTTTCTTGGTCTAATACAGTTTTTTCTAAGGTCCACAGCTTATTAATAATCCCTTTCATAAATATAATGCAACTACCTCTAACACCTCCAAAAACATTCAGAAATGCTCTCCTTGCTCTAGTTAAAAAATGCCATGGGAGTTCCAAGAATAGGAAACATCAACCGGGGTATTTAGCACTAGATTGACAGAACTTGGCTCAGACCTGCATTACAAAAGCAAGTCTTCCAACTGTGGTTTTGCTTCAAGGCCGACTGCGGTTTTGTACTGTGCTGAAGTGCTTTTGGATAATTTTTTTGAAGGAAATTTACAAAATAATGCTGTAAGACCTGTGTTCTTTATAAGAACTCTTAGGTTACCTTCAGACAACAAAAGCCAATGAGAAAGTCAAGATCACCTTTTCAAATCTCATGCTCTGCTGAATCATAATGGGGAACGCAGAGGGAAAGCTGTTTGTCTCCAGGTACTGATTCAGGAGGTAGACCCCGAGGTACACATCTTGCTTGCCAGGCAGGAACACCCCTGGGCAAGAAATCTTAAAAAGAAAGAAAACAACAAACAAGAGAGAGAAAACAGGCTTTCCTTTGTTTTGTTACACGGGGCTCTATTTCTTTTAAGCTCCTACAAACACTGACATTTTCCCCATCACCTCATTCCCTCACCTGTACCTCCCAGCGCCAACGTCCTCCCCTCTGCTCTCCTCACATTGGAAATTCCAATTCCCTCACACGTCTCCACCAGGTGTCACAATCGCGCTCTCGCCGGCTCCTCTCCCCGCCCCTCCAGGATGGTAGTGCGGAAGCGGAAGAGGCTGCAGGGCCGGGAAGCCTCTGTTTAGTCCGGCCTGGCACCGGGGTCCGGGCCGCCATCCGCGATGCCAAGTCCCCGGAGGAGCGTCGAGGGACGGCCGCTGGGCGTCTCCGCTTCGAGCAGCAGCAGCAGCAGCCCCGGCAGCCCAGCCCATGGCGGCGGTGGCGGCGGCAGCAGGTTTGAATTCCAGTCCCTGCTCAGCAGCCGCGCTACCGGGGTGGACCCCACCTGCGCCCGGCTCCGTGCTTCGGAGAGCCCAGTGCACCGCCGCGGCTCCTTCCCCCTGGCCGCGGCGGGCCCCTCCCAGGCGCCCCCGCCTCCGCTGCCCGAGGAGGACCGCATGGACTTGAATCCGTCCTTCCTGGGCATAGCCCTGCGCTCCCTGCTGGCCATCGACCTGTGGCTGTCCAAGAAGCTGGGGGTGTGCGCGGGAGAGAGCTCGTCGTGGGGCAGCGTGCGACCCCTTATGAAGCTGCTGGAGATCTCGGGACATGGCATCCCCTGGCTGCTGGGCACCCTCTACTGCCTGTGCAGGAGCGACAGCTGGGCCGGGCGCGAGGTGCTGATGAACCTGCTCTTCGCCCTGCTGTTGGACCTGCTGCTGGTGGCCTTGATCAAAGGGCTGGTCCGCAGGCGCCGCCCGGCCCACAACCAGATGGACATGTTTGTCACTCTCTCGGTGGACAAGTACTCCTTCCCGTCGGGCCATGCCACAAGGGCTGCCCTGATGTCGAGGTTCATCCTGAACCACCTGGTACTGGCCATTCCACTGAGGGTGCTGGTGGTTCTATGGGCCTTCGTCTTGGGCCTCTCCAGGGTCATGCTGGGGCGGCACAATGTCACCGACGTGGTTTTTGGCTTTTTTCTGGGCTACATGCAGTACAGCATCGTGGACTATTGCTGGCTCTCACCCCATAATGCTCCGGTCCTCTTTTTACTGTGGAGTCAACGATGACACCATCTCATTGATGATGGCACCAGGAGGTCTGAAGGTTTCCACATTCAATGATGCCAACCTAAACCAGCAGCCATCCCGCTTGTCCCTCTTAGGCATTTCAGGCTTCCTTTGGGATTTCAGGTGTCCCACCATCTTGATGTGCTGCTAGGCTGGAGCACACGCTGGCCATTACTGAACACAGCCATATTAGGGAAAGCAAAAAACCCTCTATTGCATATTTATTCAACAATTGTTTATGTCTCCGGGACAACTGCAAAGAAACCAAGCTGAGGTGGTTATACTGTTGCTGTTAAAAGTTGGTATCAATAAGATTTGTGTTTTGTGGTAATCCCTAAATCAACATACCACTTGTAAACTGAACTTTGAGAAAGAAACATGATGTTCATTCTGTAAATATACATGCAGACAGGCCATGTACTAATCCTAGTCCTTTTCCTGAGGTAGATTTTAAACAGTATTTTTAAAGTTCAAGACATAGGTTTTTCTAGTTTATTCCCTGAAGATCTGTTGCCATAGTTGGGACGATTTCTTCTTAATCCTGATTTTCTTGGTAAGCTTTTTTACTTTATTTTCTCTTTATTATCTCTATCCATATTTGTGGATCGGGTAGTGGGAAAAGAGATTATAATACTTGTCTTTCTCTCCTCTCCCTCCACCCCTCAAAAGATCTTTATGTGTTTCCCACTACTCCCTGTCTTTTAGCATTCAGAGAAAAAGCCAAGAACTTGCTTAAACAGGAAACACTTAAAAGGTAGGCATATCTAAGATGCTCATAGAAAAGGAAGAATGGGACATAGCCGCATGCTTATTTCTGTTTACAACCTAACATGGCATGAGAGAGGGCAGAGGAACTAAGTTGCTGGGGAGAGTCAGAGGAACTGAAAGTTTGGGAATAGGCTGACCATATATTATGCCAGTGACCAGTATAACAGGAGGGGCCCTGCTGCCAGTCATCTCCACTGAATAAAGAATAATGCTCCTCTATCAGGGTAATAAAATGGGGAAAGAACGTCTTCTCAATGCAAGAACGTAAGCTTTCTCGTATATACCTGTATGCTACAGTTTTTCACATGGAATTCCGTTTTCTGAGGTACAGCACATTTTAGGTAACAGTATTTAACTTGAAATTCATCAGGGGAGTCTGCTGCTGTACCAGGCACAAGGTATAATTCCAAAATTTCTGTTTACATTGATCTTTACATTTAAAGCTGTTCATCCATGGTGCCTCCCCAAATCATAAGACCAAAGACCACCAAATGCAGGGTAGACTCTGCTCATTATTCTTTGACCCAGAAAGACTGGAGAAGGCATATGCTTTAAATACTGCTCTACCTGAAAAAGAAATCCTTTAAATTACCTATGGAAGTGATGTCCTTAGATAATCTTAATGACTGTTTTGGCATTTATAAATAGAAATTATTATGGACTTTGATCTACCATACTGAGATTCGGATAGGAACGTGGAGAATGGCTGTGATAAGTAGGTTTCGATTGAGTGAAAGCATGAGCTTGTTCAGAGTGAGGGGCACACTGAAAAAGAAACAGCCATGCCTCAAAATCAAATCATTTGCATTCCCACAACATCCTGAACACCGACTACCTCTTCACTTGCTAAAGCAGCTAAACTGTGAAGCTCTAAGTGGGTTGGGTTTGTTGTTTAACCTTAGTGAGATCCTTTGTTTTAACTGCAGCAATATTCAGGCCAGATATTTGGAAGCAAATGATATTTCCTCTTGCGGTGTCCACAAATCTGAATATGAGGGGCATGAAATTAGGCTTACCATCTAGTTCATAATTACAATTTTGGAATTCCCTGTTTTAGTTGCTGGGGCCTGAGTTTTCTGACTTTTAAAGCATAGATCAATTTCACCTGATGTTTTTGAAGCATCCTAAGTACTGTAGAGTAGAAAACTGATTTCTTTGTTAATTGTACACTGAGGAATGCCTTTTAAAAATCAAAATAAAATTAACCAATAATGGTGAATGAAGTGAGATGAAAACTTGCTTAATTTTTGCCTTGATGAGGAGGGAGACTGATTTATCACTTAGCTTCTCAAGAGTTCCTTCATCTTCCTGCACAATTTTTAGGGCTTAAAACTGGTATAGTACGACTTAATATGGTCTAGCCCTATTTGCTGACAGCAAAGTGGGACAAATCCAGGAAATTTTGATCACCTTTCACACCCACAGGTATGATGAAACCACAGCATTTGCCAATTGTATGGAGGCCAACCAGATTCCATGACAATTTCCTGTTAGCATTATGCTTGTAATCATAGCCAGTAGAAAAGCCCCTAGAGGAAAGGTGGCATGACATTCTGTTACTAATTACATGGAAGGATTGGAAAATGGAAACTGAAATAAGAGGGAATGGTAGAAACCATGGAGTCACTCTGCAACAGCACCTCACTTAGGAAAGATTTGGTAATTACAAAATATTTGTTGATCGATTGATTTCCCTTTTGGAATTAGCAAGCCAGAGCCATCACTAAGGGGAGAATAGCATAGGAAAATATCTGATTGCTTCATAGAGTTGGCAAATAATCAGGAAGTGATGGAGCTTTTTAAAAGTATTCCCTGGTTAAAGAAGTTTAAAATCCGTTCACAAATTTTTATCCAGGAGAAGAAAATAAAATTCTACCTGGACTTAATGCAGGGTTGTTTGAAAATAATAAAAAAAAAAAAATCATGATAAAGATAAGAAACATGTTAACTTTAGAACAGGGGAAAAAAAAAAGGTGGGAACAGGTGGAGCTGAATTAAATGTTAAGAAGTCAGGGAAAACCAATATGGAGAATCTTAAGGACAAAGGTACGATCTGTCCCAGAAGATAATGATGTGTTTGTGGTAAGTGGAGGATGTGGGGGAGGGTTGTTGAAAACCACCTGAGACTATTTAAGAGTCCGACTTGAGGTTAAGGAGGGGGAGTTCATCAATCTCTTACCGCCCGGATCTGCAGCTCCACCACCACCTCCAGAGGCATCGTTCCCTGCGTGGGCGAAAGGACTGGAATGAAAAGATCCTTTTGTGCCGAGCCTTGGACCAATTTTTCTTAGTTTAGCTCAATCCCTAGAGCAAATGTTCCCAGAAGCTTCCCCAGTCCCCATCCCCCTATTCCCCCACCGTACCCCCCAGCCCAGGTCCCTCCCACCGGGACGGGTCTCTCACACTGGAAGCTGGAGTGCAGGCTTCCAGAAGGCGGAAGCGTGGCGTTGCCAGGGACACTCAAACGCGCAGTCTTCCATCGTGGAACGCGCGCGAGGCCCCAGCGCAGACGCGCGTACTCGCGGTGCGCCGCTTGGAGGCGCGGTCGCTGTCCCCCACGCAGTGCCCCCAACTGGAGAGACTGGCCCTGTCTGGCGTGGTAGGCGGATAGAGAAACGCCGATAATCCCAGATTTCTTTCCATCAGTTCCTATTATCCCCAATTACCATGTTAAAATGTTTACCGTTTCCATTCTGAAAGTAGAATGAGATCATAGGTTTGTTATAATTTAAATAGTACACATGTTTAGTAGCTGCACGACCCCCAAGCCTAGGAATTTCTGTAACAATTCTCATTTAATATAGTTGTCTGTTCCTAAAAATACTCTTTTGCTTATTAGATGTTATGTTTGCTTCGGAAAACATGGCCACCGTCAATAGCAAACGTGTGCTAATTAGAAACACAAGGTTAATTCTTAAACAGATTTAAAAGTTAGGTACCCCCTGTTAGCAACAATAGAAGTATGTCAGTCTCTCCATAACAGTGTCCAGCCTTTTCTGGGGTTTAGTTTAAGGCAAGCGTTGAGTAGCCCAATGGGTAGTTACTGTATTTGCCATAATCACAGTTACACTGTAAAAACCGTCAGAGGTGGTGGGCAGAGCGAGAGTTCTGAATGGGTAGGGGACATTCACTATATATAATAGACAAAAATGAAGGAAAGGAGCAGGTAGTGGCTCCTTCTAGCAATCCAAAAAATCTAGGAAGGCCAATGCTGTCTCTGAAAAAAAATTAAAAACCCTAAATTGTGTTCAGTCATTTATTACTAGTATTTTGCATTAGAAAGTTATACAATTGGATATAGTGCAGAAGGATGGTCAAGACAAGATTAGGTATTAATTTTGGTAACTGAAGTTTATTTCCCTGGAAGGGAAAAACTTGGTATGATAAAGAAGGGCATATTGTGTCCTTATCCAGTTCCTAGTGCTGTGTCTCTCTGCCTCTGCATACCAAGAGATACAGGTGGGCATCTAGCTACCTATAGTGTCCAGATCATTGATTTGTCACTCACAACTTGCTGACACCCCGAGTGATGTGGGACGGGACCTGTGATGATCCTAACAGGTAGGTCACCAACACCAATGCTAAGAAATCAAGGAGAGTGACAAACAGAACAAATTAATAAATAGCCAGAGTTGTATTGGGAGAGAAGGATCAGTCTTTATTAAGGATCTGCAAAGTGCTAGGGACATTGCATATGCTAATTCATCTCATCCCTATAATAACTCTATCAGGGAGATATTATCCCTATTTTACGATGCAGAATCTGAAGCTAGATAGCCTTTTACTAAAAGCCACAGACCTAATAAGGGAGCAGCCACATTTGAATCCAGGTGTGCCCTACCACATCACTGGGTCTGCAACATAGACATCCTGTTGATCTCCAGAGACACAATGTTCCATCATATGCTCTTCTTAGTCTTAACTCTTGATCTAACTGATCTCTCCTTGCTTGGCTGCTAGGGCACAGCTCTCTTCTGGTTTCCCTCCAACTTTCTGGCCATTCTTTATTTGTCTGTTTATCCTCCTCTGTCTGGCTAAGCAATGTTTCTAGGTCCTTTCCTTTCCTAACTCTGTACCCTTTACTTAGAGTGTCATCCATTGCAGGTACTGATTAACACATGTACACAGATTTACATACCCCACCAAGACCTCTCTTCTGCTGCCCCTGACAAGGTGGAATCTCAATATCATATCTTATATCATACATATATGTGTCTCCTCTTTGTAGCAACTGCCATAATAGCAGTTCTACATTTGTTCCTGTGACTGTTGATTACTATTTGTCTCCATAATCTATAAACTCTGCATGGCTAAGTTTTTATACCCTAAATAGGATAGAAGATAATAAATATTTTTGAATATTAAATGCAGAGATGGTCAAGCCAATCTGTGGGGGTTAATGTACATGGGTAAAGAGAGGTCCCATCACATGGGGTAAAAGAAATCTGCAGAATTAGAAAGGACCAGGCACAGCTACTTCTGCTAATCTTCTATGGTGATATTAAATGAGTTGATGGGGATACTTCACACTCTCCTAATTGTCCCCACCATGGTTACCTGAGGCTCTCAGCTGCTGTGGAGATATGGATACCCAATGCCTCTCACTCATCTTGCAAAGTAATTTATCACTGAGGCTGTCCACCTCTGCAGGGGGCCAACAAAGCCTTTTAAGGATTGGACTGTCACCACTACAAGAGAAAGGCTTTGTTAACTGGGTAGGTACCTCTTGGTGGCAGCAAACAGATTTCAATGAACAACCTCTGTTTCCAGAGAGTGTCTGCAGTGCAGCTTGGCCAGTAGTGACATCAGCATTGCAGAAGTGATACAGCAGCACATCCTGTTCACATCCTGGCCCCAGACAAGAAAATGAAACATGCCCCAAATGGGGATTTTCCAAAGAGTAAATTAACAAAGAACAAGAATATGGCAGATAATTATGGCTCAGATTTTTTTAACTAAAAAAATTAATTATAAGACACAAAAATCATAAATATTTCAAATAATAAGTATATTCATATGAAAGGAAAAAACTATTAAAGAGACAGCACTAATGGGAAGGATATGGGAAAACACATTGATGGGAGTGTAAATACATACAATGTATTCGTTTTCTATGGCTACTTAACAAATTTAGGGGCTTAAAGCAATACGAATTTATTATTTAATTTTGTGAGAAGTCGAACAGATCTCACTGGGTTAAAATAAAGGTGCCAGCAGGGCTACATTCCTTGCCTTTTCTGTTTCCTTGCTTTTCCAGAGGTTGCTCATATTCCCTTGGCTTAATGTTCTCTTCTTTCATGTTCAAAACTGGCTACATAGAGCCAAGGCCTTCTCATGCTGCCATCTCTCTGGTTCTCCCTTTCTTTCTTTTTTGTGTGTGTTTTTTTTTTTTGAGACAGAGTCTTGCTCTGTCACCCAGACTGGAGTGCAGTGGCACAATCTCAGATCACTGCAACCTCTGCCTCCCAGGTTTAAGCAATTCTTCTGCCTCAGCCTCCGGAGTAGCTGGGAGTACAGGCATGTCCCACCATGCCCAGCTAATTTTTGTCTTTTTAGTAGAGACAGGGTTTCATCATACCAGCCAGACTGATCTTGAAATCCTGATCTCAAGTAATCCGCCTGCCTCGGCCTCCCAAAGTGCTGGGATTACAGGTGTGAGCCACCGTGCCTGGCCTCCCTTTCACTTGTAAGGACCCTTGTGATTGCACTGAAAACACTCAGATAATCCAGGATAATTTCCCTAATTTAAGGTCAGCTGATTAGCAACCTTAATTCCATCTACAACCTTAATTTCCCCATTACCATGTAAGATAACATATGCACAGGTTCCAGGGATTAGGACATGGATATCTTTGGGGGCCATTATTCTGCCTACCACATATAACTTATCCGGAGAGCAATTTGATAATGTCTATCAAACTGTTTAATTTGACTCAGCAATTCCACTGCTAGGAATTTATCCCATGGGTATACTTTCACAAAAATATATGGTGCACAATTATTTCTATTTGAAAAAATACTGGAAACCAACTAAGTGTTCATTAGGTAGGATCAGATTAAATCAGTTATGTTTTAGCCATATGATGGAATATTATGCAGCATGGAAAAAGAATGAGGCAGACAGAGCTATACATTCTAACAGTAAATAGTCTATAAAATACAGAGTCAAGAAAATGGCATAAAAATGTATACACTGTGCTGCCATTTGGGAGAGAAGGAGAATATTATATCTACATATATGCTTAGAATATCCCTGAAAAGATATGCTAGAAGGTGCTAATAATGTGTTCCTCTGGGGAGGGACCTGGGATAGGGAGGCAGAGAGGAAGTTATTTTTTCATTGAATATCTTTAGGTACTTAAAAAATATATTTTTGCCAAGTACTTGCATTATTTAGTCCAAAAAGGAAACCGCATTAAAACAAGTAGAAAATGTAAAATAATAGAAAGGATTGGTCTGGGAATATAGAAAGGAGCAGGAACTGACTTCTTCAGCTTTTGGAGCTATATCCTATATACTGCATGCCATAAAAATATCCATGCAAGTGTGTCTGCCACTTCTGCTTCCAGTGCAAGGCTTCTTATCCTGTGATTCCTAGCTATCTCAGGGGTCTTAAACCTCCTGAAATGATAGGCAACATTTCCTACATGTGCATATATGCATCCAGGAAGAGTCTAGCTTTCATAATCTGAAAGAGGAAAGGTTAGTCAAGTCAGGTTTTATGGCACTGTTCAGTGCATGCTGAGTCCTCTTCCTGCCATTGGTTCCCCACCTGAGTTATCAGACAAGCCAACAGGTAAGAAAAGAGGGCCTGTTCTCTCCATCACATCCATACTCCCTTATTAGAGCAAAAGGGCAGCTGTATTTAATAATAAGTGATTAAAAAAACAAAAAGACCCTCAAAGTCCTATTCTAAGCAATTTGTTTATGTCTGGACTCAACAGACTCATTTGTCAGGCCCTACAATCTTTTGAGCAGTGAATTATTCATTAGCAAGTATGAATAACACCAGCAGACTGAGTTTCCAAAGTGAGTTAGTCATTTGCATTTGTAAGAAATGCCTGAAAAGGAAGAAACACAAAAACGAAAAAACACCCAAGAACATGAAATGATCTGGATTATTTCAGTAGTAGTGCATTTCCAGGTCACTGATTTTTCATTTCTTTTAAAGCATGGGCCCAGTCTCAAGACCCAAGAAATAATTGTCTTATATTTGGCCTTCTCTAAAGTCTTTCTCTAAAATTTTCTGTAATAGTTTAGTTTTCTCAAACTCTGATATACAGAGAAGAAAGTTTTACCTTTCTCACTTTTGTATGTATAAGAAAGCTCAATGAACTACATTGAGTTCGTTCTTTGGTTCTAACAAACTGCCTAAGGATGAAGTATAGCAGGGCGCAGAGGCTCACGCCTGTAATCCCAGCACTTTGGGAGGCCGAGGTGGGTGGATCACGAGGTCAGGAGATCGAGACCAACCTGGACAACACATGAAACCCTTCCTCTACTAAAAATGCAAAAATTAGCAGGGTGTGGTGGCACAGGCCTGTTCCACCTACTTGGGAGGCTGAGGCAGGAGAATCTCTTGAACCCAGGAGATAGAGGTTGCAGTGAGCCGAGATCACGCCACTGCACTCCACCCTAGGCAACAGAGTGAGACTCTATCTCAAAAAAAAAAGTAAATAAATAAAAAAGATGAAGTGTGTATATAGTTCATACACACATACATATATACATACATACATATATATACACATATATAATTTATATATATTAATGTTAATATCCTTTAGGCAGACTTTACATTATATCCTTTGGGCAAACTTTACATTAGCAGAATCTGGCTGTCACCATATGAACTCACTGATCAATTCCAGCCCCATTCTACATCATTATAGGTATGCTTCCCTATGTGATTTATAGGAAGTACCTGTGAAGCACATTTATCAAGAAAGTTGTAGTTGAATCTAATCAACTACACTGAGAGTTGCACTGTCTGATAATAAAAATACGGTAGCCATTTATAGTTATTTAACTGAACTAAAACTAAATGCATTTATTTATTTATTTGGAGATGGAGTCTTGCTCTTGTCACCTAGGCTGGGGTGCAGGGGCACAATCTTGGCTCACTGCAACCTCTGCCTCCTGGGTTCAAACAATTCTCCTGCCTCAGTCTCCTGAGTAGCTGGGTTTACAGGCACTCGCCGCCACATCCAGCTAATTTTTTATGTTTTTAGTAGAGATGGGGTTTCGCCATGTTGGCCAGGCTGGTCTCGAACTTCTGCCCTCAGGTGATCTGCCCGCCTCAGCCTCCCAAAGTGCTAGGATTACAAGTGTAAGCCACCGCACCTGTCCAACTAAATACATTTAAAATCCAGTTCCTCACTTGCATTAGTCACACTTAAAGCACACATAGCCACATGTTGCCAGCGGCTACTGGTATTAGATAATGCTGGCAGAATATTTCCAACATCACAGAAAGTTCTAATGGGCAGCATTGTTCTAGAGTTAACTTCACTTAAAGGAAACATGGAGGATAGAAAAACATGTTAATGACAACACAAGGAAGCAGGCAGACATATCTATAACAGAATGCGCGACATTCCAGCACGTACATGCAGTCCCAGCTACCTGAAAGGCTGAGGTGGGAGGATCACCTGAGCCTGGGTGGTTGAGGCTGCAGTGAGCCATGATTGTGCCATGCACTCTAGCCTGGCCCACAGAGTGAGACCTTGTCTCAATAAATAAATAAGTAAACAAACAAATAAATAAATAAATAAATAAATAGAGCTGGGCGCGGTGGCTCACGCCTGTAATTCCAGCACTTTTGGAGGCCGAGGCGGGCGACTCACCTGAGGTCAGGAGTTCGAGATCAGCCTGACCAGCATGGAGAAACCCTGTCTCTACTAAAAATGCAAAAAAAAATTAGCCGGGCATGGTGGTGCAAGCCTGTAATTCCAGCTACTCGGGAGGCTGAGGCAGGAGAATCGCTTGAACCCGGGAGGCGGAAGTTGCAGTGAGCCGAGATCGTGCCATTGCACTGCAGCCTGGGCAACAAGAGCGAAACTCTGTCTATAAATAAATAAATAAATAGAATCTGGGACATTCTATAGGACCCTAACCCAGTTAATCTGCAATAAGTCAATGGCATTTAAAAAAATAAATAAAAAGGAAGAGGTGAGGGAACTGATCTAGATTAAAAGATACTTAAGAGACCTCACAACCAAATGGAATATGTGGACTTTGTTGGGACATTAATTCAAACAAACCAAATGTAATATTTGAGACTATCAGGGAAAATTTTTTTTTTTTTTTTTTTTTGAGACGGAGTTTCGCTCTTGTTGCTCCAGGCTGGAGTGCAATGGCACTATCTTGGCTCATCGCAACCTCTGCCACCATGTCCGGCTAATTTTTTTGTAGTTTTAGTAGAGACAGGGTTTCTCCATGTTGGTCAGGCTGGTCTCGAACTCCTGACCTCAGATGATCCACCTGCCTTGGCCTCCCAAAGTGCTGGGATTACAGGCGTAAGCCACCGCGCCCAGCCTATCAGGGAAACTTGATTATGGTTTGGGCATTTGATAACACCAAGCCATTAATTTATATATATGATAATGCCCTTGTGTTTATGTAAGGCAAATATTAACATTGTTTAGAGACATATATTAAGGTATGTAGTGGTAAAATGATTTAACATCTAAGATTTTGCTTTTAAATATTCCAGTCAATAAATAAAAGGAATAGATAAAGCAAATGTTGTAAAATCTTGATAATTATTGACTGTGAGTGATGGATGAATGGGGTTTCTGTAATTCTATTCTTTTGTGTGTTAAAAAATATTCATAATAGGCTGGGCATGGTGGCTGACACCTATAATCCCAGTGCTTTGTGAGGCAGATGCTGGAGGATTGCTTGAGGTCAGGAGTTCAAGACCAGCCTGGGCAACATAGCAAGAACCCATGTCTACATTTTAAAAAAATTAGGTAGGCATAGCAGCATGCACTCATAGTCCTAGCTATTCAGGAGGCTGAGGTGGGAGGATCCCTTGAGCCCAGATGTTGGAAGCTGCAGTGTGCTATGATCTTGCCACTGCACTCCAGCCTGTGCGACAGAGCACAATCTTGTCTCTTAAAAAAAATCGTAATAACAATTTAAAAAAATCTTTAATGTATAAAATTCCCTTCAATATAAGTCTTACACATACTGAAAAAGAAAATATAGTGGATCTGTTCCCCTCAAATGCAGATAAGATGAGAAAATTATTGTGGTGTGTAATAATACTTTACAAGTAATTCAGAGGGACATCCACTTAAAGGGAAAAAAGTAGTGCTGTATTATAATAGTGATCTCTGCATGAATATCCAAAACAGCAGCTGGCAATTTGAGTATTTCTTTACATATACACACTTCTCAAGAATTTTTCAGGAATCTTCCAAGGAAGGAATCAAATTGCAATTGCACAGCTTTTAACAATCTTGAAGTCATTTGGGATCTGGACCCACACATGGGTTCTGTTTCACACAACTTTATTAGAGTTCATGAGTCAGACTCATATGTTACTCTTTGGCTTGTGCTTTGATTTACTGGCATTTGTAGGCTCAATGCTTACATAATGATGCAACACAAGTCCTTCTGCAAGGGCTGCCCTTGGGCATTTTGGATTACATAGTCTTTCCATTTAAAAGTAATTTCTACTCAGAAAAAAACCTAATTTGCTCCTTTGAGTTCAGCTGGCTAGCTCTACATCCACGGGAGTAATAGGCAAATTATGACCCAAAGCATTTTCCAACTAGTTTTATTTATTATCCAAAATAAGAAAGTAAAAGAGTATGATTAAGTTCCAAGACTTGTTTAAAAAGTGTCTACTGGAGCTAGACCTGGTGGTGCATGCCTGTAATCCCAGCCACTTGAGAGGCCGAGGCAGGAGGATCTCTTAAGCCCAGGAGTTTGAGACCAACCTAGGTAACATAGCAAGAACTGTTTCTAAAAATAAGTGTTTACTATGTCAGGGCACAGGATTCAGATCCTGAAGTCAGCAATGGCTCAAGATGAGGCTACTTCTGATATCATTATACCCACTCCTTATCGCCTACCAAAATATACTTCTTTGTGTTCCCTTTTCACCATCTTCTGCCTTTATTTAATCTTTTCTTTTATCCTTGTTTCCATTCATTCATTCTCTATGCATTTATTCAGCCCACATTTACTGAGTGTCTACTGTAAGCCAGATACTGTTCTGAGCCATGTAAGTACAAGAGTGAATAAGAAACAGTTTGTGCTGTCATAGAGCTTACATTCTATTGGGGGAAGAAACATAGCTAAGTGAACATAAAATAATACTATGATAAATAGTAGAAAGGAAATATACAAGGTGGTAAAATAGAACAGGTTGAAGAAGAAATGAGAACCTCATTTAGACTCACTGGCTGGATTGGCCTAAGAGTATGAGATTTGATCTAAGATCGAAGAAGAGAAGCATGACCACTAGCAAGCCTTTCAAAGTAAGAAAAAAGATATTCAGGTAAAGGGAATAGCAACTCGAAAGGGCCATGAGTTAGGAAAGGAACTGCCATGTTTGAGGAACTGAAAGGAGTCCAAGAGAAATTTTGGGTGGGAGAGGGCAAGGAAGGTGTTAGGGAGAGGGTTTAAGAAATGACACTCAGGGCCGGGTGCAGTGGTGCACACCAGTAATCCCAGCACTTTGGGAGGCCAAGGCGGACGGATCACCTGAGGTCAGGAGTTTGAGACCAGCCTGGCCAACATAGTGAAAACTGTCTCTACTAAAAATACAAAAAATGAGCTGGGTGTGGTGGCGTGCACCTGTAATCCTGTAGGAAAATTGCTTGAACCCAGGAGGCGGAGGTTGCAGTGAGCTGAGATGGCACCACTGCACTCCAGCCTGGGAGACAGAGCAAGACTCCATTTCAAAAAAAAAGAAAAATAAAGACAGGAATGACACTTAGGAATTAGGCTGCCACTAGGTTTCACAGGAACTTTATCAGTTATGGCAGAAAATGTGATTGCCTACCTTACTGCCACAAACTCTTCCTCCTTGCTAACAGAACTCCAATTTTGTTTAGGTAGCAATGCATCCAGCTCCAGAGAACAAATCATAATTTATTTAAGCCAGTTCTGGCCAGTAAGATACAAGGATTTCACTAAAAGATTTTGAGAAATACCTTTATTCTTCATATGAGAATCACAGGTGAATACAGCTGTTTTGCCTCCTCCTCTCTCTTCCTGCTTTAGCTTCTGCCATATTTTGATGTGATGTCCAGAGCTGTAGCAGCCATCCTGCAACAATGATGTAACAAGCCTGAAAATGAAAGTAAACAGATTTAGGATGCTGGAGATGGGGGATAGGGATTGAAAGAATCTGAATCTTTCTTTTTTTTTTTTTTTTTTCTTTTTTTTGAGACACAGTCTCGCTCTATCACCCAGGCTGGAGTGCAATGGTGCGATCTCAGCTTACTGCAAACTCCACCTCCCGGGTAGCTGGGATTACAGGCATGCACCACCATGCCTGGCTAATTTTTGTATTTTTAGTAGAGACAAGGTTTCGCCATGTTGGCCAGGCTAGTCTCGAACTCCTGGCCCCAAGTGATCCACCAGCCTTGGCCTCACAAAGTGCTGGGATTACAGGTGTAGGCCACCACGCCTGGCCTGAACCTGAATCTTTAATGACATCTTTGAACTGCTAAGCCTATCCTGGCATCATTGTTTTTGTTAAATAGCCAATAAATGTCCTTATAGTTTAGGTTTCTTTTAGCTGGGGTTTCAGTTATTTGCATTGAAAGCATATAATTGATATAGTAGGGGTGAGACACGATATATATATTTTTAAATATCTCTCTGGGACGAGTATAAAGAGATTGTAAGGAGCAAGAATGGAACAGAAGCATGGAAGACTACTGCAGTAGTTCTGAGAAGCAATCATAGTGTTCTGGCCTAGGGAGTATGCAGTAAAGCAGGAGAGAACATAGATTCAAGACATATTTGGGGGTAAAAACAGCAGGACTTGCTGTTGGTGTGAGAGGTAAAGGAGAGGGAGGAACTAAGGCTGAACTCTAGGTTTTGGACTGGATGGTGATGCCATTGATTGACACAGAAAAGACAGAAGTTTGCGGAAGGGAGTGAGATCAAGGGTTTGGATGTGTTAAATTTAAGATGTGTATGAACCATTCAAAAAGAGATGACAAATCAGCGGGTAGACATGAGTCTGGAGCACAGGGGTAAGGTCAGGACTTGGATTTCAATTTGAGAATTATAGATACACAGATGTTACTTAAAGCCACAGAATTCTCCTCACTGGCCAAAATATGAGGAACTCCAAAGTTAGAGGTCAGCTAGAAGGGAAGAAGACTGAGGAGAAGTAGTAAAAGAGGTAGGAGAAAAACCAACAGCATTAGCGTTTATACAGAGCTTACTTTATGCCAGGCATATTCAAAGCACTTGGTGGCTTCATGGAAGCAAAGAGAAAAATGTTTTTCTTTTATTCCTCCCTTTCCAGTCTCTCCTGTTACTTTCACCCCTAAATTCAAAAGGTTTAGGTGCAAAAGTGATTCTCAGCTTTTATTTGTAATTAATTTTATAGTAATCTTGTACTGTTATAATTACTAATGTACATTCATTGGAAAAATTTCAAACAGCACAGTACAGGGAAGCTAAATGTGGAAAGTAAAGGTCCTCAGCAGCTTTTCTTCCTAGGCTCACCCACCCGAGGTAATCATTAACAGTTTCTTGTGTATCGTCCAGCAATGTTCTGCACACACCCCCACATGCACGCAAATACCATCTCTCTCTCTTGCCCTCTCTCTGTATACGTACACATATGTTTAATTCTGCAAGTTGCTTTAAAACTCAATACCTTTTGGAGGTATTTATGTATCAGCATATTTAGATACAATTTACTTTTTTAAAAACGGGTAATATCCCATTGTATTAATATTCCGTAATTTAAGTTCCTCTATAGATGGACAATCAGAATGCTTTTTTTTTTTCCTTGCCACACACAAAAATTGCTGCCAAAAATCTTTGTAGATAAATCCTTGGATATTGGTGCAAAAATAATTGTTGCATACTTCCTTAGTGGTGAAATTGCTGAATCAATCTGCTCAAGCCTCTCATATTGTCAAATTACTCCTCCTAAAAGGTTACACTAATGACATTCTTACATCATTTGCTTACGTCTTGGTACACATTTGGTATTAAGCGACTTCATAAGTTTGCCAATCTAAATACATGGAAAAAAATGGCGTCATGTTGTTTTTATTTGGGTCTCTTTATGAGTAAGGCAGCAAGACCTGATTGTTAAACGTGCAAGTTCTGAAGTTAAACTCCCTGGGGCTGGATGCTACCTCTTCCTTGTGAAATGTGTGGTCTCAGGCTTGTTAGGTCTATTGCCTCGTCTCCAAAAAAGGGGATAAAGAGGGCACACATCTTTAGGCTTAAACAAGATACGTAGGAATACAGGAAGCCCTTCTTATACGTTCGCTACTAGCGGTACTGATCCTAATTTTTTTGAAGCCGTGCTCGCTCTGGTACTTTATTTTTGGTGTACTCCTCCAACCAACCAACCACAGAATTCTGTTGTTGCCTGTAATTAGAAATGAGAGGAAAACTGGCTCCGCTTGCTCAAAATTCTCCTCCCTCCGCCCCAACTCTGCCTTAGAATCACTGGTTTAAATGTCAACGTAAAGGAACGAGTTGCAATTTCCAAGGAACATGCAAAGTGGACACCTGGGCTGCGTACCTCCAGGCGGCCAGGACCCGCCGTTTTCGGTATAGGGAACACCAGATAGCAATACCTAACGCTATCTAACAAACATTTCTCCACCCACAGCGCCATTAGCCGTTAAGTTTGCAGTGCCGAAAAGCTCAAAGAGAATGGTGCTTAAAACAGGAATACAATTGTAGATCCACCCCCTACACGCAAAGAGCCCGGGACGCGCCTTCACAGCCCCGCCCCAACCGGAAGTGACGCACCTTGCCGACTATTTCTTCCGCCGTCCGCCGGTGGCGAGGCCCAGGCTATCGCGGGGTGTGCAGCGGCATCGCGGCCAGTAGAGGGATTCTGGGTAACGGCCCTGGCCCCCGGCTGGGCTTCTGGCTCGGCGCAGCAGGTTCCACTCACGCCAAGTCTGTTGGCAGTGGCAGTTGTAGGGCCGGGGGCGGTTGTAGGACCCGGAGCAGCCGGACATGGAGCAACCGTGGCCGCCTCCGGGACCCTGGAGCCTCCCTCGGGCCGAGGGTGAGGCTGAGGAAGAGAGTGACTTGGACGTGTTCCCCAGTTCTCCCCGCTGCCCGCAGCTGCCGGGCGGCGGCGCCCAGGTGAGAGGGGGCCTGCGTTCTGCCGAGGGATGGAGTGGTGCTGTCCCCAAACCCCTGGAATGCCGCGTCTCCCAGACCCTCTTCTAAGCCTTTTTCTGCGCCCACCTCACTGCCGGGGCCCGGGGATCTGATGCCTGATGCCATCCCACCCCTTTTATAGCATTTTCGGATGGAGATGGGGTGGCCATGTATTACCAACCTCCACCTCCACGCACACCTTTTCTTTCACCTTGGCTGATTGCTGTTCACCCTTGGAAGACGTTCCTCCATCTCCCCTTCCTGACAGCACCCAGATTTGGGGCGGCTCATGGTGTAACATTGACCCTTTGTCCTCTTGTGAGAGGTTTTCCCGGAGCACTTTATTCTGTTAAAGGCTCTAGCATACTTGTGCACAGTTGATAGGAACAGTGAATGATTGTAGTTCAACGTCACACCGAGTCCTCACAAAGATTTCACATGCGATTTCAACCCATGTTGACAACTGAGTAAATTCTTCAAACCTCGCTTTTGACGCTGGCGTACACCTCTCCCATTCGCGTGACCATCTTTGCCTTACTGTTTAGTTTTGCTTCACGTCATTCTCCAGTGAAAATATATACGCATATACTTGCCTTTTCCTTCAGACTTCTCTTAGGTTCCTGGTATTTACTTGTGTTTTCAATCCAGCTTTCCTGCCTTCCTGCCATTGAAACGTATCCAAATGTGATATACTACTAAGGATTTTTCAGGGACCTATCTTAGGGGATACTTACATACTGGCATCACCTTTTCCTGTTTTTTTTTTTTCCTCCGAATCCCTGTGTGTTTTGGAAGTATATTTCAGGATCACAGTCTAAACACTAATATATTCAATGGATCATAGGTGTCTGTCGCCTTCTTGCAAAATGGGGTTCCCAAGAGTGTAACAGATTTAATAGTAGTTTTCCTCTCAACTTATTTTGCTAGATGTTAATGAGGATGAGTTAAATTGTTTGCCAGTAAGCGTGAAATTATCAGTCTTATGCCCAGCTAACAGAGTTAGTTGGCTTCACACAGAGAAAAATGCTGTTTCATAACCACTGTCTGTACTTTGGCCAGCTAGTCACTGGGGAACTACAAGAAATTTTTTAGGAGGATAGAATGAGAGTTGATGGGTCCATCATTAGTCACCCACTAATTTTGGATCACCAGTGTCATCTTTATATACAAAATGTATTATAAGCATATGATGTGTTAGGGAGGAAAAAAAGAGTGAACAGCAGGTGCCATTGTCAATTTGGAAGGCATATGAAGAGGAAAAAGGGTGTCAAGAATTACAGTGCATTGTGGTTGAATTACAGAAGTAATCTAGAGAAATATCTGTATGTTAATTTCTTACTTGTGCACTTATAAATTTGTTTAACTGAAAGATTTTTAGAAGTGAGTAAGCTTATCTCTCTCATTAAAAGTGATTTCCCTGAGACCGTATAACTAGTTAGTGGCCAGGTTAAAACTAGAACCCACTTACAACTCCTAGTCCAGTATATTTTCCCACCTACTGCACTGCCCACCCTGTGAAGTACTGTAAAACTTTGTCTGAAACTACCTTTAAATGGTATTAAAATTTGCAAAGTGGGTCGGGTGCAGTGGCTTACGCCTATAATCCCACGCTTTGGGAGGCTGAGGCGGGTGGATCACCTGAAGTCGGGAGTTCGAGACCAGCCTGAACAACATGGAGAAACCCCGTCTCCACTAAAAATACAAAATTAACCGGGCGTGGTGGTGCATACAGAATCAGCTGGGTGTGGTGGTAGGTGTGTGTGATCCTGGCTACTCAGGAGGCTGAGGCAGGAGAATTGTTGGAGGCAGAGATTGCAGTGAGCCTAGATCACACCATTGCACTCCAGCCTGGGCAACAAGAGCGAAACTCTGTCTCAAAAAAAAAAAAAAAAAAAAAAAAAAAAAAAAAATTTGCAACGTGATTATTAATTCTAAGTTCATGTGTTTATTACAGACCTACTTATTGGTTTTGCTGGCTTTAAGACTTAAATTTTTGGATTGGAATGTTTGGAAAAAAATAAAATGTTTAATTAATTAACATTTTATAATCCTAACAAACAGCTTTGGCTTAATTTTATCAAATAAGGGGGATCTAGACTTCTTAATGTATTATGTGATATGTAATTCTTAGATCCAATTAATGTAAAGGCAGATCATGTTTCATGTCTTTCTAAAACTTCTGTATGGTCATGGATTAGAATGTGACCTAATATTTTATTTAATCATCTGAATACATGTTGGATAGTTTGCCAAATGACCAAATGTTGTCTGGGTAGTTTGTGGAGAATTAAAACATAAATTATTTTTAGAATTGTTTGATTTGAGAAAAGAATATTTACTCCCAAATAATTTGAAAATGCAAGATAATTTCTGTTTATCCATATAACCATATTACTTTTCTTGATATATTGTCTTCTTTTTCCTTTTTTTTTTTTTTTTTTTGAGACGGTGTTTTGTGGTGTTGCCCAGGCTGGAGTGCAATGGCACAATATTGGCTTACCGTAACCTCTGCCTCCCAGGCTCAAGTGATTTTCCTGCTACAGCCTCCTGAGTAGTTGGGATTACAGGTGCCCACCACCGTGCCCAGCTAATTTTTTTTTTTTTTTGAGATGGAGTCTCACTGTATCACCCAGGCTGGAGTGCGGTGGCGCAGTCTCGGCTCACTGCAACCTCTGCCTCCCAGGTTCACACCATTCTCCTGCCTTAGCCTCCCAAGTAGCTGGGACTACAGACGCCCGCCACCATGCCTGGCTAATTTTATTGTATTTTTAGTAGAGACAGGGTTTCACCATGTTAGCCAGAATGGTCTCGATCTCCTTCTCGTGATCCACCTGCCTCGGCCTCCTGAAGTGCTGGGATTATAGGTGTGAGCCACCGCTCCTGGCCATGCCCAGCTAATTTTAAAAATATTTTTAGTAGAGAAGGGGTTTTGCCATGTTGGCCAGGCTGGTTTCGAACTCCTGACCTCAGGTAATCTGCCCACCTTGGCCTCCCAAAGTGCTGGGATTACAGGCGTGAGCCACCGAACCCAGCCAAAAGAAGTTTTGTATACAAAATTTCTTATATCTTTTCTTACAAAATAAGTTTTATAGCTTAATTTTTCTCCTTTTCCTGGCCCTGTTTTAAGCATAGCTACTCTACAGTTATTCTTGATCCTATTCTAAGATAACAAAAAGTAAAAATAAATGTTTTATTTGGTTAGTTAGGGACATTGTTTATAGTACCTGGGCTCCAGACCTGCTGAATGAGCAAATAAAACATCTGAATAGCAACAGTGTCCACATTTGTCCCAGTACAAACCTGAGTTTGCCTGAAGACTCAGCTAAGAGGTAGGGTCCTTGGTTGCTACTTGCCTCAGAATTGTTTACCATCACCAGTCAGTAAACAAATAAGCATGATATTGTATTAAAAACACCACAATAGAAATAGACATAACTTGGGTGGGGAGAGACTGGGTAAGAAAAAGTTTAGGGTCTGCCAGAATCTGGATGAAGATAGGAGTTTCCGTAGGAGTTACCTCGAAGAAAGAGGATTGCCAAATTGAAGTGAGGGACAAGGGTAGGAAAGGGAAGAATAAGCAAACAAGTAGAAGAGCAATTGGAACTGAGTCTGGAGAGGTAATGGGAAATGATATCACAAAGGGCTATGCCACCACGAAGGGCTATGCCACAGAGTATGTCCTTTATCCCAAAGCTAAGAATGAAAAAAAAGATCAGATACATTTGTTTGAAAGATCACTCCAGTCTAGTGGAGTGGAGAATGGCTTGAGATAAGAGAGTCAGCATTTGTATAATTCACATGTGAGATTATAAGGGCTTGAATAGTGATGAAGATACGGGAATAGATTGGAGAGAAATTATTCTGAAGTTGATCTACATTTGACTAAGAAGTCATAAAGAATGTGCCTTCAGCTTTTGTTTTATAGAGCCAAGGAATATAGGGAATTGAATCTCTATCACAGTATTTTACATGTAGTAATTAAGTAAATATTAAAACTAATTACTACTGCTTTTGACTAGTACAATCAGCAGGGTGGACCATTGCTACTTTTAAGAAATGTAACTTTGCGGCTGGGTGCAGTGGCTCACGCCTGTAATTCCAGCACTTTGGGAGGCCAAGGTGGACAGATCACAAGGTCAAGAGATCGAGACCATCCTGGCCAACATGGTGAAACCCTGCCTCTACTAAAAATACAAAAATTACCTGGGCGTGGTGGCATGTGCCTGTAGTCCCAGGTACTTGGGAGGCTGAGGCAGGAAAATCATGTAAACCCCGGAGGCAGAGGTTGCAGTGAACTGAGATCGTACCTTTGCACTCTAGCCTGGTGACAGAGCGAGACTCCATCTCAAAATATAGATAGATAGATAGATAGATATAGATATATAACTTTGCCTATTTTGATTAGGAATAAATTAAAGGATGTCTGTCTGATATAATCATTTATAAATAGAAATATCCAATAAGAACTTCTCAAATCACCAAGGATTAGAAAAATACAGATAGAAAATAGAAACCAAGAAATGATTACTTCTAGATAAAAGGAGGTTTTTTTGTAGTGAAGAATTTGGAGAACAAAATTATAAAGGCCTGGTTGTCAGCAAGTTGAGTATTGAAGTGATGAACTAGATTTAAGCTTTGTTCTCGTTATTCTGCTTGTTCAGGATTATGAAGACTTAATTAAATGTTTGTTAAGCACTAGCTTTATGCAAGACACTGTGATAGTTGCCAGGCTTTTTGTTGCTGTTAGTTGTCAGGGGATAGGCATAAATTAACAAAGCAGTTTAGAATTTAGTTGATGAAACAAGGACTAAGATATAAAAACGTGACTGCAGACCTAGAACACAGGATATACTATATACCAAAATATTGTACAGAAATCCTTTGAATTAAAAAAAATTGAACTGTGCTGCACAAACATCCATTGCTTTCTTCATTTCTTACAAATATTGTTTTTATCCAGATGTATAGCCATGGAATTGAATTGGCTTGCCAAAAGCAGAAAGAGTTTGTAAAGAGCTCTGTGGCGTGCAAATGGAATCTTGCTGAAGCTCAACAGAAACTTGGTAGCTTAGCACTGCATAATTCTGAGTCCTTGGATCAGGAGCATGCCAAAGCACAAACAGCAGTATCAGAACTGAGGCAACGGGAAGAAGAGTGGCGACAGAAAGAAGAAGCTCTAGTACAAAGAGAGAAGATGTGTCTGTGGAGCATGGATGCCATTAGCAAGGATGTTTTTAATAAGGTATGACCTTGTATTGAGCCATAATGAAAGAAGAAAAACTGAAGTGTTTGTACAAACCAGTTGTGTGTATTTGGTAGCAAAGCAGCAGAATCCCATAAACAGTGTTCAATTTTAACAGTTTATGAAAGGTGCTTGAAAAGTTATGAAAGTCAGAAAGTCTCAAAGCTCTTGTTGTAGAGCTGCAGACTCCAGGCAGTTAATTGAGCAGTCTGAAATACATATTTATATAAATGTACTGCCGAACAAATATTACATGTATTAAAAAACATTCACAAAAATTTGATATTTATAACGATGGGAAAATAGATCAGTTGTGAAATATTTTCCTCCACATCTCATATTTTGTACCCCCTACATTGATTATCACTACTTTAGAGTTCCTTTAATACAACTACCTTATTTTTATAAATGAATCAACTAAGTAGAAAACTAAGTAGAGTGACTTAATAACTTAGTGGTGGGTTAAATGTGAGAAATTCCTGACTGGGATGGAGAGATAAGATAATGAGAAGTGTTGAATATCCTTTATTCAGTGCCTTTAAGAATGAAGGCTTAGACTTTTAAAATCCCATGTTTTTCAAA
The DNA here is from genome assembly GCF_008728515.1 of Papio anubis. NCBI lineage: Eukaryota > Metazoa > Chordata > Mammalia > Primates > Cercopithecidae > Papio > Papio anubis. The sequence continues at coordinate 33,648,458 of NC_044988.1, forward strand.
CTTCAGGGTTTAATACCTCAGTTTTCCATTTGAAAACTAGAGTTTCTAGAGATTAATTTTCAGATGCATGAAAAGGGGATAAAAGGCAAAACTTCATGAACTAGTGTTTTAAATGTGGAATAAAATGATATTTATTGAAAAATAGGCCAGGCTTAGATGTCCACGCCTGTAATCCCAGCGCTTTGGGAGGCCAAGGCAGGCAGATCACTTAAGTCCAGGAGTTCAAAACCAGTTTGGGTGACATGATGAAATCCCGTCTCTACAGAAAATACAAAAATTAGCTGAGTATGGTGGCATGTACCTGTAGTGCCCGTAGTCCCAGCTACTTAGGAGGCTGAGGCTCGAGGATTACTTGAACCCAGGAGGTAGAGATTGCAGTGAGCCGAGATTGCGCCACTACGCTCCAGCCTGGGCAACAGTGAGACCCCGTCTCAGAAAAAGAAAAATTGTAGTTTGTATTAAGCCTTATTTTGGAGAGCCATTTATAAAGAAGTCTATGAACATGCTGATGGATACAGATATTTTGGTGTTCATTTTTTTCACTATCCCATAATGGCTGAAGGAAACACAGTTCACAGAGCTGAAAGCTTTTAGCTTTACCACAAAGGTAGATTTTGTATGTTATCCACTATGAGTGTTCTTTAGGCCTGAAACATGCAGAGAATAGGGAGAAAGAGGCCTTCAAGTGTCATCATTTTCCTTAATTAGCCCATGGGTGTATCATAGGAGTGAATTTGGACTTTAGACTTGTTTTCAGCCCTTTCATCGTGGAAAATTTCAACATACACAAAGTGAACAGATAAACCCCACAGTCCACATCAATGACTGTCATCATTCTGCCATTTTCATTTCATCTGTACCTTCCCCTACACCCATTCCTGCATTTTATTGTTATTTTTTGTTTAATTTTTGGGTAAGATTTATATACTTTGAGATGCACAAATCTTAAGTGTAAAATTTTAACAAATAGATACATTTGTGTAGTCCACAATCCTTTGAATATATGAAATGTAGAACCTAGGAAAAAAGTATTTAAATCTTCAGTCTGTAACCTATGGGGCAATGAAATTCAGTCATTTTCTACTAATTTGTAAAGTGATACTTCTTTATATTTGTACTTCACCCTCAAGTTTCAGGGAGAGACTGCTCATTCTTGTCTAAGTCCACAATGAACCTTATCTTTAACCATCATTATTTTCTAGACTTCTCAGCACATAACCTACTTGTTAATTGTCCTCTTGGCATCTGCTTTCACCTACTCTCATGAGCTTTTTAAATTGCCTTTCCCTGGACCAGCTCTAGTTCTGCTACAGCAGTCAGTAACACACCTCGCCACTAGCCCTATCAGTACTTTAACAGTGAGTCATATCTTTCTCGACTTTCTCTGTGCCTCTACTAATTTACATATACTTTTTCTCCCCCTCCACAATGGGATCATTCTTTATCTGAGTCATTTGCTATATCTGTATATATTGTTTTAAGGGGTACATCTTAAGTGTTATTTTCTGTTCTGCATTTATATCCCAAAACTATTTAAAATAACTTTTTTCTTCCAGAAGGTTCCAGAAATGTTCAAAGTAATATTTCTTGTTTTGTAAAGTTGATGTCTCTTCTTTAACACAGTGGTCACAAAAAAAAATTTTCATTTTGTTGTTGCTTTTAATTATTTCTTTAAACTTAGGTTCTAAGATAGCCTACATTTATCTCACAAATTAATTAGGACTATCTTTATGTTCCAGTCATTTGCTCAAAGTCCTACACTGGTTTTGTCTGGGAGCTTGAGACTTGAGAGGACTGATCTAGATCTGCACTATCCAACTTGATAGCCACTAGCCACATGTGCTATTGAGTGCTTGAAATGTGTCTAGTCTGAATTGAGATGTGCTGTAAGTGTAAAATATACACCGGATTCCAATGACTTAGTGCCAAAAAAAGTAAAATATTAATAATTGTTTTGTATTGCCTACGTGTTGAAATAATAGGTTGGATATGTTAGGATAAATAAAATAATTTATTAATGTCATCTGTTTCTTTTTGCTTTTTAACGTGGCTAATAGAAAACTTTAAATTACATTTGCAACTTGGATTGTATTTCTATTGGACAGTGCTGGTCTAGATGGCAGACTGTATAAAGAAAAAATCTTTTATTTTGAAATATGTAAACTTTTGAGTGCTTCCTGATTATAAACTGGCAGTCATCTAGTTTGCAATTTTTATTTTTGGCAGTGATGATAACAGGGTATAAATACGATCACAGAATGTTCTAAGAAACTTCTGCCAGTTTTTCTAGCTAGATACAAACTTTATTCTTGGTATATTTTATGACTTATTTAACTGAAAATAAGTACTTCCTTAATAGAAATTTGTACTTGACTTTAAAAATCAAACTGTTTGGTCTCTTCTAAGAAGTTTATTAGAAATGCAACAAAGGGCCAGGCACAGTGGCTCATGCCTATAATACCAGCACGTTGGAAGGCCAAGGTGAAGGGATTGCATGAACCAAGGAGTTGAAGACCAGCCTGGGCAACATAGCCAGACCTCGTCTCTACAAAAAATTTAAAAATTATCTGAGTATGGTGGCTCACGCCTATAGTCCCAGCTACTCTGGAGGCTAAGGTGGGAGGATCACTTGACTCCAAGAGGTTGAGGCTGCAGTGAGTTATGATTGTGCCACTGTACTCCAGCCTGGGTGACAGAGCAAGACCCCATCTCAAAAAAACAAAAAAAAGACATGCAACAACAATGGTCTATTTCTGGTTTATGTCTTAATAAAGAATTTATAGTAAATATAGTTTATGTGCTTTGAATTTCTGAGTTTATTTCCAGCAAGAACTCGAAAGATTAGGCAAAAGTTGCAAATACTTACAGGAATTAAATAATGCACAAGTAAATTATTCATGTAAAATATAAAGGATGTTTCTATACCTGCTTTTAATTGGGAAATTCAGCTTACCAAAAAGGGTAATTCAGTTGTTTTTCTGCATGATTTCTAAGATAAACCTATATCCACACATATATCATATGTATTTTTTTGTGAGACAGAGTCTTGCTCTGTCGCCCGGCTAGAGTGCAATGGCGTGATCTCAGCTCACTACAACCTCTGCCTCCTGGATCCACGCCATTCTCCTGCCTCAGCTTCCTGAGTAGCTGGGATTACAGGCACCCGCCACCACGCCCAGCTATTTTTTGTATTTTTAGTAGAGACGGGGTTTCAGTATGTTGGCCAGGCTGATCTCCAACTCCTGACTTCGTGATCCGCCCGCCTCGGCCTCCCAAAGTGTTGGGATTACAGGCGTGAGCCCCCACACCCGGCCTCATATATCATTTTAAACAAAATTAATAAGACTCCCATACAAGAAAATTTTAATTTTTAAAAATAGTTTAACAGATGAATTTAATCATGTAATATCAGTATGATACTATACCACAAATATTGTCTACAGGAAGAATTGCTAGGTATGCAGTATCTGAGAAAGAAGATTCAATTAGAATTTAAAATCTGATTTAAATTTCTAAAATTTTTTCTTAGAGTTTTATTAATCAAGATAAAAGAAAAGACACAGAGGATGAAGATAAATCAGAATCATTTATGCAAAAATATGAGCAAAAAATCAGACATTTTGGTAAGTCTACTACTTGGGTTTCCTTCTTTGTAATGTTTAGTATCATATGTACATGTGCAAAAAACGGACTTATAAAAAGAGAGCCAAAAAGAAAAGTAGCAAACTCCAATTTTGTAGCTACTTCTGGCACAGCTGTATAGATCTTGTTTTAGAATTTTTTTTGGTTATAAATAAAATTAATTGACAGAGCCAACCAAATGGTAAAGACAAGCAAAAGTATTATTATATAGTACTACCTTCTAAGACAACTTTATGTATTCCATAGCCTCTTTCCATTTCCCAACTAGTCTTTGCTTTTTTCTTTCTCCTCTTTGCTTCTTTGGAATCTGATTATCTTATGATTAAAAGATTATTCATTTTTTTTCAGGTTTTGGATATGATGCTTTATAATTCAGGCAGATCCTTGAACTGTTACTCAGATAAATATAGTAATAGAAATGTATATATAAAGAACTGAAAAATAGGCTTTTTCTATTGGGGAAAAAGGGTAAGAGGGGGTTTGATACAAGTGAAGGCTTTCCAGAGAAGCCAGCATCTGAGCTTGATTTTGAGGAACAGATAAGAGTTTTTCATGTATAAGGGAGGCAAGCCAACAGCAACAGCATGAGACGGGCAGTTAGGAAACAGCATGGTGTGTTCTGAGAATTATAGGCAGCATGATACCGCTGGCATGAAAATGCTACTAGGAACTGTTAGGAGTTAAGGTTTAAAACTTTTTTTAAAATTCCAAAGTAAAAACTTTTTTAAAAAAATTCCAAGTAGTATGTTAATTTAGTAAACAAGGTTTTTATTTGTAATATATTCATGAACTTTTTAAATGGCATTTTGAAATCTTTTTCCTATTGGTGTTTATTTACTCAGAATTTTTTGAATTTCGTTTATGCTTCAATTATGTCAATACAATAAATATTACTTTCAATGTTTTCCCTTCCTTTTATGTAATTTATTCATAAAACATTCACTTTGCTCATACTTTTCATTTTAAATAAAGAAAAAAGACTGTATTTAACTAAAAGAACAGTACCTGAAGAAATAAAGACAAAGTTTTTCTACATATCATCAATGTGTATTATTTATAATAGAAAAAAAATGAATACACAGGCCTCCCTTGGACAGATAGTAAAATCTTGAAATGAGCAGAGCCTTGAGTCATAAGGATAGAAGGCAAAAAATTTGCACATGAATCTTAGTTGTGATATGTGAATTGCCACTCCCGCCTACAGTGCTTGCTTTCTAGGCCCATGTTTTTCTGTTGAAGGAAAAATAGTACCATACTGATTGCTCTTTCAGAGCATGTACTGCATCTGGTAAAACAACATTCCTCAAGGTGTTTTCACCCAGCTGGCACTCTGAAAGTTGGTTGCTTTGAAGCCACGAGAAACCTAGTAAATGAGAAACAGTTCTTTCACTTTTGCTGTAAGCTGACTGCCTTGTTCAGAAGCAATTTTGTGTAGGAAAATATCCAAATATCACAAAGTGTTGTAACCCATCTGGTGCTATGTATCTTCAGCGTTTTATAAAACCTGCTTCTGGGTAGTGATGTTCGTTGTGAGAACAGTGAATTTCATGAACCCTACAGTCTGCATTTCTTTTGCTGTAAAATGAGTTTCTGGGTCAAAAAATAATGTGGTATGGTGAATAATTCATTTAGTAAGACTACAGATGTATTACTGATTAGAAGCATGGCAAGGAGGGAGGGCACTTCCACATCTAAAGTGGGCTGGTTCAAGTGAGAAATTACCAGTCCCTCTGAGATGAAGTGGGGCCAAGGTAATCAACCTGCTACTTGATGGCTGGCTCATCTCTGCAGTGCATTGTGCCATAGTGAGATTTTGATGTTTTTTGCTACTGGCAAATTAGGTGTTCAGTGGCTAAACTGGATTAGGATACTAGAACATCCTTGATGGGGAAAGTCTACACTGTCAAATCTATGCATAATCACAAACCTGTGCCACCGTGACCCCTGAATTTATGAAACTGTTGTGCAAATAATGAGATAGTTGAGGAAAAAAACTGACTTAACATCCACAGGTGATTAATAAGCAATCATTTTGCCATTATGTGTTATGAACTTCCAATATACTATCTTGTAATAAATACCAGAACCTTGCTGTTTTCATACCCAACCAGACCAATAGCCATTCCCGGAGTCACATTGTGCCTGTTTTTTACTGGAAATGCATATTGACTCTAACTTCAGAGGAGATATATTACTTGCCACAGCATGTTGGATCCCCAGGAATGTTACTAAGGTAGTAGGCTCCCAAAATTTTCACGTGTTTTATTTCCCACTCTGGAAATCTTAATAAGGGACCTGGAATACCTGCAATTTCTGCTTTACCAAGTTCCATCAGTGGAGAGTGGACCAACTTGTAGTCATGGGGAATGATAAGATAATAAAAATCCCTGTGGACTGAATTATGGCACTGAATTGATAGAAGTGTGAGACAAGACAGTGAAAATTTGTGGCTATACCTGCTTGATGGAAGATTTCTGATGTATGCTTATTGTGATGAAAGAAGAAAGCTTACCAAAATGATGACTATATTGGTATACTCTTTTATTTTGGTTTTTTGTTGTTGTTTAACTTTTGTTTTAAGTTCAGGGGTACATGTGCAGGATGTGCAGGCTTGTTACATAGGTAAACGTGTGTCTTGGGATTTGTTGTACAGATTATTTCATCATCCAGGTATTAAGCCTAGTATCCAGTAGTTATTTTTCCTGATCCTCCCACCCTCCGCCCTTCGGTAAGCTGCAGTGTGCGTTGTTTTCCTGTACGTGTGCATGTATTCTCATCATTTAGCTCCCACATAGGTGAGAACATGTGGTATTTGGTTTTCTGTTCCTGTGTGAGTTTGCTTAGGATAATGGCTTCTGGTGTACTCTTTTAAACACATCTGCAATAGGAGATGTAATTAAAGCTTCCAGTTGGAGGCTTTCTGGACTTGGATTGCATTCCAGACCCTTGGATGACATTGGCCTGGTGTGTGTGGGGGCTGTGTAGGGCTATAGGGCCTTCCCACCAGTGCTTCTCTGTGGTCTTATTTGTGCTTATATTCTTCAGAGTTTTTCCTAGCTTTTCCCTTATACAATTTATTGACTACCTTTCTTGTGCTGCTTTTACCCTTACAATTAGGTAGAATTTACCACGTAATAGTAAATGGTACAGTATATCATGGAATAGTATAAAGCATTAAAATCTGATTTTTTCCTCTACATTTGTATTTAGTTTATTAATTTAGGTAATTCACATTTTATAAATATAAAATATTAATTTAGAAACAAAGCCTTTTATCTCTTACATTTTACAACCGTTACATTCAAAGTTATATGCATGTTTGACATCACTGGCTTTATGATCATCAGAGCTGCTTTTTGAGTCATCTAACTTTCAGAGCACATCATCTTCAGTTTTAGCCAAAGTTAGCTGTGATTCAGCTTTTTTTAATCTGTGTAGGATGTTGTCACTGGAAATTTTACCAAGAGCTATAAACATTTGCGCAAATACTATGATAGGATTTTTTTCATTTGTACTGACTATGAGCATTTACAACCTCTTCAATGTAATTGTTTATTGCTTTAAAAAAAAAATCAATATCTTATTTTTGAAAAACATTTAATATAAAGCATTCTTACATATGAAGTGAAATGAATAGAAAATGTATATGATTTTTATTTATTTATTTATTTATTTATTTTATTTATTTTTTTTTTTTTGAGAGGAAATCTCGCTCTTGTCCCCCAGGCTGGAGTGCAGTGGTGTGATCTCTGTTCACTGCAGCCTCCGCCTCCCGGGTTCAAGCAATTCTTCTGCCTCAGCCTCCCGAGTAGCTGGGATTACAGGCACCTGTCACCACGCTGGCTAATTTTTGTATTTTTAGTAGAGATGGGGTTTCACCATTTTGGCCAGGCTGGTCTGGAACTCCTGACCTCAGATGATCCGCCTGCCTTGGCCTCTCAAAGTGCTGGGATTACAGGTGTGAGCCACCACGCCGGGCCTTAATTTTATTTTTTTAAAAAGTCATTCAAAACTAGGCCTGGAAGGAAATACCTCAAAATGTTAACAATAATGTCTTGTGGTAGAATTACAGATAACTTTTATTTTCTGGATTTTAAAAATTCTTCACGATAAATAAACTTTATTTTTATAATGCGAAAAAAAATTTTCAAAGAGTTTATCCTAAGAATTCAAAATGGCTTAATGTTAGAAAACTCATTAATGTGATTCACCATATTAACTGATCATAGTAGTATAACCGCAGGACTTGGTGATCAGTTTGATGTGGGAGAAATGGAAATGTCACAGGAATTTCTAGAACGCTTGATTTGGTAACATGGAGCCTAGGAGGCACTGTAGGATGGCAGAGAGACAAGTATGGGTTTGGTTTCAAGTAAGATGGATTTATATGCAGGCATATCGGTAGAAATGCATATGGTGGTAGATGATTGGAAATATAGGAGATCTGGAGTTTAGGAATATGGGAAATGATCATACAGCTTTCCTCAAGTAATTCACAAACTAGCTGGGAGATTTTTAGTACACATGGAAATTAAAATGAATTAGTGCAGTTTGTTAAAATGTATCATTCTAAGCCTGGTGTGGTGGTCATGCCTGTAATCCCAGCACTTTGAGAAACTGAGACTGGAGGATCACTTGAGCCCAGGGGTTCACGACCAGCCTGGGCAACACAGTGAAACCTCATCTCTACAAAAAAAAAAAAAAATTAGTTGGATGTGGTGGCTTATACCTGTAGTCTCAGCTACTGCAGAGGCTGAGGTGGGAGGATCTCTTGAGCCCGGGAGTTTGAGGCTGCCATGAGTTGTGATTGCACCAGTGTACTCCAGCCTAGGCAATGGAGGAATACCCTGTCTCTCAAGATAATTAATTAATTAATAATAATAATTCTATAAGTATAATGAAAGAGGAAAGGGAAATCAGTAATAAGGACATGTGTATTTCAGGACCATTTTAGGAATCAGGTGGCATATGAAGGTTGATGATGGATTGAGATTTAGATGTTCACTAGGGAAATACATAGGTTAAAGCATATGATTAAAATATCTAAACTTGTCAAAATGAGGTTTTCCAAGCATTCAGATAAATTGTTTGGCTAGTTTAAAATGACTGTATTATCCTTAACCAAAGGATTAGCTAAATAAACATTTTTAATGGGTGTTTATTATTTATCCAGTATTTACTATGTCTCAGGCCCTGTTCTAAGGGCTTTATATGAATTAATAGCATTTAATTGTCACAAAAATCCTGAGTTAGGTACTGTTTTCAGCCCTATTTTACAGATGAGGAAATGGAGGCCTATAAAGGGACTTGCCCACGATAGTAAAATGGTGAGGCCAATATTTGAACCTGGGCCATTTAGCTCTAGTCTGTGTTCTCAGTCACCATCTTAAGTTGTTATTCTCCATTTGTATACAAGTTTGTTTACAAATTCCAAAATAATGTCAGTAATTTGAGGTATATGCTGTTCCACTAAGTTGTTGATTCTCTTTGTTTATTTTTTGAGACAGAGTCTTTTTCTGTCACCAGGCTGGATTACAGTTACAAGATCATAGCTACTTCAGCCTCAATTTCCTAGGCTCAAGCAATCCTCCTGCCCCAGCCTCCCAAGCAGCTGGGACTACAGGTGTACTACGCCACGCCTGGCTAATTATCTTTTTGTGTAGAGATAAGGTCTCATTTTGTTGCCTAGACTGACATAAAACTCCTGTGCTCAGGTGATTCTCCTGCCTCAGCCTCCCAAAGCACTGGGATTACAGGTGTGAGCTACTGCACCCCACCTGTCTTTGTTTTGTTCATAAAATTCCACACTGTTTCCACAAAGGTCTGTATCAACTACCTGTAACTGAACTTATCAATTTCATACTAATTCAATGTGCATTTTTGAAATCAAGTGATAGTATTTCTCAGATTTAAAAAAAATGTATTTTCAATGTCAAGTGTTAATTTGTTTCAGGTATTAAATAGGTAGTTAAAAAATACTAACATTTGACCGGGAGTGGTGGCTCACACCTGTAATCTCAGCACTTTGGGAGACTGAGGCGGGTGGATCATGAGGTTAGGGGTTTGAGACCAGCCTGACCAACATGGTGAAACCCTGTCTCTACTAAAAGTACAAAAATTAACTGGGTGTGGTGGCACACACCTGTAATCTCAGCTTCTCAGGAGGCTGAGGCAGGAGAATCGCTTGAACCTGGGAGGCAGAGGTTGCAGTGAGCTGAGATAGTGTCACTGCACTCTAGCCTGGGCAACAGAGCGAGACTCCGTCTCAACAAAAAGAAAAAAAAAATTAACATTTAGTGATACCTTTCCCCATGGCTCCAAGTGTCAGGAACCCTTTCATGTTATCCTTCCTGCAAAATAAATCAGAATGGATAAGGCTTTTGTTATTTCAGTGAGTCACAATGCTGCCATGAAGAAGTAAACAAGAGGAGCAATGCTTTATCGTGGATGGTAGATAGAGTTGAAAATATTACCTCTCCAGAAGTGTAAGAAAGCTAAGGCAAAACTGCTTCATAGGATTTACTTTATGGGTTCAAGTGTAAGAAATAAGGATTGTGCTTTCTTTAAATCTGAGTCCCAGGAATCATTAGACTTTTTTAAAAGGTAGGGTTTTGCTCTGTCACCCAGGCTGAAGTGCAGTGGTGAGGTCATAGCTCACTGCAGCCTCCAACATCTGGGCTCAAGTTGTCCTCTCACCTCAGCTTTCCAAATAGTGGGGATTACACCATGCCTGGCAATATTCTTTATACTTTAAAAAGTAGTTTTAAGTAACTTACATAATCATTCTGTTTCTCAGAACTTCAAGTGACCTAATCATTATATGCAAAGCATCGGGGAAATAACTTTATAAAGCTTAGAATACTCTACGAGAAAATGCTACAGTCTTTATCCTTTTTTTTTTTTTTTAAGTCCTTTTAAGAGATGGGGTCTCACTGTATTGCCCAAGCTAGAGCACAGTGGTTCCATCATACCTTCTGCAGCCTCCAGCTCCTAGGCTCCCAAGTGATCCTGCCCCCTCAGCCTCCCAAGTAGCTGGGACTGCAGATGCACACTGCCATGCCCAGCTAATTTTTAAACTTTTTCTGTAGAGACAGCGTCTTACTATGTTGCCGAGGTTGGCCTGCAACTCCTGGACTCCACCATTCCTCTGGCCTCAGACTCCAAAAGTGCTGAGATTACAAGCATGTGCCACCATGTCCAGCTTATCTCCTTTGAGACAGAGTCTCTCGCTCTGTCGCCCAGGCTGGAGTGCAGTGGTGCAATCTCGGCTCGCTGCAACCTCCGCCTCCTGGGTTTAAGCAATCCTTGCCTCAGCCTTCCAAGTAGCTGGATTATAGGCGCCTGCCACCATGCCCAGCTAATTTTTCTATTTTTAGTAGAGACAACATTAAAAAGTCAACACTTTGCTGGTTCCGTGATTTCTTGGTGGTATTGACTTTGACCAAATTTCCTACTAATTTAGATAAAAGTGTAGATATAACTTAAATAGTATTTGGATTTCTTTGACATCTTGAAACAAAATGACAACCATTTTCAAATACGCTTAACTAATTTTTAAAAGACTTTGTTTATAAAAGACATCATGAGTAAATGGCTTACATAACTAACTCTCAATTTGCCCAAGACTGCGCGCATTCGTGGATGCAGGACTTTTTAATATTGAACTCTGGCCTGATTAGTTATCTGAAATAAAACTTTCTGTGAATTTTAGGAGCTTTTTCCAGTCTAAGTATTGCTTTAAAGAGTATTGTCCCTCACTTGCTCTTTTACCATAGTCTGTTGCTCTGGTAATATGAATTATCTTTAAAGAGAATCATTTTAAAATACTATTGAGAGATTAATGAATTAAGAATTGTTGGTATTTCTTCCCTTATAGGAAGAAAGAAAATATTTGACACTTATGGTTCAATTCTTTTTTTTACAGGTATGTTGAGTCGATGGGATGATAGTCAGAGATTTTTGTCTGACCATCCATACCTTGTATGTGAAGAAACTGCTAAATATCTTATTTTATGGTGTTTTCACCTAGAAGCTGAGAAGGTATTATTATGTGAACCTTGAGTTTCTGGGAACCTTAGTGGAAATCTGATTTCATACTTTATTGATGTTTTGTTTTGTTTTCTTTTCTACATTAAGTCCTTTAAAAGAAAGCAGGAAGGTCATTAGATGAAATTACCATTTTTTTTCTTTCAGATCTACTTGAGTTTAATGTGGGATTTTGTTGTTGTTGTTGTTGTTTCAGTTAGCATACAGAAACTTTTCCACTATGCTTTCTCTCCCACTCCACCCCCATCTCTCTTATTTTCATATTGCTATAATCCTTTTCAAACTAATTTGAAAGTCGTATTTTAAAAATCCAGACAGTAATCATGGTATTAAATCAAGTTCAGAGCATGGTCTTCCTTTAGTTATTCTGGTCCACATACAAATAATAATTAAAAAAAAAAAAAAACAAAGATATACTCTTTATATGTTTGTAAAGTATTTGACTTATAACTAAAGAGAGTAAAATCAGAAATATTCTAAAAATGCAAAATTTGAATCAGTATGCCAATTAAATATATATTTGTTTCTCATATCATTTAAATCTTTTTCAGAAAGGGGCTTTAATGGAACAAATAGCACATCAAGCTGTTGTAATGCAGTTTATTATGGAAATGGCCAAAAACTGTAATGTGGATCCAAGAGGGTGTTTTCGTTTATTTTTCCAGAAAGCCAAAGTAAGTAATTATTTGATATGATAAATGGGAAGATTTGGTCCCAGCTGAGACCTCTTTGTTCTATTCATATCAATAGAAGGCATCCAAGCAGGATGCCACAGGCTAAATTCTGTAGATTTTCTTGTGAAAAGAAAATTTATATTGCTAATTTCTTGCTAATTTAAACTTAAAAGAGCTATATAAGAGGCTGTACTACAGCATGTATATGAAATTGAGACCCATTTAAATGAATGTGTATATTCAGGAAACTTGTGTTCTGTCATTAATTCATTCAGTAAATGTTGAGTGCCTAATGCAAAGCACAGCTGTTTCAGATGCTCAGGATGCATTATTGAGCAAAATAGATACAGGATTCTTCATGTGTAGAACTCAGCAGTTTAATGAGAAATCAGACTTTTATAAAGAAAAAATAGGAAGCAACCTAAAAATTCAGCAATTAAGGGAATAGTTAAAAATACCCATGGTACATAGAATATTATGTACCCTTTAAAATTATATTTATGGAACATTTGTAGTGAGCTGAAGACATGCTTATGCTATAAATTCACAGGAAGCAGTACATACAAGATGATGTTGGCCATGTTGAGGAAAAATAAATAGATGTCTAGAAAGATTAAGTACCCTTTCACACTCACAAGATTTGCAGTAATTTAAAAGCTGCCCAAGAAGTAGAGCAATAAGGATTTGCATTCACTGCTAGTGGAAGTATAAATTGGAACAACCACTTTACAAAATTTCCTAGTAAAGTTGAACAAGTGCCTGCCTTAACATCCAGAAATTCTCCTAGGTATATACACCCTAGAGAGTAGATTCTCAAGGTGTGGTCCAGGATCCCCGAGGGGCTTCATGACCTTTTCAGGAGGTTCTCTGTCCAAGCTATTTTCATAATAATATCAAGATGTTATTTTTAATTTTCATTTTCATTCTCTCAGTAGTGTATAATAGAGATTAATGCGGAAGTACAAATATGAGAATCTAGCCATCTTCTGTAAAGCCAGACATTAGATTTAGAAAAATTGAAGGAAAAAGAAAAAGCAACTCTCTTCTCACTAAATTTTTTTGTTTTGGAAAACAATTTTTTTTTAAATTAAAATGTTATTAATGGTAGTGTAATGAGTTTGTCATTGTTATTTTTAGTTAATGTTTTAAAAATTCCTCAGTTTTCATTTCTAACAGTAAATACTGACAGATATAACTCACATAAATAGAAGCTCTTTAGGGCCCTCAGTAATTTTCAAGACGTAAAGAGAACTGCTGCTCTAGAGAAACTCTTACACATATGTACTAGATTGCTGTAATGGTTATAGTAGATTGTTCATAATAGTAAAAACCTGGGAACAATGAATAAATTGTGGTATAGGTTGAGTATTCCTAATCCAAAATCCAAAATGCTCCAAAATCCGAAACTTTTTGAGCACTGACATGACACTCAAAGGAAATACTCACAGATTTTGTGTTTTCAATTTAGAGATGTTCAACTGGTAGGTATAATGCAGATATTCCCAGATCTGAAAAAATTCACAATCTGAAAAACTTCTGGTGCCAAGCATTTCAGATATGCAACCTGTATATTCATTCTGTAAAATACTAGCCAACATCAGCATGGATGAAAAACGAGAGTGAATCAAACAAACCACAGAGTGATGTATCTGTTTAGATAGATACTAAATGGATATATCTAGTATCAACGTTCTTATTTTGTATTTTTTTATAAAGTATTTTTTTAATAACAGGCAGAACTAAATAATATATTGTTGAAGGATGCATATATAAGCAGTAAAACTAAAGTAAAGGAATAATTAAGAAGACAAAAGTTACAATAATGATAACCTCAGGGAGGGAGGGGAAATGCTCTTGGGAATTGGTTTCTAGGACACTAGTAATGATCTATTTCCTAATTTCTACGGGCACATAGTGGGGGTGTTGCTGAATAAACTGTGCGTATGTCTTTTACATGCTTTTCTGCACATAGGATATATTTGAACATATACAATTAGAAGTTAAAAAGAAATATATCAAAAGTTTAACTTTGGTTATACTTGTGTGGTGGAATTATAATTTCCATTTTCTTTTTCATGTACTACAATGAACATTTCCTTTTATAAACATAAAATTATTATTCGTATATTTTAAAAAAACTGTCAGTGTGGCAGTAGTCCTAACTTAAATACCCTAAACTCTTCTGAAATGCAACCGAAACACAAAGTTTTCCTGAAACAGTTGACTTTAATAGCAAATACTTGACTTGGTATTTTAGCTAGGCTGCTTCTGGTGACTAGTCTAAACTTTTGTTTGTTTTTAGAGACAAGGTCCTGCTCTGTCACTCAGGTTAGAGTGCAGTGGTGCAATCATTGCTCACTGCAGCCTTGAACGCCTGGGCTCAAGCAGTTCTGCCTCAGATTCCCAGGTAGCTGGGACTACAGGCACATGCCACCATCCCCAGCTAATTTTTTGTCGAGACATGGTCTCACTGTATTGCCCAGGCTGGTCTCGAACTTCTGGGCTCAAGCTGTCCTCCTGCCTTAACCTTCCAAAATGTACAGGCATGAGCCACCACACCTCGTCTCTTCTGAATTTTTACTTGACACTTAGGAGTAGTAAAAAACATAATTTCCTTTTCATCTTACATTAATGGATGTGTTTAAACTGGTGTTTAATAAAATAATGGAACATGGCCAAATCATATATATTGTTTGACATTTACTTTAACAAAGTAAAACTGAAAGGCACTGGTCTTCAATCTTAACATTGTATTCTTAATAATACTTTTTTTAAAATTATGAAATAATCACTTTCATGGTATGCTTACTTTGTTCCAGGGACTATTCTAAGCACTTTACATGGATTAACTCATTTAATTCATATAATATTTTATGAGGATTACTATTGCTATCTTATGGGTGAAGAAATTGGCATAAAGAAATTAAGCAAGTGGCCTACACATTACTTAATAATACAAAATCTGTCATCACTATATCTAAATCCCTAAACCTTAAGCATGCAGTGAGGCCAGCAATTGTGCCTCTCAATTTTCAGAAAGAATACTTTTGGATATGACATACTCTGCGTCCACACAAGTTCTTATAAAGCGAGGTGCTAAAATGTAATTAAGGAAGTTCTTCCTAAATTTACAAGAAGATAGGATGGCAGCACAGAACATTCTCTGTGTTATTTCAATAGATGCTGATGCTGATAAGTAATCCACAGGTTTTAACCTGATTACACAACCTAAAATCCATTTGACAAGATCTCTCCCGCTACTTGAACTTAAAGCCTGCATTCTATTGGTAGGATAAATCTCTGTATCATTTCTCTATATTCAGAAGAAACATAAACAGAGGCAGCTGCCAATAGGGAGTTGCCTAAGAGTTCCACTCCCTCAACCTAAGTTATCATACTTTTTCTTTCCCTAATATTGAAAAGAAGGTACTTGCTTAACTAGAACAAGAAGATAGTTCCATAATGACGTTGACTGTTGAATTCTATTTGGTTTTCATAGCTCTTATAAGTAGGGAATATAGAGTTAGAAAATTACTAGGAACAGGTAATAGTGCACCTTCATTAGTTGTTGGAGGATTAAAAGGTTTTAAGAATATCCCTTGATTGTTTGGTAGTAGGAGGAAGATAGAAAGAATTTGACAGATTAAACGAGGACTATTTTGGATTCTGTTAAGGATCCAGATAAATCAAGGAAAATACAGAGAAAGCCTTCTTTTCTTTTAGTTGTGTGCGTATGTATCGGGAGGGATTGTTTTTTATTAGCTTATTTTGCTGAAGCAGAAGGAAATGGAGCAAACCAATTATTAATGTTCCTATAAATCAGGTAGTTTTCACAAATGTGACAGGGATCATGGTGGTTTCTATATTTAGACTATTCACCTTGTCATTACTTCCTCCACTTCAAACCTGTTATATGCTTTCTGGAGTTTACTATGTCTAGAAATCTTGAAGAACACAGTCTTTGTTTTTTGTTTGTTTGTTTGTTTGTTTGTTTTTTCTAGGCAGAGGAAGAAGGTTATTTTGAAGCATTCAAAAATGAACTTGAAGCTTTCAAGTCAAGAGTAAGACTTTATTCTCAATCACAAAGTTTTCATCCTATGACACTTCAGAATCATGTTCCCCATTCTGGTGTTGGATCTATAGGTTTATTAGAATCCTTACCACAGGTAAGTTGGAAAAGTAAATATTTATTTTATAAGCATATTAGTTCACATAATTTTTGTTATTTTGCCAAACTTTTTTTTTTTTAATGTGTGTTACTATTTTACGTATTCCTGCCTCAGAAGATAACTGTTGAATCTTACTTCATGCCATGTTTTGGTACCAAATCTCACCTCTTAAGTATTTAGAGATACCAGATTTCCTCTCCTTTTAATGTAGTAATGATTAGTTATACCTAACCATTCTTTTTTTTTTTTTTTTTTTTTTTTGAGACGGAGTCTCGCGCTGTGTCACCCAGGCTGGAGTACAGTGGCGCGATCTCAGCTCACTGCAAGCTCCGCCTCCCAGGTTCAGGCCATTCTCCTGCCTCAGCCTCCGAGTAGCTGGGACTACAGGCGCCCGCCACCACGCCCGGCTAGTTTTTTGTATTTTTAGTAGAGACGGGGTTTCACCATGTTAGCCAGGATGGTCTCCATCTCCTGACCTCGTGATCCGCCCGCCTCGGCCTCCCAAAGTGCTGGGATTACAGGCTTGAGCCACCGCGCCCGGCCTACCTAACCATTCTTAAGAACAAATCTTAGCTATTGATCCTCTCAGTCATAAACTCTTCAAGATGGCTCCCTCAGGAACTTCCTTAAAACATCTCATCCTGAGTTAGAACTATGCCATTTTGATTTTTTTTAGATGAATTAGCTTCAAAGTGGACATGCAAGTGGAATCAGTGTGATCTGTTGCTTAAGTTTATTTAGTATTTTCTTGTTAAATGTTGGTATTGTCTACAAGATGTAACATTTTTAGAACACATTAATGTAGCTGATAATATTGTATCTGGTAATATTGGCCAACTGTTTGAGTCTCTTCGAAGTCTTCAGTGGTTTGATCAAGGTAAAACCATGTCATATAGGCAGCATGAAAAAATTTACATCAAAAAGGAGAAGTGATCAGACCACTGGTCTTCCTGATGCTAGTTAGGATTACAAGTTCAAGTTATTAGATAATTCCTACCCATTTGATTTTACTAGTAGCACTTTAGCCCAGTCATCTCTCATTTCCAGGCTCCAAGATTTTAAGACCAGCTTTAGCCAGTTTAATCTGTTGCCTACATTGTGAGAAGGAAAGTCTTATGCAAAAGACAATGCAAGGAGAGTCCTATATTTAGTTTTAAACCTCATAAAGTGCTAAAAATTGAGATTTTCAATGACTTGACCTTATGTCACTATAATTTCACCATTCCAATTACATGTATGTCCTTTAAGGAAAGCGATTGATCATATTTACCCCAGTCAAAAATATTATTCTCAGGAGTCTCTGAGCCTACTCTGGCTCTAGAGGCTGCCTGGAAAAAAAAAAGTCTCAAGGATGGAAATAAATGTTTGATTTTTAAATAATTACTAATGTTCCCCCTTAGTTAGACATGTAAGGAATATTCCCTCTACAAATTTCCTACAGATTATCTCTTAATTTTATTTAAATTCATTGATGATTTTTCTCTTCATTTCCTAAGAAATGGCGCATAGGGAAGTAGTTTTTCCAGGGGAATTCTGGGACCAAGTCACTGTGAAATCCAATATATAAACCTCCTGCAATTAAAATGTCACATAATGCATGGGAAGGAAAAAAAGAGACTTTGGAAGGGTGTAACTGATTCTAAACATAAGAGGGAAAGGTACACATTATAGTATCTTAGCCTTTGTTATCAAGAAGTTTCCTCTGGTTTGAGAGAAGTAAGTCCTTGTTACACATATTAGATAGCAACTGATATCAGGTGCTAGGCATCCCTTATAGTCATGGGGGGACTAGAATTATACAATTCTGACACTTTTGTATTGCTGATATTATCAGAGTTATTCAGATTTAATTAAGCTGGGCTAATCTCCTCATGGTGGGAGACCAATTCCTTATGGTAAGCAATTTGAGCATCCTGGTGTAGTCCTGAAGGATACAAGGGCTGGATAAAATTTCAGTTAGATGCTTGCTACATGTGCAGAAAGGATTGAGGGAAATAAAATGAGAGGACACTTGAGGGACCAAATCATCAGTTTAGAGGTTTGGAAGAAAAATCTTACCATAATAACATCTCATTTTTATATCAGTTTATAGGTTGCAAAGCACTTTCACACATATTATTTAATCTTCTCAAATACCCTGTGATTCATTTTCATTCATTTTTATAGATGAGTAAACTGAAATTCATAGAACTTAAGTAACTTGCCTGAAGTCAACACAATAAGTGATGAATCTAATATTCTACTTTTGGATTTCTGTTATACTTCACTGCTTATTCACCTATACCACAGACTGTTGAGTCATATGTGTTGAGAATGTTACTAGATGAAAATATGGGACAGTCAATGAAATTTAAGTATAGGTTAGGTTGGGTATACCGATTCCTTCTATTTTTTTAAAGTCTCTGTATGATAGTATCTTACAGTTCTTAGGAAGATGGGTGGATGAGTTTTGGAGAATCTCCTCAGCCAATTCTGTTATTTAAAGTTGTGTCATGGAAAACTGGAGCCCAGTCTTAATAGAGTAATTGTAAGCTCTCTTCCAGAGAATTAGGTTTGGATTGTCAGAAAAAGGGCTTAAAGCTGTTTTTTTGGAGAATGAGACAATGTAGCAAGAATATTGGTCATTTTTTATAAAGCTTAAGTGTGGGTAACCATTTAGCTTTTAATTTCTTTTTTTTAATAATTGACAGCAATTGTTTGAAATAAGCCAAATACCATTCATTATCCTTAGTTTTGAGAGGTCTAATCCAAGGCCTTTTGGATATAGATATAATAACAGTTACTTTAGGTTTATCGTATAGGCTAGCTTTTAATTTTACTAAATTGTGAATTTTGTTCTCCTTGAGGCTTGCATTACTAAATAGAGGCAGGATTAAAACTGAGGCCCAGTGTGAGTATCCCGTCTCATTCGGTTGTCTCTGCTATTTCCTTGACAAAGACCTGATTGGGAATAATCCAAACTCCAGCTAGCTTTTTGACTTTTAGAATAAAGGAATCTCACAAAGTGTTGTACTTTCTTAGGAGGATCTTTAGAAAACCCTGCCTCCCAACCTCCTATTGGATGGTGAGGTTTAAGACATCTATCCTGTTTGACTATTGTCCTCGTTGGTGTTTATTAAATAAAATAAATACAAGTAAAACTAGTAATACAAGTGGTAAAAGTCTTAAGTAGCAGACATTCGGAACAATTGAGTAGACAAAATTGAATTGGGGAAGAATTTTCTAAAGTTCTGGATCTTAAGGGCTATACCCTTATTCATGGTGCTTTAACAAATAATGGTTTTATTTTTGCATTTATTGAGTAAGATTTTATGTTTTCTATTCCCAGTTTTTTGAAATTGACATAACATTTATGAGTGATGCTTGTTTAAAAAATCCCGTGGTTTTATTCTGTTTAAAAAATAAGGGTGTAAATACCTCTCAAAAGCGTACAGATTTCTCACTGAGTTTGTTTTAACCTTTGTGAAACCATAGTAGACCCTGAAGATATCCACAATTTTTACCCAGTAAATTTTTTTCTTCATTCAGATGATTTGCAGTTTTTCTATTTACTGTTATAATTAGATGGTAATCTTAAAAATGCATTGCTGACTTCAAACCATATTTAAATTATCAGTAGCTGTGTATATATAATCACATGGAAGTTGTAGCCTTGCCTTGTATGATTAAATGGAGAAGAAAGGTGGTATTTGTTAACATTTCTGTTTTTCACATGTATCATTCTTTTATCACATCTCATAGGTGATAGCATCCTATTTTTTTCTTTATTTTTTTGGAATTCAGCCCAAGTCTCTTTCCAAAGTCCATCTTCTTTCCTACTGCTCTACTACACTGCAGAGAAATAGGACTGTGAAACTGAATATATATGTATGTGCTGTCATAAAACTGGTTATAATGCGTTTTTTTCTCCCCCCCAATCCACCTTTTCTTTTTCCCCAGAATCCAGATTATCTTCAGTATTCTATCAATACAGCTCTCTGCAGCTTAAACTCAGTGGTACATAAAGAAGATGATGAACCCAAAATGATGGACACTGTATAATTTGGTTAAGACTGCTGAGGCCAAGTGCTATTTTGTTACAAGAAAGGAAGAACTTGGCTATTTTCTTGACACTTTTATGGGTGCTGCACTTTATTTTTGTTTGGTTTTTGATGGGAGGGAAAGAGTACTGAAATGTTTTGTAAACTTTTTTTTAATGTGCTGCTAGGTTTTTTGTTTTGTTTTGTTCTGAAGAGAGGAGTGGTACCATATGTTGCAGGAAGTCAAACTGGACTTTTTGTGGCTACTAAATTTGCCTTTAATCTTATTGTTCTCAATTTTGGAATCAAGTATGAAAATCTGCACAAATGCAATGTTTACAAGAACTGGTTGATTCTGGGAGGCATCTGCTACAGTCTCTTTTTATATGGATATGTACATGTCCTATTCTACAAAAATGATTAAAGATAAAAACGTACTTGTATCCCACTGCTAATTTAGCTGTCAAATCTGGTATTTCATCACATTAAAAGCAATAAATCAGTAATTGGTAATCTACTTTACTAAGTAAGTTGGGGGGTACAATTTTTAAAAGTCTTAACTCTTAAATACTTGACTTTCGGCACCATCAGTTAAATCCTTGACTATAATACAAATTTGATGTAGACATTACATTTACCCTCAAATGATTCTCAAAACTATATTCCTTAGAATTTGATTTTACCAGGCCGGGCGCGGTGGCTCAAGCCTGTAATCCCAGCACTTTGGGAGGCCGAGACGGGCGGATCACAAGGTCAGGAGATCGAGACCATCCTGGCGAACACGATGAAACCCCGTCTCTACTAAAAATACATAAAAAACTAGCCGGGCGAGGTGGCGGGCGCCTGTAGTCCCAGCTACTCGGGAGGCTGAGGCAGGAGAATGGAGTAAACCCGGGAGGCGGAGCTTGCAGTGAGCTGAGATCTGGTCACTGCACTCCAGCCTGGGCTACAGAGCGAGACTCTGTCTCAAAAAAAAAAAAAAAAAGAATTTGATTTTACCCTGCTGACTTTAAGAGTTATAGTAATATCAAAAGTGATGAGCTAATATAGATTTTCTTTTTAAATAAGAATAACTTCAAGCTCACTCTTTCTTAACATAGTCTGGGATCTCTCAGGGAGTAAGTTTTAAAAGAATACTAATGACTCGTAAGAACAAACAGGAATAATAATCTGATTTTTAAATTTGTGGTTATTGTTTCACTCATGTAGCCTTTTTAATTTTTTTGTTTTTTTGTTTTTGGTTTGGTTTTTGATGTAGCCTTTTAAAAAAGGACTCTTAAAAATGATTTTTTTTTTTTTAAAGAGAAATCTTGTAGTGCTAACTGCCTTGAGCTGCCAATTACCTATTTCTGAGAATTTGGTGACCCTTATTGGTAATGACGGCATTTACAACATTTGGCATTTCCCGTTTTTCAGCTCAGTTACCATAGAATGCTTCCAAGCTTTACTATTTCCTCGGTAAGTCATTTCAATTATGCCAGGATATTTGACGATTTAGTTTATGTAGAATTAGGTAACAAAGCTAATTATGCTATCCTTATTATTGAAGGATTAATCTTATGACTTAGACATGAGCTTTGGTTATATTTGGGTGTAGTCTTTGGCTAAGTACCCATTAAGACTAATAGCGAACACTTGGAAGGTGGCTAACTGGGACTGGGAATACATGTCTCAACTTGAGAAACCAAATAGTGCTAAGGGACTCAGGGTGATCAGACCTGTGACCTTGGCCTCATTTGTATTTTGTTTTAACTGAGGTGATCAGACACTTAGTACCCTAGAAATGGACTGGAATTATTGAATCTTCTTCTGTAACATCACAATCTTCCTGGTTTTCAGAATAAAAGTCTTTTTGTGCTTTTGATATAAATATATATAATAAAATGTTTGACTAATTTACATAGTAGTGTTTGTCAGCCTGTACTTTTTTTTTTTAACCCATGACCTAGTCATAGACATTTTTTTCTTTTTGTTCTGTTCTGAAGCAAGCTCTTATTTTTCCCTTTCTACCAAATTGAGAGAATGGGCAGACACAGGAGCCATATTCCCAGTTTCACAGAAATGTTACTTGAATTATTATTTTCCCTTCTTTCCCAGGATTTGCCTGTAAGCATTCAAATGGTTTTGAATTTCATTTTGCCTTCTTTAAGTTAGAGGTATTTAATGACTGAAGACTGGCGGGAGAGAAAGTATCAACAAACTGAGTAAACTATTCTTGAGGGGTTTTGTTTCTAAAACAGGAATTACTGAAAAGACGTTCTTTGAAACTTGATTTATATATTTTTACTTGCAAAAGAAAATACTGTGTTTTGAGTATGTAAGTGTGATTTGGTTTGTTTTGGGAACCATTGACTGATGCCATAATTTGCACTTAAAGACCATACATAGTTACCCGTACTTTAGTACTAGAAACAGTAAATTGACATCCTTGAACTAAATCCTATCAAATGAAATGTCCTTTTTTTGGTTTCTTAAGAAATAAAGAGTATACTAAGCAAAGGGATAATTTATATTTCAGGTTGGGCAATTTACCCTAAACAAATTAAACCATGGAAAGTGCAAACACATGAATGAAACTTTTTTTTTACATCAAAATATCATCAAAGATTCTTGTTTCATTTGATAAAATTAATATTTGAATAAAAAATTTTTTTAATCAAATAGCTGTCCATTTATTCTCTGTTAACTCTGTCATTTTTTCAGTGGTAGTGAAGATAATACTGACTTGAAATTATTACTCTTAGGTAGATGGGTAACATTCTCTTCCAAGTATACCATTAAGTGGACTCTTTCAAATTTTGCCTAATGAGCTCACAATCTCTTATAACTTTTCTTTAGGAAAACCAGGTCCTCCTCTTCTTTCAGACTGGCATATCATATTACCCTTTTAAAAAT
This sequence comes from Papio anubis, assembly GCF_008728515.1. Classification (NCBI taxonomy): domain Eukaryota; kingdom Metazoa; phylum Chordata; class Mammalia; order Primates; family Cercopithecidae; genus Papio; species Papio anubis. Next base: position 33,671,903 of record NC_044988.1, read on the forward strand.
GAATGAACGTCCGGGCGCGGTAGTTCACACCTGTAATCTCAGCACTTTGGGAGGCAGAGGTGGCAGGTCATGAGGTCAGGAGATCGAGACCATCCTGGCCAACATGGTGAAATGCCGTCTCTACCAAAAATACAAAAAATTAGCTGGGCATGGTGGCACGTGGCTGTAGTCCCAGTTACTTGGGAGGCTGAGGCAGGAGAATTGCTTGAACCTCGGGAGGCAAAGGTTGCAGTGCGCCAAGATGGCGCCACTGCACTCCAGCCTGGCAACAGAGTGAAACTCCATCTAAAAAATGAATGAACATGCAGCCCAAAGAACATGAATCTGTTTTAGTAAGTGGATTTTCTTACAGGATGAAAAAAGTTGATTGTAGGTTTAGGCAAGGTGATCCTGAAGTTAACCTTGGGGTATTTTCAGAGGAGAACAAAATGTCAGTTTACTTTTCTACGTCAGTCATGTATTTCAGTTCTTAAATTGGTGCGGGACAGAACCGAGGTACTTGTCTGGGTTGAGGTTAGGCTTTCCATTTCAATTTTGCCACTATAGCAAACATACTTTTAACAAAACCCTTAAATCCACCCATTTCTCATCTGTAATGGACATGGACATATATATACAATTGCATAACTCTGAGAAGTTGATTTATCTGAAAATTATTTGCTTACTGTGTGAGCCAAGGGGGTCAGGGGAGGGGGACACAAGGGTGAATATAAGTTCATTCTCGATTGTTTACCATCTAATACGAAGTGAAACCAGTCTCATAAGCTTTGAAGAATTAGACTTGTTTGATCTTCTCCAAATATAGAAAATGATTTTTAAAATTCCCACATCTTTCACATAGTTAACAGCATAATTCTTCATGTTATTTACACATCAGACATTTAACTTGGAATCCTTTAGAAAAAGATGACACAGTGCTGGACTGATTGACACTTTGGCGTGACAGTTTATTCAGTGCTATATATGGAAAAACTCAGTGTTTATATCATTTAGTGAGCTAAAAACAAAAAGCAGGAGGAGGAAAAGGGCTCTACAAAGCATATTGGCTTTTACCAGAAGCTTTAAGCACAGCTACACTATTTTAACTGTTTAAAATTTTTTTAACCGTAACTTTCAAGATGAAAATCTTTAACTGCAAAGATAGGAAAGCTATTTCTACAATTTATCAGGGTCTGAAGTTTTTTGTTTGTTTGTTTGTTTTGGTCAATGAGAAGACTTAACATATTCTAAAATACAAATTCTTGCTGTTGGTTGCAAGTATAGCAATTTAACATAATTTGAGATCTATAATTACAATGATTTGTTGTTAGTATAGGGCAGTTTTGTCACAAGTTATGAGGATCCAAAGTATCTTGCTAGAATGCCATTATATATAGCTGGGGGGAAGTAGCCACAGGGTGGGGTTTAGAAATTTGAGCCAGTATTTAAACTATTTCAAATGGAACTGACAAATTTCTGGATGGTGTTAACAACTGCCAGTTTGCATTTCCCACGGTACACTCTGCTTACAAAAGGTATAGCAAAATAACTTTTACTCTATAAAATAAGTGGGTTGAGGTGCTGTTCTCACTGGCTTTTTTTTTTTTTTTTTTTTTTTGAGACGGAGTCTTCCTCTGTAGCCCAGGCTGGAGTGCAGTGGCATCTCGGCTCACTGCAACCTCCACTTCCTGGGTTCACGCCATTCTCCTGCCTCAGCCTCCCGAGTAGCTGGGATTACAGGCGCCTGTCATCATGCCCGGCGAATTTTTTTTTTTTTTTTTTCTGTATTTTTAGTAGAAATGGGGTTTCACTGTGTTGGCCAGGATAGTCTCAATCTCCTGACCTTATGATCCACTCGCCTTGGCCTCCGAAAGTGCTGGGATTACAGGTGTGAGCCACCGCGCCCAGCCTCTCACTGGCTTTTAACAAAAATATAATAGTTTCTCCTGGCCATGGCATTCAGCTCCATACATGTATTTCCATGTAGTACATAAATCTTAATGATAGTCATTACAGAATTATTTTTTTGGGTGGGAGCAGTGACTTACACCTGTAATCCCAGCACTTGGGAAGCTGAATCGGGAAGATTGTTTGAGGCCAGGAGACGAACCTGGGCAACATATCGAGACACCATCTCTACAAAAAATAAAATTAGCCAGGCATGGTGGTGCACGCCTGTAGTTTCAGCTACTTGGGAAGCTGAGGTAGAAGAATTGCTTGAGCCCAGGAGTTCAAGGTTACAGTGACCCAATTATGCCACTGCACTCCAGTCTGGGCAATGGAGTGAGGCCCTGTCTTAAAAAAATAAAGAAAAAGTTGTATTACAGTCATATTCATTCCTAAAGTAATGAATGTATGTGCAAACTTTGGGCTGTTTTGGGGGTGGGGAGGGAATGGTCACAGGAAATAGTCTTAATTCTCATAGTCATGTTCTTCCACTCCTCACTTTGATTTCCAGATCCCCTAAGGGTATTATGAAGGCAGGCACGGCTACCATAGCAGGAGATGAAGTATTGCATAAACCGAAACCAGCCTATGGACTGTTTTAAGATCATTTATTAGAACAGTCATTCGGAAGCCATTGAGACATCAGGCAGCAGAAAGGAAGGTGGGATGGAGCAGGCCCTGCGAAGGACCACAACAGCCACAGTTATGACATTTCATTTTATTCTGATAAAGACTGATGTATGCCGATAACCTAGTGATAATCCATAAGTTTGGTATTTCACTACAGTTTTTAGAAAGCACCTAAGATTAACATTCAAATAAGGCATTATAGAAAGTTTTATAAAGAATGAAGTGTTTACTATAATTCTTTTAAAAAACCTTGGTTCATCTTGAAAGATTGATGAATTTTTTAAATATCAGAAGAAAAGGGAAATAAAAATTTTCCCCCAAAATACATAAGAACCACTTACTGGCACTTGTATTTTAAGTACCTGGGGAAAAAATGGAACGGATTTTTAAAGGCAGTAACAGCTTGTAAGAGGGCTTGTTTCATTTGACTTGGCATCAAGTAAAGTAAGAGTAAATATGCCATGGAAGACATAATCAAATTTTTCCTCCACCTCTCATATTTCCCCACTTCTACCAGACCACACAGTACATCAGCAACCATCCTTTAGATTCCAGTTTTTAAATGGCTGCTCAGATGACGCCAATAGAGTTCTTTCTCCTTAAAATATGGTGGCAGTGAATGCTAACAGGTACAGATTTATTTGATCAGGAACAAAGAACTCCTTCAGGAAACTCACTTACTTTCCTGGTCCTTGTTAACCTATCATGTAAATTCTTTTTATTGGTACACTTGTTTACTAATTATGATTGATTGCTATTTATGCCAAGGGAGCATTTCCCGGGCATGCCTCATCTATTCACTAACGACAAAGTATGCTTACTTTATTTACATAGTGCCACAGGTTTTCTCTTTTTTCTTTTCTTTCTTTTTTTTTTGGCGGGGGAGATGGTACTATAACTTGTTATTTATCAGGGCAGATCATACATTTGGATCAAAAAGAAAAACCAGCAAGTAGATCCTAAAACACATTTCTTAACCTGAGTCACATCTGAAAACATAGACTTGAATTACATTTTGTTGAAAATTCATTCAACTTTGGTGCTTGTAAAAGCACTTATGTCAATTTCTGACATAAATCATAACCCTCAGTACATACATATTTTCAAAGGAAACAAGTCATCTTAAAGTAATATTTTTCTATATGCTAATTGATACATTTTTATAGCAAATTGAAAATTCTGAGTAAACTAAAAGTATGCTTAACAAAATAAATACAGCATATATGGTTAACATATACATTTCTTAGTGTAAAGGCAGCAGTGAATTTGTGTCTCACAATAAATCTGTAAATCCAGTTGCTTTCTTTCTGGAATTTTATATAGTGTCTCACCATGTTCCACAATGCTAGAAATGTCTTTTTTGGCATCAATCTATGCAAAAATTTCTGACTATATATTTTCTCCAAATGACATGTAACTTTTTTTAAACTTTTCTAGAAAAATATGGAAACTTTATCAACCACTTGTTAACTGAACAAAAAGACTACTACCAAATGCTCTTTCAATTTTGCTCTAACAGATGTTTGAAAAGTTCAGACATCGCTGATGTTTTTGAGGATAACTGCATAAAACACCAGATGATTTCAAAGGATGAATCTTAGTATCCGACTCATTTGGCACATCCTTAGTATCCAGAATAAAATCAATAGAAATAAAAGTAATATAATTTTCAAAGAATTCATACATACTGGAAGTCTTAGGAAAAGCAGCTTCTAAATGGAAGGACTAGGAGGTTTGCCCATCTTACTATTAATAGTTACACACATTTCTCCTCATGGAGTAACTGAAGCTTTCTGGCTTGTTTGTGGAACTTTAGTTTGTAGGAAAGCATACACATAGGGCCAAATCTTATTAGTTTCTGTTCCGGAGAATGTTTCCAACACTCCTTTTTTCCTAAAGATGAAACAAAAAACAAACAAACACAGGTCTGAGTCTTCCTAATAAGCTCTTTCAAAGCTTTTCTGTAAACGATGATAATGTAGATTTAGGAGTCTTGGTAAGTATGGGTTTGTGTAATCAGGAGACAAAGGCACTTGGCCAGGCATTGGAAAATTTAGATTTTAGTTTCAGTTGTGCTCTCTGACTTACATAAATGGGTGCTTAAAAAAATAACAGCACCTATCATTTATTTTATTTATTGAGCATGCACTGTGTGTCAAAGGCTGTGCTACATGCTTTACATATAATAGTTTGTTTAATCCTTTCCAAAGCTCAAATTTTCTTATTTTACTGTTAAAAACATCTCTTTGTAATGTAACTTAGCCCAAATCACCAAGTTGGTAGTACATTTCCAAACAGAACCTGTTAAGATACCAGAACACCCGTCAGCTTTTTTTTTCTACTTAACTCCTTTGCAAAAGCTACTTTCTAATACTTGAGTATCTTTCCTTTTTGCCTAGGCCAACGTTTATTTTTTCCTCTACTCCACTCTTCTGAATTTTAACAGAAAGGGGAATAAAAGGTGTTGGTTTTACTGGGTTTCCTATTGACTGTCTTCATTTCTCCACAGGCAGATTTGTCTAGCTTGTCACTAGACCAGCAGCCAAAGTCTATTTTATTTACTCCAGTTTCCTGTGGATAATATGGTGAGGAGTGAGAATCAGAATCCTGGGGTTGCTTTTCAAGCCACACAGATTCCCTCCAGAGATTCTGGCATTCCTCTTGCTAACACCCCTCGTCTAGCCCATGTGTACACCTACACATATACACACTGGTTTAAAGGCTGCAAAAGGGCAACCTAAGAACTCTGGCTTATTACTTTATGAAAACAGGATCCCTCATACCTTTGCAGCCCTTCTTACTAGGTTTTCAGGGGTTTCACTAAGGACAAAAGCATTCCTTCTTGATACCTCATAAAATTCGCCACAGTTAACTTAAATATCACCCACTGTTTTCTTGGTAAGAAACATCTGCTAAGGAGGGAAATTATGCAAATACAGCATTCTTAGGGTATGAGAAACCCCCCTGCTTCTAAATTCACTGGCACCTGGTACAACTTTCAAGGAAGTAAGCTTCTTAACTGTTGTAAGCCTCTTGAAGAGCCACTTTAAAAATCAAACCAGTGTCACAAGTGGGTTAATTACTGAGGGCACAATTGCAGGCACCTATTTGATCCTAAATCGTGGGTGAACATTTGTCATTTTAATTTCTGTGTAATAAAATGGAACCAGCTTCAACAACTGGTCCTCCAAAGAGTAAGGGCATAGTGTTGTTTGTAAACATAGACCAATTACAATGTCCCACAGCTAAGAGTTTTTTCTAAAACAACCAACAATACAACCATCAGCATTTTTAAATAACAATGCTGACTATTACTAACATTCTTGCAAATAAACTTTCAGTTTTTAGTTAAGTCTCGCCCTAGTTCTATGTGTGGGAGCTGAGAATGAAAAGCTTGAATTAGGCCAGGTGTGGTGGCTCACGTCTGTAATCCCAGCACTTTGGAAGGCCAAGGAAGGTGGTTCACTTGAGGTCAGGAGTTCAAGACCAGCCTGGCCAACATGGCAAAACCCCGTCTCTACTAAAAATACAAAAATTAGCTGCGCATGGTGGCACGCGCCTGTAGTCCTAGCTACTGGGGAGGCTGAGGCACGAGAATCGCTTGAACCTGGGATGCAGAGGCTGCAGTGAACTGAGATGGCACCACTGCACTCTAGCCTGACAGAGTGAGACTCTGTCTCAAAAAAGAAAGAGAGAGAGAGAGAGAAGAGAAAGCAAAAGCAAAAGCTTGAATTAACAGCAAGAGGCAGCAAAAGCCAGAAGCAGCCTAGAAAGACTTCTCAGATATCTCCTAAGATAAGGACCCGCATCATTCACTTCATCTTCGCAGCCTTCCTCGACTGCCCTTCCTACCTTTTTTTTTTTTTTTTTTTTTTGAGACAGGGTCTCACTCTGACACCTGCACTCTGGACTGCAGTGGTGCAATCAGAGATCACTGCAGTCTCGACCTGCTGGGTCCAAGCAATCCTCTTACCTCAGACTACCCAGTAGCTGGGACTATAGGTGTGTGCCACCATGCCTGGCTAATTTTTTTTTTTTTTATGTTTTGTAGAGACAGAGTTTCACCATGTTGCCCAGGTTGATCTTGAATTCCCGCCTCTTCGATCCTCTTGCCTTAGCCTCCCAAAGTGCTGGGATTATAGGCATGAGCCACCGTCCCAGGCCCCTTCCCATATTTTGATATTTTGACAGAACAAATCCCAACAACCCCTGGTACTTCACTGCATTGGGGGATTATCTATTCATAGCCTTGCAGTGGTGGTGCTATCTGCCCAGCAACAATGCATTCTCCCTTCCTCTGGTTACTTTTGGGAAACAACCTCTCCATCAAACTCAGTTGACGAGGTTCAGGAGAGACTGTCGCCACTCCCCATCTTCAAGGATGGACATGATCAGAGCTAATCGATGCCAACCCCAAGACTTTTGCTGGCAAAAGAGGCTCTTTGCTGCTGGGGTTTCTGACTAGTAGGAGGTAAACTGGAAAGCTGAGGGGCTGCTACACAGGGACGGCACACCTGAGACTGAAGCCAACACAGAACAATGGAGCTGAGTGACTGAGGCCTGATGATAGGTGTTTTTGAACACCTGGACCCATCCATCTATCTGTGACTTTTTAGTTATATTACCAATAAATTCCCCTTTTGCTTAAGCTGGTGTGAATTAGGTTCTTAGTTAATATAAGCACATATCACATTGTATGATAAATACTGTTTACCCAGCTCCCCACCTCACCCACATACATAGTTTCTTGGAGCCTGACAGGGACTGGATCTAATTGTCCATGTGGACCAAGGGCCTACCACAGTGTCAAGAGAGTAAACAATAATTGCTGACAATGAATGATTTAATAGACACCAGGGCTGTTGTAGGACTTCCCAGGATCTCTCACTTAATTCCTTTAACAACCCTGTAAAGCAGATGCTATTTAATATTGCCTGACTTTACAAATAAGGGATTTGCAGCATGGAGGTTAAATAGCTTGCCTAGGGCAAAAGAGATGGTAATTTTCAGAACCAGTCTCATTAAACAAATGACAAAATTATAGTAACAGTTACTATAAAAAGTGGTTTGCCAACGTAATTTTATGCTCCAGAAACAATTAAGATGGTTTGAAAGGTCAGGCATGGTGGCTTATACCTGTAATCCCAATGCTTTGGGAGGCCGAGGCACGAGGGTTGCTTGAAGCCAGGAGTTTGAGACTAGCCCGTGCAACATGGCAAGAGGCCCATCTCTAAAAAAAAATTTTTTTAATTGGCCAGGTGTGGTGGCACGGGCCTGTAGTCCTGGCTACTTGGGAGGCTGAGACAGGAGAATTGCTGGAGCCCAGGAGTTCAAGGCTGCAGTGAACTATGATAGAACCACTGCACTCCAGCCTGGGTGACAGAGTGAGACTCTGTCTCTAAAATAAATAAATAAATAAATAAATAAATAAATAAATAAATAAATAAATAAATGTTTGGAAATGGTTGCTTCAGATTTTTACTGCATACGTGCCCTATTACAACAACAATAATAATAGCTAACATTTCTATAGTGCTTTCTATGTGTCATAGAAAGTTACCCATATTAATCTTTTAACCCTTTATTCTCTTCCCCAATTTATAGAGGAAAACACAGGCAGAGGTTAAGCAGAAGGTGAAGGTGAAGATGGTGAGCTGGGACTTGAACTTAGGTATTCTAGCTTCAGAGTCTGTGTTCTGCCCATGATACTGTTCTGCCCTGATCAGGATCAGTATTCAGTAAGTACACAAATGAAAGGGGAGGCAGTAAATCCTCTGTAAGAAGTGGGAAGGCTCAGTAAGAAAACTGGACTATTTCTTAGCCTAAGTCAAATACTCATTCAGTACAGTTCCTGTATGTGTTGCACACAAAACAATGTTAAAACGTAAGCTTTTAAAGACTGCTAGCCAATTACAGAGTCAGAGGGATTAGCCGCCATCTGACATTCTTCCACACCATAGCATCCTGTATTGGCAAATGTGGTGGGCAATATTAGGTTTGCCTTCCCAGCATTCATTCCAGCCCTCCCTCCGCTACCAACGATTCCCAGCTTACAACAATTCAACGCAGGATTTTTCAGTTTTATGATGGTGCGAAAGCAACATGCATTCAGTAGAAATTGTACCTCGAGCACCTGTACGACCATTCTGCTTTTCAATTTCAGTACAATATTCAGTAAATTTGTGAGATATTCAACACTTTATTACAAAACAGGATTTGTGTTAGATGATTTCGCCCAACTGTAGGCTAATCTAAGTGTTCTGAGCACGTTTAAGGCAGGCTAAGTTATGGTGCTTGGTATTTTCAAATTACAATGGATTTATCAGGACGTAATTTCATTGTAAATTGCGGAACATCTGCACATAGCAGAGTTTGGGTGAGACTGTCGCACTACCAACTCTAGATGTGGACTGGTCAGTGTAATTAGTGTAATCATTCCCACCCCAATGACTGGTTCTGCAGTGGGCAGTAACCCAAGCCTATAACAGTGAGTGCCAGGCATTCCCTGACTGCAGTTCAAGTTGGCTCCATCTGAGTGGTGCTCTGGGCTTCTATTCACTGGAGGAAAGGTTACCCCTCAGCCCGTCATAGAAAAGGAAGCCCTGCTGTTCCTGCAAATGTCTGCTACCATGCAGGAAGCCTAAGGACAAAGCCAATACACACAGGAAGGCAAAACCAAGAGAATGGCTACACTGATCAAACCCAGGTGTGACTGAAGCCCAACTTACCTTCTGGACTCCTGTTACACAAGTTAATGTATTTCCTTTATTACTTAAGCCCATGTGAACTGGGCCTTTTGGCATTTTAGCATTTCAGCTGTAGAGGAAGGAAAATCAAAACTAGACTTAGTGCACCACTATGCAAGAGAAGTTCTGAAAAGCAAAAACTCACTGGTAATATTCCAGGACTGGCTTTGTTTGGTCTTCATAAGCCTTTAGTCTCTTGATAACCGTCTCTGGTTTATCATCCTCACGCTGAATGAGAGGCTCCCCAGTCAGGTCATCAATGCCCTAAACAGGATTAGAAGAGACTAGTATCAGATATCATATTTCTGAAGGATATTTTCATAAGCAGTTCAATTATTTTTAAACAAACATCTCTGTGCAAGTGCCAAGCACAAAAATGTGCTAACTTTTAAATAAATGGAATTCAACCTCAAGAGAGATCATCGCAACAGAAACAGGGGACGCCAGTTTCATTTCCACAGTTATCAGTCACTTTAGCCTTAGAGTAAAAGGTTTTCTAAGCAGCCTCTAAGTAAGTTCGTATATATACAAAAAGATTCAGCTATAAACTGGGAATTTTAACTGCAAGTCCTAAATAAACCAAGGTGTTATGAATCTCTATCAGCCCAACTCCTAACATACTCCTTGGCAGAGTAGGAAATCAACAAATGTTTTTGAATGAGTAACAAACCCCTGTTGCTCCTGGGGCACCTTTAGCACCAAGCTCAGTGGACTATATCAGTCAACGATACCAAGTAACCTGAGAATATACCCTCGGGAGTTTTGGTCTGGCAGAAGATTTCCAAGTTCACTAAACTTATGTGTGTTAGGGCAAGAGGACTCAGGGACAGTATGCTATATGACAGTGCCACAACAACTACTCACCACAGTTTTGGGAGGGTTGAATTCAATGTTGTAGACTCGGCCACTGGCGGGATGAATCCAGCGAGCAGTAAGGCGTTGTTTAATGACCTCAAAGGGCACATTCAGGTTAATCACTGTGTCGATTTGATAAGCTCTGTCTAGGGCTTCTGCCTGTGCAAGGGTCCTTGGAAAACCTTTATAAAGTAAAAAAGAAAAAGAAAAAAGAAAGGAAGTATAGGTGGAGGGGGAGGTGGAGACAGAAGAAAGAAAAAGAAAGCATTAATGTTGGACAATCTGAACAAAAGGAATGAGGCTCACCAGGCAGGCTGATCACAGCTGCAGTGCAACTGTGATGGTGACCTGTCAACTTGACGAGGGCATGAGTGCCCAGATATTTGGCAAATATTATTCTGGGTATATCTGTCAGGCTGCTCTTACTATGAAATTATCGTGTAAATAGGCAGACTGATAAAGTATATTGCCCTTCCTAATATGGGTGGGCCTTATCTAATCAATTTTAAGGCCTGAATAGAACAAAAGGCTGACCCTCACCCAAATAACAAAGAATTCCTCCTGCCTGCTACCTCTAACTGGGACACAGGACTTTTCCTGCCTTTAAACTCAAACTGAACTCATGATCTTCACTCAAATTCCAGAGGCTGGCCAGGTGCAGTGGCTCACGCCTGTAATCCCAGTATTTTGGGAGGCCGAGGAGGGCGGATCACCTGAGGTCAGGAGTTCAAGACCAGCCTAGCCAACATGGTGAAATCCCATCTCTAAAAAAATACAAAAATTAGCCGTGCATGATGGCAGGTGCCTGTAATCCCAACTAGTTGGGAGGCTGAGGTGGGAGAATCGCTTGAACCCGGGAGGGGAGGTTGCAGTGAACCAAGATCGCACCATTGCACTCTGCCTGGGTGACAGAGCGAGACTCCTTCTCAAAAACAAACAAACAAATAAACACTCCAGAGGCTATTTCTGAAATACGACAAAATGAAACTAAAGTCCAGCTAAAGAAACACTATTAAGGCAAAAGGTCAAAACCCTAACAGATAAGCAGATGTGTTACATAGCTAAACAATGTAGTTCAAAAATAGACAGGCAAATGTACCTGATGAGTGAATTCAGAAATACACCCAAACATATTAGGGAATTTAAAATAATACTTTGATCACAAACTTTTGACTTTGCAATGTTGTTACTAAGGACATTTTGTCCAGAATACCAGAAAAAAATTAAAATTAGTAGAAATAATATATTTTCTTTTTCTTTTTTTTTTTTTTTTTTGAGACAGAGTCTTGCTCTGTCGCCCAGGCTGGAGTGCAGTGGCCGGATCTCAGCCCACTGCAAGCTCCGCCTCCCAGGTTTATGCCATTCTCCTGCCTCAGCCTCCCACGTAGCTGGGACTACAGGCGCCCGCCACCTCACCCAGCTAGTTTTTTGTATTTTTTAGTAGAGATGGGGTTTCACCATGTTAGCCAGGATGGTCTCGATCTCCTGACCTCGTGATCCGCCCGTCTCGGCCTCCCAAAGTGCTGGGATTACAGGCTTGAGCCACCGCACCCGGCCAAAATAATATATTTTCAAAAATGACAAAAGTTAGGCCAGGCGTGGTGGCTCACACCTGTAATACCAGCACTTTGAGAGGCTAAGGCAGGAGGATTCCTTGAGCCCAGGAGTTTGAGACCAGCCTGGGCAACATAGCAAGACCCCTTCTCTATAAATAAAAACATCAACAAAATTAGCAGGGCATAGTGACACATGCCTGTGGTCCCAGCTACTCAGAAGGCTGAGGCAGGAGGATCGCCTGAGCTCAGGAGATCAAGGCTGCAATAAGCCATGATGACACTGCTGTACTCCAGCCTGGTGACAGGGCAAAACACTGTCTCCATTAAAAAAAAAAAAAAGTTAAAACTGCACATGCATAATTTGTTAGAGCAAAAATGATGTCTGAAAAATTACATTTTCTTATTAACAATGAAATGTGGAAAAATAGACCTTATAATGTGCTAAAATGACAGTGATAATGACTAAAACTATACCCAGGAAACCTGGATTTGGGAGAAATAATAGCCCCCAAAGAAAGCTTATAATGGCAAAATCTCAATCTATATAATTTTATAAAATAAAAATATTATAAAATTTACACTGAAGTAAGTCATCCTGGTGAAAACAATTTTAGTACATTTAATAATAATAAATGGAGTTTAACAGCTAAATCTTGAGCACTTTCTAGATGCAAAGTACTGTATGTGAAATGTTTTACAAGGATCATTTCTTTTAACCATCATAACAACCCTAAGAGATATACTTTATTATTCCCACTTTATGAATGAGGAAACTGAGGTACAGTGAGGCTAGGTAACTTACTTTAGCAAAGTGATGGAAGTGGAATTTGAACACAAGCTGTCTTACCCAAATGTTCCTCAGTAGATTAGTCAAATTATGATACAGACACAAAATGCAAGCCCATGCATCTTTTATTTCATGAGGCAAATCTACATGTTAAATATAGATTTATTCAATGAAAAAGCAAAATGCAAAACATGGTATGTGTATGTGTGTGTGTATTATACAAAAATATATATAACAATATTAGATACTACCTGTGGGGGGAGCTAGAAACTTAACTCACATCTTATACCAAATATAGTAGCATCTGTGGGTTCCATATCTGGGCATTCAACCAACTTCAGATCAAAAGTATTCAGAAAAAAAAAATGGATAGTTGCACCTGTACTGAACATGTAGACTTATTTTTCTTGTCACTATTCCCTAAATAATACATTATAACAACTCTTCACATAGCAATTACATTGTATTAGATATTACAAGAAATCTGGAGATGATTTAAAGTACACTGGAGGCTAAGCAGATGTTACATGCAAACATTACACCATTTTATATAAGGAACTTGAGCATGCATGGATTTGGTATCCACAGGAGGTGGGTGGAATCGATACCCCTGAGGCTACTGAGGGACAACTGTACATTTCTGAATGTGTATGTATATGTTTTAAAATCACTAATTATACAAAAAATCCTGATGAATTACATACCAAGAAATTAAAAGTAATTGTTACTAAAGGATGCGATCATTAAGGATTTTGAGCCTCTCTGTGAAACATTTACAACTTTCTTAATTTTTTTTTTTTTTTTTTTTTTTTTTTTTTTTTTTTTTTACTGAGTCTCGCTTCTGTCGCTTCAGGGCTGGAGTGCAGTGGCCAGATCTCAGCTCACTGCAAGCTCAGCCCGGTTCCCCGCTGGGCTATTCTTCTGCCTCAGCCTCCCGGAGGCTGGGACCACAGCTCAGCCACCACCTCGCTAATTTTTTGTAAGCTTTTAGTAGAGACGGGTTTCACTGTACAGCCAGGATGGTCTCTGACCTCCTGGACTTTGGTGGATCCGGCCTGCCCCTCGGGGCTCCTGTAAAGTGCTGGGATTACAGGCTTGAGCCACCGCGCCCAGCCAACAACTTTCTTAATTTTTTAAAAGGAAAAGGTATTTTTGCAATAGAACAATGACAAAATCACAAACATCAGTGCTTCACATTCCCGGCCTGTCCCATCTGGCTCAGTCTTTGGCTTTCCCCCGAGACCCTTACTGCTTACTGTGGGTTGGTGTCATGCATGACTTGACACTTTCCTGGGGCAGCATCACCAACCTACCTTAGTTTACCTTCTTCCTGCTGCCAAAGATGACCTGTCTCTCCACCCATGTAATCCTACTCATTCCTCAAGACCTCCCACAAACAGGAATGTTTTTCAGCCCCTTCCATCTCATAAAGAAGCAAGATTTTTCATTAAACTTTTTAAAACAAAATTTTTAATTCTGAACCATACAACATATTTTGTTTTAAAAAGGGGAAGAGGCCAGGTGTGATGGCTCATACTTGTAATCCCAGCACTTTTGGAGGGCAGATCACTTCAGGCCAGGAGTTTGAGACCAGTCTGGCTGACATAGTGAAACCCTATCTCTACTAAAAATACAAAAATTAGCCACGTGTGGCGGTGGGCACCTGTAATCCCAGCTACTCAGGAGGCTGAGGCAGGAGAATCACTTGAACTGGGGAGGAGGAGGTTGCAGTGAGAGATCACGCCATTGCACTCCAGCCTGGGCAACAGAGCCAGGCACTGTCTCAACTGAAAAGAAAAAAAAAAACTGCCTACCTCTCCACTACATTACTCTCTGTTCACATCAAATTCTTTTTTTCTTTTCTGAGACGGAGTCTCGCTCTGTCACCCTGGCTGGAGTGCAGTGGTGCGATCTCGTTTCACTGCAAGCTCCGCCTCCTGGTTCAAGCAATTCCCCTGTCTCAGCCTCCCAAACAGCTGGGGTTACAGGTGTGCGCCATCACGCCCGGCTAATTTTTGTATTTTTAGTAGAGATGGGGTTTCACCATGTTGGCCAGGCTGGTCTTGAACTCCTGACCTCAGGTGATCCACCCACCTTGGCCTCCCAAAGTGTTGGAATTACAGGCGTGAACTACTGCTTCTGGTCCACATCAACTTCTAATTTACCTTTTAGCACTTATATCTGGGCTTATCCAAGTTTTTGTTTACTTGATTACTACTTGTCTTCTACTAGAATGTACTTTCCACAAGGACAAGGACTTCAGAACCTTCTTAGATAAAGCAAGCAAGTCAGGGCTGCAGGGCTTGGTGAGGGCAGCACTGAGTGCATGCATGCCTGTGTGCAGAGGTGGGTGAATGGGGTTGAGTAGGAGAGAAGACTAGATTAGCTACCCTCTTCCAAAAAAGGATATTATGACTCAGATCTTCTTGAAGAAAAGGCTTATCCCAAGGTTATCCCAGTTTTAGTGAGAACTCTGGACTCAACTGAAACAAATCTCGTGTCCTCTCTATATTAACAAAACTAAAAATCAACCTACCCTCAAGGATTCTGCCATACCTCTGGCTAGAGAAAGTTTACAGATTATTGTAAATTACTCTTGGGTCCTGCTTCTTCTGTGGTGATCCTCCCATATCACAGAATATTATCAAAGAAAGGGGAAAGGAACTAAAGTTATAACTGATGGGATCTTAGAAATCATGCAATTCACTTCCCTCTTTCACTTTGGATATAGAACTGGTCCCAGAGAAGAAGACCGGTTTCAGGATAGTCCCAAGCACCCCTCTCCTGCAAACGCCATCCTTGAATCCGTCCAAAGCTCATGAAATGCTCATTCTCCTGTCAGCACTCATTATTTTGGGCAGGTGAAATGCTCACGACACTCCACTTACCATCCAACAGCCAGCTATACTGGGTGAGATTTTTCAGCTCATGAAGGGCCAGCCGAGTCATGACATCATCTGGGATGAGTTTCCCTTGGTCAATGAAAGCCTTGGCTAACACGCCAATTTCTACAGCAAAGGGGAAAAAAATCAGTAAGTGCATTTGTTTTATCCCATTCCAGGCACCTCGGAATGAGTTGCCCAAAGGGGAAGTCTGTATGGCATACTTATGTGAAAATGTGCATCACCAACTTTTCTGATAAAAACAAAGGCTTTTATTTTCTACCAGAAAAAACTATGAAATAGCTGAAATTATTTTCTTTTAAAATAAGAATTTGAAATCATCATTATTCTGAATGATTCAGTTTAAATGCCTGCTATCATGTTATTGTAGAGACTTTTCCAATCCTGTAAAACAGGTGCTGCTATTGTGACACAGTTCCATTTTTAACCAGATTAGCATTGTGATTATGTCATATTTTTATTAACAAAACACTCTGGAAAATGATTTATGAACAATTTAATAATATTACCTACAACTATATGTCACTCTTATGCAACAGCATTTTAATTTCTTCATGTTCCCTTACCAAACTATTTCTATACTTTCAGAACTGTAATACCATCATAATCTGCATATCTACAATTTTATGTTCTTTTTGTCACTTAGCATTATTTAGTAAATACTTTTCAGTAGTTTCATATAGTTGTTTCAGGTAACGATATTACACTCCAAATATATTTAGAAATAAATATATAAAAATACACTTTATTACAGCAGTACTGTTGGACATTTAAATTGTGTAAATTAGTCTTGATTTTTCCTCATCACCAAAGACTCTTGTTTTTTTGCTTTTCTTTTTTTTTTTTTATTTCTCTTTGGGATTGTTTGCAATGAATAAATTCCCAGATGTCAGATTAAAGGGTCAAGGCATATATGAACATTCTCCTAACTCTTGGTATGAATTGCCATACTGACCCCAAAACAGATTCTAAATTGTCAGATTCATGAAACTTTAGATTTTTAACCAAGAACAGATTCTAAATTGTCAGATTCATGAAACTTTAGGCTTTTAACTAAGAACAGTAACTGCATGGACACAGGCTGTCATGTGGCAGGTGTGCTGCTGGATTTGCAGACTGCACTTAGAAGAGGGTTTGGTAGATGTAGAGCTCAGGACACACTGAAACAGCCTTATATTAATGTGTGAACTTCTTTGTCTCCAGGCTTTTGACCACTGCTCTCGGGAGGGAGAGCTTCAACCTCATCAACAGCATTTGGAAAAAAAAAATGTAAAAACGTGCAATTCTCTAGGGCCAACTCCCAAAAAAACCTGTTATTGGCCTCTCCCCTCACCTCTCACTCTTCAGGCCAAGCCCTCTTCTAAATCCCCAACCAGCTGCAACAGATGGGTTAGAAGATGGGGTTAATTAATAAAGTACTTAATTTTATCAGTATATGAACAAGCCGTAAGAAAAGATTCTCTTGCCACTTCTATATAATATTAGAGATTCTAGCCAAGGCAATTAGTCCAGAAAAGGAAATAAAAAGCATCCAGAAAAAAAGAAGTAAACCTATGTCTAAAGCCAAGGGTTTGAGACTAGTCTAGGCAACATGGTGAGACCCCATCTCTACAAAAGATTTAAAAATTAGCTGGGTGTGGTGGCACATGGCTATAGTCTCAGCTGCTCAGGAGACTGACGCGGGCGGATTGCTTGAGCCAGGAGGTCAAGGCTACAGTGAGCCATGATCATGCCACTGCACTCCAGCCTGGGCAACAGAGTGAGACTCTGTCTCAAAACAAAAAGCAAAAAACAAACAAAAAAAAAAAAACATAGAATTGAAAGTCCAGAAATAACCTTAAAATTTATAGTAAACTGATTTTTAATAGGATGCCAAAATAAATGAAGAAAAAGTAGTCTTTTTAACAAATGCTCCTGGGACAAATAAATATCCAGATGAAAAAGAAAGAAGTTGGACCTCTACTATGTATACAAGTTAACTCAATATAGGTCATAAACCTAAATGTAAGCGGTAAAGCTACTAAACCTTTTTTTTTTTTTTTTTTTTTTTTTTTTTGAGATGGAGTCTCACTCTTGTCGCCCAGGCTGAAGTGCAATGATGTAATCTTGTCTCACTGCCAACTCCCCCTCCCAGGTTCAAGTGATTCTCTTGCCTCAGCCTCCCAAGCAGCTGGGATTACAGGCGCCCACCACCATGCCCAGCCAATTTTTGTATTTTTAGCAGAGACAGGGTTTCACCATGTTGGCCAGGCTTGAATCCTGACCTCATGATCTGCCCGCCTTGGCCTCCCAAAGTGCTGGGATTACAGGTGTGAGCCACTGTGTCCAGCCTAAAAACTCTTTTTTTTTTTTTTTTTTTTTTTTTGAGACCAGGCACCCCCCTGTCGCCCAGGCTAGAGTGCAGTGGCCGGATCTCAGCTCACTGCAAGCTCCGCCTCCTGGGTTCACGCCATTCTCCGGCCTCAGCCTCCCGAGTAGCTGGGACTACAGGCGCCCGCCACCTCGCCCGGCTACTTTTTTGTATTTCTTAGTAGAGACGGGGTTTCACCGTGTTAGCCAGGATGGTCTCGATCTCCTGACCTCGTGATCCACCCGTCTCGGCCTCCCAAAGTGCTGGGATTACAGGCTTGAGCCACCGCGCCCGGCCTAAAAACTCTTAACAGAAAACACACATATAAATCTTCATCACTATGCATTAGGCAATGGTTTCTAGATATCAAACCAAGAACACAACTAACAAAGGAAAAAAAATAGATACATTAGACTTCATTAAAATTAAAAACTCTGTGCTTCAAAAAACACCATTAAGAAAGTGAGGCCGGGTGCAGTGGCTCCTGCCTGCAATCTCAGCACTTTGGGAGGCTGAGGTGGGCGGATCACCTGAGGTCAGGAGTTCAAGACCAGCCTAGCCAACATGGTGAAACCCTCTCTCTTAAAAAAGAAAAGAAAAGAAGTGAAAAGACAATGCATAGCATGGGATGGAAGAGAAATTTTGCAAATCATGTATCTGGTAAGGAATTGTATCTAGAACATCTAAAGAACTCTCACAACTCAACAATTTAAAAAAATTTTAAATGGGCATAGGATCTGAATACACATTTCTTCAAAGAAGATATACAAATGGCCAATAAGCGCATGAACACATGATCAACATCCTTAATCATTAGGGAAATCAAATGAAAGCCACAATGAGATACCACTTCACATTCACGAACATGGTTATAGTCAAAAAGACACATACAGGCCTACCCTGGAGATATTGTGGGTTTGGTTCCAGACCACCACAATAAAGTGAATATGTGAGTCACACAAATTTTTTGGTTTCTCAGTGCATATAAAAGTTATATATTTACATTACATTGTAGACTATTAAGTGCAATAGCATTATGTCTAAAATAACAATGTACCTACCTTAATTTAAAATAGTTTTATTGCTAAAAAATGTTAATGATCATCTGAGCCTTCAGCGAGTCTTAATCTTTTTGCTGGTGGAGGGTCTTGCCTCCATGGCTGATGGCTGCTGACTGATCAGGGTAGAGGTTGCTAAACGATGAGGTGGCTATGACAATTGCGTAAAAGAAGACAACAATAAAGTCTGCCTCATCAACTGACTCTTCTTTTCACCAAAAACTTCTCTGATGCATGCAGTGTTGTGGGATAGTATTTTATCCACAGTAGAACTTCTTTCAAAACTGTAGTCTATCCTCTCAAACCCGCTGCTCCTTTTTCAACTAAGTTTAAGTCATATTCTAAATCCTTTGTTGCCATTTGAATAATGCTCACAGCATCTTCACCAGGACTAGATTCTATCTCAAGAAACCACGTTCTTTGCCCATTCATTAGAAGCAACTCCTCATCCATTCAAGTTTTATCATGAGATTGCAGCAATCCAGTCACATCTTCAGGCTCCACTTCTAATTCCAGTTCTCTTGCTGTTTCCACCATATGTGTAATTACTTCCTACACTGAAGGCCTGAACCCTTAAAGTCATCCATGAGGGCTGGAATCAACTTCTTCCAAACTCCTGTTAATGCTGACACTTTGACCTTCTTCCTGAATCATGAGTGTTCTTCCTGGCATCTAGAATGGCGCATCCTTTCCCTAAGTTTTCCTATTTACTTTGCCCAAATCCATCAGAGGAATCACTATCTATACAGCAGCTGAACCTTATGAAATGTATTTTTTAAATAATAAAACTTGACAGTTGCAATTACTCCTTGATCCAAGGGCTACAGAATGGATGTTATGTCAGCAGGCATGAAAACATGAATTTCCTTGTGTATCTCCAGCAGAGCTTTTGGGTGACCAGGTGCATTGTCAATGAGCAGTAATATTTTCAAATGAATCTTTTTCTCTGAACAATAGTTCTCAACAGGGGGCTTCAAATAGTCAGTAAACCATGCTATAAACAGATGTGCTGTTATCCAGGCTTTGTCATTCCATTTACAGAGCACAGGCAGGGTAGATTTAGATAATTCTCAAGGCCCTAGGATTTCTGGAATGGTAAATAAGCATTGGCTTCAACTTAAAGTCACCAGCGGCATTAGTCCCTAGCAAGAGAGTCAGCCTGTCCTTTGAAGCTTTGAAGTCAAGCATTGACTTCTCTTCTCCAGCAATGGAAGTCCTAGATGGCATCTTTTTCCAATGCAAGGCTGTTTTGTTTACATTGAAAATCTGTTTGTTAGTGTAGACACCTTCATCAATGATCTTAGCTAGATTTTTCTGGATAACTTGCTGCAGCTTCTGCATCAGCACTTGCACTTTCATGTTACAGAGACAGCTTCTTTCCTTAAACCTCATGAACCAACCTCTGGTAGCTTCAAATTTTTCTTCTGCAGCTTCAACACATCTCTCAGCCTTCACTGAATTGAAGAGAATTAGGGCCTTGCTCTGGATTGAGCTTTGGCTTAAGGGATGATGTGGCTGGTTTGATCTTCTATCTGAACCACTCAAGCTTTCTCCGTATCAGCAACAAGGTTGTTTCACTTTCTTGTGCTCCAGTGTTCACTGGAGCAGCATTTTTAATTTCCTTCAAGGTCTTCCTTTGCATTTACAACTTGGCTAACTGGTGCAAGAAGCCTAGTTTCAGCCTGTCTTGGTTTTCAACATGTCTTCCTCGCTAAGCTTAATCATTTCTAGCTTTTGATTTAAAGTGAAAGATGTGCCACTCTCTTCCTTTAACTTGAACACTTAGAGGTCACTGTAGGGTTATTAATTGGCCTAATTTCAATATTGTGGTGTCTCAGGGAATAGGGAGGCTCGAGGAGAGGGAGACAGACAAGGGAATGGCTGGTTAGTGGAGCAGTCAGAACACACACAACATTTATCAATTAAGTTTGCCATCTTATATGGGTGTAGTTCATGGCACCCCAAAACAATTACAATAGTAACATCAAAGATCACTGATCACAGATCACTTTAACAGATATAATAATGAAAATATTTTAAATATTGCAAAAGTTACCAAAAATGTGAAACAGAAATGGGAAAGGAGCACATATTGGAAAAACAGGGCCAACAGCCTTGCTCGACACCGAGTTGCCACAAAACTTAGATTTGTAAAAAAAAAAAAAAAAAAAAAAAAATACAGTACCTGTGAGGCACAATAAAACAATATATGCCTTTAAAAACAAGTGTTAGGCCGGGCACGGTGGCTCATGCCTGTAATCCCAGCACTTTGGGAGGCCGAGGCAGGCAGATCACTTTGAGGTCAGGAGTTCGAGACCATCCTGACCAACGTGGTGAAACGCTGTCTCTACGAATAATACAAAAATTAGCTGGCTGTGGTGGCATATGCCTGTAGTCCCAGCTACCAGGGAGGCTGAGGCAGGAGAATTGCTTGAACCTGGGAGGCGGAGGTTGTAGTGAGCTGAATCGCACCACTGCACTCCAGCCTGGGCGACAGAGTGAAACTGTGTCTCAAACAAAAAAATAAATAAAAACAAGTGTTGGTAAGAATGTCGAGAAACTATAACCCTCATACATTGCTGGTAGGATTATAAAGTGGTGTAGCCAATTTGTAAAACAGTGTGGTAGTTTTTTTAAAGGTTGAACACAGTTACCAAGCCCTGCATGGTGGCTCACACCTGCAATCCCAGCACTTTGGGAGGCCAAAGCAGGAATTTCACTTGAGGCCAGGAGTTCAAGACTAGCCTGGGCAACACAGCAAGACCATGTCTCTACAAATAAATTTTGTTTGTTTGTTTTTGAGACGGAGTTTTGCTCCTGTTGCCCAGGCTGGAGCACAATGGCACTATCTTGGCTCACTGCAACTTCTGCCTCCTGGGTTCAAGTGATTCTCCTGCCTCAGTCTCCCGCGTAGCTGGGGTTACAGGCATGCGCCACCACGCCTGGCTAATTTTGTATTTTTAATAGAGATGGTGTTTCACCATGTTCGTCAGGCTGGTCTCGAACTCCTGACTTTGGGTGATACAACCACCTCTGCCTCCCAAAGTGCTGGGATTACACGCATGAGCCACCACACCCGGCTTAAATAAAATTGTTTAAATTAGCTGGGTGCTTGGCATGTGTTTCTAGTTCCAGTTACTCAGGAGGTTGAGGCAGGAGGATCACTTGAGCCCAGGAGCTCAGTGCTGCAGTGAGCCATGATCGCACAACTGTACTCCAGCCTGGGTGACAGAGCAAGACCCTGTCTCGGGAAAAAAAAAAAAAAAAAAAAAAGACAGTTACCATAAGAGATAGCAATTCCTCCCCTTGCTATATGCCCATGATAAATAAAAACATATGGCCAGCTATGGTGGCTCATGCCTGTAATCCCAACATTTTGCGAGTCAAGGCAGCAAGATTTCTCGAGCCTGAGAGTTCCTGACCAGCCTGGGCAACACAGCAAGACCCTACATCTAAATCAAAAAAATACGGGCATGGTGGTGCACACCTGTAGTCCCAGCTACTTGGGAGGTTCAGGTGGAAGGATCACTTGGGCCTAGGAGTTCAAGGCTGCTGCTGCTGAGTTACGATTGCATCACTGCACTCCAGCCTGGGTGACAAAGAGAGACTGTGTCTCTTAAAAAAAAAAAAAAAAAGAAAGAAAGAAAAAGAAATATGTCTACACAAAAACTTGTAAATGAATGTTCATAGTGGCATTATTTAAAATAACCAAGAAGTAGAAACAACTCAAATGTCCATCAACTGATGAACAGATAAATAAAACGTGATATATCAAGACAATGGAATATGATTCAGCAAAAAAAGAAATGAAGTACTGATACATGTTACAGCATAGATGAACCTTCAAACATGCTCAGTGAAAGAAGCAAGACACAAAAGACTACATATCGTATGATTCCATTTGCATAACATGTTTAGAATAGGCAAATCTATAGAGATGGAAAGAAGATTAGTAGTTGCCAAAGGCTGGGAGGGTTGGGGAGAAATGGGTAATGACTGGTAATGAGAACAG
The DNA here is from genome assembly GCF_008728515.1 of Papio anubis. Classification (NCBI taxonomy): domain Eukaryota; kingdom Metazoa; phylum Chordata; class Mammalia; order Primates; family Cercopithecidae; genus Papio; species Papio anubis. Next base: position 33,694,726 of record NC_044988.1, read on the forward strand.
GGTTTCTTTTTGGAGCGATAAAAATGTTCTAAAATTGACGGAGGTGATGGTTTCACAACTTTGGATACACTAAAAATCACTGAATCATACACTTTACAAGGAGTAATTGTGTGGTATGTGAATTAAATCGATGTTGTTTTTTAAAAAATAGAACAGATGAAAAATTCCCAGTAAGAAAAAAAATTAAAAAACACTCATAGTCTCATCACTACTCAGAGATAATTATTATTAATGATAATATAAAAATTTTCATTGCCTGTGGTCCCAGCTATTCAGGAAACTGAGGTGAGAGGATTGCTTGAGCCCAGGAGGTCAAGGCTGCAGTGAGCCATGATCGCACTACTGCACTCCAGACTTGGTGACAGAGCAAGACCTTGTCTCAGGAAAAACAAAAACAAAAACAAAACAAAAACCAGGTATTTTTTAGTTTTGTTAACATATAGATAGATAATCCTACGTGTCGTCTAATAATCTGTTTTTCATTTATCGCGAACTTTTTTTATGTTTGTATGATTTAATTAGAACAAGAAAGACATTGAGAATAGATTATCTTTAACATTCCAAAGAGATTTTTGTGTGATGAGAAAGAATTGTTATTTTTCTCTTTTGTTTTATGTGTTAAATATATTATCTTGTATACGGTTATTGTGAAAAAATCTATTTTTAAATTGCAGTATTGAATGGAAATTACATGAGTTTTTACCTTCTCAATTATAATTGCTCTGTGAACTTTCACTTTGATCATTATGGACCCAGTTTGAATGCCTGACTGATCAAGACTGCCACCTGATCTGTACATCTTTTGATTGCCTTACTTGGCTGAAAGGATAGTCTTGTAACTGTTGATGTTGGTTTTAGCTACTGATATTGTCACTCTTTCTCAAATGTAAAGTGTTTTTATTTTATTGTTCTTGTTGTTGTTTTATAATTTTTATTATATTTTCAGGGGTACATGTGCAGGTTTGTTACACAGGTGAACTTGTGTTGTGGGAGTTTGTTGTACAGACTATTTCATCACCCAGGTATTAAGCCTAGTACCCATTAGTTATTTTTCCTGATCCTCTCCCTCCTCCCTGCCTCTATCCTCTGAAAGGTCCTAGTGTGAATTGTTCCCCTCTATGTGTCCATGTGTTCTCATCATTTAGCTTCCACTTATAAGTGAGAACATGAGGTATTTGGTTTTCTCTTCCTGCGTTAGTTTGCTAAGGATAATGGCCTCCAGCTTCATCCATGTCCCTGCAAAGGACATAATCTTGTTCTTTTTTATGGCTGCACAGTACTTCATGGTATATATATAATGAACTTTCTATATCAATAAGCATTTATCCACAATATTTATTAAAACCTGGAGCCTATAATGCTTCAGTTGAAGCTTATTAAAAAAAAAAAAAAGACTTAACTCCCTAATTCCGAGTCTAAGCAGTTTGCATACTACCTTTCAAATATATTTACCCCCTCCCAAAATTATATGCAAAGACTCTTAACCAGCATGTTCTCTGGAGAGATGGTAAAGTTTTATCCATTTGATTACCTACATTTAATATTACATCTTAACAGACTCCTCATAAAAATTCTAGAGTGGACGCCTGAACGACATGGGTTTGAACTGCATGGGTCCACCTGTGCCTCTGCCACCCTTGAGACAACAAAACTGACCCCTCCTCTTCCTCAGTCTACTTGACATGAAGACAATGGGGATGAAGATCTTTATGATGATCTGCTTCCATTTAACAAACAGTAAATATATTTTCTTTTCTTATGATTTTCGTTTTTAGAGACAGGGTCTCGCTCTGACACCCATGCTGGACTGCAGTGGTGTGATCATAGCTCACTGAAGCTTCGATTTGCTGGGTTCAAGTGATCCTCCCACCTCAACCTCCCAAGTAGCTGGGAAAACAGGCACACGCCACAATGCCCGGCTAATTTTTTTTTTATTTTTTGTAGAGATGGAGTCTTGTGATCCTCCCATCTTGGCCTCCCAAAGTGCTAGGATTACAGGCATAAGACACTGCACATGGCTGATAATTTCTTAATAACATTTTCTTTTCTCTCGCTTGCTTTATTATAAGAATACAGTATACAATACATATATCATATAAAATATGTGTGAATCAATTGTGTATGTCATTGGTAAGGCTTCTGGTCAACGGTAGGATATTTAAGTTTTGGGGATGTCAGAAGTTACACGTGGATTTTCGACTACACTAGGAATCAGCAGCCCTAACCCGGAAGTTGTTCAAGGCCAACTATATTTCCTTTTTTGATTCAAAAATTAACAAATTTGGGCACTTCCACAAAACACAAAAGGCAGTTCAAAAGTAAATTATTTATAATAAGCTAATTTTCTACAATGTTATACACAAAAATAAGAAAAGAAGGTTAGAGAAAGGGAAACTCAAAACCAACTTTTGAGGATAATAGAAATCCTAAAACATGGAGACATTAGTATGAGAAATAAACCTTTATATTACATAAAAAGTCATTTTAAATTCTGTAGCTCCCTTTAAAATTCATGTTACCCAAATCAACCACACCTCATATCTGAATAAGCTTATTCAAACTTACTGTTTGAGCAGTTATGAAGCACAAAAGAGGGACCTGACCAAACTGTAAATAACAGTTCTCTCTCTCTCTCTTTTTTTTTTTTTCAAAGAGTCAATGCAGTGGCATGATTATAACTCACTGCAGTCTCAAACCCCTGGGCTCAAGCGATCCTCCCAGCTTAGCCTCCCAAGTAGCTAGGGCTACAGATAAGCACCATCATGCCTGGCTAATTTATTTATTTATTTATTTTATAGAGATAGGGGTCTCACTATGTTGCCCAGGCTGGTCTCAAACTCCTGGACTCTAGTGATCCTCCTGCCTTAGGGTCCCAAATTGCTGGGATTACAGGGGTGAGCCACCCCCCAACCAGCAGTTCTCTTTCACATGTGCCAAGAGAAAAGGCTACAGAGAATTAACCTAGTTCCTGCCAAAATTGCTTTTAAAAACATTATAAATGACATAAAACTTAACTTTAAAACTGTGTTGAAACAAAATAAAACTAGGAGAATATCAGGAAATTAAATGATATCTTTATGCCCTATCATGGGCTTGTAAAAAAACTTTTCTCAAATAATAAACACTTGAGTCAACAAAGTGGTTACCTCTGGGAAGCAGGAAGGAGATGTGCATGGAAGGGGAACTGGAGGGCCCCCAAAGTCCTTGTTTCCCTCTGGTGATAGGTAAATGATGTTCGTTTTATTATTCTTCTAACCATACACAGACCTTGTAATACTCTGATGCATGGAATATTTCACAAGAATTATATTAAAAATGAAAACCTCCCTTGACCATTGTTCCTCCCGCTAACCATCACCCAATCTCTCTCCTCTTCAGTGAAGCATCCAGAAAGAGTTCCTGTTCCAGGCCTATACTCCCCTTCCCATTCACTCTGCTTCGGATAAATTCTGATTTTGACAATTACATAAATGCCCACCAGGGTCCAGCCTCATTTTATTTCTCCTCCTCCCTCATCCTCCCCATTGGCACTTCAGCCTGAAACCACACCCCAGCAAGGAGCTCTACATACATGGATCCTCCTAGCCTTTACCCAAGCCCCATGGTAAGCTCTTACACATTTTTCAACACACATCCTAAAAGGCCCTTCATGGTCAAGTGTCCCTCAACCTCCTATGGAACTGGAAGCTCCCACTCTGAACTTCCAAATGTCACAGACTTGTCTCTATTGCAACACCTATCACACCAATGACTATCTGTTTACTCATTGTTATAGACGGAATTACGTCTCCCTTAAATCTGTATGTTGGAACCTAACCCCCAGTGTGACGATATTTGGAAATAGGGATTTAAAGGAGGTAATTAAGATTAAATGGAGCCGGGCACGGTGGCTCATGCCTGTAATCCCAGCACTTTGGGAGGCCGAGGCGGGCGGATCACAAGGTCAGGAAATCGAGACCACGGTGAAACCCCGTCTCTACTAAAAATACAAAAAATCAGCCTGGCGCGGTGGCGGGCGCCTGTAGTCCCAGCTACTCAGGAGGCTGAGGCAGGAGAATGGCGTGAACCTGGGAGGCGGAGCTTGCAGTGAGCCGAGATCGCGCCACTGCACTCCAGCCTGGGCGAGAGAGCGAGACTCCGTCTCAAAACAAACAAACAAACAAACAACAACAACAAAAAACAAAAAAAAACCAAAAAAAAGATTAAATGAGGTCATAAGGGGAGGGCACTAATCCAATAAGCCTGGTGTCTTTATAAGAAGAGGATGAGATGTCAGGGGTGCCTGCTTACAGAGGAAAGGCCATGTGAGAACAAAGTGAGAAGGCAACTAGGCAGGCCAGGAAGAAGGGCCTCACCAGAAACCAATTCTGCCAGTGCCTTGGTCTTATACTTCTAGCCTCCAGAACTATAAGAACATAAATCCTGTGGTTTAGCCTTCCCTAGTGTGTGGTATTGTGTTACAGCAGCCTGAGCTGACTAATGCACATGTCCATCTGCCCACCTGCCCCCATGCCTACACTCTGTGAGCACCTAGTGAAATCAGTTCCTCTCCATGTCTCCACTACCTAGCACATATCTGATGCTTAAAGGATCCATGGATAGTTGCCTGAATGAATGGTTAGATGGACAGATGGATAGATGGACAGACAAGCTCCCTGGATTCTACTAGATTCTAGCCATGAAATTGTAAAAGGCCTAACTTACTTTGTTAAAAAATATCCATCTAGCAAAAGCCTACTTTCTTTGAGACAGTATTCACGACCAGGCTTACCTTTTAAAAATTGTTCTTTAAGTTATTTAAACAAACTATGGTACACCCATAAGATAATAGAAAAAGAGAAAACAACCCACATGTTCACCAGCTTATGAATGGATAAATAAAACACGGCCCATCCATAAAATGGAATTGTATTCAGCAATAAAAAAGAATGAAGTACTAAAACATGCTACAGTGTGGATGAGCCTTGAAAACATTAAGCTAAATGAAAGAAGCCAGTCAGAAAAGATCACATATTGTATAACTGCATTTGTATAAAATGTACAGTATAGAAAACTCAAGAGAGACAGGAGGTGAGTTGGTGTTGCCAGAGGCTCAGGTGGAGGGGAGCGGGGTTGGAACAGAAGTGACTGCTAATAGGTATGAACTTTCTTTTATGGGGTGATGGGTATGTTCTAAAATTGATTATTAAAGAAAAAATATTAATGTTTAAAAGGTTGGGCACTGTGGCTCATGCCTGTAATCCCAACACCTTGAGAAGTTAAGGAGGGAGGATTACTTGAGGCTAGGAGTTCATGACAAGCCTGGACCAACATGGTGAGACCCCATCTCCATTATAAAAAAAGAAAAATGGATTCCATTGATTATGAGGAAACAAAAGAAAGAAAACACAAAATTAAGTATTTATATATATATATATATTTTGTTGTTGTTGTTGTTGTTGTTTTTAAAACAGTTTTTGCTGTGTTGCCCAGGCTGGAGTGCATTGGCATGATCTTGGCTCAATGCAACTCCGCCTCCTGAGCTTAAGTCATTCTCCTGCCTCAGCTTCCCAAGTAGTTGGGACTGCAGGTACCCGCTACCACACCCAACTAATTTTATTTTGTATTGTTAGTAAAGACGGGGTCTCACCATGTTGACCAGGCTGGTCTCAAATCCGACCTCAAATGATCCACCTTCCTCGGCCTCCCAAAGTGCTGTAATTACAAGTGTGAGCCACCATGCCCAGCCAAAAAAATATTTTAAAAAGAACAAAGAAAAAATTTCTTAAAAGAAAAAATATATTAATTTAAAATTGATGAAGGCCAGGCGCAGTAGCTCACGCCTGTGATCCCAGCACTTGAGGTAGGGAGTTCGAGACCAGCCTGGCTAACATGATGAAAACCCATCTCTACTAAAAATACAAAAATTAGCTGGGCATGGTGGCTCATGGCTGTAATTCCAGCTACTCAGGAGGCTGAGGCAGGAGAATCACTTGAACCTGGGAGGCGGAGGTTGCACTGAGCCGAGATCCTGCCACTGCACTCCAGCCTGGGCAACAGAGCGAGTGAGACTCCATATCAAAAAAAAAAAAGTTGATTTTGGTGATGTCTGCACAACTCTGTGAATATACAAAAAGTCCACTGAGTTTTATACTTTAAATGGATACATTATATGGTACATTAATTATATCTCAATAAAGCTATCAGAAAAAAATGAAATGGGGTACTCCATGTGCAAAGCAATATTGTTAAAGGCATAAAACAGTATATACAGCATGCTATAATCTGTGTTTTAAAAAACACATACACAAAGAGAAGCATAGGTAAATCTTTGGTTGTATAAGCATAAAATATCTTGGAAGAATCTTTTCATGAAATATCCTTTTATATTTTTAGAATTGCCTATTACAAATTAAATGTTTTACCATTCCAAAAAAAAAAAAATCCGCCCTGCCATCAGTATCATCCTAATTATGCATGCCTATGTGTCATAGGTATACATAATAATGTTTCGTTAGACATATAGAATCCAGGGACTGACAGAAGTCTTGAAGATTATCCACTACATTCATCTGCCCCAGCATATAGATGAGGATAAAGGAGATTCATAAGGGTTGGCCGTCTAGTCTAGGGTTATGTCTCCCTTTTTTTTGAGACAGGGTCTCATTCTGTCACTGTGAGTACGGTGGTGCCATCACAGCCCACTGCAGCCTCGAACTCCTGGGTTCAAGCAGTACTCTCACCTCAGCCTCTCAGAGAGCTGAGACTTAAGGCGTGTGCCACCACATCCAGCTAATGTTTTTATTTTTTGTAGAGATGGGTTCTCACCATGTTACCCAGGCTAATCTCAATCTCCTGGGCTCAAATGACCCTCCTGCCTCGGCCTCCCAAAGTGCTGAGATTACAGGCATGAGGCACCAAACCTAGCCAAGGTTACATCTCTGAGAAGTACTATGCTACAGTGCAGTGTCTCAGACTGAGCAATCACATGTCAACCTCATGATTTCTACCATAGCTGAACTACTATTCACTATATAGTTTACTATACAGTTCTTTACTATATAGTTTTCTTTAAAGTGACTTAGCTTTAAAAATTAATAGCTATAATTTTCATGAAATACAGCTTTGGTGTGCTAGATTTGTGTCTGTTTCAAATCTACTTTGAAATAGATAGATAAAAAGTTTTTGTCTATCTAAAATGTCTATCTCATGAATCTCATTGTCTAATTCACGTCTATCTCATGAATCTCAGTATGGGAAATACTGCATAGAGAAAAGAGTATTTAATTAGCACACAAGGAAATCTACGTTTTCACCCTCATCCCCCAATAAACACTGTTTACTATCAAGCAGGTTCTTCTCCTGAACTCAGTCTCTTCATCTTCAAGAGAGGCCTGACTTTGGGAGGTCGAGGCGGGTGGATCACCTGAGGTCAGGAGTTCGAGACCAGCCTGTCAACACGGCAAAACTCCGTCTCTACTGAAAATACAAATATTAGCCAGCCACAGTGGTGCAAGCCTGTAGTCCCAGCTACTTGAGTTGGGAGGCGGAAGCAGGAGAATCGCTTGAACCCAGGAGTCGGAGGTTGCAGTAAGCCGAGATTGTGCTACTGCACTCCAGCCTGGGCAACAGAGTGAGACTCTGTCTCAAAAAAATAAAACAAAATAAAAGAGAGAACTGGACTAAATGTCTTAAGGTCAGATTCAAGTTCCCTGACTCCAGGTTTCAGTAATGATCTACATTTCAGCTTTGCTACTGTCAATGAGTTGCCTAATGTTTCCAGTGTTCTTATCATATCTCCTGGGATGATTTTAAACCTTAGCTATAAAATACAGCCATGGGCTATAAAATATAGCACCCTCATAAAACAATGACTGGAAAGTAAATTGGAACAACCCTTCTGTTGTAGTATTTGATAGTACCATATTTGTAGAAATTCCATACTAGGAATTTATTTGAAGGAAATAAGCAAAGATGTGCCAAATGTTTATGTACAGAGATCGTCATAACAGTATTTATTATAATAAACAATGGTTAACAACATACATGTCCAATAAAAATGTTTAATAACAATACAACTTTGGCCGGGTGCGGTGACTCACACCTGTAATCCCAGCACTTTGTGAGGCCGAGGTGGGCAGATCACGAGGTCAGGAAATCGAGACCATCCTGGCTAACATGGTGAAACCCTGTCTCTACTAAAAACACAAAAAAATTAGCCGGGCATGGTGGCGGGTGCCTGTAGTTCCAGCTACTTGGGAGGCTGAGGCAGGAGAACAGCGTGAACCCGGGAGGTAGTGCTTGCAGTGAGCCGAGATCGCGCCACTGTACTCCAGCCTGGGGGACAGAGCGAGACTCTGTCTCAAAAAATAACAAATAAATAAATAAATAAATAAATAAATAAATAAAACCATACAACTTTGATAAAATTAAACATCTTTTTTTTTTTTTGAGATGGAGTTCCACTCTTTTCACCTAGGCTGGAGTGCAAGGGTACCATCTCAGCTCACTGCAACCTGTGCCTCCCAGGTTCAAGTGATTCTCCTGCCTCAGCCTCCCAAGTAGCTGGGATTACAAGTGCCCACCACCATGCCTGGCTAATTTTTGTATTTTTAGTAGAGACAGGGTTTTGCCATGTTGGTCAGGCTGGTCTCAAACCTCTGGTGATTCACCCACCTCAGCCTTCCAAAGTGCTGGGATTACAGGCTTGAGTCACCCCGCCCAGCTTAAACATCGTTTTTAAGACTGGTTAATGATGCGTGAACATGCTCACTATAAATGAGAATAAAAAAGTAACCTATCATTTAGAATATGACAATTTGTTTTTAGAATTTAACCATTTTGCAAATACAAATGCAACGGAAATAAAAAAGAAAAATAAAAAAAAAAGAATAAAAGAAAATGCACCCAAGGGTTAATTATAATCATCTCTGTGTGGCAAGGCAGAATTATAAAGGATCTTAATTTACCTTTTTTATATTTGCATGAAAGAGATATAGTTTCCTTCTTTTATAATAAATATGCTTTACTTTTTTCCTTTTTTTTTTTTTTAGACAGGGTATCACTCTGACATCCAGCTTGGAGTGCAGTGGCACAATCTCAGCTCACTACAACCTCTGCATCCCGGGCTCAAGTGATTCTCCCACCTCAGCCTCCTGAGTAGCTTGGATCACAGGCGCGAGCCACCATGCCCAGCTAATTTCTTGTATTTTTGGTAGAGACAGGGGTTTCGCCATGTTGCCTAGCTGGTCTTGAATTCCTGACCTCAAGTGATCTGCCTGCCTCAGTCCCCAAAGTGCTGGGATTAAAGGCATGAGTCACCGTGCCAGGCCTACTCTCTTAGACTTTGGTTAACCTGACCCCAACCAGTATCAGTATCTGGGAGTTTAATGTTACCTAACTACTTCAATATGTTGCATTAACAACATTTAGCAAGCAAGTCAAACAACTTTTTTTTCTCTCTCTTTCTCTTTCTCTCTCTCTCTCTCTCTCTCTCTCTCTTTTAGATGGGGTCTTGCTCAGGCTGGAGTGCAGTGTTGCAATCTCGGCTCCCAGCAACCTCCACCTCCCAGGTTCAAGCGATTCTCCCACCTCAGCCTCCCGAGTAGCTACGACCACAGGCGCCTGCCACCGCGCCCTGCTAATTGTTTTTGAATTTTTTATAGAGACGCAGTTTCTTCATGTTGCCCAGGCTGGTCTAGAACTGCTGAGCTCAAGTGATCCGTCCACCTCAGCCTCCCAAAGTGCTGGGATTACAGGTGTGAACTGGTTACATAAATCATACTAGATTCTGAAAATACATACCTACAAAAACAGAATGAAATGGATGTGTCCGTTTTCATGTGAAATATATCCCAGACACGAAGTGAAACCACACTGATGCAGAGTATATATACATAGTATGATCACATGTTACATACAAGAAAAGACACACCTTGGCCGGGAGCGGTGGCTCATGCCTGTAATCCCAATACTTTGGGAGGCCGAGGTGGGTGGATCACGAGGTCAGGAGATGGACACCAGCCTGGCTAACACAGTGAAACCCTATCTCTACCAAAATACAAAATTTAGCCCGGCGTGGTGGCATGCGCCTGTAGTCCCAGCTACCAGGGAGGCTGAGACAGGAGAATTGCTTGAACCCAGGAGGCAGAGGTTGCAGTGAGCCGAGAGCACGCCACTACACTCCAGCCTGGGCGACAGAGCAAGACTCCGTCTCAAAAAACAAACAAACCAAAAAAAGAAAAAGAAAATAAGTAATACACGTATCTGTGCTTATAAAGTAAACCTTTCTAGAAGGAAACTCTGTTCCCCCCCGCCCCCCCCGCCCCGAAGAATGGGACTGAGGTAGGGAACGAAGGAGGGCGTTGTTTTTTATGCTATACACATCTATCCTGTTTCTTATCCTTACAAAAAAAAAAGAAAAGAAAAGAAAGAAAAAGGCCTTGTGTAGGCATTATTTCTATATAGTAAATGGGTTTCAAAATGAGTTTCAAAACAGGTTCTATTTTGAAAAGTAAGGTCAACATTTTTTGAGAAAAAAACTCCCGCTATTGGCTTTTCAAAAACAACCTTCTCAAGAGAGAATTTGCATACCACAAATTCACCCATTGTATAGTGTAGATTGTTAACTGGCTTTCGTGCTGAGCTGTAAGAATTCATTTGGCATGAGAAACAAAATATTTTATGTAACCACGCGTAAGAATAGCCTCCGTGTCTACGAAATCTAGGGATATCAAAATTTGAGATAATTTTATGACTGCAACAAGGGTAAATAATACTTGGCCTTCGGAATATGGGGGAAAGGTCAGAACTACAAGATCCCATAGAGCTTAACCACACCAAAAAAAAAAAAAGGAAAACAAGAAAGAGAGGAGAAAAGAAGAGAAGAGAACAAAACAAGCAAACTCTAGCAGGGCTAATGCCAGTCTTCTAAATGCACCAGCACGTTGAATAAGCTGCAGCTCAGCTCGATGGACCCCCAAGAGTGGTTGCCACTGGGAAGACTAGTGCCTCTGAAACAAAGCCCGGTGGTTTCCTTTCATCTCTGAACTTCGAGCTTGACCTAACTTTCTAGTACCTTCCCCAGCCCCACTCTCCCATAACCCGCCCGAAGCGGCCCACGGAGGCCGGAGGTTTCGGGGCGCAGTCGCTCAGCAGCCCGAGGTCTCTGTCCCGGGCGACGGGAGGGAAATGCCGCGCCCGCAGCCTGGGACCCGCGTGCCCAGCTTCGGCCCCCTCGCACGCAAAGTCCGACCCGGGTGACAGCGCACGGCCGGCCCTGGGCCCAGAGCTCCCACCTGTGCCCCGCAGCATGTTGTCCCGGAGCAGGTCCCCGCTGGAGAGGTGCTTCAGCTGGAAGTGTGTGGTGATGCGCGACGACACGGTGCCCTTGCCCGAGCCCGGGGCCCCCATGATCACCGCTCGCAGCAGCCGCGCGGACGCCCCCATGGCCGCAGACCCAGGCCCGCGCCGCGCGGCTACCAGGGCTTTGGCCTGGCCTGCGCTCTCACCCGCTTCGCAGCCCGCGCCGGCCGGCTGGCAGCGCCGTTATCAGGCGGTTACTGAGGTTCCCAGGCGTTCCCGGAAGTGAGCCGACAGCCACTGGGGCAGCCCAGACAGCGACCGACCCCGCGGCTGCTCCCGCCTCTCGGCGACCCCGGCGCACCCAGTCCCCGGCGCCTGGCCCCGCCCAGCCGCGCAAGCCGCGCCGCCTCTGCGCTCGCTCTGCCGCCCAGCTGCCACCTGCGCCTCTCCGCGGCCCCTCTCCACCGGCCGCTGGGCCCAGTCCCTTCGGCGCCCCTCTGCACCAACCCCCACGCGCCCTCCACTCAGCTCAGATCTACCTCCGCGCCTCTCCGCGACTCCCGAACCCCGCGCCCTGTCCGGCCGAGTCCCAGGCGGATAGACCGCGCTCCCCTCTGTCCGACCTTGGCAACTCCTGCGCGCCCCCCTCCCCCGCCACCTCTAGTCGCCCTTCGGAGCCTCTTGGTTTCGGAATCCACCTGCACCCACCCCTCCAACAACCCTTTCGTAGTCTGGGCCCCTAGTCCATAGCAGGCGCTGCCCTACCCAGTACCTGCGGGACACACCGCGCCCCCTTCCGTGCTCCCTTGACAACCCTTGTCCCCGCTCCACCTGGCGCCCACTCGAGTCCCCCCTCCCCTCTACTCCCTTGGACCGCCAGACCCCCCGCTTCTGCACCCACCCCCGCCTTTGTCCCTTCCCTCCTTCCTCCTCTTCCCTTCCCTCCTTCCTCCTCTTCCCTTCCCTCCTTCCTCCTCTTCCTCTGCTGCCAAGGGCCCTCTCTTCCCACTCCTCTGTATAGAACCAGAGGGAGTGACCTTGAGCCGAGAGGGCCTACCTCATTTTACAGGAGAGGAAATTCGAGTTTCATTGAGTGAGATTCTTTTATAAGTAACATAAAAGAGTGTGTGAAACTGTGGAGGCAGGCTATTGTAGATAGGCGGTCGGAAAGCTTTGAAGAGATGGCATTTGTGCTGAGTACTTAATTAGAATGTGGAAGAGAGAGACATAGGCCCTTCCTATGTCCAGTTTTAGGGGAAGGCCCTAAACTGGAGGTTTGGCATGTTTCAAGAATGGAAACAGAGGACAAACATTCGAGTGAGTATCATTTTGTCTGCAAACTGGGCATAGAGGATTAGAATGGAGGAGTTAATGTAGTACTTAGTGCAATGCCAGCTACAGGGTCAATGTTCAATAATGGTTGTCCATTTATTATCATTGCTTTGTGCTGTGACACTATGTGAAGGCAGAAAGAAGGCTCTATGAAAATAAACACAGTTACCATTCTCCTCAGAGGTCCAGAACTGATTTCAAAGAAGATAGAAATGACGTCAGGGCGAGACAGTGAGTGAATCTTAGCTGAGTGAATGGATGGGGGATTTCAATAGATAGACAGCCTGGTACTTAGAAAAGACATTAGCCTTTACTTTCTGATATGGAAAAAAAAGAAAGAAAATACATACCTTCTACATTTTTTTTTCTTTGAGACAGAGTTTTGCTCTTGTTGCCCAGGCTAGAGTGCAATCAGCTCACCGCAACCTCCGCCTCCCGAGTTCAAGTGATTCTCCTGCCTCAACCTCCCAAGTAGCTGGGATTACAGGCACGTGCCACCGCACCCGGTTAATTTTATATTTTTAGTAGAGACGGGATTTCTTCACGTTAGTCAGGCTGGTCTGAAACTCCTGACCTGAGGTGATCCACCCGCCTTGGCCTTCCAAAGTGCTGGGATTACAGGTGTGAGCCACTACGCCCTTCCTTGTTTTGTTTGTTGTTTGTTTGAGACAGGGTCTTGTTTTGTCGCCCAGGCTGGAGTGCTGTGAAGCGATCTCAGCTCACTGCAACCTCTACTTCCCAGGTTCAAGTGATTCTCATGCCTCAGCTTCCCAAGTAGCTGGGATTACAGGCACCCGCCACCACACCCAGCTAATTTTTGTATTTTTAGTAGAGATGGGGTTTCATCGTGTTGGCCAGGCTGATCTCAAACTCCTGACCTCAAATGATCTGCCCGCCTTAACCTCTCCAAGTGCTGGGATTACAGGCTTGAGCCACCCCACTGTGCCCAGCCAAGCTCATACATACTCATTACTAAGCAAGAAATAATGAAAATAAATGAATTAAACATTGAATTAATGTAATTGGGAAAAGGACATCAAAATAACCCATGGAAAGCAGAGGAAGGGATGAAGTAAACAACACAAATGAAAGGATGAGAAAAACAACTAACTAAAGAATGAACGAGTCTGGACAAGTACAACTTATGCAATACTAGAAAATCTGAAGGTGTGGAGAAAGTACTTCTAATCTCAAAGCTGGGAACATAGGAGGTTCTGGCTCCAAAAGAAACCAGAAAGAAAATCCTGGGGAAATTTGGTTTAGAAAAAAAAGTGTTCAAACAAAAATAGCTGAGGAATCATCCTCTCATTGCAGGGGCGAAAAGCTGAGTGTCGTGGTCATATTAACAGGCCCACAAAACACCCATCAACTTTAGCTTTGGGAAAGGTTGTTGATTACAAATGAGTAACTGCGAGTCTGTGAAATCTCCTGGCAACTGTGCCTGGCGTAGTCATTTCACCATTCGCAGGCATTTGTATGGATCTGTTCCTCACTGCCTACCTTGTTCCAACGGAAAAACACTGAGGTCAAATTCATTCAAATTCTAATTTAATGATCAAGTGTTTATACAGATTAGTTTGAAGCAAATAAAGCCCAGATGAGTGCTTTGCACATAGTAGGCACTCAATAGGTCTTTGTTGATTAAATACTAAGAATTACTGTTTTGTCACTTTTGTTTGTTTGTTTTTGAGCTGGAGTCTCTGTCACCCAGGCTGGTGCAGTGGCGCAGTCTTGGCTCACTGCAACCTCTGCCTCCTGGATTCAAGGGATTGTCCTGCTTCAGCCTCCCAAGTAACTGGGACTACAGGCCTGAACCATCATGCCCAGCTAATTTTTGTATTTTTAGTAGAGGTTTCGCCAATTTGGCCAGACTGGTCTCAAACTCCTGACCTCAAATGATCCTCCTGCTTTGGCCTCTCAAAGTGCTGGGATTACAGGTATGAGCCACCATGCCCAGCCTTTGTCACATTGAAGACTGAAATGTTTAAGGGCTCTAGAATGTACAACTGAAGGGGAAATGATAGGCATGTGTCATGGGTTGAATTGTATTTCCCCAGGAGATATATTGAAGTCCTAACCTCCAGTACCTCAGACCATGACCTTACTTGCACATAGGGTCTTTGTAGACATAGTTAAGACAAGGTCATAGTGGAAGATGGTCAGCTCTTAATCCAATATGACCTGAAAACATAGGGGGAGAATGCCATGTGATGATGGAAGCAGATATTGGGCTTAAACAGCTGCAAGCCAAGGAACACCAAAGATTGCTGGGGACACTAGAAGCCAAGAGAAAGACACAAAGTTGATTCTCCCCTAGGATCCTTGGGGGAGAATAACCCTGCCCTCACCTTGACTATGAATTGTAGCCACTAGAACTGTGAGAGAATAACTTTCTATTGTTTCAAGCCCCCTAGTTTGTGGTAATTTGTTACTGTAGGTCTAGGGAACTAATACAGCTTGTTTCCAAGAAGTATGTATATGTGTTTCTATATTGCTTCAAACTATGTGTTACCTAGATGAGAACAAAAGAATAGAAGGGTTCATGTTTGAGAAATAATTACTGGTATTGTAGTGATTGTAGTGCGACAAAGACAAGGAAGGTGCATCAGTTATCCACTACTATAAAAATCCACTCCAGGCCGGGCGTGGTGGCTCACACCTGTAATCCCAGCACTTTGGGAGGCTAAGACAGGAGGATCACTAGAGTCCAGGAGTTTGAGACCAGCCTGGGCAACATAATGACACCCCTTCTCTACAAAAAAAAACAAAAAAAAAAGAAGACGAAGAACATTAGCCAGTGTGGTGGTGTGCACCTGTGGCCCCAACTATTTGGGAAGCTGAGGTGGGAGGATTGCTTGAGCCTGGAAGGTTGAGGCTGTAGTGAACTGTGATCACACCACTGTACTCCAGCCTGGGCAACAGAGCAAGACCCTGTCTCAATGAATAATAAATATTCTGGCCAGATGTGTTGACTCACACGTGTAATACCAGCACTTTGGGAAGCCAAGATGAGTGGATCACTTAAGGTCAGGAGTTTGAGACCAGCCTGGCCAACATGGTTAAACCCCCGACTCTACTAAAAATACAAAAATTAGCTGGGCGGGATGGCGTGTGCCTGTAGTCCCAGCTACTCGGGAGGCTGAGGCACGAGAATTGTTTGAACACTTGAACCAGGGAGGCAGAGGTTGCAGTGAGCCAAGATCATGCCGTTGCACTCCAGCCTGGGTGACAGAGTGAGACTCTGTCTCAAAAATAAATAAATAAACAAACAAAAATTAGCTGGTCGTGGTGGTGCACACCTGTAATCCCAACTAGTCAAGAGGCTGTGGCAGGAAAATCACTTGAACCCGAGAAACGGAGGTTGCAGTGAGCCTAGATCGCACCATTGCACTCCAGCCTGGGCAACAGAGTAATACTCTGTCTCCAAAATAAAAAATAAAATAAATAAATATCTGGGGGAAGAATGTTCTAGAGAGAAAAGAACAAACGCAAAGGCCCTGAGGGAGGAGTGTGCTGGAGTTTCCAAAGAAGCCATTTGCCTGGAACAGAGAGAGCAAGAAATGAAAGTTATTCAACAAGAAAGCTCAGGGAGGTAGTAAGGGTCCAGACCTTACATGGCCTAACAAACCACTGTGGCAAATGGTATTGTCCGAAGACAGCCACGACGCCCACTCCCAGTCCATAAGCTTATCTTTGACACTTCTCCAATCAAGAAGTGAGGTCCCTGTCCCCTCCACCTTTAACCGAATAGACTTCTGTGACTGTTTTGACCAACTGAGTATGGTGGAAGTGCTATTATGTGACTTCCAAGGCTAAGTCATAAAAGACAAAGCAGCTTCTGATTTGTTCACTAGGACACTCATTTTGGAAGCCTACAGCTGCCACATGGGGAATCTGACTGCCCCGAGGCCAAGAGGCTGTAAGGAAGTCCAGATTAACCCACATGGAGAAACCACTTAGGGACTTCCTGAGATGATATGGAGAGAGCAGTGCTTTATTCCCTGGGTGTCCCAACTCTAGCCATCTGACTGCACTTGCATGAGATACCTCAAGCCAAAACTATCCAGCTGAGCCCTTCCGAAGTTCCTGAGCCACAGAAGCCATGGGAGAAAATAAAGTGATCGTGGTGGTTTCAAGTAATAATGCAAGTGAGAGAGGATGATGACTTGGGCTTGCATGGTATAGGTGATGAGAATTAGTTGGATTCTGAATACAAATATTCATTTTCTAGAAATAATCTCAAACTTATAGAAAAGTTGCAAATACAGTACAAAGATTCTTTTTTTCTGAGCCATTTGAGATGCCCCATCATTCTTGAATATTTTCATATATGTTTCCTACAATGACATATTTGCATAACCACAATATAACTTTTAAAATAAGAAAAAAATCACATGACTAACATTTAATCAGATCTTATTCAATTTCCCCAAATGTTCCACTAATGTTCTTTATAACAGAAGTTATGAAATCATACAGTAAATTTTAGTTGTGTGATTTTCAAAATCACACATTGCATTCAGTTTCCATGTCTTTATTCTCTTTCAGTTCTCTTTCAAGCTGGAGTAATTCCTTAGTCTTTCCTTGACTTTTATGACCTTGACACTCTTTGTTCATTGTTTTTTTTTTTTTTTTTAACTTCCCATACTATACCGACGTAATGACCTTCACACTCTTGAAGATTATAGGAAGGTTATGTTGTAGAACACCGTCTCTTTATCTGATGTTTTCTCATGATTATATTCAGCTTATTCATCTTTGGTAGAGAAAATTACAGAAGTAGTGCTGTGATTTTGTTATGTTCCATCAGATGGCATATGATTTTAATGTGTTGTATTATTGATGATGCTAACTTTGATCACCTAGTTAAGGTGGTGTCTGCAGGATCTCTCCACTGTAAAGTTACTCTTTTTCCATTTGTAATTAACAAGTATTCTAGGCCCGGCACAGTGGCTCACGCCCGTAATCCCAGCACTTTGGGGGACTGAGGAGGGAGGATTGCTTGAGCTCAGGAGTTTAAGACCAGCTGGGTAACAATTCAAAAAGATTAGCTGGGCATGGTGGCCCAGCCTATATTCTTAGCCTCTCAGGGAGTGGGTTGAGCGGGGTGCTGAGGTGGGAAGATCGCTTGAGCCCAGGAGGTTGAGGCTGCAGTGAGCTGTGATCGTACCACTGCATTACAGCCTGGGCAACGGAGTAAGACCCTGTCTTAAAAAAAAAAAAAAAAAAAAGTATTCTGTGAGAGGGTAGTTGAAGTTCAGACTTTGTAAATACCTCGTCTTTCATCAAACTTCTAATTTACTCACTATCTTACATTTATTTATATGGTTTCCTATTTTATTAAACAGGTTGTAAGCCCTTGTCATTATTACTTATTTTGATGTTCAAATCATTTAAGATTTGGCTAATGGAATCTCCTTCATGTCAGCTAGCATCTGTGTCCTTTTGGCATGTCCCCATTACTCTTTGTGCACTTCTTTACTTTCTAGCATAAGAAGGTCCAGGTTCATCTTGTACTTCTAGACCCAGCAACACATTGAGATGGCTGAGATCAACCATTTCTCCAAGAATCTCTGGTTCCCTTTAGTGGAATATGGAATTTAGAAACTCAGGCCTGTGCATTCAGTGTGCTCATTACTATTAATGTGTTGCTGCTTTAAGGCCCTCTCAGAGGACAGAGCTAAGGAATATGTAAATATGTTTGTATTCATTTACACATACGTTTACATCTACATTTATTTCTATGTTTATCTATGTATTATTGAAGCCATGAGTTTACACTGATACCTTCAATTCTGATCTAACATTCTAGGATTCATTTTCATTTTTTCCCTTCCATCCTTCACTACAATCCTAGTCTGGTCTTCTCCTCATACATTGAAGCCACCAATTTTTATTTTATTTTATTTTATTTTTTTAGAGACAGAGTCTTACTCTGTCACCCAGGCTGGAGAGCAGTGGCGTGAGCATACCTCACTGCAGCCTCTACCTCCTGGGCTCACGTGATCCTCCTGCTTCAGCCTCCCAAGTAGCTGGAACTACAGGCACATGACATCACTCCCAAATAATATTTGTTTGTTTATTTATTTATTTATTTATTATTTTTAGTAGAGACAGGGTCTTGCTGTGTTGCCCGAGTTGGTCTCAAATACCTGGGCTCGAGGGATCCTCCCACCTCAGCTTCTCAAATATTGGGATTACAGGTGTGAACCGCTACATTCAGTCTTCTTTTATTCTTATCTACCTAACACACAGTCACACATTGCTTCTGGATTTTGAGTTAGTGTCTCTAACAGACTCTCATGTCCTTCATGTATCCATATTTATGATCAATCACCCTGTGTATACCCAACCTACCATCACCACAGCCTACCCTTTCTCCATGCAGATGTCCTCCTCACCCTACTTGGGTTACAGAATTCCCTGCCGACCACTCATCAGCCCGATATGTGGACACTCTTATCTGGCTGGGGCTCTGACACTCTGCTGGACCAGACCACCCCCTCCACAGACATCCTTCTCACCCCTTCTGGGCTCTGATCACAGACCAGGCTGCTCATCGCTATGAGCATTCTACTCACCCTGTGCAGACTCCAAAACCCTGAGCCACACTGTAGTGCCCTCTATGTGGAGACATCTTCCTCACTCCAGTCAGACTCTGGTACTTGTGCCGGGCAGCTCTCCTCTGCAGATGCCCTCTTCTTGCATATATTTTAAATGTAGACCATACAGGAGTCCCTGGTGGATTCGATGGATTAAAGTGAAGGAAAAAAAGAGATTTATCCTGAGCTACTGGGAGAATAGAACTGTCATTAGCTGAGATTGGGAAGACTATAAGAAAGACAGGTTTGGGTGAAAATATTAGAGTTGTTTTGGAATAAGTCAACTTCAAGATGCCTGCTGGACATCCAGGCAGAGAAAATAAGGAAGCAGGCAGATGTATAAATTTTGATCACAGGGTAGAGGTCCAGGCTGGAGATATAAATTTGAGAGTTGTCAATATGTTTAAATTTATGAGATGGTACAAGCTCACTAGGGAGCAACTTTAGATAGAGAGGAGAAGTCTGAAATCTGAGTTCTGAGGTTCTCCAACATTTTGAGGTTGGAAGATATGGAAGAAACATTGAAAAAGCTTGAAAGAGAGGGAGAGGCCAATTAAGAAGAAAATTGGGTGAGTATGATGTCATGGAAGTCAATTGAAGAAAGTGTTTCAAGAAGAATATGATTAAAGGAGTCAAATTCTGCTGATAGGTAGGACTAAGAACTGATTGAAAATTACTTCTAGGCTGGGCACAGTGGCTCATGCCTGTAACCCCAGTACTTTGGGAGGCCGAGGCGGGCAGATCACGAGGTCAGGAGTTTGAGACCAGCCTGGCCAGTATGGTGAAACTCCGTCTCCACTAAAAATACAAAAAATTAGCCAGGCATGGTGGCGCCTGCCTGTAGTCCCAGCTACTTGGGAGGCTGAGGCAGGAGAATCACTTGAACCCAGCAGACGGAGGTTGCAGTGAGCCGAGATCGTGCCACTGTACTCCAACCTGGGTGACAGAACGAGACTCCACCTCAAAAAAAAAAAAAAAAGAAAATTACTTCTAGTTGTCAAAAAACCCCTTATGAAATAAATTACATTTCATTTACAATTTATAGATTTAAAAAATGAGGATAATTTTGCCGCAAATTCCATAACTATTCAGCAGCTAAATTAGTGATTTCAAAATGTACTGGATGCATACAGGAAATGGTTTCTCTGAGGAGAAACTTCTGGGAGTAGAATTCAAATTATCCAGACAAGGGTGTTAGAGAAAAAAGATAAGGGCTAGACAAAAGTCAAGGAACAGAACAGAGAAGGTCAAACTCAGATACTACAATGTTATATCTGTTAACACTTTGTAAAAGAAACAGAAGAGGGAGCCTTAGAGCTAAGACAATTGTATTAGGACGTTCACTTGGAACGATAAATAAGAATATCTGAGAAAGCCCTAAGAAAGACAGATAATGAGGAAGCCTGTACAATAAGAAGATAATATTGACACATATCTTAGTCTATTCTGTGCTGCTATAACAAAATATTGAGACTGGATACTTTATAATGAAAAAGAAACATATTGGCTCACAGTTCTGGAGGCCGAGAAGTCCAAGATCCAAGTGCTAGCATCTGGTGGGAGCGAGAGAGAAAGAGACCATGCCCGAAAGCCCCTTCATTAAGGCACTAAACCCACTCAGGAGGGTGGAGCCCCATGGCCCAAATACTTCCCAAAGATCCCACCTCCCAACACTGTCTCAATGGCAAAAATTTCAACATAAATTTTGATGGGGATAAATGTTCAAACCCATGGCAGCACATGAATAAAACAGAATAGAAAAGCCAAAAATTTTTTAAAAATAAGAAAACCAAAAAATAAACTTAATGGCATCTGGAAGTCTAATAAGTGGTAAAGATGCCATCTCAAATCAACAGAGAAAAAGACCTTCTTAATAAATAGTCCTAGATAAATGGGTAGCCAGTGGAAGAAGATACAATCTTAGTCTGTTTTCTGTTGCTATAACAGAATACCTCAGACTGGGTAATTTATAAAGAAAATAAGTTTATTTAGCTCATGATTCTGGGGGCTGGGAAGTCTAAGAGCAGGGTGCCGGCATCTGGTAAGGGCCTTCCTACTACATCATAATATGACAGAGGGCATCACATGGCAAGAGAGGAAGAGCATGTCAACCTCTCAGGTCTCTCTTCTTCTTATAAAGCCACCAGTCCCATTATGGAGGCCCTACCCTGATTACTCTATCTAATCCTAATTACCTCCCAAAAGCCCCACATGCAAATGCCACCAATCTATAAATTTGGGAGTTACGTTTCCAACACATGAAATTAGAAGGGCATGTTCAAACCGGAGCACCACCATATCTGTTTTTCCACTGTAAGATAAATTCCAATGGATCAAATATCTAATTTTTTGAAAGAAGTAAAGCTATATAAATGCTAGAAGAAAATATGATGAAATTTTTCTATAATCAAGAAATTGGGAAAACTTTTCTAACTCTTAATTCAATATCCAGATGCAATAAAGGAAAAGACCAAAATTTGAAGTATACAAAACAACATTTTCACATAGCAAAAGACATCATAAGCAAAATGAAAAGATAAATGACAAACCGGGATATGATTTCCAATGTATGTCATAGGCAATGGGTGAATGTCCAGTGATGTGTTCTTCCCAGGGGTGGGGGTCAGGAGGGTGTTATCGCATTTGCCAATTTCCATGGAGTAAATACTCCCACCATAGCCAATGATAACTTGCCAATGTAACATCAGCTGCACTAATGCTACATCAGCGGGACTGCAAAATTCCTAAAAATTTAACAGTCAGCACTTGCAAGCTGGCACTAGCCAGCTTCAGCACACTGCTGCAAATATTCCTAATATATGATGGGCTTCTAAAGATGGAGAAGGGAAGGAAACCCATCCTATGGAAGATAGGCAAGAGATCCAAACACTTCGCAGTTCACACACATACGCACAAAATGAAAATAAAGGACCTTTAAATATATGAAAAGATGTCAAATCTTACTACCCATAAAATAAATGCAAATTAAAACTAAAATGAGATACCATTTTTCAAGTATCAGATTGGGAAAAATCTCAAAGGTCGACAATATAATGTGTTTACAAGGCGGTGAGGAAGGAGGCACTCATATTTTGCTGGTGGGAATGCAAAAAATGGTACCATCTATAAGGAGGGTGTCAGCCTTAAGAATGAAACTGAGGTAAAATTAGTATAAATCAAAAGTTTATTTGGGCCAAATTCGAGTACTTTAATCTGGGAAATACATGTTCAAGTTGCCCTGAAATATATGCTCCAATTAGCAGAAGTTACAAGTGGGTTTCCAAAGGCAAAAACGGGGTGGTTCCTAAATTGAACATGAACTATTGGTTGGCTATACATTGTTTTTTATATCACTAATGCCAAGAACATGAATATAATGGGTGAGGGTCACATAGTGCAATTTATGATAGAATTTTAGGTAATTTATCAGCTTAAATCTGAAACTACAAGCATGAAAAGGAAAAACTAACAAGCCTTTAAGTATATTTCTACTGGTGCAGGCGCCTGTAATCCCAGTACTTTGGGAGGCTGAGGCAGATGGGATTCACCAAAGGTGAGCTTGAGACTAGGCCCCGCCAACAAGGTGAAACCCCCATCTCTAAAAAATACAAAATTAACCAGGTGTGGTGGTGTGCACCTGTAATTCCAGCCACCAGAGTTTGAGGCATAGCACTGTTTCTAAACCCAGAAGGCAAAGTGCCGCAGTGAGCTGAGATAGTGTCACTGCACTCCAGTCTGGGCTAAAGTGATGCAGAGCGGACCTGTATCTAAAAAAAAAGAAAGAGAAAAAAGAAAAAGAGAGAGAGAGAGAGAGAGAAAGGAAGGAAGGAAGGAAGGAAGAAGGAAGGAAGGAAGGAAGGAAGGGAAGGAAGGAAGGAAGGAAGGAAGGAAGGAAAGAAAGAAAGAAAGAAAGAAAGAAAGAAAGAAAGAAAGAAAAAGAAAGAAAGAAAAGAAAGAAAGAAAGAAAGAAAAGAAAAGAGAGAGAAAGAGAAAGAAAGAAAAGAGAGAGAGGAGACACTGAGACATGGTGAGGGAGAGGATGACACCTGGGAAGGGGGCAGGCCTGTGATTGAAGACTCATTCTTTTTTTTTTTTTTCTTTTCAAGACAGAGTCTCACTGTGTCACCCAGGCTGGAGTGCACAGGTGCGATCTTGGCTCACTGTAACCTCCGCCGCCCGGGTTCAAGTGATTCTCCTACCTCAGCCTCCAGAGTAGCTGGGATACAGGCACCTGCCACCACACCCGGCTAATTTTTGTATTTTTAGTGAAGACAGAGGTTTCACCATGTTGGCCAGGCTAGTCTTGAACTCCTGACCTCAGGTGATCCACGTGCCTTGGCCTCCCAAAGTGCTGAGATTACAGGCATGAGCCACCATGCCCAGCCTGGTGCAATGGCGCGATCTCGGCTCACTGCAACCTCCGCCTCCTGGCCTAATAAATTTTGCATACCTCACATTCTTCAGACTGCTCTGAGCTACTTTTCTTTCTCAAGGGAAATTTGGCAATATCTAGCAAAATTTTATATACCATTTGTCAATTGATCCATCTATCCCAAAAATACAAAAAGACATATACAGAAAGTTATTCAGTAAGCACTACTTTTAATAGTAAGACCAGAAACATCCCCAAAGTTCATTCAGCACAGAATGATTGAATAAACTAAGATTTACTAACATAGTAAAATATTATGCATTTGTAGAACCCATAAGAAGTATCTCTGTGGCATGATAGCCACTGAAAAAAGTAGGGTGGCAAAAAATGAAGGTAATATCCTACCATTTAACTAAAGAGAGAAGAGGATATGAATATATCCTTATATTCACATTTTTTAAAACAGAAGAACAAGCTAGGCAACGTGGCTCATACCTATAATTCCAGCATTCTGGGAGGCTGAGGTAGGTGGATCACCTGAGCTCACGAGTTGGAGACCAGCCTGGGCAGCATGGTGAAATCCCGTCTCTACCAAAAATACAAAAATTAGCCGGGCATGATGGTGTTCATCTGTAGTCCCAGCTACTCAGGAGGGCGAAGTGGGAGGATGGTTTGAGCCCAGGAGGCAGAGAAATAGAAAAATAAAATGAAAATGAACAGCAAAAAACCCTGATTACCAGGCCGGGCACAGTGGCTCACGCCTGTAATCCCAGCACTTTGGGAGGCTGAGGCAGGCGGATCACCTGAGATTGAGAGTTTGAGACCAGCTTGACCAACATGGAGAAACCCCATCTCTACTAAAAATACAAAAGTAGCCAGGCATGGTGGTGCATGCCTGTAATCCCAGCTACTCAGGAGGCTGAGGCAGGAGAATTGCCTGAACCCAGGAAATAGAGGTAGCAGTGAACTGAGATCGCACCATTGCACTCCAACCTGGGCAACAAGAGCAAAACTCCATCTCAAAAAACCAAAAACAAACAAACAAACAAAAACCCTGATTACCTCTAGGAGGAGAAGGGAATAGAGCTGAGGCACAGGGATGGAGGCCATGTGTCTCTGAAGATTTCACTTTGTTAATTGCGCAACAAGGTTTCCTCCCTCCTTCCCTTCCCTTCCTTCCTTCCTTCCTTCCTTCCTTCCTTCCTTCCTCTCTCTCTCTTCCTTGCCTGCTTTCATCTCTTTCTCTTTTTCTTTTTCTTTTTCTCTTTCTTTCCCTTCCTCCCTCCCTCCATTCCTTTCTTTTTCTTTCTTTTTTTTTTCTTTTTTCTTTTTTTTTGAGAAAGGGTCTCATTCTGTCACCCAGGCTGGAGTACAGTAGTGCAATCTTGGCTCACTACAGCCTCCACTTCCTGGGCTCAAGTGATCCTCCCACCTCAGCCTCCTGAGTAGCTGGGATTATAGGCACGCACCACCATGCCTGGCTAATTTTTGTATATTTTGTAGAGAAGGAGTCTCACTATGTTGCCCAGGCTAGTCCCAAACTCCTGAGGTCAAGCAATCCACCCCCTTTGGCTTCCCAAAGTGCTGGGATTACAGGTATGAGCCACCTCTTCCGGCCCATTTTCTAAAACATTTTAAAAAGCAACTCCTGAAAGTCAAAGACAAAATAAAACAAATGAACCTGGTTGTGTAATGACTGGTTCTATTTTTATAAATTGTGACTGCTCTCTGATTAGCTCATAGAAATCTAAGTACAGGTAGTGGCTTCCTTTGGAATGGAGGTAACTCATGTTCTGAAGTTTTTTCTCTTGGAATTTTCTACAAATCTCACATATCTATTTTTGGCATTCCTGACATGTCAAATACCGTAACGTTGGCCATACAGCATACTTCCTTGGTTAGTTTCTCTTAGCCTGAGGCATTGCTTGTCCTCTGATATAAAACATCCCCCACCGTAGCACTGACTTCCCTCCAGAAATGAGACATCACTTTATCCTAATAATGTCCCTTTAATTCTGAGGCTGTGGTCCATCCAGGGCATTTCTATCCCAGATCCCAGGTATAATGTGTTAACAGAAAAAAACAAGCGGTAAAAGATTTTAAAGAGGTTTAATCTGAGCCAATATGTGTGACCATGGCCCCTAGAAATACAGTCTCAAAGCAGTCCTGAGGAAGTGAGCCCAAGGTAGTCAGTTATAGTTTGGTTTTAGACATTTCAAGGAGACAGGGGTTACAGGCAAAGACAAACCAATACATGGAAGATACATATTGGTTTGGCCGGAAAAGGTGAGATATCTCGAAGCAGGAGCTTACAGGTCGTAGGCGGACTCAGATATTCTTTAATTTGCAATTGGGCTGGGCACAGTGGCTCATGCCTATAATCCCAGCACTTTGGGAGGCCAAAGCAGGAGGATGGCTTGAGCCCAGGAATTCAAGACCAGCCTGGGCAATCTAGTGAGACTCCATCTCTACAAAAAAATAAAAAATTAGATTAGTGTGGTGACATGTGCCTGTAGTCCCAGCTACTCGGGAGGCTGAAATGGGAGGATCACTTGAGCCTAGGAGGTCAAGGCTGCAGTGATCACACCACTGCACTCTAGTCTAGGTAATGAAATGACCCCTGTCTCAAAAAAAAGAAAAAAGAAAGAAAAAGAAAAAGAAAAATCAGAATTGGTTGAAGGAGTAAAGGTTTGTCTAAAAATTTGAAGTCCACAGAAAGGAACATTTAAGTCAAGATAAGAAAGTCTAGGTCAGAGTGACCTGCAGGGGTTTGTGACTTAACGTCGGGCATAGCCTCAGGTCTTGTTTATAATTTGGTATCTTATTCTCACAGAGTCCCTCTTGTTAAGTCTCATGATCTCTATTTTAACACAAATGCTGAGCATTTGTTTTGTCTAAACTGCAAAAGCAAGGGAGTATAATGAGGCATGCCTGACCTCCCATCCTGTCATGGCCAGGGACTCAGTTTTTCAGATTTCTCTTGGCCAAGAAAGGGTCCAATCCATCAGTTGAGGAGCTTAGGATTTTATTTTTAGTTTACAAAGGTAATCATTTACTCCCATGAGGGTAATCATCCTCCTTGAAATTCAAGGGTTTCCTGGATCACAGGATCTGCAGTTACACACAGCTGAGTTTGGCTTTCACAGGCTGAGTGACCTTGAGCAAAATAATTAACCTATTTTAACTTCACCAGCCTATCTTTATGAAACAGGGGAATGATAATACCTACTCTATGGGGTTGTTGCAAGATTTAAATAAGATTATATACGTGTCAAAGGACAAAGTTACAGCAAATTTAAAGATCGCAGCTGGTTTTATTTGTGATTCTAGAGTTGGACAACACTTCTTTCTATCAAATAGAATAAGTGTTCCCAGGAGCTGAGAAGGGGCTGGCTTACAGACAGGGTAAGGTGAAGAAAGCAGAGGCAAAGAACGGTGTGTACCAGGCATTGCAAAGCTGCTTTCCTGTGGGGTGGAGATAGAACAATAGAAAAAGAACTGATTAGTTAACATCAGGTTACTGCAGGCTACTTCTTTTAGGTAGGAATTAAAGCAGAAGGCACTTCATTATCCTGCCAATTGAAGACTGGCCTATTTGGAAAATCAGCTGTTATCTCTTCGGATTTCTAGGAAAGTCAGATAACAACTTAGTTTGGGTTTGGTGACATGGATGTGGAACTTCAGCATTTGGTTTTTAGTCTGGTCTGCTGGGGCCTAGTGCAGAAACAGTCTAAAACAATGACCTCTTATGTTTTTTATTTAGCATGTGTAAAATGCTAGGTACATATTGGTTGCTCCCTCTCTTTTTTTTGCTCTGCTTATCTTGTCTTCTCTCCTTTCTTCCCACCTTCTTTTCAATGTAGTAACAAGTGTTATTTAAAAAAAAAAAGCAAAGGATAATGTAAATCTGCAGACAATTTTTTAAAATATGAGTATCTCTTTTCAGTCAATATTTGCAACTTCCACCTCATTAAATATTCTCTCACAGCAGAATAAGGTGGCAAAGAAATGAAGTGCAAATTAGCCTAAGGTAGCTGAGTCCTCATCCTGGTTTCATCACTAATTAGCTCTACGGACCTAGGCAAGCACTTGACCTTTCTGATCCACGCTTTTCTCAACAGCACAATGAAGATCGTGCCTGTCGCAGAGGGGCAGTGAGGTTCCTGTTGCTGGCATGCCCTATCATTATGTAAGTAGAGGGCCTGTCTACAAATAATCTCTTCAGGCAAATTGCATAATTTGACATTGAAGTTATCCTTCTCTTTACCTCTCTCCCCCATCTTCGGCTCCAGGTTTTAAAGACTGCTATTAAAAGACAAATACGTTAGCACATTAAGATATTATCACCTAGCAATAACTTTTTAAAAGTTATTTGATCAAATTAGTCATAGCAGACAGCAGAGTCACTATGCTTTGGGCACAGGGAGGTTGGGATTTGGATGGGATTGTAAAGGAATCCGGAATACTTTGGCTCTCGGCTCATGATGCTCTCAAAGAAAACTCCTGTATAGAAAATGGGGGAAGGAGCCTCCAGACAAACCCTGCCCTCTCTGCAGTTTTGCTTCGGGCTTGTAATTCACTTTTCCTGAGAATGTCACGGAATCTGTGGATAAGCAGGTGAAAAACCACTCTTATCAAGTGTGGAGGGAAAAAAAAGGTTTTGTTTGTTTGTTTGTTTTGAGACAGTCTTGCTCTGTCACCCACGTCAGTGCAAACACGGCTCACTGCAGCCTCAACCCCCTGGGCTCAAGTGATTGATTGTCTCACCTCAGTCTCTCCAGTACCTGGGACCACAGGTGCATGATGCCACACCCAGTTAATTTCTAATTTTGTAGCAGTGGGGTCTTGACGTGTTACCCAGGCTGGTCTCGAACTCCTGAGTTCAAACAGTCTGCCTGCCTTGGGCTCCCAAAGCGTTGGGATTACAGGCGAGAGCCACTGAAAAAAGATACATTTTTTATCAGAGAAATCTGAACCCCTTTACATTATCAGGCCCAGAGAGGCATTGGGATGTAACTGTAGTCGCATCTCACTCCTTCTCGAGCTAAATAATGATCTCTTGAAGTCTCTTGCTATGCAGACTCTAAACTAACTGATGCCAATTAGCCATAAAATGCCATACACCCTACAGTTCAACAAAGTCTAGCCAATCACAAACCACTGTTATTTCTGTAAACCAATGAGAATTACTAATGATCAACTTTGTAAGCGCCCCCTCTCC